>NC_064642.1:500264434-501759434 GCF_023864345.2 Schistocerca serialis cubense | reverse complement strand
TTCAAACTAAGAAATTAAACAATGTAAAGTGTATCTCCTAATGACATTTCGTGTTTAGGTACCGTTTAATCCTGTAATAAGTAGGCTGTGGTGTAATTCAGAAGTTGACCTTTGTTCAAATCATTGTTTAATCTTAAATATATTCCTGTTATTGCATATTTCTTTACATACTGTGCCAATATTCATTGCATAAATATGTACGCATTTTTCATCTTCATATTACATAGGAACCCATGCTATAATCATAAGTAGTAGTAATGGTGTGCGGGAGCTGGGTGGCGTATTGACGACGTCGAAGCGCGGAAACGAAAGTTCATTTTAGTACTTCCGGTTTAAAATTCTTGTTGATGTTGTTGTTGTGGTCTTCAGTCCCGAGACTGGTTTGATGCAGCTTTCCATTCTACTCTATCCTGTGCAAGCTTCTTCATCTCCCAGTACCTACTGCAACCTACATCCTTCTGAATCTGCTTAGTGTGTTCATCTCTTGGTCTCCCTCAACGATTCTTACTCTCCACGCTGCCCTCCCATACTCAATTGGTGACCCCTTAATGCCTCACAATATGTCCTACCAACCAATCCCCTCTTCTAGTCAAGTCGTGCCGCAAATTTCTCTTCTCCCCAATTCTGTTCAATACCTCCTCATTAGTCATGTGATCTACCCATCTAATCTTCAGCACTCTTCAGTAGCACCACATTTCGAAAGCCTCTATTCTCTTCTTGTCTAAACTATTTATCGTCCATGTTTCACTTCCGTACGTGGCTACACTTCATGCATATATTCTCAGAAAGGACTTCCTAACCCTTAAATCTATACTCGATGTTAACAAATTTCTCTTCTTCAGAAAAGCTTTCCTTGCCATTGCCAGTCTACATTTTATATCCTCTCTACTTCGACCATTATCAGTTGTTTTGCTGCCCAAATAGTAAAACTCATTTACTTCTTTAGATATCTCATTTCCTAATCTAATTCCCTCAGCATCACCCGACTTAGTTAGACTACATTCCGCTATCCTCGTTTTCCTTTTGTTGATGTTCATCTTATATCCTCCTTTCAGGACACTGTCCATTCCGTTCAACTGCTCTTCTAGTCCTTTGTTTGACAGAATTACAATGTCATCGGCGAACCTCAAAGTTTTTATGTCTTCTCCATCGATTTTAATACCTACTCCGAATATTTCTTTTGTTTCCTTTACTGCTTGCTCAATATACAGATTGAATAACATCGGGGATAGGCTACAACCCTGTCTCACTCCCTTCCCAACCACTGCTTCCCTGTCATGTCCTTCGACTCTTATAACTGCTATCTGGTTTCTGCACAAATTGTAAATAGCCGTTCGCTCCCTGTATTTTACCGTTGCCACCTTCAGAATTTGAAGGAGAGTATTCCAGTCAACTTTGTCAAAAGCTTCCTCAAAGTCTACAAATGCTAGTAACGTATGTTTGCCTTTCTTTAATCTATCTTCTAGGGAAAGTCGTAGGGTCAGTATTACCTCACGTCTTCCAGTATTTCTGCGGAATCCAAAATGATCTTCCCCGATGTTGGCTTCTACCACTTTTTCCATTCCTCTGTAAAGAATTCGTGTTAGTACTTTGCAGCTGTGACTTATTAAACTGATAGTTCGGTAATTTTCACATCTGTCAACTCCTGATTTCTTTGGGATTGGAATTCATTATATTCTTCTTGAAGTCTGAGGGTATTTCGCCTGTCTCATACACCTTGCTCACCAGATGGTAGAGTTTTGTCAGGACTGGCTCTCCCAAGGCCGTCAGTAGTTCTAATGGAATGTTGTCTACTCCCGAGGCCTTGATTCGACGTAGGCCTTTCAGTGCTCTGTCAAACTCTTCACGCAGTATCATATCTCCCATTTCATCTTCATCTACATGCTCTTCCATTTCCATAATATTGTCCTCAAGTACATTGCCCTTGTACTGAGCCTCTACGTACTCCTTCCACCTTTCTACTTTCCCTTCTTTGGTTAGAACTGGGTTTCCATCTGAGCTCTTGGTATTCATACAAATGGTTCTCTGTCCTCCAAAGGTCTCTAATTTTCCTGTAGGCGGTATCTATCTTACCCCTAGTGAGATATGCCTCTACATCCTTACATTTGTCCTTCAGCCATCCCTGCTTAGCCATTTGGCACTTATTGTCAATCTCATTTTTGAGATGTTTGGATTGCTTTATGCCTGCTTCATTTACTACATTTTTATATTTTCTCCTCTCATCAATTAAATTCAATATTTCTTCTGTTACCCAAGGATGTCTACTAGCCCTCGTCTTGTTACCTACTTGATCTTCTGCTGCCTTCAGTGTTTCATCCCTCAAAGCTACCTATTATTCTTCTACTGTATTTCTTCCCCCATTCCTGTCAATCGTTCCCTTCTGCTCCCCCTGAAACTCTCTACAACCTCTGGTTCTGTCAGTTTATCCAGGTCACATCTCCTTAAATTCCCACCTTTTTGCAGTTTATTCAGTTTTAATCTACAGTTCATAACCAATAGATTGTGGTCAGAGACCACATCTGCCCCCTGAAAATGTCTTACAATTTAAAACCTGGTTCCTTAGTCTCTGTCTTACCATTATATAATCCATCTGAATCTTTCAGTATCTCTAGGCCTCTTCCATGTATACAACAATTATTTCATGATTCTTGAACCAAGTGTTGGTTACGATTAAGTTATGCTCTGTGCAAAATTCTACCAGGCGGCTTCCTCATTCATTTCTTACCCCCATTCCATATTCACCTACTACGTTTTTTTGTCTTCCTTTTCCTACTATCGAATTCCAGTCACCCATGACTATTCAATTTTCGCCTCCCTTCACTACCTGAATAATTTCTTTTATCTCATCATACATTTCATGTATCTCTTCGTCATCTGCGGTGCTAGTTGGCATATAAACTTGTACTACTGTGGCAGGCGTGGGCTTCGTGTCTATCGTGGCCACAACAATGCATTCACTATTCTGCTTGTAGTAGCTTACGCGCACTCCTATTTTTTTATTAATTATTAAACCTACTCCTGTATTACCCCTATTTGATTTTGTATTTATAACCCTGTATTCTCCTGACCAGAAGTCTTGTTCCTCCCGCCACCGAACTTCACTAATTCCCACTATATCTATCTTTAACCTATCCGTTTCCCTTTTTAAATTTTCTAACCTACCTGCCCTATTAAGGGATCTGACATTCCACGCTCCGGTCCGTATAACGCCAGTTTTCTTTCTCCTGATAACAACGTCCTCCTGAGCAGTCCCCGCCCAGAGGGCATGCAGCTTTACTGTATGATTAAATGATGATGGCGTATTAAAATTCTTACTCATTTATAATTTCTTTCTAAATATGCGTCACGGTATATTTCTTGAGATAATACTCCTACTTTCTTACCCAGTTCACAAATAAACGCAAGTTGCCGAAAATCTGAGACGTCTTGTTACTTCATGGGATGTATGTTGCATTGTATTTCGTGTATATTTCACGACTGCTGTTGGAATTACTGGGCTTTGAAGTAATAGCTATGATGAGAGCTGCATGAAGATGAAAACAAAACTGGATATATTCCCTATAAAGTATCACATTATCTATTACAGCAAATCGGCGTACTGGGTGTTTGTGTTGTCCGTATCATTTCTTCATGATCATCATGATTTGTGACACTGACTACATTGGATTGTTGAAAAAAATTGGACTGTGTAAACACTGGAACTTTGTACGGTCGTTGATGACCGAGCAGTTGAGCTCCCCAGAAACCAGACATCATCATCACGACAGTAAATCGTTAAAATTTTTCAGATATTCTTTCACTTCATTTTCTTCGCAGCCTGTATTGGGCAACTGGTTTATTACTATTAACGGCACCACTCTATTTTGGTTTTTACAGATGCGTTTTTGACTTTCGGCTTACTGTTGTTCGCGCCATTGATTGTCCTAAATCGAACATTTGGAAGTTTCCTTACAACTTCTTTTGGTTTTTCTATCTTTCGCTGTGCAGAGCCAATATCCATTTTTCTTCTGCTGTCCTCACCAGTTTGATTTGTTCGTCTATGGTACCACGACTAACATCCATTTACGTCTTTGAAGTAAGTCGTTGTTTCTTAATCATGACTGGCCCTTCTAGATAAATGTTGGGAGGACACAAACTTGTTAAATAATAATCTTGTCTCCTTTTATACGTTTTTTACCTGTTTCTTGTTTGCCGCTGGTGGAAGTAAAGCTGTGCATATTTGGCCAACGAACGAAAAGTCTGATCTGGTAGACGTGGGAGAAAGACGGTCAACAGCCAGAAGCTAAGGTTAACTTTACATTTCTTCTGTACCTCATCATCCATAGCTATATTCCTTAGTACTTATTTTCAGTTCCCTCCTCTTGCATTAAACAGATTAGTTCGTAGCTCCATTTCGTCCTTTTTCGTAGATGTATAATGTTTACTTCTAGATTTTCTGTATTGTGAGCTTAACCATCAGTTAATTCTCTAAACTACACTCGCAGTATGCGTCTGTCCACCTGCTTAGCTGGGTGGTTATGTCCTTGCCTAACATGCAGCGGGTCCGGGTTCGATTCCCGGCCGGGATGGGGATTTTCTCGGCTCGTGGACTGGATGTTGTGTTGTCCTCGTCATCATATCATCCTCATCATCGGCACGGAAGTTATCCAATGTGGTGTTTACTGAAATAAGACTTACATTCGGCGGCCGAACTTCCCCGAATCTCATCTTTATCTGAATTATCAATTTATTCCTAGTGTTGCAGAGGATCCAGAGACGGATAAATTCCGTTTAAATTGGAGTGTATTATGCAGTGACAGTTGCATTAGCATTTGCTCTAAGGGAATACATATTCGGTCCGCCCGCCATCTCGGTGCACTCAACTGTCAGAATTTCCCATTATTCACACCCAGAAGTTGTCCTAACTTTGTTACTTGCGTCATCCCTGCACCTGCAGCGCGACGAATATTTCAAGCTGATATATTACCCTCTCAAGCCTGTCCTCTTTCAGCTCAGCCTTCTTACGCCGCCTTGCTGACCTCATCCACCACAATCGATGTTCCATTCTGCAAGGGACGAACGCTTGCTTCAGCTCTCTTCCAATTCTTAGCAACTAGAACCGAACAGTTAAAAGAATAATGCAAAGAGAAAGAGGTATTATTAGAATCTGGTCAGTCACACAGATGTTCGTAGCACGACCATACTGCTTGATGCTACGCTTTGCTAAGAAAATACTCCAGAGCTATGTTGACCATAATTGCTACAGGTTACTAAGATTCTAATGGGCTTTATAACTTCCAGATTAGTTCCTTTAGCAGCGCAAAGTTCCTACCGATAGAAGCAGCTTGCACGTCTTCACCTCTTAGTAAGGATAACAGAGTATTTGTATACAAATTTCCTGGTCTATCTGACGTCTTCGCCAAACGCCTTGAGCTTACTGAAAAGAAGGCAGTCACATGAAGGTGCGTCTAGTGACAGTGAATAATGAGGAGCAAGAAGTCTCACTTGTTCTTCACCCAAAACATTTTGCACAATTTGCTCTGTATGTGGGTCAGGTGATGTCATAAGTACCCAGTTGTACTTCTACACATTCTCTGGACTTTTCGAGTTCATGAATTTCATACACTCCTTTGAAATTTGCGATGTTACTACTTATCGTGTGTTTGACTCGAAGTCATTAAGAAGCATCTCAACATATACGAACGATGCAGTTCACTTCCTGCAACGGAGAAGAGCTCTTCCACTGCGATGACGGTTTCCGTCATGTAGAATCGCAAAGAAGAAGTGTGGTTCCCTCCACATTTCCATACTATACAGATTTATTGACAATATAGAACCCGGGGCCCAATATTTGCGTCAGTACTTACACACAGCGTTTTTAACAAAGGTCATTGATATGTGCTGTAGCCTAACACGAGTAATTTTGTTTTTACTTTCTTTGTTTTCCTACCACATTGGTCTTATTTCGTAGAAAGAAGCTATGTGCAGGCATCAGATTTCCATCTCTGTCCCTCTTTCATTTTTGTAATCGTCCTTATTAACACAAAGACGACACTACACTGCCCAAGTACGACTCACTCTATGAACAAAATACAAATATGTGTTTGGTTCAGTGCACTGAATACATATTAGATTCCTGCCTTAGTATTTCAAATCCGTCACGAATATCCATGTAGATGGTAACGTGATTCTGTGTTGGTATGCATGTGACAGCATCCATACCTAATCTACATCTACATCATACTAATATGTTTCAAAACACCGCGCATAGAAACGTGACTTTCCAGTACTCATATCTCGGGTTCTACTGACGATAAAAAGGCAAGGTCAAGTGTTTCGGATACCCTTTTAGCTAGGAACCATTTGTATACGCAACAGAGGAATCGTCTTAGTGTCGCTATCCTAAAGCACAGAGTCAGTTACGAATATTACACACGTCGTCCTGCTTAGGAAAATGGAGCAAAGTGGTTGGTACTTTTTGCATCTGGGGTGGTCTGCGGCGGACTTCACGGAAATTGTGGAGGCACCATGTTCATGGACAGTTACTATAAAAACCAAACAACAAGAATTTCGTACAACATTTTCGCCGTCACCAGCGGACCAAAACCCAGCTGAAGATCCTAGAAGGCTATGCACAGAAAATGGTTATAATATTTACGATATATTCCTAATATCCCGATCTCTAACAAATCTGAAAATTTTCTGTGTATCTTTATCCATTTTCAAGATAGTCGCGGATTCCGAGACGATTTTTCATAACAAATGGTTGTAATTTTTACAATGTTTTCTTAAGACCCTTAACTCGAACTACCTTGAAAATTTTCTTCATATCTTTATCCGTTTCCGATATAAAGAGATTCAAAGCTACCCTACTTGTACACGTAAAATACCCACGTAAAATCCGGTGTGAGACGAGAACGTAGTTTATAAAGTGACGTAGCACGGAGAAATATGCTGTAAAGTGTCTCCGTTATGATCTGGGAACGCCAATTTGCAGTACTGAAGCGCAGGCAAAATATTTTTGTACGTAAAATCCGGTCTGAGGTGTAAAATTAATTTTGGGTTACTTCAGTTGCACGCAAGTAAAGCATCTGAATTTTACTAATCGACACATTTCTTTTCAGATGAGTTACACGCCCTGCAGCAGCAGGGAAAAGATGGGAACCGGCGGAAAAATGCTCCTATCTGAGAGTAAAAAATATGAATATGTTCCTCTTTATTTAAAAGACACTGATCGAAACGTGAGGTACCAGCTGCCTCCTTCTGTCTTCCTCATCACCTTAAATAATTTTCCCAAAATATTTGCCTTGCGAATATATCTGTGGTGTTTTATACCGAGAGAGAAGAAGTAGTGGCAGTGGCGAGGAGGAGGAAAAGCAATAGCACTGGGAGGTAGTGCTGGTGTGATACGTGTGCACAGGAACTCTTATTTTTACGCTTCAGCTGTGGTATAACTTGACATACACTGCATGTACAATCGTTGTTTTTAACTTGCAGGGGCCTGAAGGTGGCTTTAATGAGATGCTGAATCTGTTCATGTAAACAAAACAACAACTTCTGAGAACATATAGATATTTGGTGATTTTTCTTTGGTAAATAGTAGACTGTGTTGTGTTATAGAAAGAGCAAAGGAGACAATGGCAGTGTGAGGAAAAGAGACGGACATAGTGGCAGTGCAACGTAGTTGACAGTGGCAGAACAGTGTTAGGATAGGAGTGAAAGTACTGTGCAAGAGGGAGGGGGGCGGGAGGGAAACAAATAAAAAGAACGTGAAAGTGGAAATGGCTGAGAGCCAGTGATAATGAGAGAGTATGTGACAATGACAACAAGGAGGAGAGAGATAGTGACAGTGAGAAGAGACAGCAGCAGGAAAAGGACTGAATGAGACAGTAGCAGTGAGAGAGAGCAAGAGACGGTTACAGAGAGAGGAAACTGTAATAGTAGGACAGAACGAAGGAGACTGTGCCTGTGAGCCAGGAAACAATGACAGAGAGACACAAAGAGATAACGACAGTGAGCTGGGCTGAATGAGTGAGTGAGAAAGGGCAACTTGGATTGTATGAGTATGAGAGGCGGACGATAGAAAGCGTGTGAGTTACAGTTAGGAGAGCTTGTAGGAGTTTGAGATGGGTTGTATGTTTAAAAAAGCGGGAAGATGTTTGCATGCCAAAGTATTTGGGACCAGTTTTGAAGGTGCGGAGGAAGGTAGAACGAGGCAGCTGGTGCATTGCTTGCGAGACAAAATGTATTAAATAAACAGGAACATAATAGCATTTTTTATGCTCCGATAAGAGCCTTTTTCCGCTTGTTCAAATACTGATTGTATACAGATAAAGGACTTCGTAACTGGGATGTTTCAGTGTTAAGGTAGATGCAGGCGTTCTGTTTCACTTTGCATCTTTTCACCCACTGTTTCTGAACAGTCGTGTTGGGCTGTAATATGAAGCGTTGAAGGTTTCAGAGATACGAAGTAACTGCCACGAAACATTTGTCCCCCACGACAACGCAAATGGTTCAAATGGCTTTAAGCACTATGGGACTTAACATCTGAGGTCATCAGTCCCCTACACTTAGAACTACTGAAACCTAACTAATCTAAGGACATCACACACATCTATGCCCGAGTCAGGATTCGAACCTGCGACCGTAGCAGCAGCGCGGTTCCGGACTGAAGCCCCTAGAGCCGCTCGGCCACAGCGGCCGGCCACTCGCACTTGCCAGCAATGCTGCTTCAGTAATGTGAAGACTGAGTAATTTAATGTTATGTTCTTCATACTGGCTTTATTCATAGATAAGAATAAGTGTTATCTGTCATTTACAACCGAATTGTTTAAGATCTTTTTCAAACATATATGTGGAATCTAATTCTGTTACGCATTTTCAGTCGTTAACAAAAAAACACTTGAGAAAATTGCATAACTAGAATATTTTTTTCTGTTTTTTGAGATATATAGTGTAGGTTACCTTAGTTTTTACACTATTTCCGAATACAAGATCGTGATTTGACACCTACACCAATGCTTTATGTATGTACCGATGATCTGATACTTCTTTAGAGCGAAACTTTTTGGAACAGGTTTCCATGAACTGCCTGTAACACCCTTGCAACTCATTGCTTATACTTTGGTTCTACAAGTTTCGTTTACACTGCACTTAGCCCTATTGTTGGCTCATCTGAGGAATAATGGGAACTGTGGAGGGTACTAATGGGGTGGCATGTTGAGATGAAGACAGAGTTGGTAAGTAGGTGGTATGGTAGTGGAAGTACGAGTACTATGGCGAAGTTCATGCACGGGATAGCGTACTCGAGCACGCGCTTTTGTGTGTGTGTGTGTGTGTGTGTGTGTGTGTGTGTGTGTGTGTGTGTGTGTGTATTTCTTTTTTTAAATATTGTCTTTTATTGGTGTTTTATTTTTATAGTGAAGTTGAGTCAGTGAAACTTATGTTCTTCTGTCATCAGGGTATTTTGGTTGTTGAATGTATTTTCTTTATTCCTAAAGGCTCTCTGTATAAAATACAGAGTGACAATTCTCTGTTCTTATGGTATCAAACTAACACGCCTTTTATTATCCTAGAGCGACGATTTTCTTGTTTTAAGCCTTTTTAAGCCTTCTGCTTGTGTTGAAGGGTAAATACTCCGTTCAGTGGCCTGGAGAGTATCTATGGCAGGATGTTATACCCTAAGCTTTCTTTCTCCCATCTAGCCCTCTTTGCGCCAGATTTTTTTTTTTTTTGACGTTTCTGCCTGTCATCCAAATAAGCTGCTGTTGTAGCCATCACAGAGCTGTTGTAATTATCTTTATATTATATCGTTTTTAGTTTCATTTTATTCTATTACTTGTTTTAAACACTATTTTAATTCAACATTTCTTTAGATTTCGCTAATTGTTGTGACAGCTGGTTATGATATGTTACGGTATGCTGTTTTCTGTTTGTGCAGTAGGAAGCGCTTTTGATGTGGAACTGCATTGTGTGTTAGTTTCAGTACACGTGGATCTTATTTTTGGCTATCTTTTATTTCTATATTCTTTTTAATGGTGTCTTGCAGCTTCTGTGCTATCTGGCTATTGTATCCATTATTTTGTGCTGCGGTGATCATATATAGCTCGTCTTGATAGTCATTCCTGGGTGTCCTGCAGAGTATGTATGCTATATGTCTGATGGCTCTTGTACTGCCGCATCTGTAATTGTATCTTTCCTGAGAATACTGAAGCAGTGTCTGGTGATACATTTTATGACTGAGAGGTCAAGATAGTACACTATTCCGTTTAATAGTGAACTGAATTTTGAGATATAGTGCCCATTGTAAATTATTTGTTCTTTTGGATCATTTATTATCTATATGATATCGTCTACACGTGTACCTGTGAAAGACTTTGAAATGCTTCTGCCATTCTCATTAACCAGTTTTACAAATACGCAATTTATCACTGCGCTGTTAACCAGTGATTAGGATTCCTCTGGACGTGCTACCACACGCTGGCTGCTTGTTACATTTGTGAACGAGGCGCCCGTAACATACCGGCTGGTTATAATTAAAATGCAGCTACTCGCGGAAGTCCAGAGCGGGCGTAATTAATGTATCGCAGCGAAAGTTTGTAGATATGATAACGCGTTAATGCGGGACCGATTTACGCTGGAAAAAAGTGGTTATAATTTTGGCCGCCAGGTGCATATCTGGCGCTATACAGGATCTCGTTGACGTGTCTGGTGCTCATACTAAACAAACTGTGTAAGCGGCAGTTCGCAATAAAATGACATTGTATTGTGTTGTATCGTATGTTAACCGGGGACCTAGAAACGACGGAGAGGCTCCGTCCCCGCCGCAGCCGCAGTGGTACACAACCCCACGACGACTACCGCAGTCCATTTCACCCCTCCCCCGCCCCACACTGAAGCCAGGGTTATTGTGCGGTTCGGCCCCCGGTGGGGCCCCCAGGGAACGTCTCACAACATCAGACGAGCGTAATCCCTATGTTTGCGTGGTAGAGTTATGGTGGTGTACGCGTACGTGGAGAACTTGTTTGCGCAGCAATCGCCGACATAGTGTAACTGAGGCGGAATAAGGGGAACCAGCCCACATTCACCGAGGCAGATGGAAAACCGTCTTAAAACCATCAACAGACTGGCTGGTTCACCGGACCTCGACACAAATCCGCTGGGCGGATTAGTGCCGGGGACCAGGCGCTCCTTCCCGCCCGGAAAGCCGTGCATTAGACAACACGGCAAACCGGGCGGGCCAAAATGACATTAATGCCTTTCTCACTTGTTTGACCTTTAGTGCCAACGTCTCGTTTCTAATCAATTTCATATGGAAATATTTCTATATGTCTTTCTTGTATTCAGAACGCCAAATTGGCACCTGGTGGCCAAAACTGCAACTTTTTTCAGCGTAAATCGGTTTCATATTAAAGCATGAGGATATGCTCCAAATTTCGCTACTGTATGGTAATTACAGCCGGGAATGGACCTCTGTAACTGCACTTTAATTATAACCACTTAGGATGTTACGCCGGCAAGAGACTTCGGCTGGCATGAGTCAGTCAGTCGCATGGTCGCGGAAATTTGGTTGTGTGGATGCATGGTCAAGCGGAAACTTCAGTCTGGCAACGAATTCTGTTTCGTTCGCACCTACCTGGAGCTGAATTCCGTAGTGTTGATTAGTTGATGCTGGCTGCGCTTTTCGCAGTATGCTCTAAGATTAAGAAACTCTTATTATGCGCCTCCGAGTTTATGCAGATCGCATTTGTTCATCGGATCGTAGTTAGCCGGAATATACATTCACATTAAAATGGAGCTTAGCTTCTTATTGCGACCATTTCAGCGTCACGCGTAGGGATGGATAGCGCCGGCCGGGGTGGCCATGCGGTTCTAGGCGCTACAGTCTGGAACCGCGTGACCTCTACGGTCGCAGGTTCGAATTCTGCCTCTGGCATGGATGTGTGTGATGTCCTTAGGTTAGTTAGGTTTAAGTAGTTCTAAGTTCTAGGCGACTGATGACCTCAGAAGTTAAGTCGCATAGTGCTAAGAGCCATTTTGTACACACGTGCCTCTCCTGATACACCGTAAGCACAGACAGAGTATGTTCAGCCCAGATTACCTAAGAGAACCTGCTGGATTTAAAAAAAAAGTAAAATGAAAAGTAGAGGGTGAAATTTGGGAGGAGTGATAACCAGCCTGTAATGAGAAGAAATATCAGATTACGTATTAAATTTTGTCACGGTGTCGCTGCTCTGAACTGGTGCAGCAACTTGTTTTCAGGCAGGCGTCAGTATTAATTTAAGTGCGATCGACTGCGGTTTGCGGTTCCGTTGCGGCCGGCACTGCGCATAACCTCTCCTCTACTTTCGCCGCTGTCGGTTTGCAGCCCAGAAAGTGTCGCTACGCTCCAAGGCGTTCCGTCTGGCGCACGGCATAAAGGGAAGGGCGTGCCCATCTGCTCTCGCGACCGCACGCTAAACAGATTAATGGACCATAACTTTTTATTATTTCCGTCATCACACGACATTCCAAATAACGAAAATAACGTGCCATTTTCGAAACGCCCCTGCCGCCCGTCCACGCAACCTATATTTCTGAATCAATGCCTGCGCGCGCATTAGCTAATCTAAACAGTACGGCTCGCGCCCAGTGCCCCGTCCGTGATTTATCGAGCAACTCTACGGCCAGGGATCAAAGCTTTAGCCCTTCTGCTAGCGGTAATTTATCGAAGTCGTGACGTTACTTATTTCCTACCTGCTCACGTAATAAATCACTCGGCGCAGAGCGAAGTTTGAGGTACCTGTAGTGACACAATATTGCCAACAAAAGCACTACCCCTTTTTTTGGTCCTCGACATATTCTGCCTTTCGACATGCTTTATATTTCACGTTTATTGTATCACGTGTCGCTGCGGCTATAACTTACAATCCGCCACGCGTCAGCCGTATAAATTTCACGATGCGGAATAACCCTCCACCAGTAACACGGTCCCTCTTTTACCTGTTCACAGCACTCCGGCGCGCAAGTAGTCAGTGGTGACTCTCTGAATATTTATGGTGAAAAAGTGAGACAGAGTGAGCAGCTGCTGAAGAGCAGAAGCGGAGGGAAAAAAAAATTCGTTGCAAAAGATCCAGGCACTTACAGTGAAGCGTCCTTGTGGAGCAGACGCGAGCGAGGAGACTGGAGATAAATATACGTATAAATCTGTTGCGATCCCACAAACGCGCGGTTATTCTTATAGAGCGCCATACCGGCTTCGGCGTGTGTCGTTGGTGGGGCAGCTCGGTGCTTTTCGCAGGCAGCGCGGCAAGGGTCGTAAATCTGGACAGAGAGCACGCGTCCCTCAGGCTGAGCTACGGCACGGAACTGAAACAGTCTCTTCTCACCGATTCTGTCGCTGCTGTGAAGCTGAAACTCTGATCTAAACGGTCGCCGGAAAATAGTGAACGTGTGTCAGCGACCGGCAGAATGTCTTTGAGCCATGGGGCTAAATTATATCTCGAAAGAAGCGATCTGTTCACGACCGCAAACACACCAGCATCTGCAACAGAATCCTAAGCGTACTGTAAGTCGCAAATTTGGGCTCTAGTGTAGGACTCAAATTTAGAGAAAGATTTTGGAAATTTTGAACAGCACACACTGAAGTTTTGAATGTAGGAGGGATAAAACACAGGGAGCGCAAAATTATTCACTATTTGTGCAGAAACCAGATTGAAGTCCTAAGAGTCGAAGCACATGAAACTGAAGCAATGGCTGAGAAAGGTGTGAGTCCGAGTGTAGTCTATCTTCGATGTTATTCAATCTGTACAATGAGCAGGCAGTAACGGAAAACAAGGAGAAGTAGGGAAATGGAATTAAAGTTCAGGGAGAAGAAACAAAATCTTTGCAGTTATCTGATGACATTTTAATTGTCAGAGGCGGTAAAGCACTGGGAAGCGCAGTTGGAGAGTGCCTCGGAAACAGGTTGTAAGATGAACAGCGACAGCGTAAAACAGGGGTAGTGCAATGTGGCCGAAATGAATCGGGCGATACTGAGAGACTGAGATTAGGAACTGAGACTCTGAAAGTAGTAAAGAATTTATGCTATTTGGACATTAAAGTAACTGATGATAGCTGAAGTGGAGAAAATATAAAACGAAAACAAACTACTTCTGAAGAAGAGGAATTTGCTATCATCGAATTTAGATTCAGAACTTAGCAAGGCTAAGACATATTTGTCTTGAGTGTAGCCATATATGCAAAGTGAAATGTGGACGATAAGCAGTTCAGACAAAAATGGAATAGAAGCTTTTGAAATGTGGTACCGCAGAAGAACGGCAAGTGTTAGGTGGGTAGACAGAATGACTGATGACTAGGTACTGAATGGAACTTGAGGAACATCCTGAGGCATCAAGCAGTCGTCATTTTGGTAGCGAAAGTTTAGCGTGGTGGCAAAAATTGCTGAAGAAGACCAAGAAAATAAATAAATGACGTGGCTTGCAGTAGTTATGTAGAAATGAAGAGGCTTGCAAAGGACTGACTAGCGTGAATAGCTGCATCACACCACTCTTCAGACTAACGACAACGGCGTCAAACGTCTTGGTATACTTAGTGCACTGTCCAACGATAATATCCATCATCAGTTTCTTCCGCGTTAACTTTGGGCTCCAACTTTCTCTTTATATTTTTAATATCTGCTAAACCACTTACTACAACATACACGTAAAACTCTTCTTACACTCCGACAAAACCAGTAAGGTAATCGGACAGAGTACCATAAACTAAGACAGTTCCTTGAAACTGTCACAACTGTTATTCGTCACAACAGTGGAACAGATGAGGCACAGAAAAACTATAAACTTATCAACTTACTCTCTGTAAAGTAACAGGTACTGACTAAGATCATCACCAAGTATATAGAAACAATACATCATTTTTGACTAAGTAGAGGAACGTAGGGATATGGCACGTCGTCGAAAACTTATTTTCAGAACGGAGCTTTCAACATGAATTACTAATTTGCCAGAGATTCACAGATTCCGTAAATCTATTTTAAACCTCAGTCAGCTCTTCATCATTATTAAATTGTATACGTAGTATAATACACAGCTGCATAGAGATCGAATTGCTTTGCTACAGTAGGAGAAAGTGTTGTAGCTGGGCCGGCCGAAGTGGCCGAGCGGTTCTAGGCGCTACAGTTTGGAACCGCGCGGCCGCTACGGTCGCAGTTCGAATCCTGCCTCGGGCATGGATGTGTGTGTTGTCCTTAGGTTAGTTAGGTTTAAGTAGTTCTAAGTTCTAGGGGACTGATGACCTCAGCAGTTAAGTCCCATAGTGCTCAGAGCCATTTGAACCATTTTTTGTTGTAGCTGGGTACTTCGCCTACATTTGGCCGCTTTTTCCACTCATTTTTGGTCTCAATAAAACCCCGTGTCATTTCAGGTATGCGTGTCAAGTTTTATTTCTTTACCTACATTATCTGTAAATTAGTGCATTTTGAAATGTTACCAGCCTTTTGCGTCATCCTGCATGTGAGAGTCAAAACGAGACAAAACAGTTTTGTCTTTAGGAATAGGGAATAGACCGAGGAGGGGTAACCTGTAGTACTTGCAAAGTGACACGTGCAGTTTTTGTCCCGCTTATATATCAGTTTAAGCTCTTTCGTGCGTACCTCATGTTTAGAGGAAAACAATCATAAAGATAGGCAGGGACAACTGACTTAAGAGCTTAGAGTGCAGTTCACGGAAATAGAAAGCTTAATAGCTGAAAATGGTCTGATGTGTTACGAAAAATAATAGTACGCGATACAAACTGAAAATGTTGCTGACCATCTGCAGAGAGACTGGTGCGAAAGTGCACGTACAGAAAAAAATTACGTCACCAAGAAGGAGCTGTGCGACACAAACGGAAATTGGTAGGCGCGTTTCTACTTCTGAAAGTTGATGTCTATTCAGATTTCACACCAGACGCGTAACAGTGGCATTAGTAGCGCCATTATGAGGATGCAAATCAGGTTTGCTTTAAATACACGGTGTAAGGATCGTGAGCGCTAGTTACCATTGAGACTGGACGTGGTGAGTTGATGTGGTCAAGAGTGTCTTTAAAGTGACCAACAAGCCAATACCATCAGTGAGTTTAAACGAGGGCAGGTGACAGGTTTGCGAGAATCTGAACGTTCCTTCTGCGATATTACAGAAAGACTTGGCAGCATTGTATCGATTGTGCATGACTGCTGGCAGCGGAGGTCACGAGAATGTACAGGGTGTTTCAAAAATGACCGGTATATTTGAAACGGCAATAAAAACTAAACGAGCAGCGATAGAAATACACTGTTTGTTGCAATATGCTTGGGACAACAGTACATTTTCAGGCAGACAAACTTTCGAAATTACAGTAGTTACAATTTTCAACAACAGATGGCGCTGCGGTCTGGGAAACTCTATAGTACGATATTTTCCACATATCCACCATGCGTAGCAATAATATGGCGTAGTCTCTGAATGAAATTACCCGAAACCTTTGACAACGTGTCTGGCGGAATGGCTTCACATGCAGATGAGATGTACTGCTTCAGCTGTTCAATTGTTTCTGGATTCTGGCGGTACACCTGGTCTTTCAAGTGTCCCCACAGAAAGAAGTCACAGGGGTTCATGTCTGGCGAATAGGGAGGCCAATCCACGCCGCCTCCTGTATGTTTCGGATAGCCCAAAGCAATCACACGATCATCGAAATATTCATTCAGGAAATTAAAGACGTCGGCCGTGCGATGTGGCCTGGCACCATCTTGCATAAACCACGAGGTGTTCGCAGTGTCGTCTAAGGCAGTTTGTACCGCCACAAATTCACGAAGAATGTCCAGATAGCGTGATGCAGTAATCGTTTCGGATCTGAAAAATGGGCCAATGATTCCTTTGGAAGAAATGGCGGCCCAGACCAGTACTTTTTGAGGATGCAGGGTGATGGGACTGCAACATGGTGCTTTTCGGTTCCCCATATGCGCCAGTTCTGTTTATTGACGAAGCCATCCAGGTAAAAATAAGCTTCGTCAGTAAACCAAATGCTGCCCACATGCATATCGCCGTCATCAATCCTGTGCACTATATCGTTAGCGAATGTCTCTCGTGCAGCAATGGTAGCGACACTGAGGGGTTGCTGCGTTTGAATTTTGTATGGATAGAGGTGTAAACTCTGGCGCATGAGACGATACGTGGACGTTGGCGTCATTTGGACCGCAGCTGCAACACGGCGAACGGAAACCCGAGGCCACTGTTGGATCACCTGCTGCACTAGCTGCGCGTTGCCCTCTGTGGTTGCTGTACGCGGTCGCCCTACCTTTCCAGCACGTTCATCCATCACGTTCCCAGTCCGTTGAAATTTTTCAAACAGATCCTTTATTGTATCGCTTTTCGGTCCTTTGGTTACATTAAACCTCCGTTGAAAACTTCGTCTTGTTGCAACAACACTGTGTTTTAGGCGGTGGAATTCCAACACCAGAAAAATCCTCTGTTCTAAGGAATAAACCATGTTGTCTACAGCACACTTGCACGTTGTGAACAGCACACGCTTACAGCAGAAAGACGACGTACAGAATGGCGCACCCACAGACTGCGTTGTCTTCTATATCTTTCACATCACTTGCAGCGCCATCTGTTGTTGAAAATTGTAACTACTGTAATTTCGAAAGTTTGTCAGCCTTAAAATGTACTGTTGTCCCAAGCATATTGCAACAAACGGTGTATTTCTATCGCTGCTCGTTTAGTTTTTATTGCCGTTTCAAATATACCGGTCATTTTTGAAACACCTTGTACTTACCGAGAGGTAAGACCATCGTGTTATGCCTATGGCTCTGGCGCATCGTCCTTGACCTGCAGCAGCAACTTGAGCAGCAGTTGGCACCACAGTCACACGATAAACTATTACAAATCGGTTAGTTCAAGGGTATTTCCGAGTCATACATCCTGTAGAATGCATTCTACTGGCCCCAAATCACCGCCATTTGAGACTTCAGTGGTGTCAAGCGAGAGTTCATTGGGAGGGGGGCTGGGGCAGAGTGGAAGGTTGTTGTGTTTTCTGTTGAAATCTGGTTCTGTCTCGGTGCCAGTGATGGCCGTTCGTTAGTTAGAAGGACACCAGTTGAGAGCCTGCAACCAACCCGTCTGCGTACTAGACACATCGGACGTACGCCTGGAATTCGTATGACAGCAGGAACGCTCTTCTTATTACCCAACCCACCCTGACTGCAGATTTGTACGTAAGTCTGGTGAGTTGACCTGTTGTGCTGCCATTCATGAACAGCATTACAGGAAGTATTTTCTAACAGGATACCATCTTCCTAAACACAGCATTTGCAACCCAGCATGCTCCACAGCGTGTCGACATGTTGCCTAGGACTACTCGATCACAATATTTGTCTCTAACCCAACACATATGGGACATCACCCATAACAATCATCAAACGCCCTGGTTTTGACCAACCAAGTGCAACAAGCAAGGAAATCCATCCTACGAACTGACATCCGGCACCTGTACAACATAATGCATGCACCTTTGCATGCTGCCGCGCGGGGTAGCCGTGCGGTCTAAGGCCTCTTGCACGGTTCGCGTGGCTCCCTATGTCGGAGGTTCGAGTACTCCCTCGGGCGTGGGTATGTGTGTTGTCCGTAGCGTAAGTCAGTTCAACTTAGATTAAGCACCGCGAAAGTCTAGAGAGCGAAGACGTCATTAGTTTGGTCCTATAGTCGTTACACAAATTTCCAAATTTTCTTTGCATGCTGGTATTCAACATTCTTTCGGTTACACCGGTTATTAATGTACCAGCTTTTCACATTTGCAGTGGCTTATCTCGCGCTTACGTTAACCTCTGATCTTGCAGCGTTAATCACTTAAATATGTTTCCTAGACAAACATATTCCCAGCATTTCATTACTCTACATTAATTATTATTTATTGTTGCAATTTTCTTTCTATCAATGTAACTCCATGGTACTGAGACAAAGAGAACTACCTGCCGAAACATTGTTTACTTTGCTTAATATCAATTCATTATTGCCTATTGTAAACTCAAACTCACCCATGATCTAGGGTACCTTCTTAGTAATCTAAACGTCCTCGGTCCCAGGTTCGAAAGCCGTCACCAGCTTAAATTTTAAATAAAAATTATCAACATTGGTGGCCGAAGACTTCCGACATAAGAAGTCATCCCCATTCTGCCAACAGCCTCGTCAAAGAAAGCGAAGGAGCAGAGACAGGTTCAAGGCACTCTCTTGTCCTTGGTGTAGGGTACTGCCCCTAAAGACGGAAGAATCACCAACGATCAAGGGCATGAGGATGCAGAAGGCAATGGAAACCACTACATTAAAGACACATAATGTGCATCTACAGGACATGTGACCTGTAACTGAAAAAGTGTCATGATGATCTCTCCATTGGCAAAAGATTCCGGAATAGTCCCCCTATCGGATCACCGAGAGGGTACTACCAAGAGGGAGGTGACCAAGAGAAAATGATTTGATAACCAACGTAAGGATAATGTTCTACAAATCTGGGCGTGGGATGTCGGAAGCATGAACATGATAGGGAAACTCGAAAATCTGAAAAAAGAAATGCAGCGGCTCAATCTAGATATAGTGGGGCTCAGTAAGTGAAAGGGAAAGAAGACAAGGATTTCTGGTCAGATGAATATAGGGTATTATCAACAGCAGTAGAAGACGGTATAAAGGGACTAGGATTTCTTATGAATAGGACGTTAAACCAGAGAATGTGCTACGGTAAACAATTCAGTGATAGGGTTGTACCCATCAGAATCGATAGAAAACCAACACAGATAACAATATTTCAGGTATATATGTCGTCGTCGCAACAGAAGATGAAGAGGCAGAGAAAGTATATGAGCATATTGAACGGATAATTCAGTACGTAAAGGGAGAGGAATATCTAATAGCCATGGGGGACTGGACTCTTATTGTAGTGGTAGGAGTAGAAGAAAAGGTTACGAGAGAATATGGGCTTGGTACCAGGAATGAGAGAGAAGACAGATTAACTGAGTTCTGCAATAAATTTCAGCTAGTAATAGCGAATATTCTGTTCAAGTATCACAAGAGGAAGACGTACATATAGAAAAGGCCGGGAGATACAGGAAGATTTCAGTTAGATTTTATCCGATGTCAGATTCTGGATTGTAAGAAATACCCAGGAGCAGATATAGACTCAGACCACAATTCAGTAGTGATGAAGAGTAGGCTGAAGTTTGACTAGTCAGGAAGAATCAATAGGCAAAGAAGTGAGGTAAGGAAGTACTAAGCAGTAGTAAGATATACCTGAAGTTCAATGGTATAGATACAGCAATAAGGAATAGCTCAGCAGGTAGTTCATACGTCTTGTACAAGAACCCTCCGTCAGGCACTCAAGTATGTATCGCAGAGTAGCCATGCAGATGTAGATGTAGACGTAGCAGTAGATGTAGATGAACCAACAGGGAATAATAAGAGTGGACGACCAAAAACGAAGTGCTCGGATTAAAAAGGTTTTAAAACAGGTGTGTAGTCTATCGCCCCCATTGCTCAATCTACACATCGAAAAAGCAATGGTTTAAATGAAGGAAAAGTTCAAGAGAGGATTTACAATTCAAGGTGAAAGGATACCAGTGATAAGATCCTTGACAACATAACTACCGTCACTGAAAGCGAAGAAGAATTAAAGGATCTGCTGAATGGAATGAACGGTGTACTGAGTACAGAATATGGAATGCGAGTAAATCGAAGAATGGTGAAAGTAATGAGAAGCAGCAGACATGAGAAAAGCAAGAAACTTACCATCAGCACCCATGATCACAAAGCAGATGAAGTTACGAAATTCTGCGACGTAGATAGCAAAATAACCCATGACGGACGGAACAAAGGACATCAAAAGCAGACTAGCACTATCAGAAAGGGCATTCGTGGCCAAGACAAGTCTACGAGTATCAAACATTGGTCTTAAGTTGAGGAAGAAATTTCTGAGAATGTATGTTTGGAGCACAGCATGATATGGTAGTAAAATATGAACTGCGGAATGGAGGACACTAAGCACTTGAGATGTGGTGCTACTGACGAAAATTGAAAATCAGGTTGAATGATAAGGAATGAGGCGATTCTGCGCCGGAGAGGTAAGAATTATACAGAAAACATTGAATAGAAGAAGGTACAAGATGATAGAACATGTGTTAAAACATCAGAAATAGTTTCTATGGTACTAGAGGGCGCTGTAGAGGATAAAAGCTGTAGAAGAAGACAGAGATTGGAATGCACCCAGTAAATAACTGAGGACGTAGGTTGCAAATGCAACTGTGAGGTGAAGAGGTTGGCAAGGAAGAGGAATTCGGGGCGGACCACATGAAGCCAGACAGAAAACTGATGACTGAAAAAAAGTCTCCAATGGTGCTACATTTTGGCGCAAATGTATGCACTCATCAAGGATATTCTTAGATCAGGAGTGGGCAGTCATACTGTATCAGTTCGAAAACTTCCTGCACGACACTCTTCAAGTGTCGTGGAATTATGGGTCTGCTGTCCCTATGGTAAGACAAATATAGTACTCGATACACGCTTCGATATGTTGTTGGCCAATTTCAGAGGAATAGTTGAGTCTTGATCCATTCAGAGAAAGCTGCTACATTCATTCGTCGAACACTACACAGTTAACGATATGCCCTCGAATAACGCTTCGTTAAGTGTTCTACAGAAAGGTTTGCACTATTGAGCAGGTCTGACTTTCTATAGGCTTTCAAAAGAACTGCAAAAACTGAAAGATAAACCCGAAATAATCAAATCCAAATTGAAAGATTTCCTTGTAGCACACTCCTTCTGTTCTGTGCAGGTGTTCCTCGCAGCAGCTGAGAACTTTCCTTTCTGTTGTGTTATTTATTTGTGTGCTCACAATTTTGTGATGTTGCGACGTAACACAAAGGTATGTGTCCCGAACTAGCGACAGGCGAGCGTGGGCGAGGGTGGGAGTGGCTGACTACCGCATCGGGGAAGCAGCAGATGTCGATATCGCTCGCCAGGGACAATGAGCTTGAGAGACAAGCCTGACGAGGGCGCTAGCGCTTGAGGTGGAATTCCCAGAAGTATCGTGTGCAAGATTATACCTGACGGCTGCCGCTGGGTGCTGCCAGAGACTGACGCCATACTCAATGCAAAGTCGTTGTGCTTTGTACCCTATAGACAGTATTTTATGACCAAAAGCATCATTGGACTTAGATTTATGATCGAGCCACGACAAAAGTAAAGAGAACCCTATAACTTTTTCTTGAATACCTAGTTACGTCAAAAAAGGTCAAAATTATAATGAAGACTTCATTCGATGACGTGCTTCATGCGGCAGTGAATGACATAAAATGTTTTGTCAATGTATAAAATTCAAGTCTTTCTTTGAAATATTGTAATTATAGTTAAGTAATTGATTTTAGAGTAAACTAACAACAAATCATATCAGGTTCTTATATAGAGCCAAATAAACTGGCACACTTGTCTATTATCGTATAGGGCCCACGCGAGGACGTAAGTGCCACATCACAACGTGGCATGGACTAGACAAATGTCTGAAGTAGTGCTAGAGGGAACTGACACCATGAGTCCTGCAGGACTGTCCATAAATCCGTAAGAGCACGAGGGAGTGGAAATCTCTTCTGAACAGCACGTAGCAGGGCATCCCAGATATGCCCAATAATGTTCATGTCTGGGGAGTTTGGTGGCCGGCGGAAGTGTTGAAACTCAGAAGAGTGATCCTGGAGCCACTCTGTAGAAATTCTGGAAGTGTGGGCTGTCGCATTGTCCTGCTGGAATGTCCCAAGTCCATCGGAATGCACAATGGACATGAATGGATGCAGATGATCAAACAAGATGCTTGCTTAAATTTCACCTGTCAGAGTTGTATCTAGACGTATCAGGGGTCCCATATCATCTCAACTGCACAGGCCCCATACCATTATAGAGCCTCCACCAGCTTGAACAGTCCCCTGCTGACATGCAGAGCCCATGGATTCATGAAGTTGTCTCCACACACGTGCACGACCATCAGCTCGATACAATTTGAAACGGGACTCGTCCGACCAGGCAACATGTTTCCAGTCATTAACAGTCCAATTTCGGCTTGACGGGCCGAGTGAGGCGTAAAGCTTCGTGCCGTGCAGTCATCAACGGTTTACGAGTGGGCCTTCGGCTCCGAAAGCCCATATCGATGACGTTTCGTTGAATAGTTCGCTCACTGACACTTGTTAATTGCCGACTGAAATCTGGAGCAATTTGCGGAAGGGCTGCACTTTGACACATAGAACGAGTCTCATCGGTCGTCGTTGGACCCGTTCTTGCAGGATTTTTTTCCGGCCGCAGCGATATCGGAGATTTTATGTTTTACCCGGTTCCTAATATTCACGCTACATTCGTAAAATGGTCATACGGGAAAATCCCCACTTCACAGCTACAGGGGAGGTGGTGTGTCTAATCGCTCGCGTGCCAAGTATATCACCACGCTCAAACTCACTCAAATCTTGATAACCAGCCATTATAGCAACAGTAACCGATCTAACAACTGCGACCGCCACTTCTTGTGTCTCATACAAGCGTTGTTGACTGCAGCGCCGTATTCTGCCTGTTTACATATCTCTGTATTTCAATACCCATGCCTATACCAGTTTCTTTGGCGCTTCAGTGTATGATGAATAAAGTTTATTCGACTAAGTACAAGGTCAAATAAACAGAAACTGGTCCTACGATATCCAGTTAAAATACAAACAGAAAATAACTTCATTAAATACAGTAAAGATGCGATGAGAGTGTTACGAAAATGGTAGCAAATTCCCTAAACTAGTCATCAAAGGCGCATAAAAACTAAGTCCATTTTGCGATCACAGTTGAAGAAATATTCACCAACTCAAATAATTCAGATTCCAGGATTATGTCTGAGAAATTATTACACACAAGATGACGAGTAGGAACTCATACTCTGTCCGTAATGCAATCCGAAAGATCTGGAGCTTTGTAGTGGCCATCCACTGCCTAGTCTCTATCGTCTATACGACCGAATCACGCACATCACCACAGGCAGCTCTGGCTTCTTTCAGAAAAAACATCAAAACGTGCAGAATAGTTCCCTTGAACGCACCCCCCTGAAAATTGTAATCTCTCTACTTGTCTCCAGTGGTGTTCCGCCATTGTCTGCTTTCCCATCGGCTGAACGCGATCCCCACCAAAAATACATCGTTCTTAACTTCTACAGTCATGATCTGAGTCAACGTGATCGCTTGCTGCACTAAACTGATATATTACAGCAATATTTAAGTAACAAATTGTTACAAACATTCGGTCACACGCAGATTATTCACAATAAATAAAACAATAGTTTGTTCATAACTGAACATCATTCTTGTGCAACTGCTCTCACATTAGATACAACAAACTGTCGTTAAATATTATTTAACAGTTATTTAGGCCTGCTTGAGACAAGAGCCTTTTAGCACCGTTTACAACAGTGGCGTCACCTAACACATGCGATTGAGCTCTTCTTAAATTGCCATGGTTTTTTGTTAGACATTTTATATACATTTAAATAAAATAGTAACATATTAATTAAATAACTACATATGTATGAAGAAACATAATAAGTCATGAAACGCAACAGATACAGATACATAGCTTTCAGGGGTAATAGCTATAGTATAGCGCTATAATCGGAGATTAAACGTTGTCATTTCAGAGGTTCGTTGTGAAAATATTTATAATGCAAAATACTAACTTGTGTAATTTTGAAGATATTGAAAATATTTTTTTGTCACTGGACGCGCCTCATTTTTCTGGGATCGGAGATATTTTCAGATTAGCTTAATTATTTGATTGATTTATAGCCGAATATCTGAGAGCTACAACTTAGCCATCATTCAGATTGTCTGAGTCCAAAATTGTTGGTGCCTTGTGCTTTCTTCAAAGCGACCAGCCGCAGTCCAAATTCCGAGATTTGGGGTTTACCCAATTTGTGCCACGTCTTTGTACCGGCATTTGGAGCAACGTTCGCTGCGGATGGACCGGTTGCAGCGCTATAGTGGCGCTGGGGAGGTCCACCAGCGCTAAGCAAATTCAAAAATGGTTCAAATGGCTCTGAGCACTATGGGACTTAACTTCTGTGGTCATCAGTCCCCTAGAACTCAGAACTACTTAAACCTAACTAACCTAAGGACATCACACACATCCATGCCCGAGGCAGGATTCCTTCCTGCGACCGTAGCAGTCGCGCGGTTCCAAGCAAATTCACCTCACCTCATACCAATTCCAGCCGGCTGAATAACTCGCCTACATACACGTTATGTTACGCAGTGCGGAAGCGCAAGTTTCGGACTTAGTAGATTTTTTTGTGCAGTAACAGTGAACTTACGAGATTTACTGTGAACAGCTGGAATAATGACTTTTACTAGTTAGTTGACGATTGCCTTCAGATTTACAGTGGAGTAATTTGGGGAAGTATTTGGTAAGAAATTGCAGCTTAAATCTGAGTGGTAATCTGGCTCACGTGTATTCTTAAGCTGTGTTAGACACTCATATTCCCACTCTGAGCGATGGACTACAGATATAAATTGCCAAATTTTGTAATTTAAAGGAACATCAGACAAATTCCCGCGTTGCCTAGAGTTACTGATTGCCCACTTCCTACATTTTGATAATTTGTGTTGTTAAAAACAGAAACTTGCAACATGAGTGTGTAAGTAGGCTGTTTAGGTTTTTATGTTGGTAACGCCACGTAGCGCTCTGTATGAAAATCACTGAATGTGCTGTGTGCAGTCTTTGGCTAGTTTGCATTGTTGTAATATTCGCTATTGTAATGTTGGGCAGCTGGATGTGAACAGCGCGTAGCGTTGCGCAGTTGGAGGTGATCGGCCAGCAGTGGTGGATGTGGGGAGAGAGATGGTAGAATTTTGAGAGCGGGCGAACTGGACGTGTGTCAGCCAGAAAAAGGAAATTTGAAAGACTGGATGTCATGAACTATATATATATTATGACTTTTGAACATTGTTAAGGTAAATACATTGTTTGTTCTCAATCAAACTCTTTCATTTGCTAACTATGCCTATCAGTAGTTAGTGCCTTCAGTAGTTAGAATCTTTTATTTAACTGGTAGTATTGGCGCTCGCTGTATTGCAGTAGTTTGAATAACGAAGATTTTTGTGAGGTAAGTGTGGTGTCACCGCCAGACACCACACTTGCTAGGTGGTAGCTTAAATCGGCCGCGGTCCACTTAGTACATGTCGGACCCGCGTGTCGCCACTGTGTAATCGCAGACCTAGCGCCACCACCAAGGCAGGTCTCGTGATACGAGAGAGCACTCGCCCCAGTTGTACGAGAACCTAGCTACCGACCAGATGTACGAAGCCTTTCTCTCTCATTAGCCGAGAGACAGAATAGCCATCAGCTAAGTTAATGGCTACGAACTAGCAAGGCGCCATTTGTATCAGTGCCTATAGCTTACGAGTATTCAAGAGAGATGTATTCCAAGGACTAATAAAAAGATAAGTAATAAGCATCTACATACTTTTCTTCTTATTCATTTATAAGTTCTCATGTTCCAGACTTCACGCCCGTCTGCGGTAGCCTTGCGTACCCTATCGGCTACAGCGTTAGTGTAGCTTGCATTTTCAGCCATCTCAACTTCACGGTGTCGGCCCAGCTACCGACACAACATTGGCGACGAGCAAAAGAGTTTGTATTAATTCGTTTGTGTCATGGCTTCGCCACATTCTCCAGATGTACCGTCCGAATTTTATCGCTTGCAGAATCAGCAGACGCAGGCGTTACTGGATGCCCTTGGACAGCTCGTCCAGGGTCAACGTACCATTCAAACCGATGCGGCCGCCGCCGCTTCTTCGCTACCGCTGCCACTCAACGCTGTTGCACCTCCCTTTCGACCATACGTGGCAGCCGATGAGACCTGGCACGAGTGGTCTCGCCAGTTCAACTTTCACCTCGCTGCCTACAGAATTCAAGGTAATGAGCGGCAGCCGTTTTTGCTTTCTTGTGTCGGTGTGTCCACATACCGTGTGATAGTGAAATTGTTTCCCCGACGAGACGTAGCAACTCTGTCTTACGAGGAAATTTTGTCTGCATTAGATGCCTATTTCAAAGAAACAGTTAATGTGGTTGCAAAACGGTATACGTTCTTTCGTACAAAATGTACGGCCGGTCAAACTAATAGGGAGTGGGTAGCAACATTGCAAGGACTTACTAGGGACTGTGCCTTTGAATGTGACTGTGGTCTTTCTTATTCAGATACAATGGTGCGTGATGCAATTGCACAGAACGTTTCTGATGTTCGCATACGGGAGCACATTTTGAAACTAGTTAATCCCTCCCTTCAACAAGTGATAGACATATTGGATAGACAGGACACACTTGACTGTGCTCAGGAATCTTTTGAAACTTCGCCAGCCGTGTGTAGCATTAACCGGCCCGCTGGACGCGCTGCGCGGCCCGGTAACCGGGCCTCGCGCACGTCCGCACAACTGCCATCGCACAAACAAACGCAGCTGCCGCCGCGCGCTAAGCCACGTGTGCCGCGCCAGCCCACAAATGCAGTGAAATCATGCCCGCGGTGTGCTACTAGACATTCGCGTGAACATTGCCCGTCACGCCAAGCTATTTGCTTTTTCTGCAATAAGAAAGGACATGTTCAAAGTGTTTGCCAGAAAAAGCTCAGATCAGACAATCACAATCATT
Organism: Schistocerca serialis cubense; assembly: GCF_023864345.2. Taxonomy (NCBI): domain Eukaryota; kingdom Metazoa; phylum Arthropoda; class Insecta; order Orthoptera; family Acrididae; genus Schistocerca; species Schistocerca serialis. The sequence continues at coordinate 501,731,760 of NC_064642.1, read as the reverse complement.
CCAGGCCCTTTGCTTCGCGCCGGAATCGAACCAAGGACACTCAGGCTCGTGGACCTTCGCCTATGGACATTCATGTCGTTAATTCCGCTTCGTCCAGTGACACTTTCTCTAACAGTGACTGTGATCGTCCCACAAAAACTGTGCGTCGACGTCGCCGGAAATCACGTCAATTAGCAAGTGATTCTGTACCAGTGTCTGTTCCAATTGCACAAAACAGTCGCTCTTGTCGTCAGCAGGACAATAAACTATTTGTGGACTTAGACTTTGAAGGCAAAGTGATACCATTCCAGCTCGATACCGGAGCTGCAGTTTCATTGATCAATCACGACAAGTACAAACAACTGGGCAAACCTCCGTTGCGTTCCGCAAATGTTAAGCTAACTACATATTCCGGACAGAAAATTCCTGTGTTAGGACAGTGCAGCCTTCTTGCAACATACAAGGGACAAACAAAACTTGTGTCATTTTACGTTCTTCGTTCTTCTTCTGCAGTGAATTTGTTTGGTCTAGATTTCTTTCAGTTGTTTAACATGTCTATTGTAAATCAGGTCCTATCAGTGAATCAGACTGTGCCTACAGACAGTGTTTCTCGGCTGTGTGACGAATTTGCAGACATTTTTGCACCGGGCTTAGGTTGCGCTAAAAACTATGAAGCACATTTAGAACTGAAGGTAAACGCGCAACCGAAATTTTTCAGGGCGCGCAATGTTCCCCACGCATTGCGTGATGAGGTCGCAAGAACGTACACGATCTCGAATCACAGGGTGTAATTGAACGTGTGCAAGCTTCTCTCTGGGCCTCACCCTTAGTAATTTTGCCAAAACCTTCCGGAAAATTGAGACTTTGCGTGGACTTCAAGGCCACAGTGAATCCACAGCTAGTGACTGCTACTTTTCCTTTGCCCCGCCCGGAAGATCTTTTTGCTAAACTGTGCCCGGGAAAATATTTTTCAAAGTTGGACCTAGCCGATGCGTACTTGCAAATACCGGTGGACGACGAATCCCAGCGCGTATTGGTGGTTAACACGCATCTTGGATTGTACCGCTTCAAAAGACTGCCATTCGGGTGTGCATCCGCCCCTGCCTTGTTTCAGCAATATTTACAAACTATTTGTGCGTCGGTCCCTACTGCAGCAAACTATCTGGACGATATAGTGATCTCCGGACAGACAGAAGAAGATCATCTTGCGAACTTACGAACATTATTTCAGGTCTTGCGGCAAAATGGTCTTCGCTTGAGGAAGGACAAATGTGTGTTTTTTGCTCGTGACTTACCATACCTGGGACATGTCATTAATGCCCAAGGCATACATCCGAGTCCAGAGCACCTCCGTGCCATACAAGAATTGCCTTCCCCTCAAAATGTGAAACAGCTACAGAGTGTGTTGGGTAAAATTAATTATTACAATAAATTTGTGCGCAATGCCTCTTCCATTTCAGCTCCGCTTCATCGCTTACGCCGTAAAGGTGTTCCGTTCGTCTGGACGACGGAATGTGAACGCGCCTTTCGCCAGTTGAAATCGGCGTTGCTTTCTAATACCTGCCTTACGCCATTCGATCCCCAGAAACCCCTTTTGTTGATGGTAGATGCATCGGATTTCGGGATCGGTGCTGTGCTTGCGCACAAAGTTGGCTCCCATGATCGCCCTATTGCCTTTGCGTCCAAATTGCTCTCGTCTGCGCAAAGAAATTATTCACAGATAGAGAAAGAAGCTTTGGCTCTCGTGTTTGGTGTTACTAAGTTCCATGATTTCTTGTATGGTCGTCACTTTACCATCATCACAGACCACAAACCTTTGACATCGCTTTTTCATCCGACCAAGCCTGTACCTCCACGTACAGCGCAGAAATTCATTCGCTGGTCTATTTTCCTCTCGCAGTACCGCTACGATATCTTGTATCGGTCCACTGCTAAGCACGGAAACGCCGATGCGTTGTCCCGTTTGCCTGTTGCTGAGGATAAAGCATTCGATTCTTCCGAACTTGCTTGCATGTTCATTGATTCGGAAACCGATGACGTGGTCGAATCGTTTCCGATTGATTTTCGTCGTGTCGCTACAGCCACAGCTGCTGACCCTGTCCTTGCTACTGTTTTGCGTTTTGTTGCTACGCAATGGCCTTTGTCAAAGTCTCGGATCGAGGATCCGTTGGTTCGCCAATTTTTTGCTCACAAGGAGAGACTTTTTGTTAGACGTGGTGTTTTGTTGTTGCGTTCTGATAATGATCAGTCCAGAGTCGTGGTCCCACGTTCGTTACAGTCCTCTGTTTTACGGCTTCTTCACCAAGGACATTGGGGTATAGTGCGAACGAAACAACTTGCTCGTCAGCACTGTACTTGGTTCGGAATCGATGCTGCGATTACGAATATGTGTTCTTCGTGTCCGGCGTGTGCCGCACAACAATCCGCACCGCCGCGGACAGTCTTTGCGTGGCCAAAAGCCACTTCCCCTTGGCAACACTTGCACATTGATTTTGCTGGTCCATTCTGGAATGCTCGATGGTTGGTTCTGGTCGATGCCTTCAGTAATTTTCTTTTTGTTGTCCGGATGTCTTCCACGACGTCCTCCGCCACCATCCAAGCGTTGTCTGCTATCTTTTGCATTGAAGGTCTTCCGCAGACTATTGTTTCCGACAATGGCCCACAATTCATGTCCGCAGAATTTCAGTCATTCTGCCAGGCCAATGGTATTCAACATCTGACATCCGCGCCGTTTTCGCCTCAGTCCAACGGTGCCGCTGAACGATTGGTCCGGACTTTCAAGTCACAGATGTTGAAATTGAAAGAGTCGCATTCTCGGGAGGACGCATTGTTGCTCTTTTTGTCTTCGTATCGCTCTCAGCCCCGAGATGGTCGCTCGCCGGCTGAGTTGCTCCACGGTCGTCCTCATCGCACCTTGATGTCTTTGCTGCATCCGCCGCATCAGGTTCCTGTGCAGCGGCAGACTCCTGCTTTTGCTCCAGGCGACGTTGTATTTTATCGCAACTATCGAGGTTCACGGCGTTGGCTCGCAGGGCGCATTCTTCGCTGCCTCGGCCGCGCGATGTATTTGGTTTTGGGGGCCTCTGGTGAGGTGCGTCGGCATCTCAATCAGCTGCGCCTCTGTCGTCGCTCGGGTTCTGCCGCTCCCCGTCTGCTTTCAGCGACGGTGCCGTCCGGTCAGCGCCCTGGGGACCCATCTACTGGCTCGCCTCATCCCCAGGTGTTACCGACGATGCCTTCCATTTTGCCCCATGGCGACGCGCCGCCGCCGCCGCAGCAGCAGCAGCAGCCGCCGCCGCCGCCGCCGCCGCCGCCGCCGCCGCTTGTTCTCCCGCCGGCGCCGCCCGCATTCGACGCTTCGTTGCGGCCGCCAAGCGCCTCCCAGGGTCACGCGCCGCCGTTCGCTTCCCGTGACCAGCTGTCCTCCGCCATAGAACTCCCGCCCGCTCCGGACCACATGACGTCATCGCGCGTCGGCTACCCCGACGCAACGGAGGTTGATCCTTCGGTCACTCCTGTCTCTTTACGGGCGCATACGCCGCATGTTGACGTGCACCCTGGACTAGTTTTTCAGGCGTTTCCTAGCTCCCCTCGGACCGTATGGCCGGGTGCGGGTGGCACAGCCTCGCCTGTTGTTAGGCTCCCCACCTCATCGCATACGTCAACATGTGGTCCTCCCCACGGCGGGCGGAAGCCTTATCACACGACCGTTCGCCGATTTGCGGGGGAGGAATGTGGTGTCACCGCCAGACACCACACTTGCTAGGTGGTAGCTTAAATCGGCCGCGGTCCACTTAGTACATGTCGGACCCGCGTGTCGCCACTGTGTAATCGCAGACCTAGCGCCACCACCAAGGCAGGTCTCGTGATACGAGAGAGCACTCGCCCCAGTTGTACGAGAACCTAGCTACCGACCAGATGTACGAAGCCTTTCTCTCTCATTAGCCGAGAGACAGAATAGCCATCAGCTAAGTTAATGGCTACGAACTAGCAAGGCGCCATTTGTATCAGTGCCTATAGCTTACGAGTATTCAAGAGAGATGTATTCCAAGGACTAATAAAAAGATAAGTAATAAGCATCTACATACTTTTCTTCTTATTCATTTATAAGTTCTCATGTTCCAGACTTCACGCCCGTCTGCGGTAGCCTTGCGTGCCCTATCGGCTACAGCGTTAGTGTAGCTTGCATTTTCAGCCATCTCAACATCACGGTGTCGGCCCAGCTACCGACACAACAGTAAGTGATTCATGAAAGGTATAGGTTATTGTTAGCCAGGGCAATTCTTTTGTAGGGATTATTGAAAGTCAGATTGCGTTGCGCTAAAAATATTGTGTGTCAGTTTACTGTTGATCAGAATAAGTAAAGAGAAAAATGTCTGAGTGCGTTCAGTTTTGCTCAGCTGTTCGAAAATCAAATAACGTAAGACGTTTGTCCATTATAATTATCCGGGCTGTTATGCCGTGGTCGGTTGATGAATTCTGTGTCGATTCCCAACGATTCGTCTCCGACTGCGGGAGACATCTTCAAGGGGGTCCGTAGCTCAATGGAAGGTCCAACACACCCACTGGCTCGCTACTGACTGCCGCTAAATTCCGTGTCCACGCGCTCCCACGCCGCGGCGTGACGTCACGTGTTTTGAAAACGTCAGTGCAATTGGCCGCTGTCGGGTCGCCGTCGATCGCCGTTGCCATCACCCAGTAGTGGACGGGTGGTACACATCTTCTTTAACACCGGCATCCATATACCGTTTAATTTCACACCCTCCTCCTTTCGGTTGAAATTATTTGCGTGTTTAGCGATTTCGATTGCCTCCCTGTAGAGCCTTTCGTAATATCCGCTTGTGGCCGCTAGTACTTGTGTCTCCTCGAAACGAATATTGTGGTTCCCTGGCTGGAAAGCATGCTCCGCAACAGCTGATCGTTCCGTTTCTCCTCTTCTGCAATTTCCCTTATGCTCTTCCAAAAGTTTAGAAACACCACCACAGCTGCATGGGATCCTATACACTCCAGCTTTTTCCAGTGGTTTGCGAGCGTCCTTGGCAGGCTTAAGGTATTCCTGTATCTTCCTGGTGGGCTTGTAAATTACGGTAATATTCCGCTTCTTCAACATCCTCCATATTCTTTCCGTTACATTTTCAAACAAACGGCAGGAAAACCTTAGATTTTGCAGTAGCCTGTACGTCAGTATGATTTCTGCGTGGCTGCCTCAACGCACGTTTTATTTCGGCGAACGAATATCCGTTCTTCATTAGTGCATTGTGGAGATGTTCCATCTCAGCGTCGAGCATCTCAGGTTCACAAATATTTCTAGTTCTGTCCGCTAACGTCTTGATAACACCCCGCTTCTGTTGTGGGTAGTGGTTCGAATCCTGGTGCAAATAACGGTCCGTGTGCGTGGGTTTGCGGTATACTGAGTAGTAAAATGGTAGTTTGGGCCACTCAGTATACCATTTTTGTAAAATGGACATATTTCCGGCCGTGAAAGTCTACTTTTTCGTATAAGAGGTTTACCAGCACAGTCATTTATAAATTTTCCGAAGGGGATGTTTCATAAGTGGAACAACGTGTACTCACGTGTGGTCACTCCCTTAGACAATCAAGAGCCAAAAGATTTGGTGACCATATACTGTTTCACTAGTCTTGATACTGATAGGAAATTTTGTTAACATGATGTCGCAGAGTTTTTTCATTCCCTTTTTAATAAATTTTATAATTATCATTCTGTAAGTTTTCTTCTGAGACTTACCATGTCCAAGTACTACAGACATTCTATAAATAACACACAGTACTTGATTTTACTTACATGTTTTCGTTTTCAATATAACATCCCTGCTTTTCTGCGATTGAATCCCAGCGTCTCGGAAGCTGTACTATTCCATCTAGGATACCACTTCTGTCCAGTGGCTTGGGTAACGCTGATACCCGAAGACTCTTCCAGAGAAATATAACGACGTCAGTAATAGAACGTAAGACGAAGATCGTGCATATGTGGAGAGATGATGACGTGAATCTTAATGTTCCCTTTCCCATGAGCATGAACATCAAGTTTATACATTCTACGATGTCGTGCTGAAACGCAATGCCTCCAAATTTTCAGTGTGAAAACTCTTAAAGCTTTTAAACATTCTACATCTTAATTCTTCGGGTCTACATATTTATTTCTCAACACAGTCACCCTGGCGATCAACACACTTCTCCCAACAAGAAAGCAGTTTGTTGATTCCACCACCGTGGAATGTTTGATGTTGTTGGCGGAGCCATTACCTCCCTTCTGCTTGCCCCGCTGCATCATTATCAAAGTGAATTCATCGAAGGTGTTCTTTAAGTTTTGGAAACTGGTGAAAATAGTATAGAGCCCAGTCGGGACTGTGTAGAGGATGAATAATAAAGATTTATGCCAATGAAATTTGTTTTATTTGAACAGCTTTAAGAGTTTCCGTATAAAAATTTCGAAGGCATTACTTTTCAGCACGCGCTCGTATACACTTAAAAGCCAAAACATTGTGGCCACTGCCCACCGCTACGATGGATTCCGCCTGCTGGCGTTGCGGGCACATGAAGCGGTAACAAAGTATGTAAGCGAAACAGACACGGACGGGGGATCACCCTAGCGAAGACGTGGGCTGAAAATGAAATCCATTGACGTAAGGGACTTTGACAAAGGGCAGATTATTATTACGTATTATTACGTATCTCCAAAACGGCGAAGCTGGTCTATGTTCAAGTGCTGATGTAAACATCTACTGCAAAAGTGAAACTACCACTATTCGGTAAATGGGTGGACGTCCACGACTCTTCACAGAACATGGGATTCGGAGTCATGAATGCTGTGAAAAATAGGGTAAATTGTGATCAGTGGCACCTCTTTTTTTTTTGTGGTTTTAGGGCGCACAACTTCAATGGTCATTAGCGCCCTTACTACGTTAAGAATGCACCGCGAGGCACAAGTTTAAAACAACAACTAAAAGGGAAAACACGATAAAAGACAGACTGATAGGCAGAGGATTAAAAAACAGCATAATCAAATGTCCTTAGAGAGGTGTGTCAAATTGATAAAACGAAGGACACGAGCAGCTGCTCGTGGGTCATCGGCTAAAATAGCATCTAAAGTACATGGCAGGTTAAGATCGAGACGCAGTGTGTTAAAATCCGGACAGGACGTTAAAATGTGGCGGACCGTCAGCTATTGCCCACATGGGCAGAACGGCGCCGGCGTAGCCGTCAGCAGATGGCGATGGCTGAACCGGCAGTGTCCGATGCGTAACCGGGCCAAAACGACCTCCTCCCGCCGAGAAGGGCGGGAGGAGGACGTCCAAGCCGTGGGAAGAGGTTTCAAGGCCCGAAGCTTGTTGTCTTTAAGTGCAGCCCAATCGGCATGCCACAGCGATAAAATCCGCCGACAAATGACCCTGCTACAGTCTGAGGAAGGGACAACAAGAAGCTGTCCGAGGTTGGAGGACCGCAGCCTTGGCCGCGGCATCTGCAGCTTCGTTCCCATGGATACCGACATGGCCAGGAACCCACATAAAGCTAACCGGAGAACCGACGTCCACCAGCTGCTGAAGAGAGCGTTGGATCCGGTGCACGAAAGGGTGAACCGGATACGGATCACTGAGGCTCTGGATGGCGCTCAGGGAATCGGAGCAGATGACATAAGCAGAATGTCGGTGGCGGCAGATGTAAAGAACAGCCTGGTAGAGGGCAAAGAGCTCAGCTGTGAAGACCGAACAATGGCCATGGAGCCGGTATTTGAAACTTTGTGCCCCGACAATAAAGGAACACCCGACCCCGTCATTGGTCTTTGAGCCATCTGTATAAATGAAGGTCACATTGATGAACTTTGAACGAAGTTCAACAAAACGGGAGTGGTAGACTGAACTGGGGGTAACCTCTTTTGGGAGCGAGCTGAGGTCAAGGTGAACGCGGACCTGAGCCTGGAGCCAAGGTGGCGTGTGGCTCTCGCCCACTCTAAAGGTTGCAGGGAGTGAAAAATTGAGGTGTTGAAGGAGGCGACGAAAGCGAACTCCAGGGGGTAGCAGGGCAGAGACATACAACCCGTATTGACGGTCGAGAGAGTCGTCAAAAAAGGAGCGATAAGACGGGTGGTTGGGCATTGACAGTAGCCGACAGGCATACCGACAAAGCAGTATATCGCGCCGGTAGGTGAGTGGCAATTCGCCAGCGTCAGCATGAAGACTCTCTACGGGACTAGTATAAAACGCTCCAATCGCAAGTCGTAAACCCCGATGTTGTATGGAGTTGAGGCGGCGTAAGATGGATGGCCGTGCAGAGGAGTATACGAAGCTCCCATAATCCAGCTTGGAGCGGACGATCGACCGATATAGACGAAGCAGGACGGTTCGATCTGCTCCCCACGACATACCACTGAGAACACGGAGGACATTGAAAGAACGGGTACAACGGGCAGCCAAATATGACACATGTGGAGACCAGCTAAGTTTCCTGTCAAATGTAAGACCTAAAAATTTTGTTGTCTCCACGATTGGGAGAGCAACGGGACCGAGTCGTATGGACGGTGGGAGAAACTCTTTGTAGCGCCAGAAGTTAATACAGACTGTCTTCTCGGCAGAAAAACGGAAGCCATTGGCGACACTCCAGGAGTAAAGACGGTCAAGAGAACGCTGAAGACAGCGCTCCAGGACACGTGTACACTGCGCGCTGCAATAGATGGTAAAATCGTACACGAAGAGGGAGCCTGATACATCAGCTGGGAGGCAATCCATTATTGGATTGATCGCGATGGCGAAGAGAGCGACGCTCAAAACTGAGCCCTGTGGCACCCCATTCTCCTGGCGAAAGGTGTCTGACAGGACAGAACCCACACGTACCCTGAACCGTCGATCCATTAAAAAAGAACGAATAAAAAGAGGGAGGCGACTGCGAAGGCCCCATGTATGCATGGTGCGGAGAATGCCCGCCCTCCAACAGGTGTCGTAAGCCTTCTCCAAATCAAAGAACACAGCCGCGGTCGGGCGCTTCCGCAAGAAGTTAGTCATAATGAAGGTCGACAAGGTAACCAGATGGTCAACAGCAGAGCGGCGCCTACGAAATCCACATTGTACATTGGTAAGTAGGCGTCGAGACTCGAGCAGCCAAACCAATCGAGAGTTAACCATTCGCTCCATCACTTTACAAACACAGCTGGTAAGCGAGATGGGTCGATAACTGGAAGGCAAGTGCTTGTCCTTCCCCGGCTTAGGAATCGGGACAACAATAGACTCGCGCCAGCATGCGGGAACATGTCCCTCAATCCAGATGCGATTGTAAGTACGAAGAAGAAAACCTTTACCCGCAGGAGAAAGGTTCTTCAGCATCTGAATATGAATAGAATCAGGCCCTGGAGCGGAGGACCGTGATCGGCCAAGTGCGTTTTCGAGTTCCCGCATGGTGAATGGGGCATTATAATTTTCACGATTCGAGGAGCGGAAGTTAGGTGGCCTAGCCTCCTCTGCCTGTTTGCGGGGGAGGAAGGCAGGGAGGTAATGAGCGGAGCTCGAAACCTCGGCGAAAAAGCGGCCGAAGGCATTGGAGACATCCTCAGGGGCCACAAGGACGTCATTCGCGACCGTCAAGCCAGAATCTGGTGAGTGGACCTTAGTGCCAGATAGCCGGCGCAGGCCACCCCAGACAACAGAAGGAGGAGTAAAACTGTTGAAGGTGCTTGTGAAAGCAGCCCAGCTGGCTTTCTTGCTTTCTTTAATAATACGACGACACTGAGCACGTAATCGTTTATAATTTATACAATTCGCCACTGTAGGGTGGCGTTTAAAGGTGCGTAAAGCACGTCGACGAGCACGTAAAGCGTCTCTACATGCTGCAGTCCGCCAGGGGACCGGTACGCGACGTGGAGAAGAAGTAGGGTGAGGGATGGAATATTCAGCAGCAGCGAGAATGACTTCAGTGAGGTGTGCGACCTGACGATCGCAGCTGGTGAAGGTTTGATCCTGAAAGGTCGCCCTGGAAGAGAAGAGCCCCCAGTCTGCCTTGGAGATGGTCCAACTAGAGGAGCATGGAGAGGGGGTATGCTGCAGGAGATGGATAACACACGGGAAGTGGTCGCTCGAATATGTATCAGAAAGTGCATACCACTCAAACCGGCGTGCAAGTTGGGGAGTACATATAGAGAGGTCTAAATGGGAATAGGTGTGAGATGTGTCCGAAAGAAAAGTAGGGGCGCCAGTATTGAGGCAGACAAGGTTGAGCTGGTTGAAAAGGTCTGCTAACAGGGAGCCCCTCGGGCAGGATGCTGGAGAGCCCCAAAGGGGATGGTGGGCATTGAAGTCTCCAGTTAACAAAAATGGTGCAGGTAGCTGAGCAATAAGTTGCATCATGTCTGCCCTGGTAACGGCAGATGACGATGGAGTGTAAACGGTACAAATGGAAAATGTAAAAGTGGGGAGAGTAATGCGGATGGCAACTGCCTGCAGGCCGGTGTGCAACGTGATGGGATCATAGTAAATATCATCCCGGACCAGCAACATAACCCCTCCATGAGCCGGGATACCTACCACAGGGGGTAGGTCAAAACGCACAGAGGTGTAGTGTGCCAAGGCAATTTGATCGCATGGGCTTAGCTTCGTTTCCTGGAGGGCTACGACGAGCGGACGGTGCAAGCGGAGCAGCAACTTCAAGTCCTCTCGATTGGAGCGAATGCTGCGAATATTCCAGTGAATAAGTGCCATCGTAAGAAAAGGAAGATAAAACAAGGGGTCACCTCGAAGGCCGCAGAGGGCCTGGCTTCGAGCGAGCACTGCCGCCGCTATCAGTAGGCGGACAGTCTTCGTCCATTGGGTCTATAGGTTCATCGGCCATCTTGGGAAGATGGCCGGGAGGGGGAGCTTCCTCCGCCGGTGATCGGCCAGATGTTCGGCTACCAGCGGTGCGGCCAGGCGAAACGGATGACGGCCTGGGGCGGCAACCGCTGGGTGGCGCAGGAGAAGAAATGCGCCATGGCGGAGAAGGAGAACTGTGCTTCCTAGGAGCCTTCTTGGAAGTACGTTTGGTGGAAGTACCGACCGAAGGCTGGGAGGTCGAGGTACGTAGGAAGTCTGCACGGGACGGTTCCTTCTTAAAGGCCCATGCATCTGACTTCTGGGTCTTCGTCTTGGCAGAAGCTGATGAAGGTGCTTGTGTCTGAGAGGTGACAGGAGGAAGAGGAGGCGTCGACCGGGCGATCTTAGCACTGGCCGAACGGACGACCGTGGTGCTGAAGGTCAGATCGCATGTCTGGGTTGCCACCTCCCTGGTAGTCCGAGGAGAGGCGAGGACAGTACTGTATTTCCCCGCTGGGAGCAGCGTGGGCTTCCTACTAGCGAATAGCTTGCGAGCAGCCGCGGTGGACACTTTCTCTTTGACCCGAATTTCTTGGATACAGTGTTCTTCCTTATAGACAGGACAGTCGCGGGAGGATGCGGCATGGTCACCCTGACAGTTCACACAACGAGGAGACGGAGGTGGACAGTCACCCTCATGGGCATCCCTGCCACAAGTGACACATTTAGCCGCATTGGAACAAGACTGTCGAGTGTGATTGAAACGCTGACACTGGTAACAGCGCGTAGGGGTCGGGACATAGGGGCGAACAGAAATAACCTCATAGCCCGCCTTGATGCGCGATGGCAGCTTAACACTATCGAAGGTCAAGAAAAGTGTCCGGGTCGGTACAAGGTCATTGTTGACCTTTTTCATGACCCTATGGACAGCCGTCACGCCCTGCTCAGCGAGGAAAGATTGAATCTCCTCGTCAGTCAGTCCGTCGAGGGAGCTAGTATAGACCACACCACGAGACGAATTCAAAGTTCGGTGAGCCTCCACCCGCACAGGGAACGTGTACAGGAGTGTGGCCCGAAGCAGTTTTTGTGCCTGAAAGGCGCTCTCAGTTTCTAGTAATAAGGTACCGTTACGCAACCTGGTACAAGATTTGACAGATCCGGCTATGGCATCTACACCCTTCTGGATAACGAAAGGGTTGACAGAGGAAAAATCCTTTCCGTCCTCAGATCGAGAAACGGCGAGAAACTGTGGGGCAGGCGGTAGTACTTTTGTCACTGATGGCTGGTCACGTTTCCGTTTTTGGGCAGAAGTCGAGACAGATGGAGTGAAATCCATTGCGGAGGAATCCCCCATGATTGCCAGCATCTCCGATGGCGCGCTCCTTCCTTGTGGGGACCCTCTCAGAGGGCACTCCCGCCTTAGGTGAATGTTTACACCTCAGGTCACACCTCCCGAGAACCAGACGGAGGGACCAATCGGCATGGTCAGAAGGTATCAGCTCAGGCAATCACCCCTCCCCGGGCCTGGTCTTTACCAGGGGGTACGCGCGTGCCTTACATGTCTACACAGGGCGGGGAATTACGCGTTACCCCGTCACCGGCTACGCGTGCGAACGCGTGGGTCGGCCTTCAGGCACGCACAGGGAGGAAGGAAGAAGAGGAAAAGGAGGAGAGAGAGGGAGAGAGAGGACAGACTGTCTCAAACGCCGAGGCGGAGACCAGACAAGGCAAGGAGAAGAAGGTAATGAGAAGGCTAGGAGAAGAAGGCAATGAGAAGGCAAGGAGAAGGCAAGGAGAAGAAGACAAGGAAAGAGTAAAGAAGACAGTGAGGTCTAAAAGAGCAAAGAAAGGAACCTACCAAAGGAAGGAAGAAACGAGAAGTGAAAAAGCAAAATGACCGCAAATAGAGGTCGTGGAACCGTCCGTCTCCGGACGCAGGCGCTAACGACCCCCTTGAGGGGGTGGGACTCCTTTTAGTCGCCTCTTACGACAGGCAGGAATACCTCGGGCCTATTCTAATCCCCGGACCCACAGGGGGAAGTGGCACCTCTGCCGAAAAGAGGGCAGTGCCCGTGCACTCATCGTACCTTGTTGAACATGGAGCTTCGCAGCAGTTCACCCCAAATTGTTAACGTGTTGACCAAATGGCATCACCAATTACAACTGCAGTGATTATGGAACCATCGGGATTCGACCCTCGATCAATGGAAACATATCGGTACTTCGGGTGAATAACATTTTTGCTATATTATGTCGATAGCCGTCATCGAGGTGAACGGTGGTTCGAAACACGCATCCCGCCACTGACGCAGGCTGGTGGGAGCGGTATTATGCCATGGAGACATTCACCTGTGCTTGCATGGGATCTGTGGTAGTAATCGAAGACACGCTGACACGCTTGATGTGTTACCTGACGGCGATGTCATCTTTCAGCAGTACAATTGCCTATTTTTCTAGCCAGAACCGAGAGCTTTATAGAGAACTCACCTTGATATCTCGGCTACCAAACTCATGTGACGTAAGTCCTACAGAACACATCTGCCTCTCTGTCGGGTGCTATCACCTCGTACGCAAATGTGCGGAGCGTTGTTTACGACAATTCATGACCTGCGCATAGGCGTCTAATGCTATACACGTCCCCAAACCTACCAACAAACTGTGAGATCCCTCATACGCAACATCAGTGATGTATTTCGTTCGAAAGACGAACAAATAGGCTATGAAGCCGGTGGTCATAATGTTTTGGCTCATCAGTGTATAGACACTACTGCAAAAAAATTAGTACACACTTATAGAGGTTTCCAATTCACTCGCGATTTATTGTTACGATTTTTGGACAACATGGTTGTGGAGAGAAGCAGAGATTAGTACGATTAATCAAAATGTTCAAATGTGTGTAAAATCTTATGGGACTTAACTGCTAAGGTCATCAGTCCCTAAGTTTACACACCACTTATCCTAAAGTATCCTAAAGACAAACACATACACCCATGCTCGAGGGAGGACTCTAATCTCCACCGGGACCAGACGCACAGTTACGATTAATCAATAATTCAAAAACAGTCTTAATCGCTTTTATTATTATTATTATCATCATCTTCACTTTCTCAGACGTTAAGTCCGGTTAAAAATGGAGTGACGCGGACCTTGATCAAGCGTCACTTACTTTTAACTGTACGGTATGTGTTATATTGCATTTAGGAACTTTCGGGTAATTGAACATGTATCAATAATTACGGATTTCTGTAGCTGTATATATATCTTTGGATGTAGCTGTATTGCATTGATGTACTGGTGGATATTGTGTGGTATGACTCCTGTAATTGATAGTATAATTGGTATGATGTCAACTTTATCCTGATGCCACATGTCTGACTTCCTCAGCCAGTTGGATGTATTTTTCAATTTTTTCTCCTGTTTTCTTTTGTATATTTGTTGTATTGGGTATGGATATTTCGATTAGTTGTGTTAATTTCTTCTTTTTATTGGTGAGTATGATGTCAGGTTTGTTATGTGGCGTTGTTTTATCTGTTATAATGGTTCTGTTCCAGTATAATTTGTATTCATCATTCTCCAGTACATTTTGTGCTGTATACTTGTATGTAGGAATGTGTTGTTTTAAAAGTTTATGTTGTAAGGCAAGCTGTTGATGTATTATTTTTGCGACATTGTCATGTCTTCTGGGGTATTCTGTATTTGCTAGTATTGTACATCCGCTTGTGATGTGATCTACTGTTTCTATTTGTTGTTTACAAAGTCTGCATTTATCCGTTGTGGTATTGGGATCTTTAATAATATGCTTGCTGTAATACCTGGTGTTTATTGTTTGATCCTGTATTGCAATCATGAATCCTTCTGTCTCACTGTATATATTGCCTTTTCTTAGCCATGTGTTGGATGCATCTTGATCGATGTGTGGCTGTGTTAGATGATACGGGTGCTTGCCATGTAGTGTTTTAATTTTCCAATTTACTTTCTTCATGTCTGTTGATGTTATGTGATCTAAAGGGTTGTAGAAGTGGTTATGAAATTGCAGTGGTGTAGCCGATGTATTTATATGAGTGATTGCGTTGTTTATTTTGCTAGTTTCTGCTCGTTCTAGAAAGAATTTTCTTAAATTGTCTACCTGTCCATAATGTAGGTTTTTTATGTCGATAAATCCCCTTCCTCCTTCCTTTCTGCTTAATGTGAATCTTTCTGTTGCTGAATGTATGTGATGTATTCTATATTTGTGGCATTGTGATCGTGTTAGTGTATTGAGTGCTTCTAGGTCAGTGTTACTCCATTTCACTACTCCAAATGAGTAGGTCAATATTGGTATGGCATAGGTATTTATAGCTTTTGTCTTGTTTCTTGCTGTCAATTCTGTTTTCAGTATTTTTGTTAGTCTTTGTCTATATTTTTCTTTTAGTTCTTCTTTGATATTTGTATTATCTATTCCTATTTTTCGTCTGTATCCTAGATATTTATAGGCATCCGTTTTTTCCATCGCTTCTATGCAGTCGCTGTGGTTATCCAATATGTAATCTTCTTGTTTAGCATGTTTTCCCTTGACTATGCTATTTTTCTTACATTTGTCTGTTCCAAAAGCCATACTTTTATCATTGCTGAATCCTTCTGTTATCTTTAGTAATTGGTTGAGTTGTTGATTTGTTGCTGCCAGTAGTTTTAGATCATCCATGTATAGCAAATCTGTGATTTTGTGTGGGTATGTTCCAGTAATATTGTATCCATAATTTATATTATTTAGCATGTTGGATAGTGGGTTCAGAGCAAGGCAGAACCAGAAAGGACTTAATGAGTCTCCTTGGTATATTCCACGCTTAATCTGTATTGGCTGTGATGTGATATTATATGAATTTGTTTGGATATTAAGTGTGGTTTTCCAATTTTTCATTACTATGTTTAGGAACTGTATCAATTTAGGATCTACTTTGTATATTTCCAATATTTGTAGTAACCATGAGTGGGGTACACTATCAAAAGCTTTTTGGTAATCAATGTATGCGTAGTGTAGCGACCTTTGTTTAGTTTTAGCTTGATATGTCACCTCTGCATCTATTATCAGTTGCTCTTTACATCCTCGTGCTCCTTTGCAACAGCCTTTTTGTTCTTCATTTATAATTTTGTTCTGTGTTGTATGTGTCATTAATTTCTGTTTAATGACTGAAGTTAATATTTTGTATATTGTTGGTAGGCATGTTATGGGGCGATATTTAGCTGGGCTCGCTGTGTCTGCTTGATCTTTAGGTTTCAGATATGTTATTCCGTGTGTAAGTGTATCAGGGAATGTGTATGGGTCTGCAATGTAACTGTTAAATAATTTAGTTAGATGTGAATGTGTTGAGGTGAACTTCTTTAACCAGAAATTTGCTATTTTGTCATTTCCAGGGGATTTCCTATTGTGAGTAGATTTAATTGCTTGGGTGACTTCATGTTGCAAAATTATCACTTCAGGCATTTGTGGTATCATCTTGTATGTGTGTTTCTGCTTGTATCCACCGTGCATGCCTGTTATGTTGTACCGGGTTTGACCGTATGTTGCTCCAGAAGTGTTCCATGTCTGTTATGTTTGGTGGATTGTTTATTTTAATGTGTGTGTTATCTATTGTCTGGTAAAATTTCTTTTGGTTTGTGTTGAATGTTTGGTTTTGTTTCCTTCTATTTTCACTTTTTTTGTATCTTCTGAGTCGTTTGGCTAATGCTTGTAATTTCTGCTTCTTTTCGTCTAATTGCTCTGTCGCTTCTTGTTGTGAGATTTTACCTAACCTTTTTCGTTTTTTTTCCGAGATTTCATTTCTTATAAATTGTGTTGGCTGTCCGATGTCTTTTCTCAGTTTTTCTATTTTGATCTGTAGTCTGTGTTGCCATGCTGGTTTTGTGGGTTTCTTCTGTGTGTTGGTTGGTTCTGATCTCTGCCTAGTGTGTATATTTAGTGTATTGAGTCGTCCTATATAAACCAGTAGTTGTAACTCTTCCATAGTTGTATTTTCATTTATTTTGTTGTGTATGACTGTGTTGATAGTTTTTATTGTTGTTTCGACTTGTGGGTTATTTGGTGGTCTACGCAAGAATGGTCTAATGTCTGTATTTGTGTCTTTGTATTCGATATATGTTAGCTGAAATTTTTCTTCTATATCTAACATCTGTGTCACTTCCTGTTCTATTTGTGCTTGTTCTGGTGGCTGTCTTAAGATTTCGTTTTCCTCTGATTGTTTAATTGGTGCATGTTGTTCTTTGTTTGTTTGCTCTGGGATGTTTGAGTCCATTACTGTATTTTCTTCTTCTTCTGATTGCACATTATTTTGTTTCAGTATTTGTTGTACTTGATGTTTGATGTTTTCTAATTCTGACTGGGGTATCCTGTTATTTTTTATTATTACACGGATCTGATCAGCTAATCGTTGTTCTGTTAAAAATTTTAATTCTGGGTATCTGGTATTATTATTATTATTATTATTATTATTATTATTATTATTATTATTATTATTTCTTTCTTTTCTCAGATGTTATATCTGGTCAAAAATGGAAAGTGACGCGGACCTTGATCAAGCGTGACTTCCTTTTAACTGTACGGTATATGTTACATTGCATTTAGGAACTTTCGGGTAATTGAACATGTATCAATAATTACAGATTTCTGTAGTTGTATACATAAGTTTGGATGTAGCTGTATTGCATTGATGTACTGGTGGATATTGTGTGGTATGACTCCTGTAGTTGATAGTATAATTGGTATAATGTCAACTTTATCCTGATACCACATGTCCTTGACTTCCTCAGCCAGTTGGATGTATTTTTCAATTTTTTCTCCTGTTTTCTTTTGTATATTTGTTGTATTGGGTATGGATATTTCGATTAGTTGTGTTAATTTCTTCTTTTTATTGGTGAGTATGATGTCAGGTTTGTTATGTGGTGGTGTTTTATCTGTTATAATGGTTTTGTTCCAGGATAATTTGTATTCATCATTCTCCCGTACTTTTGTGGTGCATACTTGTGTGTGGGAACGTGTTGTTTTATAAGTTTATGTTGTAAGGCAAGCTGTTGATGTATTATTTTTGCTACATTGTCATATCTTCTGGGGTATTCTGTATTTGCTAATATTGTACATCCGCTTGTGATGTGATCTACTGTTTCTATTTGTTGTTTGCAAAGTCTGGATTTATCTGTTGTGGTATTGGGATATTTAATAATAAGCTTGCTGTAATGTCTGGTGTTTATTGTTTGATCCTGTATTGCAGTCATGAATCCTCCTGTCTCACTGTATACATTGCCTTTTCTTAGCCATGTGTTGGATGCGTCTTGATCGATGTGTGGCTGTGTTAGATGATGCGGGTGCTTGCCATGTGGTGTTTTCTTTTTCCAATTTACTTTCTTCGTATTTGTCTATGTTATGTGATTATGTGATCTAAAGGGTTGTAGAAGTGGTTATGAAATTGCAGTGGTGTAGCCGATGTATTTATATGAGTGATTGCGTTGTTTATTTTGCTAGTTTCTGCTCGTTCTAGAAAGAATTTTCTTAAATTGTCTACCTGTCCATAACGTAGGTTTTTTATGTCGATAAATCGCCTTCCTCCTTCCTTTCTGCTTAATGTGAATCTTTCTGTTGCTGAATGTATGTGATGTATTGTCTATTTGTGGCATTGTGATCGTGTAAGTGTATTGCGCGCTTCTAGGTCTGTGTTACTCCATTTCACAACTCCAAATGATTAGGTCAATATTAGTATAGCATAAGTATTTATAGCTTTTGTCTTGTTTCTTGCTGTCAATTCTGTTTTCAGTATTTTCGTTAGTCTTTGTCTATTTTTCTTTTAGTTCTTCTTTAATATTTGTATTATCTATTCCTGTTTTTCGTCTGTATCATAGATATTTATAGGCAGCTGTTTTTTCCATCGCTTCTATGCAGTCGTTGTGGTTATCCAGTATATAATCATCTTGTTGAGTGTGTTTTCCCTTAACTGTGCTATTTTTCTTATAGTTGTCTGTTCCAAAAGCCATATTTATATCATTTCTGAATACTTCTGTTATCTTTAGTAATTGATTGAGTTGTTGATTTGTTGCTTCCAGTAGTTTTAGATCATCCATGTATAGCAAATGTGTGATTTTGTGTGGGTATGTTCCAGTAATCGAGTGACATTATACTGAGTGCACTATCCGAAAATTACCTCGAGTAATTAAACAGAGAACCGACTCGTGGAGATAACATCTTGGACCTACTGATAACAAACAGACCCGAACTTTTCGACTCTGTATGTACAGAACAGGGAATCAGTGATCATAAGGCCGTTGCAGCATCCCTGAATATGGAAGTTAGTAGGAATATAAAAAAAAGGGAGGAAGGTTTATCTGTTTAACAAGAGTAATAGAAGGCAGATTTCAGACTACGTAACAGATCAAAACGAAAATTTCTGTTCCGACACTGACAATGTTGAGTGTTTATGGAAAAAGTTCAAGGCAATCGTAAACTGCGTTTCAGACAGGTACGTGCCGAGTAAAACTGTGAGGGACGGGAAAAACCCACAACAAAGTTAGGAAACTACTGCGAAAGCGAAGAGAGCTTCACTCCAAGTTTAAACGCAGCCAAAACCTCTCAGACAAACAGAATCTAAACGATGTCAAACTTAGCGTAAGGAGGGCTATGCGTGAAGCATTCAGTGAATTCGAAAGTAAAATTCTATGTACCGACTTGACAGAAAATCCTAGGAAGTTCTGGTCTTACGTTAAATCAGTAAGTGGCTCGAAACAGCATATTCAGACACTCCGGGATGATGATGGCATTGAAACAGAGGATGACACGCGTAAAGCTGAAATACTAAACACCTTTTTCCAAAGCTGTTTCACAGAGGAAGACCGCACTGCAGTTCCTTCTCTAAATCCTCGCACAAACGAAAAAATGGCTGACATCGAAATAAGTGTCCAAGGAATAGAAAAGCAACTGGAATCACTCAACAGAGGAAAGTCCACTGGACCTGACGGGATACCAATTCGATTCTACACAGAGTACGCGAAAGAACTTGCTCCCCTTCTAACAGCCGTGTACCGCAAGTCTCTAGAGGAACGGAAGGTTCCAAATGATTGGAAAAGAGCACAGGTAGTCCCAGTATTCAAGAAGGGTCGTCGAGCAGATGCGCGAAACTATAGACCTATATCTCTGACGTCGATCTGTTGTAGAATTTTAGAACATGTTTTTTGCTCGAGTATCATGTCGTTTTTGGAAACCCAGAATCTACTATGTAGGAATCAACATGGATTCCGGAAACAGCGATCGTGTGAGAACCAACTAGCTTTATTTGTTCATGAGACCCAGAAAATATTAGATACAGGCTCCCAGGTAGATGCTATTTTCCTTGACTTCCGGAAGGCGTTCGATACAGTTCCGCACTGTCGCCTGATAAAGTAAGAGCCTACGGAATATCAGACCAGCTGTGTGGCTGGATTGACGAGTTTTTAGCAAACAGAACACAGCATGTTGTTATCAATGGAGAGACGTCTACAGACGTTAAAGTAACCTCTGGCGTGCCACAAGGGAGTGTTATGGGACCATTGCTTTTCACAATATATATAAATGACCTAGTAGATAGTGTCAGAATTTCCATGCGGCTTTTCGCGGATGATGCTGTAGTATACAGAGAAGTTGCAGCATTAGAAAATTAAGGCGAAATGCAGGAAGATCTGCAGCGGATAGGCACTTGGTGCAGGGAGTGGCAACTGACCCTTAACACAGACAAATGTAATGTATTGCGAATACATAGAAGGAAGGATCCTTTATTGTATGATTATATGATAGCGGAACAAACACTGGTAGCAGTTACTTCTGTAAAATATCTGGGAGTATGCGTGCGGAACGATTTGAAGTGGAATGATCATATAAAATTAATTGTTGGTAAGGCGGGTACCAGGTTGAGATTCATTGGGAGAGTTCTTAGAAAATGTAGTCCATCAACAAAGGAGGTGGCTTACAAAACACTCTTTCGACCTATACTTGAGTATTGCTCATCAGTGTGGGATCCGTACCAGATCGGGTTGACAGAGGAGATAGAGGAGATCCAAAGAAGAGCGGCGCGTTTCGTCACAGGGTTATTTGGTAACCGTGATAGCGTTACGGAGATGTTTAACAAACTCAAGTGGCAGACTCTGCAAGAGAGGCGCTCTGCATCACGGTGCAGCTTGCTGTACAGGTTTCGAGAGGGTGCGTTTCTGGATGAGGTATCGAATATATTGCTTCCCCCTACTTATACCTCCCGAGGAGATCACGAATGTAAAATTAGAGAGATTAGAGCGCGCACGGAGGCTTTCAGACAGTCGTTCTTCCCGTGAACCATACGCGACTGGAACAGAAAGGGAGGTAATGACAGTGGCACGTAAAGTGCCCTCCGCCACACACCGTTGGGTGGCTTGCGGAGTATAAATGTAGATGTAGATCCATAATTTGTATTATTTAGCATGTTGGATAGTGGGTTCAAAGCAAGGCTGAACCAGAAAGGACTTAATGAGTCTCCTTGGTATATTCCACACTTAATCTGTATTGGCTGAGATGTGATATTATTTGAATTTGTTTGGATATTAAGTGTGGTTTTCCAATTTTTCATTACTATGTTTAGGAACTGTATCAATTTAGGATCTACTTTGTATATTTCCAATATTTGTAGTAACCATGAGTGGGGCACACTATCAAAAGCTGTTTGGTAATCAAAGTATGCGTAGTGTAGCGACCTTTGTTTGGTTTTAGCTTGATATGTCACCTCTGCATCTATTATCAGTTGCTCTTTACATCCTCGTGCTCCTTTGCAACAGCCTTTTTGTTCTTTATTTATAATTTTTTTCTGTGCTGTATGTGTCATTAATTTCTGTGTAATCACTGAAGTTAATATTTTGTATATTGTTGGTAGGCATGTTATGGGGCGATATTTAGCTGGGTTTGCTGTGTGTGCTTGATCTTTAGGTTTCAGATAAGTTATTCCATGTGTAAGTGTATCAGGGAATGTGTATGGGTCTGCAATGTAACTGTTAAATAATTTAGTTAGATGTGAATGTGTTGAGGTGAACTTCTTTAGCCAGAAATTTGCTATTTTATCTTTTCCAGGGGCTTTCCAATTGTGAGTAGAATTAATTGCTTGGGTGACTTCATGTTGCAAAATTATCACTTCAGGCATTTCTGGTATCATCTTGTATGCATCTGTTTCTGCTTACATCCACTGTGCATGCCTATTATGTTGTACTCGGTTTGACCATATGTTGCTCCACAAGTGTTCCATGTCTGTTATGTTTGGTGGATTGTCTATTTTAATGTGTGTGTTATCTATTGTCTGGTAAAATTTCTTTTGGTTTGTGTTGAATGTTTTGTTTTGTTTCCTTCTATTTTCACTTTTTTTGTATCTTCTAAGTCGTTTGGCCAATGCTTGTAATTTCTGCTTCTTTTCATCTAATTGCTCTGTCGCCCCTTGTGAGATTTTACTTAACCTTTTTCGTTTTGTTTCTGACATTTCATTTCTTATAAATTGTGTTAGCTGTCCGATGTCTTTTCTCAGTTTTTCTATTCTGATCTGTAGCCTGTGTTGCCATGCTGGTTTTGTGGGTTTCTTCTGTGTGTTGGTTGGTTCTGATCTCTGCCTAGTGAGTATATTTAGTGTAGTGAGTGCTCCTATATAAACCAATAGTTTTAACTCTTCCATAGTTGTGTTTTCATTTATTTTGTTGTGTATGATTGTGTTGATAGTTTTTATTGTTGTTGTTGTTGTTTCGACTTGTGGGTTATTCGGCGGTCTATGCAAGAATGGTCTAATGTCTGTATTTGTGCCTTTGTGTTCTATATATGTCAGCAGAAATTTTTCTTCTAAATCTAACATGTGTGTCACTTCATGTTCTATTTGTGCTGCTTGTTCTGGTGGCTGTCTTAAGATTTCGTTTTCCTCTGATTGTTTAATTGATGCGTGTTGTTCTTTGTTTGTCTGCTCTGGGATGTTTGAGTCTATTACTGTATTTTCTTCTTCTGATTGCACATTATTTTGTTCCAGTATTTGTTGTACTTGTTGTTTGATGGTTTCTAATTCTGAATGGGGTATCCTGTTATTTTTCATTATTACACGGATCTGATCAGCTAGTCGTTATTCTATTAAAAACTTTAATTCTGGGTATCTGGTAATAAATGTTGTGTATACTTGCGATTCGTATCCAGTCGTGTTGGTTCCTAGGTTTGTTGCTTGGTAATAACCATCTCATCCTCTGTCTTTGTTTTCCTTCTAGGGTGGTTGCAGGAAGCATATCCTGCAACACACCTCTATTTGGATTTAAATCATTTTCCAGTTGGCTAGCAGTGTCGTTACCATTGTGGGCGGGCATAGGGTTCAAGCGTCGTCCCCGACCATGACGGCGCTTGTCCGAGGCTTCTTTAGTTCTGTCCTGAACCAACTAATCACACTAAAAGGGGGGGGCGTCAGCCCTATTAGTGGTTTGTTCTTTTCGTCGCCTTTTACGACTGGCAGAACATACCGGAGGCCTATTCTTTTCCCGGGCCTCCACAGGATTTGTAATAATAATAATAATAATAATAATAATAATAATAATAATAATAATAATAATAATAATAATAACTATTACTATTATTATTATTACTATTATTATTACTATTATTACTATTATTATTACTATTATTACTATTATTACTATTATTATTATTATACCGCCAACCGGTTTCAACCCGGCGTAGGGGTCATCTTCAGGGCGTTTACACCATTGGTCTACTGCTGGTGGTGTCACTCCTGTCAGTTATGTACACAATGGTGTAAACGCCCAGAAGATAACCCCTACGTCGGGTTGAAACCAGTTGGCGGTATAATAATAATAATAAATGCGATTAAGACTGTTTTTGAATTATTGAATATTTACAGATCACCAGCACAAGCGTTTCTGAGGTACCACTTATTGACCAATACTGAAACAAGCATATTAGTACACGATGTAGCCTTCCCTGGTGGTAAAGCAGCTGCGTACTCTGGCATCGAGTCTATCGTAAAGATGGCAAATACTGGGTTAAGTTATAGCTGCTAGGTGACGAGCTGCACGAGTCACTTTTCGTCCCATTATATCCCACATGTGCTCGACTGGAGGCAGGTTTGGAGCTCATGCTGGCCAGCGAAGCTGCTGCACGCCTTACACAGCTAGTTGAATTTAACAGGCAGTTCGTAGACGAAGCATTATCCTGTTGGAACAACACATCACTTTCCTGTTTCAAGGATGACGAATGAACAAATGGCTCTGAGCACTACGGGACTTAACATCTGAGATCATCAGTCCCCTAGACTTAGAACTACTTAAACCTAACTAACCTAAGGACATCACACACATCCATGCCCGAGGCAGGATTCGAAGTTGCGACCGCAGCGGTCGCGCGGTTCCAGACTGTAGTACCTAGAGCCGCTCGGCCACTCCGGCCGGCACGAAAGAACAGGTGTAACAACATTTTGCTCGTGTCGAGCACTGGTTAGCGTCCCCTTCAGAAACACCAACGAGAGCAGTACATTATCGCGCTCCAGACAATAAGGCCTGCGATAGGGTCAGTGTGTCGAGGACGAATGCATTGTACGTGACACGCGCTCACCAGGTCTAGGTCGCGTGCATACAACTATCACATGCGCACATACAAAATCTGCTTTCAAAATTGAAGTCATGGCGCACCATCCCAAATTCCAAGTGATCCCCTGACGGCACCAGGCGAGCCCTGCATATGGATGCTGTGGCGTGAATGGGAGATGGGCTAGAGGTGTACATGCCTGTAGTTCTACTGCTAATAACCGATTCGCAACTGTTGATGCCGATAGACCTGGTGGCACAAGTCCTCTTATCTGTGTTGTGGTAGCCAGATCTGCCACTGCTATCCTTACAGTACTACGATTCGGAGGCTGTCTGAGCGGCGTCGACGTCCAGGACATCGTCTACGCGTGTGAGAATGTTAAAGCGATACCGGGATCGTTGCACAGCTGTCGTAGCACGTCCAATTTGCGAGACAGTTCTCCGAAAGGACCATCCTACCACTCGAAAGGCCACAGTCTGTCTCATTTCGTTCAGTTGGCTGTAGGAAGCACGAGTGCGTCTCCATGGTTTCCTGCTTGCTTCTCACGTTTGCACCACACTGAGTTTTCTGTGATAATTCCCTGTTGAAGGGTATAAACAGGTGAGGTTCTACGCTCTCTGTTGGCGGACGACGTTGAAACGATTATCAGTATATCTACTATACCCCAGTTAGCATATCATCAGATCAGATGAAGATCGAAATTGTCTTTCCAGCTGTACTATTTTTTTTTTACAGCAGTGTATTAGTAAATGGATGTTACACAACAAGCTACTGTCACTTTATAAATGACAGACCGCGAAATTTGGGAGGGCACTCAGATCCAGCCATCCAATAACAGAGATAGTTCCCCTCTTGTCCGAAGGTCACATGAGGCGAATTTTGTGATGTTTTCCTCAACAAGAGGGCAAACGATTTCGTCTCCAAAACTTGTTTAGCAGTGCTCATGTACCTTCTCTGGTAATCTCAACATTGACGGAATGCTAACCCTTTATTCCCTCTACACTATAACTTCTGCACTCGAGCTGCATTACGTTCGTACCTCATTCCTGGTATTCAGACTCAGCTAAATGTATAATGCGTTATCTGACAGTTGGAGAACATTCTGTTGTATTCGCAGAGCAGAGCTACCATTCAGGGACACACGGCGGGCGTTAAATTAGGGGCCAGCATGGACAGGTGGTGCTCGCGTGACGACGCTTGGAATCCCGCCTCGAACGGAGAGGACAGGACAGGCCGGCTTACGACAACTGCTTGTCAACAGGCAGTCCGGCAGCACGGGCCCTCACATTAATCTTGGCGGGCTTATCGCCTAGTCAGAACGTGGCGACGGTTTGTTCCAGCCGGTGCCATTCATGCCGTGCAGCCATCCAACCCACCCACGTTAAGCCCACGTCCTGCTGTAACACGCTTGATACTAAATCACGAGGACAAGTTGCACCCTTACCAAAAAGGGTCTTCAGGATACTTAATTCACTTTGCAGTGGTATAGGAACTGCGCATCAACAGCGGGAACTATGCCGCCTATACGATGTATGGGAATTTATACAATTACTAGGTATTTTGCAAAGTTCGTGTTTTACGGCGTGCTATGCGTGCCTGTTTGAAGGACACCTAGTAGTACACCCTAAAACACAGACGCTGCAAAATAGTGTTACATACCCAAACAAGCCGCGACGTTAATAAGAAAGTTTCTCTCTCTACAGGAATCAAGGCAACTGTGCGAGTGTAGGATGTGGACACACAGTGACATACGGGGTTGTGTGTCGGTCCGGGAAGTCTACTCGAATAGCCCAAGTGGTTAAGGTGACTGTCACGTAAAGCGGCAAATCTGAGTTCGAGTGTTGGTCCGGCACAAATGTTCTTTGTCACCATAAATTGTGCAATTAAAGTTTAAACATTTCTTTTGTACATAACTTAATAAATGCGTTTATTGTAATAATGCACGTTCCTCATTACTTACCTTATCAGTCCACCTAATTTTCAACACTCCTCTGTAGTACCACGTCTCAAATGATTCGTTTTTCACACTGTTCTTGATTCCTTACTATAGAGTGCTGAGCACCAAAAGTATATTCTCAGAAATTCTTCAACCTTTCTCTTATTTCCAACATTGCTTCTTCAGTATATAGAGTGAACATTAGGGGCAAAGGAAACGAAAGATGAGGGGTAATTCATCCATAAAACATCAGTTGCTTCAGAAAAGAAGGCATAAACGTACCTAACGAAACCAGCAGTTCCATTCCAAAGTATTTCACAAGATAACAGCAAACTAGGTGCATATCCGAAATCAGCAATTTATTGATTAAAAGGAACAGAAATTATTGAGTATATTGTGGGACAAAACAGTAATTTGATACCATGTACAGAGAACATCTAAGAATATGGAAATGTGGAACAAATCACGCAGCTGCCGTAAAACAAACTGGTACAGGACAAATGGTTCAAATGGCTCTGAGCACTATGGGACTCAACTGCTGTGGTCATCAGTCCCCTAGAACTTAGAACTACTTAAACCTAACTAACCTAAAGACAGCACACACATCCGTGCCCGAGGCAGGATTCGAACCTGCGACCGCAGCAGTCGCACGGTTCCGGACTGCGCGCCTACAACCGCGAGACCACCGCGACCGGCTGGTACAGGACACAGACATGCAAAACGATAAGAGTAAGTAACAGCTAACACTATTTAAACCTATAAAAAATTACCTCATGCAGCTCCCAGCAGCAGAAAAGAGACAGCTCTCAAACGGCTAGACAAATCTGTCATACATCAGACTTTTGAGATTAATGGCACATACAGTATACGGTAAAATGTAACCATAGGATCCTACTTCACTTCCTTCATTCTTTCTCTCAGCTCTCTTTCACCATTTACCCTTCAATACAGATTTGTCTACACTACGAGCAAGTCTTAACCTCTCATGCTTCCTCTTTCACATCTTGCTACCATAGCTCACACTCCCAACTCGCTTTTCGGCTTCAGATTACAAAGGAGACGCGGAAGACCTCAGTTTAATTAGCATCCGAATTCCGGCGTAAGGCCCGCAGCGTCTCATACAAAGATCTGATTTTCAGCAAGAAAAACAAACTAGCCCTTTTCCTCCAAAGAACATTGGTGGAGATCGTGTACTTTGACAAAACGATACACAACATGCTTACCTCTATCGGTCAACTCAGACACGTAACCTAACTATGTCTCTTTTGTATCTAATTTCTTTCATTGCCTTTAACCCAAATGAATACAGACTCATTTACAGATATTTTTCTCTTACTACGAGTATACAAAGACAATGCAGAAGGTGACATATACACAGATTTACCAAAGTCTTTATTAGCAAGTTCTCCCATGTGATAGGTACGGTAGGCAATAATGTCTCTGTCTACAAAACTTTCAAGGCCACCAACAGACGGCACTCCAGTACC
Source organism: Schistocerca serialis cubense (assembly GCF_023864345.2). NCBI lineage: Eukaryota > Metazoa > Arthropoda > Insecta > Orthoptera > Acrididae > Schistocerca > Schistocerca serialis. The sequence continues at coordinate 501,703,995 of NC_064642.1, read as the reverse complement.
ACCTCGTACAATGGCTACAGTAAGCCAACCATTACCATGAGTAAAAGTATCATTAATGTCAATGCTAAAACTAAGTCTACATCCACAGAAAACACATGGTCCGTCGACAAGTGCAGTAGCAGCAGTATTTTTAACTGTATTCTTCTTCTTGTCTGCGGCAGATGTAGAGAATTCGACGTTCTCGATTGTTAAAATTACTGCTGCAACTGCACTTGTCGACGGACCATGTGTTTTCTGTGGATGTAGACTTAGTTTTAGCATTGACATTAATGATACTTTTACTCATGGTAATGGTTGGCTTACTGTAGCCATTGTACGAGGTGGTACTGGAGTGCCGTCTGTTGGTGGCCTTGAAAGTTTTGTAGACAGAGACATTATTGCCTACCGTACCTATCACATGGGAGAACTTGCTAATAAAGACTTTGGTAAATCTGTGTATACGTCACCTTCTGCATTGTCTTTGTATACTCTTAGTAAGAGAAAAATATCTGTAAATGAGTCTGTATTCATTTGGGTTAAAGGCAAAGGTGTATGTGAATATGTAAAATTTGTTGGAGACTGTACTTTGTATTTTCATAAATAAAGTGATCTGTAGCGTAGCTGAGAATTTTCATATTTAGGGAAAAAAAGACCACTGTGTGGTTTCAGTAGACCCACTCTAGAGAACATGAGTAAATTAGTTCAGTAATTTGTGAAAATGTTTGCTGGACTGGGATTCGAACACCAGATTTCCTGTTTGCTAGGCAGTTGCCGTAACCACCCAGTGTTTATCAACTTTGCGCGAAATACGTCGGCACGCCTCTCGGCCGATCCACACTCCCAACCAGCGCGAGCTACCCGCAATCTCCGTCCACGTCCACCAAGTTCGCAACTTTGAAATTCTAGGAGGTCGGCAGTACTTATACATCCGCAATAAAGAAGGTGGATTCATTGCTCATCAAGACGAATCAGTTATATGAATGCGTTGTGTCTGCTCTTCCCGACATGTCCGAAAGAACAGACACTACTCACTTATAAAATTAATTCTCCTCGATGGGCAATGAATCCACCACCTTCATTGTGGATGCATACAGCCAACCTCCAGTGGGAATCGAAAAGTAACGATCATCGACGACATGGATGAGAACTGCGGATAGGCGGCGATAGTTGGGAGTGTGGATCAGCCGAGAGGCGAGCCGAGATATCTCGCACAATGGTATGAAATATTATGTCCGCGTGGCGCAGATGTTAAGGTAACTCCTCAGTAAGTACAGAGCACACATTTTCTCTCGTCGCCGTCGATACGGCATAAAATCCCGATGCAGCTGACTTCAATAGTTCTTTTCCTTTCTCACCTCTCCGCCTTCAATTTACATAAATGTATTACAGTTGCTGACACCACGCATTTATATAAACGACTTTTTTTGTTCATTGGCTTCCTCCTTTGCAGGTATAAAAGTATTTTTAAAAAAAGCGAGTACAAAAATTAATCTGCACTCATAATTTGTAAGAGCAACGGCCTTGCCGCAGTGTATACAGCAGTTCTCGTGAGATCACCTAAGTTAAGCGCTTTCGGGCGTGGCCAGCACTTGTATGGGTGACCATCCAGGCTGCCATGTGCTGTGGCTATTTTTCTGGGTGCACTTAGCCTCGTGATGCCAATTGAGGAGCTACTCGACCGCCTAGTAGAGTCTCCGGTCAAAGAAAACCATCATAACGACCGGGAGAGCGGTGTGCTGACCACACGCCCCTCCTATCCGCAATCTCAGCTGAGGATGACACGGCGGTCGGATGGTTCCGATGGGCCACTTGTGGCCTGAAGACGGAGTGCTTGAGTGTATAATTTGAAAGTTGATTCAGCTATTGATTTTAAAAACCTTTGTATTAAAAGGTTTCGTATTTTAAATTAGAATGTAATTAATGTTTCAGTAGCTTAATATATTATCGTCGTCGTCTCCTCCACCATCTCAAAAGACTAAGTTTTGATGTGGAGGGTGCTGGTTACTCTATGATACATACAACCAAAGCGGTGCCGTCTACTTGCAATACGTAGTCGCTTAGCAAGACTAGAGAGGAAGCAAACTGGGAGATGAGATGAAGATCAACGGGCTCTCAGGTGGTTGAAGGTATGAATCCCAACGGCAAAGAGAGCAGATGAGTCATTTGCTCCCGGCGGTGGTACTTCAACGGTAGCGAAGGTTGAGAGGATGGATTAAGTACGGCGTGTCTAGCGGAAGGGGTAACCCATCAAACAGAACAAATCTACGTAGAGTCTTACTTGCAACAAACGGCTACGTGGTCATCTTCCGTCTACATGTTGATGGCGGCTGCAAACATCAGTAGCGTCTGTTACCAATGTGGTCGGCTACGAAAGGCCTCTGTTCCCATACTGAGCGCGTCCACAGCTCGTGGTGGTGCGGTAGCGTTCTCGCTTCCCACGCCCGGGTTCCCGGGTTCGATTACCGGCGGGGCCAGGGATTTTCTCTGCCTCGTGATGACTGTGTGTTGTGTGCCGTCCTTCGGTTAGTTAGGTTTAAGTAGTTCTAAGTTCTAGGGGACTGATGACCATAGATGTTAAGTCCCATAGTGCTCAGAGCCATACTGGGCGGCCAGTTAAGATCCACCCGCTGATTCGATCACCAGATCAAATGGTTCAAATGGCTCTGAGCACTATGGGACTCAACTGCTGAGGTCATAAGTCCCCTAGAACTTAGAACTACTTAAACCTAACTAACCTAAGGACAACACACACATCCAAACCCGAGGCAGGATTTGAACCTGCGACCGTAGCGGTCGCGCGGTTCCAGACTGTAGCGCCAGAACCGCTCGGCCACCAGCGGCCGGCTATCATCAGATCGACAAAGTGTTTAACACGTCATCCTAATATACTTTCAACACAGACACAATGGAATCACTGAACTCAAAAGTACTCCAGGAGGTAAACAATCCTTCATCATTGGAAACAGTGACGTTGCTACGCCATCGGATTCTGGATACGTTAGAACATCATGTAAGGAAGAGTGAACGTCAACAATTTACTGAAGACTGGGGAACTTAAACAACTGATTGTCTCTGTCGGTCCGTTATGGCCACGGGACATCGTCTGGTGCGTACTTCAATTCAATAAACTTTTCCAGCAACCGTATACGTTAGGTTATTTTATTTCGAACGCAACCAGTTTCTGCAATTCATCTTGCTATCTTCAGGCGCAATATGCTTCTTCGAATCAACGAGCTTATCGTATAGCGCCATAAAACTGGATACCGTGAATCCCGATCGTTGTGCAACTGGTTCATACGAAAGGGTGACACCAACACAAGTTCTATAGACAATCAGACTTAAAACTAATGTCAAACTTTTTCAGAAAATTACCCGGTAGAAAGAAGAACTGTTCTTCTCTTAATCCAAATTTAGCCTAATTCCAACTGGATCGGGTGGCAATAACCAAACAAAAACATGCAGATATCACGAAGGTACATCTCAGAAGAGAGTTAGGTATGGACTTAGACCACTTTTTAACTGAAATCAAAGCCGCATTTCTAGAAAAAAAATAAAAAAGGAAACAAAATTTCTGTCACACACTAGGAACGAACTCGTTAAAATGCTTCACACAAAGAGGAAAAATTGGGATGAGATTAGAGAAGCAAAGATAGAAACGGCAAAAACGATCACGAAGAAGGGAATATACATAGTGTAATGAGATATGTGAAGAAGTGATAGAATGTAGACTAACAGTTTGGAAAAACTGGAACCACTGCAAAAAGGAAAGATACTGGAATACATTGACTGAGGTCGTAAAACAGACATAAAACATTATTCGAACAGAGAAACTGAAACGTAACAAAAAGTACTAGAGAAAACACATACAAATTTCCGACAGAACAACACTAGGGACTTCTATAAAGTTTTCGAAGAAGTAACAAAAGGGTAGAAGTCGGTGGGACTTCACTTCAAAGATAAAACAGGCAAACTGATTATCACGAGGAAGACACCTATGATTTACTAGCAAAATAAACGAAAGTCTTGTAAACAGCGAGAAAGCAACACAACGATTAATTTTCAGACAGCCTCAATGAACAAAACGTTGGCAAACTGAAAAACAAGCATAGTTCCGGGTGAAGACGGGATATTAGCTTAAGATGTGGAAACATAAGGGGAAGCAGGCAGCTACAACCATTTAACAGGTTATTAAACATTCCTGGGAGAAAGGAAGAATACTATATGATTGGAAACAAGCCATAATCCATCCGATAAACAATGAGGGAGACAGGAGAGAAACCAACAATTACAGAGGCATATCTCTACTTCCAGTCAGCTACAAAACAATATCCAAAGCTATGCTGAATGAGGCAGAAGACCAAGAAGTACACAAAACTGGCGAGTAACAGTTGGCGATTACCAAGAGAGCTTCAGAAGCAAACAGATCATGTCCAAAGCAATATTTTGGCTTGGAAAATATGCTCAGGATCAGTTCAATGCGGAACCTACACGCTGTCGTTACATTCACTGATTTCAAAATCGCCTACAATTGTTGTGACATACTGTACTCCAAACGCTTGAGCCGGCCGCGGTGGCCGTGCGGTTCTAGGCACGTCAGTCCGGAACCGCGTGACTGCTACGGTCACAGGTTCGAATCCTGCCTCGGGCATGGATGTGTGTGATGTCCTTAGGTTAGTTAGGTTTAATTAGTTCTAAGTTCTAGGGGACTGATGACCTCAGAGTCCCATAGTGCTCAGAGCCATATGAACCAAACGCTTGAAGAAACAGGTATCGACAGAACCATCAGATAATAAATCGAACAGACACTCACGGACACAACATAAAAATTAAATTTCTAGGACAAGTTCATGAACTGTTCATAATTAGCATAGGTTTTCGGCAGGGTGATGAGCTTTAACCGATTATCTTCAGTATGGTCTTCCACATAGTCATGCGAGAGTGGGATAAGGAACTACATGAGAAAAACATCGAGGAAATCCATATAGGACAAGGAAGAGGAAGATCTGGCTTCCGGCGGCTATCTGATTTGGTGAAGACTGCCAGTCTCGCTAGCGGGATGAAAGCAGAGCTCACCATCTGCAGCATCGTCGACAGGACTGACTGCGGACCTTCGGTACAGAGCCGAGTGGAGGGTCTGAATCAGAGGCTGAGACGGTTCTGCGACCCTGTGGGCTGCAGATTCCTCGACTTACGCCATAGGGTGGTGGGGTTTCGGGTTCAGCTGGATAGGTCAGGAGTCCACTACACGCAACAAGCGGCTACACGGGTAGCAGGGGTTGTGTGGCGCGGGCTGGGCGGTTTTTAGGTTAGATGGCCTTGGACATGTACAGAAAGGGCAACAGCCTCAACGGGTGCGGGGCAAAGTCAGGACATGCGGGGACCAAGCAGCAATCGGTATTGTAATTGTCAACTGTCGAAGCTGCGTTGGTAAAGTACCAGAACTTTAAGCGCTGATAGAAAGCACCGAAGCTGAAATCGTTATAGGTACAGTGAGCTGGTTGAAGCCAGAGATAAATTCTGCCGAAATTTTTACAAAGGTACAGACGGTGTTTAGAAAGGATAGATTGCATGCAACCGGTGGTGGAGTGTTCGTCGCTGTTAGTAGTAGTTTATCCTGTAGTGAAGTAGAAGTGGATAGTTCCTGTGAATTATTATGGGTGGAGGTTACACTCAACAACCGAGCTAGATTAATAACTGGCTCCTTTTACCGACCTCCCGACTCAGCAGCATTAGTGGCAGAACTGAGAGAAAATTTGGCATACATTTCACATAAATTTTTTCAGCATGTTATAGTCTTAGGTGGAGATTTCAATTTACCAAATATAGACTGGGACACTCAGATGTTTAGGACGGGTGGTAGGAACAGAGCATCGAGTGACATTATACTGAGTGCACTATCCGAAAATTACCTCGAGCAATTAAACAGAGAACCGACTCGTGGAGATAACATCTTGGACTTACTGATAACAGACCCGAACTTTTCGACTCTTTAAGTGCAGAACAGGGAATCAGTGATCATAAGGCCGTTGCAGCATCCCTGAATATGGAAGTTAATAGGAATATAAAAAAAGGGAGGAAGGTTTATCTGTTTAGCAAGAGTAATAGAAGACAGATTCCAGACTACCTAACAGATCAAAACGAAAATTTCTGTTCCGACACTGACAATGTTGAGTGTTTATGGAAAAAGTTCAAGGCAATCGTAAAATGCGTTTTAGACAGGTAAGTGCCGAGTAAAACTGTGAGGGACGGCAAAACCCACCGTGGTACAACAACAAAGTTAGGAAACTACTGGGAAAGCAAAGAGAGCTTCACTCTAAGTTTAAACGCAGCCAAAACCTCTCAGACAAACAGAAGCTAAACGGTGTCAAACTTAGCGTAAGGAGGGCTATGCGTGAAGCGTTCAGTGAATTCGAAAGTAAAATTCTATGTACCGACTTGACAGAAAATCCTAGGAAGTTCTGGTCTTACGTTAAATCAGTAAGTGGCTCGATACAGCATATCTAGACACTCCGGGATGATGATGGCATTGAAACAGAGGATGACACGCGTAAAGCTGATATACTAGACACCTTTTTCCAAAGCTGTTTCACAGAGAAGGACCGCAGTGCAGTTCCTTCTCTAAATCCTCGCACAAACGAAAAAATGGCTGACATCGAAATAAGTGTCCAAGGAATAGAAAAGCAACTGGAATCACTCAATAGAGGAAAGTCCACTGGACCTGACGGGATACCAATTCGATTCTACACAGAGTACGCGAAAGAACTTGCCCCCCTTCTAACAGCCGTGTACCGCAAGTCTCTAGAGGAACGGAGGGTTCCAAATGATTGGAAAAGAGCACAGGTAGTCCCAATCTTCAAGAAGGGTCGTCGAGCAGATGCGCAAAACTATAGACCTATATCTCTGACGTCGATCTGTTGTAGAATTTTAGAACATGTTTATTGCTCGAGTATCATGTCGTTTTTGGAAGCCCAGAATCTACTATGTAGGAATCAACATGGATTCCGGAAACAGCGATCGTGTGAGACCCAACTCGCTTTATTTGTTCATGAGACCCAGAAAATATTAGATACAGGCTCCCAGGTAGATGCTGTTTTTCTTGACTTCCGCAAGGCGTTCGATACAGTTCCGCACTGTCGCCTGATAAAGTAAGGGCCTATGGAATATCAGACCAGCTGTGTGGCTGGATTGAAGAGTTTTTAGCAAACAGAACACAGTATGTTGTTATCAATGGAGAGACGTCTACAGAGGTTAAAGTAACCTCTGGCGTGCCACAGGGGAGTGTTATGGGACCATTGCTTTTCACAATATATATAAATGACCTAGTAGATAGTGTCGGAAGTTCCATGCGGCTTTTCGCGGATGATGCTGTAGTATACAGAGAAGTTGCAGCATTAGAAAATTGTAGCGAAATGCAGGAAGATCTGCAGCGGATAGGCACTTGGTGCAGGGAGTGGCAACTGACCCTTAACATAGACAAATGTAATGTATTGCGAATACATAGAAAGAAGGATCCTTTATTGTATGATTATATGATAGCGGAACAAACACTGGTAGCAGTTACTTCTGTAAAATATCTGGGAGTGTGCTTACGGAACGATTTGAAGTGGAATGATCATATAAAATTAATTGTTGGTAAGGCGGGTGCCAGGTTGAGATTCATTGGGAGAGTTCTTAGAAAATGTAGTCTATCAGCAAAGGAGGTGGCTTACAAAACACTCGTTCGACATATACTTGAGTATTGCTCATCAGTGTGGGACCTGTACCAGGTCGGGTTGACAGAGGAGATACAGAAAACCGAAAGAAGAGCGGCACGTTTCGTCACAGGGTTATTTGTTAAGCGTGATAGCGTTACGGAGATGTTTAGCAAACTCAAGTGGCAGACTCTGCAAGAGAGGCGCTCTGCATCGCGGTGTAGCTTGCTGTCCAGGTTTCGAGAGGGTCCGTTTCTGGATGAGGTATCGAATATATTGCTTCCCCCTACTTATACCTCCCGAGGAGATCACGAATGTAAAATTAGAGATTAAGAGCGCGCACGGAGGCTTTCGGACAGTCGTTCTTCCCGCGAACCATACGCGACTGGAACAGGAAAGTGAGGTAATGGCAGTGGCACGTAAAGTGCCCTCCGCCACACACCGTTGGGTGGCTTGCGGAGTATAAATGTAGATGTAGATGTAGAAACGCCTCCTTTGTTGACAATATAGCAGTAACTTCTAACCACGTAAAGATGCAAAAGTAATAATAGAAACAGTTTACAGAATTGCAGCTAAAACCGGATTACAAATATCTTATGAGGAAACGAGTTCATTGAACATAAACATGACAGAGAAACGTATATTCAAACACGACACGGAAACATCAAAATAATTAACAAGTTTAACTATTTGAGAGAATCGATAAAATCAAATGGATTAGATGACTCCAGAAATAAAGTAAGATCAAAGAAAATGGAATTAGCATACAAACTCACACAAACCTATACTAGAAAAGATCAGTATCATTTCAGGCAAAAAATAAATATTAGGCAACAGTAATTAAACCGGAAGGACAATACGGATCTGAATACCTAACGCTGAATAAGTGAGGTGAAAAAGAAGAACGGGAAAAGAAAGAAAGAAAAATACAAAAATCTTAGGACAGCATTAGAATAAAGATGACAACTGGACGGAGAGAAGAAGCGAAGATCTCCACAGAAACGAAGAAACAATCACAGACACAACTAGGAAGTGGAGATTAAAGTTTTACTGTCGTAGTTACATTTCTATTTCTTTCGAGTCATCAGTCGGTTGGTTTGAGGGATAAAGGGACGAAACTACAGGGTCTTCAGTCTCTTGTTCCTGACGCAAACAAGGAACAGGTTAAAAAATCTCCCGAAGTACGTTTGGGAAAGTAAAAAGGGGAAAAGGAATGGGGAATCACGCCTAAAAAGAAAACGAATGGTACAAACAAAAACAGGGGAAAAAAACACCGTAAGGCTAAGTAGAAGAAGGTATTGAAACCGTAGAGAAGATGGTCTGGGCTCGCTGATCACGAGAAAAGAGGATGAGCCAGCCACTCTGCAACACATGCTCCACCAAGGGTGACGTAAATATTACACAGCTGCGTTGTATTAAAGCAGGAAAAAATGTGTATCCCAATCATAACTACGTTCTCACACATGCAGTCGAATATAGATATTACCGAACTGCGGTTGATCCTCACAAGCAATGTTATACTTTAAGCATTAAGGAGAAAAATCATTGCGTTTATCGGAATTAAGACATCACTAAAGCGTTCTGTACGAGAATAGACCTATGCCACATATATCACCTTTAATAGTATGAGGATGGTGTATTCAAGAGATGTGTTGTTAAGAGGATATTGCTAAATTATCCTACACTCGAGCAAAACTACCAAACATGAGACCAGGACATCTTTGTGCAAGAGGAATACCAACAGAGCTGTGGTGATGCTACTGTAAACCCCAATAAGACTGTTACATCTGCTCTGGCTATTGATCGTGATGCTTATTCCCTTATAAGAAGTGGCTGCTTCTTCGTGTGCATTCTCGTGCAGCAGGGCGTGGGTGGTACCTCAATGTCTCAGCTATCGAAAATATTAATGTCAATTTCTCCTCGCTCTATTTTATAGTAAGTCAAAGCCACACCGTCAAACCCACTACCACTACTAATAATATGCACAACTGATGCAGAAAGAGTGATTGAGTGTACGTACTCGTACATTTCCGAGTTAAAAAGACATAAAATACATTAATTTCCTAAGAGAGAGAATAGTAGTATCCAGATTTCGTTCTAGTTGGCTTATAAGCATCTAGAGCGGTATATATACACTGACGATGCCTTTGTAGGACACCAGAATAGTGTAGAAGAAAGTAGTTGTATCATTTTAAAGTTTTTCTCTCTACTGACTGGGGTAGGGAACTTGTGGTGTGGTTATATGTCTGATGTTTCAAATACAGGGTGTTACAAAAAGGTACGGCCAAACTTTCATAAAACATTCCTCACACAAAGAAAGAAAATATGTTATGTGGACATGTGTCCGGAAACGCTTACTTTCCATGTTAGAGCTCATTTTATTACTTCTTTTCAAATCACGTTAATCATGGAATGGAAACACACAGCAACAGAACGTACCAGCGTGACTTCAAACACTTTGTTACAGGAAATGTTCAAAATATCCTCCGTTAGCGAGGATACATGCATCTACCCTCCGTCGCATGGAATCCCTGATGCGCTGATGCAGCCCTGGAGAATGGCGTATTGTATCACAGCCGTCCACAATACGAGCACGAAGAGTCTCTACATTTGGTACCGGGGTTGCGTAGACAAGAGCTTTCAAATGCCCCCATAAATGAAAGTCAAGAGGGTTGAGGTCAGGAGAGCGTGGAGGCCATGGAATTGGTCCGCCTCTACCAATCCATCGGTCACCGAATCTGTTGTTGAGAACCGTACGAACACTTCGGCTGAAATGTGCAGGAGCTCCATCGTGCATGAACCACATGTTGTGTCGTACTTGTAAAGGCACATGTTCTAGCAGCACAGGTTGAGTATCCCGTATGAAATCATGATAACGTGCTCCATTGAGCGTAGGTGGAAGAACATGGGGCCCAATCAAGACATCACCAACAATGCCTGCTCAAACGTTCACAGAAAATCTGTGTTGATGACGTGATTGCACAATTGCATGCGGATTCTCGTCAGCCCACACATGTTGATTGTGAAAATTTACAGTTTGATCACGTTGGAATGAAGCCTCATCCGTAAAGAGAACATTTGCACTGAAATGAGGACTGACACATTGTTGGATGAACCATTCGCAGAAGTGTACCCGTGGAGGCCAATCAGCTGCTGATAGTGCCTGCACACGCTGTACATGGTACGGAAACAACTGGTTCTCCCGTAGCACTCTCCATACAGTGACGTGGTCACCGTTACCTTGTACTGCAGCAACTTCTCTGACGCTGACATTAGGTTATTGTCAACTGCACGAAGAATTGCCTCGTCCATTGCAGGTGTCCTCGTCGTTCTAGGTCTTCCCCAGTCGCGGTCATAGTCTGGAATGTTCCGTGCTCCCTAAGACGCCGATCAATTGCTTCGAAAGTCTTCCTGTAGGGACACCTTCGTTCTGGAAATCTGTCTCGATACAAACGTACCCCGCCACGGCTATTGCCCCGTGCTAATCCATACATCAAATGGGCATCTGCCAACTCCGCATTTGTAAACATTGCACTGACTGCAAAACCACGTTCGTGATGAACACTAACCTGTTGATGATACGTACTGATGTGCTTGATGCTAGTACTGTAGAGCATGTCAACACAAGCACCGAAGTCAACATTACCTTCCTGCAATTGGGCCAACCGGCGGTGACTCGAGGAAGTACAGTACATTCTGACGAAACTAATATGAGCTCTAACATGGAAATTAAGCGTTTCCGGACGCATACCAACATAACATATTTTCTTTATTTGTGTGTGAGGAATGTTTCCTGAAAGTTTGGCCGTACCTTTTTGCAACACCCTGTATATCCTGCATTTGAGTATTAAGAGCATTGCATTCCGCACGGTTAATACTTCAGAAACAATATGGCTTTAACAATATAGCATTTTTAGGTGCAGAACCTTGTAACCATAGAAGCGTGTGTTTATGCTCTACAATAGTTTTTCTCATGCCGGTACCTTCTTGGTACTGACTCCACACTGTGGAATAATGCTTGAGAATTGATAACACAGTTGATTTACGCGAAATGTTCCATACTCCATCTGTCTGAAGCTTCATCATGAATAAATCACACGTTACTTGTTAATCGTCTGCTATCACCGCAACGCCCTCATTTCTACTTTACGCCGATGAGAGGTGCTATCCTCCTCGACACACAGGCGTCTGTAGAGATCTTGTGCATTTTGATGGATGCCGTGGGTAAGATTGGTGTTGCGGGGATGATTGGAAAAGGACAGTGTGAGATGAATCCGTCAATCTCTGACTTTACCCTATGAATGTGAGAATACTCTGTAATGCCCATCCACACAGGGAAATATGCCTCGTCATAATCTTGAATTCTGCACAGTGATCGATGCGCTCTAAATATGCAGATAACGTAATTCCATCAGTATAGGATGCTGTCTAGTATACTTTGGTGTATACGGACAAATGGACATACTGCACAGTCATCTATTTGCATTCGCAATCTAGTGTATGATGCCTGAAAAGTAGTAGATGGGTGATTTAGCGATGATACAGAAATGGAGAAGTATTCTGCTGTGTCACAGACTATCGCTGAAATTAGGGAACAACTGATAAAACTGCTAAAACTGATCGTGCTGTCAACTGCAGTGCGTATTACAGCACATCGTCCCATATCAACGGTGTCTTTCCCGTTGCATCCGTCCACCGGTATGCTGTTGATTACCAAGTCATGACTGACTGACGCCACGTGGTTGAGATGGAGAGAGCCTTGGCGGAACACTGGATATCTGCTACTTGTCGCTGAGGAGCATAGTATTAGATGCAGAGGTCATCACCTTCAGACAGTCATTTAGAAGCATTCCTCAGTTACAGACTTGTTCTATTTCCATATATTACGCTGCCCTCCATATGTTTTTTCTTCTTTTCGTCAATAAGGTAACAGTACCTCACGCATGCTGTTATCAGCGCCGGCCGAAGTGGCCGAGCGGGTCTAGCCGCTTCAGTCTGGCACTGCGCGACCGCTACGGACGCAGGTTCGAATCCTGCCTCGGGCATGGATGTGCGTGATGTCCTTAGGTTAGTTAGGTTTAAGTAGTTCTAAATTCTAAGGGACTGATGACCTCAGCTGTTGAGTGCCATAGTGCTCAGAGCCATTTTTTTTTTTTTTTTTTTTTTTTTTTTTTTTGTTAGCAGCACCTTCCAGCCATGGTCAACACTGGAAAAGTAATTATGTACATATGTACATGACTGCAAAATGAGGAAGTATTTGCTCTTTGAGATAGAACACCGAGACATCTGCTACCCCGTCGCTGTGGAATATGAGATTAACTGTATAAGTTATCACCATTGGATAGCTATTGGAAACGTTGTACAATGCCGCAAACTCTTTCACTCTTTTGGTTGCGATGTCTTCCACATTTTTCTCGCTGCCAAACATCGCCTCTTAGTTTTATTTCTACCAACATGTGTGTTGTAGGACCTTTCATAGTTTACATCATGCGATGTTCATCTTTCTGTGAGAGCCAATGGATCGCAACATGTTCATGTCTGTTTAGTACCTGACAGAGACCTCGTCGTCATGGTAGAAATACGAAGCGTATGGCTTTGTACAAAGCTATAGTCGTATGTTGCTTGGATGTGGCACAGCTGAAGAAAGAATATATTGAACTGCTTATGAATGAAAAATACAGGAACCCTCCATTCTGATTGATAGTCTATTGAGTATGGTCTTCCTCCAGTACAGACGATGAAAATTCACACAGGCTTTGCAAGCGACTTCGGCCACTGGGCACATGTTCCAATGGAGCAATAGTGTATATGTTATATGCTCTGTGTTGGCGCGTAGATGTTATTTGTTTTTCGAAGCATCAGAAGAGAGAGACACGGTAAAATCTTACAGGAGGTTCCATTACAAGGGGTTGTATACCAGGTTAAAGTTTGAAATCAGATAGTTCCCTCTAAAATACTCCGCTTTTGCTTGTAAAACTTTTAGAAAACGGCTGTTTCTGTTCTCGTGGGATCATGATTTTTCATTACTATCATAACAGAATGAAATTTTCACCCTGCAACGGAGTGTGCGCTGATATAAAACTTCCTAGCAGAGTAAAACCGTGTGCCTGTCCGAGACTCGAACTCGGGACCTTTGCCTTTCGTCGGCAAATGCTCTACCGACTGAGCTACTGGCGGAATTAAAGCTGTGAGGACTGGTCGTGAGTCCTGCTTGGGTAGAGCACTTGCCCGAGAAAGGCAAAGGTCCCGAGTTCGAATCTCGGTCCGGCACACAGTAATAATCTGCCAGAAAGGTTCACTATTATAACAATTTCTTGTTTAGAAAACGGTATTACCGCAAGTCCCATGTTATTTCATACTTCATAACCTCGAATTAAAGCTCGTTGTGGAACTAGAAACGATAGTGTTTTTCTAAAATGCGCGAACAGGCTGCGATCATCAAATTGCTTATGAAACCAGAACACAAGAATTGCTATATGATAGAAACTTTACAGGCATGTCGGTAGAGGTGAGTTATGGATAAAAAACGCCAATGTAAGTATGCAGACGGTATTTGATTTCAATTTATCGAAAGAGAGAAAAAAATCGTTCAAATGGCTCTGAGTACTTTGCGACTTAACTTCTGAGGCTATCAGTCGCCTAGAACATAGAACTAATTAAACCTAACTAACCTAAGGACATCACAAACATCCATGCCCGAGGCAGGATTCGAACCTACGACCTTTGCGGTCGCTCTGTTCCAGACTGTAACGCCTAGAACCGCACGACCACTCCTGCGGGTGGGAAGAGAGAGACACGGTAAAATCGTACCATCAGTTCTATTACAAGACAGGCTCTCGCGACTTGATTCATAAAAGCCAGTGTGATATAACATCGAATTCGTAAAAGAGGACCTACCACGGTGTACAAAACAGCAATGTTCTCTTGAATTATAGCTTGTTGTTGTCAAATATAAAATGAATGTGTTTTTCCAACATGGGACCAAATGCGGTGAAAGGCTGTTGTCTAATGTCATATCATGTGTATGAAATGTTTGTAATACACATGCTCATGACAGTTTATTTACAGACACTGATTTCAATAATAGAGACGATCTCAGGCCGTGTAATATCTCCATCAACCTGAAAGAAATTGCTTAACAAGGTTTTATTTCTTCTGAGTTTATTCTCTCTTTTTCTTTACTTCGATGACGGTTTCGAAATAACGACGACATTCTGCGGTGATCGGTAATTTTCGCAGCGAATTGTGGAGGTTTTTTTACTCAGTTTTACGCTGGATGGACAGTTTAGACCTCTGCTCTCGTTATCATTTGTAACTGGCAGCGGTGCACTACATTGGATGTTGCAAAATAATGATATGAAAATTGTATTCTGCAGTCGAACATAAAAACTATACCGATTTTGCTCATAAACCTGAAAGAAAATGGACTGCGTCTATTTTCATGGAGAAAGGATATTTATTATTTTTGTAATTCTGTTCTAGTTTTTATCAGAGGTTCAGTTACAAGAGACGCGTTGACGTTAAATACAAGTATTCTTCATCACAGAACGGGTGGCTGATGGAGACGTTGGGGGCGTGTCCACTGTGTATGGTCGCCAGACACAGTTATGCTCCGAACAGGGGGCGGCGTGTTGAGGCTAAATTTCCCTTTTGTGTTGGGGAAGGGCTGTTGCGTCAAGGCAGTCAGTGGCCACGAGCTCGTTCGCCGGGTGGATGGCTGTAGGCCGTAAAGCAGGGCGCGGAGTGCGACGGTAGCAGCTGGCCATGTCAAAAAGCCTGTGACCCCTTGTAGGTGGAGGGAGAGAGCGGGGGGGAGGGGGGGATGAGGGGAGTTAGGAGTGCCTATAATGTACAAACACATTTTGTACTATACTGATCGAAACAGGTATGTAGTTCAAGAAGCGCGGTCTAGGAGACGCCGTCACATGTCAATAACATGTGTCAAAAACAAACAAATAAGACGCTAATGCAACTCACAATAAAACGTTGTGGGATTGGCGATTTAAGGAAGTTAGGAGCCACACTGCAGCATTCCACCAGAATTAACCATGGATAGCGAGTTGGGAAATATTCGCGTGGTCTGAGAAACCACACATCGTTAGTTGAGGGATAATTGAAGTTTAATTCGAAATTGATTTGTAACATAAAACAGAGGGATGTTGCAGCAAAAATAAATGAAACAAGATAGACTTATCGTATACCGCTACAATACACAGTTTTCTCAACAAAAAGGAAAAAAATACAAAACAAAAATTATGAAACTTCTCTTCAATACTTCGATGAACTTACATGAAACATGTTCCTCTCACTCAAACAACTTTCACTTTTATCAATGTTAACAGGAAACTCTTGCCTTTTTTTGATCATGATAAAGAACGTTCTCCTTCCCCCACTCTCTCACTCTCTATCTCTTACTTATAAATGCAGTTTATATTCTATAAGGGCATAACATACACAGTGCAGTAACCCTGAACGATGTGAAGAAAGGAAGTCGTTGGCTCCCAGTTTCTAGCTTACATATTGGCTTGTTTTTCTTTCCCTACCAATGATAATCCTACAATTTACTACGTGATTTATGTAGGGTACCAAAACTACCGTCCTTTAGTTATGATAGAGCGCAGCTCTACATATGACTATGACAGTTCCAGTATGACAGCATTCGTCTTCCCCGGAGCCCCTACACGTATGCACGTCCACGGCCATGGCGTACTCTGAACCGAGATTCGTCGGAATAGGAGACTTGGTGGCACTCTTCTGCCCAGTGTTGTTTGGGGACATCATTGCCGGCACGCCTCTCTCTCCTGGTGTGCCAATACAAGCGGCAACATTGGTGGCCGTGCTTACTGTACATGGTCCTCCAGACACTGTCGTACCATCCATATGACTAATTCTCTTACTGTAAAGAAACCCAGTTTCCTGGATTAAGGTGCGCAGTGTGGTTGCTCAATCCTCCACAAACGAGGGAATAATACGTCACCCCTTTCGGCACCAGTCGCGTGAGGCCGCTGAGATCCTGCACAGCGTTGAGTACGGCCCTCTAGAACACGTCGATTCCATATTCGCACGACATTGTGGCATCATGCGAGTAAAGTGAGCAGCAATATTACTGACCTGTAAACTCCAGTATCGACTGGCCTTGATCCTGTAGGTTAAAGTAGCCATATTACGAGTTGTTCCCGACAAGCGGGAGGCCGAAATCTTGCTTGCGGGGGCTGCTATAGTCTGACGCTCGCTCCGAAACCAATAGCGAAGGTCATTTTGATACGCAACTGTGAGTTTGGTGCCGGTGTTGTTAACGTTTCGTTCTCTATAGTTATTTTTGCATTGTGGTCAGGATAAATATTTTCTACGGAGCTCTGTCGGAAGTCCCTCCTCAAGCCAGATGAGACATAGTTTCTAACTATTTCATATGAGACAATAATGTGAAGAGTGCTCTTTCTTATCTAATTGATAAAACGCATTATCTGCGGCTCGCTTAAGGTTTAGACTGTGCCCAAATAGAAGCGAAGGGTGTCCCTAATAGATAGTCATAATACGTTGCACTATTTCGGATACCCGAAATATGGCGTCAGTTTATACAGAGAGATCTGAATTTTGTTACGGATACCACCTTTCGAGTGCGTGAGAGACAAAGACGTTGGGTATACTGCAGAGCCACAGCTGCATATGGTATCAAAAGAACGTGGAATTTATCCTTGTGACAACCTGGTTTCTAAATCAATGGATTTTTATCCTCAGATGTCTGCAGCAAATCCGTATAAGGCCTCAGAAGCATCAATAGGGCCACTGTTGACTGCAATTAATGGAATGCAAGTAACAGCGGTTTCTGCTTTTGAAATAAGACCAGTTCCTGTACTTCCACCATTAAAACCAACTCCAAGAGAAGGAAAGCAGTGTTTCTGACGTTACCTCCTTTTAAAACGGCTTTGGAGGACCACAGTACCAAGACTACAGGGATGACACAACCTCCAAGGAAATCTACTCCAGGAATTTCATTTGATGCATCTGATAGAGCTTCAACATCTTGGGCTACCAAAAAGAAGCTGTTCGTAAGAAAGAACCAGACAACCACGTTTTGTGGCAGGATCATAGTGCGAATGATCATGAAACGATGTTGAAAGGCTCATCTGAATAAGAAGAGGATGAGGAGCGCAAATATTGTGACCAGCTGTGGTCAACTGATACCTCTAAAGACACATACCTGGATTAAGTGCAACAGTTGCTTTCGCTGGTGTTATTAGTTCTGTGCTGGTGTCGACGCCGATAGTTGGAAAGGTTTTAAGTGTGACCTGTGTATCGAAAATCACAAAGACTGAGCATTTTTCAGTGGAAAGCACCACATCTCTGATGTTTCCAGTTTCTTCCACGTTTCACTTCCATATGGTGTTGCCCTCCAGACACTCACTCCCAAAATCGTACTCACCATTTATACGACCTATTAAGTTCTAATGTCTCCCTTTCTTTGGCCACTTTATTTAGTCGTGGATCATAGACAATTGAATTCTTTCGCTTTCTGCCGTGTGTTTCTAAAATTTAATTTTTAGTACAAATATGCTTTGCTTTCTGCTAGTTTTGATCACTTAATCCTTCGCTTTTCGTCATTACCCATCTGAGCAGGGTGCCTTTATAAAAAAAATTGGGATTTTCCGTGGTCAAGTCGTGCAAGCGTTAATTTCTGATTATTGTTAACTTCTATTACTTAAGATAACATCTAACTGCTTGTTGGGGCTCTTGATACCAGGGTATTTTATTAAAATCAGCCAAGTTTGAACTAATTAATTACTGATACAAAATGAGTTCCATAATCTCAAATAATGAAATAAGCAACGGATAAAGCTCACTGAAGGATCAGCACGTAGGGGGCAGCGAATAATTCATGTCTACTAGCTAACCACTAACAACTCATGTCCCATTATTAGTGTCAATTAGATTTATTTAAATGTGTTCATTTATTCACATCCCTCAACAGTTACTGATTACTGAAAATTTATGCATTTACTGGGAAGAAGCGGTTATTATTCAATAGCAGCCGTAGATTATTTAGTTGCACAAAAATTTTATTACACCATAAGCAATGTCTTTATCAGGTTCATTTACGCTTTCTGATTCTCATAAATCTGCGTATTTACCTGTACTAATTCCCAGTTGGGATTACGTTTGGTCTCCTTTGGATATGGTAAAACTGCTTGACACAATAAGGTAGCAGGAAGGTTTTATTCCATGTGATTTCTTATCAGCAAACAGCATCGCATTTACATGGCATGCCAAAATATACCCTAAACACTTACAACTACTGCACTGTATCAGTCTACTATCGGGAGTGATAGCCAACCGAAGCCTAAGAGAGATAAGCATGGGGCTGCATAAGCTGCGAACTGACTGGTGTCTAACAAGACATTTATTACACTCAGTAGCTTCTGTATCAGTTATCTTTCAAATAAAGAAAGGATGCGAGGGGTCATATCGTTACATTATTTTTATTGTTCTAATTTTTAATCTCATGGTTGGTAACGTAATTATGTGTAAAAAAAGGATAACCATACTTTAGTTGAAAAGAAGCTACGACCAGTTATTACTGATTTTCCAATTTTAGGCTTATTGCAATCTAATTAAAGAGTATTTGACACTAGAGGCGTTTCGCTTCTTTTTTTATAGTGCATCTGCACTGGTTATTCCGTAAATTAGAAAAGTATGTTATACATTTTTGACTGCTTTAGGTTAAAAACACCGTTTTGTTTACAAGGTTGGAGTGCAAATTACTTACGGTGTTTCCGTACATATTTTTCAAACGGAAAAACCAAAAGTAACTGATTTTTAATAGCTGCTACGGAAGAGGCCCTTGCAAACAAACATATTAAGGGAGCTATGATTCTGATTATGTTCGAAGATTTCATTTAATATAGCGAAATTTCCAGAAGTTGTAAAGTGGTAAATGCAAAGCCATTGAGAATTAAAGAGCGCTGTTGTTTTATATTCTTCCTGTACCGTCAGCTTTTGTCGTCTGGAGCTCGAGCTGAGCAGATGTAAGCGTCGCAGCTGTAACTGTATTTGTACGACAAAGGTTATTTAAATCTAACTGTTGTGTCGGCTCCGTTGTTAATTCAAGTCATTTTCTTGTCATTTAATCTTTTATGCCGTTTTCTCCATATGTTAACAGGCAAAATTAGGCGAGGCTGGCGGCGTATTGTTCGGACACAAACGATCGGACATAAATAATGTCCTTCAGTTAAGTGCCCAGCCCACCAAAATCTTTATTCCGATCACTTCTCGGCTGTATGCCACATTTTGCAATTAAAATTGCGCAAATTCCTCACACGAAGATGGTTTCAGAGCCAAATACAGCAGTTCTCAAATTTCAATTTATCACGTTCTTAAGCCTCTCAAGGATGTACAAAGGATTTATATTCACACTTGGTACGTCGTATGGCTCCACCATCAGTCACAAAGAAATTAACTAAAATAATAATTATAAATCAACAAAGCCACGCTCAATGAGCTTTTTCCCCCTTGACAATTGTTTGACGTTAAGAAAACACACACCAGACCCTGATTACGAATCGTCAAGTACTACTTCCAAAAATTGGCTCGAAACATGTGGTCACAAATAAAGCACAAAGAAAACGACACTAAACACACAAAATATCATAGAAAAATTACTTTAAATCAGTGTCCACCCTGTACAGCAAGTACTCAAGAAATATAAACTTATAAAATAACATGAATTTCTGAAGATTAAACCTCGCTTACTCAATTGGCACGAACTTGTATTCGTCACCAACTCACAAAGGAATACCACAAATGATACCGTAAAACATCCTAAATGACATTATTTACAGCGGTCACTAAACATCGACAAACGCTCGCGAAACCTTGAATTACAGTTGCTAAAGGCTCACTTATAGGTTTGGCTCGCACATGTGCTCAGGACCAAGACACAAAGAAATAACCGTTAAAATTAAATCAAATTTACAAAATCCGTACACAGAAATTCATTATATCGTCCATTCTCCCAACTGAGCCGATTTCATCTAATAATTTTCACAGACAGGGGTTCTAAGCTGATGCCCAATACCAGGTTCTCGTTAGACCTCATTTATTATAATCATTTACATGTAATATGACAAAATCACGAGAATTACCTCTATTTCTAACATTTCCCTATCACTACAGACTTTGAACAACACATTTCGAGCAGGATCCACGATAATGCAACCTATTTTATACCCATTTCTCTCATCGTACCAGTACATCTGTCAGAGAGACGTCCTCACTCAATGTCCTCCTGCCGAACAGTGCCTAAATATGGTGCACCCAAGTCCAACGTCTCCTATGACCTGAACAATCTGACACCCTCTAAACTATCAGTACTATGTGAAGACCTCTGCAAATCCCTTTGCGTAGCTTTGTCCACATATTTCTTTTAGCAAAGCCACCACCTGCTACCAATGTCTGGTTAGTCCTGTCCTTCCATTGCCCAAAAGTTCACACTTTACTCACTCATACTCTCATGGAGGGGAAAAGAGGGGATGTGGGAAGTGTGACAAATAAAAATAAAACACAGTTATAAGCATTCTCGGATCCAATTGCCTTGGTATGTGAAAATTAAATCGAGTAGCTTCTCCTTGTGCTACACAGTGATCCTCTCACGATATTATACAGCAAGGCTTAATGGAGCATACTGACAATACCGCTTCAGTACTAACGATCATACGAATGAATGACTCTGGTCTTTAGATAAATCTCAAATCGGCTGGAGCTTTAGTCAGTCCAACGGCAATTTACTATGCAGTATGGAAAGAAGGGTTGATGCTCAAGTTCGAAGACGTAATTTCATGTCAGAGGCTAGCACGTTTAGTCAACATTTTCTCTGATCCAAGGCTTTCAGTTGTTCCGAATAGGAAAGCTAGTATTCGGAGACCTCTGTAAGATGGCTTGTCTGAAGATACTCCTGGCTCTCGTTCTGCTTAATTTACACGTCCACGACATTCCCAGCTACTAGTTCCAAGAAAATCCAGAACGCTGATGGCGTAGAATTAATACGTCGGAAAAAAATATCAAGCATTGTGAATGTATCGCAGACGTTTTAGGCACCACCGAAAAGCTTAGAGGACAATGGAATGAACATCCACCGTAGAACGCCCTCGTGATCCAATGAGGAAGTCTGTATGGTTTGATCTTCCATATTAATAAGGGTTGATACCTGATCGCTTCTAAACAGGAAATAGGACAAGTTGTGGAGAACTGACCGCTCCACAGTTTGAAGGTGGTGCGAAAGGCTTACATGGAGTGAAACCGATTGCTGTAATGTGGTTGTGAAATTTAAACGTTAACCTCTAAACTAATTACGCCTATATGATCGTTATCTCTGTACATGAATGTATTCTATTATGCCGTATTATGATAATAATAAAGCTTCTTCTTCATGTTTGTTAACCCTACCACCTTCCTTAGGAAAGATGTACCCATATCTACCTTGGGGGCATAATCACTCAGTATGGTATTTAAAGAGTATGTTGACTATAAATTGTTAAAATTATTTTAATGTTAGGTGTAGGTTTATTTGCTACGATATAAACAAATCTATATTACATACCAAAATACAATGAGCTGTTGCACAACAGAATTTTACTTAGCGTAAAAACTTTCAATGATCTAAAGAATTAGAACAGAGTTTTACTTAGAATTCCTCATTTTGGCCGTGGTATCTAACGTGAGCCTTGCAGACATGTCTGTTACAATTTGAACGCTTCATTGATGTCTTGTTGTCACACGTGATGGAGAGAATTTGCATCTAGTATTGGTTGCCACCGCTAGAGCTTGGTGTTGATGGTCTTTCATGTTTGTATTTGTCTAACAATGACGGCTGACTGCTCACTCCGTGGTAGCATTTTTCTAGTTTCAATAAAAGGAGTGACTGGGAGTTTTCCCAATTCATTGAGAAGTATTCTTCTTTTGCGAAGAAGTCTTTTTTTCCATCATGTATTTTTGTTTCTCTACGGAGTACAAAGGCATAACAGGCAGAAGTATCAACAACATTGTCGAAAGTTACCATTGATTTTCCTCCTGCATGTATAGGTGTCAATAAGCTGATGCAATGTGTCAACTGCTTCCTTACTTGCATTGCAGTGCAATATCATTTTCGTTTTCTTGTCTTCACTGTTACTTATTTCCTCACTGTTATACGCTGTGCTCATCAGGTCAATCTGTTTGTTCTTCCTTGGAACGTAAGATGGACCATGGTATCTTTGGTAAAAAGAAATTCTTTGCTTGATATACGAATGTCGTTCAATAAGTAATGCCCCACATTTTTTAAAAAAAGCTATTAATATACATTGACAAGCGTCCTTGTTGGTGTTTCACATTTGATGTTTGTTCTGTGCGCCGGTGAAGTTTCGAACCCTTCCTGCACATGGCAGAGCCGCAGTAGATCGTCAAAATGGCGTCTGCATACGACTCACATTACAAGCTGTGTGCTCTTATTGAATTCTTGTGTGTAGAAGAAGAAACAAGGGTGAACATCCATAAACCTTTGTGTGCAGTGTATGGCGATTCTGCAGTTGATAGGAGTACAGTTGGACCTTGGATAAAGAAAGTTACAGCCTCAGGCAATACAGAAACAGAGCTCTATGATCAGCCATGCTCGGGATGTCCTGTCACAGCCACTGCACCAGACATGCTGAATTGTGCGGATGTCATCATTCGTGCCGACCGGCGCATCACAACTCGACAATTGGCTCTACAGTTGTTTGTCAGCATTGGAAGTGCGTCTGCAATGATCGAGACTCACGGATATTCAAAGAGGTGCTCACGATGGGTTCCACGAATACTCACAGCAGACGACAAGATTCAGATAAAGGTCGTTTCATCTGAATTGTTGGAGCGTTTTGAGACCGACAGAGAGACCTTTCTGGCACGGATCGTTACGGGGAATGAAGGCTGAGTACACCACTTTGCGCCGGAAACAAAAAGGCAGTTCATGGAGTGGCATCATCCTCATTCACGACAAAAGAACAAATTGAAGACAACCCCCTCTACCGGAAAAGTCATGGTGACAGTCTTCTGGTATTGTGATGGCGTCATTCTTTTGGATATGATGCCGAGAGGGTCAACCATCAATTCAGCGTACTTGAGGACTTTGAATAAACTCAAAAACCGTTTCCGACGTGTTCGACCGGACAAGAATGCAGCATAAAACTGGCTCCAACGCGATAATGCACGCCCACACACAAGTTTGAGAACCCAGGATTACATCGCCAAATTGTGTTGTACATCGTTGCCTCACCCACCCAACAGTCCAGACCTGGCATCCTCTGACATCCATCTCTTTGGGCCGCTTATAGATTCTCTATGGGGAACACACTTTGAAGATGACGAGAGTATCAGTCATCCAGTGAAAATATGGCTACGCCTACAGGGCAAGAGCTTTTACCAGCAGGTAATACATGCTCTTCCACAACGTTGGCGTACGATCTAGAACGTTATGGAGGCTACGTAGAAAAATAGGAAATGGAGAAGACTTGTTGATGTACAGGGTGATTCAAAAAGAATACCACAACTTTAGGAATTTAAAACTCTGCAACGACAAAAGGCAGAGCTAAGCACTACCTGTCGGCGAATTAAGGGAGCTATAAAGTTTCATTTAGTTGTACATTTGTTCGCTTGAGGCGCTGTTGACTAGGCGTCAGCGTCAGTTGATGCTAAGATGACGACCGCTCAACAGAAAGCTTTTTGTGTTATTGAGTACGGCAGAAGTGAATCGACGACAGTTGTTCAGCGTGCATTTCGAACGAAGTATGGTGTTAAACCTCCTGATAGGTGGTGTATTAAACGTTGGTATCAACAGCTTACAGAGAATGGGTGTTTGTGCAAAGGGAAAAGTTCTGGACGGCCGAGAACGAGTGATGAAAATGTAGCACGCATCCAGCAAGCATTTGTTCGCAGCCCAGGAAAATCGACTCGCAGAGCTAGCAGAGAGCTGCAAATTCCACAATCAACTGTATGGAGAGTCCTACGAAAAAGGTTAGTTATGAAACCTTATCGTCTGAAATTGGTTCAAGCACTGTCTGCAGCTGATAAGATTAAAAGAATCGATTTCTGTGATTTTATCCTTGCTCAAATGGAAACAGATGAATCTTTCGTTTCAAAGATTGTGTTTAGTGATGAAGCAACTTTCCACACTAAGGGGAAAGTCAACCGTCACAATGTCTGTGTATGGGGCACTGAGAATCCGCGGGAAACAACTCAGTATGAACGTGACTCGCCTAAGGTGAACGTTTTCTGTGCCATTTCAGCCAATAAAGTGCTACTGGAGATGTTAGAGAATTGGCTGTTCCCTCGAACAAGAAGCACAACAATTTCAGCAGGATGGAGCGTCACCACATTGGCACTTATCTGTCCGTAACTACCTGAACGTCAACTACCCGAGGCGATGGATCGGCCGCCAGGCAGCCCGTGACAGAGCACTTCATCACTGGCCTCCAAGAAGCCCTGATCTTACCCTCTGCGATTTTTTCTTATGGGGGTATGTTAAGGATATGGTGTTTCGGCCACCTCTCCCAGCCACCATTGATGATTTGAAACGAGAAATAACAGCAGCTGTCCAAACTGTTACGCCTGATATGCTACAGAGAGTGTGGAACGAGTTGGAGCATCGGGTTGATATTGCTCGATTGTCTGGAGGGGGCCATATTGAACATCTCTGAACTTGTTTTTGAGTGAAAAAAACCTTTTTAAATACTCTTTGTAATTATGTATAACAGAAGGTTATATTATGTTTCTTTCATTAAATACACATTTTTAAAGTTGTGGTATTTTTTTTGAATCACACTGTATATTGTCACCAAATTCTGACTCTTAACAATAAATATGTTCTGAGAAAAAAGTGGGGCATTATCTATTGAACGACCCTCGTATTATTGTGGAGTTCAGGCTTAATTTTTCTCACCGTCCCCAGCATTGTAAGATGTTTTTTGAAAAGACCTTGGTCTAGTGCACGTGATGTGAAGACATTGTCACATGTGACAGTTTGTCCTTTCAGCTCATGTGTGAGATGCGTAACAGCTCGCATAAGTTGCCTTTTCTCAGGTACTTGTCCAGGTCATTTTCCTGTATTTGAGTCTTCAAAACATAACAGATATCACTGTTACACTATGTCCCAATATTTTGTGGGTTTGATCAGTATACATCTTTTGAATAGACAACGTCCTCGGAAAATCATCAACTGTTTATCCACGGTTACATTTATGTCAGGTTTATATAGTTTTGAAGGTATTTCCAATCACTTATCCCACATCTCTTATAAATTTCAACTTGTCATTTACTCTTCGTGCTCTTCGATCAGACTTGTAACGGAAATTTAACATCTTCACATAACCTGAAAAAAAGATTTTATATCAACTACTCTGGCGATAACGTGTCTTGCATTCTTGTCGGACCAATAGTCAGTTTTATGTTGCTTGCACTAGATGCTCTTCCAGTTCGTGGAAAAGATTCTAAGCTGCATGTGACTTTTTTGTCTTTAGACTGAATCCGTTAAACAGCTTGCACGGTGTCATTTGAGGCATCAGTATCTCAAATGTCTTCCGAATCAGATGAAGCACGAATATTGTCATCAGTGATGCGCTTTTATTCTTTAGAATTATTCTCCTCGCTGTCAGATGAATGATTCCAATTGCTGATATGAAAGAACTCATTTTGTTATGCCAGCCACACAAAAATTACTGAGATTGATACATGAACTGCGTCTGCACAGCAACAGTTGACAAAATATAACTATTAGCGATAATTCGCTATAATAATTCGAATTGAATCAGAGACTTTCACTGTTACGTAACGTTCACACATTTCAACAATAAGGAATCAGGTATTTACTTCGTCATAAAAAACCGGTATTGATATATCTCATGCATTTAGAAACAAAACTTGACTATGTTTGTGCATCCTGTGAATTTTTAAGCCCACCGGGTCATACCAACCTGAGGAACTCAAGTGTAACGAATGAAGTTTTAGCAAAGGGGAGAAAAGTATTTTTTTTTTTTAGTTTGGGTTTTAAGATATTTAGAATGTTTAGAAAAACAAAGTCATCAAGTGTGGAGCAATACCATTATAATGTTACGGAAGAACATGTAACAATTGCGTTAACTCGTCCTCTGTCTGATATACTTCTTTAGAATAGAATGAGATTTTCACTCTGCAGCGGAGTGTACGCTGATATGAAACTTCCTGGCAGATTAAAACTGTGTGCCCGACCGAGACTCGAACTCGGGACCTTTGCCTTTCGCGGGCAAGTGCTCTACCATCTGAGCTACCGAAGCACGACTGACGCCCGGTCCCCACAGCTTTACTTCTGCCAGTATCTCGTCTCCTACCTTCCAAACTTTACAGAAGCTCTCCTGCTAACCTTGCAGAACTTTAGAATAATTAATTTTTCCATGTTTCCCAGTTCAGTAACTCTCATATTCCCTGAACAATAGATAATGCCTATTTGTGAGTCGATGATATTCTGCAGTCTGATTTCTGTCATTTTCGTGAAACACGCCCGACTTTCTTGTGTAGCGTACTGTGCCCATACATCTAGGTACACGCAGGAGACTACATCACTGTTGAATACCCAGACTTGTCACACAGGCAGTACGTTTGCGATGAGGTAGGTCGATGGTAGTCTGCCGTCACCCACTGATTCAGACACAGTTTACACACGTGACTGCAATTAAAACAACCCAACTACTTGCCGTGCGAATAAGGGAAAATCCCTCACTACGGTATTCACCTCCAGAACAAAACAGTCAGCGCAACTGTCATGCGGGGAAAACGGGTTCGATTGCTAGTATTGACAAAGATTTTTCTCTGTTGAGAGAACTGGTACGGGTTTGGGGAGGAGGCCGGAGGGGGAGGACACTCGACCTCGTGAGGCCAACTGAAGAGCTACTTGATCGATTAGCTGCAGTTACAAAGTCAAGAAACCCGACAACGATCGGGAGAGCGGTGTGCTGACCACATGCCCCTCTATACTGCATCTGATGACACCACTGACAGAAGATGACATGGCTGTCGGTCGAGCCTTGTTGGCCTATCCAAGGCCAGACCGCAGAAATTTACTACCTTTACCGTCACACTGTTGGTGTATCTGCAAGAGTGCGCTCTAATACACTCCTGGAAATTGAAATAAGAACACCGTGAATTCATTGTCCCAGGAAGGGGAAACTTTATTGACACATTCCTGGGGTCAGATACATCACATGATCACACTGACAGAACCACAGGCACATAGACACAGGCAACAGAGCATGCACAATGTCGGCACTAGTACAGTGTATATCCACCTTTCGCAGCAATGCAGGCTGCTATTCTCCCATGGAGACGATCGTAGAGATGCTGGATGTAGTCCTGTGGAACGGCTTGAGATGCCATTTCCACCTGGCGCCTCAGTTGGACCAGCGTTCGTGCTGGACGTGCAGACCGCGTGAGACGACGCTTCATCCAGTCCCAAACATGCTCAATGGGGGACAGATCCGGAGATCTTGCTGGCCAGGGTAGTTGACGTACACCTTCTAGAGCATGTTGGGTGGCACGGGATACATGCGGACGTGCATTGTCCTGTTGGAACAGCAAGTTCCCTTGCCGGTCTAGGAATGGTAGAACGATGGGTTCGATGACGGTTTGGATGTACCGTGCACTATTCAGTGTCCCCTCGACGATCACCAGTGGTGTACGGCCAGTGTAGGAGATCGCTCCTCACACCATGATGCCGGGTGTTGGCCCTGTGTGCCTCGGTCGTATGCAGTCCTGATTGTGGCGCTCACCTGCACGGCGCCATCCACGCATACGACCATCATTGGCACCAAGGCAGAAGCGACTCTCATCGCTGAAGACGACACGTCTCCATTCGTCCCTCCATTCATGCCTGTCGCGGCACCACTGGAGGCGGGCTGCACGATGTTGGGGCGTGAGCGGAAGACGGCCTAACGGTGTGCGGGACCGTAGCCCAGCTTCATGGAGACGGTTGCGAATGGTCCTCGCCGATACCCCAGGAGCAACAGTGTCCCTAATTTGCTGGGAAGTGGCGGTGCGGTCCCCTACGGCACTGCGTAGGATCCTACGGTCTTGGCGTGCATCCGTGCGTCGCTGCGGTCCGGTCCCAGGTCGACGGGCACGTGCACCTTCCGCCGACCACTGGCGACAACATCGATGTACTGTGGAGACCTCACGCCCCACGTGTTGAGCAATTCGGCGGTACGTCCACCCGGCCTCCCGCATGCCCATTATACGCCCTCGCTCAAAGTCCGTCAACTGCACATACGGTTCACGTCCACGCTGTCGCGGCATGCTACCAGTGTTAAAGACTGCGATGGAGCTCCGTATGCCACGGCAAACTGGCTGACACTGACGGCGGCGGTGCACAAATGCTGCGCAGCTAGCGCCATTCGACGGCCAACACCGCGGTTCCTGGTGTGTCCGCTGTGCCGTGCGTGTGATCATTGCTTGTACAGCCCTCTCGCAGTGTCCGGAGCAAGTATGGTGGGCTTGACACACCGGTGTCAATGTGTTCTTTTTTCCATTTCCAGGAGTGTATTTAGTGGACTTCTTCTTTGAGCCTTAAGAACCCCACATTGTTGCGACGTCGCCGCGACACACATTGGATCGTGTCTCCTAAACTTGCTTTATACAGTTAGGTGGGTTCCCAATACAACAGATGTCTCGGAGCTCCTTGTGCTAATATGGAATGTCGTGCCCATCAGCGGATAGAATGACTCAGATAGAATGACTCAGTCAACATCTCTGAAAAACTGTTGAAGTTTGCTAATAAACTTAGCTTCAAATGGTTCAAATGGCTCTGAGCACTATGGGACTTAACATCTGAGGTCATCAGTGCCCTAGAACTGAGAACTACTTAAACCTGACTAACTTAAGGATATCACACACATCCATGCCCCAGGCAGGATTCGAACCTACGACCGTAGCAGTCGCGCGGTTCCGGACTGAAGCGCCTACAACCGCTCGGTCACCGCGGCCGGCAAACTCAGCTTCAAGTGCGCACTTTAAACAGTCCTTTACGAAGAGGATAAGGGAAGAGATCCACTGCTGTTGGATTACACTATTAATAACATATCACTGGAACAATAATTATCGCAAAATACGAAGGTTAGCGATTGGGATCGACCTAAAGTGGAATAATCAAATTAAACAAATGACAGGAAAAGTAGATTCCAGTCTGAGATTCAGTGGGAGAACGTTAAATAAATGTATAATTCATCCACTAAAGAAATGACTTAAAAACGTATGTTCAGACGATTCTTCAGTACTGCTCATCAGTCTGGGACCTCGGCATGTAGAATTAGAAGAGAAAGATCCAAAAAAGAGCAGTGCATTTCGTCACAGAATCGTTCACTCGGCGCGAGAACGTTACAGATATACTTAAACTACAGTGGGTAGACGTTACAAGAGAAGTGTTATGCGTAACGAAGAGGCATACTGTTGAAATTCCGAGAGCGTGAGTTCCACGAAGAATCGGGCAATATATTACTTCCACACACATTTCTGCGAAATGATCACGACGAGAAAATAAGGGTAATTAAATGTTACAAGGAACTTTACCTATTATTCTACCCGCGCCCCGCTAGTGAATGGAACAGGCAAGAGGGAAAATGACAGTGATGCCAGAAGTACTATCTGCCACGACCTGTATGGTGGCTTGTGGTGTACAGATATCGACGAAGATTTGCGTCTGGAGAGGGAGAGTTTTCTGCTGTAGTTTATGCGATCTGTTATTTCTGAGATAACGGGTAGACAAATTTAAATCTGTATTTATTTTACCCTAATAAGAGAGAGGAAATCGACCTCGCGCTTCTCAATAGGACAAGCAGACAAAGATTCACTGTGAAGCTTACCTGTTTAGAGCTATACGTTTAAAAGCTTCGTTTGAAGTTCTCTGGCGCTAAGTCGAGCGCCTTTCGTCTTTGGCCGATAAGACGCTCTGGAGACTCTGTTTAATGAGCAGAGAAGTCGTACGCCTAATTTCCGTTCCAGGGCACTCTGCCGGAGTGGGCGCAGTTTCCGTAAGTCTCCAGACGACTCTCTGCTCGGATCGTCAAAAACTTGGCTCTTTGCACTGAAACTCGCCAACTGTCTCGCCTTTTCGCTCCGTCTGTATTTTATCACCCTAGAGTCTGATATATTTAAATTCACACTCTAAAGTCTCATAATAGTCTACCTTCCACTGTTTTCGACGTGTTAACTGGCTACTCGCTGGAAACAGGTGTACTGACAGAGAGAGTCGTTAGAGAAGTCTTACTCTCAAATCACATAAGGTAAACTTAGAAATGAAGGTAGCAACCACATTACAGTCACTCGTAAGAGCTGCAGTACATGTTTTCGTGTTTAATAACCTATAATCAAAGAAAGGACAGTTTTTTAATAGCAGAATAACCGCTTAAGTCTGCAGCTCATACATGGCTGTTATTCTGAAGATATTACCACAGGTAATACTGTATATCAGTCCATGCTTAACTGCATGAAACTTCAGCCAGTGCAGTAGGCACGGATCCCCTTTGAGGGACTGAGACCATCACTCATGATTAACCGAATGGAAGAAATCTATGTCGTACTGTGTAACACCCCTTTTCACTCTGATTGGACGACGACCTTCTTAGCGTGAATTTGGTGAGACACTGAAAACTTTTAGGAGGTATTCTACTGCGTTATCAGTCAATGAACGCCAATAACCCAAGGAGATAAGCCAGACAAGGGTGAGAGGATTGCATATTCCCCTCACACCCACAGCAAACGGTACCCTGTAGTTCGATGGAAGCACGGGTACATCCGCCTAAAAGAAGTGTAGCCGAAGTGATCCACAAAGCTACTGTCCAATATACCTGGTGTCTACCTGTTGTACAATCATGGAACATATTCTGAGCACAGACGTAACTAAATGTCTCTAACAGAATGACCCCCTACATGTCAAGAAACATCGATCGTGCGAAACAACTCTCTCTTTCCTCAGACGATATTCTGAAATCCACGAAAAAAAGGCAATAATTTGGGTTTAGTATTTCTTGACTGCCTAAAACAGTCTGACTCAATACCACGCCGACTCATTTATGAAAACAGGATCACAGACGGTATCAAACAAAATCTGTGACTTGTTAGGAAAGATACAACATGTTATATTTGGTTGAGAGTCAGCGTCAGATTGTGCTCTGCGCTATTATTTGAATTCCTCTGTAAATTCAGTTTCTTACGTAAATATCGATATGCATAGGTCAAACAGAGAAAAATTATGTAACAGAGTAATCTTCGACTATTGCTACAACATTTTTGTGTTGTTCTACTTCCTCCGTCTGAGATTGCTAGCAATGTTACAAGCATTCTAAGTTGAGCAGTGTTGAGTAGCACAAGTTTTTTGAAGAATGGCTAGGACATTTTCTTCATAAGTTTTATGTGAGACTGATGGAACTGGAGCATGAATACTTTTGATACAATTATAGACAGAGAAGATAAGGAGATTATTTGTGAGATTTTCTGTGATGTTGAGAGATTGAAGTAAGCACGCAAGCACGTAGCATCGTCTTGTGTTATCGAGATTGTAGTAACGAAGCTCCGATGATAAGATTATCATATGGATTACTCTGATTGGAAGGCGAGATTTCCCTTGGTTAAAGTTATTTTTTAAAGTCGAGTTACGTATATGCCACTGTGAAAATTCAGTTGATTTTTAAATCATTATTTTTCAATGTAAAGTGTCAAGAGAATTTTGTCAAGTAATTTCACAGCAGTTAAATTCCCATCCCTCATTCAGTTTATTACGTACGTACACACATTGTACTTGGTGGTATGGAATTTTCAGTTGTAGTTTTTAACGTTGCGTTGCCGCTGTATGCTGTGATCTGCTTTCGAGAAATATGGGAAAATGTTTGTCAAGATACGAAGCAAGTGCAAATACAGTTTACGATAAGTAATTGATGTTTAAGTTCACCTGCAGATTTATTTTATAATTCAGGCTACATTCGGGGTAACACTTAAAAAAAATGAAACAGCTATCTTCAATTTGTAGACGCAGTGGTGACCATATCGTATTCAACATTTGTCTAATTCAGTATAATCAGAGTTTTGCATAGAACACGAGTTTAAGAGAGAAGAGGGGAGAGAGGAATTAGTTTGTTTGGTAATCATTTTTGACAAGTTTTAATACACGGTTTTCGGAAAATTCACTCAGATAGAAGCGGTTAAGTCACACTTGTCGACCTTTCTGCCTAGGATAGTTCACTGGACGTTTCGAAAATGCGTTGTCAGGTGCGCTGAATTTCCCGAAGACAAAAATATCGTTGTGCCTATCCTTATTAATGTTGTACTTCGTTTTCAGCCATCGTAATAACTTTAAAATTTTGTGTGTAAATTATGAAATTTCTGTGAAAAGAACTGTGACGATTATTGAAAACATTGTTACACAGACTGAAATGATTATAATACAGGTTCTTTGAATACTTCATTTATTGCTGAGGATTTGTAAGCATTGTAGTATAAAAAAATTCTTTTTTACTTTAGTCACCGTATAGTAACTTGTTTTTAGCGTGATAAAATTTCATCATGTTTGGCAAAACGAATGACAAAACGAAATTTCGTAATAGCACAAGACAACAGAGAACGTTTCAAAATAATGATTCGGCTCAGGATGAAACGCACCACTTCGTACAATTAGCGCCAGACAGTAATTTACACGACACCACAGGAAATATCGCAGATTTGCAATTATCAGCCAACTTAGTGACAACTTATGACACAGCATAAACTGTGTGTAGTGAAAATGAAAATTCTAAAGAAGAGTCGGTAGACAATAACTCACTACAGAGTTACGAGATTTTACAACAGGTGGTAACAGACACATCGGAATCAGGTTTTGCGTCAATATCTTTTGAACGAGCATAACCCGTGCCATCATCAGTAAACAGTAATGTAGAACCACACTGCGTGAATCCGACAAATTTTTTAGAATCAATTCGTCAGATGCTTAAAGAAACACACAATGAAATGAGTAACAAAATCGACAAATCATAGGAACAGAACAGAAAATTACAAGAATAAATAAAAGTGAAAATGCATATTCTCTCAATTGAGATTAGGGAAGAAATTAAAAAAAGCCTTCAAGCAGTCATTAGCAGTTTTGCAACTAGGTTACGTGACCTTGAAACAGAACATGAAAACATGGAAACAAACCAGCGTTATGACAATGAATGGTTAACTAAAAGTCAACACTGTAGTTCCAAGTGCGATAGTTACACAGATAAAAGAAAAAAGATAGGCAACAGTAAAAGAAATTAGCAAACAAGTATAAACTTTGACATTAAGTTTTGATGAACAAAAAGAAAATTTAAGCGCAATTAAAGAAAAAGTTGATGACTTAACAACGAAAAAGGCAAATTTGTCAACTGTTGCGGGAAGAGATTCAAATGACACTACCAGTACAGCTTTCAGACACTGCAGAATACCGGTCATGCAAAAACTTTAAAGACGACCATGTGAAAATCAGTCAGAAAAAAGAAAAGGGTAATAAGAATAATGTACATGAACATGCGACAATACTGCACTGCCCGCTGCTTCTTATGCGAACTAGCTAACTTGAAAATGTAAACCTAACATTGAAGTGCAGAGGTGAACAAATGTCACCTAAAAGTCTATGACCAATGGGTGACTGAAACAGCTCTGGATCCCAGAATTACTGTCCAAATCATCTATTTATTGAAGTTTTAATTAGGAGCACACCATCACGGGCCACAGTGGAAGGCTGTATTTTTCTGAAGTCTGGCTGCATAAACTTCTAGGGAGAAACCATGCACTAGTCGCATTTGCCGCAATTATTCAATATAAAATTCCAGTTGCTAATCAAAAATTCAGCCAGGGATAAAGTTATGAACTCATAGGTGTTTGATTTCGACGAAATTTTGAATTTTGAGATTCATTTTCGTTATGACCCACAACAACAATTTTAATGAACTTCCAAGGATGAATGTTTATTCTATGTGAGAACTTAATTAACCAAGCATTAACTTAGCTGGGTCCCCACTCACTCCAAAAGCCTCGAAAAATTCGAAGTACATCTTGTTTCTGATTCAAATTAAAATTCTTTCTTGTATCAATCGTATATCCGCAGCTGCTGGCACGAATTATTCCGATACTAAAGCAACTGCTGAGTTCAAGATCGCTTCATAATTAAATCAAATTACTGCAAGAAGGACGCTTAGCAAAACTTTTTCGTCAGTGGACGGCTCCGAACTCTCTAGATCTGTGGTAAAATTTTAGAGTTCAGAATCGTCCTCTGACGAAAGAAATACTCTAAGTACAAGCTCGGAAATTTTACGAAATGATCATTGACGACAAGCACCAAAATTTTCTAAGTCCACAACTAGACACGTAGAAAAATTTGAAAACTTCCGCGAAGCGATCAACTCACACAGAGACTGCTCAAACCAGCGTGCCCGAACCTCGATAGGTCACATGAATCTAATCAAATATCTTGACACATACAAGCACTACATATGAAATTAACTTCCAAATTTTTTCAGATTTTCAGAGCTGAAATTAGATTTTTGGTACACACACTTGTTTCCACACTAATTATGAGTGCCGGCCGAAGTGGCCGTGCGGTTAAAGGCGCTGCAGTCTGGAACCGCAAGACCGCTACGGTCGCAGGTACGAGTCCTGCCTCGGGCATGGATGTTTGTGATGTCCTTAGGTTAGTTAGGTTTAACTAGTTCTAAGTTCTAGGGGACTAATGACCTCAGCAGTTGAGTCCCATAGTGCTCAGAGCCATTTGAACCATTTTGAACTAATTATGCTTCCAACATAAGAACTTTACTTTTGATGAAATTGTTAATAAATACGAGTATAAACAATTAATCATAAACCTACTTCTACTTTCCTAACGATTTATTTACAATATATATATATATATATATATATATATATATATATATATATATATATATATGTCAAATTGACCATGGTACCGACTGCAGGAAGGCAGTCTTCATCGGAATAAAAATTAGATGCATTACATGTAATCACACCATGGGTAAACTGCTCTCGTCAAACAGAAAATGTCAGGGGAGCACTTTTGCTCAGAGTATTTTTACCCATGGTGTAATTACATGTAATCCATATAATTTTTAATCCGATGAAGATTGCCTTACTGCAGTCGGTACCATGATAAATTTGACAAAAAAAGTTTTGTTCAACCGATGTGGATATCGTACGGTTGCTGGATCTCAGCTAATAAAAATGTTCAAAATTTAAGATTCATAACGACTGTTATTCTTTAACGCTACTACTAGTTTTGTGATATTAATTTTGTGGGAAATCTTCCGATTTTTCAGCACAGAATATACATTCCGGGGTTTATTACAATTTTAGTATAATTCTTTGATTGATAGGTCCCATAGAGACCTATCCATTGATACTTCGTTAGTGAAAGTCGGTTTAGTTGTCACCGAGTTATATAATTTTTTAAAGTTCATACAGTTTAAAAGCTGTTTATCGTACATTAACGTAAGAACGATCATCGTACGCAGGGCACACTTATACCGTAGCAGTCGCTAAAATTTTTCCTCTATTTCTGTGGTACTAGCCCGCCGGTATCTTACTGGTTTCACATTCTGTTAGAACATACCTGATTTCCAGTGTTTAACAAGTTCTTGTAGTGTGTTATTGGGGTCCTTTCAACCATTTTTCTCCCCAGCGGCATTCCAGCACTGGGAAAGCCGGCCAAGTACTTTAAGAGTGAGTTATGTAGTCTGCTAAGCATCAGAATTTCTCATACACGATGATTGCTCCAATAGCAGATCTCAAAGGACGCCGACATCTAGCGGACGAACTACAAAGCTATTGCCGCTGCGGGCGGCCACGCTTGGCCACCACGTGACTTGCTCCCACCCTTACTTCTGCCAAAGCCAGCTCACGAGACGACACCTGTCATACAGAGTACAACGCGCCGCGCTGGGCCTCGTCCGCTCTCACAGTTTATAAGAGCAATGTCTGGGGGCTGTACCGTCACAATAACCCCAATTACTACTCCACTCACAAAGTGAAGAGTGTCGCAGTTGGCACCAAGTATAGTAACATGTCCTCATCGTAAATGCACAACTCATTAAGTATAGACAACTTAAAGTAAACTGAAAACTAATTCGGCAGCGCTAACTACCCTAAGCCTATCCTAACCACACATTTAAATATCAGTATTACTGTGCTTAAAAAACAAGTACAGATTTGTAAACAAAACCTAATAATTAAATAAGTCCTGAAAACCAATGACTGTAAACCAGCGTTTGTCTGTATGTATGTGAAGTATAGTTTTTTTC
This sequence comes from Schistocerca serialis cubense, assembly GCF_023864345.2. Taxonomy (NCBI): domain Eukaryota; kingdom Metazoa; phylum Arthropoda; class Insecta; order Orthoptera; family Acrididae; genus Schistocerca; species Schistocerca serialis. The sequence goes on along the minus strand of NC_064642.1, from coordinate 501,666,980 downwards.
TGGTAAACACAATAAACAAGAAACAACTGAAATTAAAATTCCCGTTGACACAGTTCCAATTACGAAAAAAAATTAAAGTTCACAACCATGCAGTTTCTTTTCGTCCAGTTCATTTTAACTGTAAAGAAATTTAGTTTTTTGCGCTACACATCTGCCTGTATATTACCTAGCACAGACACTAAGTCACTACACGTTTCATTGTTTTTTCCTGTGCCACCCAGGGTCGTTACACTGATGCAGCTGTGGTCACAGGTGCCATTACAGGCTCACTTGCCAACCAGCTGACATGACACTGGCAAGAAACAAAAGTCACCTATTGGACTTTCTGTGACAGGTGATTGTCTGAGAGCCAGGAACCGGTCGGATCAAAATCCACCTCCCCTACCATTCAGACTTGTCACAATCAACACCAAATTTCAGGGCGAGAAGTGACACAAATAAACAGAACCTACCGCTTGCAATGAAATCATGCTAAGTACATAATTTCATTTGTGTCACAACAACTTCTTTCATTCAAAAACAGAAAGGCCCAAGTCACTGCGACTGTACTAGTCAGAGATAAGTCTCTGGTAATCCATCACGACACTGGAAAAGCAGCCGGATTTGAAGCACTTAGGATAATTTCCGTTAAGTAGTGTGTAAGCTTAGGGACTGATGACCTTAGAAGTTAAGTCCCATAAGATTTCACACACATTTGAACTTTTTTTTTTTTTGAAGCACTTGAATAATGGTAACTAAAACCAACAGCTGTGTTGTAATCCAACTCCTTTATTCAAAATATGCTACCAGTTTCGTCGACAAAAATCATCCCCTTCTGGTCCCAAGCGTAATCTGCCATCAAAGTACGAACCACAGCTTTATAGTTCAAAGGAGTCTCTTAGCGATTTATTAAGCATGTACCCCAGCGTCTGTAACCAACCAAGTCGACTGTAGGGTTGCCATAATCAAGTGGTTTACGTAGCAATTACAAGCCCAGCAATGATGCAGTTGATTTTGGCTCCACTGCACTCGACTTAGCTGTTTCTACATGCTGGTGCACACGCTTAATTAAGTTGTGCTGCTTCCATTTGAAGACTCCTTTGGACTTTGCCATTCTGGATCGTAAGACTAGGCTTGGAGCCTGAAGATCTCCAAAAATGGTTCAAATGGTTCTGAGCACTATGGGACGTAACATCTTAGGTCATCAGTCCTCCAGAACTTAGAACTACTTAAACCTAACTAACCTAAGGACATCACACAACACCCAGCCATCACGAGGCAGAGAAAATCGCTGACCCCGCCGGGAATCGAACCCGGGAACCCGGGCGTGGGAAGCGAGAACGCTACCGCACGACCACGAGATGCGGGCTGCAGATCTCCCTTTTGGCGTCGAAACTGGTAGCATGCTTTGAATAAAGGACACTGGATTGCAATACAACTGTTTGTTTCTATTACCATTATTCAAATTCATTGCTGTTAATTAACGTCTTAATTTAAGCTCATTACCACAGAATTTTAAAAAAGTATACCGATTCACAACAACATATTAATCAACGCTGTACATACAGCCAACAAACCCCCTTTGTTTACAGAAACGCAAACCAAAAAGTTAACCTACATAAAAATACAACCCCTATAATATCACAACAGCGACTTGAAGGTATTATTAAGTTACTCTGCTCTTCATTAGTTGCTCAAAATTTGGCCACCAGCTGGACTCCCACACACCAAGAATTATTTGGTGTGCGTGTGTGTGTGCGTGTGTGTGTGTGCAAAAGAAAACTTCTACACACGTGTGAAAATTCTAAACACAATCGCATCTTCCTTTACAATTAATACTCTTCTTTTGAAGTTCAAATCAGCTAATCATTAATTGCGAAGCTTTAGTATAGCTATTGCCCCTTATAAAACACGATTCTTTCCCACTGTTTCGTACTCATTCACAGAATATAAGACTAACTCCTAACTCCTCATATTTACCCAGAGTCATCGCCCCCCCCCCCCTAAACTCTTATACTTAACAGCAAAATGGTATATCCTCACCTCAAAATTATCGCTCCAAAAATCTTACGTCTCTCACAGGGTGTAAACAACACGTTGCCCTCAAAATGTAGCTATAACACATGTTACCAAAACAGGTACTCTCTTTACACAGACTGTTTGTGCAGACACAGTTCAGTCACCTGAGTCCCAGTGGCTTATTCGACATGAGGTACTCTAACCAATATTTGGGTAATGGCAGCGTGATACAACAAACGGTCCATGGTACTATTAAAAAAATGGTTCAAATCGCTCTGAGCACTATGGGATTTAACTTCTGAGGTCATTAGTCCGCTAGCACTTAGAACTACTCAAACCTAACTAACCTAAGGACATCACACACATGCATGCCCGAGGCAGGATTCGAACCTGCGGCCGTAGCGATAGCGCGGTTCCAGACTGTAGCGCCTAGAACCGCTCGGCCACCCTGGCCGGCGGTACAATTCAAACAGGTTTTTCAATTTCCCCAACTATGTCACTTGACCTCACCTTGGTTTTCGGGAGAAATAGGTCATTCACCTTGTACTTAGCAGTTTTGCCTGCGTTTTCTGAGTGCAGCTACCTTAACCATTTGCTCTGCCGCTTACTACAGCCGTTCCTGGTTCGTCGTAATAAAGACCCCCGGGCGGCTATTCCACGGTTTCAAATATCAGGTTTGCTGCTTTTTTATTTAGTGGGTTGGAATCCTGTCGCTCTGCTTCGAACGCCATTCATCACATTCTCGAATAAGGTAATGCTGTCAGCCCATGATGTATGCTTGTGACTGCAATATGTTCGGCATAATCGTCCGAGCTCCCGCATATAGCGTTCGGCCGGATTACTTGCCCTGTGGTAAACTGAAGTTTTTATACGCTTTCTGTCTGCTTACTGCATAAAACCCTCCAATAGTTTGAAAATAAATTGTGAGCCGTTATCTGAAAGCAGTGTCTTCGACCTCCCGAGTTTATTGAAGTAATCCACCGCCAGTTTTCGCTTCCTAGTTTTACTAGTAGCTCTTTCCATTTAGTGCAGTTTTACATGCATGGAAAATACGTCCACTGCAAGTAAAACGTATTCCTGCCCGCCCCTACTAGCTGGTAACGGACTGAATACATCAACTGCCAATAATTTTCCCACACCATGAGGTAGCATGTTTTACATCTCACCTTGACTGGCAACAATACTGTGCTTAACTTCTTGGCGCTCGTCACATTCATCCAGCTGTTTCTTAAGTCTACGATCCATATTACTGAATAAGACGTAGTCTTTTAACACCTCTAAGAATTTCTGTGCCTCATAATGGCCATGACTCCAATGTATGTAATTTATGAGTGACTGCATATGCTCCTCAGGCCAACACAGCTGCCACATCTCTTGGTCTGCATTTTTTCTACGAAACAGAACCCCCTAATAAATTTTATAAAATTTCTCAAGTTTCTCATGCCAGTTGGACATGAAGCACTAGGGCAGCTTGACTAGGTCGGAGAAATACTACAGACCTGGTGATGTGTTAACAATTACCCATGCATATTTTGGGAAAGAACTACATTAGAAAGAACTACATTAGAAACTCCACTGTAGAGCTTCTTTCCATTTTCTCCAACGTTTGTCGTCAGTGCTCCACTAAGACGTATTGTAACTGGATGAAATCCTCTTAAGGTTTCAGAACTATCCGATCGATATGTCTGATACTCAGAAACACAAGAAAAATATACCTTATTACTTCTGACACACCGGCGGAGGTGGTGCAGTGGTTAGCATACTGAACTTGCATTCGGGAAGACGACGGTTCAAACACGATCCTGAGTAGGTGTTCTACTGCTTTCCTAAATCGCTTCAGGCAAATGCCGGAATGGTTCCTTTGAAAGAGCACAGCCGACTTCCCTCACCATCCTTCCCTAGTCCGATGGGACCAATGACCTAGCAGTTTGGCCCCCTCCCCAAATCAATCAACCAACCAACTTCTGACACAACATGTGATTGGCACTGGTCAAGCCGGCCGGGGTGGCCGAGCGGTTCTAGGCGCTACAGTCTGGAATCGCGCGACCGGTACGGTCGCAGGTTCGAATCCTGCCTCGGGCATGGATGTTTGTGATGTCCCTAGGTTAGTTAGGTTTAAATAGTTCTACGTTCTAGGGGACTGATGACCTCAGAAGTTAAGTCCCATAGTGCTCAGAGTCATTTGAGCCATTTTTTTGGCACTGGTCAATGACACTGATTTGCATACAAATTGCTCCATGGATTTACTGTTTACACTGAAACTTTTTGGAAAAAATAGATTTTTTGTGAAGTTATTGATTCACAAACCTCTAATTTTCGTTTAGGAATCTAAATTAGTTCAGTATTTACTTCTGCCAGGTCTTTACTACTATGACGTAGTTCAATATGGCACAGATAGTGAAACTACGATTCCAGATAGCGTAAGATGTATGTGCCACTTTCGGTTGTCTGATCATATCAGTTCTGTCTACACTCAGGCTGGATACAATTGTGTAGCCTCCATGACTTTCACACGGTCTGTTCACTTCATCGGTTTCTTAATCGCTATTTTCCTCATTACCTCACGCTCAAACATCAAATATGTGTCATCATACCACAACTGCAATACCAAATCGGATGCTTCCAGCACGTACTATGTACCTTTGCACAACAATAAAACATTCTCAACTACTTTTTACGTTTTACGTAACCTGTATCTTATTGAAAACCACTCTGTATTCAAGAACTGATTATCTTTATCTCTTATCATCGGTGTAGCTTCCCTCTTGGCGTATCCCAGGTGTTTCTTTTCTGTCCAACGTATCTCTGTCCGACTGTAGACTATCTATGCGTTTGTCGTCCTTTCTATTTGTGTTTTCTTCTTTCCATCTCGTTTGCTAATCTTACCCTATTATTTCTCGTTCTTTCTTATACTAGTCAACTATATCTCCACATTGATTCCTTCCGTACCGTTCTCACACTTTTTATATGTGTTCCAATCTTTTGAGGGACCCCACAGTATTACGATTGTGTCTCTAGGTGCTATCGTATGGCTAGTTATAGCGAAAAATAAATTTATCAATCAGAAGTAATATTTCGTGAAATTCAAAAGAAAACAATAAACTTCATTAGGGATGTTGACTGGAGAAAATTAGGAATCAACTGTAGGATTCGCCTGCATAATTTTATCGTTCGTATGTTAAAATTATGTGTTCTCTAGTCTAATGTGGACGTCGGCTTTTCATATGCTGGTTACATGAGACCCACCTGCAGTGTGTTGGCGTACAGGCCTCGAGCTACAGATCTCGAGTCTTGAAAGCTCTCACGTGTTTGGCTTAATGATTATTGAATATTGACACAAATGTAATGATAGTAGTAATAATAATTTCATTTTTTTTAAATGGCTAAAATAATCACCGAATCCCAGCTGCAGGTCGCCTATCTCGTGTCTTCCAAGCACACCAAATTTTAATTTTCAGTATTTCATGTAATTATTAACCGAATTTAAAAATATAAATGCTATCATAATCTACCTGTTAAGCGCTGTAATCTAAAGTTAAGTGTTTAACACAATAAGGCAAGTATTCAAGTTAGAAACTTGTGTTGTATTCATTCAGTACATGAGAACGAAAGCACTTAAGGACTTCCAACAAACTTCAGAAATAATTTCAAACCTTTTCGAAACTTTTTCTCGCTGACAGCCACACGAAATGATGAAAAGAAAAAGGTTTATGGCTTGTTAGATTTTCATTTTTCATGCAGTAAATCTTCAGCATCAGGCGTGATTTTTAATTTATTACTTCTTTATTACTAAATCTATTTGCAACATACTTTACTGACAATATCCACACGCTTCACTGAATACACCTGTGTAATCATACCATTATATAACACATATTTCTGGAGATATGACAAACTAAACATAGAGATGGCGGGAAAGATAGCTTTTCTTAAACAAGTTCCCCAGGCTGTACTCATCCAGAATCTGAAGGTGTTTCATACATGGGAGCTCGATTCTTTAAGGAGGATTATTGGTTTAGAACTGCTCCAGCTTTTGCCAGAAATAATCGGAGGGTATCTTGGAAAACAGAAACAAGATGGATGATTGGAGGCTAGAACCGCCATCCTTCTGAATACATGGCCAGTCTGTTTAAAACAATGCAACCTTATTCCGTTTATCCCCAGTGTACAATACTGTCTTGTTTATATATTCTTGCGATGAAGTTATTTTGTAACGTAACAATCTAATGCGACACAGTTCGTTCATTTCTCATCAACAGTTAGCGCACATACTACAGTCAGTGTACACACATTATTTCATACTGTAAGAAGCTATTGCTACACTGTTTACTCATTTTTCAGCCTCAGCCGCTATGCACACAATACAAAGACTATCGGCTGAAGTGAGAACAATGACAATAACGTATTGGTTCTGTTTTGTGTACCACGATATCAAAAATCTGAGTATGATCCCTTCGTAATGAGTGCGACGTTGACTTCAGAAACAGGGTACGACCTGTTATCCACTGTAGAACTTCCGTATAAGGCTTTCCAGAATAAAATTATACTGTAGTGCGAAAGTGTTTTGTCAACTGACAGATGTGTTTTAATGTACTTTACGCATCTAACGTTTCACTCTATAAGATATACTACTTAACACGCACTCTTAACACCCTTTTTAAATAACTGCGCATTAGTAATTCCTTTAATATACCTAGGAAATTCATTGCACTTCCTTTTCTTTGTTAGAAAATGCTGTTTTGAATTCATTACGAGTGAATGTGTTCAGACTAGATCCTGTTCCGTGGTGGTCGTGTACAGACCTGTCATGTGCAGAGCTGTTCACTATGGCTAAAACTGTTGGAAAGTCATTGATGTAGATCAGAACAGTGTTAGTCATAACACGCTACCGTGAAGAAAGCCTTCTGATTATAAACAGATACTAAAATACCCGTTTTGGATTTCACCGTTGCTCTGCCCTAACTAGGGCGCCTTTGTCTGTTTATTAACTATCGTGAACTACTGCAAGTCGAACTACAGCACATTTAAGCGTTAATCGCAATTCGGCCAACACATGAATCTATAGTTGTGTATGTAGCACCTTCTGTGAGTTATTTGGACAAATAAAACGATTACAAAATCGTTTCTACATGGATTTTTTTGTCATCGTCAGTATATTAGCCGTACATTTGAAATTAACGCATTTTCGATTATAGCTTTTGACTCAGTCGTTTTCGGATGAAAGTTCCCTACTTTTGATGCATTGGCCCTTACCAGCATCTCCAAAAGTCTGTATTATCACTACAAGAACACACTGCAGAGGAAGTGTCACTCCATGAGTGAACTTTAGATGATTGTTGTTGTTCTGGTCTTCAGTCCTGAGCCTGGTTTGATGCAGCTCTCCATGCTACTCTATCCTGTGCAAGCTTCTTCATCTCCCAGTACCTACTGCAACCTACATCCTTCTGAATCTGCTTAGTGTATTCATCTCTTGGTCTCCCTCTACGATTTTTACCCTCCACGCTGCCCTCCAATGCTAAACTTGTGATCCCTTGATGCCTCAAAACATGTCCTATCAACCTGTCCCTTCTTCTTGTCAAGTTGTGCCACAAAATCCTCTTCTCCCCAATTCTATTCAATACCTCCTCATTAGTTATGTGATCTACCCATCTAATCTTCAGCATTCTTCTGTAGCACCACATTTCGAAAGCTTCTATTCTCTTCTTGTCCAAACTAGTTATCGTCCATGTTTCACTTTCATACATGGCTACACTCCATACAAATACTTGCAGAAACGACTTCCTGACACTTAAATCTATACTCGATGTTAACAAATTTCTCTTTCTTTGCCATTGCCAGTCTACATTTTATATCCTCTCTACTTCGACCATCATCAGTTATTTTACTCCCTAAATAGCAAAACTCCTTTACTACTTTAAGTGTCTCATTTCCTAATCTAATTCCCTGAGCATGACCCGATTTAATTTGAATACATTCCATTATCTTCGTTTTGCTTTTGTTGATGTTCATCTTATACCCTCCTTTCAAGACACTGTCCATTCCGTTCAACTGCTCTTCCAAGTCCTTTGCTGTCTCTGACAGAATTACAATGTCATCGGCAAACCTCAAAGTTTTTGCTACTTCTCCATGAATTTTAATACCTACTCCGAATTTTTCTTTTGTTTCCTTTACTGCTTGCCCGGTCACCCCATATGGCAGGGTGGGGGGGCTGTAGTAAACATTTCGCTTTTCAGTCAAAAGCTTTAAATTATACGTAAAAGTGAAACAAATATGATTAAAATTGAAAAATATTACGAATGCATTTAAACTACAAAAAAGATGAATTTTTGATATTTACATAACATTAACTGATTTTTATATTAAAATCAAAAGTCTAGAGGTAATAAAAGTTCTAAAGTAAATATATAAACGCCTTGCAGAGACTGTGAAGTTATTTGAAATGAAGTACTGCACTTTCACTAAAAAGTTGTAGGACATACAGTGGAGAGAAAACCAGTTTGAGGAGCGGGAACGTTAGGTGTTCTGTAGGGCTAACGGAGATGGGTACAAATATAGGGGTCTATTGGGTAGTATCGATGCAGATGAACTTTGAATGGAGTATGGGAAGACAGAATGGGGGGTTTGGCGGAATCTGTTGTGTGTGTGTGTGTGTGTGTAGGATCGTAGTACCAAGAGGACAAGGCATGAGAAATATGGAGGAGGGAGAAGGAAGGGGAAACCCTGATGTACTTTCGTAAGAGAGCCCTGGTGTAGCCTGGGATAGGTGGGGAACAGCTATATTTGATACTTTAGATAAATATCGTGGCAGATTTTGTTGTCCGAAAGTGACTGATGGATGAAGTTGCGTTGGAATGCTAGTCCCTTCCACGTCTTGTTCAAGAGTGTCCTCAGCCGTTGTACTTTTGATTGGAAATGTCCTAGATGTACTGCACTGAGATGAAAAAAGTCATGGGAAACCTCCTAATATCGTGTCCGACCTCGTTTTGTCCGCTGCAGTGCAGTAACTCGACGTGACGATGCATTCAACAAGTTGTTGGAAGTCTCGTGCAGAAATATGGAGGCCTATTGTCTATACAGTCTTCCAAAATTGCAAAAGTGTTGCCACTGCAGGAGCACGAGCCGATCTCTTGATTATGTCGCATACATGTTTGCTGGGATTCATGTTGGGTGATCTGGGTGGCGAAATCGTTCGCTCGAATTGTTCAAAATGTTCTTGAAACCTATCACGAACTGTTGTGGCGCGGCGAGATGGAGCATTATCAACCATAAAAACTCAAGTCCGCAGATGGCTACAAATGGTCTCCACGTAGCCGAACATATCCATTTCCACGCAATTATCGCCTCAGTTGGACCAGAAGACGCAATCCATTCCATGTAAACACGGCCCACGTCATTATGGAGTCATCGCCAGCTTGCACAGAGCTTTGATGACAACTTGCGTCCGCTGGCCGGGGTGGCCGAGCGGCTCTAGGCGCTACAGTCTGGAACCGCGCGACCGCTACGGTCGCAGGTTCGAATCCTGCCTCGGGCATGGATGTTTGTGATGTCCTTAGGTTAGTTAGGTTTAAGTAGTTCTACGTTCTAGGGGACTGATGACCTCAGAAGTTAAGTCCCATAGTGCTCAGAGCCATTTGAACCATTTGAACAACTTGCGTCCATGGCTTCATGGTGTCTGCACCGTACTCTAACCCTACCATCAGGTCTTACCAATTGAAATTAGGACTCATCTGATCAGGCCACGGTCTTCCAGTCTTCTGGGGGGCAACCAAGCCCAGCAGAAGCGCTGCAAGCGATGTGAGCTTTTTGGCAAAGGCACTCTCGTCAGTCGTCTGCTGTCATAGCCGTTTAACACCAACTTTCAGCGCACTACCTAAGGGATACTTTCATCGAACGTTCCACATTGATTTCTGCAAGTATTTGACGCTGTATTGCTTGTCTGTTAGCTCTGACAACTCTACGCAAATACCGCTCCTCTCGGTCATTAAGTGAAGGCCGTCGGCTACAGCGTTGTTCGTGGTGAGAGGTATTATTTGCAATCTGGTATTCTCGGCACACTCTTGACAATGTGGATCTCAGAATACTGAATTCCCTACTTATTTCCGAAATGGAATCTCTCATACGTCTATCTCCAAGTTCAAAGTCTATTAACTCAACATGTAACCAGAATCGCGTGGGAAACCGTTTCACATGAATCACCTGAGTCCAAATGACAGTTTCCCAATGCCGTGCTCTTTTATACCTCGTGTATGCAATACCACCACCATCTGTATATGTGAATATCACCATCCCATTGTAACCAAACTCACTGACTGCTAAGTGTGATCGACAAATTATTAAAGTGCAGAAGTCGCGTGTAATCTAAATTTCTGGAATTTTTCGTGGGACTGAAAGTACGAGGGTTGGAACTTTAATAGTGGCAACTATTTATTTACAGCTCGTACAAAATAGATACGTGTTTCAAAGTTTTACTGATCTTCAGAGTAGTCACCAGCATTGTGTATAACCCGTTGCCAGCGATGTGGAAGCCGTAGGATACTCTTAGCAGTGCCAGTTGTGTTGACAGTTCGAGCGGCGCGGTCTATTGCCCGACGAATTTGTAGCAGTTCTTGAGCGAATGCCGTCAAATGTTTCCTTGAGTTTAGAAATCGAGTTGAACTCAGAAGGGCTTGATGTACGAAAATTCCATTGTAGATTAACACTGGAAAATTTTGCTTTCCGAGAGTCTTAATTTCTAGAGACGACTTCAGGAGACAAATGCCACTGCCACATCAACTTCAGCGACACCCACGGTTTTAGCACTTTTTACCACTTGTCATCGCTATGAAAGCAAGCCAGGCTTCCTCGCCTCTGGCTTTACTACGACTGTCTTGCATACCTGCGCCGTCCGCAGAGGCCGGCGGTTGTAGGCGCTTCAGTCCGGAACCAGGCTGCTGCTACGGTCACAGGTTCGAATCCTGCCTCGGGGATGGATGTGTGTGATGTCCTTAGGGTAGTTAAGCTTAAGTAGTTCTAAGTCTAGGGGACTGATGACCTCAGATGTTAAGTCCCATAGTGCTTAGAGTCATTTGAACCATTTTTGCACACCTGTCTGTGTTCTATTCTCCCCGTGCACCCCGTGCGCCAAGTCCATCCACTCAACTGCGTGTTGAAAACCAGCTTGGATATTCTCGTTCTCTATTTACATTGGCAAATATTTTTCCGCTTTGAAATTAAGTCGTGAATATTTCAGTTTTTATATTCTTGATAAAGATTAGTTATTTTAATGTTAGTTCAATAAACAAATATTGCTTTCTGCGTCTTATACCTCTTAGGCACATACTTTTAACATCTCGTCCACCCACGTTAGCTGAGTAGTCAGCGCGGCGGAATGCCACTCCAGGGGGCCCGGGTGCGATTCCCGGCTGGGGAAGGAGATTTTCTCTGCTCAGAGACTGAGTGTTGTGTTGTCCTCATCATCATTTCATCCCCTTCTCCGACGTCCAAGTTGCCCATGAGGCGTCGAAAGAAATAAGTACTTTCCCTCGGCGGCCGAACTTCGTCGTATGGGGGGATTCCAGGCCCACAATTTTGTGCGTGCACGTAACAATTTTAAAATTTCGTGTATTAGCAGGCAGTATCGCAGTTCACTTTGATTAACGTAGGAGCTGCACTAGCAAAGAGTTTAACAGAAAGAGTGAGAGTTACTTAGTGGTAGTCGCGGCTCATTATCCCACTCAACTTCTCAATGAATAATTCACCCTGTAACCAGACGTAAGATTAGAATAATAGGGTGAAACAGCGTTGCGTAGGAGTGCTTGGTGAGTAGCGTCCCTTTTTTTTTTTAAAAAAAAAAAAAAGAATTATTTCGCCTTAGAAGAAAAAGCGAGGGGCTGTGAAACGTGTGGAATTCCTCGTGCTCCGGTGAATATTAAAAAGTGCCCGTTTTGCACGTTCATTACTGCGCTCTCCTGCGTCGTCGGCACGCGCCAAACAAAGCATTTCTAGCTGTACTGCGAGAAATTTTTTCCCTATTGACGGCGGCAGTACAAAACAAAAAGAAAAAAGATATTGGCCAGACTTGCGGGGCGGGGCGGTGCCCGCTGTACAGCTTTGTCGTTAATCGTTCTTGAGCCGTCGCCGCTGCCGTCGTGTAATTAAATGCCGGACAATGGGACGCGCCGTGGACAGGGCGGCTGGACCGAGAGCTGGAGCTGGAGCTGGAGCGAGGTTGGTGACAGTCGGCGCAGCCCCGCCACCTGACAATTAAAAACTTTTCGCCCCCGGGGCCGGCGGACTCCGGCGGTCGTCGACATCAAAGTCCGGCCGCCAGCGCTCGTTGGCGGACTCCACAGACTCCAGCGGGGGGGCCTGGCTGCTGAGCGGCGTTCGGCACGTAGCCGCCACCCTGCGTCCGGCCGCCGACATTCCACGCCGACAAGACCGGCTCGTGCCACGACAGCCACTAATTTCACTTTACTTACTTGTTTAGACCCTCTGATTCCGTGCAGTCACCGGAATCGGATATGAGTTGGAATCTTCATTACAAAAGTGTTTCGTACCCATATTCTGACCGAAGTAAGTTTCTTTGTTTCCTGTAAATAATCCAAGTAGCATACACGAAAATATCGTTTTATTGTATTTGTTAGAGTACAATTAGATTTAGAAAACTGTACAGTGAAACTACACTTCTAAAACAAACCAGATGGACAAACATAATCTTAAAGTAAGACACACCTAGGAACAAAAATTGCAACACCAAGTCGGAGTCGTGCGACATAGACAGAAGTTGGTAGGTGTGTTTCTACACCTGAAATATGACACCTGTTCAAATTTTTCCGCAGTCGCGGAAGAGTGGCAGTAGCAGAGCCACTATAAAGATGCAAATCAGGTATGTTTTAAATATACGCTACAGCGGTCGTGAGTGTTAGTTTCCTCTGAGACTGGAAGTGGTGAGCTGATGTTGGTATGGGATTGCATTTAAGGCGCCGAAGACGCTATTATCAACACCTCACTGAGTTTGACGTCGTTTAGTAGGGCTGGAGGCCTACGAGAAAGACAGGCCGCAGCGCATACGTCACGAAGGTTGTCTTGCGCTCTCTCGCTCAAGTCAGCAGGCGATCTACGTCTCAACACCTGTTAACTCGTAACTAGGCGTGTCCGTACAAACGAAAATTGAATCTTGTTCTGAAATCCGCTATTATGGAATCTTACTGTCATTAGTCCTATAATAATGGGCCTACTTATAATTTGTTACGTCTGTACTGGCATACAATAAAATAAAATCATGCTAAAATGATTATCAGTTGCATAAGGCACCACTTCCAGCATGTAACGAGTACTATTGAGCACAAGAGACTAAATGTTATAAACACGCCGTTATACGATTTATGCCCGCATCTCATGGTCGTGCGGTAGCGTTCTCGCTTCCCACGCCCGGGTTCCCCGGTTCGATTCCCGGCGGGGTCAGGGATTTTCTCTGCCTCGTGATGGCTGGGTGTTGTGTGATGTCCTTAGGTTAGTTAGGTTTAAGTAGTTCTAAGTTCTAGGGGACTGATGACCGTAGATGTTAAGTCCCATAGTGCTCAGAGCCATTTGAACCATTTTTTTATACGATTTATATCGAGTATTGATCTTAAATTAAATTTTGCTGCAGTACTGTTAATCAATAAGACTTCATAATAGTAGAGATTCTAGTGGAAGCTGCAATTCTCGTTAGTAATTACACGCCCAGCTGCGAGTTAACAGGTTTAGAAACGCATTTTGTCTACTAACCTGAGCGAGTGAGCGAGCCCAGGATTACCCTCGTAACGTACGCGCCGCTGCCTGTCGTTCTCGTGAGCCTCGATAGGGCTTCGAGAAGTTGGACGTTCCTTCTGCGATACTGCAGAAAGACTTGGTAGGAATGTAGCCACTGCATGTGACTGCTTGCAGGGATGGTTACAAGAATGTACGGTCGCAAGAAGACAGGGCTCCGAACGGCCACGTGGTACTCCCGAGAAGGAAGACAACGGTGTTCGACGTACGGCTCTAGCACACCGTAGGCTACTGCACGTGCAGCAGCAATTTAAGCAGCAATTGGCACACATTGACACAACCGTTACAAATCGGTTACTTCAAGGAAGGATCCCTGTAGCGTGCATTCCACTGACCACAAACCACTTCAATGGTGCGAAGCGAGACCTCACTGGAGGTCAGGGTGGAGGTCTATTGTATTTTCTGATGATGAAAGCTGCGTCGGTCTCAGTGCCAGTGGTGACCCTTTGTTGGTTAGAAGGAAGCCTGCTGAGGTCCGGCAACTGACTTGTCTATGAGCTAGATACGCTAGCCTACACCTAGAGTTATGGTGTGGAGTGCGGTTTCGTATGACAGCAGAAGCACTCTCCTGGTTATCCCACGCAGCGTTACTGCAAATTTGTACGTCAATCTGGTGATTCAAACTGTTGATCGGACACTCACGAACAGCATTGCTGGGGCGTTTTCCAATAGGATAAGGCAAGTTGACAAGCCACTGTGGCGGTTTTAATCCAATGTGCTCGTCAGAGTGTTGACACGTTGGCTTGGCCTGCTCGATCGTAAGATCTGTCTCCCTTCGAGCGTATATGGGACATCATCGGGCGACAACTGAAACATCATCCACGTCTCTGTAATCAGCAACCAAGTGATCTCTGTCCTGTCACCTGTAGTAATAAGTTGGTGTTTGCAGCTTTTGAGGGGTGATACAGGATATCTATGTTTTGTCCAGTCTAGCCTCTTTACAGTAATATTTATGACATTCTGCACATTTAATCTTGAATTTCCGGGAATTATTAAATTTTTCATTTTTCGTCATTCTGGGTTTATGTCTTAACCTGCACTCCACTCTCCACTTGCCCTTCGTTCTTATACGAGAACTATAAACCAAGTAGCAAGAGCAAATGGAAATAGGACACAAGATGTCACGCGCATGTTTGACAAAGCCGAAAAGAAATTTTCCAATACAAGTGTTAAAAGTAAAGGGTCTAAAGATAGAAGAAATATGTCACTTTGACGTACAATGTGCGTGTGTCTGAATACTTCCCAAATTCTTTCCGAAAACGTTGCTCTTGCATTTCAGAATGAAGGACAAATGATGGACGGCTTAATATGTTTGTAAAGCTAGAAAATGCTTATTAACGTTGTTGTTGTTGTTGTTTTTGGGGAAGGAGACCAGGCAGCGAGGTCATCGGTCTCATCGGAATAGGGAAGGACGGGGAAGGAAGTCGGCCGTGCCCTTTGAAAGGAACCATCCCGGCATTTGCCTGGAGCGATTTAGGGAAATCACGGAAAACCTAAATCAGGATGGCCGGACGCGGGATTGAACCGTCGTCCTCCCGAATGCGAGTCCAGTGTCTAACCACTGCGCCACCTCGCTCGGTCGCTTATTAACGTCTAATGTATAGTACCTTGAAATGTTTTATATACAGAGAGAACTTAAATATAACCGACAAACTACAGGATTCATTTCTGGCTGGAAGTGGAGGAAAAAAAGTCCTGTGTACATGTGTCCGGAAATGCATCGATGTCACTATAGATAGCACTGACGAATGAAAGTTCCTCTGGCCATGTGCCGTGCCTTCCTTGTGAGTTTCTGGCTGTATGATTGGCGCAACATACTGTAAGCTGCACTATGGCAAGGTATTCACGTCGGGAACAAGCCGAGACTGTTTTTGTGTACGGCCAAGCAGAAGGAAACGGTCGAGACGCTTTACGGCCATACCAAAACAAGTTGCCTCACAGACACCAACCACATCACACAACTTTTCAAGTCCTTTTTGGGCCTGGGTCCTTTCAGAGAAACGGACGTACAGGGAGGCGACGTACTGTGCATACACCGGATTTGGATGACCGGGTTCTACAGAATATCAAGATGAACCGTAATACAAGCTCCAGGCAAGTGGCACGCCGACATGGTGTAAGTCAAAATGCGGCATTCCACGATAACACGTGTAAACGCGTATGGATTGCATTCCATGAGGGCCACTTTGAATGTCTGTTGTGACGTGGATGCGATGTAGCTCTCTAATTTGTTCCGGGACGATTTGTTGTTGTTGCCAGCGCCGTCCATTTCCGGTCACATCTTCAAAGGATTTTTTCCCCTCTATTTCTAGCCAGGAACCCTTCCCTGCAGTTTGTCGGTTTTGTTAATGTTCGCCTTGTATTAATTATTTCAGTGTCGTATTTTAATCGGTGTAGACAAAATTCATTCACGCTACAGGTGTTATACACCTAAAAATTTGTATAAGAAGTTTTAAAGTATGTAATTATTTTAATTTCAAAATATTTTCGAAGCTAAAACATCTTTATCAGTCTATTATAAGGGGCGTTCAAAAAGAAACGAGCCGGAGGCCTAACTACAGAAACCAGTACCTGTATGTTAGAAGTATTGGCCCTGGCTGTTGAGACACTCGTCCCACTGTGACACAAGGCTGTGAAAGACTGTCTCATAAAATTCGCGGGGCTGCGATGTTAACCAGTCCTGCAAGTACAGCCGGACGTCGTCGCCCGGGGTGAATCGTTTGCCCCTCAGAGCCTTTTTAAGAGGACAAAAAATGGCGTACTCACAGGGAGAGAGAGGCGGAGTGTATGGAGGGTTGCCGAGAACCTCCTATTTGAATTTCTGCAGGAGCGAATTGTTGTGGAGCGGAATGACCACACGGGTGAGATTGCTTGGTCGTTTTGATTTGATCCCTTTGACGAAACGTTGGTCAAGGTATGCGAGGGACGCTGGGCATTCCCTGTTGTCCCGTGCTGCAGGAGGTGAATCAGAAGGGGCCTTCTTGGTCAAAGAAGAATGCCAACATAACCTTTCCTGCACTCGTGTGGACGACGACGTGCAGCTGTACGTACGGAACTGGTTAGCATCGCAGCCCCGGGAATTTTATGAGACAGCCATTCACTGCCTCGCGTCACAGTGGGACAAGTGTCTCGACAGCCAAGGTCAATACTTCTAACATACTGGTACCGTTTGCTGTAATTATGGCTCCGGCTCGTTTCTTTTTGAACGCCTCCTATACAGGGTGGTCCATTTATAGTGGCCGGGCCAAATATCTCACGAAATAAGCGTCAAACGAAAAAACTGCAAAGAACGAATCTTGTCTAGATTGAAGGGAGAAACCAGGTGTCGTTATGGTTGGCCCGCTAGATGGCGCTGCCATAGGTCAAACAGATATCAACTGCGTTTTTTAAAATAGGAACCCCATTTTTTATTAAATATTCGTGTAGTACGTAAAGAAATATGAATGTTTTAGTTGGACCACTTCTTACGCTTTGTGATAAATGGCGCTGTAATAGTCACAAACATATGGCTCACAATTTTAGACGAACAGTTGTAACAGGTAGGTTTTTTAAATTAAAATACAGAACGCAGTTAAGTTTGAACATTTTATTTCGGTTGTTCCAATGTGATACATATACCTTTATGAACTTATCATTCCTGAGAACGCATGCTGTCACAGCGTGATTACCTGTAAATACCACATTAATGCAATAAATGCTCAAAATGATTTCCGTCAACCTCAATGCATTTGGCAATACGTGTAACGACATTCCTCTCAACAGCGAGTGGTTCGCCTTCCGTAATGTTCGCACATGCATTGACAATGCGCGGACGCATGTTGTCAGGCGTTGTCGGTGGATCACGATAGCAAATATCCTTCAAATTTCCCCTCAGAAAGAAATCCGGGGACGTCAGATCCGGTGAACGTGCGGGCCATGGTATGGTGCTTGGACGATCAACCCACCTGTCATGAAATATGCTATTCAATACCGCTTCAACCACACACGAGCATTGTGCCTGACATCCACATTTTGGAAGTACATCGCCATTCTGTCATGCAGTGAAACATCTTCTAGTAACATCGGTAGAACATTACGTAGGAAATCAGCATACTTTTCACCATTTAGGTTGCCATCGATTAAATGGGGGCCACTTATCTTTCCTCCCATAATGACGCACCATAAATTAATCCGCCAAGGTCGCTGATGTTCCACTTGTCGCAGCCATCGTGGATTTTCCGATGCCCAACAGTGCATTTTATGCCGGTTTACGTTACCGCTCTTGGTGAATGACGCTTCGTCGCTAAATAGAACGCCCGCAAAAAATCTGTCATCGTCCCGTAATTTCTCTTGTGCCCAGTGGCAGAACTGTACACGACGTTCAAAGTCGTCGCCATGCAATTCCTGGTGCGTAGAAATATGGTACCGGTGCAATCGATGTTGATGTAGCATTCTCAACACCGACGTTTTTGAGATTCCCGATTCTCGCGCAATTTGTCTGCTAGTGACGTGCGGATTAGCCGTGAAAGCAGCTAAAACACCTACTTGGGCATCATCATTTGTTGCAGGTCGTGGTTGACGTTTCACATGTGGCTGAACACTTCCTGTTGCCTTACATAACGTAACTATCCGGCGAACGGTACGGACACTTGAATGATGTCGTCCAGGATACCGAGCAGTATACATAGCATACGCCCGTTGGGCATTTTGATCACAATAGCCATAAATCAACATGATATCGAACTTTTCCGCAACGGGTAAACGGTCTATTTTAACACGGGTAATGTAACCATGAAGCAAATACCGTCCGCACTGGCGGAATGTTACGTGATACCATGTACTTATACGTTTGTGACTGTTACAGCGCCAGCACAAAGCGAAAAAAGTGATCCAACTAAAACATTCATATTTCTAGACGTACTACACGATTATGTAATAAAAAATGGGGGTTCCTATTTAAATAAACGCAGATGATATCCGTTTGATCCATGGCAGCGCCATCTAGCGGGCCAACCATAGCGCCATGTGGTTTCCCCCTTCAAGCAAGACGAGTTTCGTTCTTTGTAGTTTTTTCGTTTGATGCTTATTTCGTGAGATATTTGGCCCGGTCACTATCACTGGACAACCCTGTATATTGAGTGTGTACCAGACTGAATGGACAGTATTCACAGATAGGATTTGAACAGTCCTTTGAACCAAAAAACTTTTTATGGTCAAAATATGCCCCCTTACGAATGGTTAACAATACATTGTCAGGTTTACACATGTACAACATTTATTAAACATTACAACATGCGTTTTATAAAGTATAACCTGAAAAATACATATTTTTAACGTAGTCGCTTCTAAGCATAATCTAAAACTTCACATTACAGCTGACGTGCAATTAATAGTGAATGTTCAAATATCCCAGCGTCAACTTCAGTGCATTTGTTCACTCCTGCGAGAACGTGCTGTGCTGCTTGGCTCTACATATTCCCGAATGAGGGCAGCAGCGTCCATCATGCGACCAAGCTGTTCAAGTCTCGTATTCACACTGCCCTTGTGCGCTTCAGACTGCATCCAGACCATCAACAAGAATCCAATGGCCTAAGTTCTTGAGGTCTCGCTTGCCACCTAAGTGCATTACCTCACCTACTCAGCGACTGGGATAAATGCTGATGAGATGTTCGCTTACATATCTGGTAACATGTCGAGGGACTTCGTCATGCTCGAAGTACATTGCAGTCGGCATGGACGAATGAACATCCTCGTGGTGATCAACATTGAATTCTCCAAAAATGCAAGTAGTTCTGTCCCGTCATTCGTTCTTCTACAGTGACTGGACCTATCAGCATGTCACCGATTATTCTGCATCAAACACTGATCGACAAACGAGGCTGGAAACTGATGTCCATTGTAGCGAGTGAGTTCTTCTGTGACCGTCGATGGTTATTACGCGTGTTGTTCATTCTGTTCAGTGTCAACACAAATTCATCAGTGAATAGTATTAAGCGAAGAAAATAACGATTGTCGTTTTAACACTTAGCGTACGGCTGACGTAATGTTACCGCTGTTGTGGGAAATTGGAATGTGCGGCGGACGTAATATTGCGCCACGGCAGTTATGATTATTCCGCGGTTTCAAACGTATATTTAGGCCTCGTTCAAATATCTCTTTGGTCTGCAGCCTTCATAGTTTCTGCTAAATGGTAATAGCGGTATCACCGGAAAAATTCGTCGTTTTTGAAACCTTTGTTATCGTCTCTTGTTTCCGGGGCGTTATCCGATGTTCAAGTTCTCTCTGTTTCACACGTTTCGTGTGATTTTTTATTGGTCTTATGTTCAAAATGTGAAGTGAGGGGGAGAAAAGTCCAGATGAAGAGGACAAAATATTTGAAGTCGACTCATACTACACGTTTATCTTACTATTTTCGCAGATCGCATTGTTATGAAAGATTTTCCTCCAGGTAAATCAGGAAATCAATCCGAAAATATGTTTCCAGTGATTGTAATGTTGGACTTTGTAACTCTCCATCTGTCGATTTGTGTCACACTGTACTCAACAATGAACGCTAAAGTTTGCTTTGTTCTTGTGTTTCGTGTGTTTCTTCACATTTAAATAGGCTTAAAATAAATTTAAACGGAAAGATCACGTGTTTGCTTACTGGCTTGTGTAACTGAATGCCATAACTCCTTTTCAGTTTTTTCTGCGATGACTACTGTTCAATCGAAATTTCATCTATGGATTGAATGAATGTTGGCAGACTGCCCGTTGTCGAACAGTACTTTAGAAACAATGATTCCGTAGTCACAGTGCAACGTGTTTTCCGTCAAAATTTTAGAGTTGGACGTCGAGGTGCAGTGCCTGATCGAAATACTGTACTCCGATGGGTTTCAGCGTTTAGAAGTACTGGACCTGTGATGAAAAAGAGACCACCTGGTCTTCCCCGTTCAGTTCGTACTCCGGTAAATGTAGAACGAGTGAGAACGGCATTCCTTGCTAGTCAGAAACGATCGGCTAGACGACAGGCTGTAGCGCTAGGTACGTCACGTCGTTCGCTTTACAGCATCTTACCTGATGGTCTTAAGTTTCACCCTCACAAGATAATGGTCGTGCAGTAGCTTAGTAAAGGGGATTTCGTGCAGCGCAGAGAGTTTTGTTGCGCAATGGACGAAATTTTTACGGAAGATGCAGATACTACAGTCTTCATGAGTGATGAAGCACATTTTCATGTCGACGGTTACGTCTATGTTCAAAATTGTCAGTATTTGGCTCCGGAGAACCCACATGAATTACACCAAAGACCTCTCCATAGCTTAAAAGTAACAGTGTGGTGCTGCATTTCAAAGATGGGGATTGTTGGACCATATTTTTTTGAAGAGGAAGGAACTGCAGTTTCTGTGACATCAGCGTGGAAGGGCAATTTGGTTTTCACGAAACTGTAAGAATACGCGAGACAGTACTAGTCATACGAGTTCACGAGTTCTCTTAGTTGATACACTTTATAGCATTTGTAGATACAGAGATAACTTTTAACAGTGCTGAATAGCAAATGATCTTGGAATTCTGGAGGGGTAAAACACACGGAGCGAAAAGTTATGTACACTTCTGTAAAGAAATCATATTGCAGTTGTAAGAGTCGAAGGATATGAAAGAGGAGCAGAGGTTAATAAGTGAGTGAGTAGTCTTTTCCCGACGTTATTCAGTCCCCACACTGATCAAACAGTAAAAGAAAACAGAGAAAAATTTGGAAAACGGAATTGAAGTTCAAGGAGAAGAAACAAGAGCTTCGAAGTTTGCCGATGACACCGGAATTCTGACAGAGAAAGCAGAGGACTCGGAAGAACAGCTGGAGGGTATGAACAGTATCTTGAAAGAAGGATTCAAGATTAACTCAACAACAGCAAAACAGTGATAATGGGATGTAGTTGATTAAATCAGACGATACTGAGGGAATCGCATTAGGAGCCGGCCGAAGTGGCCGTGCGGTTAAAGGCGCTGCAGTCTGGAACCGCAAGACCGCTACGGTCGCAGGTTCGAATCCTGCCTCGGGCATGGATGTTTGTGATGTCCTTAGGTTAGTTAGGTTTAACTAGTTCTAAGTTCTAGGGGACTAATGACCTCAGCAGTTGAGTCCCATAGTGCTCAGAGCCATTTGAATCGCATTAGGAAATGAGACCCTAAAAACAGTAAATGAGTTTTGCTATTTGGGTAGCAAAATAACTGATGATGGCCAAAGTAGAGACCATATAAGAGAAATTTGTTAACATTAAATATAAATTTGAGTGTTGGTAAGTCTTTGGTGCAGGTATTTTCTGGAGTGTAACATTGTACGAAAAATATATACAGACACGAAGAGAACAGAAGGCTTTGAAATGTGGTGCTACAGGAGAACGCGGAAGATTACACGTGAAGGTCGCGTAACTAATGAGAAAGTGCTGAATGGAATTGGAGCTAAAAGAAATTTTGGCATAACATGACTAAAAGGAGAGATCGTTGGATATCAAGGAATCAACAATGTAATATTGGCAGGACGTGTAGGGAGGGAAGGTAAAAAATTGTAAAAATTGTAGAGGCGACCGAGAAAGGAATACAGTAAGCAGGTACGAATGGATGTAGGTTGCAGTAGTCATTCGGGGATGACGAGGGTTGCACAGGATCAGGTAGCAGAGAGTGCTGCATCAAACCAGTCTTCCTACTAAAGACCACAACAACAGCAACAAGAACAACAACAGCAAAGGCAACAACAATAACTACAACTACAAATAGTTTAATTCCATTTCTAACATATTCGTTTTTTAATCATGTTTCAGTTTACACCCCGTAAGTTATCTGAGGAATTTCATTTCTGACGTCACCTTTCGATTTATGCCTTCCTTGTTTCCTGTTCAGTCCTGATGTTCGTAAAGTAGCAACTGATCGGCTTGAGTTTTGTATAAAACCGATTGTGTTTCTTTTGCTGTCTTGTTGCTTAATATCCTTTTTATTGTTCCAAAGACATTCTGAAATTTTGCAGTCTTGTTCTTTAGCAAAAGAAATCTCGCAGCCAAGATAGTTAAAATTACTAACTTGCTCGATTATTTTGCTTTATATAAATATTTTTGATTATACCTAAAGTTTTTCTCGTAGTGCCATTATTTTAGTCTTTCCTGTATATATTTTGAAATCATAATTTTATTTGATGTAGTTCAATTTAAAAATATTTCACTGTAATTCTTCTGAACTGCCTGCTCGTCAGCATACATTAATGTTTTCATATAATGGTGCTTATCTAGTTTTATTCATTTACCATTTTTGTTATTTAGTCCCCCATCCTATGTTTTAATCATCTCTTTTGTATATAAGCTGAATAACATTGACGAAAGAATGGTAAATTTTATTTAATGTATCATCTGCACTGGTCTTTAGTCTTCAGGTTACAAAAGTAAAACTAAGTTAAGAAAAATAAACTGAAACCGGAAAGTGATTAACATATTGTACACGTTCGAAAGGAGGAGTTTCAAATTTGCGGTCACACGCCCCGATTCAAGTTTCCAGCGTTTTCATGATTCACTTTTGTGAGTAAACCGTTCAACGAAGTCGTGGCTTACTTCTCAGTGTATCCCTTGCCCCATTCGTGTCATTGCTCAATCTCTAAAGGCTTAAGCCATCGCAGGCACGTTAAAATCTGTGCCTCCTACCTTTCGTTAAAGTTATAATTTCTTATCTTAGCGAATACATCGCACAAACCATCCGTTGTAACGTGCCAATGCCTTCCGTAAACTACACCATAGCGTCTTACCAACACCATGCTTGTCTTACCAGCGCTGCTCTTATAATTAGAATGGTTTTTCATATCAGGTTTGGTAGGAGTTATTCAGGGACAACGGTGCATTTCTGCATCAAGAGCACTCCTGAAGACTGCGCAGTGTTTTCGGAGAGAGAGAGCTTGGGGGAGGGGGGGGGGGGGAGAAAGAGAGAGAGAGATGGAGGGAGAGAGAGAGAGAAATAGAGAGAGTATAAAAGAGTCAGAGTAAGAGAGGGAGGGAGACTGAATGACACAGGTGATTATTCTTGGAATGGAGGAAGTCCAACGGGATCGGAATACATTGGGAGATAAAGATAACTATTTCTAAATTAATATCTTTGTTAGGACGACAGTAAACTGACATTGTAATAAGGGGCACCTCTTTGACCCTCATTTAGGTAATACCCGAGAAGAAGTACATTGAGCTGTCACAGTTTTGTTTCGGTTCCTCAAAGCCCTACTGAGACGCATACCGTCTCGCAAGAGAAAGGGCTTTCGTTGCCGCTAATGAATGAAATTGGGCGACACAGGATGCCGTTACGTCGCCTCATTTAGCCAAATAATTAGCCCGTCAAGCGATGCTCCCCGGCTAATCCACTTTCACTTGGCTGAAATAAGACTGCCGTCCTTGGGCGCCAGAATTCCACGCCTAGAGATACTTGCCGGCGAAGAAGTGAGGGAATGTAGCTACCGAGAAAACAAGGCATCACCGCGCACTTGTTTTCCATTTGTCATCAAATGATATCGTTTAGCGATGAAACGATAGGCCTAGAGTCAATGAAGCTAATTTAGCTCTTCTTTACAGACTGTTTCACCAGGACAGACGTCTACAATCACAGATTTTGCTTCAGCAGGATATGCTTCAACGGTGATTAGACTCTTTCTCTATGGCTTGGATATTTTGATCTATATTTTTGCGTCTGGTAACGTGACCTGTTCTAAGCACTAACTGATGACTTAAGTTAGACTTACGAAGTTATTGGATATTTCATTCTGGAACGACATGAGTTCATTCTACTCCCTATAACATAAAAAGTGACACATTGCGAATAAATTATCCGAAGGGGATGGAAATCGATAAGTGTGGTGTACACGTACAGACACACAAATGTCACAATTTCAGAAAAGTTAGATAATTTATTCGATAAATACTGCTTCAGAAATTGAACAAGTCAGTAACGGTTGGTCCATCTCTGGTCCTTACACAATCAGTTACTCGCTCTGGTAGTGATTGGCAGAGCTGTGGGAAGTCCTCCTGAGAGATACAGTGCGAAAATCTGTCCATTTGGCGCAATAGATCGTCAAAATCCCGAGCTGGTTGGAGAGCCCTGCCCATAATGCTCCATATGTTTCCAATATAAGAGAGTCCTGGCGACCTTGCTGGCCAAGGTTGGGTTGGCAAGCACTTAGAAAAGCAGTAGAAACTCTAGCCGTGGGCGGGCGTATGTTACCTCGTTGATGTGGGACCCCTGTATAACTTGCTTGGAAGGGTAACAAAACGGAGAGTAGAATATCGTCGACGTATCGGTGTAGTGTAAGGGTGCCGCGGAATACAATAAAAGGAGACCTCCTCTGAAAAGATTTGATTCCTCTGGTTGCTGGGCCATATGGACAGCGAGAGTCAGGTTGGTATCTTACCACGGTCCAGTGTGTCTCCAGACACGTCTCCCGTCTGGAATCTCATTGACTGGAGTAGAATTGTCATCAGTGATGACTTTCACTTCGAACTGAGAGCCGTGGTCAGTGAAGACGAGTCTGGAGAAGCCTCAGGCAGAGGTGGGTTACCGACCTGACTGTCGACCACCATACAGTACGACAACCAGAAGTGTTGGTCTGGGCGCCATACCTTTTCGTAGCAGGACGCCTTTGGTTGTCACCCACATCACCCCTACTCCACACCGGTAGGTCGGAGATATTCTTCGCCCCTTTTTCTTGCCGTTCTTGGCAAGCCATGCTGGCCTTACGTCCAGTAATATAATGTCTGCCCGCAAACGACGAGTGTATCTAATACTTGTCTTGATGCTTGTCAGACCCTGTCTTGGCCAGCAAGTTCGCCTCTACCGATTTCAATTCCGTTCGGATAATTTCTTCGTGGTGCGTACTGTTATTATTAATATTGCACTACTGACCATTAAAATTACTACACCAAGAAGAAATGCAGATGATAAACGGGTATTCATTGGACAAATATATTATACTAGAACTGACAAGTGATTACATTTTCACACAATTTGAGTGCATAGATCCTGAGAAATCAGTACCCAGAACAACCACCTCTGGCCGTAATAACGGCCTTGATACGCCAGGGTATTGAATCAAACAGAGCTTGGATGGCGTGTACAGATACAGGTGCCCGTGCAGCTTCAACACGATACCACAGTTCATCAAGAGTAGTGACTGGCGTATTGTGACGAGGCAGTTGCTCGGCCACCATTGACCAGGCGATTTCAATTGGTGAGAGGTCTGGAGAATGTGCTGGCCAGGGCAGCAGTCGAGCATTTTATGTATCCAGAAAGGGTCGTACAGGAACTGCAACATGCGGTCGTGCATTATCCCGCTGAAATGTGGGGTTTCGCAGGGATCGAATGAAGGGTAGAGCCACGGGTCGTAACACATCTGAAATGTAACGTCCACTGTTCAAAGTGCCGTCAATGCGAACAAGAGGTGACCGAGAAGTGTAACCAATGGCACGCCGCACGATACGCCAGTATGGCGATGACGAATACACGCTTCCAATGTGCGTTCACCGCGATGTCGCCAAACACGGATGCGACCATCATGATGCTGTAAACTGAACCTGGATTCATCCGAAAAAATGGCGTTTAGCCATTCGTGCACCCAGGTCCGTCGTTGAGTACACCATCGCAGGCGCTCCTGTCTCTGATGCAGGGTAACCGCAGCCAAGGTCTCCGAGCTGATAGTCCATGCTGCTGCAAACGTCGCCGAACTGTTTGTGCAGATGGTTGTTGTCTTGCAAACGTCCCCATCTGTTGACTCAGGCCGCACGATTCGTTACAGCCATGCGGATAAGATGCCTGTCATCTCCACTGCTAGTGATACGATGCCGTTGGGATCCAGCACGACGTTCCGTATTACCCTCCTGAACCCACCTATTCCATATTCTGCTAACAGTCATTGGATCTCAACCAACGTGAGCAGCAATGTCGCGATACGATAAACCACAATCGCGATAGGCTACAATCCGACCTTTATCAAAGTCGGAAACGTGATGGTACGCAGTTCTCCTCCTTACACGAGGCATTACAACAACGTTTCACCAGGCAACGCCGGTCAACTGCTGTTTGTGTATGAGAAATCGGTTGGAAACTTTCCTCATGTCAGCACGTTGTAGGTGTCGCCACCGGCGCCAACCTTGTGTGAATGCTCTGAAAAGCTAATAATTTGCATATCACAGCAACTTTTTCCTGTCGGTTAAATTTCGCTTCTGTAGCACATCTTCGTGGTGTAGCAATTTTAATTGCCAGTAGAGTATTTTAAGAGTGTATTATTACCTTCTGTTGCGCTGGCACCAGCAGCTGATATTTTGAGAAGTTACTGATCGATCACGGTGATCAACTTCGTAACAGACTGATGCCATTGCCACTGACGGAGAAAGTATAGTCACGCTGCGGGACGATTATTCTTAGTTCTATTTAAGGTTGGTTTTTGTTGCTAGCAGTCTGACGTATTTAACTGTGGCACCCACATAAGGCTGTCATTTAATTTTATGGTTCCGTTCCAGCTGTTTCGCATTTGAACTGTTGTCTCCCCTGTGGTGAAAACTTTTGCTTCTTATGTCATTCATATATTTTCATAAATGCATTTTACGCTACTAAAAATTCGTGCCTTTCACTTACTTTAACAGATTTATCCCATTGTATTGAGGTTATCTTACTCGAGCCTTACATATTTCAAAATGGAGAGATTAATGAGGGATAAAAAAGACCTAAATGCATGATACATGGTAATAATTATTTTACTGTTTTCTGACGCTCGTAATGCATACGTAGCCACGTTTACAAACACGAATAGACGGTGTCAAACATTCTATATGATCGTCAACAGTCTGACTTCCTATTTTTCAAAAAAAGGACGTCTTCCAGGAGAGATAGTGAAAATTATGGCAATAGCTAGACGATACTGGGATTTACGCGCTCAACGGCTGATTGGCTAACTTCAATGCTAATTAACTCGGAATCGGTGCGACGTATCGAAGTTTTTTAAGAATTATTTCCCAGGCCAGCTTACCCTGTAACGCCTTTACGAGCTTTTGAGACTGTTTCTGACGACCCTGCGCATGCTGCAACTTCAGTTAGACTGTCAATATTTTGGTGAGGAATTTGGGATTAAAAGAAGAATGTTTTTTATCTGCCAAGTGCCGCAGTTCTGCCCCCACTCCCACCGCACTGTCACAGACCTACCTAATCGCTGCTGCCAATCAGCGATCGCCAACTATCGATTACCGTTTATTTCTATTATTTTAAAATTTGTGCCAAAATATACGATGCCGTCAAATGTAAGTTTCGTAGTCCAGTCTGGTTTCCGACTGCAAGGAAAGTCGGTCCTATAGAAATTTACCGGCAAATAACCGAAATTTATGGAAATGTGATGAATGAAAGTTCCTGCGTGCCGGACCGGGATTCGAACTTGGACGCTTACCTAGTGCTCTACCGATTGAGCCGCGGAAGAACGACTCACGGTACTCCTTAAAGCCTTAGTTTCGCCAGTGTTTCTCTCCTACTTTCCAAACATCACAGCGACTCTCCTGAGCAACGCGAAAGAATAGCACGCCTTTTAGAAAGGATATTACGGTGGCGTGGCTTAGCCACACCCTGGGGAAGTGTCCAGGATGACATTTTTCCCTCTTCAGCGGAGTGTGCTCTGATACGAAACTTTCTGGGAGATTAAAGCTATGTGCCGGACCGAGATTTGAAAAGCGTCCTGAGTTCGAATCTCTGTACGACGCAAAATTTTAATCTGCCAGGAAGTTTCATATCAGCTCCCACTCCGCTTCAGGGTGAAAATTTCATTCAGGTGATGCATGATGGTTCAATTCGGAAACGGTGGATGAAATTTTATCACGTGCGAAACGAATATTCGTGATGAAGGATCAGACCGACCTTTAGTTGGGACTGAAATCAACTGAGGAAAAACTTTGATCCGATAGATGTTTCACTGTTGATGGACTGAACGTATGCTTTCATGAAATTTCACTACACTTTTTTATAAGACTGTAGATGGTGATTTCTGCTACAGAAGAATATGTGACAAGTGCGGTTCTCGCCTGTTGGCAGATGAACACAGAAAGATGGTATGGCAGCTGCACAGACTTTTCTCACTGAACAAACATAGTGATGAGTCTGTGAACCACGTTGTCACTGGTGACGAGACATGGGTTCGCATAAAAGTCGAGAACAAAGCGCTTGTTAATGGAACGACATTATTCACGGTCCCCCAACGAAACAAAAAGAAGTCTAACAAATTCCGAGCAGCAGAAGGGTTATTGCCATATTATTTCGTAATCGAGAGGGCGTGCTACGCATTGTCTTTATTCCTACATTCCATTCGCCGAAACGAGGGACGGCCTGCAAACACATCAAGCCGCTTTACCACAGCGCTGCCATCGAGGGGTGAACAATACAGGGAGCGCTCGCTCAGTGTGGCTGCATCCGTTGCAGATCTAAGTGGAGTGTGACCTCAGAATCTAATAAAGTTCGTCACTTTTGAAAGACCACTTTATGATTATTATCCGTATTTGTAACTACATTCATCATTTACTGTCTGTGTGCCAACAAAACAGCTATCCTTTTTCTTTTTTTACAGTAGTGTCACGTACAAAAAAAACCCACTCATTATGTCATCGTCCACGGATACAGATACCGAAGCAGATATGTCAGTTCTGAGCCCAGCCAAGAAGCGATCAAAGAATAAATCATTAAGTTCTTCAGAGACGCGCATCGTTCTTAATGTGCATGATATGCAGCTGTAGTATGCAGAGCAGCCAATGACCGACATTGTTATGAAACAGGTGCATCAACAGGTGTTGCTCGTTCTTCAGCGTATAGTGTGCTAAGTGAGTACAAGGCCAGACGCTTTTTGAAGTCACCTAAGAAAGAAAAATCACGACGGAAACTTTCAGAAAGTGTTGATGACTTCAACAGAAAAGTGATACGAAGAAAAGTAAAGGAATTTCTTTTTCCTAACGAACTGTCAACAATTGACGAAATACTTGCTGCCATGAACGAAGATCCTGATTTAGGAATATTTCGGAGAACTACATTGTATTAATTATTAAAAGAAATGATTTTTTAATATATCCAGTGTGGATATGATAGCATGCTAATAGACAGTGATGAAAACATTTTATGGAGATGGCATCATCTACAAATCATAAAATTTTTGAGAGACGAAGGAAGATTCATGTACTATTTCGACGAGCCATGGTTGAATCAGGACATACCAAAAGTAACGTCTGAATATACGTGGGATGGAACTTTAATACTGGCAACTATTTACTTACAGCTCCTACAAAATAGATGTGTGTTTCAAAGTTTTACTGATCTTCAAAGTAGTCACCAGCATTGTGTATAACCCGTTGCCAGAGATGTGGAAGTCATAGGATACTCTTAGCAGTGTCAGCTGTGTTGACAGTTCGAGCGACGCGATCTGTTGCCTGACGAATTTGTAGCAGTTCTGAAGAGAATTTCCTCAAGTGTTTCCTTCAGTTTAGAAATGAGTTGAACTTACGAGGGCTTAAGTCAGGGGAGTGCAGAAGGTGGTATAGCACTTATCAGCCCAATCAATCAAACAAATCAGTAACAGCTTACACAGTACGTGCTTGAGCATTGTCCTGAAAAATGATGGTGAGGTCCTGCAGAAAGTGTCGTCACTTCTGTCTCTCAGCTGGTCGTAGGTTGTGATACGAAAATGAACAGCATAGAGACAGAAGTGATGACACTTTCTGCAGGAATTGACCATCATTTTTCAGGACAATGCTCAAGCACGTACAGTGCAAGCTGTTACTGATTTGTTTGATTGATGGGGCTGCTAAGTGCTATACCACCTACTGCACTCTCCTGACTTAAGCCCTCGTACATTCAACTCGATTTCTAAATTGAAGGAAACACTTGGCCGCTTTCGCTTCAGAACTGCTACAAATTCAATGGGCAATAGAGCGCGCCGCTCGAACTGTCAACACAAGTGCCACTGCTAAGAGTATCCTACGACTTTCACATCGCTGGCAGCGGGTTATACACAATGCTGGTGACTACTTTGAACGTCAGTAAAACTTTGAAACACGTATCTATTTTGTACGAGCTGTAAATAAACCATTGCCACTATTTAAGTTCCAACCCTCTTCCCTGTGTCTCTGTTCAGGGTGTCTCTGAACATATCTTCGCTGGTCATTTAGACTCATTTCGATTGCTGCCCCAGAGACGTCTCCGCAGCTCATTGAGGCTCAACTGGAAGCGGGAATCAAGACAATTCTACTCCATTCTACTATAGTCAATGAGCTTCCACGCCGAAGACGTGTCTGGGGATGCCTCAGACAGCGGTGGGCTACATACCTAACTGTAGCCAGTCCTACGACCCGAAGACGTCTAGGAATGGTGGACTGGGGTGCCATTTCATTTAATAGCAGGTCCCCTTTGGTTGTCATTTGCGGCACTCTTATAGTACAGCAGTATGTCGAAGATGTTTTATGCCCCGTTTTGTTGTCCTTTATGGTAAGCCATCCTGGGCCTACATTTCGGCAGGATAATGCCTCCCCGCAAACGGCGAGAGTTTTCAGTGCTTGTCTTCGTGCTTGCCAAATCTTACCTCTACCAGAAAGGTAGCCAGATCTTTCCCAAATTGCCTCCATCTGGACCATTATGGTCAAGGCCCTCCAATCATCTCGTGATTTTGACTGTCTAACTCATCAGTTGGACAGTATTTGGCACGATATTCATCAGGGGACATCCAACAATTGTATCAGTCAATGCCAAGCCGAATAGCAGTTACATAAAATCCAGAGGTGCACCACCGCGCTATATTTTTTCTCAATTTGTGAAGCTCTTTCTCTTGACTAAATCATTTAATTTTTTGGAAATTGTAATTATTTGTTTGTCTATGCGTATATATCGTATCTATCGATTTCCATCCCACTCGGATAATTTCTTCATGGTGCGTCGTATCATTTTTTTTCTTTTTTAGTGTATTTTCTGTAGAAAATGGACGTCAAGGAGTGGCAATTCGGCTGGCAACACCGTACTCACATGTTCTACAAGTCCCTTCACTCTGTACTGTATAGCAGTGCCGCACAGTAAGCGAAGTGGATTGAATTTTGAATCACAATCCTTGATTTTGATTCCGTGTCTAGGAGTAATTATTTCTTATTTTCTGATTTTGCACGACGTAGTATAGTGTTTGGTTTCTCATTCGCTGTACAGAAACTGTTGAAGTGTTATGGAAAACCGATAGCATTATTTAATGCTAACATTGTAATGAGAGTGCAGTGAAGGACATGCTGCCCTGACAGTGCATTTACGAATTGCTAGTTGCCGCCTTACTCAGTGCGCTATGTACTGTTCTCGTTACCCAAGCTGACACACGTCCCTGTTTCTGGTGGAAGTGACAGTATGTATAGACAATTGCCATTTACAGTCGCTCCCATCATCCACTGCACTTAGTGTCAACTTGGAATGCGCGAATTGTATATTTAACACGTCAACAATGATAAATCTTATAGTTATTTCTGCCCTATGACAGGTAACTGATCATGAATTACTTATAATGATTATTTCTAACATCTCTCACAGATAATTATTATTTTCAGCATCAATTTACTGTTATTGTAGGATATTTATGTTTTAAGAGACAGTGTATGCTACAGTATGACTGGACAGATCAAAATCAGAAGGTAAAAAGTTACCCCTAGACCTGACATCGAACTCATGAACTCGAGTGTTCTAACAGAATACTATTCATACTGCTCTGTCTGGGAAAGCAGTTGTACAGTATTTTTTGAAGCTGTTTTTCGAAGATGTGATTGCTGTGTTGCCACATTACCTTTCTTTGACGTCCAGTTTCTAACGAAAATATTCACTGGGCGAAACTTAGATACAGAAATTGTTGTATATTTAATAGGCAACGAAACGTGTTGTGGCGTCCGAGTGTGCGAATTTGCGGAAAAATATGGAAATTTGTGGTAACTTCCTATGGGAGCGAACTGCTGAGGTCATCGGTCTCAAGGCTTACACTTCTTAATCTAACTTAAATTAACTTACACTAAAGTCGAGACACACACTCGTGCCCGAGGGAGGACTACTGGAACCTCCGACTGGGGGAAGCAACGCGAATAGTGGCAAGATGCCCTAGACAGCGGGGCGACTTCACAATCATTTGTCCTTATTGTTTGCACCCATTCTAGATTATAAGGGTGTAACTGCTCTCCAAACTGCATTCATCGTGCCTTTCTTCTACAAGCTGACGAATGCTTGTCGATGAACCTTTTCCCACACGATCTAACACCACTCCCTCATATTCTGTTGTACAAAAAGTTCTTTGTCGAGAATAATGGCCAGCTCTCTGTGGTTGGACAGCCCATCTTCTCTGAAGTTCTTGTCCACAATTTTTTTTACAAATTGTATGATACCTGCTGTGAAACTTAGCTCTGGCCATTCGTTTGGCTTTCCGCGTAATACAACCTGTTGCACCACACATTACATGCAAATCCACAACTTTCTGCAAAGAGTAACGTTCCGTCTTCGACAAACAGTATTGAACTATAAACAGCGCTAAACTCCCCCGTGAAAATATCACAGATCATTGTGTATTGTTTTTTCAAGATAGCACCACCAAAGTCTATATAGCAGGCTGTTGCCTGTCATTTAGAGTTAGGTATCCGAAGATGTGTTCCTGATCTCAAAGTACTCACTTTAGTATCCTCGACCATCTGTATAATTTTGGCCATATACTGTTCTTGCTTTACATAATTGCTCATACAGCGTAACAGGCAGAGCTCTGATATGCGAGACACGAAGATGATCCATAACGGGATCGAATTCGAACACCAGATTAACCACTTTGGCTAGTGTACCTCTCAGCCTGAAGGTGATTTTTAGGCAGTGTTTCACACTAGTTTAGGCAAATGCAGGATTGGTTCCTAGTTTTCACCTCAGACAGTACGATTCACAACCAGATAAAATAGAAGGGTTATTCTTTTATTAAGGCCCGATCGGTTGTAAAATGGAAACCGTAGTGAAAATGAAAGACGTTTTATCCGCAACAGTTAACTACACCTTCCAGCTACTGCTCTACATAGTCGTAGCGTTGTGCCAACTTTCCAATACCCTTATCCTAGAAGATAATTGCCTGTGCTTTCCGCCAAGCCTCTACGGTGATCTGCAGATCGTTTTGTGTGCCAAAATGTGTCTTCATAGCCAGTGATTCATGTGGGTAGAGGAGGAAATTACAGGAAGTCAAGTTGAGACTGTATGGAGGGCAGCCGAGAATTACGATGAAGGAGGAAATGCATTACAGTTACGTTATGTGGGCGGCATGAAATCAGGCAAAATCTCTCAGTAGGTACTTACACTTGGGATGAGACACTAATTTGCATGCATCTTTACGTACCCATTGTGCGCTCGGGACTGAAAAGAGGGGCGTGACATTTGACAGGTATATTAGACACACTGCGCAACCTATCTGTTCAAATCTTCTCTTGCTTTTCAATGTGGTTTCCATTTACGATCGATCTGACCTTAATAAGCGAACAGACCTCATACAATGCTGTACAGTTTGTAAGTAGGCTGTTTATGTTTTCTTATTGGCAACGTTACGTAGCGCTCAATATGAAAATCACTGGCTGTGCTGTGTGCAGTCTGTGGCTGCTTTGCATTGTTGTAATACTCGCCATTGTAGTGTTGGGCAGCGGCAGCTGGATGTGAACAGCGCGTAGCGTTGCGCAGTTGGAGGTGAGCCGCCAGCAGTGGTGGATGTGGGGAGAGAGATGGCGGAGGTTTGTAATTTGTCATGAACTGCTATCATACATGATGATATCAAGGTAAATACATTGTTCGTTCTCTATTAATATCTTTCATTTGCTAACTATCCCTATCAGTAGTTAGTGCCTTCCATAGTTTGAATCTTTTATTTAGCTGGCAGTAGTGGCGCTCGCTGTATTGCAGTAGCTTGAGCAGCGAAGATTTTTGTGAGGTAAGTGATTTGTGAAACGTATAGTTTAATGTTAGTCAGGGCCATTCTTTTGTAGGGAATTTTGAAAGTCAGATTGCGTTGCGCTAACAAAATATTGTGTGTCAGTTCAAGGACAGTCATGTATAATTGTTTAAAGGGGACGTTTCATATGTCGACCCTTAGCCTAGGATACCTCACTGGAATCTTCTGATTTTTTCTTGTAGTTTGTGTATTTAGTGTAGCTTTTGTTTATTGCTAGCGCGTAATTGTAGAGAGAATCTCCTTTGTAGTTGTAGCCTTTCATTGTTGTACAGTAAAACAGTTGTGGCATGCATATAGATTTGCACCAAGTATTTCGCAGCTGTAATTAACTAGATATTATTTTCAGTGTTATGTTAATGTGTTCTCTTATTTTTGCTCTTCAAATTGTGTTTTTCTGTGTTGTCGTGTGAAATACTGTGACAATAATGGCGTGTGAAAAACGTAATACTAGGCTCCAAAGTAAACTGAGAAATGACAGTGAAAATGAAAGCAGTGTGTTAGCGCCACCGAGTAATGAATTAACTGATGTTCAAAGTAGTAATTTGGTAATTGTGCATAGGGAAATGGAGCGGGCGGCAAACAATGGCGTGGACAGTGAAACAATTAGTGAAGAGGGAAGCATTATCGATCGATCGGTCGGCAATAGCTCGCCTCAGGAAGCCGAAATGACAGAACACAATATTGCAAATACTGCAGACTCAGGTTTTGGGTTCTCACCGTTTTCTCAAATGAGTCAAGACACATTTTCCGCTTTTCAAAATGTGAATGTTGCCGGTGCAACTTCACTGCCGAAAAGCACTGAGGAACATGTTTCAGACACCAGTGCATTGTTATTACAATTAATGCAACAAATGGGACAAAAGCTTGAAAAGTTAGACACACTGGAACAACACCAGAGACAAACACAGCAACAGTTAGACACAGTGGAACAAAATCTCAAAAAGTTAGACACAATGGAACAAAATCAGAGACAAACACAGCAAAAGCTTCAAAAGTTAGACACAATGGAACAAAATCTTAAAAAGTTAGACTCATTGGAGCAAACTCTTGAACGAACACGTGAGGATTTAACTGCTGAGTTACATCACATTGAATCGAAATGTCAAAAAGTCTGTAATGACGTAAAAACACAAATTTGTGAGCATTTCCAACCTATTTTTTCGCGTCATGAAAATGCACTACAGAATCACGAAGCAGCCATAAAAGAACTGCAAACTATTGTTCATGAAAATCATGAGACCTTGCAAGCAAAATTTGACTCAGTTGCATCTACCGATACGGTTATGCAACTTGCAAAAACTCAGGAAAACTTAAAGGTCACAGTAGACACGATTGCAACACAAATGGACACTCTGAAACTTGGTTCAGAAAAACATAGAGAGGAAATGATTTCACTATCGGATAAAGTAGCCGAACTTTCAGATCAGTTCACTAACTTATCTACAAAGGTAGATGATGATCTGAATGACACAACACCTGTAGCCTTCATGGACACTGAAGAGTATGAACAAATTAGAAAATTCAAACAAAATCAAAATCAAATCAATACACAGTACAAAAGAGAAATCCGGGAAGTGCAAGATCAGTTGGCACAAGTAGTACAAGAATTACGTATTTCAGAGTACACTCGCGCCCCAATACGGGAAGAGGGACATACAAATACGGAACAGACACAAAATAACAACACAGGGCACTTCGGAAATTGTGAAAGAAATTGGCAAGGCGCATTGGAATTTGAGATGGAACCACCGAACAGAATCAGAGAGCTTGTACCTTTCCCGAATACACGTAAACTTCGACACAAAGACATAATTGATTTGGCTCTTAAAAATATAAACTCTGCAGCAGACAAAAGGAGAAAACTACACGGTAAAGCAAATGCAAAGAAGTTGTATATTGGTCAGAAAGTTCTCATTAAAGCTCATTCATTGTCACATAAGAAGAAACACTTGAGTCACAAATTCTTTCTAGTTTACAATGGACCTTACAGAATCCGACGTATACCACATGATAATTGCGTTGAAGTTGAAACTCTGCGTACTAGGAAGAGTAAAGGTTTACACCACATTTCACATGTAAAACCGTTTATTGAAAGATAATCTGCTTTTTAACTTAGTCTTTGTCACAAAATTTTTCACT
The DNA here is from genome assembly GCF_023864345.2 of Schistocerca serialis cubense. Classification (NCBI taxonomy): domain Eukaryota; kingdom Metazoa; phylum Arthropoda; class Insecta; order Orthoptera; family Acrididae; genus Schistocerca; species Schistocerca serialis. Next base: position 501,630,082 of record NC_064642.1, on the reverse strand, counting down.
TCACATTACTAATATGCTTTGTCAGACTTAGAATCTGTTAACATACAACAATGTTTGAAGTTAAATATCCAATCAAGAACCAAGAGAACTTATTTAAACAGAAATGACGAATGCATTGTTATAGTGAACAGACGTCACAGTGTTATTGTGTGTGTACATTCTTGCTTGTTAGTTGTACGATTACGTAACGACTATAAGGCTCACATACTTAGAACATTTACCAGTACTGCTAATGAGATTTTAATGCAACATTTTGGTTACCTGAAAATACATTCTGTATTTAAAGTGCTTTCTGAGAGATACCAGATGACACAGAGGTTAGTTTATGTGACAGCTACACGATTTTTATCACGACGCTACTAATGAGTGACAATTTACAATGTTGCTTTTCCGGTGTATCTGTTTTATATCTGCACAGTTTTCTGAATTCTTCTGGAAAGAAAAACATGTTTTAGTAGTAACTTTTGTGGTATAGCAACAATGAGACAGCTTTTTCGTGGCACAACAATACGTTACTGTACAGTACTTTCTTCATCACGCCAATAAGCATAATAACTACGATATCTATACGCAAAGCATTTCACTTTTGTTTATCATGAGGTAAGTACATTGGCTTCTGCAGAACTTAGCTTTTGGAGGAAAATAACTACGACACTTCCACAGAGATTATCTTACAACAAGATGCACATTTAGCGCTACAGGACACGCATTTCAGTGATCAATTTTATACTTAAAACATTTATTTTTAAAGATTTTTGAATTACAAAGAAAGTTTTCCGTGATATATTTCATTCCATTGGTGTAATCTGTAACACCTGAGGGTATAATTACATTAATCCTCAGGGGGGTACACGCCTACTTTGTGTACCATGTGTGTGGCAACCACAAGGAACCCTAGCTAATATGGTATTTGCTTATACAACTTTACACATCGGTACCATATTTTCTCTAACACACAAATTACACAGCTATCTGATCATGTAACTGAGAGATAAACTTTTTTATTACATCAGTGACATATGTTTACGCAATACACAGTTGGGTAACTTCACACTTATGAAACTGTATTTTGTCTGTACTTTGTAAACTGTTCATATTTTTTCGGAACCACTGTGATACTATGAGAGCTTTGAATGATGTATTTGGTATGGATTCATGATTTTTAAAGTACGTTTGAGGCAGATGACACTTTTGGCATGAGCAGAGAATTTTTTAGGCTTAGAAATTATTGGAGGAAGTTACGACGATTTTGAGATTTGACTGAGGTGTTATGATGTTATTATTACGACGACGATGTGTATTATGTTGTTGAGGAATGTTTATTATGCTACGTATTTCTCACGATGAAATATTGAAGAAGTGTCGACGAATATGTATATGTGTAATGAGGTAAGGAATAATGAGTAGTGTTTAGGGACTCTGATTTATGAAAAGGATGTTGGAAACCAAGAAACGTACTTAAGAGTTATGAAATGTGTGACTGTATCACAATGCTGACGAATATTTTTTTTGGACACTTATATTTATAGGATTTTCTTTCTACAGATTTGCAACACTAATTCTTGACCTGTGAAATATTTTTATATGAGACTGTCACTGTAGCGGTAAAGATTTCCGTAAGAAAGTTAAGTGACCACCTGCACGTAATGCGTCGCGGGCACCCAGCTGTGTCAGACGCCTGGAGAAAAAGTCATTAGCGCGTGCCTTTCAGAGCACAGGAAGAAAGAAAAAAAAAGAAAGGGAAGGCCATTATCCTGGCCATTGTCATTCCTTTAGAGAAAGCATCGCAAAAACGACACGGTCGAACTTGAAAACATATGATTACACTAGCTCTTAATTTACGATATTTACTGAAATGCCTAATAAAATGACAAGAAATATTTTTACATCTGCACACCTGATTATGACAAGCGTCTTTCTATGAGAGTTGAGAGAATTTCTACTAACTTATGAAATGCCACATGACTACTGAATGATATTTTTATACTTTGCTTTTCGTAATTGCTTATTTCACTTGATATCTGGTTTCCAGCTGTGTTGCAGCATTGCTTTTATAAAATGAAATGCATTTGCTAATGTGAACACTTTCTGTCAACAGATCTATTAAATAATTTTGTGATCCACATTCTTCAAAAAAGGAGCACTTGGAAAGGAAAGAACAATAAGAAGGAACTAGTAACAGTAACACATAATTTTCATTTCAAGTACATCCATTTTTTTACAATCAGTTGTTATGGTGCACCACTTTAATTACTTAGACATTAAGATGTTATTATACATTTCCCTTATCTGCATTGTTGTTTTTACTGTAATATTTTTTATGCTTGAGCTATGTCATGTTTAGATATAAGTTATTGCATTTGCTGCTGCTGTTTGCCAGGCATAGTGCTACTAAATTTCACATTACATTACTCTGTTAAGCCAATTTTACAACTGATTTTTTTTTTGTTGCTGCTCATTGGCTCATATTAGTTGTAATTTTGCATTTTATCTGTTAATTTAGATTTACTGCTGCTTGCTTTGCACTCTGCATTTTTTTTGTCATTGCTATTTGGGTTAATTGTTTTATGTGCTGCTGCATTGCCTTGTCCCTTAGTTTAGCATCTGAGCTCAGTAGATTTAAGTTAGCTTAAGAGGGGGTAGCCTCTAAGAGAATGAGTTGCGATGAAGTGGAAGAAATGCATTGAGAAAACAGGTTTAGGTAGGATTTTCTTGGAAATAAATGTTGAGGTAAGAAATGTGTGAACATATAAATACAGAAAGCATGCTTAGATAGAATTTTTTTGGTGCAAACAAAGGATGAAATAAGAGGAAAGATATATGAAGTTTTGGGTTGGACTGCAGTACCAAATGTTACACTGAAAACGAACCCTGTCCTTTCCTATTGGTGTTATCCCACTATGTGTTTGTGTACCCTCGAGTATTTGTTTTCTTTCTGCCTCTGTGTAGTTTCATAGAATTTTTTCTTCTTTTAATATTAAGCTACATTCACTATGATGAGGAATACTGTTATCCTCGAATATAATTGGCATTAATAATATGTTATTTACTTTGTAAAGATGTTTATACGTTATTTATTCTGTTTTGTGTTAATGCTCATGTGTGAAGTTGATGTTTCGCAAGTTATTCTGATCTTCTATGTATGTACTCATGTCATAATTCCTGTAACACTGACGTATATGTCTATTTCTATTGTTTTGTAAAGCCTGTACTACAAATGTTATCTATATTGTTATGTTTTTAATGATGTATTTTGTACCTTTATTGTATTCTTATGTTATAAAATTGTAATTGTCACCAGTTCATGATATTATTAACTTGTAAGTTACATTTCACTGCACACGTTTCTGTTGGTCATAGTATAAGGACAATATGTGAGAAGTAGGGACTGTTAGTGTTTGCACGTGTGTTAATAATTCAGCAAGGGACTGGATAACAGCATTGCTGGTTCTAAGGACAATTCCAAAAACGTTGTGAGTGCACAAGTGGTGGTTTATGGACTTGCTATATTCTCCGCAAGACTCTTCGATGGTGATTGTGCACCTGCACAGTCGCAACAGTTGGCTGCTGGCCATCTCTACAAGGACTACAGTGGGTCTGCATCTTTGATGACCCACCATGCCATTATTTCTACAAGGACTGCAGTGGGTCTGCACCTCTGGTGGCCCACCAATACCACAATCTCTACCAGGACTCCGGTGGGTCTGCTCTGTGATGACCTACCTACCAATATTCATCAAAACTTCGACTGACTCTGCAGTGGGTTTGCTCTGTTGTGACCCAATACGTGTCTGCATGTCGAGAGTCAGCACTGTCTTTCCGTTGGAAGGACAACACTACTTCTTCAAGACTGCATGGAAATCCACTACTTCTGTGTGCATTGTCTTTTACTGCTCAGACTTTGAGAAAAGAAACGGCAGTTTCACTGTGATGAACAATGTGGACTGTCTTTATGGACTGTGAGAAATTTTTAGCTTTTGACCAACAATGTATCAATAAGTGTGTGCATTTTATATCTTTGTTACTGTAATTGTGAAAAATTTTTGTCAAATCTGTATTGGCCAGTGCCCAACACCATTTGTAAAAATTTTTTGTGGGGAGCATGGGGGCTATGTAAGTAGGCTGTTTATGTTTTCTTATTGGCAACGTTACGTAGCGCTCAATATGAAAATCACTGGCTGTGCTGTGTGCAGTCTGTGGCTGCTTTGCATTGTTGTAATACTCGCCATTGTAGTGTTGGGCAGCGGCAGCTGGATGTGAACAGCGCGTAGCGTTGCGCAGTTGGAGGTGAGCCGCCAGCAGTGGTGGATGTGGGGAGAGAGATGGCGGAGGTTTGTAATTTGTCATGAACTGCTATCATACATGATGATATCAAGGTAAATACATTGTTCGTTCTCTACTAATATCTTTCATTTGCTAACTATCCCTATCAGTAGTTAGTGCCTTCCATAGTTTGAATCTTTTATTTAGCTGGCAGTAGTGGCGCTCGCTGTATTGCAGTAGCTTGAGCAGCGAAGATTTTTGTGAGGTAAGTGATTTGTGAAACGTATAGTTTAATGTTAGTCAGGGCCATTCTTTTGTAGGGAATTTTGAAGGTCAGATTGCGTTGCGCTAACAAAATATTGTGTGTCAGTTCAAGGACAGTCATGTATAATTGTTCAAAGGGGACGTTTCAAGTTCAAATTTTACACAGTTCACAGACAGATGGCGCATGTATCTCCACCAACCCCTCCCCCCCTCGCACGTCCCCCATCCCCAACCCCTTAGTTGACTGATGGGTGCGGTGACAGGAAGAGCATCTAGCAGAAAAAGGTAAATAAAAATGAATTTGTCAAAACTTTAGTGTAGTGGAGCCCATACTTGTAGGGTTGAACCCTCATGAAAAGAAAGAAAGAAACTGTTCTTGATTTATATTAATGATATACCATTTTATTCGAATCAGGAGGCATAATTAATCCCGTCTACTGAAGACGTGAGCATTGTTGTGAATCCAAGCAAAGATGCATCAACAGAGAAAATAATAAATGATCCAAACATATTATACCAACAAAAACAAATGATGGGGGTAGAAAGATGTAAGTTCTTATGCGTGCATATTGATGAAAAGATAAACAGGAAAAACTTGCTGAACAGATTAGGTTCGCCCACTTTTGCCCTAAGAGTATTTGCTAACTTTTGGGTATGAAAGTCAGTGAGGTAATGTATTTTCCATTTATTCGTTTGTTGTTATCTCACAGGGTAATGTCCTGGGGTATCTAATCACTTAGGCAAACATTTTTATTGCACGAATGAAAGTAATGAGAATTTTGTGTGGGGCTCACAAACGTAGATCTTGTAGGCATCTGTTTAACCAGCTGGGAATATTAAGAAAAACTTCACAATACATTTGTTCACTAACGAAATTTGCTACCGACAATACACATGAGTCTGGGATGACAGAGGTAACCCCAAGTATAACACTACAAGGAGTAATGATCTGCATTATACTTCAATGAATCGAACTTTTTCACAGAAAGGGATAAAATATGCAGCTTTAAAACTCTCTGAAAGTCTACACATGGAAATAAATAAGCTGATAGAATGCAAACGTGTTTCCAAATGTGGGTTAAAGATGTTTCTTCTTAACAACTTCTTCTATATCGTACACGAATTTCTTGATACAAATAATTAGTCTTTTATATGGTAATGAACCCATCACAGAACAGCAAGTAACCATATTAACACTTCCTTCTATATTTTAAAAACATGTGGTCCATTTTTGTTAATCTTACACGTTGAACATGTTTACCGTCTATTTGATCTATGGAACACGTAACTAACTTGGAACCTAAAAGTCCAATATATTCTGTATGGACAACTAGCAAATAAATCAATGATATCGGTCTGTTAAAGCTTTTTTAGCAAGATTTTTGTTACTAGAATTGAAACATTTATTTACAAACTTAGCAGCGATAATACACCGCACGGCGCCATAAATGGAGGCCGCTGGTAAAGGAAAGGGAAAGTAAGACGATTATTCAGGTGAGGCTGGGTGCCACTATAACATGTGGCTCTGGCGGTAGTTCAGATACGGAAGTTGTGAGCTATTTCTGATGTCTGTTCGTTGGAGATACTTTCTTCAGCATAAGTGGTGAAGTGTACATATTAAGTGTGTTTGTGAGCATGTCTGTAGCGTAATTTTTGTGTTTTGTAGATATTTCCTCTCAGACACGCGAGATAACGACCCACTATTCCTGAGAGTAACATCAGCGACACACGTACCCCACCAATTAGAAAGAAGTATCTCTTTCACTGTTAAATAATATACATAGCTGTTCCGTTATTTTGGACTGAAATCGTTTCGGCCTTTGTTTTAGAGTTCCGTCCGAAATATGAACAACATTCACATACTTCAAGGTCCTAAGTTTGATATAGCTCCTCTTCCTATAGTGGAACGAACTGAAGCAAAGTAATTTCCTTTGGGATACAGGCAAAAGCAGGAAAATGTCAAACAGAGTCATGAGTATACGGTTACATGTCTGACACTTCAAATCCTTGCGTGCCTTGATAATTTTTACCTACTGTCAGTGTGGCAATTCCAGCTCGGGATTTGTAAAGTACGTCTTACTATCAATTTTTTGTTGATAGCTTGATGAGGACTTTTACTGTGTCCTGCAGCTTCCGTCATTTAGGTAATTACAGGCAAATGCAACGAACACACCACAGGTCATAGTACTGTAGCATTTTTTTTTTCGTACTTAGTCTCTTTCATACCTTTGCTCATGCCTGAGCGGTATCCGTCGCAGCATGGGAAATGATATGTATTCAGTGTTTAGTAACAAAGGAAATAAATTTCCTCAATGATCCCGCATCATTGTGAATATTTTTTGAATTAGACCATCTAGATCGCTTAATATACCTGGTCCAGTCCAATAATGTAACAACCGCCTGTTTTCGACATCAATGGGCAATAACCACTTATAGTCGGCAGACGGCAGCGTTAGCAGAGATGGGTATATGAAGCGTGTTCGGTGGAATCGGGAAAAGGTGCAGTTCTTGCCGTAATGCGGAACCGGTATGATTCAACTGACGTTCAAAAGGGCATGACCATTGGGTTTCGGGCAAAAGCTGGAAGCATTTACGAAACGGCTAAGTTAGTAAACTGTTCGCGTGACATCGTGTTTAAAGCATACCGTATGTAGCAAAACGGCGAAACTCAAGCAAGTGCCGAGACAACTGTGGTACAACATGGAGATAGGTGACAGCGGTGAACAACGGCTCCAGAGATTTGTGCGGGCGAATTGACGTGCAACTGTTGAGCAACTTACCGACCAATTCAACCTAGGGGCCGCTCAAGTGTCTCCTCAAAGATCATTCAGTTAACGTTACTACTACGGGTCTCCACATTAGACACCTGGTTCATGCACCCATGTTGATCGCCGTTCATCGGCAGCGAAGGTTGCAATTAGCTCGCCAATTCCACGGAGTGGTGGCAGGTGTCCTTTCTCGGATGAATCACATTTTATGCTCCAGCGGACTGGAAGCAAACATCTTCCAACAATCGTAGGAAGGTTCGAGGCCAGAGGAGGGAGCGTTATGGTCTGGGGAATGTTTTCGTGGCATTACCTGCGTGATATTGTCATCCTGGATGTCACACTGGATCAACGCAAGTATGCTTTTTCCATGGGGACCAGGTCCACCCGTATATGCAATTTGTTTCTTCTGCGCTATGGTATGTACCATCAAGACAATGCAACCTGTCACGCAGCTAGCAGTATACGTGCGTGTTTAGAAAATCACCAGTATGAGTTTACCGTATTGCGCTGCCACCAAACTTCCAGGCTATAAACCCAACTGAAAATCTGTGAGACCACATCGATCGAGCTGTTCGCACCATCGATTCTCAAGTGAAGAAACCTGGCGCAGGTGGACACGGCATGGGCGTCGACATGCCTCCACATCTCTGTTGATAGCTTCCAAAAACTCGTTGACTCTCTTCCTGCACGTATCGCAGCGGACTCGGCTGCTAAATGTAGTTATTCGTATTTTGACAGGTAGTCACATTAATGTGACTGGAAAGTGTATGTCATTTTTATCACATAATTTCGGCTACTGTCATTATCTGAAAAGAACCTAGAACGTGTAAAACAATATCATTGTCAGCATTTACTGGTTCTAGTGTCGACGTAATAAATAAAGGCACACATTAAGCGACCTAGACAGCTTTACAGGACAACACGAAGTATTCAGTGTTTACCCGCTCCTGGGTGTCAGTAACTGCCCGATAGCCATGAATATTCCGAATGGTTCAAATGGCTCTGAGCACTATGGGACTTAACATCTATGGTCATCAGTCCCCTAGAACTTAGAACTACTTAAACCTAACTAACCTAAGGACATCACACAACACCCAGCCATCACGAGCCAGAGAAAATCCCTGACCCCGCCGGGAATCGAACCCGGGAACCCGGGCGTGGGAAGCGAGAACGCTACCGCACGACCACGAGATGCGGGCAATATTCCGAATACTGTTTAACTATAGTTGTAGTGTATCATGTTTTTTATTATTGGACTAGTGTGTGTGTGTCTGTGTGTGTGTGTGTGTGTGTGTGTGTGTGTGTGTGTGTGTGTGTGTATTTTATGAAATACCGCGTCTAAGACCATGCGAAGAGGATACTATGATTCAGAAAGTGAATTTGGCTAGATTTCGGATTTCTGGACATTGAGATCTTTCATCATACTGTATCATCAGTGCAACCACGTTCTGTAGCGACGTCATTAACGCCCACTAGTACTGTGCAGCTCCGACTCGGTGGCAACTGGTTTCAGTGTGGGAGGTGAAAAAATTTTGACCACCAATATTTGTTCGCTAAGAGGATGAGAGATAATGGCGTAAAGTTCCTGGTACACGTGTTCAATCTCAAGCAACTGTGCACATAACTTTGAAGTTCACTGAATAGCCCACACGACTATCAACCGTTGCGAACAACGAGTTACTACGAAATTTAATCCACTGTCTCATCGCACGTTATTATTGCTGGGCTAGATAATAACACAGCAGAAGTGGAGTAGTGTCAAAAGAAGAAAGGACCTCAACCGTAGCTCTCCGTCAATATGGATACAAGTCACAGGCAGTAGAGTGAAGAAAAGCCACCAAAGAGACAGAATACGTAGGAATGCTGAGCCACATCATCACATCATTTAGTACTAGTTGTGATGGTACTGCAAATGGCTTGCCACTACATTTTATGTTTTCGTTGTGTGCCGTTTCGAAAGGGAGAGATTTTGCGTTTGAGTTTGCAAAGAATGTAATTAATAAGTATTGTGCAACTGAATCATTCTTGCCGTGTGCTCCACATGTAATACAATGAAATTAAGCTGTTGAATACAAATGTACACAGGTATTCATTTTCAAAATTTGAACCTGTGATCAATAAGTGAAACACTGATGAAGAAGAAAGTGAATACACAAGGCAATATCTGACATAATAGTTCGATAAAGTTATGATCATCGAAAATCTTCATTACACATGCTGACTGTTGCATGTGTGCGGTCGTAATGTATGATACACAAGTCAGATGTTACTTGCGTTTTTTTTTTGTTTTTGTTTTTTTTTTACTTATTTCGAATCCAAGCGAATGTCAGCTACATGAAACTTTGTTTTACCTATAAGTAAATGGTTCCTGAAACGTTTCTCTCTTAACCCCATACTCCCTACCAGAAGTTATAGATTACTCATATATTCCACAGATTTTCTATTTTTTATTGGATACACGAAGAAATATAAACCGTACTTTCCATACTATGATATCCCATTTTTAGTGACACACAATCGATCGCCTGGTACAACAGTGTCTATATTCGTACATTTGAGGACCAATTATTTTCATTGACCAAGCACTATAATTTGGGGTTATTTAGTTTCCCACTCTGATTCCCAGACATTATCAGTGGAGCATTTTATCCTAAATCACACCTCCTTCGTTTCGACTAAATATCACATTGCTGATGGTTCTTCAAGTTACTTTAGTGCTGTCGTGGTGTAGCGTCTCTACTGAATTCTGATTCTGTTTCAAACGGACTGTTTCAATGTGTGAAATTGCAGCAGCGAAGTTAATTGAAAGTGTTGTGCTATGTACTGTTTATCTTTGGAGCTAGTATTGAGTCCATTGCCTAGCAACGGATCATCTGTAATGGAGGTCGTGGGTGAGCTCTAAGATCTTGTAACTGATCGTACGTCAGCAGACTGCGCGAAGTGCAAGCTACAGATTGCAGCTACTTCATTACAAGTAAGTGGCTTCGTCTAAGGCGTTGCATGTTGCAGAGGACAGCTAACAGTGTTTCGTAAAATACGTAATGTCTGATATAACCGAACTAACTTGTCATCTGTTTTGTATCAGGTATCATGAATGTTCACAAGAGCAGCAATTTTTGCCTCAGTTTGTGATAGCGCTGTAATCGGCAAACCTACGGCAAGGCTCATCGCACTATGCTATATTTAAATCTGTGGGCAACAAATCCAGGGGTGACGCATATGGCTTAGTTTTCCGTGCAGTGGTGACTCACCTTGAAGAAGAATAGTTAGAAATGGTTAGTACTTCATTCTTCAAGGGGATTGTATGCGTTTTGCCATACCTCATGACAGACTGCTAACTGCTAGCAGTCCTTCGACCTATTCCAAAAAATCAGTTCGTGTTGCAACATTCGTACTGCGTGCGATTTTTCCGGCGCAACTAAATTTAAATATCGTATTGTATTGTGTATTTAGTCGTCCCCTGTGGGTGTTTAGTCATCTCACTTAGATTTCTGTTTACCTTTTTGTCACAATGGGGCCCGAGGAGGAGGGGGATAAGGGTATAGCATGGTTGATATACGTAGCACACACGTCTAGAGTTGTACTGAAAGGGCGACTAAACTTTATGTCCCTACCCGATCGACGAAACATCTCCATGAACATTCTGCAAGCTGCCTCTCCGTACGTGGCGGAGTTAAGTTCTGTTGCTACCGTCATTTTCTCCCATCCGTGTTCCCTTCGCGAATGGATTGCAGGAGAAAAAAAAAAAAACTGTCGCCCAGCCAGCGCATGAACTCTAATTTCTCAGATTTTCCTGTCATGTGCATTTCGCGAGATGTATGTGAGAGGAAGTAATATGTTTTCTTACTCTGTTTGGAATGTAAGCTCTCAGAGTTTATTGTGAATCTCTGCAACTATGTCGTGCTTTTTAAACGAACCAGTGTTGAAACGTTCGGGATTATTTTTGTCTCCTGTATTAATTCTATGTGACAGACATCTCCTCAGAAATTCATAAAATGGAACTCGTCCCGGGTTCAGGTTTTTCTGCAACTACGTCCGTGTGGTTATTGCACTTTAAATCCCTCTGGGCCCATACTCACGGTTGTGACTATTTAGAGTGTAATCGAACATTAATGAAACTTTCCGCCTGATTATCCGCCATTCGTTAATTTAATTATAACGTGGGTCAACAGCACCAAACATTTATCCTCTACAGTTTTCCATGCGTTTGGTACAGTTTTCCGATGTTGCATCTTTTCTATATAAAAGAACACTACGGGATGATCTGCGATGTAAAACAGAGTATTGACACACAATTTAGTGATCAGGGACCACTACTTTTGCTCTGTTCTCTTTGGCAACGAATACTGTTTTGTTTTCCACCTGGATTCCATCCGGTTATATTTGAGTGGATCGCCGCAGCAGTAATATACGTTTCCAAACTCACACACAGAAGCTGCTTAAGAGATTATTCTGCTGGAAACTATTGTGTCACTGCCGCCGTAAGGGGCGATCAAAAATTTTCCGTTTCAAGGGCTGCTGCAGCATATATGTAACACAGCGCGACTCTGATACGGGTATGTACGGACCGATATGTAGGGAAGGACTTCGTGTGGCAGTTGTGTCTTTGCGGCGTGTGTGCGGTAAATTCTGAAACGTAAATTATGGCAAGGTTTTTATCACATTTTTCCAAATAGGACCAACGCGATAGTATTCTTTTCTTGGCTGCTGAAGGATAAACACTGGTAGACATCCTGTCGGAGAATTAAAAGTGTGTACGGGTCAACAGAAGCGTCCGATCTTACCCGTCGGCTTTGACCCGTGACGTAAGCGTGTTGTGGTGTGTGACGTCATTACGGCGCGGAGTTTGATTTGCGATTGTGGCGTGTTTGTAGATGTCTTGTTTTTGTTTGTCGTGCTCTCTGGTGGTGTGTTCATGGTTTTCGTTTGTTTCGTTTGTTTCGTGTGGTGGGGTCAGTTTTCTGTTGCTCAGGTGTTGGATTTGAAGCGGAATTTCTATTAGTGAGTTAATGGTTAATTTAATGCTCATTAGGTTGGAAACATCCGATCTCACGCGTCGGCTTTGACCCGTGACGTAAGGGACCTACACATTGATCTGTAGCGTAGCCCTGAATACGAGGTTAGGTTGGGAGTTTTTTTTTGGAATGCGGCCGCGGCAGCGGCCGCCTATGATTCGAAAATATTGATTTGACACTAATGAACATGTATACGTAATATGAAGCAATTTGATGAACATATTGATCTGTAGCGTAGCCCACTTGAGGTTAGGTTGGGAGTTTTTTTTTTGGAATGCGGCCGCGGCAGCGGCCGCCTATGATTCGAAAATATTGATTTGACACTAATGAACATGTATACGTAATATGAAGCAATTTGATGAACATATTGATCTGTAGCGTAGCCCACTTGAGGTTAGGTTGGGAGTTTTTTTTTGGAATGCGGCCGCGGCAGCGGCCGCCTATGATTCGAAAATATTGATTTGACACTAATGAAGCCTGTGGGGGGATGGGGGGGCACTGCAGACTCCCCCCACCGCATAACGACACATGATGATCAAATTTTGAAAAAAAATGAAAAATTTTTTCCGTACCTGCTAAACTGCATAAGTGCCGATGTATGTAGGTGTAAGGGAAGCTTTCGTTTCTTAGTTTTCTATTGGGGGATGTGATCGGTAGGTTCTGTTGAGCTATATAGGTTAAGGGAAGTGTCCGATTATGGATAGGAATGTGTTTTTTGGTATTTGGTCAGTTTTGTGATGTTGATTTATTTCGTTGTTTTGCGTGGTTTTGAATGGCGGTCCGTGGCTACATTTCTGTATATTTAGTTTCTCCGCACCCAAAAACCCCTAATTTCCCACGCTTGTCCCGTTACAGTCATTAGGCTTTTTGTGAAACTTGTGTATTTCAGTGTTTACAATACGTATGCGATGTTTTTATATCCGCCATATTGGAATTGTTTATAGTCGTTTCCGCGGTATTTGTGACGTCATGGGTCAAAGCCGACGGGTAAGATCGGACGCTTCTGTATTTCCGTGTGTACGGAGCGGCAGGTCTGTCGTAAACCTTCTTTGCGGAATGGTGCGCCAAGTTCCGTGCTCGTCATAGTTGGCCAGAAGACGCCGGTCGAAATGGGAGGCCAGCCTCATGCGTTACGGACTCCAGCCCCCGTCTTATAGTCCTGATCTCTACCTACGCTAATATCACTTCGATCCCTTAAAAAAGGCCGTGAAGGGTCGACGAGTCCTGTCTGACGAGGATGTGCAGCCGCAGTTACGGACATCTTCACGCAGAAGGACACGGTGTTTTTCCATACGCGTATCTTCAACCTACTGCGTTGGTGGGATTATTGCCTCGATGTTCGTGGCGGTTTTGCCTCACTGTCATAGCGATTTTGGACTGTACGGCCTTCGAACAGAAACTTTTTGGTCATCCGTTATAATTCCGCAACTATAGCGCCTACAGAATCATGTGCTACCATCACATAGGTACGAAAGTTCCAGTTGGCTACAGAGAGTGGTCCACATATGGGAAGAAGTTGGTACAAAGTTTACGATCTTTGTATATCACTGGTGACTCCGATTGATAAGACCTACCAAATAGTAGGGGCATGCATGAGTAAATGTTCATCCGCTGTAAGTCACTGCAGTGAAGTCGTGTGTATGTGCGCCAGTCAGATGAACAGAATCAGCGCTGTAACATCACAAGGTAATTTAGGTAAGACACTGCATAACTTACAATTTCTCGTGCAAATCACGACGTATTTCCAGAATTTATTTTCATTATTCAAATATTTGCATTTGATGATCAGAATAAATTCTCGAAATGTGCCGTATATATATATATATATATATCATAATAGCTGTATTCATAGGGCTACACGAATACGTTCTTGGTCTGATGAACACTGTGGCACAGCGCATCTAGATTATCCCGCAAAATCAACTGATCTTTATCCAACAGAAAATGCCTGGGACTATTTGTAACAGCGAGTAAAACGTTGCAATCAACAGCTCACTATTTTGTATCTGTATAGGGGTCAGTGATTGGCTTCAACTAGACATGGCATGTCTGAGGAAACTTGTGACTCTCTTTGTCGCCAATTTGAGGCCATTATCGAAGATAGAGGTATTCGCCAGATTCCTCCTGTGGCTAACCAAATTTTTGTCCAGTGTGCTTATCAGTTGAAGCACAGAAGTTAGATACAGCGTTCACCTAAAGCAGGAGAGTTGCCGACATGAAGACTTGGCTGGAAGAGTCTGTTAGTCTGATTCACTCAGTGTTTAAGAGGAATCCCCGTAACTAAATCAACTAGGGAATTACAAAGAAGAAAATTGATACTGCCGGTTTTAGAGATACCGTCATTGCGTTATTCTTAAATCATTTAGAACAACCAAGGAGTAAATTAAGTTGATGGCCGGATCCCTCCCAAATTCAAGTCGAGTATGTTGATGAATGCACTCCCTATATCGGTAGACGTAATAATGACAGAGGAATTCATTGGAACAAAAGATGCTTCATTATGCATAACCGTTATTGCCACGGTCTGTTATACATGGACAAATAGCTTCCTAATTTGGCAACCACTCTCAGCACTAAGCATGTGAACTTTAACCGGAGGCCAAAAAAGTTGTTGTTATTAAACTGAGAGCCAGTGAAAAGATGTTCCTCCATTTCAAATTTTATTCGATTATTTTGGATTCTCCAACCATCGGATTTGCTACAATAGTGAACTCAAATCGTCACTGATCATTGCTGCACTAATGCCACATGAAACAGCACAAAACCATCCTACAAAAGAGAGACCGAAATAATAATCTGTGACATAACCTGCTAGCACAGAGTGACTCACTTAAGCAGTAAAAAGTGACTAGCGCTTTTTGAAATTTCATCCGCGTCTGCAGTTCAGGATCCGATGATCAGAAACCTCTGTTTCCTATTTCATGTTTACCACATTTCTGTGATGAAGAATATATGTTTTTGTTTTTAATCCAGCCGATCAATTGAAGATTTTAGTTGCAGGTGCTTCTCTGAGATAACGAGTTTTCACAGTAATCGAACTGGACTACCTCTAACCTGACAGAAAACTGACGTCAAAGGAAACAAAATCTCAGTGCACCAATCCACGAATGCCATTACGCCAAACACACTGTTTGACGGCTTCAGACACGGTCCCACGCATTATTGAAGTACACTCTGAAGAACGAAGAGAGAAAAAATCATATAACGACTCGTACGCCTTCATTCACAACATTTGGACTGGCCTAAGCGATTGCACAGTACAGAACGACTTAAGTCTTCAAGCAGCCAGTAGTTCTCTCTTGCCTTATAACTGTCGAGCATTCTACTTCCTCCGCGCACAATGGGCTCTTCCCACGGGGTGAATGGTGGTTGTGTCTTCTTGTGTCCTTTGAGTGTTTTGGATTTGTGTACAGTGTGGTATCGTGCTTTATGTTGTACGGTGGTGAGAGAAGAGAGAGAACGAAACTCATGCCGGCACATAGCCTACTCATCTCAAAAGGTATCAAAGGGCCATTGGGTTTAGCGTCCACAGCTGACTGACAGATCATGAATCTTCTACTTCCAGGAATCGAACTGCTTCGAAAGTTGCTTTCCTTTCGAAGATGAACACATAGCTGTTCGCTGGAGGAATACCACTGTATCAATAACGTCTGATTTCTTCGGGCTGTCACCTTTGCTGAAGTGGTATATATTATTTGATCCTCGCCTAAATACTCTTCTTCTCGTAGCATTATCATGCGACCCACTTATTTTCAGGATTTTTACCTCATGACCTTTTACTGAACACGGTGCTCACGTAAACTAAAGGTAGAGATCAATCTTCTAATCCTCTTCTTGGATTTGAAACCCTATCTTGAAGTCAATTTGACTCATTATATCGGTGGTGCACTTGGCCGTCATCTTCAGGTGAGACGCTGTGTTACTGAGCCTCACTGAACTGATGTTACTCTGAACGGTATCCGAGATTCAGAGCTTCTCGGAGGAAATTCATCGTGCCTCCGAGTTCGGACTATTATGGAGGTACAGTAAGATGAATCTACATCACATTCCTTCCTGTCATATATCGAGAGCGTATCAGCAAACACATTGAGAATTTTATGAAATTTTAACACGAACGCTGTGCTTCGTCCGTCAGCCAAGATTAATGCCCTCTAAGGTTCTGTTAAAGATGATCTGGGGTTCAGGAAACTCGCTGTTTGTATGAATCAATGCGAATTTGACAAAGCACATATAGCCAAAACTATGTGTCTATAGCAGCCCAATAAAAAATTCGCGCTTGTGGAGCATCGTTCAGCCGAGGCACACGCAGTGAAACATAACGAGACACAGGTGGTTGCCGACGCTTCTCGTTAAAGGTATTGTGTTCTCAAAGCATCTGGTGATTTTTTTAGTAGAGGCAATGGCCATCCTCAGAGCATGTCATGCAACTCTACTCTGATCTGCTGTCAATCGACAGGGGATTTTGACGATTAGTTACGAGAGTGACACCTCGCTTTTGTTTCATTTCAACACGGGCGACGATGCTACTGTCTTTTGCATTGGAGACAGCATTCACGGCGCATGGCGTATTCGCTGTCTACCTCCTACCGGCCTACATAGAGGCGCCGGCTGCAGAGCAGCGTCAGCTGTCCCTGGGAATGATGATCAGGTGGAACTCAGAAATATTGTGCAACCTTGACTTGAATATACTGCTGAAAACCCGAGAAAAGCGTCTCAAGTTATTACGCTGCGATAACTTTCGAAGTCACAGAGATTAATCGTTTTCAACGCACGAGGTGTTTTAGTAAATAATAACAGCACACTCCAAGCCTACTTTAATCGTCAACATATGAAGAATGTGTGCACTTAAGGGTCGGTGAAAATATTGGATTTTTCAATTCATAGACCACGAAATTACGGTAACTTTTCATAAAATAGTGTATGACGGGAAATAAGGAAAGCTTATATATTATACTACTGTTGTTCGTTGTCTCAACAAAGAAGTAAGTTTCAGCCTTTTACTGAATTATCTTTTAAGAATTTTAAAACTTTGAGGGTCTTACAGACGGTGGGAAATGAGAGGTCGCCATTGCAGGTGTTACTACTGGTCGTAGAACTGCAGTGATGGCTTGTGCAAGTTCCGTTTGAAGAAAGAAAAGAAGGCAATTGTATACTCGTTTTGCTAGTAGTCATGATAAAGGGCTTTGTGGATGTCCTGCTACTGTCTATTTATTCATTTGTTCATTCAAGGATCATCCCACAATGCTATAAGATTTGTTATCATAATGCAGCGAAAATAGATAGTTCGAAAATATATATGCACACAGAACAGATAAGGTTTTACAAGGATAGGACACGTGGCTCGTCCATGGCCTTGCTGAAGGAACCATCCTGGCAGTTGCCTGAGACCATTTAGGAAAACCACGGAAATCATAAACCGGAATTGCTCGAGAGAGGAGTCTCCGTCCTCCCGAACAGGTCAGTTCCTTAACAACTTCACTGCGTGATTCACTTGGTCTCTATTGTACAATGATATTTTGATCATACGCAGTTTGAACGAAATGGGTTGTAATATCAAACATAGTTAATCACAGTACACACTATGGACACCCGCTGGCGACCCATGAACCACGAACATGCCTCTATGCCCCTTGCGTTCTATCCAGTCTATTGATGAAACTAATTACAGGCTCATCAACGTGCAATTACTCCCCATTCCCGTCTTAATGTCCTCGCTTCAGGCTGTCTGAAAAATTGAGTCAGTAATCCTTCACGACGAGTGGCATATTGAGCTTTGGAGAATAACGAATCATTACTGCATGCACTGTCTTGGGTCATAGTTTTCTTATAAAAGTATTACATTGTGGTCATGTATTGTAATATGAACGATGTTGTGAAGCGTTTGTACGTAGCTACATGTGCTAGTAATTGTTTCCCATATCATGGTTTTGGAAGTTCCGGGTGATATTTCCAATCAGACACAGTGCTTGCTGATTGGTCAGAACTAAACTGTTCCTTTCATTCTTATGGCAAAAATATAGGTAATACATGTAATTTTAAAAAAATGCACTATGCACAGAACTTTGCTAATTTGAGAAATAAATGCAGGCCTAGTGAGACAACTATATAGGGCGTCATGAAGGGAATGTACTGGATTCCTAATAAAAGTGTGGATACTATAGCTATTGAAGCTCTCATTGACACAGATAGAATGTTTCGTAAAGATTGGTTTATTGTCATGGAAGGAAATAAACATTAATTACAGCAACCAGCCACACTTGTGACTGGTTGCAGTATTTCCTACAGTGCAATTTACGAAAACAGCTGCGGTGCCGTCCAACCACAATGGATAAAATAAACATGAATTAGTTTATCAACTAGGAAGTTTTGTGAAGAGACAAACTGACCTGTAGTACGCTATACAATGGGGGGCTTTATTAGTATACTATTATTTCTTTCACCAAAGTGGCAACTTCTTTCGTGATGACTAAGCGTTCAAATAGCTGGTTTCGCTGCCTTCTGTGTTATCTAGTGGTGGCCTATAAATTATTACTTGTAGGGAAGAAGCTTTTTCTCAGAAAGTATCAAGTAGTAAGGTGATTTTCTATCACTATCTGCAATTTCGAAAAGTCCTGCGCTGAATACAGACAAAGGAAGGAGTGAGGGCAGTCGCTCACTGCATTGTTAAGGCACTGAGTGGCAGAACGGCAAACAAACAATATTTACTGCTTGTAGCTACACTTGCAGATTATCGCCTAATGCAACTCCCCTCTCCTTCCTTCTTATGAAATTCGGAAAGTCAACGTCACGTAGACTCTAGCAGTCTACATTTGTAACTGTGCCAACGTGGCAGCCGGCCATAATTTTGTTGTCCTTGTTAATAAGTGATTCCAAGTAATAACATTTTCCTCTCGTATTCTATGAAGAAAGTACCTGGAGATTTAAATGTGCAAATTATTCGTATGCAGAATGCAGTTCATGCGAATAGGAAACTTTTTTTACAATTCTCAGTGTTATGGCACAAGCTTAATACGTTGGTACACTTTTTGAAGTCCTTGAAACGATACACAAAGTTACGAGGCAACTGAAATACTCAAGTTGATGTGTGGAAAGGAGGTAATGAAATTCGGCACTGATATCCAATCAGAAACCAACTGACACCCAAAACATCATTTATGAACTACACAGACCAGTACAGCAAAGTCCTAAATTTAACGTTTTTGATCACTATTTAGACCAAACCAGACATTAATTAACGCATTCAAATATTGCCACTATGGTGGTTTTTTTGTCCTGAACGTATATGCTGTCGCTTCCTTCTTTCAGGTATTAGCATGCCTCCGTCAGAAGTGGATGGCTTAGAAATTACCACAGAAGTTTTGGGTACGTTCAGAATGTTCAAGCCAATTCATCTGCCAGCCAACTGTGATATCTTGTATGTTATTCATTTCCAGAATGCATTGAACGAACAGCTAGAGTTCATCTTCAACTAAGAGATGTATTAAGTGACAATATAGTGCCTGGTCGAATAGTGGGACGATAGACCCAGAAGTAGAGGGCTTGAGATGACCTGACTGACATACAGAGCCAAAAAGTAATAAGACATATCATCAGGTTATGAACACAGCGACGATTTCCTGTTACTTCTCAGGAACTTTAAGTGTTTTCTTCACCCAGAGGCCTTTTTTTTAATGTTACGAGGAGAAAGCAGAGGTGGAAGGATGTTGACCTTCGCTTGCAGGAACATTCTTGAAAGGTGACGTACGTAAACGGTTCCCATACGCTAACAAATGCTTATACAGTCACAGAAATTACGTTGAAATGTAATGGAGGTATTGCGCAATTTTACCTTTTACTAAAAACTCCTTATTACTCCATTTATACCTACGCCACGTCTTAAAATTTACCATGTTCCCTCCCCCTGTCCAAATAGTATTTCAGGGACAATTTTATAATTCGTCCAAACTTGACAGTGTATAAGGTACATTTTGGTCGATGCATCTTAAAAAATCGATAGCGGATCTCCCGTCACCATATAAAATACAATATATTAAATAACTCGTAACGAAAGTGGTGAACCACAAATACCATGTAGTTTAGGATCTTGTTGCCATATTAGGAGACACAGTGTTAACGGTCAACGTCACATCCTCAGTGGGTATGCAGTGATTTATTCCCATCTACAGGTATTAAAACTTACGGCGTTGAGAACTAGCTGAACTCGCTAAAATGCAACAACTCCCCATGTCCCGATGCCAGCCCTTCCGGAGTCTACAAAGAAAGCGCCTGTCTACAACAAGTTTAACAGAAGTTATCCACAAAACTAGCGTCTAATATCGTTTGCATCCATTTGTGAAGAACCTTGGAACATGGTCTGAGATCAAATGTAATGAGACAGCATAATACCTGGTATAACGGTGAGTACGTTCTACCACGCAGTTCATAGTGGTTACGTTTCTGGCGAGAGACTCCTCACGGACGAGTAGTGAGCTATATGAACAGTAATTTGTGCGCATCTTGTTCTAGCATTTCTTTTCCCATCTGTACCGACTCCACCTACTCGACAGTGACGTAACATCGTGCAGGGCAACCACTAGTGTCTCGCACATCACGGTAGTGAGGATGCAAAACTGCCTTGCTGCTTGTGTCGGTTACAACATTGCTATAATTCATTGTATAACCTGGTACCCAACAAAGTTACTGTTCCTTCACCTGATATTTCACTACTTGAACGGTATCCTGAATGCACTGAATAATTATCTCTGGCGACAAAAGGAGGTTTTGTCAGTTACATATTCTTGCGATGTCTGTCCATCCACTCTAAATTATTAAATATTTCGACAGGTAACATAATAAATCGTATCAGACGACATTATCATGGTAACTAGTTTAGTCTAACATATACGTTCTGGATATATATGTGTCATGTAAGATGCATTTCTTGGGGGCAGCACTGTAACATCCTGAAATTGTAATTTTTCGGACTTCCCAGTGATCTGTTTACGTCTTTAGATGTTAAGACTCAATGAAGTTTTGGAACATTTTAACTCAAGCCACATAAATGTAGAGTTCACCGTGGAACTGGAGAAGAATGATCAGATCTCATTTCTGGATGTGCTGGTCAAAAGGAAAGTAAATGAGTCGTTTGGCCACTGTGTGTAACGCATATAAATAAACATGGAGTTATAACTGCAAGTTAGCAAATGCTCATCACCCATCGCAGAGCATCTACGATCTGTCCTGCAAGAATGGATATAACGTCAAACACAGTCAGCCACAGTCAACCACTCCGCCACACAACAGAGGAGTAGAGCAAGACGAAGCAAAGGATGTGGCTTACCAACCTTAAGCGGGATCTATATCTGCCAAGATCAACAGGATTCTCAATAAGTGTGTGTTCTGTCCATCTCCCAAAATACGAAGGCCAGTTGGAAATGTCAAAGATGACCTAGGTTTACGGAAACCCGGAACATGTAATATATGTGGTGTCATAGCCAGACACGACACTTGCTAGGTGGTAGCTTAAATCGGCCGCAGTCCCTTTAGTACATGTCGGACCCGCGTGTCGCCACTGTGTGACCGCAGACCAAGCGCCACCACAAGGCAGGTCTCGAGATACGGAATAGCACTCGCCCCAGTTGTACGACGACTTTGCTAGCGACTACACTGACGAAGCCTTTCTCTCATTTGCCGAGAGACAGTTAGAATAGCCTTCAGCTAAGTCCATGGCTACGACCTAGCAAGGCGCCATTAACCGTATCTGAAGAGAGTCTTATTTGTATTATCAACAGCGATGTATCACAACATGGAATAAAGTTAAGTATTTGAGGAGCTGCATACTTTTCTTATTAGAATTCACTACTTATCCTGTTCCAGAATTCACGCCCGTCTGCGTTAGATTTCGGCCTCCTCTATCTACAAGGTGTTGGCACATTTACCAACACATCAATATACCTTAGCAAAGTAAGATGTCGTACATGCACCAGAATCTAGGACAGTGGATATTAGATGACAAAAACATCAGAGGCACAGCCTGCTGAGACAAACAATTAAATCAGGGATTACAGAGCACTGCATGGAACTTAATCACAACATGATTTATGAAAAAAATACAAGGGTTTCGGCACAGACTGTGTTTTAAGAGAGCCAATACAGGTAAGCATGGCGTGAAACCTAAGGAGTCCTAACACTGGCTACCAAATCATACAAGCTTCGGATCCTGCACTGGAATTGCTAAAAACGCAGAGATTGTAGCAGCAAAACTCGACAAAAAGAAGAACTGAGAATGTGGACATAGGGAACGAACTCCAGATAGAGCATTAGGTTCACTGTGGCGCGAACAGAAAGCCAGATAGCTGTTAGGTGCAATGAGCCGCAAACGGAACGACAGTTCGCTGCCAGGCGCACCGGACCGAAAACGGAACGTCTCAGGGCGATTCTAGTGAGAATGGACCGCAGGCGGAACCCCTAGAGCCGACCATGGGAAGGGAAGACAGTAGATACAAATACTGGACCCGATCTACATAACAAGCAGCCTCAGATAGCACCAAATGAAGACGAGTCGTATCGTCGAAATGTTGTACATTGACGAAACCTATCCGGCAAAACAGCTGACACCTCAAGGTGTCATCCCGAGACAGCGACTGTTGTGATTTTTCTTGACTTACAGCACGATAAACCCAATAATCCAATCCTATTATTAGCGAGGATGACTTAGTATGAGTGAATATCGCAATCAACTCTCTCAGTTGTCTACCTATTCATCCTCCAGAGTTCACGCAGGAAACAAAGAATCGCAGAATCACAAAAACTTTCTCAACATTAGTGCTGCTAAAACGTTTTTCGAAGCATCCTAATTTATCAGTCAGTGCTCTTAAACTACAAATGGCGGATTTGGTAACTTCAACGAGTTGCAGTTCCTTCGAGCGAATTGTAAACTATTCCATAAAGTTTCGGGACTGCAGCCGGATTACGTCGACTTCATGCCACAATATTTCGGCTGGTAACCATTCAACCATCTTGAGATGAGTGTTGACGAGTGGTTAACGCTGCATATTGCTGCTTCACATCTTTAACTTCATACCAAGAATTGGCGCGGAGGCGTATGCACAAAGGCAGCAGCTACATGAGGGACTATGGAATACTGCTCTTTCTATGGTGCACAGTCGCATGCACAATGGTGATACCAAATGTGGTCTCTCTGTCGGAATCTGTACTTGCGGGTGTCATTAGCCATAAAAAGTTTTCTTACTGAAGAAATTGAAGAAAGGATGCATCCCTTGTGTTATCCACTTGAAATCGGCCATCACGATTAACAAGATCTCCTACCAAACGTGTTTCCGCCGATTCCTTAAAAACTGCTCCCAGAAGGATCTCGTCGACGGTAAGATTTCGGTAGCAGAATAATCCAGGGAATACCCTGTGGATTTACATTGCTCGGCTATAGCTGACTAACGAGCTGTGAGAGACGTGTGAGGTAATAATGCTCAACCCATATTTCGCGCACTGTGTGCGTTGTCTGATCAATGTTGGCGTTACCACATTGGCAAGGTGTTTTGTAGTTTCCATCTTTCTACAACCCCAGACTGTCCTTTGCCGGATAGAGAAGAGCACAAATCTTTGTAGTGGCTGGAAGATTTCTTTGGCATAATGTTTCCTTAAGATATTGCGTAATTTCGTCAAAATACTGCCAACGCACGGTACTAACGCCCTAAACTTGAACAACTTCTTCTTCTCTTCATCTTGTGCTTGGTCACGTTTCTTCTTCATTAAAGCTGTGGTTATCTGACGTGAAGAATATCCATTATCTTTGAATACATACTGTAGGTGTTCCAGCTCCTATGCATGGCTGTCTTCATCGGACACATGTGCCCAGTGTACCAACGTTCGAAGGGCGTCCATAGTCTGTTACGGGTGGTGGAAGTTAGATGCCTGCAAATACAAGTCAGATACGTCTGGGCTTATGGTAAAAGGAATGCCCCAATACTCCATTCACTTTCCGATTGTCAAAAACGTCCAAGAAATGGCAGACAGCTGCCCTTCTCCGCCTAAAGCCTAAATCTGAAATTCTCGTGCGCACAATTCAGATGCTGCAGAAAGCGCCACAAGATCTTCTTCACCGTGGGACCGCATTACAAAAGAATCATCCACATATCACCAGAAGACTTTTTGTATCCACGAGAAGGGCCGCTGTCTGCCATTTCTTGGATGTCTTGGTCAACTGGAAAGTAGATGAATTAGTGTGGCAGTCTGTTTACTGTAACTTTACACGTATCAGAATTGTATTTGCAGGTGTCTGCCTACCATCACCCAACATAAATCAAGGGGGAGGGGGGCTAATTCGAAGAATAGTGCGCTTGGGACTTGTTTTGTCTGACGAAGACAGCGTTGCGTAGGAGCTGTAACATCTACAGTCTGTGTTCAAGGGCTACGAAACCGTATTTTTCAACATAGTCGTAAAATTTGTGGTAAGGTCTTTTGGGACAAAACTGCTGAGGTCATCGGTCCCTAAGCTTACACACTACTTAATCTAAATTAAATTAACTCACGCTAAGTACGACACACACACCCATGCCCGAGGAAGGACTCGAACCTCCGACGGGGGAAGCCACACGGACCGTGACAAGACGCCCTAGACCGCGCGGCTACACTGCGCGGCTTTTCAACATAATCAACGGCCTTACGCAACCTTATCAGGAGGGCCTGTTATGCGTGAACGGTACCTCTCTGCTGATCGACGTGGAAGCAAGGTCTAGCTGCATCAATAACTTCCCCACCACCCACGTACTCGTTCCCAGCGTGTTCATCCTTCATTGAGTCAAACAGATAGAAATCGAAAGGTGTGAAAACCAGGTTGTAGCGCGGATGAGAAAGAGAAGTCTAGTGAAGTTTTATGAACTCCTCTCGTGTGCACAGACTTGTGTGTGCCCTTACTTTACCATGAAAAATGAAAAAATGAGAAGTTCGTATTTTTGTGGGGACAAACGCGTTGAAGTCGTTTCTTCCATTTCCTGAGGGCAGCACAATACACTTCAAGTTTCGTCGTGTCACCATGAGGGAGAACAACAAAGAGAATAATCCCTTCAGAGTCCTAAAATACCGTCACCAAGAACCAAGATTTTACTGGCTGCTGAGAGGTGGAGAGGTGGCTTCGCGCCACTCTCTCTCTCTCTCTCTCTCTCTATATATATATATATATATATATAATGTCGGAGGAAGGCAATGGCAAGCCACCTCCACTAGGACCTTGCCTAGTACGGCGGTGCGGGTCTCCTGCATCGCCCCCTACGCTCTGTTACGTAGTATGGGACTTCATCATATATATATACATATATATATATATATGTATATAAGTGAAACCCATGTTTCATCGCCTGTGACATAGACGGCGAGGAACCCAGGGTAACACTCCTTTGTGAACCCCAACTGGTGGACGAGTGTGTCGGCAGTACTAACAGACTTCCTGTTATGCAGAGAGGTGTTTGATTGTGATTTGTCCATCAAGCGCCTATGAATATCTGCTATGATTATCTGCCAGAAGACACACTCAATGATAGCTCTTTGCTTAGAACGTCATTTTGATAGTTATTTACAGGTGCGAAACCTATCGGAACTTCATGAAACTAAAGAAGCTGAAGCGGGAATGTACCTCGATGTACCACAACTAACCCGGTGTAATACATCTTGGATGTTATCGAGTGCTAACTCATTTCTGAAAACCTATAAATGACTTGTCAAACTGATGTCACCCCGAACCGCTGCTGTATTGCGTTCCGGTGATGATCCTACATGCTATTAACCTGGTAGTCCCAAAGTGTATGGTCATCAGCGTTATATTGTGAAGGAAGAAATCGCAACAACTAAAAATAATTATTGTATAATAATGAAATTTTGGGAACACATTTGTCTAGTAAATGATTAACTTTGCAAGGTCGAAGGTTAATGTGAGCGCGAGGTAAGCCATTGAAAATGTGAAATGCTAATACATTAATAACTGGTGACCCCGCTAGAATGTTGAATGCAAGCGTGCAAACAAAGCTGGAGTTGTCGAACGATGATGTCCCATACGTGCTCGATGGGAGACAGTTCAGTTTATAGAACAGGTCAAGGTAACATCTGGACACTCTGCAAAACATTTTGGGTTGCAACAGCGGTATGTAGGCGAGTTTTATCCTTTCGGAAAACACCTGCTGGAATGCTATTCATGAATGGCAGTATAACAGGTCGAATGACCAGAATGCCGTAGGCATTTGCACTCAGAGTGCGTAGGATAACCACGAGAGTGCTCCTGCTGCCTTATAAAATCGAACAGTAGGTCGTAACTCTACATCTACATCTACATTGATACTCCGCAAGCCACCCAACGGTGTGTGGCGGAGGGCACTTTACGTGCCACTGTCATTACCTCCCTTTCCTGTTCCAGTCGCGTATGGTTCGCGGGAAGAACGACTGTCTGAAAGCCTCCGTGCGCGCTCTAATCTCTCTAATTTTACATTCGTGATCTCCTCGGGAGGTATAAGTAGGGGGAAGCAATATATTCGATACCTCATCCAGAAACGCACCCTCTCGAAACCTGGCGAGCAAGCTACACCGCGATGCAGAGCGCCTCTCTTGCAGAGTCTGCCACTTGAGTTTATTAAACATCTCCGTAACGCTATCACGGTTACCAAATAACCCGGTGACGAAACGCGCCGCTCTTCTTTGGATCTTCCCTATCTCCTCCGTCAACCCGACCTGGTACGGATCCCACACTCATGAGCAATACTCAAGTATAGGTCGAACGAGTGTTTTGTAAGCCACCTCCTTTGTTGATGGACTACATTTTCTAAGCACTCTCCCAATGAATCTCAACCTGGTACCCGCCTTACCAACAATTAATTTTATATGATCATTCCACTTCAAATCGTTCCGTACGCACACTCCCAGATATTTTACAGAAGTAACTGCTACCAGTGTTTGTCCCGCTATCATATAATCATACAATAAAGGATCCTTCTTTCTATGTATTCGCAATACATTACATTTGTCTATGTTAAGGGTCAGTTGCCACTCCCTGCACCAAGTGCCTATCCGCTGCAGATCTTCCTGTATTTCGCTACAATTTTCTAATGCTGCAACTTCTCTGTATACTACAGCATCATCCGCGAAAAGCCGCATGGAACTTCCGACAATATCTACTAGGTCATTTACATATATTGTGAAAAGCAATGGTCCCATAACACTCCCCTGTGGCACGCCAGAGGTTACTTTAACGTCTGTAGACGTCTCTCCATTGATAACAACATGCTGTGTTCTGTTTGCTAAAAACTCTTCAATCCAGCCACACAGCTGGTCTGATATTCCGTAGGCTCTTACTTTGTTTATCAGGCGACAGTGCGGAACTGTATCGAACGCCTTCCGGAAGTCAAGAAAAATAGCATCTACCTGGGAGCCTGTATCTAATATTTTCTGGGTCTCATGAACAAATTAGGCGAGTTGGGTCTCACACGATCGCTGTTTCCGGAATCCATGTTGATTCCTACATAGTAGATTCTGGGTTTCCAGAAATGACATGATACGCGAGCAAAAAACATGTTCTAAAATTCTACAAGAGATCGACGTAAGAGATATAGGTCTATAGTTTTGCGCATCTGCTCGACGACCCTTCTTGAAGACTGGGACTCCAGCTGTACATACAGTATGACTGCACGCCTTTATCTGTCCTTCTTCTGACCAACAAGAGGGCATCAGTGACACCGACACGGAACCAGAAAATACAACAGACCTCCACCTTGTGCTTCACTGAGCTCTCGCTTGACACCAGTGAAGTCGAAAATGGTGGTGGTTCGGGGTCAGTGGAATGCACGCTATAGGGCATCTGGCTCTGAGATGTCCGTCCTTCATGTGACCCGATTTATAACAGTTCCTTTTGTCACTGGTACCAACTGCTGCTCAAATTGATACTGCAGATGCAGTACGATGTGCAAAGCCATACGCCGAACACGATGGTCGCCCCTCTCGGTAGTTCTACGTGGCGGTCAGGGACCGGATCATGCAACCGTACGTTCTCGTGACCATCGCTGCCAGCATTCGTGTACAGTGGCTACGTTGCTGTCTGTCTACATCTACATCTACATCTACATGGACACTCTGCAAATCACATTTAAGTGCCTGGCAGAGGGTCCATCGAACCATCTTCACAATTCTCTATTATTCCAATATCGTATAGCACGCGCAAAGAATGAACACCTATATCTTTCCGTACGAGCTCTGATTTCCCTTATTTTATCTTTGTGATCGTTCCTCCCTATGTAAGTCGGTGTCAACAAAATATTTTCGCATTCGGAGGAGGAAGTTGGTGATTGGAATTTCGTGAGAAGATTCCGTCGCAACGAAAAACGCCTTTATTTTACTGATGTCCATCCCAAATCCTGTGTCATTTCTGTGACACGCTCTCCCATATTTCGCGCTAATACAAAACGTGCTGCCTTTCTTTGAACTTTTTCGATGTACTCAGTCAGTCCTATCTGGTAAGGATCCCACACCGCGCAACAGTATTCTAAAAGAGGACGGACAAGCGTGGTGTAGGCAGTCTCTTTAGTAGGTCTGTTACATTTTCAAAATGTCCTGCCAATGAAACGCAGTCTTTGGTTAGCCTTCCCCACAAATTTTACTACGTGTTCCTTCGGATTTAAATCTTCGGAATTGTAATTCCTAGGTATTTAGTTGAATTTATGGCTTTTAGATTAGACGGATATATCGTGTAACCGAAGTTTAACGCGTTCTTTTTAGGACTCATGTGAATGACCTCACACTTTTCGTTAATTAAGGTCAACTGACACTTTTCGCACCATTTCGATATTTCTTCTAAATCGTTTTGCAGTTTGTTTTGATCTTCTGATGGCTTTATTAGTCGATAAACCACAGTGTCATCTGCAAACAACCGAAGACGGCTGCTCAGATTGTCTCCCAAATATTTCTACGATATCGTAGAAGGAATATCCAACTTCTCACAGACCTGTTACACGACCACGTTCAAACTGAATGAGTTACTGATGATAGCGTCTTCGTCGCCTTAAAGGCATCGTGACTAACATCAACTCAACGCGTCCAATCTCAAAGGAAACCAACGCTCAGCATGTATTCAAAGCAAACCTGATTTGCGTCCTCATAGAGGCGCTACCAGCGTCACTCGTTTGCGACTGGTGCGAAACTGTAGAAACACGCCTACCAGCTTTATTTTATGTCACACAACTCCTTCTTGATGTTGCGATTTTTTTTTCATCAGTGTATACTATTTGAAGCTAACTCCGTTGCAGTGTGACAAATTGAGTGTAGATCTCTTCTCAGATGCCGTTCGTCTTCTCTGAATTCGCCAGTCCGGAGCACTAGCGTGGAAAAGATCACTGCCTGTTCCGATCCTGGACGGCGCGTACGTGCGCACTGAACGCGCGAGCGGCAGACAACGGAGGCCGTCGGCGGATGTGCGCTCGAGCGGGCGAGCAGAAAGCGGAGGGCAGCGTGGCCGATGCCGCCTCACGACGCCCGCGGCCGCAGCCGTCCGCGACTCTGGGTCAGTGCCGCGCCGAGCCGCAAGAAGCGCGTGAGAAAAATCCGATGCGCTGTCTGCTATCGTCTAGTGCATTAGGAACGGCGCGAAAACGCCGTGACTGCGACATATACCATGTACCAGAGAAGTCCCCGTGATTTAAATTTTGACGCAAATAGTAGCGAGTACACAGGAGTACCGTTAGATGTCCCCCCTATAGGCATCTTTTGAATCAGTGTCGGGAGACCGCTCTCGTCAGCCGCCAACAGGTACCGCACCATAAAATGTTCGGAGAGTGATGGATGTAAATCTGCAAGGTCATACACAGGCAGTCAAAGAGCTCTGAAATATTTTGGGAATAGCTTGTAGCACAAGTCATGTGACAGTAGCACTTCAGAGAGACAGAACATACGAACAACTGCGGCGAAGTTTCTACCAAAACTGCTTGAAAACTACCACAAGTAAGAACATTGAACTAATTATAAAAGTACAGAATTTTTTCTAGGTCTAAAGCTCTGAGCAACTTTAGACCTGTAAGAAACCTAATGAAGGGTTGATACGAAGCAAAAACAAAATCTTAATTCAGTATTGCATGTTTACTTTGAAATATAGAGATATTAGTATCGACCAGGCATGGTGCAATTTCAGTCACTACCGTAGAAGCTCTCTTCACAGCCACCGTAATTAAAAAAAAATCATAAACCTAACAGTTTGTTGGAAGGTGAAAACACAGTCAAAATAAGATCTAGACATCACGAGGTAATAAAACTGTTACTTTTTGTACAAAATAATGCAGAAAGTGGAACAACAGCGATTTGAAACGAGAGTAGAAAATGGTGTAAAGATTGCGTTACTGGTAGAAAACTTCCCTGATTGACTATATGCAGTATGAGACACCATCGAAAATTCTTACTAAATATAATGGAGCGCCAAAGACACTGATATAGGCATGCGTATTCGAATACAGAGATACGTAAACAGGCAGAATCCGGCGCTGCGGCCGGCAACGCCTATATAAGACAACAAGTGTCTGGCGCTGTTGTTGGGTCGGTTACTGCTGCTACATACGCAGGTTATCAAGATGAAAGTGATTATGACGCGGTGTTATAGTCGGCGCATGAGCGATAGGACACAGCATCTCCGAAGTAGCGATGAAGTGAGGATTTTCCCGTACGACTATTTCACGAGTGTGCCGTGAATATCAAGAGCCCGGTAAAACATCAAATCTATGACACTGCTGGAGCCTGGAAAAGATCCTGCAGGAACGGGACCAACGACAACTGAAGAGACTCGTTCAACGTGACATAAGTGCTACCCTTCGGCAGATTGCTGTAGATTTCAATGCTGGGCCATCAACAAGCGTCAGCGTGCTAACCATTTAGTCAAGTATCACTGATATGGGCTGCACGATACAAAGCTTTACGCCTCGCCTGGGTCCGTCACCACCGACATTGGACTGTTGGTGCCTTGAAACATGTTGCCGGTACGGACGAGTCTCGTTTCAAATTGTATCAAGCGGATGGATGTGTACGGGTACAGAGACAACGTCATGAATCCATGGACCCTGCATGTCAGCAGGGGACTGTTCAAGCTGGTGGAGGCTCTGTAATGGTGGGGTGCGTGTGCAGTTGAAGTGATATGGGGGCCCTGATACGTTTAAATACGATTATGACAGGTGACACGTACGTAAGCATCCTGTCTGATCACCTAGATCCATTCATGTCCATTGCGCATTCCGACGGACTTGGGCGATTCCAGCAGGACAATGCGACACCCCACACGTCCAAAATTGCTACAGAGTGGTTCCAGGAACACTCTTCTCAGTTTAAACACTTCCGCTGGCCAACAAATTCCCCAGGCACGAACATTATTGAGCATATCTGTAATAGCTTGCAATGTGTTGTTCAGAAGAAATCTTCAACCTTGGGTACTTTACGGATTAAAGGACAACTGTACAAGATTCATGGTGTCAGTTACCTCCAACACTACTTCAGACATTAATCTAGTCCATGCCACGTCATGTTTCCGCGCTTCTGCGTGCTCTCGAAAACCCTACACGATACTGGGCAGGTGTACCAGTTTCTTTGGCTCTTCAGTGTATTTTGAATGCCATTTTTCTTTTGCTCACTGTATTATATAACTACATCCCAAATTAATTTGATGTTCCTTGCTACGAATAAATGTCGCTTTTGAAGATGACCATATCTACGACGTGCATTCACGAATCCGTGTCACTTCCGTGTCAATATTTGTTCCGTAGGAGCTTATCGGCACGAGTCGCTCACGCTGGAAGACAACCAATAAAGGACTACTTCTCACGTCCTCTAATCCTTCAAAGGCCGCACCACTTACTCCTCTATCCATGGGATGAGTGGCCGACTTTACTTACACAAGCTCACGGCCGAATTCATCAGCGTCAGTTAAAATTAAGCACACCGTAAAGTAATTCTGTATCTGTTAATATTTTTGTTTGCTATTGGGGCAGGATAACTACACTCTTTAAGAAGCTCTTAACGTTAGTAGACTTTTTCGATTCGGGTATTAGCTCAAAAATGGTCCAAATGGCTTTGAGCACTATGGGACTTAACATCTATGGTCATCAGTCCCCTACAACTTAGAACTACTTAAACCTAACTAACCTAAGGACAGCACACAACACCCAGTCATCACGAGGCACAGAAAATCTCTGACCACGCCGGGAATCGAACCCGGGAACTCGGGCGTGGGAAGCGAGAACGCTACCGCACGACCACGAGCTGCGGACGGGCATTAGCTGCTAGATGCATATTGTTATAACACACGGCTGCACGAATACTTCAATCGGGCTGCACGCTGCTCACTGGGTGCAGATTGACTACCATTAGTCTAAAGTGTCTATCGAGTTCAGTTTATTTTTGTTTGTTTGTTTAATGTTAGAAGGTTGTAGCCACGTTATTGCCTGTATTTACATTTACACTTTTTGACATATCACCGTTTATGATGATAATTTCACAATAAGTTCCGCTGTCTATTTCCAGATGACGCACATGCTGTCTATCACTATCCTTTATCTCATCTATTTGTGACTATACGTTTTTCCGTTTTCTAATACTGCAACACTGTCCTTCTGGTACGCCAGTGAATCCTTTTTAACGTATTTCTTACTGCACTATTTCGTGTCGGTTTCGTAAGATTGTCTCTCTCATTAACAGACAGACGTTTTACTTTAGGAGTATAATTTGAAAAGTTGGATGGTTTATTCAGAAAGATAGTTGGTACATCATTTTCAGATAGTTTCGGCTTTATTCTGACAAATTCTTTCAGGTCTCTCTTATTCAAAACGTTAACTATGCTAATGATGAGGGACTCATCGATGTATTTTATGAAGATACCAAAATGATTCAACTTCGCAAGGTCAGTTAGAATGTGAGCATCTGTTCGGCGCTCAAACCTGGTTTTACGTTGTGGTGGGGAAAATGCATTGTCGGTTGCAACTTACGCTGAGAAAAAAGTGGTGTGCAGCCATTTTGAAGAGAAGACTGGACGACCGCCGTTGTCTCTTTTGCTTACTTGAAACTATGTACGGCGTGACGCACGACTTCTGGCCTTTTTATGATCGCCAGTCTTTCGGATTGTTTGTGGGTGTTCACCATTTCTTCCTTTTGCTTTCCCGATCTCTGCCCGTCAACAGCGTGCTCAGTAACGTGTGATATTTATTTCAACGTGTGTTTACCTTTGAAAATTTCTCTTTCACTAATCCTGCCAGTGCCGATGTAATTACGTTTTGATTACATGAGTGTATTCTCCTTCTTCCTTTCACGGGCTCCTAATTGTCTTCCATTACCCAGATTTCGAAAATTTCTTCACTTTCCACTATATCCCTCAGAAACTGCAGTTCAATAGCGCCCTTCATTAGTCCTTTGTAGGAAATACAGTGATAACATTGATGCAATCATGTAATTTATTTTCATCACATTCCAACATGTAGCATTGAAAAGTAGCAAATTAGTAATTTCCGTCGCCTATGGTTATCGTTTTGATGCACCTGTCCATCTTCAGTCTTGTCATGCATACGGCGCTACTACTGCTTTTGTTTTACCTGTTTTAGTCCTTGCCTGGAGCAATAATTTTCCAGTACGCTGCTCGACCTTGATCCAAACCAATATTACTTGTTATTGAAGGAAATGCTCCACTAGCATGCCGGTTCAAAAAAAAAATTGTGTGTGAAATCTTAAGGGACTTAACTGCTAAGGTCATCAGTCCCTAAGCTTACACAGTACTTAACCTAAATTATCCCAATGACAAACACGAACAACCATACCCGAGGGAGAACTCGAACCTCCGCCGGTACCAGCCGCACGGCCCATGACTGCAGCGCCCCTGACCGCTCGGCTAATCCCGCGCGGCCATGCCAGTTCTTGTAGTAAGAACTTAGCAAACGCTTCCTTCCATACCTGCTCATATTTCTCCTATGTCTTCTTGCAACTTACCTGTATATTTAACATTTAATTTTATTCTGCAGTATCGCATTAAAAAATTTTCAATTTATTCTTTCTGTTTATCCTTTTCTACGTCAGTAAACTGTCTCCTATGAAGTACTCGATTTTCTTTAGGTTGTTGCTGAATTTAGCTCTATGGGGCGTTTAATATCGTTGGTAAAAGATAGAGTATTTTGGTAGCGGTATTATTCGTCACCTTCTGAGCTGCGGTTACATGTAATGACGACTACTTAAGTTGCCCCGTCAGTCCAGAAAATTTCGAGACTGGATTAATAAAAAAAATAGAGAAAAGTTAAGATGATGCGGGTTTAACGCTTAAAGTGCTTTACAAAGCCTTCCCCCGCTTGAATACAACTCACAGAAAGTTCGTACAACCATGTGAAATTGCCGAAGTCCTTTTTCGAGCAGGTATTCAACTCAAATGTCACATATGTACTTTCTCGGTCTTGGAGACCCAACAGAGAATCATTCTGGACTTTGTCGTTTTGTGGTAGGTCCTTACCGAAAACCCAAGTCTCGTACACCGAGATAATTTTTTCCCAGGAACGAATTGTCCACATTTTTCCTCTCAGTCAAGTCGCGGCCGGCATCCATTACTCGTCGCTTTTCGTTCGGGAGTCGAAATGTGCGAAACAAACTTTCCACAGTCTTTTCTCCCCTTCAAAACATTCTGGAGAATGTGTTGAACACTTGATTTGGTGATGTTCAGTTCGTTGTTACATTGCTGTAAGTGAAACAACAATGTTGACTCGAAACGGTCGCACATCCACTATTTTACACTGCCCACTCACAGCTGTATTGTCGAATATAAGTCTGTTGTTTGCAGCAATTGTTAGTTCAAGCTGCCATCGTAATTCCGGCGCTGACGTCACTTACTCGTTGAGAATAAAGTCAAGCTCAGAGTTTTTTGAGTGGAACACGTAAGTATTTTTTTTTAATTCTCCGACTATGTATATTTACTCTCTGAACTGAAAAGTGCCATGGAGTAAAATACAATTTTTTACGTGAAAAAAGAGGATTATTTTCTTATTGTTAGTATACGAGTGTCAGTTTCCGTTCAAAAGGCAGTTTCACAAGAATATTTCTACAGCTAGATGAGTAACGACTTCCTTTTTTCAGTTGCGTTATCGCTATAGTTGACAGCATTCGCAGACATATTGAACGCTGAAAGGAAGACACTACGATTTGAGCCAAAGTAATACCTGGTACATTAACAAAAATGATATCTAAACTCGCTTTCCCAATCCGGTAAACGACGGGGGACAGCCACCTCTTGGAAAGAGCATAAGAAGGCTGCTTGTTATCACTAATGCTTAAATTGTGCGTCGAAGGGGCATCGACAGTCATAAAAGGCATACTTGGAAGATAAATTAAAATCTAAAGCAGCTGGATATCAATGTTAAATTTCACACGCCTTTTCAAGGGAATGTTAAGGATTGCTTAAAAGAGATCTTAAATTGACTGAACAACCTATTTGGGACAGAGCTCAGTCTACATCTATAGACTCCAAAGCTTTGTTAAGTGCATGGTAGAAGGTACCTCCAGCGGTATCTTTGGTGTCTGTTTCGACCGCACACAGAACGCTTTGCGCCTCACACACCTCCTCAGAGAGCGCGTCATTCAAACGCAGCGCCAGCAGGCGCCTCCTCGAACCCCGCTGTCTGCACCCTCGTTATATTCCTACTGGTGGTGTTTCGTGCGTCACCAGAGTCCACCGCCTTCAGTTCTCCTCACTGAATGCAAATTTATCCGTGCTCGAGTCCTTTTAGAACGCATCAGACCGAGTACGTTTCCAGATCTCGGAAGACTCGCAATGAGACGATGACGAGTATGATACGATGTTATTAATATTCCACGACCATGCAGACAGAAATATTTTGGAGACATTATGGAGGAGAGACTCGGTGAACCAAATGATATGCCTAAGTATACGATGCTGTGTATAATGTAAAAAAATGTGTTCATGTCTTAGACATTAGGTAAGTGTTTGGAGTTGTTTGTCTAGAGACGAACAGAGTTATGGAAAGATGCATGACTTGAAAAGTACTGTAACTGAAGAAGAGCCTGTGGCCCAAGTAAAATAATTCGGCCATCTGGAAAGGAAGATCACTCAACACAACCAAAGCGAGATAAACATTAGGATCAACTTCAGCATCCGAATATGATTTCCTGGCCCAAATAAAATTATCACCTTTAAAGTAAAGATTGTCCTAGAAGGGGAGAAGTTGTTTGACTCTATGCGTCTCTAGCACAGCATTACAAAACGTGGGGTATATGAAACCGCAAAAGTACATAAATAAGTAAGGAAGAGTTATAATGAAAATATAATTAGGAAGTAAAGGACGGAGCTATTTCTCCTGTATAAGTACAGGGACGGTAAACCACTGTTGCCTAGGTGAAGAAACCAGTAGACATATTTGTGACTCCATGACTTGAGTAGTATTCTCACTCCGCAGAAGTAAAGTAACGTAAGAAAAAGAAACAGCCGCAAGAAAGGATTTGAAAAACGGCAAAAGTTATCTGTACCTTCATACAAACCGCATTTAAAAATTTTTCTCACTACAAAATTACAAATAATTAAAGCTTGCAGGAATATGCTTACGTGAACTGTTCCTACGTCAGTTTTACACCTCTAATAAGTAATGAAAGCTACGAGAATGTGACGAAAAACATTGCCGAGTGACTGGACACAGTCACAGATGGGGAACGAAACATGTTTTAGAAAAGAGCTGTTAGGAAGCCAAGCTTCAGACGAAAGTGCTGGGGAATGAAGTACGTGGACGAGACTACGCGTCCGGTAACAGCAGGCAGACGGTGCTCCGGCAGCCATAGAACGTCGAAATACAGCTGCTGCTCGTCAGGATATAAAAGTGTAAAAATCGCCCGATTCTCCAATAACTGGATGACTGACGTAATGCACTATGTTGCGACAGGCCAGAGTATTTTGTTGAGGTTTGAATAGTTAAAGGATAGACAGGGAAATACTGAGTAATAATCAATGTAACATTTAATTATATGCAGAAAATAATTACGTGAAACAGTGCAGTGCATTTTTTTCCTTGAAATTTGTAGACAGTCTGAGAGAAGTTGCATTTTAGGTTAGCGTAGTTATCAAGTGCTTTTAACACTCGCAAAGGCACCGAGACTACTCGTCACCACAGATTTCCCCCAAATTTATGGCATACGCAGTGCTCGGATGCAAATGAAAGTGACGGAAGTAGGAGTTCCAGATGACGGAGCGTTTAGAAAGAATAGCATTTTTGGTGGGCGTCGGACACCCCATGAGCTATTTTTGTTAATGCAGTTTCAAGACAGCGATTGGAGCGGCGGAAAGAATACAGAACGCTAATATGAAGGTCGTGTGGAAGAGTCCCTATGCGGAAATCTTCTGTATTTTATTTTCGGTTTTTACGTAACTCACACTGAAATTAAGCCGAAATAATGCTCAGTATATTGTATTTATTAACATGTATATAAAAGACATGGAAAGGAAAGTCAAAGGAAAATTTGAGACTATTTATTTATTTACATGTCAAGTTCCGTAGGACCAAATTGAGGAGCAAATCTCCAAGGTCATGGAACGTGTCAGTACATGAACTTACAACATGAAAGTAATAACAGATAAAAATAAATGTTCATGAACCTGAAAGAAAAACAGTCCATAAGTTTAAGCAAACGCTATCAGCAATAAAAATGAGAATCAGCTTAATTTTTTAAGAAATCCTCGACAGAATAGAAGGAGTGACCCATGAGGAAACTCTTCAGTTTCGATTTGAAAGCACGTGGATTACTACTAAGATTTTTGAATTCGAGTGGCAGCTTATTGAAAATGGGTGCAGCAGTATACTGCACACCTTTTTGCACAAGAGTTAACGAAGTCCAATCCAAATGGAGGTTTTATTTGCGCCGAGTAATAACCGAGTGAAAGCTGCTTATTGTTGGAAATAAACTAATGTTGGTAACAAGAAACGACAATAAGGAATATACATATTGAGAAGCCAATGTCAAATACCCAGACTCGTGAACACAGGTCGACAAGAGGTTCGTGAACTCACACCACTTCTTGCCAGAACCACCCGTTTCTGAGCCAAAAATATCCTTCTAGAATGGGAAGAGTTACCCCAAAACATAACACCATACGACATAAGTGAATGAAAATAAGCAAAGTAGACTAATTTACGTGTCGAAGTATCACTCACTTTCGATACCGTTCGAATAGTGAAAATGGCAGTATTAAGTCTTTGAACAAGATCCTGAACGTGGGTTTTCCACGACAGCTTACTGTCTATCTGAAAACCTAGGAATTTGAACTGTTCAGTTTCACTAATCATATGCTAGTTCTGTGAGATTAAAACGTCAGGTTTTGTTGAATTGTGTGTTAGAAACTGTAAAAACCGAGTCTTACTGTGATTTAACGTTAGTTTATTTTCTACAAGCCATGAACTGAGGTCATGTACTGCACTACTTGAAACCGAGTCAATGTTGCACACAACATCCTTTACTACCAAGCTAGTGTCATCAGCAAACAGAAATATTTTAGAGTTACCCACCATACTAGAGGGCATATCATTTATATAAATAAGGAACAGGAGTGGCCCCAACACTGATCCCTGGGGCACCCCCCACTTGACAGTACCCCACTCAAATCCCACATCACAGCCGTTATCAACATTGTGAGTAATGACCTTTTGATGCCTGTTGCTAAAGTAAGAGGTGAACCAATTGTGAGCTACTCCCCTTATTCCTTAATGGTCCAACTTCTGGAGCAGTATTGTGAGATCAACACAGTCGAATGCCTTTGTTAAATCAAAAAAATACGCCAAGCGTTCGAAACTTTTTGTTTAGCCCATCCAGTACCTCACAGAGAAAAGAGAATATAGCATTTTCAGTTGTCAAACGACTTCTAAAGCCGAACTGTACATTTGATAGCAAATCGTGTGATATAAAATGATCAATTAACCTTACATACACAGCCTTTTCGATAACTTTTGCAAACACTGATGGCATAGAAATAGGTCTAAAATTAACCACATTATCCCTTTCTCCCTTTTTATATAGCGGCTTTACTACTGAGTACTTTAATCGCTCAGGAAACTGACCATTTCTAAAGGAAAAATTACAAATATAGCTAAATACAGGGCTAACATATGCAGCACCGTATTTTAATATTCTACTAGACACTCCATCATAACCATGAGAGTCCTTAGTCTTCAGTGATTTAATTATTGACGCAATCTCCCTCTTGTCTGTATCACAGAGGAGTATTTCAGACGTCAATCTTGGAAAGGCATTTGCTAAGAAATTTATATGATTTCCTGTAGAAACTAAATTTTTATTTAATTCACCAGCAATGCTCAGAAAATGGTTGTTAAATACTGTACATATATCTGATTTATCAGTAACAGAAATATTATTACTGCGAACTGACTTTATATCATCAACCTTGTGCTGCTGACCAGACACTTCCTTCTCAACTGACCATATGGCTTTAATTTTGTCCTGTGAAGTAGCTATTCTATTTGCATACCACATACTTTTTGCCTTTCTAATAACATTTTTAAGCACCTTACAATACTGTTTGTAATATGCTACCGTAGCTTGATTGTGACTACTTCTAACATTTTGATATAATTCACGCTTTGTTCTACATGATATCCTTATCCCACTAGTCAGCCAACTGTGCTGCCCATTACTTCTAGTACCCCGTTTAGAATGTTCTAATGGAAAGCAACTCTCAAAGAGCATGAGAAATGTGTTATGGAAAGCATTGTATTTATCATCTATATTATCGGCACTAGAAACATCTTGCCATTCTTGTTCCTTGACAAGTTTTGAAAAACTCTCTATTGCTGTTGGATTAACTTTCCTACGTAGTTTGTAATTAAATACGACATTGGTTTGAGTACAAAAACCTTTTCGTGTTAAAATTTGTGCATCATGGTCTGAAAGGCCATTCACCCTTTTACTAACAGAATGCCCATCTAGTAATGAAGAATGAATAAAAATATTGTCTATGACTGTGCTACTGTTCCCCTGCACCCTAGTTGGAAAAAACACAGTTTGCATCAGATCACATGAATTTGGGAGATCTACCAACATCCTTTTTCTTGCACAATCATGTACAAAATTAATATTGAAGTCACCACATATAACTACTTTCTGGTTCTTCCTACAAAGTGAATGAAGAACCCTCTCTAGCTTAAGCAAAAATGCTCTGAAGTCGGAGTTAGGGGACCTAAAAAACAACAGCAATTAGAAGTTTAGTTTCACTAAATACAACTAATGCTGCACAACTTTCAAATATCTGTTCAGTGCAGTGTCGTGATACGTCTATGTACTCAAATGAAATACTGCTTTTTACGTACAGAGCCACTCCCTCACCCCGCAAGGAACTCCTTGAGAAATAGCCAGCTAATCTGTAGCCTGGTAAAGGAAGCCTCTGAATAATAAAATTATCTAAGTGGTGCTCTGATATACCAATAATTTCAGAGTTAACATCTATTAGCAGTTCACTAACTTTATCTCTAATACCTCTTATATTTTGATGAAATATGATAATTCCTTCTCTACTTGGAAACATTACATGCTCTGGAGGTGAGCCCTTAGTTAGAGGCACTTCCTTTAAGCAGGTATACCTATCAGCTGACTTCAGTCTAAAAAAGGTGCACCTCTAACACCAACTACTACAGGAATTTTTCCATGAGTGATACCACTACCACCACCACCACCCACTACACTGTCACCTATAAGCTTAGCCAGCCTCCCCTTCCCATACCTATTGAGGTGCAGGCCATGCCTAGTGAAACCCCATCTACTGATAGACCCAACTGGCACCATGGAGATGTAATCCATGCCCTCCCCCATCAGTGCCCTCCCCAGCCCCACATTAACGCGCCTAACAGCCGCATTAAGGTGAGGCCGATCATGACGCTGAAACAGTTGCGCGAAATGCACATTAGTGCCACCAGTTTGAGTAGCTATCTTAACCAAGTCACCACTGACATCATATTCCCCGTCCCCATCGAAACTGTTCCCTGCTCCATCCGCTATCACTACCTGATCCTCTTGCCTAAAATTCTTACGTAACTCCCCTATGCTTTCAGTCACCTGAGCCAACTCTGCACTAGACTTCACAATGTTGCTGACCTGGTATTCACTCCCCAACACTTCCTGCAACTGCTGGCCCACACCTCTACCGTGGGAACTACCTAGCAGCAGAACCTTCTTTCTGCTAGACTTTGCAACTAACCTAGGCCTCCTAATTGCTGAGGACTGCTGCAAGTTAGCTACATCTACGGCTACACGAGGCTCCTCTCCACTCAACTCTGACGGTTGGTCTTATCTATTGCATGTATGCAAAATAAAACTGTCTGAATACCTCCTCTTCCTAGCTACCTTCTTGCCAACTGCCAGTTCCCATTCTCCACCACCCTTCACCCTCCTCAACCTATTTAGTTCCTCCTTTGCACATTGTAACTGCACCTGAAGAGCACAGATCTTACGCTCCTGCTCCTCTATTCACTTGTTTCTACTACATATTCTGCATTCCCAGGAGAGGATCTCCCTAAAATGACCACTGGCTTCCCCACTGCATTCCCGCCAATAAAAATACTTTGAACAAATAAATTTCTAAGAATTTTTTCCATCAGGTAAAGAATTATGTTAAAAAGCGAAAAATGCATCAAAATACATTTGATTGTACATCATGAGGAATCCTCGCCAATATTTCGCGAAATGATGGTTTCCGTGTAGTGCAGTGGAAGAGAACTTGAAATGTAAATCAGTGATATTTTCTCCAGATACTTTAAAACAACCATGTAATTATCAAAATTGCAACGTTTATAATGTGTGCAACATGGCGAGAAAGATATTGATTTCCTGCTTGATTTATAACATGTAAATCGTATCTCAACGTTAAAATAATAAAAGCATCTTATTTTATATCAGAAGTTCTCGTGTGCACTTTAAATTACCTTCCTAGAAATTTATTTACAATCCCAAATTTTCGTTTGCCATTCTCTTTCACGCTTTTTAAAATAATATTAAAAATACAGTATGTTGAACTTTATTATGGTTTCCTTGCTTTGTCATTAACGTGAAAACAGAAAATAAAAAGTCTTTCCCCATGGAAACTCGACCGCACGACCTTCAGATTAGTGTATTGTACTCTTTCCGCTGCACCTACGATTGCCATGAAACTGTGCTGACATATATGCCTCATGCCTCGCCCTATTCGTGTCAAAAATGCTATTTTTGGTCATCTGGAGCTTCCACTCCTGCAACTTTCATTTCTGCTCTGGCATATAGCTTAAATTTGTACGAAACCGATGATGATGAGCAGGCGCTGTCCTGCTGTCAGCTACATGCAGATACGTGGTACATCAATTGAACATTTCAATATTCTAGGGATTTAAATATTAGGCCCCTGTTGCGGGTAGCTTCACCTGGATCGGAGTTAGATTATTCTTTGAGCCTCTAGAATTGGGAGTGTGGGAACAGACAGCGGACAGACGGATCTAATCA
Organism: Schistocerca serialis cubense; assembly: GCF_023864345.2. Taxonomy (NCBI): domain Eukaryota; kingdom Metazoa; phylum Arthropoda; class Insecta; order Orthoptera; family Acrididae; genus Schistocerca; species Schistocerca serialis. Next base: position 501,587,265 of record NC_064642.1, on the reverse strand, counting down.
ATCATGCACACTTCCACGTAGGAGAAACGCCACAAACCAATTAAACCATTAGAAATACATTGAATAGTCTGATGATCAGTTCTAAGCCCTCACCAAGAATCTGGAAATTGAACAAGAAAGCTATTTGAACAAGACTGGTTAAAAAAGAAAAATATATCACCAACATATATAGGTGTAAAACGCAGACACACACACACGCACACACACACAAGCGCGCGCGTGCACACACACACACACACACATACACACACACACACACACACACACTGATCAAACAGCTGGACACTCGCTGCAAACGTCGGTAAATATAGCATTGTGGCTGTCAGAAAACGAGAATCAGATATTAAAATTAAATTAAATCAAGGAAAATATTTGCCAGTTGATGTTATCCGTTGGTAGTTGTCAATTGACATAAAATACTAAAATAAACATGGCAGATCGTATCTGTTAAGGGCTTTAACGAGAGCTTTAGTGGTAATTAAAACATGTTACCTTTAACAACCATCAAAAGCAGGTTAAGTTTGTTTAATAGCAAATCTGGCCCTCCAGAGCAACAGTAATGGATTGTGTCACATACTGCCCAGGGGGGCGCCTGGGGACAGAGCGTTACGAAGACATTTAAATTAAATTCTTTCACTGTTTTCACAACCAGGCCATTCGTTGTACTGAATAATGAGAAAGTAACAAGACTGGAGTTTTAGCTCCGTGAGATGAAAGAAACAAAATTGGAGTACAACAACGAGAAATTACAGCTAAGGTCCAAGAACATCTGTTCATGTAGGTCACAACAGCAATGCTATTTCATTTACAGGATCCCTTATTCTTAACTTCCTTTTACGTAATAATCCTGACCTTTTTCGCAAGAGAACACATCGTGAGAGCCCACTGCAGTTAACACTTTTCTCAGCGAAACTCGTCTGGAAAGCAAGGAGGAAAGCTCGTCGAAAATTCTTCTGTTTAGTTGCTTTTCACTATTTCCTTCACAGCCATTGAAAAATGGATGTAAAGTTGTGTTGCAGGTATTTGTGAATATTTTTATCCGTAGTAAGAAAAGAGTAATCTTCTTTTTCTCAGAGCAAAACATTCCTTCACCTCGTCGCTTCAGCGATCGTGGCATCGTGGCTTCTTGCGAAGTCTCACTCACGGCCGAAAATCACGCGTTCCTGATACACGAGGAAAGTTGCCAACGAATTTCTACGACGGTTAATTAAGAAATGTTTATTGATAGGTTCTCAAAAAGTCTCTATACTGCAACACTCGCAAAAATTGACATATTCAATTTTACCGGCGAGACAAGGTTAAAATTGGCAGAGCTTCAATGTCAATGACTGACGCCCAGTAGCTACGTAACTGCATTCAGAAAGATACCGTGATTCGACCACTGATCTCTCAAACGTTCACCATCAATACACGGTTACAGCTGGTTCCTAGCAAGACACACCGATAACCTCCAGCGAGGCAAAGCAGTATCGCATCTCAAAGTCAGTAAGTCAAACGCACATAAAAATTCCACATCTCTAATTCCTACAGGAGTTTCTACGCCTCCTGTCAGTATTTGTCACGTACATCATCGTTATGTGACGGATGTGATAAAATTTCATGAAACAAAGTTCTTTCTTTCTGCACATATCAGTAACTAAACCGTACAGGTCAAAATAGGTGTGGCTGACATGTGCAGTAAGCATGAATTTAGTTTAACGAGCTTTATCGAATCCGTCACATAACGTTGCTGTATGTCGCAAAAGAGTGACGCGGCCACGTTATTTATATTGGTTTTATTAATGTTGACTACATCTACGTTTCCAGCTCCTATAATCACCGGAAAACGACGAAAAGGTCAAAATTGTTACAACGGATATTGTACAGTGAACGACGAATATATATAGTCATTTAATAATTTGCATGAAAATGTGAGACAACAAGAAATACAATTCTGTGACTTATAGGGTTTTTTGATCACTGAGGAACGCTAAACACAAACTTCAGAAAAGCTAGACTCTGTGAAGCACCGCATGGGCCCTAGAGAGTATGTAAGTTGTCTCCATTGTGGGGGTAGTGGGGCATTCTGGCTGATTCCTCGATTTCTTAAGTTCCACACGGCACTACAAAATTGTTTCAGCTGCCTTGGTTTCTATCCACTCAGACTCAGGAGTAGCAATAAGTCATTTTTGTCTCTACTTTGCTTTTCCCGCTGACAAAATGGTTCAAATGGCTCTGAGCACTATGGGACTTAACATCTGAGGTCATCAGTCTCCTAGAACTTAGAACTACTTGAACCTAACTACTCTAAGGACATCACACACATCCATGCCCGAGGCAGGACTCGAACCTGCAGCCGTAGCGGTCGCGCTTTTCCAGACTGAAGCACCTAGAAACGCTCGGCCACACCGGCCTGCTTTTCCACTAACAGAACTCTGCTGAAAACTGCTGCCTCCTGTGTGGCAGGCTTTCTATCGGGAAGTGAATATTGAGTGTTCTTATACTCCTGGACGCTCAAAGAATATTAAGTCCGCTCCAGGTGACAGGCCTAAAATAAATCCTCAGTGAAAGCGCAGTGGTAAATTAAAATAATGGCTCTGACTAAAATGTTCTGCATCTAACTGCGCTAAATTAATGTTCTGTCCCTACATGTGAAATGAAAAAGCTTCAGTTCTCCAAAAATACTTATAAAATCCCAGGAATAAATATTTCGCACTGTTCATAACTATTTTCAATTGAAATAAAACTGTCCAGCCTATTAAACTTCAAAATCAGGAATCACACTGAAATATACGGCCACTTCAGTAAAGTTTCAGCTACAAACCAGAACCAAAATATATCGGCTGTAACGGTTGGCTCGTACACGCATGTTGTGAAAACACAATTTAGCCTCAATGGGTACTGCACCAATAAATACTTTCCTCGCCAGTTTTGCGCCAACATTAGCACGGATACATTCCCCATTTGTAGCTTAGCCTCATCGGTCAGCAATACTGATCGATAAAATGTCCTACCTTTATGAGGTACACGAGATTCAAAATTAGGTACTGATGCTCGTCATAGAAGAACCGTCATACCTGTCAGAACCAAACACGAACTTGTTACCAGTCACTGCTGTAAAAGACTTGCCGTCACCTAAAATCACTAACCAAAAAGCCAGCATAGTAGGCTCTAGTCACAAATCACTTACAGAGATTATGGAAAGTGTCATTATCTTCAAAGTCGACAAATCTCTTCAGCCGGAACCAGAAACCAACTCTGGCGTTCCTTGCAGCAAAGAAAGCGACCCCTACCTAGGTCACAGTTGATGTGTTACACATATGAGATTGAGTTATGTTCATTTCATCAGAAATTATGCAAACTTCCAAGATACTATATCACATACGAAGTGATTGTAATATATCATCCGATCAGCAAAGCTATTCTTCAAAGTGGCAATTTATTGAGAAAACTGTTAACAATATTGCATATGAATCATGGGACACACAGGAAGAGGTGACACACATAGACTACTCTTTGAAACTTAACTGATGCCTGACAACAACTGACCTCTACTTTATGTCATTGCACACTGTTTGCGTCAATACCACCAGCAAATTATTATGACTGTTCTTCGCATAAAAGCTTTTCCATTCCTTCTTTCATTTCACTTCAACTGCAACTGCTTTCTTAATTATTCTGATGTCAACGATGCTTTAAGTGCTCACTTTCCTTTGTTAGAAGACGTAATGATGGTTGTGGCCTGAACGATGTCATTATGTTTAAAGAACTATGAGAACTTATTATTAGTAGTAGTAATAGTAGTAGGAGTGATATTATTAATTGTAAATGGAATGGTGTTACACACATTCGGAAAAATCTTAGTTATTAATAAGTGGATTACCGTTGAAACAATATAAACTTTTTTTATTAGTGAAGGGTGACACGATACTAGTAGCAGCGTATATGTAACGGGAGAAGGTGCCCATGAAGGATTCTGTGAACAGTGATGAAAGGATTGAGGGTCAATACTAGAGATGGGGGTGAAACTCCTCATGGATCTCGAATTCGACACGAGCTCTTCCAACTGCTTTTTGTTCTCAGCGATCGGGTTGCAAGGTGATTCACTGAATAACACCGTCATTCCATCTTTACCCTTTCACTGATCCTCTCGACTCATAGTTCGATCTGATTTGTTTTAATTCACACTCACTGCTCTTCTTTCTTGTCTGGATTGTCGTAAATATTATTTGTTATAATGTCAGCCGCACTTGCGCTACATTGCTCGTTTTTACTTATATGTTAGTGCATTGTATATCTGTATAGAGTATAGAATGCACTGTACGTTCTTGAATTCACTTTGATACAAAGCAAAGTTAACTCCACTGCTGTGTAAAAACAGTGCACACTATTAGAATAATTCTGTTATTCGTTCATAATACAAAGGACCCTTACACACTGGCAGTGACTGTAACATGTCGTTCTCCACGTTGATCATTTTCAAGCAGCAGCTACGTATGCACACAGTACACACAGCACAAATGATAGACGTCACGCAGTTGAAAGCATAAAAAAATGAACTTACACTTATTGTCCCAGATCTACACTGAAATTAGTTCCCACCCGCGTTTTATGATCAGGGTTTTCGGGAGGTTACTTTCTGTTGTAATGCCTATGCCGGAATTTGAAATGCCCTCCGAAATGTTCTCAATCGAGACAGTATCTGCCCTACGACCAGCCTGCCTGGTATTTAGTTGAAAAGTACCCGACTCTACAATGCATCAGAACTCTAAAAGACAGCTCGAACCTTAGAGACACAAAATGAAACTTAAAAAAAGAAAAAAAGTATGAAAAGATACGTGTAGCAGGCCATCCAATGTGGTATCGTCCTCATACAAAAAGATGCATACACGCATGCGCGCGCACACACACACACACACACACACACACACACACACACACACACACACACACACACACACACAATATCAGTCCTTTATAGGAAAACTTGCTAGATGCGGTATTCCCCTCCCACATACGAAGTGCGACAATAAAGTAATCAGACTGATGTGAAAAAAAAAGGTTGCTCACCGTTTTGTCAAGTTTAGTGTTGTATCCTTCAAAGTATTTCCCTTCTCATTGCACACACTTTTTCCAGCACTTCTGCCATTGATGGTAACATTTCTGGAACTCATCTTCTGTAATATCCTCCAAGACCCTCATCCCAGCGTTTTGGACATCTTGTGTTGTTTGAAAATGGTGTCCCTTGACCGCCGTTTTGACTCTTGGAAATAGAGAAAAGTCGCACAGTGCGATATCTGGTAAATTAAGTGGCTGTGGTAGTACTGAAATTTGTTTTGAGGTTAAAAATTGCTGTACTGACAGAACAGTATGGGATGGCGCATTATCGTGATGCAGAATCCAATTATCAGCTATGTTGGCACGGACACAAAGCACTCTTCCACGAAGCATTTCTAAAAGCTTCTTAGTAGTAATATTGGTTAACTGTTTGTCCAGAAGGCACCCACTTTTTAAGAACAAATAGTTCAAATGGCTCTGAGCACTATGGGACTTAACATTTGTGGTCATCAGTCCCCTAGAACTTAGAACTACTTAAACCTAACTAACCTAAGGACATCACACACATCCATGCCCGAGGCAGGAATCTAACCTGCGACCGTAGCAGTCGCGCGGTTCCGGACTGAGCGCCTAGAACCGCGAGACCACCGCGGCCGGCTTTATGAACAATTCCCTTGGAATCAAAGACGCACACAAGCATGCATTTCACTTCTGACCTTGACATGCGAGCATTTTTTTGGTCTGGGTGATCCCTTTGAGCACCATTGGGAACTTTGACGTTTTGTCTCTGTATGGTACTGAGAAAACCAACTTTCAACACGACTCAACAATTCTGGATTGATTTCCGTCTGCTCTAACAGATCGGCTGCCACAATTTTCCGTGTTTCTCGCTGTTGTGGTGTGAGATTTTCGGGGACCATTTTGCACAAATCTTTCTCATACCAAGATCTTCATTTATTACTAGACGAACCGTTTCTTGATTGATGTTCAGTTCTTCTACAATCCTTTTCACAGATAATCTTCGATCAGATCGTACGAGTTCACACACCCTGGCCAATTTGACATCCGTCCGTGAGGTTGACGGTCGTCCACTACGGTCTTCATCTTCAACATTCATTCTGCCTTCACTAACCATTTTATGCCAACGAAAAACTTGAGCTCTTGGCATAACCTCCTCTCCAAAAGCCTTCTGAAGCTTACCATAAGTTGTCGTCGCGTTTTCATCCAATTTAACGCAAAAAGAAATGGCATACCATTGCACAATATTATGCCATTCCATTTCCGTGACGAGAGACACAAACACATGTTAACTTATTACAGCACAACTCACGACTGAGCAGTTGCATCGATGTGCCGCTTCGACTAGAAGCAGCTTATAGACCAAGGTCAAAGGTATTGTGCTTACGCAAGCCTGCAGGGTTGCCACATCTTGCAAAGAAAATCAGTCTCATTACTTCATTGACGCACCTCGTATTTACAACTAGGAAATTCCTATCTCAACGGCAGTTCGCTGGGATTTGGGTGAAATGCGACTCAGTAGTGATCTAAGGTCTCAAAAATCTCTTCCTCTCCTTGTACGGGGAATAAGAAAAAATGTAAAACTTCGCCCTGGGTTCAAAAGCTGTAATCTTTGACATCTCTTCTTGTTCCAAAACTGCCAGGAATGAAAGATATTTTTAAAAGAAGAAGAAAAAAATTGTTTTACACGCACGCACACACACACACACACAAACACACACTCACACACACACACACACATATATATATATATATATATATATATATATATATATATATATATATATATATATGCACAAACACTGGTAGTTCACATAACTGTGTCGAACACACCGTCTGTGAAACAAGATAAAAATATTGCTTGGTGTTTAAGTTCGTAGCGGGTTTGTTTTGCAGTCCAGATGCTAAAGGTTTATTTATCGATTGTCGTTTTTTTATTTGTAGTTTTCACTGTTGCTATTTGTCTTAACATATTGTCATTTTGTTATTGGAGATAACGAGTGGAGCTGAGGACTCTAGAAAAGAGAGTGCCAAATGGAAAAATAGGAACATTTCCGAGATATTCTTCTGTTTGAGTTCAGTAGAGGAGTGATAGCAGCGGAGGAAGCCAGAAACATTTGCGTCATGTATGGGAATGACGACACTGAACAGAGCACGGTAAGAAAATGGTTTTCTTGTTTTAACGAAGATCGTTTTGACGTTAGTAACTCTCCACTTTCAGGAACACATTCAGGTTTTGATGAAGGTAGTTTAAACGCATTGATCCACAATGATCCACGTCACTGTACTCAAGAACTGGAAAATGTGATGAACTGTGATCATTCTACCATTGTGCGCCATTTGATGTAAGGGAGAAGATTCAAAAATCGGGTGTATGAGTAACGTATGCACTGAGCCAAAATCACGAAAAACATCATGTGGCCAGATATGAATCTCTGCTTGCTCATCGTCCACTATTCATCATTACTGGTGACGAGAAATTGTGTCTTTATGCTAACATAAGGAAAAGAAAGGAATGGTTGAGCCCAAAGAAAGGAACAGCTCTCTGTACAAGACATACACGCATCCTCAACAGATAATGCTATGCTTCTGGTGGGACAACGTCGGTGTAGTGTGCTACGAATTGCTTCCCCAGAGTGTTCACTGCTGCCATTTAATGTCAAAAACTGAGACGTTTTGCAGACGCAATACAAGAACAATGAACAGAAGGACTGCGTGAAATGATTGTACTATGTGATAACGCCCGCCCGCATTGTGCTACACAGACAAAAAGTCATTCCGCAACCATCTTATTCACATGACATTGCGGCCTCAGATTTTTCCCTTTTCAGCTCTCTATCCGCAGCCTTCAAGGAACTTCCTTTCCGGATGAAAATGCGATCCGAACTTGGTTCGACAGTTGGTTCGTCTCAAAACTGCGTGATTTCTACAGTCGTTGAATCGGAAAGTTACCCCAACGTTGTGTGACTGCTGTAAACAGTAAAAGAGAATATATTATTGATGACTAAATTCCCTATGTGTATCTACTGTACGGAAAGACGCTATGAACTTACGAACCGACCTAATATTACTTGAAATTACAAGTTTACTATTACCAGTCACAATTTATTTTACTTCCACTACGCGTTTTAGAAGCTTAAACCTCTGTCGTCAGGTGAATTTACCTAAATTAATACGACAAATCTGTTTCGTGTTCACGATTTTGGTGTCACCTGTTTTGCTTTAGTTTTCTCCATTGTTAGCAACACTGTTATTTTCACATCTTATTTTCATCTATTAGGTCCTTATGTCTTTTTCCACTTACAAAGCCGCAGAAAAAAGGAGCTTGTGACCACTGTAGGCGTTTTTTATTTTTACAACATATCTTTGTTTATCTTTGCAGTCAATAACCTCCATAAAGCTATGAGCCATAGACTGAAATACTGTTTTGTTTTTGTCTACTGCTAGACAGAACTACATGTTACCACAAAGTCGTAAACACACAACATAAGTGTCGTATTAATTAACATAAATCCCTTTGATAATGAGGGTTTAAACGTCTGAAACCTATAATGGTAATAAATTGTGAATGGTAACTGTCAACTTCTAGTTCCAATCGGTATCAAAAGAGGCACGGAGAAGCCTAACTTAAACTGTTCGCACTTTAAAAATAAAGATACTTCCAATCTCCTAGTTTTATTTAAGTTTTCAGAAGCTTTCCCATTGTTGTAAGGTAACTGTCGCATCTGGTAATTCTCTGCCAAATTTTCCTCATATGGGACGCCATTGTCTCGCTCTCAGCTCACTGGGACCGGCGAAAACGAATGAGTTCTGTAACAGCTCTAGTCTTCGAAGCCGGGAGCAAGAGGTGAAAGGGAAGTAAAATCCTAGTATGTGAAAATAAACTGTCACTGTAAGATCGAAATGAAAGAAAATGAAGTGGCGTCAGAAAACAATAATTATATGAAAATTTATAACCACTCCGGGACTAAATTATACTGTAACTGTACGCATTAGTAATTTGTTGCTTATACACCAAGTGGAACAAGTTGCAATTTGGTTCATCTTCGGTACGTCTTATGACTGAAAGTATTTAGTAGTACCCAGTGAATTTATTGCATAGTAATTTGTGAGGGATACATCGACAATAGCTATTAGGAGCATTTCGAGTGACAGCCGGTACTATATAGGTTGAGACCGAAGTCAACCGAAAAAATTGCGGAGCCTTTTCAAGGGTTGTTTCTTAGCATTTGGATACTGTGGATCCGTTGTCTCTGATGGCTCGATACAGAGTAATTAACCTAATTTATTTTTGCATCTGTATTACACTGGAAGTATCTGCACAACAGTGCAAATTTCAACAGCATGCGCTGTGTGTCTTGTTCCGGAAGTGCCATGTTCATTCACTCCAGTGCTTACTGCTGGCAGCAGCAATGCTTACCTCACTCACCGCCCTCAAGCTTGCATTCAGTACTTGTCTGTTCTGCCTCTGGTTTAATTTACGGACAGTTTTAGATGAACGTCAGCAATGATACACAGCAGTGTGGGTGGGTTTACTAACAAAGAGCTGGTTGTTATCCACCACAGGTGAAAAGATCAGCACGGTGAAGTTACGCCGGGCTCTGTCCGCCCAGAGGAAAACCACATGGTAGCACTACTGCAGACGAGGGTTGACGCAATACTTTGCGTTCCGTGCCTTATGTTTTTGGCCTCGCATCTTACAGAGTTTTTCAGTATTGTGAATGTATTTTCGCAGAAACAGATATAATTAGGTTAATGAAAATGAAATGAAATGGTCCACGGCATTGATAGTCGAGAGTCCTCACTTGAGGAACTTAGGCCACGGAGTTACAAGTCTTCCTATTTGACGCCACAATGAGCGATTTGCGTATCAATGATGGAGAAATGATAGTTAGGGCAATACAACACCCAGTCACCGAACGCAACAAACAGCCGACCAGAATCAAAATCGGACCCGCTAAAGGGCCGGACTTTAGAATAATAACAGAATAAATCATAGCTACACTATTATTCTGCAACGAAACAATGAGATCACCAGTCCTTTACACTGAAATACTCAGAAAATATCCCTGAATGGTCCCGGAAATTTTGTCGGTGGCACTCATGTTCATGCTGTATTTTGTGTGAATGGCGGAAAGGGGTAATCACACGCTCCACTCCAACCCGCTTCCCCAGAAACACAACAGTAATATTTGCATTTTACATTTATACATTTCCGTAGAATTCAGCTTTCACAAAGTAAAACAGATTGAATTATCAGTTTCTCGTAAATGGTAAGTAACTCTGCAATATTACAGACCTTTTAATTACTTGCGTATTTTACTATAAATACGTTTTAATTACTTGCGTATTAGCCGGTCCACATGGTTGGTCTTTCGGCCTTCCCAGCTTGGAGAAACACATTCCATTTGTGTAACAGTACATAACACGGTGAGTAGCGCGAGGGAGTATCGCTCCGACTGCGGTACGGATTTCGAAAAATATACAAGTGAAAAGTACCTGACGTCGTCTAACATAAGAGAAGGAGATCGAAGGCAACGGAATTCCACATATTTACCCTACATTTCGATACACTTACTTCACTATCGCAGTGCGAAGTGAAATATTTATAGTGTTGAGTGCACACTTCGATATACTGTTTTATATCCTGTAAATTACTAAGCTATGTGTATTTTGGCATTAAAGTGTTTAAATCAGCTATATGGTGAATATAATGCTAAATATTTTCAGACGATGTAGGTCAAGAGAGACAATCATCTGAATTGTAATATGTTGATAGTCACGCTAAATGTGCTAGTTTTCTTTAAAAATGAGAGAATAATAACCTAAAATTCCTGAAAAACTTTTTATGGGAATTAAAAGGCGCATCTTCTCTGTATTTTCCAAGTTTAATACAATAAGTGTAAAGTCAGACTTGGCGGTGAGCGGGGTATGATAAAAGAAAGCGAGTTCATTCCAGGGTGCAAGCCATTACGATGAGATCCAAGGGGAGGGGGCGGGGCGGGTTGAGGGAGAACGTTTCTTGTTGTCTCTGGTGGACAGAGCGAAATGCAGTATAGCCCAGTTTATTCGAAAAGTTATTTTTGTAGCAAGAGATGGACTAATACATACCGTCTGAAGCTGCGAAGGTAAACAGTTTTAGAGGTTGTAGATAGGTTGTTCCAGGGTTCAGTTAGGGTTATTGCGAAAACATGTAGATCGCAATAGCAAAATTAGTTAAATGTACGAAACCTTACTTGTTTCCATTACTATATGGTATACCACCTCCATGACCCTTGGTAAGAACTGCAATTTGCAGTGGCTTGATACAAGAAAGCATCTACATCTGCCACGTATCATTGTCCAACTGCTCCAGGACCACAAACGCAAGCCGGCCAAGTTGATGCGGACTTCTCTGTACTGTTGTTCTACACACTCTCAGGTGCTGTTAGAGAGGTTCGTATATGAGGATCCTGTATTCAAGTTCAGACAAGGCGTTGCTACAAGGCGTTGCTCCTGGGTGACCGTGGAGACACTGAAAACAAGCACGTACCACCAAAGCAGTGGTCTCCCAAGCCACCTTGTACAATGCCATCTGCCTTTCCCGAAGTCTACTGCTATATTCGACGCAAGATGACTTATTTTCTGCACAATGAGTTTATCAGATGAATTTGTAACACATGGCTTCTTTTTTTTTCTCAGTTATCATTACGTTATATCATCTTTAGTAGCATGTACATTCAGTTCCTTTCGATTGTTTTCATTTATAGTCAAACTACTTTCTGTGGTGCCCTTCACTGTCCTCAAAAAACCTATTTCTACTGCTTGTAGTTTGATGTTAGGCTTTTTCAAATTATCCCACTCCTACTTGCGTACAACAGTAATGGAACTACTATAGATTTAAGAAATTAATTTTCTACCTTTTCCGGCTTTGCAGTTAAATGTTCCGTTTATGGGTCCATGCATTGCTTGAAATTAGTGGAATCTTCCGTCTATGTATTATTCCGATTACACATAGTGTCATAACTCAGTTATTTAAACTCTGAGACTGTTCAATTACTTCCTTGTCAGTTAGGTACTATCTTCGACGTTATTGCATCTTTACCCTGAATAGCGATAACTTCCATCATATGCAATGACATATCGAAATTGTATTCTTCGGATATTTGGTTTCGCCAAAGTGTTGCTAACAGAAGGTCATATTCTCTTTGTTATATTATTAATTTATCACCAACAAATAATAATGCATTGCCTCAAAACTATCAAAGAGGATTTAGAAAACGAAGTTGGCAGACATATAAGGGGTGATCAAAACGTTTATGTCTTAGGGCTCTGCTGCAGCAGAGCGCGACGTAGCGCGACTCTGATGCGCGTATGTAAGTACCGACATGAAGGCGAGAGATTAGTTTGGCATCCGTTTCTTTCCGACGTGCGTGCGGTAAATACGATATTATCTAATGCGTCCAAACAGGATCAACATACTGTTATTTTGGTAGTTACGTACTTCTTCACGCAGCAGGACACGGTGTTTCACCGAACGGGTATCTTCAAGCTGATGAGTGGATAGAATGATTGCCTAATTCCCACTGCGATTTTGCTGACAAGCATACCGATTCAGACTGAAAGGCCTTCTAACGGAAGTTTTTTGATCGCCACTTATATTTTCACATTAATCTACACATACAAAAACAAAGAGAATTTTAAAGTTCTTTCAGGAGTGCTAGTTCTGCAAATCCCGCAGGAGAGCTTCTGTAAAGTCTGGAAGGTAGGAGACGAGATACTGGCAGAAGTAAAGCTGTGAGTACCGGGCGTGAGTCGTGCTTCGGTAGCTCAGATGGTAGAGCACTTGCCCGCGAAAGGCAAAGGTCCCGAGTTCGAGTCTCGGTCGGGCACACAGTTTTAATCTGCCAGGAAGTTTCATATCAGCGCACATTCCGCTGCAGAGTGAAAATCTCATTCTGGAAACATCCCCCAGGCTGTGGCTAAGCCAAGTCTTCGCAGTATCCTTTCTTTCAGGAGTGCTAGTTCTGCCAGTTTCGCAGGAGAGCTTCTGTAAAGTTTGGAAGGTAGGAGACGAGATACTGGCAGAAGTAAAGCTGTGAGTACCGACCGTGAGTCGTGCTTCGGTAGCTCAGATGGTAGAGCACTTGCCCGCGAAAGGCAAAGGTCCCGAGTTCGAGTCTCGGTCGAGCACACAGTTTTAATCTGCCAGGAAGTTTCATATCAGCACACACTTCGCTGCAGAGTGAAAATCTCATTCTGGAAAGAGAATTTAAATGTTATTTTATCCATGTTTGGTCTTGTTTACTCTGCGGCCGTTACTGATAGTTGGAAAATGACGCAACCAGCTACAAAGTCTTTTTAAAATGATTCATTCTAGTGTCATAACCGGTTTCGGGCTGCCATGCCTATCTTCAATTGACTAATATTTTCGGGTATAAAATGTCTATGTAACTGAAAATATTGGCCATGTCTATGTAACTGAAAATATTGGCCATGTGAAGATGGGCGTTATTGTCAGAAACAGGTTATGGCACTGAAGACATTTTAAGAAGTATTTGTGGTTGTCTCCTTTACTCACCAATAAAGGAAATTTAATTTTGAAATACATATTACCGTTATACATTTTGGAGAAAACCTCTATAGAGCTGGTCGAAATAAATTATGGGAAGTAAAGAGTGACAGTGGCTAGTCACTACACCTCAAGAGGTGGTAATAAATTCAGAAGAAATATATGACAGATGAGGCAAAAACAAACCAGGGAGATAGAGATGTTTTCGTTCACTCACTCTTTTTATCATTTATTTTCAGAAAGACCTTAAAACTGGAAATTACGCGACTGTCCAAGAATTAAATGAGATAAACATAGCAATCTTCGAATTCTTCTGGTTGAAATGATTTTCACCACTCGGTCGCCATGAAGGAGAATAGATGGTGGCGTGCAGTTACAGGTCACCAAAGTTTGCACCAGTGCCATGGGTAAAATACCAGACCTCCTCGCCTTGTCTGCTAGAGTGCGGGCACGTGACACTGTTGATGGGGATTCGACCACCGGATGGAAATATTAATACTGGTGGACCACTTGGTGCCATTCGAGAGGAGTAAGTGATAGGCCGGCAAGGTGTTTTAGTCACTCCCTTTTTTCACCACCATGCAACTCAAACCCGGCGCCTTATAACACACACACCAGTTAGTCACATGTGCTCGACAGATAAACTTATGACACAACTTTCGTAGATCGCATGGAAGGGGCCCATTGTGAGCGGAGGGGCAAAACCCTTCCCGAATAGGCGGCTGAGCAATTCATAGAGTATCTCGTAAATAATACTGACTCGCGACCAATTCTGCCTTCATCCTAGTGGGGTTGTCAGAAATTTCAGTTTGTATTTCGTCCTGACAACGGGAGGTGGGTGCTAGTAGTAGACATTATGATAGTATGTTCAATTGCGTAGCTGAAATGTTTCGCGCACCTATCCATTAGCAAGATCATTTATCAACGTTTACATATTAATAACCGTTAAATGGTAAGCAGGATAGCCGCCTTCTGTTACGAAACACCGAGACGGAGAGGGCCGCTGGTAAGACCATGGACTCCTTAAGGCCACGGACTCGCATTCAAGGTGTGCGGTGTCAGTTCCACGTCAGTGACATTAAGACCAGAGTTTGCCATTGTTTACCGAAATTTCTCAAAGCAAATGTGTGGCCGCTCCCCTCGTAAATACCATGGCCAGTATTTTGCCTACTCTTGTCTTATCCCATCTTTAGCTCCGCGACTGATTACCTTCTCTTATACCGACATTTGACACGTAATTTACCGAGAAATATTCTTAATATCGGTTTGCTGCAGAATTTTTGATCACATTCTCAGTTCGAACGTAACAAAGTTTCTTGAGCTGAGGAGCTTCGATCCACAAACCAGGACGGTTTTAAAAAGCATAGCTCGTGCGAAACTCATCTTGCCCCTTTCTCATACGATATCTCGCGAACTGTGGATGAATGACAGACAGATTCGAAATTCCTAGATTTACGAAAAGCATTTGACATGGTGCCCCACTGCAGACTGTTAACGAAGGAACGAGAATAGGGAATAGGTTTCCAGATATGTGAATGGCTCGAACACTTCTTAAGAAACAGAACCCAGTACGTTGTCCTCGACGGCGAGTGTTCATCAGAGACGAGGGTATCGCCAGGAATGGCCCAGAAAGTGTCACAGGACCGCTGTTATTTTCTTTATACATACATAATCTGGCGGACTGAGTGCGCAGCAATGTGGGGCTGCCTACTGATGACTTTGTGGTGTGTGGTAAGGTGTAGTTGAGTGACTATAGGAGCATGTAAGATGACTTACACAATATTTCTGGTTGGTTTGGTGAATGACAGCTAGCTGTAAATGAAGAAAAATGTAACTTAACGCAGATGAGTAGGAAAAACAAATTCTTAATGTTCGAATACAGCATTAGTAGTGTGCTGCTCGACACAGTCACTTCGATTAAATATCTAGGTGTAATGTTGCCAAGAAGTATGAAATGAAACGGGCAGTAGTAGGGAAAGCGAATGGTTGACTTCGGTTTATTGGAAGTTCTGTAGGAAAGTGTGATTCATCTGTAAAGGAGACCGTCTTTAGGACACCAGTGCGACCCATTGCTGAATACTGCTCGAATGTTTGGGATCCGCACCAGGTAGTATTAAAGAAAGACATCGAAGTAATTCAGACGCGGCCTGCTAGATTCGTTACCGGTAGTTTTGAACACCATGCAAGTATTACGGTGATGCTTTGGTAACTCAAATGGGAATCAATGGAGGGAAGACGAGATTCTTTTCGAAGAACACTATTGAGAAAATTTAGAGAACCGACATTTGAAGCTCACTGCAGAATGATTCTACTGCCGCCAACG
The DNA here is from genome assembly GCF_023864345.2 of Schistocerca serialis cubense. NCBI lineage: Eukaryota > Metazoa > Arthropoda > Insecta > Orthoptera > Acrididae > Schistocerca > Schistocerca serialis. The sequence goes on along the minus strand of NC_064642.1, from coordinate 501,571,336 downwards.
TAAATTCCGTGCAAGGTTCACGAAGACAAGATAAGAGAAATTAGGGCTCTACGGAGGCATATAGGTTGTTATTTTTTCAATGCCCTGTTTGCAAATGTAGTAAAAAGGAAATGGCTAGTAGTGGCGCAGTGTACCCTCCGCCTAACTACGTACGGTGGTTTGCGGAGTATGTATGTAGATGTATAATCGTCCTTTGCCGCGCGGATTGGCCGCGCGGTTCGAGGCGCTATGTCACGGATTGCGCGGCCGCTCCCGCCGGAGGTTCGAGTCCTCCCTCGGGCATGGGTGTGTGTGTGTGTGTTGTTCTTAGCATAAGTTAGTATAAGTTAAAATAGTGTGTAAGTCTAGGGACCGATGACATCAGCAGTTTGGTCACTTATGAATTCACACACACACAATCTTCCTTTCTTCCTGTTTCCGTTATCAAACGCGAATTTTATCAGTCTAATTAATAATGGGGAACGTATTTCAATCAAAGTAAAAGGATCTGAATAATTTTCTAACTTTCTCCCGTCTTATTGCCAACACTGGAGGGCCCAAAACTTTCATATATAACGTCACGCAGCTACAAAATCAGGTTAGAAAGCCAAGATTAATGCCTTACGTTCGTTTCATTTTACATCGTTCTGACACGCAGATTTTCAAATCCCTGTGTGGAGGTAATGTGATTCTCGGTATAGCGCTGTTCCTAACAGTGGGCCTCAGGTGCGCTACGGTGCAGCCATTATGCGCCAACGGTAAATGAAACGCATTCCCTTTTGTCGTCTCTTTTCTGGCAATCTTTCTGAATTAGTTGGCTGCCACTGCCATTTCGAGAGATTAATCGCAGTCCGCGTTGTGAATGTTTATTAACACTCCGGACTGCAGGGCCCTTCTGTACACATTTGGCTACTTCATGAATTGTGATACTTTGCAGTTACACTGCAGTGATGTTACCCTTTGCACATCTGCGTCCCAAAACCAAGCTATTTCTTTGCTCTGATATACGCCGCACGGGCAGTCATATTCGGGAACTGTCACCAAAGATACGCTTAGTGCTGCTAATATCCACGACTGAGAACAGACTGCATCGCCTTTCCGCTGTTCCCTCTATCGAACGAAGGCCAGTGAACAAGCCGAGGTCCTGAGCATGACTTATTTGTCTGGCGAAATTTCTGCATGCTGCTGGTGAAAAATAGGTCTGCAAATTTTTTTTATAATTGGAATAAATGGTTGTATCTCCGTCGTAAGTTGCATCGAGAAGTATTTTTCTTGTTTCTTGATGGTGACTAGTTTCTGATGCCTGTCTCCATTGTCCGCCCCAGGACCTGTTCATTTATTTGGGAAGCGCTGATTTAAAATTGTTATTGCTTGCAGTTACACTGGCATATAGAGATCGCCTTAGTATCAGCAATATAAAAATATATTTAGTCCTCAATCCCCAAGTATTTTCATCAACAAGTCGTAAAAATATCTTAGAGATATATTAAGCACCATCATTTGATGTAGAGAAGGAAAAACAGGAGACCAATGAAAGAACGATGAATGTTCATCAGATGAATCACAACTGAACACCTGACTTTGAGAGGTATATATCACACCACTCACATAAAATATTTGAGCTGTTATTGAGTCGCATAGGCTCTCACAGCCTTTAGTTTGCTGCTTAGGGTACTGCAGTTGACGTTGATGCTCTATTCGTTTCCCCATCACCACACAGCATATTAACATAAATTTTTGAATTTTATTTGGGAAAGTTATTGACAGAAAGAAATTAAAGTTGTCAAATTCCTCGGTTACGACTAAGGTTTTCGGGAGGTTATCCTCGGATGAATGGTGAATGCCGGAACTGAATGACCGTTGCCAAATATGGACTATTGCGATTCCCTCTACATCGCTCCCAGTTTTCTGGGAAATTTGACTGAAAAGAACCGAGTATCTTATGGGATGAATCTCAAACATTCCGCTGTGCTCCTTGGTGTAGAGAATGAGGAAGAAGTTCTACTCGTAAAGAAGCATTTTACATACGTTATGTGATGTATATTCACATATTTGTAGGTGCTTCCTATTTTCATTGCGCCTTCGCTACCCCTCTGTTTGTTTTCTGTTTTGAGATGTGATCATTATGCATTATGTAGCAAATCTAGTCTTACGTTAATAAAAACACTTTTTGATGGACGCAGAATAAATCTATCTACATTACGAAATGACTAACTGGTGCATCGTCACCCATTCCAGGTTGCAGCCGGCCGCGGTGGCCGAGCGGTTCTCGGAGCTTCAGTCCGGAACCACGCGGTTGCTACGGTCGCAGTTTCGAATCCTGCCTCGTTTATGGATGTGTGTGATGTCCTTAGGTTAGTTAGGTTTAAGTAGTTCTAAGTCTAGGCAACTGATGACCTCAGATGTTAAGTCTCATAGTGCTTAGAGCCATTTGAACCATTTGAACCGGTTGCAAGTTGCTTACCTAACGGTTTTCAGGGGTAGCAAAAATTTGATTTTTAATATTCCATATAGATAATGACCGAATTTAAAATTTTAAAATGTTGTAATCATCTGCTCATTAAGAGGGACAATCTTATGACAAAGGCTTGACGCAATTAAATGTTACTTTTACAACAGCGTATATGTCTTGGAGCAGAGTAATTCACAGAGAGCAAATTACCAAACTATATTCGCACAATATCTGAGAATGAGAGCATTATAATATTCCTACACCAATTCAGAGTTAATCATTAAAAATGTTTACAGTTGACATTGATGAGATCAGGAATATTATAAGGAAAGACAAGGCGTTCTGATAAAGAAAATAAAATGAGTAAAAGTTTTACTTTAAAATCGGCATAGCTGGTTCCGTGGCCAGTCATTAATAGGATGACACTAGACCGCGTATCGATATTAAAGTTTTGAATCATCAGTGCTGGTGTGCGTAAAAATGCGTCCAGCAAACTGTAATCAGACTTCGTAAATCATGAAAATGTAGTCATGGAGCTTCTATAACTGATCATACAAATCTGCGTATATGCTGCTACAATGGCGGCCGATATGTTGCATCACTTTCACGACTTCCATGTCGCTTCGTATCAGATTGATGCTGAAACAGATAAATAGAGTCTATGACAACGTAAATACAATGAATCATTTTAAATAAGAACATGTAAGAGTTTAAATGATTTATTAACATAAAATATGCAGACATTAAAAATGTTACACGTTCTATGAAAGCGTGCTTATACATCGGAAACTAAGACAAAAGAGAGTGAGTGACACATGATCCCTCGCTAAAGAAACTAGAATCATTTGTTTCAATAGACATTAGTTCCCATTTGAAGAGTCACAGATTACGTTTACATGGTTTTCTTATTACGTCGCGTCGTTCCATCTGTGGAGCCGTCGGTTACTCAATTAATTTACGAGAAAAAGGGTTGTCGCAGCGCTTAGCACCTGCCGACACAATTTACACGTAATTTCAAACCTTTACGAAATCTTTACTCGTTGACAATCACCCCCCCCCCCCCCCCCCACACACACACACACCTCTCAAACTAATGAAAGGAAACAATGTTTATTGTTTCCTACATTTTCCCTGTTCATGCAGTAAAATTTCAGTGTCAGGTTTGACTTTGCAATTTATTGCTCCTTTAGAACTAATTATATTCGCAACACATTTCAAGGTATCATCCACGTATATCAGTGAATGACCTTGCAAAATTCTGTCACTGCTCGACAAATAGTTCATACGATATGATGACATAGACATAAAGAGACGTGACGTAGTAACTTTTGCTTAAAACGGAAAACAAATTACCCAGTCTATACTCATCTACTGCTTGGTACTGGGAGCATTTAGAGACTTACAACAAACTTTAAACATAATTTAAACATTTTTCTAACCTTCCTCTCGATTACATGCCTAACCTGAAACACTTAACAAATTAATTCATTTTGAGCGATAACAATGGTGCTGCAACTGATGACAGTGTCACTAAAGCTTTCTAAACACAGAATTCTCAAATGTCTTTACCAAAGAAGACGAAGTAAATATTCCAGAATTCGGACCAAGAATAACTGCTAACTCGAGTAACTTAGAAGTAGATATCCTTGGTCTAGCGAGGCAGCTTAAACCACTTAATAAAGGCAATGCCTCAGGTCCAAATTATATATCAGTTAGGTTCCTTTTAGAGTATGTCGCTACAGTAGCTAGATACTTACCAATCACGTACAATCGATCCCTCGTTGACAGATTCGCACCTAAGCTGCACAAGTCACAACAATACTCAAAAATGAAAATGGCAGTAATCCGCTGAATTACAGACCCATATCACTAAGGTAGATTTACAGTAGGATTTTGGAACGTATACTATGTTCGGACTTTATGAGTTATCTCTAAGAGAACTATTTGTAGGCAAACCGCCAACACGGATTCAGAAATTATCGTTTTTGTGAAACACTACTAGCTCTTTATTCTGACGAAGTAATGAGTGATAGTGACAGGGGATGTCAAACTGATTCCATATTTTCCGATTGCGTGCCTACGCGGTATCGCCTCAGTTGTGTGAATGGATTACTGGTTTCCTGTCAGAAGTATCACAGTTCGTAGTAACTGACGGAAGGCCATCGAGAAAACCAGAACAAATATATGTATTTCCCAAGTGAGTGTTATAGGCCTCTATGTCCCTCATCTATGCAAACGATTTAGGAGACAACCTGAGCAGCCCTCTCTGATTGTTTGCAGATCATGCTGTCATTTACAGTCTTATAAAGTCATTAGACGATCAAAACAAATTTCCAAACGGTTTAGACATGATATCAGTATGATGCAAAAAGTGGCAATTGACTAAATAATGAAAAATATGTAGTCATGCATGTGAGTACCAAAAGGAATCCGCTAAATTTCGGTTACAAGTCACATAAATCTAAAGACTGTAAATTCAACTAAATATTTAGGGATTACAATTGCGAATTACTTAAGTTTGTAACCTTTCGGGTGAATTTTTAAGACAATATTATTTATGAATGCTAATGGTCATTGAGCTGAGTGTAACCTCCCCACAGAAATTTTAAAAAGGACAATATTTAATAGAAATGGAGCCAAACGTAACCTCCCTGCAATGAAATGTACTGACAAAGGCAATAAAAATGTGAAATTCGCAATCTGACTCTGGTGTAAGCTCCCACAAAAAATATAATAAAAGATAATTCAGTGCTAATGAAACTTCAGTGACAATGAAAATTCAATTAAACCGAAATATCGGTCTTTGGCCCTGTGCAAAAAATCATGATTAATTTCTTACCTCAGTATAACAGCATGTCAAATTTCTGCTCTTATGGTTGGCCAAGGCTTGGAGGAACTGCATTGCAAATAATAATATTTTTTTTTTTTTTTGAAATTTAACTGAAACTTTTCTTTAAAGGAAATGGAAGGAGATCCTTGGTTCAATTAAAAGGTTCTTTTGTAAAAAATTGCTTTGAAATCAAAATTATTATTGGGGCGATTATTGCACAAATTAGTTACAGCTAATTTACATTACTAGCTGAGCATTGCTGATTCATTACCTTGTTTAAAATACCTCGTCCTGAATCTTGACCAGAATGCCATGTCGACGCTCGCCGACTCCTCACACACAACTGCACTCGACTGCTACTACCGACATACTGCACTGCTCACAGACTGCCCACTGACAGACTGCTCGCAACTGTACTGCACGACTACTACCGACCGAGAACTGGACGCAACTGAACTGAGCTACTGCTACCGACAGAGAGCTGCTCGCAACTCTCGCGCGGTCAAGCGCAGACTAACCACGATAAAAGGCTCTCTGGTCAAAGATTTTATCATGCCTCACCATCGCTGCTACGTTACATACGTGTTTCATAACCCTCCACTGGGGGGGGGGGGGGGGCGGAATTTGGCAGCGATGGTGAGTCATTTGGACTTGCCATCGCAAGAAATTTTTACAATTTACAGAATACTCAAATGTAGTACATAAATTAAATGTGGTGCACGCGCACCGAGTACAAACATTTCAGACAAAGATAAGATATGAGTACAAAACATAGTAGCAAATCAGAAAACTGTATATACAAATTATTTGACAGATAACAAAGTGCACACGCACTGAAAAAATTCTTTAGCATTTTCAGAACAAATAAACAGAATGGCAGAAAATCATGTTGATAAGTGACATGAGTGCACATGCACTGCAGTTGAGAACATATCAGCAAATGACGAAATGTATATACAATGAGTAACAAATGACATAAGTGCATACGCACTGAAGTATTGAACATACAGAATGAGTACAAATCATATTGAAAAATGAGAAAAGTGCACAGGCACTGAAGATCAGTAGAAAACATATTAACACATAACATAAGTGCACATGCACCGTAGTTCAGAACATATCATTAAAATAAAAATGTATATACAATATAAAAGACAAGAGTGCACATATACTGTACTTCAGAACAAATCGAAAAAATGTCTTTAGCATTTTCACAACAAATAAACATAATGGCAAAAAATCATGTCGACAAGTGACATAAGTGTACTCGCACTGGAGTTCAGCAAATCGAGAAAAATGTATAACCCATGAACATAAATGATGTTAGCAAAAAAATGATTTTCACTATTAGGATAGGAAAGGGAAGGATTGCATCATGGTTGTAGCACTTTAGATTGCACACAGCTGTTCTGAAAGTCCATATCTTTCCACAGAAGTACAACACCAAGTGACACAATTTGAAGTTCTTTTCCCATCATAATTTATCAGCGTAGCCAAGACACTGAACTGTCGTAGTAATGTTGCATGTTTTCATTTTGGCAGTACACTAGGTACACCAAACAGTGCGACCATAATAACGTCTTCATCGCTCACGATGGTGGACAGCATGTCGTGTCAACACCACGCTCTTACAAGGCACACCAACGTAGAATTAGTGCAAAAACCAAATATAGTGCTCCATGATCATGAGGATGGACAGGACAAATCGACATTCCAGTAATTCAGGGTAGTTAGCTCATAAGGTGAAGGACATTAAGTCACATAATATTGAGAATTACAGTAGTAGTTTTCGGCATTCATAGCCTAGTTATTGAACATTTCTGTACCATGTATTTAGTATTACAGAATAATGTTCATAAAATTAAATTATTGGCATCATGGGTAATTGTATTACAATAAACAGTGGCAGTCCTTGGCCAGTTACAAAACATATTTAGTATGACAGAATAATGTTCATCAGACGTCTTAATTGAAAAGGAGAGTCAATTATTGGCCTAGCATTAACATAATACATTGAGTGATACAAATTATTGGCACTCATTGGGCATTTGCCAAAATATGAAAAGTCAACATTGAAAATAAGAGCTAATTAATGGCATAACTAATAACATAATATATCGAGTAATACAAATTATTGGCACTCATTGGCCATTTACCAAAATATGAAAAGTCAACATTGAAAATAAGAGCTAATTAATGGCATAACTAATAACATAATTCATTAAGTGACACTAATTATTGGCACTCAGTGGCCATCAAGTATCGAATAGTATAAAACATTGTTCCTCATTCAGTATTATTCAGATCATTAAGAAGTCATTATTAAAAATCAGCTAATTACAGTCATAGCATTAATAATCATGGGCATTATAAGTAGTCTCATTACAATAAACAGTGGCAGTTATTAGCCAGTTACAAAGTATTATTTTATATATATATATTTTTTTGTCTCATTAAGAAGTCATTACTCAAGTGACATACTATCCAGAGCTAATCAGTATTATTCAGAATTATCATAAACTAGTGACATTATGTGGGACTGTTAATACATTTTTTTTTGTTAGTAATGCATTGCGTTGGGATCGATAATTAATTGCTGAGGCATAACACTATTTGCTTTTGACCTATTGCTGCAAATGAGGATAGGTAACGTCATTCGTCATGAGTCAGCTGTAGCAAGGTTATGTAACAAGGCAGTATATGTGATCACATTTATAAATGATAGACACAAATGGGTAAAAAAAATAAAAATGCAAGTACTAGAGCAGGTATAATAAGTAACAGGTTTAGTAAGTATCATGAAAAGCTTCTCCTGGAAAAAAAATACAAAATGGATTATTGACCTGAAAGAAGAAACACATACTATGCTGAAAAGTAGTGAACTTCGGATTAACAGGTAGTGAAATGTGTATAAAAATGTGTTCCATAGCTGTCCTTTCCAAAACTTTCCGTCATCCTACTATGCAATATAACACCTGCTGTCAAAGCAAACTGCAACAAATACTTAAATAATTACATAGCATAAATACATAACTTCAACATTATCCTCATCTGTAAAGAAAAAAAAACTTCATTATCAATCACTTCATTATCTGTATTATCATAACTTCATTATTATCATCACGTATAAAGAAAAACTTCATTATTCATAACAGCATATCCTTCATCATTATTCATCAGCATTCATTATCATCTGCAAAAAAAATCACTTCATTACTCATTACACAACTATTCCTTATCTCTAGCATATTTCATCACTAAAACTAAGATGTGTAGTTCTGTCTGACAGCCTGCATCAATCGCCTTGTATTCTGAAAGAAAAATTAGTTAAGACTGCTATTCTACGATGAGTATAGTATATTCTTGTTAATGCTTGTTAATCCTGATCCATTTACTCTTCCTCATAAAGTTATTGCATCTTCTTTCGTTTATTCCGTAGGTGAAATTCCCATTTATGTTGAATTTATTTCTTACACGCATCATTTCTTTCTGAAATTGATGAACAAAGATTAATGTCTTGCATTTAAATCATATACCCACTAAATAATGACTGGTTTATGGTGACATAATTAACCATACAGCATAACATGACAGAAAACGTAATATGTCAAAGACATTGACAGTGTTCAGAGGCAAAATGTACAGAGAATATCACAATGCAGCAGCAAAAAGAAAAATGTAAAACAGTCACGATGTTGAGATATCATAGGGCAAAAAAGTGTCAAAGTCAACTGGTGTGTGTTATATCTTAACTATTTCACAGTGCATATAAACGAAACAGAAAAACAATCACACACATAAAAAAAATGGAAAATGTGAACAGTCTGATGTGTAACGACAAGAAAAGCGACCTGCTAACCTTACCTTGTCGGGCACTTGCCAAGAAAAAATACGATAATCATCAGTAATTAGTCATGTGAATATAATTGCATAAGTGGTCATAAAAAATTAGTAAATGGCATCATAGTGTGTCGAATCATAAAGTGTCTTCATTCAATAAAGGGTTTAATATTTGACCAATGGTGGTTGCCTTTCGATTTTCTGGTTCTCAAAGTTTCGACGTGTACAACATTGGGATGAGGAATGCTGCGAATCCGATATGGACCTGCGTATAGAAGTTCAAATTTACTGCACTTACCTTTTAATTTGCTGGATAAATAGTGTGTACGCACTAATATCTTCTGTCCAACGTGAAAATCGCGGCGTGTACAAACCTGTTTTTGCTGTTTTCTCCGGCGCTCTGCGGCACGTTTGATGTTGTTCAGCGCAATGTCAATTATTTCGTGGTGTCTTAGTCGACGACATTTAGGGAAGTTTACTAATTCTTTAATTTTGTTTGGTGGTTCAACGTTTTTCAGTATAACAGACGGAGTTAGCATAGTGGATTCATTTGGAATGGAATTAATTACATCTTGGAATGAGAATATGTGTGTATCCCAATCAATATGTCTTTTGTGGCAGTATATTCGGCACAGCTTACCAATTTCTTTCATTAATCTTTCACAGGGGTTCGAGGAAGCATGGTACTTGGATATATAAATCGGAGAAATGTTTCTAGCTCCTAACATGCGTGTCCATATGACAGAACGAAATTGAGATCCATTGTCAGAAATTACTTTCATCACATGCCCTACATGAAATAGAAAATGTTTTACAAATGCTTTCGAAACAGTTTTAGCAGTAGCTTTGCGTAACGGAGTGAAAGTAAGAAATTTTGAAGTGAGCTCAACAGCGACAAAGATGTAGCAAAAACCTCTGTTAGTTCTCGGAATTGGACCAAAAATGTCTACTGCGGCCATATGTCTTAATTTAACAGGTACAATGGGATATAAAGGAGGAATATGTGAAGTGGTGTCTGATTTAGCTTTCTGGCAAATTTTACAAGACGCTAAAACTCGTCGTATACGTTTCTCCATGTTGGTAAAATAACAGTTCTGTCTCAGTATAAGAAAACATTTTCGTGCTCCGTAATGTGCGTAACTTAAATGAGTGTACCAGATTAATTTGTTAACCAGTTCGTCAGGAATGCATAATAACCAATTGTTGCTGTCAGGATGAGAGCGGCGAAACAGAATGTCATTGCGTACAGTGTAATGGTTTCTAATCGTAACATTATTCTTATCTTGCCAAAGGTGTTTAATTTCTTTCCACACGTTGTCTTTATTTTGTTCTTGTGCTATGTCCTGTAATGACGATGAAATAAAGTTTTCAAATGCAACTTGCTGAATGAACATGACACTGAAATTTGCTTTGCGGAAGTTGGTTGCTACGTCTTGCTGATTGTTGCTCAGAGAACGCGATAGTGCGTCTGCTATAACATTTTGTGTGCCGGGAATGTGAACTACTGTAAAATTAAATTCTTGTAAATAAAGTTTCCATCTGCTTAATCTGTCGTGAGTGAATTTAGCCGAAAGTAAAAATTGTACCAGTCTGTGGTCTGTGTAAACGGTAGTATGTCTGCCATAAAGAAAGTGCCGAAATCTCGTAAAAGCCCATACAACACATAATGTTTCAAGTTCTGTAACAGAATAATTTCGCTCAGCAGGTGACAGAATGCGGCTTGCAAATGCGATGTTTTTAATTACTGTTGAGCCATCTTCTTCAATTTCCTGGAAAATGTGTACGCCTAAAGCCGTGTTAGAACTGTCGGTGGCAATGGAAAAATTTCTGGTAAGATCTGGGTGCGATAAAAGTGGTGCATTCAACAAAGCATGTTTCAAATAACATTCTAGTGAACAAGATTCTGCGTGTGAAAATTATTGCTTACGTTACTGGAATATGCAACCTGTACTGTACGTGGTCAAATTGTATCGTACGTGCTGTTATTTAACTCACGGGAGGATGCTGTGGCATATCCTCTATTTGAACTGTTCTGTTAACTCTTCCTGACGTATTACGCTATGGATGACACCTATTGCCTGGTTCATTCATGATTATTTGTTGTTGCTAATGTTCTTGCTGCTGAAAAGATCGACTGTTATTAAATGTACGCTGAAAATTGTGCTCATCGTTTTTACGTCTGTCGTGATAGTCATTCCTATACGGTGTATTGCGATAGGAATTGAAATACTGAGTTTTCTGTACGTAGTTATTTCCTTGCTGCTGTGCGTTACTATTTGTTGGATCTGGGACTATACATGCACGCGGCGAAACATTAAAGTTTGGTTAACCTTGTAGACTGCATTGTTGGTTAGGTATGCTAAGCGGCTGACTTTCATGCTATTGTAGTGAAAAACATCTATTGTTACAAAAATGTGGTTCCGATTGCTCAAAATTTTATACATACTGATGATTACGATTTTATCTGTTATTAAAGTTCTCGTGGTAGTTCTGGAGTGCCTACTGGAAATTGTCACATTCGGTAAAAGATTTGTCATATCGGGTTTTCATTACAACATTTCTTAATTCTACAAAGAGCAATAGTTAAAGAGCAGTTTTGATAGATATAAAGGATAGTAGAAGAGAAGGCAGCAGTGCAGAAAACTAACGATGGAATAGCACTACTACAGCTCGGGGCCCTATGCACGCTACGGCACATATTCATTAAAGCGTAATGAATCCCCTGAGGTCAATTACGCACTGCAAATAAATTTTAGCTTTTGCGTTACAGGCAATAGCGGTATAAATTCAAAAGCAAATAGTTGTATCCATGTTAATTCCAATTTCTGCATTATAGGCAATGCTGTTGTAAATACAAAAATAAATTGTCGCATCTGGTTCAAAGCTAGCTTCTGCATTACAGGTAATAGCGGTGAAAGTACAAAAATAAATTGTCGAATACAGTGCAAATCGTGTATCTGTGTTCTGCCATTATTAAATTCCTTACATTTTCTTGCGGATAAAAATTGCTCATAATCTACGTTCTCGTCATTGAATTTGTAAACACGTTCGGGTTTGTATGTGAATCTGTTTGTCTGTGTCATTTCGTACTTCAAGTTGCGTAGCATTTCAGATTTTAAGTCGCGTAGCTTTTCGGATTTTAATTCGCGTAGTCTCTGTAAATTGTTCACATTATACACGCTGCGTAAGTCTGACAAATGCTCGCAACGTGGCGAATTCTGTGACGTATTGGTGACTGAAATAGTTTTCAATTCTGTTACTTTAATATTTTCGCCAATTTGGTTGTTGTGTCGTTCACTTTTATTAACAAGTTCCGTATTCAGAGTGTGTGAAACTTCCAGTGGCTCTAAATTAAACTCGTCGCGTATCTGTATTGCGTTTTTATGGCATTGTTCAGTGACTGCATTAACTTCGTCTTCATGTGATTCTGTTGTGCCTACACGTGTGCTACTTAATTCTTGTGCAACAGTGCCAACTTCTTCATTACTGTTATTAGCACAAGCCTCAGTATCCTCACGTAATTGTTCTTTACTGTCTTGACATTGCACAGTAACAGCTGTAATCTGCTCACTAACTTGTTTGTTCTGTTCTTTAAGGTCGTCTTGTTTTTCGTTTGTGAGTTCGAAACTTTCATCAATTGTTTCGCTAAGTTGTTTGAAATGGTTGTCGAAACTTTCATTAAGTTTGTCGTACGTTTCATTCGTCTGTTTGAAACTTTTATCAATCATTTCGCTAAGTTGTTGTTTGAGTTTTTCGTTATCTTGTTTGACCTGTTCACCAAGTTGTTGTTTGAGATTTTCGTTATCCTGTTTGATCTGTTCACTAAGTTGTTGTTTGAGATCTTCACTCTGTTGTTTGGAATTTACGCTAAATTCGTTCTTAAACTGTAGCATTACTGCCATAAATTGTTCCAAACCAAAAGTAGCTGCTGCATTCTCAGTGCTCTGTGGTGGAGTACACGCAATTGTCACGTTCTGTGTGACCATTTGGTCATTCTGTAATTTGCAAAAAGATTTGTCAGTCAAACGTACACTGTCAGTCACTATTTCTGAATTAAATGGATCCGTCGTACTTTCAGAACACTGTCCATTTTCATTAGACAAATTTGTCTGTTCGTCACGTGAATTTAGTAAACCGGTTGTGTTAAGCTGGGCAGCGCTCATTACAATAGAGCGTCCCGCGTCATCGATTGTCGTCAAATCAACACAAGACATAGCCGAGTTCGTTTGTTCATCATTAAGATAAATATCATCATTAGCGGTTGGAATGCACTGATTGTTAGTGAACGCAGGATTGTCATCATTACACTGCGTGTCACTAGTACTATTGGTGAAGTTATTTAATTCGCTTATTTCGTTCATAATACCTCGCGATACACTATTCACAGTCTTTCGCGGCATTTTTGCAACAGTCACAATTATTCACAAAAGAAATAAGCACAAATACAAAAAGGCAACAAACAAATACAACAGAGCAACGAATTGCCGTTGACCTGTAGAAAGAAAGTCACAATATTAGTAAAAGCGTTGCGCCAAATCCTAATTATATCTAAGCAATAAGAGCAGATATCTGACTGTTTTTCAAAAGATTCTCAACGAAATACGATCCTGGACTGGGTGTCGCCAAGTGTAACCTTTCCGGAGAATTTTTACGTACAATATTATTTATGAATGCTAATGGTCATTGAGCTAAGTGTAAGCTCCTCAGAGAAATTTTGAAACAGTAATATCCCTAGCAATTAAATGTACAGACAAAGGCAATAAAAATGTGAAATTCGCAATCTGATTCCGGTGTAAGCTCCCACAAAAAATGTAATAAAAGATAATTCAGTGCTAATGAAACTTCAGTGACAATGAAAATTCAATTAAACCGAAATATCGGTCTTTGGCCCTGTGCAAAAAATCATGATTAATTTCTTACCTCAGTATAACTGCATGTCAAATTTCTGCTCTTATTGTTGGCCACGGCTTGGAGGAACTGCATTGCAAATAATAATATTTTTTTTTTTTTTTTTTTGAAATTTAACTGAAACTTTTCTTTAAAGGAAATGGAAGGAGATCCTTGGTTCAATTAAAACGTTCTTTTGTAAAAAATTGCTTTGAAATCAAAATTATTATTGGGGCGATTATTGCACAAATTAGTTACAGTTAATTTACATTACTAGCTGAGCATTGCTGATTCATTACCTTGTTTAAAATACCTCGTCCTGAATCTTGACCAGAATGCATGTCGACGCCCGCCGACTCCTCACACACAACTGCACTCGACTGCTACTACCGACATACTGCACTGCTCACAGACTGCCCACTGACAGACTGCTCGCAACTGTACTGCACGACTACTACCGACCGAGAACTGGACGCAACTGAACTGAGCTACTGCTACCGACAGAGAGCTGCTCGCAACTCTCGCGTGGTCAAGCGCAGACTAACCACGATAAAAGGCTCTCTGGTCAAAGATTTTATCATGCCTCACCATCGCTGCTACGTTACATACGTGTTTCAAGTTGAAACGATGACATAGATAATGTTGTGGGTAAAGCAAATCAAAGACGACGATATATGGCCAGAACACTGAGAAAATGTAACAGGTCTACTAAACAGACTGTTTATTCTACGCTTGTAGCTCCTCTTCTGGAGTACTGCTGTGCGTTGTGAGATCCGCATCGGGCAGTATCGACGAAGGACATCGAAAAAGTTCATTCTGTTGCGAAATAGGGGACAGACCGCCATGGACACGGTACTTGAATTGGGGTGGAGATCATTCACACAGAGGCGTTTTCGTTGCAGCGGGATCTTGTCATGAGATCTCAATCACCAACTTCGTCCTCAAAGTGTGAAAATATTTTTTGGCGGCCACCTACAGAGGGAGAAACAATTATCATGATAAAATAAGAGAAATCAGATCCAGCACGGAAAGATTTAAGTGTTCATTTTTCTTGCGCGCCGTTCGAGACGAGAAACAGCTTGAAGATGCTTCGATGAAACCTCTGCGACGCACTTAAGTATGAATTGCAGAGTAATCATGTAATGTAGCTGTAAAATACGCAGATGTTCGAAGCTGTTTTACATACGGAGTTCGATTTTTAAAATAAATCAACGGTTTACTGGTATGTGACTAAAATGCATTGTCGTCGTAGCATAATGTACGACGGAAAAATACTGTTAGATTTTCTGAAAGGGTGCTGGAGCCAAGCGGGTGGAAAGAGCCGCTTACTCGTTGAACAAGTAGTGTGTGTCACTGTATCTCACTGTAGGAAAATAATTTTAGAGCCCGTTCGCCATGCATGAAAATGTTTCGGAGTTGGTGGAGGAGTTGTAGGGAGAATGATTTTCCGCCCCCACGCGCCGGCCGCTGCCGCGCAGTTTTTCAATTGCCCTGGGCAAGGCTCGGCGCTCGTGTGTTCCTTGCTGCCCAGCTTCCGGCGCTCGGGCGCGCCCCGCCTCTGCCTAAGAACAAAGGCCTTCCTGCCCAGGGTCGGCGTTATTCACATTCGTTACATTCGACGCCAAAGTTGTAACTGAAACAAAAGCTCTCGCTTATGCAGGACGGCGTATTGTTCAACTTCAGGCCGCTAGGCGCCACTTCTGTGGTCGTTTGAGCGGAATCAATTTTCGCCTGTCCTTTTTCGTCTTCACACCCTTGCTCGACGGGACATTTATGAAAACATACAGCCTTTTTTGGCCTCGCGAGAATATTCTAAAATTTTTGTTACTTGCTCCTTTGTCTGCTTCCAGTAATCGGTGGATGTTAGTGCCATGAAATGCCACATGGCGTTTTCGTGTACTGGTCTCAAATCTAACGCTCCAGAAGCTCATTATAACGCGAAGCTGACGAGAAAAAAAATCTGTGGCGGTCACTGTACGAGGTAACGTCTAATTAGAGAACTTTTACGACTTCATCATACATAAACGACATTTTAATCAAATTCCAAGAGCTGAGATTCATGTAACAAGTTTGTGTAACTTTTTTTTGTCATAGTATATCATACATAATCTTTTCATATTTTTCGGCCAAACTCCTATAATAATTCTGGAATGAAATTTTCGCCATTTGATTTCGGTCTTAAGCCATTATCAAGCACAGCAATGTCGGGTATAAGTAGACTTTGTTAAGCGAAGTCAGCGTCAAGATTTAATGAATTGAGTGTCTCATGGCGTAGATAACTACAAGATGACCGAAATGTATGGCAGATAGGTATGAAACATTTTTTTCCAACCGTAAGACAACTCAGCTAAGGAATGAACATCAATGTGGTATTTGACGATGCTGGTGCTCATTCCGCATTTAACATTTGACTATGCCATTATGGCTGCAGTACATCAGGCCTTTGTTTTTATGAAACAGATCTGATGATGGTCATTAGAGACCGAAACCGGTAATCTGTTAAACAAAAAAGAGTGTGGCCATAGACGTAAATAAAAAAAAAAAAAACTTATCAATGTGATAGTTACACGTGCAGTGAATATGGGCTGAAAATATACTATGGAAGTTACAACCATTCTGTGGCTTATTTATCTTATCGTTGGAAACCGTGTTAGCCATGTGTTTGTCATAAATTACGGTGACTTTGTACTTATGTACACGTTAGGGCACCCAATCACGAGCTCTTGACAGTGACTTCATGTCTAATTATACGTAGCATAATTGTACTTGATAATGGCTTAAGGCCGAAATCATGATAATGGTATGAAATAAATAAGTTGTACAATCACATGACGGAAATCTCATTCAAACAGCATCTTGTACAATTTCCCACCACTGGAAGGGTATGCTTAAAAAAAATATCTCTATCTTCGTCGACCCCCGTACCAGCTCTTTTCCACCACGTGGTCCAATCGTCTCCTCTCCTCCAGCTGCTTTCTGTCATTCATTTTATCTAATCGTTCTTCCGCCTCCCCCTTGATACGTTGCCCTCCGCCCCCTCTCCAATCTTCATCTCGCGCGCCTTTCCTAGCATCCTCGTTTCATTAATTCACTCCACATTCCTGTACCATTTTAATCCATACATTTTCTTTAGTGTTGTTTTATGGGAGTTCCTCATGTGTCATCCACCTAGAATTTGCATTTCCCACCTTTTCCATTTTTTTTAAATTCCTTATCTGACTTCTCAGAAACTTCATTTCACTTGTCCTTCCTCTACTTTTTCCCCTTTCCTGCTGTGACCCATATTTCCGCATCACACAATAAAACTGGTATGTAATACGTTCAGTATATCAGCTTCTTAGTTACCAGGGGGACTTCTTTGTTCCATATGATTTCTTTCGAACTTCCAATAAAGTCATTAACTTCCTTTCCACATTCACTGTTTCTTTCTCATTTCTCAATTTTCCTATTTTTAACTCTCCATGTTTCTGCCATTATCAGCTGCTCAACATCCAGTGCACGTTTCCTACCGGTCTCTCCAGTTTCCCTGCTGGTACCACCACTTCACATTTGTCTATATTAAATTTTATGCTATACACCTTTACAGCTGCTTCCCAAATGTCTAATTGCTTCTGTGCTTTGTCTCCATTGTTCTCTCAGACAGTCAAATTAGAAAACTACATTGCTGTCATCCTGTCTCCTATGTCTCTTGCCACATGTTTCATCAGATCATTCACCAGAAGCATGAAAATTATCGGAGAAAGTCACCTCCATGTTTCCGACAGCTTCTTCATGTCAGCCGTTCTGTTCTCTTTCTTCCCGCTCTCACAGAAATTATACGTCACAGGTATAATTATTTTAGACTCAACAAAATCTGTTTCTCTACTTCTCCCATTTTTAGAGCCTCCCAAACTTTAATACTGGATAAAGTGTCGTACGCTTCTTCCCCTAAATCCAGGAAGACAATCAGCAATTCTCTCCAATACCCATAGCGGCGTCCCTCCAACTGCCTTGCTTAAAATATGAGACCTACGTTCCAAGCCAGAGGCCACGTTCTTCTTCGCTCACCTCATTTATTAAATTATTTTTATAATTTCTTCTAATATGTACAACAAAGACAGAAGCCTTTCTTAATAATTCACTTGTATTTTGGGCTAAAATATTAGCAGGCAGTTCCGCAGGAACTCTAATCTTGCTTATTCAATGAGCATTTGTTGTGTGAAAAAATTAATGAATTGGATTTTTCACTGCATATAACCTGTTTGTGTTTTTATTTTAAATTAGTGACCCACCGCGTCTTCGCATGACAAGCACTAAGCAGAGTGTGTACAACATTACATGGCTCCTAGCTGCGCAGACAGCGAGCTGTATGAGGGGACAATGGAAGTCCACATCTACACCTACATAGACACTCGCAAGTCATCGTACGGTGCGTGGCGGAGGGTACCCTGTACCACTACTTGTCATCTCCTTTCCTGTCCCACTCGCAAATAGTGCAAGGGAAAAATCACTGTTTATATTCCTACGTATGAGCCCTAATTTTTCGTATCATACCTTCGTGGTCCTTACTCGCAGTTTATGTTGGCAGCAGTAGAATCCTTCGGCAGTCAGCTTCAAATTCCAGTTCTCACTGCGGACGGGAAGCCTCCTCTCAGAACTTCTGAGCTACAACTAGCTAGTCTGCAAACAATTCTATTAAGAGGCTATGCCAGTACTATCAGTAATTTATTATTAAAAACATAAGAGATAATCGGATTACCCTGAAATAATGCAGAAGGCACGATTTACAGTTTGACAACTATTTATATGAAAAAGAAACGTAAATAAGTTGCAAACTACAAGGTTCACACATTTTATTCAGCATGTAAGCGATGGTTTTGGGGATATTACTGTACACCTTGTCTTAAATGTAGCCCTAATAAAAGGAGTCGCATGTGTTCAGATCCGGAGAATATGGCGGCCTATCGAGGTCCACGCCAGTAGCCTGTGGGTACCCCAAAGCCAGAATGCAGTCCCCAAAGTGCTTCTTGTGAATATAAAGCACTCTCCTGTTTCGATGGAGTCGAGCTCCGTCTAGCATGAACCACATCTTGTCGAAATCGGGGTCACTCTGGATATTGTTGATGAAATTATGTTCCAAAAACCTTGACGTAGCGTTCCCTTGTCACCGTGCCATCAAAGAATATCGCACCGATTATTTCGCGTGTAGACATTGCATACCACAAAGTGACCCGTTGCCGGTGAAGAGACCTCACGATAGCGAAATGCGGATTCTCAGTCCCCAGATGCGCCAATTTTGCATATTGACAAACCCATACAAATGAAAGTGGGCTTCGTCGCTATACCAAACCATGCAAGCGCTTACTAATTCCCTCATGCCCCGAGGCCAATAGTACAGTTTGAACGTCCTAACGCAAACCGATCAGGAGTTACGACGATTTCATTTCGTATAGTTCAATAATCATCATCCTGTATTTTAGCATGACTCGTAAATTAGCTTCATTTACGAAAACAAAAGGGGGTTTGTGAGTGTGAAGAATTTTATGCAAACAAATTGGGGAATTTTCTCTTTTGAAAATTAGAAGCTCAAAGATTCCTGTAACTTTCTCATCTTAATGAGTAATCATGCAGTTTATTAATATTATAGCGTACAGCCCTATACTTTGCATAGAGCATTGTGTATCAATACATACAGTTTGTTTGTGTGGGACTATTCTCTGTTTGAAGTACTCCTTAGGCTGTAGAGGCATTAACATCCCAGCAAGTACTACACAGAGATTCCAACTCTAAGGAGAGCTTTCCACGTTGGTGCTCAAGAGAAACGTTTTATTCAACACCAAATACATATGACGTCGTTGGCAATGTCAAGCAGACAGGCTCGCCTCCGGCGACCCTGACTGGCATCAGCCTGCAGTCAGCTGGGTTCCTCCCAGGCGAAGTGACGTACGTGAAGACACCATGCGTTGCTGACCTCGGACAGAGCAATAGCCGGCGGCCTCTGACAGTAGGCCATGGCACTGACGTGAGTGATGCCCTCCTACTTCTGCTACTAACGCATTGCACTACAGAGTAGCCGACCGGGTGACTCAGGCCACTGTGGGTGTGGGCGGAGACTGTCGTGCACGGGACACAACCATCTGTCTCCTAGCAGGAGTCTGGTGGTGGCAGGTCGATGGCGCTGTGACTCAGTGCTGACCCAACCTTCTTCGAAACCATGACTGCAGATGGTGGTGCTCAGCCGTCTCGTCGTCTAGTGTGGACCGCCAATTTGGGTGGTGCTGCTCGAATCCAGGTGACTGTGACTCAGAATTCGCACCTATTCATACGGCTGAGGCATATTTGTTGGACTATTGCCGAGCCACCAGTCACGTAGCTCATAACATTATCTTGACCTGGTGTGATTACGGCTCCACATCCGCTTCAGCTATTGCCGCTGCGCAACGTATGTTTCGCCAAGTGTAACCAACCCAATTTGAGGTTCTTCTAAGTATGTGTTATTCTGGTCCACCTCTCACTACACTGAACTTACAGGCCCTTGGTTGATATTTGCAACATTTCGTGGGGACTTCTTACAAATTCCTACAAGTTCCACTAAAAGTAAGGCAGCAACACTACAGTGTCCCACTCGACAGTAAGAACTGTACCGGTCGAGCCTTGCTCAGAACCGGTTCTCCACCGCGACTACGTCCACACTTGACCTATAAAATAAGTACAAATCCCAAGATAATGCTAGAGCGGCAGCTTCCAACACTATACACTTATTACACTAAATTTTACAGTCGCTTTACATGTTCCTTCCACTCTGAGAATTCACTCTCCATTTCTCGCTCAGGGAATCCATTCCACTGGAACCTGAACAACACAAAGCCCAGTTTTCTGAACGGCTCATCGTCTTAGATAAATGAAAGCTTTGCAGAGGAAGATCAGAGTCATTATGACTAGAAACTGTGACACCTGAGGTCATAGTTACCTGACGTCTACCATCCTGACGCTGCTCTAAGTGCTGCAAGTCTTGCTCCACAGTGATCTGCTCTCTTGAGTGGATATCATCTGACTTAGAGAATGAACAACACTTAATTCCCAGATATCATTCAAGAAGACAAGGTTTTGCTTAGGCAACATCTCTAAGGGCTCGTGGTAGTGTTATACTTAAGGGAGTAACTCGTATCATTTCAGATGGTAAATGAAACGTTGGTCCTGTAATCTCACACAAGTTTCTATTAATCAACAGCCGACTGCCTCCTAAGTCAAAGTGTGCAGCTCCCATGAGCTTCCCTGGTTCATAGCAACTTGCAACCACTTTTATATCGTTGTACCGCGAGTGCATCCAATATACGCCTGTTCACTAGAATAATGACTTTGATTCTATCCCCTCGTTTGAGATTGATCGACCTTATCCGATTGGCAACCTTAGGACACAGACCACTATCACCTCCAATAACTACAGAAGTGTAATGTTTCTCAACAGCACCTAAGATAACATTCGATCCTACTCAAAATTAATTGAATAAGCTACACAACACACAGAAAGACAGAAAATAATCAAACTCACAATAAGCATAACAAAAGAAAAAGCATATTGACTACATTCTTGGCCTTAATGCATACGGTGTAACAGGTACAGGGACCACCTTCTCCTGTTTCTCAGTCTTCCAATTCTTATTTTTTTGTTTCATTCCTTGGTTTCACTAAAATTCTCCATGGAATCGCTTCTAGTGCACCCTTGAATGGTTGTAAACACCGAACATGTACAGTCGTTAATCTCGTTGGCAACTGTTGCTTCACATTCACAGATGGCGAGGCTTCAATCATTTGGTACACGTCCCTGTACAGTATCACAAATTTCTTCGTCTTACCTTTTGTAGTATATGGACTCAACATCGTCACGCGCTGGTCGACTTTGTTTGAATTACATTTAGCATATTGTTTACTGCCTCCTCTTACCTTTTCAGTGTCTTGGTGTTCTCTTGTAGCATATTCTACCAAACACGTCTCACCGTTCTTACAAATTCTTGAACTGGCTCCCCAGTCCTGTTTAATCATATCCTATGGTGACAGCGTCTCCTAACCACATCACCTTAAATGAGGACAGCTCGGTGCTGCTGTGCACCTTCGAATTATATGCACTCATCGCAAAAAATAAACACTTGTGACACTCCGTATGGTGGGAATTAACAAAATAACGAACCATCCTCCCAACACAATTTCCTCATCTGGTCTTACATGACGTTCATCCCTTGATCCGTTATTATTGTTTCTGGCAACCCAAATTTCAGCATCCACCTATCCATCAACACTTGTTTGCTAGTTAAGCATCGGCAACGTATCCATGTAACAAGTAAGTTTGTCTATTACAGTCAGTACAAAACGATTCCCTGCTGAAGTTCAGTTTCACAGTCCACACACATCCACGCCAATATAACGAAAAGGTTCCTTCGATTCTAGCAACCTCTACAATAGTACCTGTTTCCGACTCAAATCTGCATGCTGCGCATACTGTAAACCATTCCTGATGTACTTTACTCTCATCCGCTGTTTCTCCACCACCACAGATTTATTGCTGTGCTCTCTCCAAATCCTGACAAAATGTGACAATGCATTTCTCTCAGTATCTCTTCGCTTATCCTCGCTGGTATAACAACCCATGGCCCTAATCTCGTATCCCCACACAATTACAGCTCACACATGCCGAAATGTAGCTGCTAACTGTACTGCATACATTCCACATCAGCGCTATGTGCCGTTTGAAACTCAGCGAGGTCTTGACCTAGTCTTTGTATCACCGCTGCCTTTCTGCTTAGCGTGTCTACATTTCCGTGTTTATTCCGTGATTTCTGGATTACTTTGTACTCAAATTCACAACCAATTTCCTTGAATTCCATTGGTAGCCTAAATGCCCCATACAGATGCCCAGGCGCAGCAGCGCACAGGCTCATAGACATTTTTGGTGTTAAACCTCTCAGAAGAGCATCGAGTACTCGGCTTCCTGTAGCATCATCTTGTTTGCTCATCACTCTGTGCTACCTCATGTGTATACACGTTAGATTTCTAATCCTGTCCGCAAAAGCCTCATTGGCTTCATTAGGCCACTTAGTAATTATACTCAATTGCTCATGTGCTTCCTATGTGTCTGTACTAATCCTTGCCTGAGTTTCTCAGAAATATCCGCCTTGTCCCCTGTGCGTCGTACCAATGACCTCGCTTCTCCTGACAGGCGCAGTCTTGCTATTTGCAACAACTGCTTTACAACCAATCCCTACTTCAGCCAATGACTAGAGATCTTCCACAAATGATAACACATCCTCGGACGACCTACCAGAAAATGGAGAAACAAGATTCACTCTAGCTGTATCTGCCCCTAGATTATGCGATTTCAGCAACCCCAACTACTCATCCTTCTCTAACCGCTTATTGTTCAAATGTGTGTGAAATGTTATGGGACTTAACTGCTAAGGTCATAAACCCCTAAGCTTACACACTACTTAACCTAAATTATCCTAAGGACAAACACACACATCCATGCCCGAAGGAGGACTCGAACCTCCACCGGGACCAGCCGCACAATTAACCGATTATTATTCACTGATATATTCTCTGACAATAACTGCGCTATCTCATTAACTAAATATTGCATAGTTACCTCACTGTTGACGTTTAATGTCTCTGGTGTCACCATTGCATCGTCATTACCCAGGTGCAGACAGCATGTCTACGGCGGTGTGGCATAAGGTCCCACAGGAAGTCTCAGTGCAGGAGGCGGCTAGCGTGACCTGATCCAGAATCGGTGGGTGCAGCTGGCAGTGGTCAGCCGTGTCTTCTTATAGAGTGGACCTGGCGTCGTGGTGGTGCTGCTGAACTCTGAATGAATCCGCCTCAAAATTCATACCCATTGACACAGCTCTGAGGTGCATTTATTCCACTATTATCCTGCTCCCGGTCAGGTTGTGTAGTTCTTGTCCTGGTGTAGTGATATAACTCTGCCCCGCTACTGTTATTACCTCTGCACGGTGCATTTCTTGCCAAGCACAGCTGGCCCGCCTTGCAGTCCCTTTGCGTGAGTTACTTCTGACCCACATACCGCCACAATGCCCTTATTAGTCCGCTGTTTCTACTGCAACACTTCGAGGCAACCTCCTTACAAACTACCATGAATTCAACAAAAACTAGGCAGCGACACTACAATATGTAAAAACTCAGAACAGGAAAAAAGCTTGGAGTTTGTTTTAGTACGGATTTTTAGAGTGAACTGTCCACTCATGCAGTACGTTGTATATGTTTAATAAATCCACACCGTTATTTAACTTTGTTGATACTGAAGAAAATAATAATAATAACAATAATACTGAATATACTCAAAAGCCACATATTTCCACAGCAATAAAATTTTTCTGTTTTGCTGCACAGTGAAAAAAAGATCTGGAACGAAGAAAGATTGAACTGAAAATGACAACTGAATGCAAAAGTAATGAATGATTTTTATTTATGGATTCTTCCGTTACAACAATTCCATATTTAAGGTTGAATAACAAAACAGCAAAAACCTGAAAAAAAGATTTTTAAGAAATCATCCACACGGCAGGATAGTACGAACATACCTCCGTTTGACTATCGCGCAGCTTCCGCATCGAGATCACCGAAATATGGAAATTTGTAGTAAGTTCCTGTGGGGCCAAACTGCTGGGGTCATCGGTTCCTAGGCTTACATACTACTTAATATAACTTAAAGTAACTTACGCTAATGATAACACACACACTACCATGCCCGAGGAATCACTCGAAC
Organism: Schistocerca serialis cubense; assembly: GCF_023864345.2. Taxonomy (NCBI): domain Eukaryota; kingdom Metazoa; phylum Arthropoda; class Insecta; order Orthoptera; family Acrididae; genus Schistocerca; species Schistocerca serialis. The sequence continues at coordinate 501,546,589 of NC_064642.1, read as the reverse complement.
CGCCGACGGGGAGAGCAGCGCGAACCGTGGTAAGGCGCCTCAGAGCGCGTCTACCCCGCGCGGCAGGCATCTCTGACGAAGAGAGGCAAGTGAAGGAATTGAAACGTAATACGTCGCCAGGTCTAGATGGAATCCAGGTTTGATTTTACGGAGATTACTCTACGGCACTGACCACTTACTTAGCTTGCATTTATCGCGAATCTCTTGATCAGCGCGAAGTCTCACACGACTGAAAAGAAATGCTCGTGACTCCTTTACACAAAAAATGTAAAAGAAATGACCGGCATAAATACAGACCAATATCCTTAACATGGCACGCCGCAGAATTTTTGAACGCGTTATGATTTCGAATGTAATATATTTCCTTGAGACAGAAAACGTCCACAAATCAGCACGGATTTATGAGGCATCGCTCGTGCGAAACTGAGCTTGCCCTTTCCTCACATGATACCCTGCGATCGTAGATGAAACGCGACAGGCCGGTTTCATACTCCTAGACTTCCGCAAAAAGTTTGCACGGTGCCCTACTTTAGATTGTGCAGGTACCAGTGCTACCAGCATATGGAACTGGTTCCCAGACGTGTGAGTAGCTCGAAGACTTCTTAATTAGAAGAACCCAGTACCTCGTCCTCGACGGCGTATGATCCTCAGAGCCAACGGTATCGTCAGGACTGTCGCAGGGAAGTTTGGTAGGATGACTCTCATTCTCTATATAAATAAGTGATCTGACGGACAGAGTGAGCAGCATTCTGCGGCTGTTTGCTGATGACCGGTGTACGGGAAGGTGACGTAGAGTTATTGTAGGAGCATACAAGATAACTTAGTCCAAATTTCTAGTTGTTGTGGTGAATAGTAGCTTGCTCTAAGCTTACAAAATGTAAATTAATAAAGACGAGTAGCAAAAACAATGTTGTAAAGTTCGAATACAGCATTAGTATTGTGCTGCTAGATACTATCACTGTGATTAGTGAAATGGAAGCGATATGAAATGGAATGAACACTAGGTGTTGATAGTAGGCAAGGTCAGTGCACCACTTCGGGTTACTGAGAGTATTTGGGTAAATTTGTGGAACATTTGTAAAGGAGACCGCGTGCACAACAGTAGTGCGACAAGCACTTGAGTACTCCTTAAGTGTTTCGAATCCATACAAGGTCGGAATAAAGGAAGACATTGAACCATTTCACATGCGTGATACTAGATTTATTACTGGTGGTTCGATCAGCGTGCGAGTGTTCCGGACACGCTTCCTGAACTTAAATGGGAATCGACGGAGGGACGACAGCTTTCTTTTCGCGAGGCATTATTGAAGAAATTTAAAGAACCGGCACTTGAGACCGACAGCAGAACTATTCTTCTGCTACCAATCGTCATTTCGCGAAAGGACCGTGAAGACAAGATGAGAGAAATTACTGCTTTTATGAGGCTTCTAAACTGTCTATTTTCTCTCGCTCTATTTGCGATTGGAACAGGACAGGAAATCACTAGTTCTGGTACGTGGTACCCTCCACTATTCACCATCGGTAGCTTGCAGAGTATGTATGTAAATGTAGATGTTCATGTAGAAGAATTTTACTACAACAAGATATAACACTTGTCTTTTGGACTTCGATCCCGTGACAAATTTATCAAGACTGAAGATTATTTTATTACTTGCAGAAGATAAATAACGAATACAAATAACGTTATCGCCTGTGTGAGCGCCTTAATACACTGACGAAGGATAGCGACCGTACGCAGCAGTAGAAACTTAAGAGCTGCTGACAAGTTTAAGAGGAAAGTGCAGCCGAATATTGAATTCATGTATTATCTAAGCGATTTAATGGCTCTGAGCACTACGGGACTTAACATCTGAGGTCATCAGTCCCCTAGAACTTAGAACTACTTAAACCTAACTAACCTAAGGACATCACACACATCCATGCCCGAGGCAGGATTCGAACCTGCGACCGTAACTTTGATTGCGTGGCGGTATTTACTAGTCTGCAATGTTTACACCACAGAAGAAGCAACGAGCTACGAAAGTTATATAAACGTGTATTTATTTCGTCAACAAGTTATCCAGTGCTTCAAAATCGCCCTAGTTTTAAATATTTCGTATTATCTACAAAGAAGAAATATAAGTGTATTTAGCTGAAAAACAAATAAACTATTTCCTTAGGAACCGTCACCATCATAGTAACGGCCATGAGAGCTACGGATGTCGGGGTTCCAGCAACTCGAATGATTTACGACGTCACTCCTGATCATTTGGCGTCTTGTTCCGTACAAATGGAATTTTTCTACTACATTAATGTAAGCGTCACAGGCTACACGATTAACAGGAAATTTTCAACAGCTTCCCAGTATAATCTGTATAAATTTCGGGGTAATTCCAAGCGCTCTTGATCTACGTAGACATTGATTTCACTGAACTTTATTCAAACATTGCGAACGGCAACAGAAAATTGCTCAAGTATCTTCCATGTCGGTGAAGGATAAGTTTACACTTGAACTAAAAGAAGTCTTAACTGTAAACGCTTTTTTAAGTTGGAAAATTCTTAACATAACGATGAAAATGTTTGCACCACTGAAGGACTGCTACTTTGCGACCAAAGAAAGAATATTTCGCTTTGAACAATATGGGACAAAATGGGTTGAAATGAATAGAGGAAGTGAAGGCATGATCAGGCCATCTAAAATTAAAATGACTGCTCGTGAAAAGTTGGGGAACGGTGATTCAAGCTCGGTCAGAATAAACTATTTATTATCCAAAATATTTATTGCACTCGTGTTCAGGATTCTCTGGTTTCTCTTTACCGGAATAATTCATGTCATTACATTTAATTCAATTCATCTTCATGTCGGTGGCTTCAGTGGGGTATCTGAAGATGCCTGAGGTATGAACGTCGTGCTATACGTCATGCGATACCCCCTGATATCGTGTTCTACCTCTTTTTGCGAGGTTTAGTGCAGCAACTTGACGCTGCATGGACTTAGCAAGTTGTAGGAAGCCCCCGCAGAAGTACTGAGCCATGGTGCCCCCATAGCCGTCCATAATCACGAAGATGTTGGCGGTGCAGGGTGTTGAGCACGAACTGATCTCTGGACTATGTCCCATAAATATTATATGGGACTCGTGTCGGGTGATCTGTGTGGTCAGATCATTACCTCGAAGTGTCCAGAATGTTCTTCAAACCAATTACGAAGAACTGTGGCCCAGTGACACGGCGCGTTGTCATCCATAGAAATTCAGTCATCGTTTGGGAATAAGAAGTCTTTGAACTGCTGCAAATGACCACCATGTAACCGATCATAGGCATTTCCAGTTAATGATCGGTTCAGTTGGATCAGAATACCAAGTCCATTCCATACAAACACAGCCCACACCATTATGGAGCTACCATCAGCTTGCACAGTGCTGATCGACAACTTCGATCCATGGCTTCGTGGGTTCTGCATCACACTCGAACCGTATCATCGGCATCTGTCAACTGAAATTGGGACTCATCTGCCAGGCCACGGTTTTACAATCGTCTGGAGTCCAACCGGTATATCCACGAGCCAAGGAGAGGGGCTGCAGGTGACGTTGCGCGGTTACAAAATCCGCTATCCTCAGTCTTCTGGTGACGCAGCCCATTAATGCCAAATTTCGTCTCACTGTCCTAATGGATAAGTTCGTCGTACACCCCACATTGATTCATGCGGTTATTTCATGCTGTGTTGTTAGCCTATTAGCACTGCCAACCATAGGCAAACGCCGCTGCTCTCGGTCGTTAAATGAAGGCCGTCGGCCAATGTGCTGTCCGTGGTGAGAGGTAACACACGAAATTTTGTATTCTCGGCTCACTCCTTGCACTGTGAATATCGCAATATTGAATTCCCTAACGATTTCCGAAATGGAATGTCCCATGCGTTTAGTTCCTACTACCATTCCGCGTTCAAAGTCGGTTAATTCCTGTGGTGTGGCCATAATCACTTGGAAAACCTTTTAACATGAATCCCTGAAAAAAAAATTACAGCTTTTCTGTTGCACTGCCCTTTTATACCTTGTGTACGCGATACACCACCATCCTTTCATGTATATATCGCTATACCATGACTTTTGTCACATCACTGAATTGGGTTGCATTATCAAAGCAACGGTGCCCAGCTTATGCCGCTAGAGTCCCCCACCACACAGCCACAATCACTGGCCTGGCGCCTCTCAGAACCGTGCAGCACCCTCCAGCTGGCTGCTACAAACACAGACCTCTTCCTACTTCGGCACATCGTATACATACTCCGGCAGTGTAAACAGCTGCCACTGTCAGCCACAGGCTACATCGCTTCAGTCTTGTACTGGCGGACATGTAAATCCTTCCTCTGACAGGCACCAAAGCACAACACGCCATGGACACTCACACAGTTTTGAACCAGCGTTGATTTCAATGCATGCTCAGTACAGTACTTTGAAGACTGCCTTTCGACTTAGCAGTCGCTGTTCATGGGAGTAATTGGAGCATCAAGAGTGTCTTTAAATCGCTGCTATCGGCTATAGTGACTGTATCATTTGCCAAGAGAGAGCAAAGCTATTCAGATACCACATTATTCGGTTAGGACATCAAGTGCCACACATTAAACTGTACCAAAGTTCATTACTATCTTATAACATACTCTTAATAAGTGTTATTGGATTTTTCTCTGCCTGTTTCCACAATTCAGTTATAGTGATGCCCTGCCAAACAAGTGTTTAATTAGTAAGTGTGCAATTAGCCACCCTAAAAAAAAAGTCTCCGAGCACTATGAGACTTAACATCTGACGTCATCAGTCCCCTAGAACTTAGAACTACTTAAACCTAACTAACCTAGGGACATCACACACATCAATACCCGAGGCAGGGTTCGAACCTGCGACCGTAGTGGTCGCGCGTTTCCAGACTGAAGCGCCTAGAACCTCTCGGCCACACCGGAGGGCTAGCCACCTATAAGAAACTGTAGCAGGGAAACAATTTCCTGCTACCGTAGATGTTTGGGGTGAATTAATAGCATCATTTACTTACTATATTCACAACATATTGAAAATTGCCGGCCGGGGTAGCCAAGCGGTTCCAGGCGCTACAGTCTGGGACCGCCCGAACTCTATGGACGCAGGTTCGAATCCTGCCTCGGGCATGGGTGTGTGTGATGTCCTTAAATTAGTTAGGTTTAAGTAGTTCTATGTTCTAGGGGACTGATGACCTCAGAAGTTAAGTCCCATAGTGCTCAGAGCCATATGAACTATTTTTATTGCAAATTGTATTAAACTACAGGGTGCCTATAAGTAAACTTTCGCTACTTTGGCCAGTGTAAACGGAAAACTATTTACATTATGGTTAGCCAACTTTATAGAAATGATGTTCATATTGTATGCTGCAGAATTTGCGTTATTAGTTGTGATAGTATCATATCTTGCCGTTAGGCGGCGGCCGTGGCACGATGATGTAGAGATGAGACGCGAGCATCAATGTCCACTACAGCTGAACACTAGTATGATCAAGGTGAGGAGAGCTTTACTCGTAAAGCTGTTTCATGAAAACAACAGCAACAGTACTGGAGCTATACGCGAGTATCGAAGCATTTAAGGAATACGGAGGGGTCCCCTTTCCACACTGTGGTTGAGCAGCAGGATACGGAAATTCGAATTAACTGACAATCTGGGAATTGCTCCTGGTGGAGGCCGACGGCAATTGCGTCACCAATTGCTGAAGAACTTACTATTGCCAAGGCTGAGAGTGCTAAGTGAATGGTTATCTGTTCGAAACGTGCAGCGAAGAATTCTGAAATAGTATGTGTAGCGCGGTTCCAGTCTATCGTGGCTCACAGTGAGCAACTTTTGTAACTTGGAACGTAAACGTGGAACGCAATGAGGAAACGTTACCATTCCATGTGGAAATTAAAATGAGTTTCTTTCAATTGTTCTTTCGTTATTTCGTTTTCGCATGTCATAACATTAGTCACAGCTGCAAAATACTAACGCGAATTATTTACATACGAATGGAAAAACTGGTAGAAGCCGACCTCGGGGAAGATCAGTTTGGATTCCATAGAAATGTTGGAACACGTGAGGCAATACTGACCCTACGACTTATCATACAAGAAAGGTTAAGGAAAGGCTAACCTACGTTTCTAGCATTTGTAGACTTAGAGAAAGCTTTTGACAATGTTGACTGGAATACTCTCTTTCAAATTCTAAAGGTGGCAGGGGTAAAATACAGGGAGCGAAAGGCTATTTACAATTTGTAGGGAAACCAGATGGCAGTTATAAGAGTCGAGGGGCATGAAAGGGAAGCAGTCGTTGGGAAGGGAGTGAGACAGGGTTGTAGCCTCTTCCCGATGTTATTCAATCTGTATATTGAGAAAGCAGTAAAGGAAACAAAAGAAAAGTTCGGAGTAGGTATTAAAATCGATAGAGAAGAAATAAAAACTTTGAGGTTCGCCGATGGCATTGTAATTCTGTCAGAGACAACAAAGGACTTAGAAGAGCAGTTGAACGGAATGGTCAGTGTCTTGAAAGGAGGATATAAGATGAACATGAACAAAAGAAAAACGAGGATAGCGGAATGTAGTCGAATTAAGTCGGGTGATGCTGAGGGAATTAGATTAGGAAATGAGACACTTAAAGTAGTAAAGGAGTTTTGCTATTTGGGGAGCAAAATAACTGATGATGGTCGAAGTAGAGAGGATATAAAATGTAGACTGGCAATGGCAAGGAAAGCGTTTCTGAAGAAGAGAAATTTGTTAACATCGAGTATTGATTTAAGTGTTAGGAAGTCGTTTCTGAAAGTATTTGTATGGAGTTTAGCCATGTATGGAAGTGAAACGTGGACGATAAATAGTTTAGACAGGAAGAGAATAGAAGCTTTCTAAATGTGGTGCTACAGAAGAATGCTGAGGGTTAGATGGGTAGATCACATAACTAATGAGGAGGTATTGAATAGGATTGGGGAGAAGAGGAGTTTGTGGCACAACTTGACTAGAAGAAGGGATCGGTTGGTAGGATATGTTCTGAGGCATCAAGGGATCACCAATTTAGTACTGGAGGGCAGCGTGGAGGGTAAAAATCGTAGAGGGAGACCAAGAGATGAGTACACTAAGCAGATTCAGAAGGATGTAGGCTGCAGCTGGTACCAGGAGATGAAGAAGCTTGCACAGGATAGAGTAGCATGGAGAGCTGCATCAAACTAGTCTCAGGACTGAAGACCACAACAACAACAACGTGTCATAACAATTGTTTCTACAAAGTTTCGTTGTCGTAAGATCACTCGTTTTTCATGGGGATCCTCTCAAATAGCAAAAGTTTAATTGTATAACCACTCTGTATATTAACCAACGGAAAAAAGAAATTCTGGCAAAACTGCAGATCTATTTTCGACTACGGTGAGCTTTTGTAGCATGTTCTCTAGTTTGCTGAAAGTACGATCCAGTATTTGTTTTCCTTTTACGTCGCTTGTTTCACGTTTTTCTCGTTAAGGCGTCCGCCTAACATTTGCTACTGAAGTTACCTCAGCTGCCTCAGAAGTCTCCTCGTTTTAAATTAAATATGCCTCGGAGACGAAGCACACATTCCGAGAGACGGGGACGCGACGGACGCAGCGTAGTTACCGCTGAAAGAGAAACGGAATGACCTTTAGCTGCGTGGCGGACATTGGCGGGCCGGGCGCTCGGCAAAGCTCTGCTCACGGGAGCGATAACAGGCCGTACAAAGGCAGCCGGTGGACCAGGTAGGCGGCTAGCAGCCCGCGCAGGGACGGCGCTGCGTCGAGATGTACGTTTTCCTCGGAATTAAAGGCTTTAATAAAACGAGGGTCCGCGTCCTGGCCAGCAAATTTCCCCGGCCGCGCTGCCTGGCCTCGCCCACGGCAGCAGGGGCTGCGAAGAGGCGGCGGCAACGGCGGCGGCAGCGGCGGCGGCGGCGGCGGTGCCCACAGAGGATCTCATTAACGGCGGTAAATTAGCGACAGCCAGCCACCGGCCGCAACACGGCCCGGGATTAGCGGCGCGGCGCACCCGCTCTCACGTGGCGACGCGACGCCTACGCCAGGCGCCGCCGCGCGCGGATCCCCGAAATCGCGTGCTCGCGGCTGGCGGTAGCCACAGAGCACCGATGCCGCTCTCCGAGGTACCTGTAACGGTTATGCAAGTTGCATCACGCAAAAATACACTCAGGTGACCAAAGTCGTGGGACAGCCGTATGCACATTCACTTAGAAGGTGCAACAGGTCTACTAAAGAGGCTGATTACACCACCTTAATAATTAGTGGTTCTACATATTATACTAAAGTTCAACAGCGATGTTACATTTTCTACAACTGGCTTAACTACGAGCAAGGTCAATCTATTTGTTAGCTGTCCTATTTCTAACAGATCTATTCTGCAGCGATTACAGGTGTCCCAGTTGTTGTGTAAACCTACTACTTGTGGCCTGCTCACTGAGCTAAACCAATGTGAGCGTGCCCCTGGCACTGGGCTGGCCAAGTATGTTTTGTCGTTGCAGTCCCTACTTTTTACTATTGGTTAGTCTTCTAATCTATTACAACTACATCTGCATCTACATCCATACTCCGCAAGTCATCTGACGGTGTGTGGCGGAGGGTACCTTGAGTACCTCTATCGGTTCTCCTTTCTATTCCAGTCTCGTATTATTCGTGGAAAGAAGGATTGTCGGTATGCCTCTGTGTGGGTTCTAATCTCTCTGATTTTATCCCCGTGGTCTCTTCGCGAGATATATGTAGCAGGGAGCAATATAATGCTTGACTCCTCGGTGAAGGTATGTTCTCGAAACTTCAACAAAAGCCCGTACCGAGCTACTGAGCGTCTCTCCTGCAGAGTCTTCCACTGGAGTTTATCATCTCCGTAACGCTTTCGCGATTACTAAATGATCCTGTAACGAAGCGCGCTGTTCTCCGTTGGATCTTCTCTATCTCTTCTATCAACCCTATCTGGTACGGATCCCACACTGCTGAGCAGTATTCAAGCAGTGGGCGAACAAGTGTACTGTAACCTACTTCTTTTGTTTTCGGATTGCGTTTCCTTAGGATTCTTCCAATGAATCTCAGTCTGGCATCTGCTTTACCGACGCTTAACTTTATATGATCATTCCATTTCCTAATGCCTACTCCCAGATAATTTATGGAATTAACTGCTTCCAGTTGCTGACCTGCTATATTGTAGCTAAATGATATGGGATCTTTCTTTCTATGTATTCGCAGCACATTACACTTGTCTACATTGAGATTTAGTTTCCCTTCCCTGCACCATGCGTCAATTCGCTCCAGATCCTCCTGCATTTCAGTAGAATTTTCCATTGTTACAACCTCTCGATATACCACAGCATCATCCGCAAAACGCCTCAGAGAACTTCCGATGTCATCCAAAAGGTCATTTATGTATACTGTGAATAGCACCGGTCCTACGACACTCCCCTGCGGCATGCTTGAAATCACTCTTACTTCGGAAGACTTCTCTCCATTGAGAATGACATGACTACTACTATTAAGTTCTAGTTCTCGAGCAAAGTGCAGTTGTCATTGCCTGGGAGCTGATGCACCCGCTGGTCTGGTCGAGTTGTGCGGCGGATTCCAGTCGTGAAGGGACTGGCCGGTTCCGCACCCGGCGGTATGGCGGATACATCTCAGTCTATTCCGGGTTTATTGTTATACATTTTGGTTCCTTATTCTGGAGTATTGCTGTGCGGTGTGGGATCCGCATCAGGTGGGACTGACGGATGACATCGAAGAAGCACAAAGAAAGGCAGCTCGTTTTGTATTATAGCGAAATAGGGGAGATAGTGTCACACACATGACACGTGAATTGGAGTGGCAATCATTAAAACGCGGGCATTTTTCGTTGCGACAGGATCTTCTCATGAAATTTCAATCACCAGTTTTCTCCTCCGATTGCGAAAATATCCTGTGGGCACCCACATAGAGAGAAATGATCATCGTGATAAAATAAGAGCAATCAGGGGTCGCTCAGATAAATTTAAGTGCTCCTTTTTCCCGTGTGCCGTTATAGAGTGGAACGGTAGAGAGACAGCTTGAAGGTGGTTTATTGAACCCTCTGCCAGGCACTTTATTGTGAATAGCAGAGTAGATGCAGCTCAGCCAGAAAATCATGACCGAGCGAGGTGGCGCAGTGGTTAGCACGCTGGACTCGCATTCTGGAGGACGACGGTTCAAATCGTGATTCAGATTTTCCGTGACTTCCCTAAATCGCTTCAGGCAAATGCCGGGATGATTCCCTTGAAAGGGCACTGCTGACTTCCTTCCCCATCCTTTCCTAATCCGAATGGACTGATGACCTCGCTGTTTGGTCCCCTATCCCCCGAATCAACCAGAACATTATGACCACCGAACTAATATCGATATAAACCCGTCCAGGCGACAGCAGCGTCATGTGGCGAGGAATTACTGCCAGTCAGAGAGACGCACGGTGCATGTAGAACCAGTGAGCGTGCTGTCTGTGTGAAGAATGGGAAAAGTACGCGATCTATCTGAGTGGCGAAGCCAAGGTGAAACCACGTCAAAACGCCGTGGGATTGGGCGGGCGCCCCTTATTGCAGACGTCGGACGCTCGTAGGCTGAGTACTGTCACCACTGCAGGGTGGTACGGCACTCCAAGTCCCACCGCCACACCTCCAAAGTGTATTGCAGTGACGCACAGTCACTGCCCTATGGTTTATATTTACTGGCCCACCAACACAGTTAGACCGGGGAAGGGAAGGCTGGTGATGTAGTGTACCGTATTAAAAAAAAAAAAAAATATCGTAGGCTGGCCAGACTGGTAAAGCAGGGCACGCGGCGAACTGTGAGGAAAGTAACATCAGACTTTAATGCTGGGCAGAGTACAAGTGTGTCTGAACGCACCGTGCAATGAAGCAACGAACACTCCTAACGATGGGCTTCCGCAGCCGACGACCCATGCAAGTGTCAATGTTAACAGAGTTGAAACAGGCACGTGACCATCGGTACTGAACGTTAGCCCAGTGGCAGAATTTTGCACGAGCTGATGAACACCGGTAGCTTCTTCACAACGCCGATGGCAGAACGTCTTCGACGGGAACAAATCTTCGACATATGTCCTGCGGGACTTCTCACCCCCCCCCCCCCCCCGGCTCCCCTCCCAACCAGGTCGCCAGGTCTGAACCCGATCGAACACATCTGGGATGCGATTGTACGTGTCAAGACTGTGCCGAGAATACAAATTTCAGACGTTACCTCTCATCACGGACAACACAGTGACCGATGGGCTCCATTTAACGACCGAGAACAGCGGCGTTTGCCTGCAGTTGACGATGCTAAAAGACAAGCAACACTGCCTGAGTGAAATAACCGCAGAAATCAACGTTTGACGTACGACGAACGTATCCGTTAGGACAGCGCGGGGAAATCTATCGTTAACGAGCTGTGGCCGTAGACGGCTTACTCGAGCTGCTAACAGCACGACATTGCTTGTAGCACGTCTCCTGGGCTTATGACTATATCGATTTGACCCTAGACGAATGTAAAACCGTGGACTTCTCAGACGAATCCCGTTTTCAGTTGATAAGAACTGATGCTAGGTTTAGACTGTGGCGCCGACCCGAAGAAGTCGTAGACTTAGATTGTCAACAAGGCACTGTGCAAGCTGGCGGTGATTTCATAATGGTTTTTTCTGCATTTACATGGATTGGTCTGGCTCCTTTGGATATTAAGCTACTTGGAGATCATTTGCAGTCATCCATTGACGTCACGTTCCGAAACAAAGAACGAATTTTTCCTTACCCTCGGGCCGCAATCGTTCCCCAGTGGTTTGAAGAACATTTTGGACAGTTAGAGCGAATGGTCTGGCCACCCGACATGAATCCCATCGAAAATTTATGGGACATATTCGAGAGGTCATTTGGCGCACTTCCTGCGTCAGCAACACTCTCGCAATTATGGATGGCTATAGAATCAGCACAGATCAAAATTTCTGCAGTGGACTTCCAATGACTTGCTGAGTCCATTCCACGTCCAGTAGCTGCACTTCGCCGGCAAAAGGAAGTCCTAGACGATATTGGGAGGCACCCCACGACTTTTGTCACCTCAGTGTATATACGACTGTCAGACAAGGAGTAGTAGGCTACTTAGAACAGCGCTGGCCACGGCGTGCCATACGGCCTGCGAGCTGGTTATCCAAGCCGCGGGTGGGCCAAGCTTTGCTCGTTCCTTCCCTGAAGTAGTCATTACTGCGCGACATTTCACTTAGCATTGCGGTGCGACATTTTTCGGACGGCACCACTCTCTTCAGTTCGGTAGAATCGTTGCTGTTCAAATGGTTCAAATGGCTCTCAGCGCTATGCGACTTAACATCTGAGGTCATCATTCCCCTAGACTTAGAATTACTTAAACCTAACTAAACTAAGGACATCACACACAGCCATGCCCAAGGCAGGATTCGAACCTGCGACCGTAGCAGCAGCACGGTTCCGGACTGAAGCACCTAGAACCGCTCGGCCACAGCAGCCGGCCTTGCTGTTTACCCTTTGCTATTCGTTCGTGTATGAAAGACGTACAGAGGTACTATGACTGTTCGAACAGAAAGAGACACCTGAGTAATGCAGTTCCACCAGCGAGGGCGCTGTCGCTAGGCGGTGTGGCCCTTCTGTCTCCGGGACTGCAACGCATGCGCGGCAGTACTTCAAATTCAAATGGCTCTGAGCAGTATGGGACTTAGATTCTAAGGTCATCAGTCCAAAAAAATGGTTCAAATGGCTCTGAGCACTATGGGACTTAACATCTATGGTCATCAGTCCCCTAGAACTTAGAACTACTTAAACCTAACTAACCTAAGGACATCACGCACTTTCAATACCGAAGGCAGGATTCGAACCTGCAACCATAGCGGTCGTGCAGTTCCAGACTGTACCGCCTAGAACCGCTCGGCCACACTGGCACGCGTGACACTACTATCAGCGCACTATATAAGACGGAGCGGAGAACGTCTTCGTCAGTCCTCGTTCGGTTCAACTGAAGATGGCTGGCAGTTGTCCAGCCAAAATATGGTGCAATGAAGTTTAAGACAACCGGCTGCAAGCCCGAAATCTTTTTCAACAGTTGATTCGCCGGGAAAATTTCAAATTTTACATAGTATAGATTTCTATCAAACCATTCCTTGAAAAAGGAAAGGCGGATGACAGAAGAAACGGATGAAGATTCGCAACATCTATTACGTAGTCGCATAATCTACAGGTACTGTAAATTTGCTATGAAACGACATCACAGCACCACGAAAAAAGATTTTAAACATTTAGTTAACGATCAAAGAGCAAAAGTTTACAACGATCGGTAGACGGCATTCATTGTTCTGTGCTTCAAGAAGCACTTGAAGAAAATGGAGGTACGAATGGTAAAACTTCTGACGTCGCACGCAGTTGCAAGTATTTTCGTTGGAATCGAAACAAGTGTTAGGGACTCAACATACTATGTATAATACTGTATAAATGCTAGATAAGCCAAGGGGCATGCCTGGAACGATTTCTCGATTTAAAACCCGCTATTGTGGAATTTATGAAAGAGAAAGGAGTGCAGGAACGAAAATTACAACATCCACAAGTATTTCAGACATAACGTTTTTAATAGACTTGACAGCACGCTGTTCATAGTATGACACTGCAAAGCAAAAAACAACTAATTTATTATGCGATGAAGATGGAAAACTTCTGGTAAAAACCACCGCCAATTTCCCTATCCACCTATGTATACCGGCGTTAAAGAAAACACGAGGTTTATAGAATTCGCTATGGCCCTACAAAGATAGTTTTCGTAGCGTGTTGAGGACACGGCCTATCTTACAACTGTTTTCCAAATGCTTTCGAGACCGTTGGCCGTTTTAGCTGAAAGTGCCCATGGACACGTGCAGATGTAACTGACTGATCTGCAGTATAGATACTGTTTTAAACACTAATTACGTTACCTTATTTCGACCAACATACAAGGTATGTATGTGAAAGATATTTTTTTGATTATGAAAGTTAATAAGTCCTGATTGAATAGCAACCTGAATGCGGGAATCTGTAAAATGGCCTGCGTCTGTCTGTATGCTGATAGTTTATGCCAGGTAAAACTTGTATTATGTCTCCACAGCACCAAGAATAATAAAATGATTTGTTATGTTTGTGATTTATGATGTTGAGAAATGTGAAATATGATACCAAGTAGTAGGCAGTGCGACTTCATTGTCATTTAAATGAAGCACGTTCTCAGTTTCCCCCTCTTCCCCTTCCTCACGTTCCGATAGCTGAGCTGACTTGAAAGCATAAATGAATAGATCAATGAGTATAGAAGTACAAAGCCAGAAAAAAAATCCACTCTGAAGGAAAAGTGATATGACCGATAGTACGTCATTGCCGGAGCATATGATAACAAATTCAAACGAAATGAAACACACATTTCACAGTGATAGATGCCCAATAAGTCGCATAAATACACAGTGTACTCCCTCTGGCTGCAGTGCATGCAAACGATTATAAAGTTGCAAAATTGCATCCTGCGATAGATTATCTTAAGAACCCTGCTCCATTTGTTGCTATACGCCAATGGTTCTTGCAAGGCCGTGGAAAAAGAGTAGTGTCCTGCTTCACCATGTCCCATGTGTGTCCAGTTTTCGAGAGATTTGCTCATCTTTCTGATCAGGGCAGTTTTTGTACGCTACGAAGAACATGTTGCGCTGCAGCTGCCGTATGTAGACGTGCACTGTTTCGCTGAAAAAGCACATCATGTTCCTGTCGAAGAAGTGGTGGTAGCACTGGGATAGCAACCTGTGCAATGTAGCCAAAACTGGTCATTCTACCCTGCAGAAACACCAAATGTGACCACGAGCTATTTCTGATGGACCCTCATATGATGAAGCCATGTTTGGGATCTGTGTTTTGTGGGTGAATGTAGTGCGCAATAAGAGTCGCACCAGGCCTATGTCGTACACATGTACGTCCATTACTCGCATACAGAAAGAACCTACTCTCATCACTGAAGACAACAGAGCGCCATATCACTCTCCTGTCAACTTTTCGCGACAGGAGAGTAGCCACACTTGGCGGTGTCGTGTCAGTGGTTACCTGGCCAGAGGACTATGTGATCCCAGTCCTGTCGCAAGCAAAAGGTTCCAAATGGTCCTTGGTCATGCAACAAGTTCAACATATCGCCAGATTTCTTATCTGGATTATGTTCGGTCGGACGCCAATGTTCACACAATGCCTCAGTCTCGAGACGTGTCGGAAATACGCAGACTTACAGAATCTGATCTCCAGGTGTAGGGATGTTTCCCAGACCACTGCTGAAAGCAAAGACGCACCACCGACACACTGTGCCCAATACATCCAGGAACCTGTAGATGCGTCAGTCCATCATCTCACAGGCCCTCAGTGTGCTCTAATTGAAATAGCTGAATTTTTTAGCGGGAATACGTACTTATTGGTGAGGAACTGTTATGCCCTAGAATTTATGTAGAAACATTTTTCACCTCTAAAATCAGTGCAGTTACTGCCTGCGGAGTCAAAGTGGACGTCTCACAGAAGTAGTTCCTGAGCGTCATCTGATCGTCGATGACCGTGACAGACGAATCACCAACACTGCAGCCCCTCAGTCTCAGTATGGTCAGGTCATCACCTGGTGCTGCTGGACATAGTCCCTGAGGGTGTTACATACTTTTTCTGTCAGTATAAACGGAGAGGTCATGTCACGAGAAAGACTGAAGCTAAAATGCCAGAAATAATAATGATACATTGACCAACAAGGAAACGATCAGTATAATGTGTGAAATTTTATGGGACTTAACTGCTTAGGTCATCAGCCCCTAAGCTTACACACTAATTAACCTAAATTAACCTAAGGACACACACACACACACACACACACACATCCATGCCCGAGGGAGGACTCGAACCTCCGCCGGGACCAACGGCACAGTCCATGACTGCAGCGCCTTAGACCGCTCAGCTAATGCCGCGCGACCGATCAGTTTACAGATCAAGTAAGTGGGAGAGAGACCAAATGGTGACTACCCACAGTTATAGAGGCGCTGAACAACAGGACTTAATAGCCAGATGTCTAACAACTGAAGAAAGTAGGATAAGAAATAAATGCCTTGAATGAATCCATGTTGGCGAAGCGTTGTTGGTGTTGCTCGAGATCTTTTGCATTATTGCAAGGAGTGAGAGTACAGGATTCAACTGAATTAAATCCCGAATGTTTCCCATAAACACTAGAGCGGAGAAATTTTCAGCACCTTCGTTGTCTATAAAGCAACTAGGTTGCGTAAAATTTGTAGAGCTATGAATCTAAGATTTAAATGGGGCTAAATTAGATGAGAATGATGTTATTTATGTGTAGATGATATCTTGCATATGTTCAGACATTCATTTTGTATTTTTTATCTCTGAACGGCGTGAAGCAGATGGAATTCAACAGCAGAGATCCTTATGCCACAGCTGGTGCTGAATGGGGCTGCCAAAGTCGTAAGGGTGCCAAGTAGCACCTTAGCGTACTCTGTTCCTACGAAATACGATTTAGAAGCCAGGGAACAGTATAAATGATGAAAAAAGAAATTTCTTTAAGTGTATGCTTCCACGGTTGCTGACTTAACCAATAAAATTCTTCTGGATTAGTGACCTCACTGTCAAAGTGTAATATTCTCCGACGTTTCGGCCACTATCGCAGATGTCCTTCCTCAGGGTGTTTTTCCTAACTGCAAAAACACTGTGAGGAAGGTCATTTGCAATGGTGACCGAAACGTCTGAGGATTTTAGTCAATGAAAATGCGCTCACATTATTCACGAAATTCTTGTGTAAGGCAGCTTAAACATTACTCAAACCACAGCACTGTACTATATACGTGTTAAGAGTTCATCGATGTTGAAAAACAGCGAAAATACTTTGATGCAAAAAATAACATTAGAGTAGGAAATCAGGAAATAAAAATTAATTTGAAACTGAGTATTATAAATGTTGAAAATAGAGTCTACAGTAAACGGATG
The DNA here is from genome assembly GCF_023864345.2 of Schistocerca serialis cubense. Classification (NCBI taxonomy): domain Eukaryota; kingdom Metazoa; phylum Arthropoda; class Insecta; order Orthoptera; family Acrididae; genus Schistocerca; species Schistocerca serialis. The sequence goes on along the minus strand of NC_064642.1, from coordinate 501,529,598 downwards.
AATATAATAAAAAAAGGTGAAAAAGTTCGACTTGGACAAATATTATATAGTTACATGTTTCGAAAATTTGTATAGGAGAACAGATATATTTTATAAGCAAATACTCATCATTTTCATTATGACTCTTCGTTACGTGCAGATTTCGACTTTCAAGGGAAACTCATAGTGGTTCCGCAACTGAGGGTAATGATTTCAACAAACGCAGGTATTGCATGGGGGCTTAATTAATTATTAGGAATGCAAATTCTTTTTAATTTTTTAGTAGCTAACAGTCCGGTTACGCAGTCTCGTAAACGGTTGGCCCTGACTAGTTTTTGTACGCAATCTGACTGCATAGAACAACAACAAAGAATGAAATGAAAATTTTCGTTAACACAATTAATTAATTAAGTCACCAGCAACTATAAAACCTACGAAATCAAAGCACAGGTATAACTGTTCTGTGTGTGGAAGTATGACTCAACGTACACATCTGGCATGGTTCCTCTTCAATAAGACAAGAAACTTCAAATACCATTTATACTGAAGTGATAAAAAAAATTAGAAATACTATAATTGCGCAAGAAAACCAGAATTACACTCTAATACAAGAACACAAGCCAGATGCTTTGTTGACTGAACCTGTAATGATGCATTATTTACGACATTAAAATAATGAAAAATAAAGCGAGTTTTCTTGCCTTCATATATATTGATGAAAAGCACTCTAATCATTACAATATCTCCATTAGAACAACATCTGCTGTCTATCCCATCAAACAACTGCATAAAACATGGAACAAGCACTCTCCACTACGACTTCTCGACAAGAACTTTTCACTACAACATCTCAGCAAGCACTGACTACTACGAGTTCTCGACAAGCACTGTACTCTGCTACTTCTCAATAATCACTGCCAGTGGAGGCGGCCGAACAAAACTCTCTGGCGCGATTTCTGGCGCTGTGGCTCAGTGTAGCCACCTTTCATATGCCCTTCCTCCACGGGCTAGAATTTGATGGTATTTTTGCCAGCATTGGTGGTGAAAAAACCACCAAATTCGTCCAAAAAAAATACAGACAAAAATAAAAGATAAAATTAATACATAAATATCACATAACTAGATAAAATTTTGGCTTTGCACTGACCTTTCAATAACCTAATATATAAAATACAGTAAGCAATACAAATTCTTTCATACATGTGACTTTACATAATAGTTTACACAATACACAAAAAATCAGTTTATACAAATGTTCACATAAAATGCTTTTAATTATCCAAAAATAAAAAACAAGTAGTTGATAGTTCCAGCAGCAGCACCCAGCAATGGTCAACAGGTGCAAACACCAACAAGTGACATCATTTTAGTAAAAGCAGTTCCATCAGTAGCACCCAGCAATGTTGAACAGGTGCAGAGACCAACAAGAGACATTATGTCAGTAGAAGCAGTCCATCATTGGCACCTAGTAATGTTGAACCGTTGCAGACACCAACAAGTGACATCATTCAGTAGAAACAGTCCATAAGTGGCACCCAGCAATGTTGAACAGATACACACAGCAACAAGTCACATTATTTCAGTAGAAACAGTCCAGTGGCACCCAGTAACGTTGAGCAGGTGCAGACACCAACAAGTGACATCTTCTCAGTTGAAGCAATTCCATTAGTGGCACCCAGCAATGTTGAACAGGTGTAGACAGCAACAAATGACATTATGTCGGTAGAAGCAGTCCATCATTGGCACCTAGTAATGTTGAACAGGTGCAGACACCAACAAGTGACATCATTCAGCAGAAGCAGTTCCATTAGTGGCACCCAGCAATGTTGAACAGGTGCAGACAGTAAGAAGTAACATCATTTAAGTAGAAGCAGTTCCAACAGTGGCACCCAGCAATGTTGAGCAGGTGCAGACACCAACAAGTGACATCATTTCAGTAGAAGCAGTTCATCAGTGGCACCCAGCAATGTTGAGCAGGTGCAGACACCAACAAGTGACATTATGTCAGTAGAAGCAGTTTCATCAGTGGCACCCAGCAATGTTGAGTAGGTGCAGAGACCAACAAGTGACATTATCTCAGTAGAAGCAGTTCCATCAATGGCACCCAGTAAAGCAGGTGCAGACACCAAGTGACATTATTTCAGTAGAAACAGTTCCATTAGTGGCACCCAGCATTGTTGAACAAGTGCAGAGACCAACAAGTGACATTTCAGTAGAAACAGTTCCATCAGGAGCTCCCAGTAATGTTGAACAGGTGCAGACAGCAGTCCATAATATTCACTATCACTAATCAGACAGTTCAGGCATGAACAATAGTTTGAATGCACACACAATTGCTTTTACAAAATTATTCTCAATGCTCTTACACTAAACATACAAATTATAATAAACACACAAATGATATCAGATAATTGTCGTATTAAATATTACAAATACACAAATACCAGTAAACCTATAATATTTATGGGTGTCAGTGCAAGCCACAACAAACAAGTAAAATAATATTTAGGAGATAGGTTGGGACTAATTATTTGGGATTAGGAAAGGAAAACACACAAAACACACTCACTCATCTTTCATCCACGTTAAGTACTACTGTGTAATTGAATAGTGTTAACTGTGTAAATGCAATTCTGTCAAAATTTGATGTTCATCATGTATATCAAGTAGTAGTGGCAGCAATATATAACAGTCAATAATAGTTAGTCAACGTCATAGTCATCATGTCAAGACCAATGTTTGCCAAGCCAAATCAAAATGCACGGTTGCTGAACAACTGTCAGTGTGCCAAGATATGCAAATACTTCCTCTTTCCAAAAAAAAGTATGTACTGCTTAGTGATTTAACAAAGTGTGTGTAGACAATCTTCCTTCCACTTTAGTTTTCTAGTCTGCCATCTTCATCCTCCTTGTTCCATATAGACCAACAAAAAAAATATGCACCTCGCTTACTTTGCCTCTTATCCATCAAAACTCCAATAATCATCAGCACCACATAATCTTAATACTTCAATAATACCTCTTACGTCGATACATATAAACCTTATCATCAATATCATTTACCTTACCTCTTGTCCACCAAAACTCCAATAATCATCAACTTCACACAGTCTTAATACCTCAATAATACCTCTTCAATACGTCGATACATATAAACCTTATTACCAATATCATTTCACTTCCATAACAACTCTTTCCTCTAGTCAGTCTCCTCGAACAAGTACAGATAAAATCCTAGTGCAAACTTCAATTCATCATCCCATACAATCCGAAGACACAATGTCCACACACAACCCCTGTGTAATCCATCTGACCCATATCTTCTACTTATTATGAGTTATAAAATACATTTTGGTTACCTTGTCCATCATTAAATAAGAGATATGCATACATGACCTCTAACAGACTTTAGTTCGAATAACTCTCAGTAACTAAGAACGATTACGGAGTGTGAATGATCATAATATTTCACAGTGTGTACACCACTTCAAGAATCATGGCAGAAGCAAACATGTGGAGTATTTTTTGTGTCAAGTGTCACTTCCTATTTCAATTGCTCACGAAGAATGCAGTGTAATAACTGTCAATGGTCTACCCTAGTGTTGGTATGTCATGTCGTTAGCTTCCTTGCTATTAGCATAAATTTATACAGCTTTCATAAAACCTCCAGCTCATGTGACTTCTATGAAGTTTCTTGTACTAATGTCGTTCGTCGAATTATAGCAGCTCATTTTCTTATCTTAAAAATATAAGGCACTGAGCGTAAGCAAACGTTGCAATAGCGAGTAAATATACCAGTGGAGAACAGAATGTCAACAAGTGGATGCAGCACAATTCATACAACTAGGCTCTGCCAAGCGAACAATCTATAATTAATACCATAGTGTGACCTAAACTCTATGTCTGTACACAGTATATCAGCATTTCTATATACCAAATTAAATAGTAGTTATGACAACAAAATAGAAATATGTATGTATGCAATCCATACGCAAAGCAGCAAATATGTATCTTACATAGTAAACAGGTCATTAGCATCATATCAGCATAAGCAAATAAATGTTCATATGAAATCTTAATAAGTAAACATGAAGACGCAAGCAGATAAATCACAAAGTATAACTTACACACATAACCATAGTCAGCACAATTAATCAGGTGACAATTATAATTTAAATAAATAAGCACAGCAGGCACATAAAAAAAATAATGTGACATCAGCGAAAAAGCATAGCAGCCAAGCGATGCATAATATATACAAATAACCTCACTTACTTTGCCTCTTATCCATCAAAACTCCAATAATCATCAGCACCACATAATCTTAATACTGTTCATTAATCAATCATTGTCAAAATTAGTTAACACGCAAGCACGTCGCTTCACAAGTAAATTCATAGAATATGAAATTAGCACAAAGTATGAAGCACGTAATCGCGAGCAGCAAATTACGTCTAAAGTACGTACCTAAGTGGAAATATGTTACCTGAAAAATAAACTCAATTAATAGTTACCTTTTTAGTATATTAGTTTCTTCTTCGAAATAACATTCTTCCTGAAATTTTCTCGATAGCAAGTCGTCTTAACGTCGGACACGCACAGAATTTACCTGAAGTTCTTAAATATTTTATAGAACCGTATCCTGAAAAATACTGAACGTTAATAACATAATTTATCAAGTCACTATAGCTTTATACTGAATTTAATCGGAGAAATTAGACTGTGTATTTGTTTACGGCTGTCAGTGCATTCGCACTGAGCGCTCGATCAGCTGTAGGCACGCGTGACGTAGGAGGTGATTGTTTGCGGTCAACGACTGCCTTGTGCGGCGCGCAGACTTGACTGTTGCTTTGAGTATGTGCCGCCGCCAAAACACAGCGCGGTATCCTTATTCTCTGCATGTTTACATGTAGCTGTTAGTTTCTCTAAAGTATGTCATTCCACAAAAATTTTAACGTTAGATATATGATGTATTCCCTTAGAGCGTCGAGATTTAAGAGTTTCTACTTCGACAGTGTTATCATGAATAGTTTTGCGAATTCTATATGGACCGTTATAAAGCAGAAAAAATTTGAGACACAAGCCTTTTCCTTTGTGAGACAAACGATGCGACTTAATTAACACCTTCTGACCAACTGAAAAAGTTTTTAAACGACCTGGACGCTTAGCTGATTTCTCTCTTCTAGCAGCCGCAGACACAATATTTTGTAGAGCCAGGTTGACAACTTCAGAATGCCGCAGTTTCCGTGTAGGCGGAAAAGGAACGATTTCAGAAATGCGATTTGTCGGTGCTTTATTTTTTATATCAATACAGGCGGTAAAGAAGTTGAATCATTACGGAGTTCATTCAGATTGTTTTGAAAAATGTGAAGATACTTATCCCACGTTCTGTGATTCTGATGACAATAAAGTCGACACAATTTATTGATTTCCTTCATCCATCTCTCTGAAGCGTTAGATTGAGGGTAAAAAAGTGAAATGAAAATTGGTTTAATCTTACGATGCCTTAGAGTACGAAGCCAAATTTTAGAGCGAAACTGTGATCCATTATCTGATATAACTTTATCAACATGACCAACTTCTTTAAGAAAATGTTTAATGAAAGCATTAGATACTGAACGAGCTGTTGCTTTGCGTAAAGGTGTAAAACACACATATTTTGATGTCAATTCCACTGCTACGAAAATGTACGCAAAACCATTAGTAGAATGAACCACTGGACCGAACAAATCAACTGCAGCCATGTCCTTTAATTTCGCTGGAATGATAGGAAACAACGGTGCTCTGTGAGAAATAGTTGGCGGCTTAGCCTTTTGACATAATTTGCATTTGGCAAGAACAAATCGAATACGTTTTTCCATATCACTGAAGTAGCAATTTCCTCATAATTTATGAAAGCATTTTCTGGGACCAAAGTGTGCATAACTGAAATGTGTGTACCAAATCAATTTATTGACCCACTCATCAGGAATACAAACTAACCAAACAGAGTTGTCAACCGATTTTCGTTTGAAAATAATGTCATTGCGAACTAAATAATGCTGTCTAATCGCTACGCTTTCCTTTTTCCTCCACTTCTCCTTAATGTCCTTCCAGATTGGATCCTTATTTTGCTCCTTAGCGATGTCCTGGAGCGAAGACGAAATAAAGTTCTCAAACGCAACACCTTGAATATACATCAAACAATAATTGGTTTTCTATGCAGTCCTTTCAGCACTTTGTTTCAAACCCACAGGTGCACGTGATAAAGCATCACCAACAATATTTGAAGAGCCCTGTATGTAAACAATACTAAAATCAAATTCCTGTAGATACAACGCCTATCGTGAAAATCTTCCATGAGTTAATTTTGTTGACATAAGAAATTCCAGAGCTCGATGATCGGTGTAAACCTTAGTATGTTTGCCGTACAAAAATATGCGAAATTTTGTGAAAGCCCAAACAACAGCTAAAGCTTCAAGTTCCGTAATCGAATAATTTTTTTCTGATTTAGAGAGAATACGACTTCCAAATGCAATAGTTTTCTGTATTACAACGCCGTTTTCTTCTATCTCTTGAAATAAATGTGCACCTAGGCCTTTGTATGACGAGTCCGTCGCCAAACAAAAGTCTTTAGATAAATCCGGATGTGAAAGAAGTGGAGCAGCAACTAAAGCATCACGGAGTTGTTCAAATTCTGACTGAGCTTCCTCATCCCAACACCAATTAGAATTCTTTCCAGATAGTTCACATAAACGGGGTGTGGCCAAATTGTCCAATCTAACAAAGCGTCTAAGAAAATTACAGACACCAAGGAAACTACGAACATCACGTTTTGTGGAAGGAACAGCATAATTACGAATAGCGTCTAGTTTTTCTGGATCAGGGAGAATACCTTCTGTAGAAATAATATGACCGAGAAATTTCACCTGAGAACGACCAAATTCAGATTTTTTTAAGTTCACTGTAATGCCAACTCTTGCAAAAATACGTAATAATGAATCCAAAATTTTGTTGTGCTCACTCCAGGAATGTTTAGCAATAAGAATATCGTCAACATATGAAGTAATATTGTCACGAAGATAAACAGGTAAGATTTCGTTTAAACTACGAATGAATGCTGCTGAAGGTACAGTAAGTCCAAACGGTAATTTCCGAAATCACTTTTGGGTAAAATAGTCATATTCGGTTATTGTTTACTTACTCTCTAGATAGATTGATAGTCGAAGAGTTGTTTTGACAGATGCAAAGAATAGTAAAAGAGTAGGCAGCGGTGCAGAAAACTAAAAGGGAAATAGCACCACTACAGCTCGGGGCCCTATGCACGCTACGGCACATATTCACTTAGTGTAGTGAATCCCCTGAGAACTTTAATAGCCGTACAGAATTTCCAGTTTGTGACTTAGTGGCCAATTTGGTGGAAGTCCGTACGTAAATTGATCTAACCATGCACATGGATGTATGTCATTCTTAGAATTACGAAAGATCTTAAATTTCCGAACAGTCAAAAAGTGTTTATAGTCAAAGTTTTCGCCTCGTGGCGACAAAGACCTACCGCGTCTGTCCCAGTCCGAATGTCGATTATTGTCAAGTTCGCGCTCCTGGCGCTCTCCTGTTGCATCCCGTAAATGAAATAAATTATTTTCTTCAAAGCCCTCTGCTATCTGTGATTCTAAATTTCTTCTGCTGTCTTTTCCTACGATTTCGCCTTCAGTTTGTTTGACTTGCTTTCGTAATGCCTCAACTTCCCTTTTAACGCGTTCATTAAATTTTCCCTGATTTTCAACATGCTTATTTATGTTCTGGTACTCTTCGGTTTCTGCAAATGGCAATGGTGCTGTATCATCTGTATCTCTGTCCCCATTTAAACTAAGACTTGTCAATTTATCTGAAATCTCCGCAACTCTTTCCGATAAGTCACCTAATTGTTCTTTCTGTTTATTTACGTCTTCCGTAAGTGTCGCGACTCGGGTTTCAGTATTGACACATTTGGTAGTTAACTGTTCATATTGTTGTGTTAGGTTATTTAATCTGTCATTTGGTACGGATTCCTCGATTCTCTCAAATATTTCTTCCTTATCGTGAGCACGTTGTAAATTTAACTCTGAAAATTTTTGTACTATCACGCGATCTCTTTCTTCCTGTTCTCTATGCTGTTCCTTTTGTCTAATCTCTACTGCAATTAATCTATTATTGTGAGAATTCAAAGTCAGCTGTACTTCTTCTCTGATTTCTTTCTTTAATTCATCTTTCATATTTTTGAAACATGTCCCTATTCGTGAGTCTAACCGTGTTTCCATTGTTCCCATCTCAGTTTTAATTGTTCCTATCTCTGTTTTTAATTCAGATCCTAACTGTGATCCAAGTCAGTCTAACCGTATTTCCATTGTTCCCATCTCAGTTCTAATTGTTCCTATTTGTGTTTTTAATTCAGATCCTATCTCAGTTTTAATTGTTACTATATCTGTTTTAAATTCAGATCGAAAATTTAATATTGCACTCATCAACTGCTCCATATTAATTTGTTCGAAATTCTTTTCGCCCCTAACATTTCCCGTAAAACTAACTTCCTTCGTCATAGCAGTAAAGCTATCTGTGTCCGATACTATCCCATAATCTTCTGTCGTTAATCTCGTATTCTGAAAATTTTTTGAGTGTGAAAAAATTTGAATTGGTTCCGGACTATTTTCCCGACTTATTAAATTGTTTTCAACTTCATTAGTCATCATACTGTTGTCCTGTGTTGGCGAGTTCGCCATGTCAACAATTTCGTTATTCACACTATCCATCATTTTTGCCTTTTTCATCGATCGCGTAATCATTTACAAAATGTACAAAACTCGTCACTGTACGAAAATTACACACAATGACTCTTTATCTCCAACAATACCATTCACACGAAATGTTTCCGTCAAACACTATTAACAAACAATTGAAATAATTGCACTAAATTGTCGAACCGGTAGACAAGAAAACAAAATTAAATTCTACAAATAAAAAAAAATACCATTAGAAGAAACACAATTACCAAATCTACACATGCAATATAGACTACAATTACTAAGCTACAAATTACTACAACAATACTACTGTCTACCATTTTTACAATCAGAAGAATTCCAAGGGACGATCCGAAGCAGCGGTCACCACGTGCATGGGGGCTTAATTAATTATTAGGAATGCAAATTCTTTTCAATTTTTTAGTAGCTAACTGTCCGGTTACGCAGTCTCGTAAACGGTTGGCCCTGACTAGTTTTTGTACGCAATCTGACTGCATAGAACAACAACAAAGAATGAAATGAAAATTTTCGTTAACAGAATTAATTAATTAAGTCCCCAGCAACTATAAAACCTTCTGTGTGTGGAAGTATGACTCAACGTACACATCTGGCACGGTTCCTCTGCAATAAGACAAGAAACTTCAAATACCATTTTGTAACCTCCCCACAAAAATTTTAAAAACAGAAATACTAAATGAATAGGAGCCAAACGTCCAAACGTAACCTCCCTGCAATTAAATTTAATGACAATAAAACTGATAATCGCAATCTGACTCAAATATAAATTCTTCACAAAAAATTAAAGTCCATTCAGTGATAAGAAAATTCAATTAAACCGAAATATCGGTCTTTGGCCCTGTGTAAAACAATCAGAATTAGAGTCTTACCTCAGAATAACTGGATGTCAAATTTCTGCTCTTATTTCTGCGCACGGCTTGGAGGAACTGCATTGTAAATAATAATATTCCTTTTTTCTGTGAATTTACTGAAATTTTTCTTCAAAAGAAGTGGAATGAAATGGGAAGTGTAACGAAATCTTTAGTTCAATAAAAAATAAAATTTTTGAAAAAAATGCTTTTGAAATTAAAATTATTATTGGGGCACTTGTTGGAGAATGATTACAATAAATAAATTTTTACATTATCTAATGATTATATTAATTAACAGTATACCTCATTCAGCATCTTGACCAGTGTTGCCGACCGCCTACATCACACAACCGCACTGGGCTGCTACTACTGACCGACCGCTCTGCATGACGACTACTAGCGTACTGCACTGCACGACTACTACTGACAGAGTACTGCCCTCAACTAGACAGAGCTACAGACTCGCAACGACTAACTGACAGACTCGCAACGACTGACTGACAGACTGAGAACCGCTCGCAACACTCGCGCGGTCAAGCGCAAACTCTCTGGTCACAGATGCTACAATGCCTCGCCATCGCTGCTATGTTACATACGTGTTTCATGCCATCGCTGCTATGTTACATACGTGTTTCATAACCCTCCACTGGGGGGGCAAAAATTTGGCAGCGATGGTGAGTCATTTGGACTTGCCAAGCGCGGCAAAATTTTTCTTTAATTAACAAAATCCTACAACTTACAGAATATTTAAATGTTGTGCACACGCACTAAGTACAAAATATATCAGACAAAGACAAAATGTGAATACAAAACATAGTAGCAAATCAGAAAAATGTATATACAAAGTATTTGACAGATAACAAAGTGCACAGGCACTGGAAAAAAATTCTTTAGCATATTCAGAACAAATAAACAGACTGGCAAAATGTTATGTTGACAAGTGACATAAGTGTACTCGCACTGGAGTTCAGCGAATCGAAAAAAATGTATAACCTACGAACAGAAATGATGGTACCAAAAAAAATGATTTTCATTATGTGACAAGAATTAGGATAGGAAAGGGAAGGATTGCATCATGGTTGTAGCACTTTAGATTGCACACAGCTGTTCTGAAAGTCCATATCTTTCCACAGAAGTACAACACCAAGTGACACAACTTGAAGTTCTTTTCCCATCAGAATTTATCAGTGTAGCCAAGACACTGAACTGTCGTAGTAATGTTCCATGTTTTCATTTTGGCAGTACATTAGGTACACCAAACAGTGGGACCATAATAATGTCTTCATCGCTCACGGTGGTGGACAGCATGTCGTGTCAACACCACGCTCTTACAAGGCACACCAACGTAGAATTAGTGCAAAAACCAAATATAGTGCTCCATGATCACTAGGATAAACAGGACAAATGGACATTGCAGTAATTCAGGGTAGTTAACTCATGAGGTGAAGGACATTATGTCACATAATATTGACAATTACAGTCTTCATTGATAGTTTGTGGCATTCATAGCCCAGTTATTGAACATTTCTGTACCAAGTATGTAGTATTACAGAAAAATGTTCATTAATTGTTTTACATAGAATCAGTAGCCTTCTTTTCCTGGTTACAAAGTATTATGAAATAATCGCATTCTTTTCAGTTACAGAGTATAATTAAGAATCATTAACCTTCTCCCAATTACAGTTAATTAATCATTTGTCATTCCAATAATAATCATTAGCCTTTTCCTAATTACAGTTGATTAATCATTTGTCGTTAATTAATCATTTGTCTAATTACAGTTAATTAATCATTTGTCGTTAATTAATCATTTGTCTAATTACAGTTAATTAATCATTTGTCATTGATTAATCATTTGTCATTCTAATATAGTAAGAATCATTAGTCTTCTCCTAATTACAAAGCATTATTAAACAGTACCATAGTTAATTAATTATGTGTCATTCCAATCTATTAAGAATCACTAGCTGGCATCATGGGTAATCGTATTACAATAAACAGTGGCGGTCCTTGGCCAGTTACAAAGTATATTTAGTATGACAGAATAATGTTCATCAGAAGTCTTAGTTGAAAAGGAGAGTCAATTATTGGCCTAGCATTAACATAATACATTGAGTGATACAAATTATTGGCACTCATTGGCCATTAACCAAAACATGAAAACTCAACATGGGAAAAAAAAGGGCTAATTAATGGCATAATTAATAACAATTCTTCAAGTGACATTAATTATTGGCACTCAGCGGCCAGCAAGTATTGAATAGAATCATCATTCAGTATTATTCAGATTATTATGAAGTCATTATTAAAAATCAGTTAATTACAGTCATAGCACTAATAATCACAGGCATTATAAGTAGTCTCATTACCATAAACAGTGTTCCTCCTTCAGTAGTATTCAGATCATTACAAAGTCATTATTAAAATCAGTTAATTACAGTCAAATCATTAATAATCATGGGCATTATAAGTAGTCTCATTACAATAAACAGTGTTCCTCATTCAGTAATATTCTGATCATTACAAAGTCATTATTAAAAATCAGCTAGTTACAATCAAAGCATTAATAATCATGGGCATTATAAGTAGTCTCATTACAATAAACAGTGGCAGTTATTAGCTAGTGACAAAGCATTATCTTAAATATATACTTTTTTTTTGTCTCATTAAGAAGTCATTACTCAAGTGACATACTATTCAGAGTTGATCAGTATTATTCAGAATTATCATAAACTAGTGACATTATGTGGGACTGGTAATACATTTTTTTGGTAATGCATTTCGTTGGGATCGATAATTGATTGCTGAGGCATAACACTATTTGCTTTTGACCTATTGCTGCAAATGAGGATAGGTAACGTCATTCGTCATGAGTCAGCTGTAGCAAGATTATGTAACAAGGCAGTATGTGTGATCACATTTATAAATGATAAACACAAATGGGTAAAATACAAAAAAAAATGCAAGTACTAGAACAGGTATAATAAGTAACAGGTTTAGTAAGTATCATGAAAAACTTCTCCTGGAAAAATTACAAAATGGATTATTAACCTGAAAGAAGAAACGCACACTATGCTGAAAAGTAGTGAACTTCGAATTAACAGGTAGTGAAATGTGTATAAAAATGTGTTCCATAGCTGTCCTTTCCAAAACTTTCCGTCATCCTACTATGCAATATAACACCTGCTGTCAAAGCAAACTGCAACAAATACTTAAATAACTACATAACATAAATACATAACTTCAACATTATCCTCATCTGTAAAGAAAACTTCATTATCCATATCATCATAACTCCACTATTATCATCATCTGTAAAGAAAAACTTCATTATTCATAACATCATATCCTTCATCATTATTCATCAGTATTCATTATCATCTGCAAAAAATCACTTCATTACTCATTACATAACTATTCCTTATCTCTAGCATATTTCATCACTAAAACTAAGATGTGTAGTTCAGTCTGACAGCCTGCATCAATCACCTTGTATTCTGAAAGAAAAAATTAGTTAAGACTGCTATTCTACGATGAGTGTAGTATATTCTTGTTAATGCCTGCCAATCCTGATCCATTTACTCTTCCTCATAAAGTTATTGCATCTTCTTTCGTTTATTCCGTAGTGAAATTCCCATTTCTGTTGAATTTATTTCTTAGAATCATCATTCCTTTCTGAAACTGATGAACAAAGATTAATGTCCTGCATTTAAATCATATACCCACTAGATAAGGACTGGTTTATGGTAACATACTTAAGCATACAGCATAACATGACAGAAAACGTAATATGTCAAAGACATTGACAGTGTTCAGATTCAAAAATGTACACAGAATATCACAATGCAGCAGCAAAAGGAAAAATGTAAAACAGTCACGATGTTGAGATATCATAGGACAAAAAAAAGAAAAAAAAAAGTCAAAGTCGACTGGTGTGTGTTATATCTTAACTATTTCACAGTGCATATAAACAAAACTGGAATACAATCATACATAAAAAGACAAAATGTGACGTTCGTTGTGTTCAGCTTGTATGTAGTGTAGTTAATCGAGGCGAGAATTAAAGACTTTAATGGAGAGAGAATTTGATAAAATTAATACGTCATTACATAGAATTGCATAATTATTCATAAAATACGTAAGTTCATTTGGAAAAATATGCACGGTCTGATGTGTAACGACAAGAAAAGCGACCTGCTAACCTTACCTTGCCGGGCACTTGCCAAGAAAAAATACGATAATCATCAGTAATTAGTCACGTGAAATAATTGCATTAGTAAATGGCATCATAGTGTGTTGAATCATACAGTGGTTTCACTCAATAAACGGTTTAATGTTTGAGATATGGTGATTGCCTTTCGATTTTCTAGTTCTCAAAGTTTCGACGTGTACAACATTGGGGTGAGGGATGCTGCGAATCCGATATGGACCTGCGTATAGAAGTTCGAATTTACTGCACTTACCTTTTAATTTACTGGATAAATAGTGTGTACGTATCAATATCTTCTGTCCAACGTGAAAGTCGCGGCGTGTACAAACCTGTTTTTGCTGTCTTCTCCGGCGCTCTGCGGCACGTTTGATGTTGTTCAGCGCAATGTCAATTATTTCGTGGTGTCGTAATCGACGAGATGTAGGAAATGTTATTAATTCTTTAATTTTGTTAGGTGGTTCAGCATTTTTCAGTATAACAGACGGAGATAGCATAGTGGATTCATTTGGTATGGAATTAATTACATCTTGGAATAAGAGTATGTATGTATCCCAATCAATATGTCTTTTGTGGCAGTATATTCGGCACAGCTTACCAATTTCTTTCATTAATCTTTCACAAGGGTTCGAAGAAGCGTGGTACTAGGATATATAGATCGGAGAAATGTTTCTAGCTCGTAACATGCGTGTCCATACGCTACTACGAAATTGTGATCCATTGTCAGAAATTACTTTCATCACATGCCCTACATGAAAAAGAAAATGTTTTACAAATGCTTTAGAAACAGTTTTAGCAGTAGCTTTGCGTAACGGAGTGAAAGTAACAAATTTTGAAGTGAGCTCAACAGCGACAAAAATGTAGCAAAAACCTCTGTTAGTTCTCGGAATCGGACCAAACATATCTACTGCGGCCATATGTCTTAATTTAACAGGTATAATGGGATACAAAGGAGGAATATGTGAAGTGGTGTCTGATTTAGCTTTCTGGCAAATTTTACAAGACGCTAAAACTCGTCGTATACGTTTTTCCATGTTAGTAAAATAAGAGTTCTGTCTCAGTATAAGAAAACATTTTCGTGCTCCGTAATGTGCGTAACTTAAATGAGTGTACTAAATTAATTTGTTAACCAGTTCGTCAGGAATGCATAGTAACCAATTGTTGCTGTCAGGATGAGAGCGGCGAAACAGAATGTCATTGCGTACAGTGTAGTGGTTCCTAATCGTAACATTATTCCTATCTTGCCAAAGGTGTTTAATTTCTTTCCACACATTGTCTTTATTTTGCTCTTGTGCTATGTCCTGTAATGACGATGAAATAAAGTTTTCAAATGCAACTTGCTGAATGTACATGACACTGAAATTTGTTTTACAGAAGTTGGTTGCTACGTCTTGCTGATTGTTGCCGAGAGAACGCGATAGTGCGTCTGCTATAACATTTTGTGTGCCGGGAATGTGAACTATTGTAAAATTAAATTCCTGTAAATATAGTTTCCATCTGCTTAATCTGTCGTGAGTAAATTTAGCTGAAAGCAAAAATTGTATAGCTCTATGGTCTGTGTAAACGGTGGTATGTCTGCCATAAAGAAAGTGCCGAAATCTCGTAAAAGCCCATACAACACATAATGTTTCAAGTTCTGTAACGGAGTAATTTCGCTCAGCAGGTGACAGAATGCGGCTTGCAAATGCGATGTTTTTGATTACTATTGAACCATCTTCTTCAATTTCCTGGAAAATATGTACGCCCAAAGCGGTGTTCGAACTGTCAGTGGCAATGGAAAAATTTCTAGTAAGATCTGGGTGCGATAAAAGTGGTGCATTCAACAGAGCATGTTTCAGGTTCATGAATTCAGAATGAGCTTGCTTATCCCAAGACCAAATACTGTTTTTACCTGTTAATTGGCATAGTCTAGGCGTGTCTAAAGCAGAATGGTGAATAAATTTACGAAAAAAGTTAATTAAGCCCAAAAAACTGCGTAATTGCTTCTTCGTCGTAGGAACGGTAATGTCACGTAGAGCTTGAAGTTTTTCCGGATCAGGTGCAATGCCTTCTGCTGAAATTACGTGTCCAAGAAATTTTATGGAAGTTTTGCCAAAGTGCGATTTACTAAGATTAACTGTAAGTCCTTGTGCATGAAAAGTTTGTAACAGTTGTTCAAGAATCAGATTGTGTTCAGACCAGTTAGCTTCTGCGATAAGAATGTCGTCTACATACGTCGTAATTCTGTCTTTAAGTTCTGTCGGAAGTATTGTGTTCAAACCGCGAATAAAAGCTGCAGAAGAAATAGTTAAGCCGAACGGTAATTTGCAAAATTGATAACAGTCGCCGAAACAGAGAAAAGCTGTATATTTTCTGCAGTTCGGATGAAGTTGAATTTGCCAAAATCCCGATTTCAAATCTAGTGTAGAATAAATAGCTGTACCGTGAAATTTCTGTAAAAGTTCCTCTAGTGTCTGTGGTCGATCTGTTTCATTAATAATAATGTCATTAATGTGACGTGAATCAAGTACAAGGCGAAGTGAGCCATTTTTTTTCTTAACAATATGTAGCGGGTTTATGTACGGACTAACTGCTGGTTCTATAATTCCTTGGTCGAGCATATCCTGCAATTCTTTTTTAACCTGTTCTCTGTGAATGTATGGAATAGGATAATGCTTTGCTTTAAATGTGTCGTGCGGTTTGACTTGAAATTCATACATAAAGCCGGACATAGTACCAGGAATGTTGTCAAAAACTGGAGCTTGCTGTAAAAGAATTTTGTGTAATTGCGTTCGTTCGTCGTCTGTAGTTGCACTGCTTTGTCTAACTTTATCGGAAATCATTTGTATTACGTCGTAGTCCATTTCGTCTGGAGTATTATAGTTGTGTACGTACGTATCCGTTAACAATGTGGGATTACAGTCTATGTCACGTGTTGCGGAAATGACCTCTGTGCGGTTGATTGTTTGTTCTTCCGCAGATAATGAGTGCTGAAATTCTAAAGCAAGTTGTACATTTTCATCCTTTAACATTAAATAAGAATTCTGAAAATCAATGACTGCGTCGTGTTGTACCAGAAAATTCGTACCTAAAATAACGTCTGTTGTCAATAAAGGCACAATCCAAAAATTAGAGTGAAAAGTATGACCTCCAATACAAAATGATAAATGCGTCTGTAATTTAACGTCTACACCTTTACTCGATACTGCTCCTTTCACTTTTGTTTTGCCTAAAGGTAACGTCGGATAAGTATTCTCTTTGTTGCACTCGTTGAAAGTCTCCTCATTAATTACTGATATAGGTGATCCGGAATCGATTACTGCTGAAAATTTCGATGAACCAATTTTAATTTCGATAACAGGATGTGAAATGGTTTTCTGAATAACTGGTCTTTCCTGTAAAAGAGTGTCTCTGATATCGTCAAAAGTAATTACATTTTCGTGAACAACATTTTGCTTGTCAAAGGTAGTGCTTGTGTTATTGGAAGATGCGTCCTGTGCAGTATTTAGTCAGATTCTATCTGACGTGTTATTATTATTAGGAGGATTCTGTGGCATTTCTACTATTTGAACTGTCCTATTACTTCTTCCAGACGTGTTACGCCATGGATGACACCTATTGTCTGTTTCATTCATGATTATTTGTTGTTGCTGATGTTGTTGCTGCTCATAAGATCGACTGTTATTAAATGTCCGCTGAAAATTGTGCTCGTTATTTTTACGTCTGTCTTGATAGTAATTCCTATACGGTGTATTGTGATACGAGTTGAAATAGTGTGTTATCTGTACGTAGTTATTTCTTTGCTGCCATGCGTTACTATTTGTTGGAGCTGGGACTATACGTGCACGCGGCGAAACATTAAAGTTCGGTTGACCTTGTGGACTACATTGTTGGTTAGGTACGCCAAGCGGCTGACTTTCATGCTATTGTGGTGAAAAACATCTATTGTTACAAAAATGTGGTTGCGACTGCCGAAAATTTTGTACATACTGATGATTATGATTTTATCTGTAATTAAAATCACGGCGGTAATTCTGGAGTGCTTAATAAAATTGTCACATTCGGTAAAGATTTGTCATATCCGGTTTTCATTACATATTCTTAATCCTAGGTAGAGCAATAGTTAAAGAGCTGTTTTGATAGATATAAAGGATAGTAGAAGAAAAGGCAGCAGTGCAGAAAACTAAAGATGAAACAGCACTACTACAGCTCGGGGCCCTATGCTCGCTACGGCACATATTCATTAAAGCGAAATGAATCCCCTGAGGTCGTTTACGCTCTGCAAATAAATTTTAGCTTTTGTGTTACAGGCAATAGCGGTAAAAATCCAAAGGCAAATTGTTGTATCCGTGCTAATTCAAATTTCCTCATTACACGCAATGCTGATAAAAATGCAATAGCAAATTGTCGCATCTGGTTCAAAGCTAGTTTCTGCATTACAGGCAATAGCGGTGAATGTACAAAGATAAATTGTCGTATACAGTGCAAAGCGTGTACCTGTACGCTGTCATTATTAAATTCTTTACATTTTCTGGCGGATAAAAATTGCTCGTAATCTACGTCCTCGTCATTGAATTTGAAAACACGTTCGGGTTTGTGTGTGAATCTGTTCGTCTGTGTCATTCCGGATTTCCAGTTGCATAGCTTTTCAGATTTTAAGTCGTGTGGCTTTTCGGATTTTAAGTCGCGTAGTTGCTGTAAATTGCTCACATTATACACGCTGCGAGACTCTGATAAATGCTCGCAACGTGGCGGATTCTGTGTCGTGTTGGTGACTGAAATAGTCTTTAATTCTGTTACTTTAATGCTTTCGACATTTTGGTTGTTCTGTCGTGCAAATTTCTCGTCAACTTCCGTATTCGGAGTGTGAGAAACTTCCACTGACTCTAAATTAATTTCGTCGCGAATCTGTACTTCGTTTTTAGGGCATTCTTCAGTGACTGCATTAATTTCGTGTATCACTGTTGCGTTTGCTGGACATTGTTCAGTGACTGCATTAACTTCGTCTTTATGTGATTCTGTTGTGCCTACACGTGTGCTATTTAATTCTTGTGCAACAGTGCCAACTTCTTTATTACTGTTTTTAGCACAAGCCTCAGTATCCTCACGTAATTGTTCTTTAATGTCCTGGCATTGCACGGTAATAGCTGTATTCTCTTCACTAACTTGTCTGCTCCGTTCGTTAAGGTTGTCTTGTTTTTCGTTCGTCAGTTTGAAACTTTCATTAATTGTTTCGCTAAGTTGCTTGTAATGGTTGTCGACACTTTCATTTAGTTGTTTGAAACAATTATTTATCATTTCATTCCGCTGTTTGTACTGTTCCCTAAGTTGTCTAAAATTTTCATTTTGTTGTTTGAACATTTTATTTAGTTCTTCACTGAGTTGTAGTAAAGATGCGATAGCTTGACCCTCAGTAACATTACCCATTTGTTGTGCCAATACTCTAATTTCATTCTTAGTAACATCACCTACTATATTCTCTGTGCTGTTTAGTGGTGGATCTGGAATTGTTTCACTTTCTGTAACCATTTGGTCATTTTGAGATTTACAAAAAGGTTTGTCAGTCAAATGTATACTATCAGTCATTGTTTCGGAATTAAATAAATCTGTCGTACCTTGTGTATCCTGTTCATTTTCATTAGACAAATTTGTCTGTACATTACTTAGATTTTCTAAATCGGGTGTGTAAAGCTCGGCAGCGCTCATTACTATAGACCGCTCCGCGTCATCAATTGTCGTCAAGTTAACAGACGAGACAATTGAGTTCGTTTGTTCATCATTAAGGTGAAAGTCATCATTAGTGGTTGGAATGCACTGATTGTTAGTGAACGCAGGATTGTCATTATTACACTGCGTGTCACAATTACTATCGGTCACGTTGTTTAAGTCGGTAATTTCATTCACAATACTTCGCGATACACTATTCACAGTCTTTCGCGGCATTTTTGCAATAGTCACAATTATTCACAAAACAAATAAGCACAATGCAAAAGCAACACACAAATACAACAGAGCAACGAATTGCCGTTGACCTGTAGAAAGAAAGTCACAAGTTAATAAAAGCGTAGCGCCAAATCCTAATTATATCTAAGCAAATAAGAGCAGATATGTGACTGTTTTTCAAAAGACTCTCAACGAAATTCGATCCTGGACTGGGTGTCGCCAAGTGTAACCTCCCCACAAAAATTTTAAAAACAGAAATACTAAATGAATAGGAGCCAAACGTCCAAACGTAACCTCCCTGCAATTAAATTTAATGACAATAAAACTGATAATCGCAATCTGACTCAAATATAAATTCTTCACAAAAAATTAAAGTCCATTCAGTGATAAGAAAATTCAATTAAACCGAAATATCGGTCTTTGGCCCTGTGTAAAACAATCAGAATTAGAGTCTTACCTCAGAATAACTGGATGTCAAATTTCTGCTCTTATTTCTGCGCACGGCTTGGAGGAACTGCATTGTAAATAATAATATTCCTTTTTTCTGTGAATTTACTGAAATTTTTCTTCAAAAGAAGTGGAATGAAATGGGAAGTGTAACGAAATCTTTAGTTCAATAAAAAATAAAATTTTTGAAAAAAATGCTTTTGAAATTAAAATTATTATTGGGGCACTTGTTGGAGAATGATTACAATAAATAAATTTTTACATTATCTAATGATTATATTAATTAACAGTATACCTCATTCAGCATCTTGACCAGTGTTGCCGACCGCCTACATCACACAACCGCACTGGGCTGCTACTACTGACCGACCGCTCTGCATGACGACTACTAGCGTACTGCACTGCACGACTACTACTGACAGAGTACTGCCCTCAACTAGACAGAGCTACAGACTCGCAACGACTAACTGACAGACTCGCAACGACTGACTGACAGACTGAGAACCGCTCGCAACACTCGCGCGGTCAAGCGCAAACTCTCTGGTCACAGATGCTACAATGCCTCGCCATCGCTGCTATGTTACATACGTGTTTCATGCCATCGCTGCTATGTTACATACGTGTTTCAATTTATACTGAAGTGATAAAAAAAATTAGAAATACTATAATTGCGCAAGAAAACCAGAATTACACTCTAATACAAGAACACAAGCCAGATGCTTTGTTGACTGAACCTGTAATGACGCATTATTTACGACATTAAAATAATGAAAAATAAAGCGAGTTTTGTTACCTTCATATATATTGATGAAAAGCACTCTAATCATTACAATATCTCCATTAGAACAACATCTGCTGTCTATCCCATCAAACAACTGCATAAAACATGGAACAAGCACTCTCCACTACGACTTCTCGACAAGAACTTTTCACTACAACATCTCAGCAAGCACTGACTACTACGAGTTCTCGACAAGCACTGCACTCCGCTACTTCTCAATAATCACTGCCAGTGGAGGCGGCCGAACAAAACTTTCTGGCGCGATCTCTGGCGCTGTGGCTCAGTGTAGCCACCTTTCAGTATTGCCTGCGGGAAACTCAAAGGCGTTTGTCATTAATGTACAGACATACCGCCACAGTTTATTTGACTGGTTTCACTCATCAGAAACGAGCATTGTCAAATGTTGCCACCAGGGCGACGGATGCCCGGTTCCGAGGATGTACGTATCTTTTGAACGAAATGTGGTGCTTCATCTGTAAAGTTAACAAATCTTTCACAGAAACAACTATCTTGACTTATTTCGTCATAATAAGATGGATCCTAAAGGCCTCTTTATAAAAATTTCATTATCATACAGCTTTGACAATTGTAAAGCGTCACAAAAGAAGGAAATAAATACCGAAGTTAAACATGGACATTGAAATTAAACCGTAAGTGCACATCGTATTGGGCGTCATATGCAGGCTCGCACCACATGCAAATAAATAATAATAATAATTTATTTATCATACGTAGAATTAGAATTCATTTCCATTTATCGCGGCCACTTTGCAACTGTTAATTGTCTATGGTAGTGATCAGTTGACAGTGATGCCATAGAGTCGAAACTAGTTATGGTAAAGGAAATGATGTAAGCTTTGGATGTCAAATATTCATTTCCGAAGACGTTGTTATTGATATCGTTGTTTGTGTTGTTACTCCTCTTGTTGCTACTGTTGTTGTAATCATCTGCCAGAAGACTAGTTTGACACAGATTTCCATGCTAGAACATGCTATGGAACTCTCTTCCTTTCTGCATAGCTATTGAAGACGACATCCATTCGATTACATTTACTTGAGACATGCGTTTAAATCAGAGCGAAATCCCTTCTGTGCCACTCTGTCGTTGAGCCACTTTCTCGATCTCCTTCTCAGTAGCAGGAACTCGACTCTATGATAACCTACCGCAGATATTAGAGTACTGAATAACATCTCCAGCTTCTGAATACAGTTAGTGACATACCTACTAAACCAACAATAATGATTACCATTGTCCCTATGCACGCTCTTTAACCTTGTATATCCTTCTTTCCAAGCAGATCTTTCTCAGTATCCTTAGCTGGTGCAGTCTCCTTAAATTTCCATTCCCTAGAAGTCGCTATATCAGGAAACATCTGTTTTGTACATTTTTAAGTTCTTTTTATATCTGCCACTGTCGTTATTGTTATTATTATTATTATTACTACTACTATTACAACTGCTAGTGGCAGCAGCATCAGTAGTACAAGTGCTGCAAGTATTGATGTAATTAGTCCATAGTCAGTATTACTTAATCATATAGTCACTATAGACACTCAGATCATTTTAATATTATTTGCAATGATAAAACCATTATTTCTTAGATAACTATGATGTAAAAAAGATGCTGCTTGTCTGAAACCCAGGTGCAATGTAAGAGTGGGCCTAATGACCCTAATGAGATCAGTCTAAGTAAATAAATAAATGAAATAAATCTTTATCAATGATTATACAACTATCTATGTGAAATCCTCTGGAATAGGACAAGGATTGGAGCTTTTCATGAAATGCCAAGCCCCTGTTAAGAAATCATTCATCCTTTCCCACAATTTTAATTTATTTATTTAAGGAGATAATAACAATTGAGAAATGGCTAATTTCCCCCAAAGAATTCGAACAACTGTAAAAAAAGTTCACGACATTACACGTTCAAATATTGTACTTCACAATCAATTTGTTTTAAAGGAGCGCCAGAAATTTGAAACTCTTAGTTGAGGCAATGCTGAATAACAATATGACAATATGAAAATTTCATTCTAGAAACATTCCCCAGGCTGTGACGAAGCCATGTCTCCGCAATATCCTTTCTTCCAGGAGTGCTAGTTCTGAAAGGTTCGCAGGAGAGCTTCTGTGAAGTTTGGAAGGTAGGAGACGAGGTACTGGCGGAATTAAAGCTGTGAGGACGGAGCGTGAGTCGTGCTTGGGTAGCTCAGTTAGTAGAGCACTTGCCCGCGAAAGGCCAAGGTCCCGAGTTCGAGTCTCGGTCCGGCACACAGTTTTAATCTGCCAGGAAGGTTCATATCAGCGCACACTCCGCTGTAGAGTGGAAACTTCATACTTCAGTGATAGTTCGCTGTTTTATCCCTTATTACCTTGTATGTATTGTGTGTGTGTATGTGTGTATGTGTGTGTGTGTGTGTGTGTGTGTGTGTGTGTGTGTGTGTGGGTGGGTGTACAAGTTCCCCAGCAGATACACTAGTAGATCGGTAGGTGGTTGTTCTTCTGGCAGCGACTGTAGGACAGTCAATATCGAGTGGTATATTGTGGACTAGGGCACGGAACAAGGTGAACATATACACACAGGGGATCGGAAAGATGAACAAAGCCCATTTCAAGCTTCCTCAGTCGAGCCCCATAAACCATGGTGATAATCTCTGGTTAATGTAGTCTGGTGTAGTAGAATAGGATTGTTGATTGACTGGACATTTCAAAAAATACGAACAGCTCCAGCACAGACAGTATTCTCTAAGAATTACGGAATGCATCCTCTGTCCATAATACAGCATCGCCATTATTTGCTGACAAGTGTTTCCCTACGCTCATCAGTTTTCAGCTCCTTCCACTCCTTGTGTAGGAGGCTATGGACACATGCCTCAGCTGTCTGCTTACAGGTAATACACTTATTAAACTCCTGTCTGTCAAATACCAACTTAAGCTCAGTAATGTTACGCCGGCTACTCCAGTCGAAGCCTCGAATATCCTTTTCCTCCTGTTACTCAGCCATGTAGGATGTTGTCCCAGATTTAAAAATATCTGTTGAGTAGCGATAGTGTTCCCGAAGGCGATTCTCCTCTCTTCTTTGCTTACATCACCCCCTCTCTATCTGATTAGTGTGAACTGATCCAACGTAGGCTACGACATGCCTTGCACGTTACTCATGCTAAAACAGGAGTCTGCGGTATCAGTTAAATGGATAGCTACGTTCGTGCAACACCGTACAGCAAAATGTGGTGTAGACTGGAGGAAGATGAAGTACGTGTATACCCAGGAGGATCCTCTTTCCTTTAATTAGAAATGTTGAAAAAATAAGTCGGTCAATTAGAATCAGTCAGTTAACTCACTGTTTCATATTATGCTTGTTAGGCTACTCTGGTTGAGAAAGGATGAGAATATCTGTCATAAACAGTTGCAGAATAACCCGTTACAACATACCAGTTTCCGTTTTGTTAGATAGTCTCTGTCAGGCAACGGTTGAGTAACTGTAGTCGTTCAAAAAGTAAATAGCTTCTCACCCTCTTGCTAAATTTTCGTTTGGGCGCATCCCGAGTACGAGAAGACGCTTTCTTCGTTGTCATTCCAGCCTACAACGTTCGGGGTCCTCCTTTTGTCACCATTCACGAAAGTTGGGTTCCGTCTGCAACGCTGGATGGCTGATTTCTTACAAGCGCAGCGGCTTTCGTGACATGTGTGATGAGACGCTACGGTGAGACATGTCTTCCCATTGTGTCTGCTCGATGACAAATCAGTTGCAAATCTAGGAGTTGTTTTCGTTATACAGCCGGCGCGGCGTGCTTTCTTGGCCAGGCACTGATCTGAAGAGTAGGAAACGAGACTCCTATTCACTGGCCAAAACCTTTCTAACCCAGCTGTTCATCAGAGTGCCACCCTGACGCCCGCCAACTAAACTCCATCCAAGTCTCCACACGCAACGGCTGTCCGCTGAGACAACACTGGGTGTCGCCTTTCTCTGGTCACAAAATAGTTGTAGCGACAGACTGGCACCACATAGTTCGGTAAGCAACAATTTTTTCCACTCATGAACTAATCTGTATGTTCACTCATTAAATTTCACGTGGAAAAGAATAGAAACTTCTTGTTTCATTCGATTCGCTGGCCTACTAGTCGTGGCAAGATTTTGATCCTACGAAGCTATGTGTTTCCTCTTAGGAGAGGCTAAGCGAAACTGAAGTTGGATTTACGGAAACGATTCTGGCGTTGAACTCCGAGTAGGGCGGAAGGAGCGCTGGCGCCAGCAGACTACAGTCCCGAGTGTCGCAGGCTCCGGGTCTCTGGGAGCAGGGTCCGACGGATGCTATCGTTGCTACCAGTGTGCGATGGCGGGCGTCAGATTTGGCAAGCGTGGCACCGCTGAATAGGATGTTAAGCCCGAGCTGGATTTGCCAGGCCTTACGGAATCACGGAAGCGCAGGTTTCACTTAGTTTCGTTCCATTAATTCCACTAGCAATTCTCTTTGCTCATGAGTGGACGACTGATTCCTGATTACTTATCCATTGCCGAGCAGAGAAAATTTCGCCTTATGCATGCCCAGCTAACATTTCTGCTGAACAGCATAACCAAAACCATTGTTTATGACCCGTCAGATCACGCAGATTTTTGCTGATATCTTTCGTTCCATATTGCTAATTTTCCCTGTGTCACAGCCACCAATGTACCATGTCCATTCCTTATGTTCTTTGAAGATGTTACTTCATATTTAGGTGTGTCTTTGACGTGTAATTAATTTTTAAAATCCTCAGTGACATTCTCATGTTTGTGGTAAATATTAAATAATCTTATAGTTCCCTTTAACTACTTAGAATGGACAACTAGACGCCTTTTAAGGTCAGGTAGGGAATATCCATTAAATTGATGACTTTTTCCAGTTACTGTGCATATTTTAAAACTAAACGTTCAGTATCAGCAGTCTCCCACACAAAAGCGGAATTCACATGACATTGGATTAATTACTTATAGATATTAAAATGAAAAAGCTTAAAAAATCTGCCGGGAGTATTAACACTTCAAATCAAATTGCACTTGCTCCATCATCCAGCAAATGATTGTGGGTGTAAATGTTGCTCTGTAATTTAAAAAAAAAACATTACAGACGAAACTTTTGAAAGTATTTATTATAACAGTCTCGGCTGCAAACACGCACACTAGTAGAGTAGTTTCTATGACATATAATGATGGTCTTCAGAAGTAACAAACACCGAGTTGTTAGGTGTCAAAATTCTTTAAAAAATTACGTAATTTCCTAGTTGTGATATAAAAGGACAAAACTACATTTTAAATGCTTGACGCCACGGAATGTTGTGACAAATATACTGTATACGTGATCGCTGCATCTCTCCGTGCCTGTCTACCTGATTAACTATTCCTTCATGTCTCAGGATTTCTGTCGACCTATCCCAATTTCACACGTGTTGTGCCACAAAGCTCTTTCCTCCCCTATTCAGTTCAGTACCTCTTTATTAATCACTCAGTCAACTCATCTAACTCAGAATTCTTGTGTAGCATCGCGTTTCAGTAGCTTCTGCTGTCTTCTTCTCTGTACCGCTCATCACCCACGTTCCTCTCCCGTTTAAACCTACAATCGTCACAACTATTTCGTGAAAAGTCTTCCTAACTCTTAAATTTATAATCGATGCTGTTAAAGGTATAACAGCTAAAATCTGTTTTGTGCAACTCTATTTACTTTGTAACGTTTTCTTTGACATACGTCACTTTTGTCTACATTTCAGTCGTAAAACTCTTTCCGTGTTCAACTATGAGTGTCGTGTGTTTGTTGATTATGAAAACAATATCATAAAATTGCAGTACACATCAATTAATTTCAACATAATGTGGCTTCGAGGTCAAACAGTTACTTAAGATGCTGAATAATTGCATAACTAACTATGATTTTCAGTCAGAGCTAATAGTAATTACAGTTCACATTTCTGTAGTGCAACGCCCATAATTTAACACTGGTATTTAAAGTAATTTTGCGTAATTTATTGGTGTTTTTATTGTGACCTTGTGCGTGTGCCTTGTGAGAGTAGTTTCTTATTATCCTGTGCAGTATTATTCGTATTCTACACCTTCAGAATAGTGTGGTTTTTACTTTAAAAAATAGTGATCCAATAGTCTGATAAGTGGAAACGAAAACCAGGATCGTTAATGTGGATTGCATAGACTTACTCTGATCAGCCAGATCATAATGACCACTTACCTAATAGCCGGTATGTCCACCTTTGTCACGGATAACAGCGGCGACGCGTCGTGGCGTGGAAGCAGTGAGGCGTTGGTAGGTCACTGGAGGAAGTCGGCACCACATCTGCACAGATAGGTCACTTGTCTCCCTTAAATTTCGGGGAGGAGGGAGATGAACTTCGACTGGGCCTTAAATTACATCCCAGATGTGTTTGATCGTGTTCAGAACTGGCGAGTTGGGGGGGGGGGGGGGGCAACACATCAACTGGAACTTGCCATTGTGTTCCTCGAACCACTCCATCACACTCCTTGCCTTGTGACATGGTGCACTAACTTGCTGAAAAATGCCACTGACATCGGGAAACATGAGCCTCATAAAGGGGTGTACGTTGTCTGCAACCGATGCACGATACTCCTTGGCTGTCACGGTGCCTTGCACGAGCTCCACTGAACCCATGGATCCCCAAGTGAATGCTCCAGAAAGCGTAATAGAGCCGCCGCCAGCTTGTTTCCGCCCTACAGTACAGATGTCAACGAGCTGTTCCATTGGAAGACGATGGATTGCACCCTCCCATCTGCATGATGAAGAAGGTATAGAGATTGCTCACACATTGCAACGCTCCGCCACTGCACCAACGTCCAGTGCCGATGGTCACTGGCCCATTTCAGTCGTAGGTAACGATATCGTGGCGTTAAGATTGACGCATGTGTAAGCCGTCGGCTGCGGAGGACCATTGTTAAGAGCATTCAATGCACTGTGTGATCAGACACACTTGTACTCTGCCCAGCATTAAAGTCTGACGTTAGTTCGAACACTGTTCAACACGTGTTCTGTTTTACCAGTCTGCCCAGCCTACGATATCTGACATCTATAACGAGGAGTGACAGCCCAATATCACATCTCGACGTACTGTCATGTTGGTTTCGCCCCCGGCCGGGATGGCCGAGCGGTTCTAGGCGCTACAGTCTGGAACCGGGCGACCGCTACGGTCGCAGGTTCGAATCCTGCCTCGGGCATGGATGTGTGTGATGTCCTTAGGTTAGTTAGGTTTAAGTTCTAGGAGACTGATGACCTCAGAAGTTAAGTTCCATAGTGCTCAGAGCCATTTTTGTTGGTTTCGCCACGTGTTGAAGACACTCACCACGGGACTCCTCAAACAGCCGATAAACCGTGCAGTTCCCAAAATGCTCATGTCGAGCCTGCGGACCATCACAATCTGCCCTCGGGAAGGCTCAGATAGATCGCGTGACTTCCTCATTCAACACAAGGATAGAGCGCTCACTGATATTACATACACCGTCCGTGTATCTGACTAGTAGTCTTTCCACGCCAGATGACGCCGCTGTCGCCTAGACGGGTTTATATCGAAAGTAGGTCAGTGGTCATATTGTTCTGGCTGATCAGTATAAGTTCTTTTTATATTATTTGCTTTGCTTTATAAAACTGATTTAGATTAGATTTAAAAATTCAGGAGATTATACGGAAAGTATTTGTCAATTATTGCGTAATTTTTATCGCATAGCTTCGCGTAGCGCATTACAGTTTCGCTCCACATGTTTCATTCATGCTAGGTAAAAATCCAAATTGAATAACCAATTGGCTTATAAACGGTGTCCTAATGAACTGCGTCCGTATTATGCACAGTTTAATTGGATTTACTGTGATTTATCTAAATCTTTCGTTCACGTTTGTCCGCCTTTAAAATTTATGTTTTCATTTACATTTTAAGTAATCCTCTCTCATTAGGATTCATATTTACGAACCGAGCGCCCTATTCTCGTCCTGCGTGGCGCACCGTCACATGGTCTGCAACGTTTGTCACTTCGGAGTGATAGGAATGTTGACCATTGATACACCCTCTGGAAATAAAATACAGCAACTTAGTCACAGATCACCAATATCTTGAGACCAAATCGTTACTAAGAAAAGTGAATAGAAATTTACTTGCGGACTGTTTCTCCTCCTACTGCTATTGTTATAGTAGAGCGTCTTAACGGAAGTGTGCGAAAATAACAGCTCGTACAACAGCGGATATCAAAAACAGTGGGCAGTATGTAGTGGTCGGAAGCCTAAGTTGAGATATGCTTACGTTCCTAATGATAAGTACGTCACTTGCAGCGTACACTTGTCATTTGTTGCCTTGCTGCTGCAGCGATTCCTGTAGTTTTTTCTAATTAATTTGGCATTTTAGTGTGTGAGACCTCACGCTTGCAAGAGGCCTTGCATAAATTGTGAACTTCACATAAGCCCAGAGAAAGAATTTCAACAGGATTACGTCAGGCGAGGATAAAGTGTTTGTGGTTAAATCTCTGTTTTTCTACTGACCACGCTAACGTGCATTTAGTTCCAGCCCACCGGGAGTCCCGCTGTGCGTAAACTGCGTTATAATACTATTACGGCACTGGAGGTGGTAGGCGTTGTGAGTTAACGAGCATGGCGCTCTCATTTATAAATATGCCCGAAAGAGTCAGCCTACAGGAATTACAAAACGAACCCTATCGTCCAGGACCGCGTGCACAAAGGGTGCAAATTCACCACAAGATCGGGGATCTCCAGGTGTCTGTTGTCTATTGAGGCCTAAGCGCTGTATATGCGAGTGAGACAGACGACAACCTACGTCATAGGGAAACCCAGTAGAAGGCTTTTGTGGCCAAGGAGACGTAGCAGTGTTAAAAATGGCGGACCTAAGATCGGCCATAAAGGGAAACATTTATGAAAACTATTTAATTCTATAGTAGTACAGGGAATGAAGCCATAGTAATTTTAATCTGCCCTCTTCCATAAAATATCTTGTTGATCCCAATAAAATTTGAATATTCATCATATCTATAATAGTTTACGATTTACTGTTAGAGTGAAATTAACAAGTTTTATATCAAAGACCTGCATGCTAAAATGTGAACACTTTAGTCGATCTTCACGATAGATATTTCATATAGAATAGCATCATTAAAGTGACAAACGTAGTAAATATCAACTCCTGTAACTTTATTTGTTTGAAATATATAGTAAATTTAAATTATCAGTATTTTCAGTTAAGCATAAGATCATCATTTCCTCCACACAAAACACATTGAACGATGACAGCATGACACCTTATTGAATCATTAGGTAATAGAATAACTGTTGTAAAGATACTTTTGTTCTTTACTTATTTATCAAAAGACACATCGGCGCAAGGCTACTGGCCGTGACATTCAAAGTCAAGAAGGAAATTGTATCGATTTTATGTAAAAGAATTTAACGTTTATTACGTGACAGATATTATTGTTACTTTATTTAGAACGTGAAAGTGATTAAGTTTTGATTATTTAAATATCTTAAAATGTAAAATAATGTATAATAAACTGTAGCTAATCAGATGGACGGCTTCAAGAAAGGGAACTGACCTAGTAAGTTGAGCAACGATGTTCGGCACGCGGGGGACGCGATGGAGACGGGCAGAGTGACATTTGCCTTCTCTCCGTGTGGCGGGAAACCCACTGTTGATATAAAGGAAGTAATCTGTCTCATCTGTCTCGTTCGAACACAACAACAGAAGAAGTGAAACAAATATAAAGCTTAAACGAGCAGCATTTAAATTAATTATTTTTAATTCTGCCTCTGGAATCGAACTAGTAGACAAAGTAACGAATTTGAAATTCATCACCTGAAGTGATATGTGGTATGTAACACCATCCCCAACCCTAGTACTCCTACAGTGAAGAGCCAAAGAAAATGGTGCACCTGCTTAACATCGTGTAGTGCATACTAGAGCAAGCGGAAGTGCCTCAACACGACGTGGCATGGACTCGACTAATGTAGTGCTGGAGACAACTGGCAACATGAATCCTTAAGGGCTGTCAATAAATCCGTTGAAATACGAGGGGGTGGAGATCTCTTCTGAAGAGCACGTTGCAAAGCATCCCACATATGCTCAATAACGTTCATGTCTGGGGAGTTTGATGCCCATCGGGAGTGTTTCAACTCAGAAGAGTGTTACTGAAGCTACTCTGCAGCAATCCTGGACGTGTGAGATGTCGCATTGCCCTGCTGGAATTATCGAAGTCCTACCGAATGCACAATGGACATGAATGGATCCAGGTGATCACACAAGTATGCTTACGTATGTGTCACCTGTCAGAGTCGTATCTATAAGTATCAGGGGTCCCATATGACTCCAACTGCACACGCCACACACCATTACTGAGCCGCCACCAGCTTGAACATTCTGTACTGATATGCAGGGCCCATGGATTCATGAGGTTGTCTTCACATCCGCACACGTCCATCCTCTCGATACAATTTGAAACGACACTCGTCCGACCAGGCAACATGTTTCCAGTCATCAACAGTCCAACGTCGGTGTTGATAGGCCCAGGCGAGGCGTAAAGCTTCGCGTCGTGCAGTCATCAAGGGTACACGAGTGTGCCTTCGGGTCCGAAAGCCCATATCTATATTTCGTTGAATGGATCGCATGCTGACACATGTTGGTGAACTAGCACTGAAATCAGCAGCGGTTTGCGAAATGGTTGCACTTCTGTCATGGTGAACGATTCTCTTCGGTCGTCGTTGGTCCCGTTCTTGCAGGATCTTTCTCCGTCGTAAATTTGACGTTTTATCGGATTCATGATATTCACGGTACACTCGTGAAATAGTCGTACGGCAAAATCTCCACTTCATCGCTACCTCGCTGATGCTGTGCCTCATCGCTCGTCCGTCGACTGCACGTTCAGACTCATTTAAACCTTCATAACCTGCCATTGTAGCAGCGGTAACCGATCTAACAATTGCGCCAGACACTTGTTGTCTTATATAGGCGTTATGACCATAGCGCCGTATTCTGCCTGTTTACACATCTCTGTACAAGAATACGCATGCCATACCAGTTTCTTTGGCGCTTCAGGAATCGGGAACAAAACACAAAAATTAAGCCGGCGTTGGTGGCCGAGCGGTTCTAGGCGCTACAGTCTGGAACTGCGCGACCGCTACGGTCGCAGGTTCGAATCCTACCACGGGCATGGATGTTTGTGGTGTCCTTAGGTTAGTTAAGTTTAAGTAGTTCTAAGTTCTAGTGGACTGATGACATCAGAAGTTAAGTCCCATAGTGCTCAGAGCCATTTGAACCACAAAAATTAACAAATGTTTGGTAACAATTTAGCGCGAAGATCACAACTGTACTGTCATTTTAAATTCTACTGTAGAGAAGTACAGTAATATGAAAGCTGCCGAGCAGTAATGCAACAAAAGTATGTTACCTTTGTAAGGATGGCAGCCAAAAACAGTTGCAGGATAGAATTTTTTTTTATTGAAATTCTTGACCAAGGTTTCGGTACATATAAATATACCTTCATCAGAAGTAAAACTTCTAAAATTACATCATGCACTGGAGAATAATAAAACTAATAGGCGAAGTAACATTGTTAAACTGTTCGCTTTGATCCTGTGCCCATTAGACATGTTGTACAAATGGAGATGATATTTTAATTACTGACGACGCCTTTTGGCATAGTTGTTTTATTATTCTCCAGTGCATGATGTAACTTTAGAAGTTTTACTTCTGATGAAGGTATATTTATATGTACCGAAACCTTGGTCAAGAATTTCAATAAAAAAAAATTCTATCCTGCAACTGTTTTTGGCTGCCATCCTTTATAGTGAAGAATTTTAACAGTTGCTGCTGCAGCCATGTTTAAAATCTTGAAATTACCTTTGTAACATGTTCAGTACATTTTGCTTTCTTTTCGTATAACTAGGATATTGTAGCCAGCAGAGCCGAAAGGGTAGTTTATTTATTTACCCATTTTCCACTTTACATAACCAAAGACAATATGTGACTGATAAACACCAATTTATGTGGTAATATCTCAATGAAATACAAGAGTTCTCTGCATCAGTGCACTCGATATATCTTTTCAAGAATTATGAAAGTTATTCATTAGATTTTAAACCTACTCTTTATATACGAAGAATGGGACAAAGGTGCTGGACCTCACGTCATTGCCTATATGTAGCATTTTTGCAGTTCACTCATGATAGGACGCATCTCCTTTTCACATCAACTTCAGAGGATTGTTCTCTGAAGACATACATTAGTGCATCTGGATCTACCTACATAAATAATGTAGTTGCTCATGATGGATCATTGGCATTATCTTTTATTCACAAAGCTTGTAAGAGCTTCAACATGCTCCCAGGAAACCTCATTCACATAATTTTAAGGGACGTGAAGTGTCGTTTCTGGTGATGTCATGGAATTCATCGACAATGACTGTTTGCATTCCTTTTGCTCCAATTGTGTCGAAACATTGGTTTATCCATATGGTTATTTTGTATCGTTGTTGAATTTCATATATTGCTGATTCGTGGTATATTTTCTTTGGTAAGAGAACAATGTCTACTGGAAGTGGATATTTCTGCTGTATATCCTTATTTCCCTATAATCCTTTAGCAAAAATGAGTAATGTAGCTATACGTGATATAAGCCAGAGATTATGTACTGCAACTGTGTGATATCAAATTTGCAATTTACTACCGCAAGATGAGTAGAACCCAACTCTACACGCTGAATTTGTCTGGACTATGTAATTTCTTTCCGGATCTTACAAGTTTACCTCAGAATGTTAATACTATCTCATTTGACGCTTCTGAATGAAATTTATGGCGGAAATTACGTGAGACTGGTGTCTTTTAATCGAACGATTAACTTTCGTAGTTATTCAGATGTTCTCAGCACTGTATTAGTTCCAATAGCCCATTCTGTTTTCTGCCTATTCGGTATTTCTGACGTTCTTAGTAAGGAGAAAATGAGTCTGCGACACTATACAATGAGGCGACAAAGTCATGGGATAGCGATAAGCACATGAACAGAAGGCTGTAGTATCGCGTGCACAAAGTACGAAGGGGCAGTGATTGGCGGAGCTGCCCCCTGTACTCATTTGAGTCCTGTTAGAAGATTTCCGGCGTTGTTATGGCCGCACGACGGGAATAAAAAGAATATGAACGCGGAATTGTAGTCAGAGCCAGACGCATGGAACATTCCGTTGCGGAAATCGTCAAGGAATTCAATATTCCGAGATACAAAGTGTCAAGAGCGTGCCAAAAATACCAAATTTCAGGCATTACCTCTCACCATGGACAACGCAGTGATCAACAGCATGCACTGAACGACACAGAACAGCGGAGTATGCGTGAAGTTGTCAGTGATAACAGACAAGTAGCACTGCGTAAAACAACTGCAAAACTCAATGTTGGACATACGACGAACGTATCAGTTAAGACACTGTGTCGAAATTGGGGTTAATGGGCTGTAGCAGCAGACGACCGACACGAGTGCCTTTGCTAACAGCACGATATCGCATGCAGTGCCTCTCCTGGACTCGTGTCTATATCGATTGGAACTTGGACGACTGGAAAACCGTGGCCTGGTCAGACGAGTCCTGATTTTGGTTGTTAGCAGCTGATGGTGGGATTCGAGGGTGGCACAGATACGACGAAGCCATGAACCCCGATCCTCAACGAGGGACTGTGCAAGCTGGTAGCGACTCCATAATGGTGTGGGCTGTGTTTACATGGAGTGGACTGGGTTCTTTGGTCCAGTTGAACCAATAGCTGACTGGAAATGTTTGTGTTCGGCTACTGGAAGACCATTTGCAACAAATAACGATGGAATTTTTATGGCTGAAAATGTACCATGTCACCGCGCCACTATTGTTTTCCATTGGTTCGGAAAACATTTTGCAAAATTCGAGCGAATGATTTGGGCATCCCGATCACCCGACGTCTATCCCGTCAAACATTTATGCGACATCATCGAGAGGTAAGTTCGTACACAAAATCCTCCACAAGCAACACTTTCGCAATTATGGACGGCTATATAGGCAGCTTGGTTCATTATTTCTGCAGGGGACTTTCAACGACTTGTTGGATCCACGCCAGGTCGAACTGCTGCATTATACCGGGTCAGAAGAGGTCCCATACGATGTTAGGGGATATCCCACAACTTTTTTACCTCAGAGTATCTAAGAGTACATACGATCTAGGATCCTGAATTAACCTAAAACAGACTGGCTTCTTCATACAGCCCCTTCTACAACATACAGCCCCTATTAGATATTCGTGTAGTGAGAAGTAAACGAAAATCATTTTGGATAAGCATGTATAGCCTACGAATGAATAAATATTGTGTTGATGAAGATAACGAAATTAGCCAATCTTTTTCGGAGAAGTACATGTTTTGTGAACAGAAACAAAACTGAGAGAGCGCTGAACCTACCACAGAATAACCTTATTATCTATTCACAAAGTTTCAAAGTGGTGCAGTGTTCATCGACACCTGAAGTTTTGTTAAATGCGTGTCATGCACGCGCATGCATTAATGGCTGACAGGTACGATTATTATTATTCACTATTATTCGAAACATTTTTCTGCGATATATTAGGCAACTGGATATACCTTTTATATGGACATTGTTGTCTTCGAAAACTACTTTCCTCTCTCCGTTTGTTTCAAGATTCTACAGCACCGCCGTACAAGTCGTGTATTTAAGTAGCAAATGTCCTTGCAGGTACAGATAGCTCCCTTCCTCTTAAAGCTCCACTAAGCATGCACGTTTGTATTGGCCATTACAGAGTTTTTGACTAAATAATGTAAAAGCCAAAATTTTACAAATTGCAGATTAATGGTGGACTGGAATAAACGTTAAATGAAAACCAGTGTATAAGAGAGAACGGAAATATTTGCCGTAACTAGCAGATCCGATTCACATGAATTCTAAATCAACGTAAATGGCCTCTGCTGGTATGCTGGAGAGTGCTTCAGCAAAGTTGTCTGCGAGTCTCATTTTTTTCTATATGCAGACCGGTGGGAGTCACAATTTCTGGAATAAAACTGACCCTTGAACATACTCTCGAATGTATGGGTTATATCTGCCGGAACATGTGGTATGATCTAAATTTCCGAAAGCTTTTGAACGCAATTCATCAGCCCAACGTCAGCTCCTCATCGGCTCTTTGAGCATTCACACTAACATATTGTTGCAACTGCTACTTTGCTGACATATTACAGTCTTCATCAGTTTGTTTCCACCCGCATAGTTTCAGCTCCATAACCGTTTTTGTCATTCTTTAGTTTACTGTGTGTAGCGTATGCAAAAAGGATATTAACATATACTAATTTTCTTCCGCCTTTGTTAAATTTCTTTTTGTTCTGACAGTCTTTTTTACAGTGATCCATCAAAGTAATTCCCTCTTGTAACACCATAGTGCTTTGTAAGCGAACACCATTTAAGAACACAGGTGTTCGTCATAAAACACTCATCGCACACCACAGTACGAAAGCCTCCAAAGAAATTTTATTTATATTGGATGTCACGAGGCAGACAGTAAAATTTAATTAATAGGCTCTCAAAAAAATTGGCCATTGATGGTGTGTACAACATAATTTAATTAAAACAGCAACTAAATTAACTCACACATTTGACAGTTTTTAGTGGTACCGCAATAATCACAATTTATTGTCTGTTGTAACTTTCCCTGGTGTTTCAGAGGAATGAAGATGAAGATAATATTTCTAGCTGTTTCCAGATTGATTCCCTTCAGCGATTGACATAGGAATATCATTTGTTTTGCCAGCTCATACCGATAGTAAAAGGTAGACACCATATAACAAAAAGGGGAAAACTAGAAAGAGAATCGAATAAAGTTGTTCTAAATATTGTATCGGTCATATATTACAGGTTCCTCATGATTCTCAGCAGTGCATCTGGTTGTGTGTAACGAGCATCTTTAACTCTCTGCTGATATATTTCTTCCTTGAGTTTCAGCCTCTTTAAGTTATTAAATAATTTTTGATAATGCGGGGCCACAGTCACAATATATTTCTTTAAAGTGAGTACCGACATTAGACTGTTGTTTATTTACAGTGTTACATTCACACTTACACAATCATGATTTCGGCTTCAAAGTGCCATTATCAAGTGTTTTAAGTATTATAAACTGCCTAAGATGGCATACTGTCGTATTAAAATACATTATTATGGCTCTGAGCACTATGGGACTTAATTTCTAAGGTCATCAGTCCCTTAGAACTTAGAACTACTTAAACCTAACTAACCTAAGGACATCACACACATCCATGCCCGAGGCAGGATTCGAACCTGCGACCGTAGCGGTCGCGCGGTTCCAGACTGTAGCGCATAGAACCGCTCGGCCATCCCGGCCGGCCAAACTTTGTTTGTGTGTATGTACTGCAGTCTTATTTACTTTGCCATGCAGGTAGTCAGACGATGGTGCAATACATACCTTCATTGGTTGGTAAATAATAACAAATAAAACAAACGATTCAGGTTTCAACATGTAAATCCTATCAGCAGGCGTTACAAAATTACAAGGTAAACTAAGAGGGATCCTATATAAAGTTATTTGATATTTAAAGGGACAGTGCGCTGGAGGTGACCTACTTGTAGCCCTTTTGTAATCCTGCTGGTGGACGGAAATCTGCCTAGGCAATTTTTAACCCACAAGTGGAGGACAAATGGTGGTCTGCAGCTCCTGACGATCGCACTGATCTTCAGCATCCTGGGTTCAACTAGTTATTTATTCTCAATATCTCGAGGAAGGAGAAATGTGACAACGATCCACTCGTCTGTGTAGTACATTAAGTTTGGACCCCTCGTTGAATCTACACAGAATCAGCATCGATTTTAACCATCTGACCCTTCTTATAATCCCATAAACATCTTCAGGACACTCACAGTCTCAGAAGAAAACCATCTGATTTACGCACTTAAAACCCTCCATCATTTCGTATATAGGATGAAGAAGAACTCCACCGACGACCTTTCGGAGGTTGTTAAGTGATACCTTCTGAGTATTTTGGTATTAGGGATTCACAGGCTCCGGCGACTCATTAGAGAGTTACTTTATTTCGTTCAGTTTCTTGCCCAAATCAGCTTCGTATCTCTATTGCACTGAAAATAGTGCACAATAGTGCAGATATCGAAGGTATCTGCGGTGTGTCTTGTTTCTATTCGCCTTCGGTACCTCTTTTGACAATTGTCATGCTCCCCTTACCTCGTTGCCCACGAGTGCTGCTTAATTCTGTCTAAGATTTTGTTCGCCGGCAGTGTTACTTGCAGGTTAGCACGGATACACAGAGGTACTGTGGACGGTTCACAGACGAAGAATTGGCCGATATGTATTTCGTGTGTAGGTTCACTGAACGCAGTGGAAGAGTGACACACGACGCTACGCTTAGTTTTCCCACACAGAGGGCCACCACGTTGCAGCCTTTCGCATCTATACCTAGGCGCCTACGAGAAACTGGATTGTTACGAGTTAGAATGAAAGATACTGGTTGTGTGAGGTATGCTGGAATTCCCGGCATGGAAGAGAAAGTGTTTTACCTGTGTGGTGCCTTTTATAGTTACCCTGATGCACGAGCTCCGAACACAAGCCAATCTACTGTTTTGAGAGTCTTATATCAACTACGATTGTACCTGTATCATCCATAGAATGAGCAATCATTGCAGCCAGCAGACTTCCCATTTCTTGTGGTGTTTTCAAGCTGGTCCCTACAGCAACGTACAGAAAACCCCACTTTTCCTGTCTCCGTGCTGTTTACAGACGAGGCCATGTTTACAAGAGAAGGCTTGTTCAACATAAGGAATAGCCATGTATGGGATGATGAAAAACCATACGCACTGGTGTGTCGATCCCATCAATAGAGATTCGCTGTCTACTTATGGACTGGAATGGTCAACGATCTCATGATTTGAGCTTACCTACTTCCTAGGCAATTGAACGGAGCCGTATGCTGATACAACCGTCACATACTTAGTAGTCATATACAAACGCTGGTTGGAAAGTTGCACAGGGCACAATAATACTCAAAAAAGGAAATTGCACACCCACATTACTGACGTCGGATTGCAGTAGAATTTTGTAAAAATACCGTGTCCGAACATTATGGTTTACCACGAAGGGAACAGTCTTTTGACAAATAGTCAGCCTGGATTTAGAAAACATCGCTCTTGTGAAACAGAACTACCTGTTTATCGCCAGTCGTTGTGGCCGAGTGGTTCTAGGGGCTTCAGTCTGGAACCGCCGACCGCTACGGTCGCAGGTTCCAATCCTGCCTCGGGAATGGATGTGTGTGATGTCCTTAGGTTAGTTTGGTTTAAGTAGTTCTAAGTTCTAGGGGGCTGATGACCTCAGATGTTAAGTCCCATAGTGTTCAGAGCCATTTGAGCAATTTCTACCTGTTTATCGACAGGACGTAGTCAGTGCTATTGACAAGGGGTCTCAGACAGATCCCATATTTCTAGATTTTCAGAAAATTTTGATACCATTCCCCACAACAGACTTCTACTGAAATTGCGCGTGTTTAAGTATCGCTTTGGTTGTGCAACTAGATTCACGATTTCCTGTCAGAAATGTCACAGTTCATATTAAACGACGAAAGTCATAGCGTAAAACAGAATTGAGATCTGGCGTTCTCCAAGGAAGTGTTATAGGTCATCTGCTGCTCCTAATCTATATAAACGATTTATGAGATAATCTGAGCACCCCCTTTGAATGTTTGTAGATAATTCTGTCATTTACCGTCTAGTAAACTCACCGAAAGATCAAAACCAATTGCCAAATTATTTAAACTCGATATCTGTATGGTGCAAAAACCGGCAGTTGTCTCTGAATAAGAAAAGGAGAGCGGTCATCTACACGAGTACTGATATAAATCTATTAAATTTCAGCTACACGATCAAGTAAGTAAATGCGGATGAGTAGCAGAAAGAAACCCGTAAATTTCGGATACAGCATTGGTAGTGTCCTGCTTGTTTAAATACCAAAGTGTAGCGTTGCAAAGCGATATGAAATGGAACGAGCATGGGAGGATTTTCAGTTGCGAAGGCGAATGGTCGACTTCGGTTTATAGGGAGAATTTTAGGAAAGACCATCTGCAAAGGAGAACGGCACATAGGGCGCTCGTGCGACCTGTTCTTGAGTACTGTTCGAGTGTTTAGATACGCACCAGGTCGAATAAAAGGAAGACATAGAAGCAATTGAGAGGTAGGCTGCTAGAATTGCTACCGGTAAGTTCGAACAACACGCAAGTGTTATGGAGATGCTTCGGGAACTCAGATGGGATCCCTGGAGGTAATTCACATAACTAATATTTGAAGTTGACTGCGGAACGATCCTACTGCCACCAACACACATTCCGCGTAACGACCCTGAAGATATGAGAAATTAGTGTTCATACGCAAGAGTATAGATAGTTGTTATTCGTCGCTCTGTGGGAGTGGAAAAGAGAAGGTAACAACTAGCAATGGTGCAGGATAACCTCCGCTACGCACGGTACAATGGCTTTGCGGAGTATGTATGTTGGTGTAGGTGCAGATGTAAATGTAGAAATCACACAAATTTAAAGGCTGTCGGTTCTGCTAAGTACTGAGGAATAACAATTATGAGCAACATAAATTGGAATGAACACGTAGATGATGTCGTGGGAAAGACAAACTAAAAACCGCGTTCCAAACGCAGAACTCTTACAACATACAAACCTGTCCTTGGCCCCATGTGTCAGCCCGCCGCACATGGCTGTGACTTCTGTAATGCTGGAAAGTGCGGACACCCCCCTTCAAGGTGATCAACAGGTGATAAAATATCTCGCTGCTCAGCTGTTCGTCTCTGTTGGTAATCGTGACACGCTCGTCCACCAGTTGGGTGACTCAAATGTGTGTGTCCACTGGGTTCTTTGCAGCTTAACAATAGACCATAAAGAGCAACAAAGGAACGTCTGTGCGCAAATGCTTGTGAATTACGAAATTGATCGTGACAATTTTTATCGAATATCGTCACAGCTGGTGAAACATGGGTTCATCACTTCGAATCGGAAACAAAACACAAACCATGGAATGGCGTCACACCACCTTACCTCCAAAGAAAAAGCTGAAAGCCACACGCTCAGTCATGGTGACGGTCTTCTGGGACTGTGAAAGGGTTATTCTGTTTGCTGCCCTCCCTCGGGATGTAACGTCGACTCGGGTGAGTCGTGTGCTATCCTCAGGAAACTGAAGAAACGACTTCAGCGTGTTCGTCGCCCAAAAGTGCAAACAAAGTTAGGCCTCACGTAGGTCTGTACACCCAAGAGGAGCTCACGAAAGTTCACTGAACTGTTTTTCAACCGCTGCGTGGGGTAGCCGTGCTGTCTTAGGCGCCTTGCCACGGTTCTCGCAGCTACCCCCGTCGGAGGTTCGAGTCCTCCCTCGGACATGGGTGTGTGTTGTCCTTATCCTAAGTTAGTTTAAGTTAGATGAAGTAGTGTGTAAGCCTAGGGACCGATGACCTTAGCAGTTTGGTCCCATAGGGACTTACCACAAATTTCCAATTTGTTCTTTAACATCCATCATACACTCTGGATCTTTCTGACATCTGTCTGTTTGTCTCAGTGAAGGATGCACTTCACGGGGAGCAGTACGTGCGTGACGGGAGGTTATTGATGCAGCAAGATGTTGGCTCCAACATCGACCAATAGAGTGATGGCATGCAGGCATGAAGCCCCTCCCAGTGACATGCCGTAAGGCATTCGCACTGATCGGAGATTATGTTCAAAAATAAGGTTTCGTATCCAAAAGAGTAGGGAATAATATGGTGTATTGGAATCCTCGATAAAAGCACCCTGCTTCCATTACTTATTGGACG
Organism: Schistocerca serialis cubense; assembly: GCF_023864345.2. Classification (NCBI taxonomy): domain Eukaryota; kingdom Metazoa; phylum Arthropoda; class Insecta; order Orthoptera; family Acrididae; genus Schistocerca; species Schistocerca serialis. The sequence continues at coordinate 501,487,759 of NC_064642.1, read as the reverse complement.
CCCCTCGTATGGAACGTTCCATCAATATTTTTTCCCACAGTTTCTAAAATTCACTGAGAATTCGTCAGCTTAAGATACTCGCACACATTGCACTCTATTTTATGAACCATATCGAAGTATAGTTTCGATGACGATGGATTGGTAGCAGTGGTTCTTGTTCCTTGATCAGACGTGACAACATTGGACAGTTTCTTCTGGCGCATTTAAAGAGCGTAGTTACAGAGACACGGGTCTAAAAACTGTTCAAATGTGTGTGAAATCTTATGGGACTTAACTGCTAAGGTCGTCAGTCCCTAAGCTTACACACTACTTAACCTAAACTATCCTAAGAACAAATACACACACCCATGCCCGAGGGAGGACTCGAACCTCCGCCACGACGAGCACTCGGGTCTATAATCACACGGACCTACCTGTTAGGATTATCACAGCCACGGACGTAGTACGCCACTCCTGGAATTCTAGAGCGTGTAAGACAGTCGATGGTGTGTTGCTGTACACTGTGCCGTGGTCATGGTGGTCAACATCTTGAACAACACCATAAAGGATCAGTGATACATTTTTTTACGTGATGTGCCATACACTAACGGAACAGACTGAACACACTGTGATAAAAGTGTACTTGTTTCGTCTGGGGGTTATTGCGTTACTCTTTGTTTTGTGTTTCACTTTATAGTTATTGTATATTGAAGGTTATTTCAGTGTCGTCGTTGTGATATCTTTTTGGTGATTTTACTAACACAAATACCAAGACCGAATTAGAGTTTGCAATCCTTGTTCATATCCTGAGGTCCTTTCTTTTAAAATAGTTGTTATACGTCCACATGAATGACCAAACTGCAAAGAATAGACTTAATATATGATGAATTACCACAAAGAAAACGGTCTAGTGACACACAGTCAACATGGGTTTAGAAAACATCGTTCCTGTGAAACACAACTAGCTCTTTATTCACATGAAGTGTTGACTGGTCCTATTGACAAGGGATTTCAGATCGATTCCGTATTTCTGGATTTCCGGAAGACTTTTGACACTGTACCACAAAAGCGGCTCGTAGTGAAATTGCGTGCTTATGCAATGTTGTCTCAGTTATATGACTGGATTTGTGATTTCCTGTCAGAGAGGTCACAGTTCGTAGTAATTAACGGAAAGTCATCGCCTAAACTGAAGTGACTTCTGACGTTTCCCAAGGTAGTGTCATAGGCACTTTGCCATTCCTTATCTATATAAACGAGTTGGGAGACAATCTGAGTAGCCGTCTTCGGTTGTTTACAGATGACGCTATCGTTTATCGACTAATAAAGTCATCAGAAGATCATAACAAACTGCAAAACGATTTAGAAAATGTATCTGAATGGTGCGAAAAGTGGCAGTTGATCCTAAATAACGAAAAGTGTGAGGTCATCTACATGAGTGCCAAAAGGAACTCGTTAAACTTCGGTTACACGATAAATCAGTCTGATCTAAAAGCCGTAAATTCAACTAAATACCTAGGTATTACAATTACGAACAACTTAAATTGGAAGGAACACACAGAAAATGTTGTGGGGAAGGCTAACCAAAGGCTGCGTTTTATTGGCAGGACACTTAGAAAATGTAACAGATCTACTGAGGACACTGCCTACACTACGCTTGCCCGTCCTCTTTTAGAATACTGCTGTGCGGAGTGGGATCCTTACCAGATAGGACTGACGGAGTACATCGAAAAAGTTCAAAGAAAAGCAGCACGTTTTGCATTATCGCGACATATGGGAGAGAGTGTCACAAAAATGATACAGAATTTGGGCTGGACATCATTAAAAGAAAGGCTTCTTTCTTTGCGACGGAATCTTCGCACGAAATTCCAATCACCAACTTTCTCCTCCGAATACGAATATATTTCATTGACACCGACGTACATAGGGAGGAACGATCACCACGATAAAATAAGGAAAATCAGAGGTCGTACGGAAATATATACGTGTTCATTCATTCCGCGCGCTATGCGACATTGGAATAATAGAGAATTGTGAAGGTGGTTCGATGAACCCTCTGCCAGGCATGTAAATGTGATTTGCAGAGTATCCATGTAGATGTAGATATAGATGTAGATGTAGATGTTGACGTTGCACGAATATCTGTATCGTCTACGGGACTAAATCCTACTTTCATTAGTAGGCTATTCATCAGGTGATGCCTTACGTTGGCTGCTGTTTTGCTGTCATGAGGAGTAGAAGTTTACCATTCGTTGGATTACTTCGGATTTTATTTCGCGTTATTAACTCTCAGTATCGTGCCATCATACTCCAAACACCACTACTTTTCATGTTCTATAGACTGTGACAGTTCTTATAGGAATGCTGCATGTAGCTGGATGTTATAGCCTTGTAATCTATTCTAAAACTGTGAGGTCTGAAGATGTTAATCCACCAATTTCTTGCAAACATGGAAAATTTCCGTCGTCAAATTGTAGCTGATGCATCTTGAAATGATTTGTAACAGTATTCTCTAAAACAATGTGCGAAAATGATAGTGAGTTTCGCGGCACTTACTTAAGCGCAGACTACATAATTAATTCAGACGATCACCTAACCTATTAGTTGCAGTGCATTGCCTTGTTGTCAATGTCTACCATACACAGCGAAAATAAAAATTCTTTTCACATCACTGAATACACGTGAAAATTAATGCGAAGGGAGTCTCATCAGAATGCAGTGTGTACAGCGAGGGAGTGATGGAGCTTATTGCACTACTCCACATGTATGCAAGTCCACGTAGACAACGTCTCCCTACAGCACGATCAAACACTGCATACTGCATAATCAGGACTACAATTAACATACATTTCTCTCCCACATGCTAAAGGCATCTAAACCTCCTTCCATAGATTCGACACGTGCCCAGAGGCGTCGTCACGTGCGTAGTTCTCCATCACACAGTGAGGTAAATCACTGCTTCAAATTATTTAGACTGTCTTCAATTTTTTGGTCTTGTCCTCCTCAGTTGCGCGTAATACTACGGTATGTTGATGATTTTCACTTATCATTGCATTAAAATAAGCGTTCAGTGCATAGTGCTGTGGAATGCAGAGAAAACAGCAAATTGGCGCTCATAGGAAGAAGAACAAGACCAAAAATGCAACAGGAGCGTAATATGTAAGAAACTGTCTACGCAACCTGCCACTGATGATGCCTTGCAGAAAATAAAGGCGAAACGCGTATGGCACTAACATTGTGTTTCATTCAGTTGCTGTCAGACGGTCCATAAGTGAAAATCATCAACATACCGTAGTATTTAGACTGTGCCAAAAATATTCGGCTTAATATCATGTAACAGGAAATTCGCTGTGAAAATATCTGTGGCCATAGCGTTTGCCAGTGACGGTACAGGTAACACGACCGGAAGCACCTGCCTCTTCCAGAAACTAGCGCCCTTAGATAATTAATGCCGTAAATCCGCCTCACATAGTGACCTTTTTAGGATGAAATGGCACTGGTTGATCTGTGTGTGGATTTTCCGTTGCCCATACTCGACAATTCTGTGTATTGACATATCCTGTCAGATGGAAGTGGTCTTCGTCTGTCCACAAAATCTTCCATGGCCAGTCACTGTCCACTTTCATACCAGTAAGAAATTCTAAAGCAAAGGTCTCTCTTCCTGGCAGGTCAACAGGAAGCATCTCGTGCACATGGTAAATTTTGAATCGATACCGAAGAAGGATTTTTCGTCGGATTTTACGCACCGTGCTCACTTCTAAGTCCAATGTTCGGGCAATTCTCCGCACCCCACCACTCGTCTCCTCCTGTATTGCTGTGGCCACTGCTTCCATTGATGTCGAATCAATTCGATTCCTCCCTCTATCAGGTTGCACACCAAAACCTGTCTTTTCGAATTTCCGAATAATTTTCTTCAGACCCACTGCAGTCATCGGACCAACACCTTTTTTCAAATCCTTCAGTGTCCGGAACTTCTGCAGAGCGATGTGCGCACAGTCATCATTCTTGTAATACAGCTTTACAACGAGAGGGCGATCTTGCATTGAGACAGTCATGACGAACGTCGCAGACGCGACAGGAGGAAAAGCCATGTACCCGGCGCGTTTATACCAACTTTAATGAATCTTGTGCGTTATAGGTGTTTTCAGCACCGTCTATTGATCAATTTTCACGCTATTTTTCTCTTCTGCCATACGTTTTGCTCCTTCTCCGATAATATTCCGTTGCGATTTGACGTCATCTGACCAGTGGTGTTATTTCTATCACATTTTGAAAGTTTAATTATAATCATCCTGTATACCAGGTTTCTGGTTAATAAACCTGTTTGTGTCTCTAGACAGGAAAGTGGTGTGTGCACTCCTATAAACCTATTGAATTTGTTTCTTTATTTAATGCTACAATCTTTGTTGTTTGCTTCATCCTTCACACCCACAAATCCTTGATCCGCCCCATCCTCTGTTATGCCAGCATAGCTTGGATTTTCGCCCCTCCCCGGTTCTATAAAGCCCTCCAAATCCTCGAACGCCATGTGCTCCGCCTCGCCTTCCGCATCCGCTTTCCGTGCCCCACACGCTTCCTCTACGACCTCATCCCCTTCCCCCACCTCCTCCTTTTCCTTGAATACATCTGCACACCATATATTGTCCGCCGCCTTGATCCCCCTCACCCCCCGGTGTCTCCCTTCCTCTCCACCCCCAACTGTTGCTGCACACTTACCACTGTGTCGCACCCTCTCTCCAACTCCCCACCCTCCACTTCCTTTCCCAATGCAACTTCCACCATCTACCCCTCCCAGATGATGAGCTTCGCCCTGACATCTACCCTTCCTACCAACTCTAACTGCATCTTCCTGCCTCCTCCTCAGGACTCCCTCTCCGCCCCCTCCCTTCTCCTAAGCGGCTTCCCCCTCCTACTCCCCCCCTCTCTTGCTCTCCCTTTCAGTGCCCCTGCACTCCCTCCAGCCTTGTCTTCTCTCTTCATCTCCTCCCCCACCAGTCTCCTGCCTCTTCGTGTACCTGCTGATGCCCCTACTTGCTTCATCCCGCTGCCTCCCCTGTTGTCCTTTGCTCTCCCCTCCTTTTCCATCCTCACTGACCTCTCCCTCGGCAGGTCCCACATGGCAGTTTTATACTTCACCGTATGTGCTCCAAGTGGGTTTTAAGTGTGTTGTTCTGGAGTGTTTTTAATACTGTGGCCGACTTTTAACCTGTGCATGTGCATCCAGTGTCTTCTTTGTGTTTTAAGACTCGCCAACTGTGTTTTTAACTTTATGGTGACTTTTTTAATTGTCCCCCCATGAACGTCTCCCTGTCAGTGTATTTTTACCTCCATTATCTCACCTTACTCTGTTTTATGTTCGCCTTTTTAATCGCCTTATGTATGTAGCATTTTATTCTTGTTTTAGTTGTCATGTCACTCAGCTGAAGAGTAGCGGATTGTGCTACTGACAGCCCTCCCCTGAACATATGGGGCATGGGAATTAAATCACAATAAAGAAAAAAAAAGTTGTTTGCTGTAAGGCGTCGGACTTACGTAGGCGCACATTTATGTATTGAGTGAGTTCATTTCATGTGCCCTGTCCTGCACGTGCTATTACTGGAGTGCAGCGCACAATTTCACCTATTGTCTTATTGGGTGCTTATATTACCCAGTTTGTGTTTTTTATTGTTTGTAAGGGTGGGGCTTTTTAATCTTAATTGACAAGTCTGTCTCTGTGAGGATTTTATTTTCTGTCTGTATCTACTATCTTGTACGTACTCTATACACTGTTAGTCAGGGGTTTGTTAGCCAACTGAACACGTAAACTTGAGGTTTAGTGTTCCACTCAGCGTGGCGGTTACTTGCTTATCCCTTGGCCACGTAGCGCGAGTTTGATACAATTTGTGGTTAGCAGTCGAGTGTCCAGGTCGGTAACTGTACTAGGAGCTTCGTTTAGACTCCCTTAACTCATTGAAAAATATTTACTTGTTTTTATTGCTGTAATTTTGACTGTCATGCCGTCTATCGTAGAGGCCCGGCCCTATTCCTGTACTACATTCGCTATTTCTCTGTTAGTTAGGCTACCATTTGTCTTTCTTTATGTTGCTCTTGGGTGAAGTCTGCCTGGTTGACAGAGCAGGCGCAGCTTCCGAAAGCGGAGCCAAGTCCGTGAACGACCGAACGCCAGCCGAGTGCAGGTGGGTCCTCCATCACTTAACCTTCTGAACGCAGCACGCCTTGCCAAGATAAGGTTGCATAACACGTCGATGTATTTATTTGTGTCTTAAACATAGCGCGCCTTTCGCAGCGGATCTTTGATCTTTTTGTTCGTTGTTGTTGTTGTGGCCTTCAGTCCTGAGACTGGTTTGATGCAGCTCTCCATGCTACTCTATCCTGTGCAAGCTTCTTCATCTCCCAGAATATACTGCAACCTACATCCTTCTGAATCTGCTTAGTGTATTCATCTCTTGGTCTCCCTCTACGATTTTTACCCTCCACGCTGCCCTCCAATGCTAAATTTGTGATCCCTTGATGCCTCAAAACGTGTCCTACCAACTGGTCCCTTCTTTTTGTCAAGTTGTGCCACAAATTCCTCTTCTCCCCAATTCTATTCAATACCTCCTCATTAGTTTGTTCGTAGCTCTTGTAAATTCTTGAAGTGTTAAGTGGCTGATTTGTCAATTGAGTAATTAGTAAATTTATTTACTTAAATGTGTTTATGCATGTGTGACTCGGCCAACTGAGTGGTTATGAATCTTTCTCCTTGCATGCACTGTTGCTTTTTGATCTGCCCAAACACTAGGAGATTTAAGATCTGTCAGCTTCATGTAGGTTCTCACTGACTGTTTCTGCCATACGAGACGTCATATTTAACACCAGTTTCGTCTTGTTATTTCTTTTGAGTGCCTTGCGCACCTCTCATATCCAGCGGCATAGTAATTTTCTTATATGATACTTATTTGGGGAGTACACTTCTATTTTGTATTGTAAATGTCCAAATTTTTTCGAGAAGAATATTTAACAATTCTATTGTACTACTACAGTTTTCATTATTATATTTAACCAGTATGTTATTAATCAATCGGATACAGTTTTATGATTGTAAATTATTCTGTTTCTTACTGATCCATGGAACTAGAGGCGTTTTTCCAATAGATGTTTAATAATCTAACTTAGTGTATCCTGTTAAAATAAAGAGAATGTTCAGAACACGAATAATGTTCAGTCTCTCCCTGGCACAGGCCTTCCTGCCAGAGACAGCCTGATATAGGTACTGCACACCAATCAGAATTTCTCGAAACAAGAAATATTAGGAAAATACATTTTTAGACTGGAGGACAGCGGAATTCTGAAGGTTGTCCCGAGCCGTCAGTCCACCAGAAGATGATTTGTTGGTCGACCCATGGAGAAATTGCAGGAAACGTGACGTCAGAGAAGGCTTACAGAGAAAGTATGCAAGTAAGTATTCGGTAATTGCTGAATGGTAACTGAATGCTTGTCTGTAAGTGGCAAAAATGGTAAATCTTGTTATCACAACCTACGTGACCTTAGCAGCAAATGACAAATTCCAACAGGATACTGCAGGATCCCACACTGCAGCTGACACCAGAAACGTGGATCCTTGATTGGTCCTCACAGTCCCTGATTTGTCACCCCTAGCACGTCTGAGATTGGTCGTGGAAACCTGTACTTTCATACCAAGCTCCACTCCGCAGTCTTCATGAAGAGACACAACATGTGTTTCTTGCATAAGATGAAACTCCTGAAGCTGACCTTTGGAAGCAGTTTGTTTCTACGCTGCCGTGAATACGACAGTGAATTCGTACCAGTGGTGGTCACTGAAGTCGTGCATGTCGTATTGTCGATTAACTTTCCTATAGGGCATCATTCACTTCGAAGGTGGTAAAATGGGGGTAAGTGCAATTACAGTCATGTCGAGTTCAAAATGTTGTAAATACCGATTATTTTTTACTTTAAATAAGAGGAATTTTATTGGCTTCATTAACTTGAAAGGAAATTGAATTCAGGCCAAAATGTTCATTGTTGGTTAACTGGGCACGTGGTGAGGAATGACTATGCGTACTATTAATGTTCAAGACTTTATTTTGCAAAAACGTTAACTGGACTTAGAAGTAGGATGCCGATTCGGCTTTCTACAAGAGACGCTCAATACATATTCTTTTCTTAGAGAAGGTTTGTTTTATTCAGGATTCCAATACACCACATTATTCAAATGGTTCAAATGGCTCTGAGCACTAAGGGACTTAACTTCTAAGGTCATCAGTCACCTAGAACTTAGAACTACTTAAACCTAAACTAATCTAAGGACATCACACACACCCATGGCCGAGGCAGGATTGGAACCTGCGAACGTAGCGGTCGCGCAGTTCCAGACTGTAGCGCCTAGAACCGCTCGGCCACACCGGTGGGCACACCACACTATTCCCCACTCTTCTGGCTACAAAACCCTATTTTTCGACATATTATCCGTTCAAGCCGACGGCCTTACGCCACCTCGTTGACGTCAGAACGAATGTCTTTCTGACTCAATACCCTCCCCATCATTCAGGTACTTCTTCCCTCTGGGTGCATCCATCACTGTGTAACCTCCCAGCAAAATTAAAGTGTTAAATATAAAAATGAAAAAACGGGAATGGAGCCCAAGTGTAACCTCCCCACAAAATAATAATAATTAAATGAATTTCTCTAATATTGTAACCTCTGAACAAAATTGGCTCCCATTTATAGTCTGTAAGCAGAAATGCATTCACATTTAATGTTACCACAAAATTCTTTTCTCATTTTATGCCAAGTTCGAAATAGGAAAATTTCTAAACACCAAAATAATAAAAAAAGTTTTAAAACCTGATGAATTTTATGACAGCGGAGCTGACCTTCGGCCCTGTGTTCTGAATAACAAAAATAAAGCAAAAAATTCTTACCTCAATAAAACTGCAATTATATCTGCCCTTAATTAGTCATTTTTCGACACAGCTTCGTGCAATGCTGGCGTATATTTTTTTTTTTTGATTCTTGGATGCAATGATACTGCATTGGAAATTCTTTACATTGAAATGAATGCTTTTTTTAAAAAGAGTTGCTTTATATTATAAAAATTATTATTGGGGCATTTTTTCAGAACAAATTAAAAAGCCGGCCGAAGTGGCCGCGCGGTTCTGGCGCTGCAGTCTGGAACCGCGAGACCGCTACGGTCGCAGGTTCGAATCCTGCCTCGGGCATGGGTGTGTGTGATGTCCTTAGGTTAGTTAGGTTTAACTAGTTCTAAGTTCTAGGGGACTAATGACCTCAGCAGTTGAGTCCCATAGTGCTCAGAACCATTTGAACAAATTAAATTACGATTAACATACATTATTAAATATGCGCAAGGCTGCTTCTTTACCTTCTACAACAATACTCATCCTCCAGAATCCTGACCAGAGTCGCGAGCAGAGCACACAGCCGACGCATGCCGACTCCCGCCCACTCACGCAGACTACACCAGCCTACTACCGACTCGCTACTCTCGACTCGCGCAGACTAGCCCAAGCAACAACTAACGATAAACTACTCTCTGGTCAGAGATTCTGTTATGCCTCGCCCATCGCCGGCAAAGCATACGTCTTACATAATAACCCTCCACTGGGGGGGCAAAAATTTGGCAGCGATGGTGAGTCAATTGGACTTGCCATGAGCAACAAATTTTTCTTAATTAACTAACTTTACAATCACTGAATATATACATATATATAGGTGCATAACATGAAATAAAATATAGTGCACATGCACTGAGTACAAAACATTTCAGGTAATGACAAAATGTATACACAATGAGTACAAAACAAATGGCAAAAGTGCACCCGCACTGTAAAACTCTTTAGCATTTTTTACAACAAATAAACATAATGAGTACAAATCATATTGACAAATGACAAAAGTGCACACGCACTGTAGTTCAGAACATATCAGCAAATCATAAAATGTATATGCAATGAATAAAAATCATGTTAACAAAATGACGAAAGTGCACACGCACTGTAGTACAGAACATATCTGGGAATCACAAAATGTATACGTAATGAGTACAACCCCCCCATGAACCATGGACCTTGCCGTTGGTGGGGAGGCTTGCATGTCTCAGCGATACAGATAGCCGTACCGTAGGTGCAACCACAATGGAGGGGTATCTGTTAAGAGGCCAGACAAACATGTGGTTCCTGAAGAGGGGCAGCAGCCTTTTCAGTAGTTGCAAGGGCAACAGTCTGGATGATTGACTGATCTGGCCTTGTAACAATAACCAAAACGGCCTTGCTGTGCTGGTACTGCGAACGGCTGAAAGCAAGGGGAAACTACAGCCGTAATTTTTTCCGAGGGCATGCAGCTTTACTGTATGATTAAATGATGATGGCGTCCTCTTGGGTAAAATATTCCGGAGGTAAAATAGTCCCCCATTCGGATCTCCGGGCGGGGACTACTCAAGAGGATGTCGTTATCAGGAGAAAGAAAACTGGCGTTCTACGGATCGGAGCGTGGAATGTCAGATCCCTTAATCGGGCAGGTAGGTTAGAAAATTTAAAAAGGGAAATGGATAGGTTGAAGTTAGATATAGTGGGAATTAGTGAAGTTCGGTGGCAGGAGGAACAAGACTTCTGGTCAGTTGACTACAGGGTTATAAACACAAAATCAAATAGGGGTAATGCAGGAGTAGGTTTAATAATGAATAGGAAAATAGGAATGCGGGTAAGCTACTACAAACAGCATAGTGAACGCATTATTGTGGCCAAGATAGATACGAAGCCCACACCTACTACAGTAGTACTAGTTTATATGCCAACTAGCTCTGCAGATGATGAAGAAATTGAAGAAATGTATGATGAAATAAAAGAAATTATTCAGATTGTGAAAAGAGACGAAAATTTAATAGTCATGGGTGACTGGAATTCGAGTGTAGGAAAAGGGAGAGAAGGAAACATAGTAGGTGAATATGGATTGGGGGACAGAAATGAAAGAGGAAGCCGCCTGGTAGAATTTTGCACAGAGCACAACATAATCATAACTAACACTTGGTTTAAGAATCATGAAAGAAGGTTGTATACATGGAAGAACCCTGGAGATACTAAAAGGTATCAGATAGATTATATAATGGTAAGACAGAGATTTAGGAACCAGGTTTTAAATTGTAAGACATTTCCAGGGGCAGATGTGGACTCTGACCACAATCTATTGGTTATGACCTGTAGATTAAAACTGAAGAAACTGCAAAAAGGTGGGAATTTAAGGAGATGGGACCTGGATAAACTAAAAGAACCAGAGGTTGTACAGACATTCAGGGAGAGCATAAGGGAGCAATTGACAGGAATTGGGGAAATAAATACAGTAAAAGAAGAATGGGTAGCTTTGAGGGATGAAGTAGTGAAGGCAGCAGAGGATCAAGTAGGTAAAAAGACGAGGGCTAGTAGAAATCCTTGGGTAACAGAAGAAATATTGAATTTAATTGATGAAAGGAGAAAATATAAAAATGTAGTAAGTGAAACAGGCAAAAAGGAATACAAACGTCCCAAAAATGAGATCGACAGGAAGTGCAAAATGGCTAAGCAGGGATGGCTAGAGGACAAATGTAAGGATGTAGAGGCCTATCTCACTAGGGGTAAGATAGATACCGCCTACAGGAAAATTAAAGAGACCTTTGGAGATAAGAGTACGACTTGTATGAATATCAAGAGCTGAGATGGAAACCCAGTTCTAAGCAAAGAAGGCAAAGCAGAAAGGTGGAAGGAGTATGTAGAGGGTCTATACAAGGGCGATGTACTTGAGGACAATATTATGGAAATGGAAGAGGATGTAGATGAAGATGAAATGGGAGATACGATACTGCGTGAAGAGTTTGACAGAGCACTGAAAGACCTGAGTCGAAACAAGGCCCCCGGAGTAGACAATATTCCATTGGAACTACTGACGGCCGTGGGAGAGCCAGTCATGACAAAACTCTACCATCTGGTGAGCAAGATGTATGAAACAAGCGAAATACCCTCAGACTTCAAGAAGAATATAATAATTCCAATCCCAAAGAAAGCAGGTGTTGACCGATGTGAAAATTACCGAACTATCAGCTTAATAAGTCACAGCTGCAAAATACTAACACGAATTCTTTACAGACGAATGGAAATGCTAGTAGAAGCCAACCTCGGGGAAGATCAGTTTGGATTCCGTAGAAACACTGGAACACGTGAGGCAATACTGACCTTACGACTTATCTTAGAAGAAAGATTAAGGAAAGGCAAACCTACGTTTCTAGCATTTGTAGACTTAGAGAAAGCTTTTGACAATGTTGACTGGAATACTTTCTTTCAAATTCTAAAGGTGGCAGGGGTAAAATACAGGGAGCGAAAGGCTATTTACAATTCGTACAGAAACCAGATGGCAGTTATAAGAGTCGAGGGACATGAAAGGGAAGCAGTGGTTGGGAAGGGAGTAAGACAGGGTTGTAGCCTCTCCCCGATGTTGTTCAATCTGTATATTGAGCAAGCAGTAAAGGAAACAAAAGAAAAATTCGGAGTAGGTATTAAAATTCATGGAGAAGAAATAAAAACTTTGAGGTTCGCCGATGACATTGTAATTCTGTCAGAGACAGCTAAGGACTTGGAAGAGCAGTTGAATGGAATGGACAGTGTCTTGAAAGGAGGATATAAGATGAACATCAACAAAAGCAAAACAAGGATAATGGAATGTAGTCTAATTAAGTCGGGTGATGCTGAGGGAATTAGATTAGGAAATGAGGCACTTAAAGTAGTAAAGGAGTTTTGCTATTTGGGGAGCAAAATAACTGATGATGGCCAAAGTAGAGAGGATATAAAATGTAGGCTGGCAATGGCAAGGAAAGCGTTCCTGAAGAAGAGAAATTTGTTAACATCCAGTATTGATTTAAGTGTCAGGAAGTCATTTCTGAAAGTATTCGTATGGAGTGTAGCCATGTATGGAAGTGAAACATGGACGATAAATAGTTTGGACAAGAAGAGAATAGAAGCTTTCGAAATGTGGTGCTACAGAAGAATGCTGAAGATTAGATGGGTAGATCACGTAACTAATGAGGAAGTATTGAATAGGATTGGGGAGAAGAGAAGTTTGTGGCACAACTTGACCAGAAGAAGGGATCGGTTGGTAGGACATGTTCTGAGGCATCAAGGGATCACCAATTTAGTATTGGAGGGCAGCGTGGAGGGTAAAAATCGTAGAGGGAGACCAAGAGATGAATACACTAAGCAGATTCAGAAGGATGTAGGTTGCAGTAGGTACTGGGAGATGAAAAAGCTTGCACAGGATAGAGTAGCATGGAGAGCTGCATCAAACCAGTCTCAGGACTGAAGACCACAACAACAACAATGAGTACAAATGGCATAAAGTGCACACGCACTGTAAAACTCTCTAACATTTTTTACAACAAATAAACATATCAAGGAGTGAAATAAAGTGCACACGCACTGTAGAAGTCTTTATCATTTTACAAGAATTAGGAAAGGAAAGGGAAGGATTGCATCATGGTTATAGCACTTTAGGTTGCACACAGCCGCATTGAAAGTCCATATCTTTCTACAGAAGCACAACACCAAGTGAGACAATCTGAAGTTCTTTTCCTTGAAGTATCAATCAGTGTAGCCAAGACACTGAAATGTCGTAATAATATTCCATGTTATCATTTTGATAGTACATTAGGTACACCAAACAGTGGGACCATAATAACATCTCCATCGCTCAAGGTGGTGGACAGCATGTCGTGTCAACACCATATTCTTGTAAAGTACACCAACGTAGAATTAGTGCAAAAACCAAATATAGTGCTCCATGATCATGAGGAAAGACAGGACAAACGGATATTGCAGTAATCTCTGGTAATTAGATCAGAAGGTGAAGGACATTAAGTCACATAGTAGTCATCATTGAGAATTACACTAGTCTAACAATTGATCTGAGGAATTGGTGGCACTCATCGCCCAGTTACTGAACATTTCTGTACCATGTATGTAGTATTACAGAATAACATTCATAAATTATCTGTTTACAGAGAACATTGGCACTCATTGCCCAGTTACAAACCATCAGAAGTCGTTCAAAACAGGAGCTAATGAATGGCATAGTATTAACATAATTCACTTAATTATAGTAATCATTGGCATCATAGGTCATCTTATTACAGTAATCAGTGGCATTCATTGGCCAGCTACAAAGCATTTTTTTATGTATTATACAGAAGTCATCATTCAAAAAGAGTTAATTATTGGCATAGCATTTATACATAATTAATCTAATTATAGTAATCATTGGCATCATAGGTCATCTTATTACAATAATCAGTGGCATTCATTGGCCAGCTACAAAGCATTTTCTTATGCATTATACAGAAGTCATCAATCAAAAAGAGTTAATCATTGGCATAGCACTTATACATAATTAATCTAATTATAGTAATCATTGTCATCATAGGTCATCTTATTACAGTAATCAGTGGCATTCATTGGCCAGCTACAAAGCATTTTTTTATGCATTATACAGAAGTGATCATCCAAAATGAGTTACTTATTGGCATAGTATTTGTACATACTTAATCTAATTATAGTAATCACTGGCATCATAGGTCATCTTATTACAGTAATCAGTGGCATTCATTGGCCAGTTACAAAGCATTTTTTTTGTGATAGCAATGCATTGCGTTGGGATCGATAATTAATTACTGGCGGATGAAAATATTTGCTTTTGACTTATTGCTGGAAATGAAGATGTGTAACGTCATTCGTCATGAGTCAGCTGTAGCAAGGTTATGAAACAAGTAGAGAATATGTGATCACATTCATAAATGAAATAGGTTTAATGAACAACTGCTTATAGCACATTAATTTCATGAACAATTTCTCCTGCAAAATATACAAAATGGATTATTAAACTGAAAGAAGAAACGCATATTATGCTGAAAAGTAGTGAACTTCGAATTAACAGGTAGTGAAATGTATATACAAAAGATATATGTTCTCTAGCTGTCCTTTCCAAAACCTTCAGTCATCATACCATGTGATATAAGACATACTGTCAAAACGAACTGCAACAAATACTTAAATAACTACATAGCATAAATACATAAACTTCAACATTATCCTCATCTGTAAAGAAAAAACTTCATTATCTGTATTATCATAACTCTATTATTATCATCACCTGTAAAGAAAAACTTCATTATCCATAGTAGCATATTCTTCATCATTATTCATCACAATTCCTTATCATCTGTAAAAAAGTCACTTCATTATTCATTATACAATTATTCCTTGTTTCTAGCATATTTCATCACTAAAACTAAGATGTGTAGTTCTGTCTGACAGCCTGCATCAATCGCCTCGTATTCTGAAAGAAAAAATTAGTTAAGACTGCTATTCTACGATGTGTATAGTATATTCTTGTTAATGCTTGTTAATTCTGATCCATTTACTCTTCATCACGAGGTATTGCATCTTCTTTCGTTCAATCCGAAGGTGAAATTCCCATTTCTGTTTAATTTATTTCGTTTACAGGTTATTTCTTTCTGAAAATGATGAACAAAGATTAATGTCTTGCATTTAATTCATATACCCATTAAATAAAAACTGGTTTATAGTAACATAATTGAGCATACAGCATAGCATGACAGAAAACGTAATATGTCAAAAACATCGACAGTGTTCAGAAGCAAAAATGTACACAGTGTATCACAATGAAGCAGCAAAAAAAAAAAAAAAAAAAAAAAAGAAAAGTAAAGTAGTCACGATGTTGAGATATCATAAGGCAAAAATGTTAAAATCAACTGGTGTTTGTTATATCTTAACTATTTCATAATGCATACAAACAAAACAGGAAAACAATCATACATACATAAAAAATTGAAAATATGCACAGACTGATATATGATGACCAGGAATGTGACCTTCTTTGTGTTCAGCTTGTATGTTGTGTAGTTAATAGAGGCGAGAATTGAAGACTTTAATGGAAAGAGAATTTAATAAAATTAGTATGTCACTAGATAAAATTGCATAATTGTTCATAAGATACGTAAGTTTATCTGGAAAAATGTGCACAGTCTGATGTGTAACGACAAGAAAAGCGACCTGCTAACCTTACCTTGCCAGGCACTTGCCAAGAAAAAATACGACAATCATCAGTAAGTGTTCATGTGGATATAATTGCATAAATGGTCATAAAAAAAATTAGGAAATGCATTACAGCGTCATAAATCATAAAGTATCTTCATTCAATAACAGGTTTGATGTTCGACATGTGGTGGTTCCCTTTGGTTTTTCTGGTTCTCAAAGTTTCGGCGTGTACTACATTGGGGGTGAGGAATGCTGCGAATTCGATAGGAACCTGCGTATAGAAGCTCAAATTTACTACACCTACCTTTTCCTCTGTTGGATAAATAGTGTGTACATACTAATATCTTCTGTCCAACGTAAAAGTCACGGCGTGTACAAACCTGTTTTTGCTGTCTTCTCCAGCGCTCTGCGGCACGTTTGATGTTGTTCAGCGCAATGTCAATTATTTCATGGTGTCGTAATCGACGAGATGTAGGAAAGGTTACTACTTCTTTAATTTTGTTAGGTGGCTCAACATTTTTCAGTATAACAGACGGAGATAGCATAGTAGATTCATTTGGTATGGAATTAATACATCCTGGAATGCGAGTATGTGTGTGTCCCAATCAATATGTTTTTTATGGCAGTATATTCTACACAGTTTACCAATTTCTTTCATTAATCGTTCACAAGGGTTCGAAGAAGCATGGTACCTGGATATATAGATCGGAGAAATGTTTCTAGCTCGTAACATACGTGTCCATATAGCAGATCGAAACTGTGGTCCATTGTCGGAAATTACTTTCAACACATGCCCTACATGAATTAAAAAATGTTTTACAAATGCTTTCGAAACAGTTTTAGCAGTAGCTCTGCGTAACGGAGTGAAGGTAACAAATTTTGGAGTGAGTTCAACAGCGACAAAGATGTAGCAAAAACCTCTATTAGTTCTGGGAATCGGACCAAAAATGTCTACAGCGGCCATATGTCTCAATTTAACAGGTACAATGGGATACAAAGGAGGAATATGTGAAGTCGTGTATGATTTAGCTTTCTGGCAGGTTTTACATGACGCTAAAACTCGTCGAATACGTTTCTCCATGTTGGTAAAATAACAGTTCTGTCTCAGTATAAGAAAACATTTTCTGGCTCCGTAACGTGGGTAACTTAAATGAGTATACCAGATTAATTTTTTAACAAGTTCGTCAGGAATGCATAATAACCAATTGTTGCTGTCAGGATGAGAGCGGCGAAACAGAATGTCATTGCGTACAGTGTAATGGTTTCTAATGGTAACATTATTCCTATCTTGCCAGAGGTGTTTAATTTATTTCCACACGTTGTCTTTACTCTGCTCTTGTGCTATGTCTTGTAATGACGACGAAATGAAATTTTCAAATGCAACCTGTTGAATGTACATGACGCTGAAATTTGCTTTGCAGAAGTTGGTTGCGATGTCTTGCTGATTGTTGCTGAGAGAACGGGATAGTGCGTCTGCTACAATATTTTGTGTGCCGGGAATGTGAACAATTGTAAAATTAAATTCCTGCAAATAAAGTTTCCATCTGCATAATCTGTCGTGTGTAAATTTAGCCGAAAGTAAGAACTGTTATCGCTCTATGATCCGTGTAAACGGTAGTGTGTCTTCCATAAAGAAAATGCCTAAATCTGGTAAAAGCCCATACAACACATAATGTTTCAAGTTCTGTAACAGAATAATTTCGTTCAGCAGGTGACAGAATGCGACTTGCAAAAGCGATGTTTTTAATTACTGTACAACCACCTTCTTCAATTTCCTGAAAAATATGTACGCCTAAAGCGGTGTTAGAACTGTCGGTGACAATGGAAAAATTTCTATTAAGATCTGGGTGCGATAAAAGTGGTGCATTCAACAAGGCTTCTATCAGGTTCACAAATTCAGAATGTGTTTGCCTATCCCAGGACCAAATAGTGTTTTTACCTGTCAATTGACATAATCTAGGGGTGTCTAAAGCAGAGTAATGAATAAATTTACGAAAAAAGTTAATTAAACCCAAAAAACTGCGCAGTTTTATTCTTCGTCGTAGGAAAAGTAATGTCACGTAAAGCTTGAAGTTTTTCCGGATCAGGCGCAATGCCTTCTACTGAAATTACATGTCCAAGAAATTTTATAGAAGTTTTGCCAAAGTGCGATTTACTGAGATTAACTGTGAGACCATGTGCACGAAAAGTTTGCAACAGTTGTTCAAGAATCAGGTTGTGTTCAGACCAGTTAACTTCTGCAATAAGAATGTCGTCTACGTACGTTGTGATTCTGTCTTTTAAGTTCTGTCGGAAGTATTGTATTCAAACCGCGAATAAAAGCTGCTGAAGAAATAGTTAAACCGAACGGTAATTTACAAAATTGATAACAGCCACCAAAACAGAGAAATGCTGTGTACTTTCTGCAGTTCGGATGGAGCTGAATTTGCCAAAATCCCGATTTCAAATCTAATGAGGAATAAATAGCAGTACCATGAAATATCTGTAGAAGTTCTACTAGTGTCTGTGGGCGATCTGTTTCATTATTAATAATGTCATTGATGTGACGCGAATCAAGTACGAGGCGAAGTGAGCCAACCTTTTTCTTAACAATATGGAGCGGGTTTATCTACGGACTAACTGCCGGTTCAATAATTCCTTGGTCAAGCATAGCTTGCAATTCTTTCTTAACTTGTTCTCTATGAATATACGGAATGGGATAATGTTTGGCTTTAAATGTGTCGTGCTGTTTAACTTGAAATTCATACATGAAACCGGACATAGTACCAGGAACGTTGTCAAAAACTGGAGCTTGCTGTAAAAGAATTTTGTGTAGTTGCGTGCGTTCGTCGTCTGTATTTGCACTGCTCTGTTTAACTTTATCAGAAATCATCTGTTTAACGTTATAGTCGGCTTCGTCTGGAGTATTATAGTTGTGTACGTACGTATCTGTGAACAATGTGGAATTACACTCTATGTTCTGTGATGCGGAAATGACCTCTGTCCGATTAATTGTTTGTTCTTCTGCAGATAAAGAGCGCTGAAATTCTAAAGCTAGTTGTACATTTTCATCCTTCAACATTAGATAGGAATTTTGAAAGTCAATAATGGCATCGTGTTGCACCAGAAAATTCGTACCTAAAATAATGTCTGTCGTCAATAACGGAATAATCCAAAAATTTGAGTGAAATGTATGACCTGCAATAGAAAATGATAAATGTGTCTGTAATTTCACATCTACTCCTTTACTCGATACTGCTCCTTTCACTTTCGTTTTGCCTAATGGTAACGCAGGATAGGTATTCTCTTTGTTACACTCGTTGAAAGTTTCTTCATTTATAACTGACATAGGTAATCCAGAATCGATTACTGCTGAAAATTTCGATGATCCAATTTTAACTTCGATGACAGGGTGTGAAATGGTTTTTTGAACAACTGGTCTTTCCTGCAAAAGAGTGTCTCGGATGTCGTCAAAAGTTATAACATTTTCGTGAACAAGATTCTGTGTGTCAAAAGTAGTGCTTGCGTTACTGGAAGATGTAACCTGTACTGTATCTAGTCAAATTCTATCTGACGTGTTATTATTTTCAGGAGGATGCTGTGGCATTTCCACTATTTGAACCGTTCTGTTATTTCTTCCAGACGTATTACGCTCTGGATGATACCTACTGTCTGGTTCATTCATGATAATATGTTGTTGCTGATGTTCTTGCTGCTGATAAGATCGACTGTTATTAAATGTACGCTGAAAATTGTGCTCATTATTTTTATGTCTGTCGTGATAGTCATTTCTATACGGTGCAGTGCGATAGGAATTGAAGTAGTGTGTCTTCTGTACGTACTGATTTCCTTGTTGCTGTGCGTTACTATTTGTTGGGGCCGACGCTATACGCGTACGCGGCGAAACATTAAAGCTCGGTTGACCTTGTACATTACATTGTTGGTTATGTATGCTAACCGGTTGGTTTTGTTGCTGTTGATGGGAAAAACGTCTATTGTTACCAAAATGTGGTTCCTCTTGCTGATAATTTTGTCGATACTAATAATTAAAAGTTTGTCTGTTATTAAAGTTCTGGTAGTCTTCGTTCCTGAAGCGTCTATTAGCTTTGCTATTGAAATTACGTTGCTGATCGTAATTGCTGTATGTTTGTTGACCTTGGTTATTATATGAAAAATTTTTGTTTATAAAGGTATATTCTGATTGCTGCACTTCCAAAAGCTGTAACAGATCTCTGAATGCCGAAATATTTTCTTTCTGCTGACCCGTTAAAAGTGACACTCTTAATGATCGTGGTAATTTAGAAATACATAATTGAATAAGTGCAGATTCACTGTATGGTTCACTTAAGTACTGGTTTTGTTGGACCATGTGTTCAAAAAATTGCGTGACACTGGAAAAATTTGAATTTTCATAATTTGGTAAACTAATTAATTGATCCTTGATTCCGCGCTGTGTCGTCTTCGACCAATACGCTGACAGAAAAGCATTCTGAAATTCTTCTACCGAGTAGCATTGTCTCGCGATCGGTCTCATACGAGTTGCCGGTTCGCCTTCCAAAAAACTGCAAATAAATTCAATTTTTTGCGTTACAGGCCAAGTCGGTGGAAAAGCAAAGCTAAATTGTTGTATCCAATCCAAGGGGTGGATCTGTGTTCTGTCATTTTTAAATACTTTAAATTTTCTCACTGATAGAAAATGTTTGTAATTAAAATTATCGTCTCTGTACGTCTGAACAGGTTCACGATTGTATGAGAATCTATTTGTCTGTGACTGTTCGAAATCTAGGTCACGTACTCTCTGTAAATTACCTAAATTATACTGGCTGTGTGAGTCTGACAAATGTTCGCAAAGTGGCGTCTGCTGTGATGTATTAAACACTGAAACATTTTTCAACTCTGTTACCTCTTGCTGTAAAGTTGACAATTTTCTACGTAATGTATTACTAGACGAATCTATCTCAATGATTGTCTGCTGTAAATTTTGGAATTCAGGTGTTTGATTAAACGAAATCGGTGAAGTATTGTCTGATTTGCTGTCATTATTGCTTTCAATAACGTCAATACGACTGGCCAATTCGTCACATTTTTCAGTCAGTATTTTTACCTGATCATCGTTTTTAGTGTCAGAAGCATTAATTTGTTTTTGTATTTTACGTGTGGTTTCGTTCAATTTTTTAACGTCAACTTTGATGACATCGGGATCCTGTGTTAGTTCTAATTGTTGGAGTCTGTCTGTCACTGTCTGAAAGTCTACTGTGTGTGTATCTGTTTTTGATTTTAGATCGGAAATTTCATCACGCAATTCGGTGTTCAACTGTTTGATGGTATTAATTTCGTCTGATACTATAGCAATATTGTTGTCTACGTATGTTTTTGCTTTCGTACACAATTTACGTTTATCTTCCTGTCTCTGTGCGGTAATTGTTTCCATGACTTGTCGCTTTACTTTATTCTGTTCCTGTATAAATTTACGGAAACGCGTTTCACTGTTTTGTAGGTGGTGATTAAAACGTTCGTCGATTTGACTGTTCTATTGGTCGAATTTCGCGTCAACTTTTGCATCCAGTGTGTGCGAAAGTTCTGCTGTCATTAATTTAAACTCGTCGCGTAATTGTGTTGCTTTTTCAGAGCATTATTTACCGACTGCACTACTTTCGTCTCTAAGTGATTCTGTTGTAGCTGTTTGCATATCCCTTAATTCTTGAGCAACAGATCTAGTTTCTTCACCACTTTTCCTAGCACAATCCTCAATTTCCTCACGTAATTGTTCCTTAGTATCATGACATTGCGCGGCAACGGCTGTAATCTGTTCACTAAGCTGTCTGGAATTGTTGTCTAATTTTTCATTCAACTGTTTGGAATTATTGTCTAGTTTTTCATTAAGCTGTTGTTTGAGATTTCCATTATTTTCATTAAGTTGTTTGATCTCATCACTAAGTTGTTTGTGATTGTTCTCTTGTCTTTCATTCTGTTGTTTGGAATTTTCATCCTGTTGTTTGAAATTTTCACTATCTTGCTTGTTGTGTTCATTAAGTTGTTTAAAATTTTCACTAAATTGTACCAATAATGCCATAACTTGATCCATGCCAATATTAGCTACTGTATTCTCTGTGCTGTGTGGTGGTGTATGTGCATTTGTCACGTTTTCTGTAACCATTTGGTCATTCTGTAATTCTTGAAAATGTTTGCTAATCGGATGTGCACTGTTAGTCACTACACCGTAGTTAAATAAATCTGACATATTTTGATTACACTGTTCATTTTCGTTAGAAAAATTTATCTGGTCGTTACGTAAGTTTTGCAAACCGGGTGTGTCAAGCTGGGCAGCGTTCCTTGTAATGGAACGTGCCGCGTCATCCATTGTCGTTAAATTAACAGACGGCACAATTCAATTTATTTGCTCATCATTAGGATCAAAATCATTACTAGTGGTCAGTACGCACGGATTGTCTATAAATGGAGGATTGTCATCATTACACTGCGTGTAGCAAGTACTATCGGTCAAATAATTAGAGTCGGTTATTTCACTCGCTACACATCGCGATGTACTGTTAACAGTTTTTCGCGGCATTTTTTCACAAATCAAAATTATTCACAAATGAAACAAGCACAATGCAAAATGCAACAAACACAAATACAACAAAGAGCAACAAATTGCCGATGATCTGTGAAAGAAAGAGTGACAAATTAGTATATGCGTTGCGCCAGATGCAAACTACTTTTAAGTAAATAAGAGCAGATATATGACTACTTCTCAGAAGATTCACAAAGAAATACGATCCTGGCCGGATGTCGCCAAGTGTAACCTCCCAGCAAAAATAAAAGTGTTAAATATAAAAATGAAAAAATGGAAATGGAGCCCAAGTGTAACCTCCCCACAAAATAATAATAATTAAATGAATTTCTCTAATATTGTAACCTCTGAACAAAATTGGCTCCCATTTATAGTCTGTACGTAGAAATGCATTCACATTTAATGTTACCACAAAATTCTTTTCTCATTTTATGTCAAGTTCGAAATAGGAAAATTCCTAAACACCAAAATAATAAAAAAAGTTTTGAAACCTGATGAATTTTATGAGGACAACGGCGCTGACCTTCGGCCCTGTATTCTGAATAACAAAAAAAAAAAGCAAAAAATTTTTATCTCAATAAAACTGCAATTATATCTGCCCTTAATTAGTCATTTTTCGACACAGCTTCGTGCAATGCTGGCGTATATTTTTTTTTTTTTTTTTTTGATTCTTGGATGCAATGATAATGCATTGGAAATTCTTTAAATTGAAATGAATACTTTTTTTAAAAAGAGTTGCTTTATATTATAAAAATTATTATTGGGGAATTTTTTCTGAACAAATTAAATTACAATTAACATACATTATTAAATATGCGCAAGGCTGCTTCTTTACCTTCTACAACAATACTCATCCTCCAGAATCCTGACCAGAGTCGCGAGCAGCGCACACAGCCGACGCATGCCGACTCCCGCCCACTCACGCAGACTACACCAGCCTACTACCGACTCGCTACTCTCGACTCGCGCAGACTAGCCCAAGCAACAACTAACGATAAACTACTCTCTGGTCAGAGATTCTGTCATGCCTCGCCCATCGCCGGCAAAGCATACGCCTTACAACTGGACTAAACAAAAAAATGGTTCAAATGGCTCTGAGCACTATGGGACTTAACATCTAAGGTCATCAGTCCCCTAGAACTTAGAACTACTTAAACCTAACTAACCTTAGGACATCACACACATCCATGCCCGAGGCAGGATTCGAACCTAGGACCGTAGCAGTCACGCGGTTCCGACTGAAGCGCCTAGAACCGCTCGGCTGCAACGGGCAGCTTGGGCCAAGAAGATGGGAGGCGTAAGGTGCAAGATCTTGGCTATAGACAAGGATGAGGAGGAACAGTCCAATGAAGTTTTGTGAGCTCATCTCGTGTGCGCAGACTTGTGTAAGGTTGTCATGGAAACAGAGAAGTTCATTTGCATTTTTATAGCGACGAAGCCATTGCTGGAGTCTCACCTGTTTGTGGTCGGCCGGCATGCGGGATATCGGACAGGTCTGTGAAGTCTTGCTGCTTTGATGACAGACTCCTCGCCCAACGACTCACCACGCTTTTGTTCACTGCTGGTTCTCCGCCCCCCTCCCCCCCCCCCCCCCTTAAAATTAAAATAAAAAAAAACCTTAATGTAGTCCTCTGCTTGGAACGCACATCCGTTACAGACGCCACTTTGAAGGCAACGTATAGCGACACCACTTACCGGAATTTCATGAAACGCTACTGGCTGAAGCGGGAATATTCCATTATATCGTACGACAAATTCCGCATATTTTGAACCGAAGTTGGTCGAGGAGGAAAACGTGTTGCAATACTTGCTGAACGACCCTCGTACTATTAAAATAACTAACAGTAGAGCGCTGACAGCGCTCGTTCGTTGCGCCACCAGGGAAGTAGCTCTCAACTTAATACGAGTATAAACGACCAGAAATTACTTGCACCATAGAATTAAAGCAGGAGAACTAAAATGGTATTCGTTTTACAAAATATAACCAAGTTTGATACATAATGGTCCAATTACTATTGTTAAAACGTTACAACGAAGACACTCACATCTGTACCATGGCGCTGCCAGAAAGGGAAGCATAAAACAGTCTAACGCGGGTTTTTTCATGCACGAAATAATTACAACGTCGTTGAAGAAAGATCAGGATCGTATAGAGGGTCTACAAATGTTAATGTTCCGAAGACTTTACTTTTTTGTGAGCACAATTAAAATAAATAGTTCTTTTACTGTTCATTCAAAGTCGCTGGCACGAATCCGCAAAAATTTTCACTGAAAAAACTAGGAATTATTAAACAGAAGTTCATAAAAACGAATATCACTTGACTTTATTATTATCACGTCCATTAAGGAGTATTCAATAAGGCACAAGAGCTCACCTTTGTGGTTTTATCAAAAGATAGTTTATATCACACCTTATAGTGATGTTAACAATGGCGATGAATTTAAAATGGAATTAATCATTTAACACCCATTGCGTAAATGAAAATCTCCACAAGTTTCATAAGCATCGGGCTGGTGTTTCGTGGTGTAACGCCCTCCATTTTCGTCGGTGTAGCTGGGACGCATCGTAAAAGAGTTCTGATATAATCCAGAAATCGGATGAAAGAAGAATAATTAAACGAAGCGCAGCGGAAGAGGCGTGTTTGCCTCAGTCGAATCGGGGCAGTCCGATTATACGCGGTAGATCTACTTTCTGGCAATTTTTTGGTTGTGGAGCAGTTTCGTCGCACCGCATCCCGAATAGAGAACTACACTAACTATGGAGCATGCTGACGTAAATGGAATTCCACTGGAAAAAGTATTACGAGAAATGTTAAAAGTATACATTTGAATTTGATGATGGATGGGAGGTGCCAGACATAATGTTTTATAACCAAAGTTTTGTTTGGGGAAACTGAAAGTACAAGCTAACTAAACAATACGATATTAATCGAAAAAGTAGTTTGGTAGAGATAGGTGGAAATGTAGACATTATGAGATCCGTAGCTGTAGTACAATTATAAGGTTTGTAATTTAAAACAGCAACCAGCGACAAGTACGGTTCAGAAACAGTCTATTTAAGTCAAATCATAACCGGTTTCGGATTTACTACAAGTCCATTTTCAGATGGCAGTTACAGATTTTCCTTTCCCAGCAAGGGCCTCATTTTGTAGTGGTTATACATTTTGTGCTTTCTTTTTTAAATTTGGTAAATTTACGAAGAAAAGTCTTTTGACTTTTGGGGAAACATTCATGAAATGTCTTTAAAGGTAATAATACACGAAAAGTGGCAAAAACTTACGTGGTGTATATTTCTGTGTGTATAACGCGTCGTGTATTTATGTTACACATTTTAAACGTCCTATCTTTTGCCGCATGCACTAAGTGAGTGCTATTAAATTTTCGGGAAACTGATGAAACACTCCATCCTATGATTTATGGCAGCACACACGCTTAACATTTACAAAACCTGGTTCAGCTCGACTTGAGAACAAAAACAATGGTTGCAAAGACGTTAGAGTAGTAAAGACGATAGGCTACAGAGGCCGATGAAACTAATTTTAAGGTCCAAAATAGAAAGTAAGATTATGTAGAATGAATTCTAATATGGCTATGTAATGCGTGGATAGTATTATATTTTAAGGATGAGATAAATTTAGATTATACAAACAAACATTACATATATTAGGATTACAGGTGTGAAATCTCTAATGAGACCTTACGAATGTTACGTTGTGATCAGATGAAGTATTCGTCCATTGAATACTATCAGCACTGAACATTGGCACTGTGTGACCGACATAGCGTGAAGTACATGAGCACAATAATTTTTGTTGTTGTTGTAGTGATGAAACTGAGTCTGAACATGAAAACTAGGGATGCATTCTATATTATAAATAATGTTATGTTATTTTATCTGATGAGCCATTTATTATGTAAGTGAAAACCAGTAATGTTTGTGGAATTAATGCGATCGGCACTAAACACGGACGTTAGATGACAGAGAGTGTGCTCGGTACAAGAAATACGTTTCGTTGCAGTAACGGAACAAGGTTTGAACGACGAATCTACTGTTGCATTCTACATTACAAATAGTTTTATGATACAATTCTCTCACTGATCAGTTTTAATGTAAGAAATACGCTGGATTGTTATATATGTGAATCTATGAATATCATATAAACTTGAATTTTATAGTAATGGCTTCTGTCCACAAATCACCCCTTTTCTCACATGACACCCTGCAAATCATGGATCAGGAGCAACAGGCAGATGCCACATTTCTACATTTCCAGAAAGCTTTTGACACGGTGCAGACAAACAATGAAGGTTGGTGCACTGCTCCCTGGGACCATAAATGTAAGGTGCATCCTCAGAGCGATCTCGATATTAGGAAAACATTCCTGGACGTTTTACGTAGGATGAAACGCGGTATGCCGGAAATCGGCTTTCCGCAAATTCCCAGCTCACTTCAAAAGCCCCGAAACTCCGTTAGCGGTTCTTTTCAAATTTTTTGCGATTTTATGAACTGAAGTCTGACGGCGTTGTTAAGAATTTATCAAGAAAAACCGCGAGCTTTGGGAAATGACTGGACAATTAGTTCGTATCAGCGGCCTACCGGAAAATTTGAGCAAAAGAAGGCCATACGATTTAATTTCGTCTACGTCTCTCATTTGTGGCTACTGATTTGAAAAACTCGTTCATCCGATGTGCAGATAGTCACGAGTTCAGTTTACAGGAACGCAAGTTGCTTCCACATAACATTCCTTAAACCTGTCTTTCTATCACAAAAATTTTACAATAATACCACACTGACCGCTCATTTGCAGGAAACGTTTTACCAAAATGAACATCCAGTGCCGCGGATTATACGTTTTCCGCCCAAAAAGTTCCGAGACTGTTTTTATTCTTGGCGTACAAGCGACATCAAACAAGTAACTACGGTGACACCTTAAACCAGTCACCTACCAATCAGTTGTGAGCAGGCAATGTTAAGTAGTGGACGTGCGACCATAGTGTGTCAAGTTGTGTCACAAATCTCAATAGAGCAGCCAACTGAGCATCTCTAAATCAACGTTTCATGTTATTCCGCAGAATGCATGAATATTTTGGGATGAAAGGAATGGAAAGGAGACGGGAAGGGAAAGAGATAGGGCATTGTGCTAATGTAACGGCGATAGTTGAAAACTTGCGTCGGACCAGGACTCGAAGACGGATGCTCCGCTTGTCTACAACGATTGCCTTAATGGCCTCGACCATCCGGAGACGCTTTCGGTCAGACCCAAATTCCCAACTTCCCGCTCGCCGTACCGCAACGACTTCCGCCTCTTAGTCCCCTACTAGCAGATTTCTGATTGCTGTAGAACTTTGGACGTTGGTTGCGCACCCGCACTGAAACTCGTTTATCAAACAGCCGTCGCGCCCATAAAACTACAGATAGAGTGGCATCTCCACTCGTATCAATAATTATACAGAATATTTTGAAGAAGAGAAAAGGGCTTAAAAAGTTTGTTCCTCCAGCCTTGACTCCAGAGCAAATAATAACGATACGTGAACGTCTGCCGCGACTCGTTTAAAAGGAAGAGCGCGGACCATTCATCTCTGGAAAAGAATTCTCGTGGGTGGCAAGACATGGTGCTATCAATACGAATGTTCCACAGAACGACAAAGTGCGGTATCGGTTCCTGTAAAACACTTGAAGCATTTGAAGTACCATCTTAACTTTTCACTGTTTTATGTTAATCCAGTCACCAAAGATATTGGGCTGACGGGGCATTATCTCCCAGGAGACTCGCTACGAGGTAGAGAAACTGTACTCATGACAGTCCAGTTGTTCTTCAGTCATAAAGCACCCCTCTCCCACCCCACCCTTTAGGAGTATTAGTTTTTCAGTTCACCATTTAATATATTTAATTCTCAACTGCTCTTTTTGTCCAGTTCTTAGTTACATCACTGTTCATAATATTTGTTTCTGATTTGTAGAGTATCTGATTTGTAGAGTTTACAGGTATTTGGCCCGTTAGCAAAGCGAATGAAATCACATTACACTTTTAGTTTCTAGATTTCTTCCTGCTAGCCCCAATATGTAACGGTAAAGTTGCTGTACATTGTCCTGTGATAATCTTTGTTGTCACCTGAAGCCAATGAATAACTGTTGATATGGAAAAAGTAGGCTAATTTTAACCTTAATTTCATGTCGTCAACTGCTTGAATATACAGGGTGTTACAAAAATGTACGGCCAAACTTTCAGGAAAAATTCCTCACACACAAAGAAAGAAAATATGTTACGTGGACATGTGTCCGGAAACGCTTACTTTCCATGTTAGAGCTCGTTTTATTACTTCTCTTCAAATCACATTAATCATGGAATGGAAACACACAGCAACAGAACGTACCAGCGTGACTTCAAACACGTTGTTACAGGAAATGTTCAAAATGTCCTCCGTTCGCGAGGATACATGCATCCACCCTCCGTCGCATGGAATCCCTGATACGCTGATGCAGCCCTGGAGAATGCCGTATTGTATCACAGCCGTCCACAATACGAGCACGAAGAGTCTCTACATTTGGTACCGGGGTTGCGTAGACAAGAGCTTTCAAATGCCCCCATAAATGAAAGTCAAGAGGGTTGAGGTCAGGAGAGCGTGGAGGCCATGGAACTGGTCCGCCTCTACCAATCCATCGGTCACCGAATCTGTTGTTGAGAATCGTACGAACACTTCGATTGAAATGTGCAGGAGCTCCATCGTGAATGAACCACATGTTGTGTCCTACTTATAGAGGCACATGTTCTAGCAGCACAGGTAGAGTATCCCGTATGAAATCATGATAACGTGCTCCATTTAGCAGTACATACTGACGAAAATAAAATGAGCTCTAACATGGAAATTAAGCGTTTCCGGACACATGTCCACATAACATCTTTTCTTTATTTGTGTGTGAGGAATGTTTCCTGAAAGTTTGGCCGTACCTTTTTGTAACACCCTGTATGTGAGTTGGGATGAAAAGCATCAGTTTTTATTTACATTGTGTATATTTGAAATATTGTTTTTAACTAGTGGCTACTGCCTGTTACTTCCGTGTTTGCGTGTGGAAAGAGCAAGCACTCATTTTACGAGTGAATTTTACTAAACAGTTTATTCTTGCATTAAATGGACACAACCTCTTTCCATGTAGCTGCCACAAACCTAAGCGTCACTTAATTAAAAAGTTAAAACAGTAATAATATTCCACATTGGACTAACATTGTGTAAAGTTTCATCCAACACTTCTATATGAGTTGGAGTGCCTCTATTTATCTCCGTTGCCCGGTGTGTTCACTGAACGAACCACATTACGAACACCGTATTCGTTTTAGTTTACTGATGCTGTTTGTACTGTTTTCATTGCGAACATGCTAGTTGTTATTATGGGGGTTACTCCTGCAAAACTCATAACATAAAACATTTGCCACCACTCGCGGAACTAGTTTCCATTACTGCTTATTGAATACATTTATTTACACCTCATGTTATTCCCTGAAAGAGGAAATCGATTCTAGCAGCAGATGTGCGTCCGCTGTACTATTTCCGACATTTCAGAGTGTTTCAGTGAAACTGTGCGACAGATTGTAATTAACAGTGGCCGCAGTAGTGCTAACAGGCGTTGTGCAGTCACTGCTGAGTGGGGCGAAAACTAGATGGTGAGCTCCTGTTAATTTACAACAGGCAAAGTCCCGCAGCTTAACTAGGAGCTCAGGTAATTATACAAATTGTGTCCCACTACAGCACTTCCAAAGTAGTCTTTATCCAACATATATACACAGGACGTGCGAAGTACAGTGGCGTTTCTCTGTTTCAGTATACTAACATTTATGGGCCTTGTAACGGACATGTAATTGAAACGAATTTAATGCCGCATTATCATTGTGCTGCAGACCTTCACTCTAGGCTTCGCCTTTCACGACACATAATTTGAACATCACACCAATGTACATAAGAGATGTAATAGCAGATCAGGCACTGTCCGTAGCACTTAAGAGTGCTTAAAACGTTTCTATCGTGGCACTTTGAAACATTTCTCATTCAGTTATATGACAGCGGCCTTAGCAGTGTAGAAGAGTAACTCGTGAAACTATGTGGTGTATAATACACAATCTGACAGAAACTGTTTGAATGGAATTATTTATTTCAGTATCGGCCATTTGTGAATTCTCGTTTCCATTCATTGTTGATGACGACATAGGACTGTATCAAGCGGTTTGATCCGTGCACTGACTTTACCTAAGGGAAAACTTCGTGGGATACACTGAACAGGCTTTTGCCAAGATATGAGTGTGAACATTGGGGTAGTTTCAGAAGAGGTAGTTTGTCCGGGTACGTGAGCTGCTGCGAAGTCCTCTTTTCCATTTCTGTTCTCTGTTTTTGAAGAGTTGTCTCTGCAACATTCCCGGAGTCATACCATTAAACCGAGGTTACTTAAGAATTGACGTGGTATCAAATGAAACTGTGCAACTTTATAAATGTTTATATAATAATTTATTGTGTTATGTTCGCATAATTAGAACAGTATTTAACAAAGGAAGTCGCCAAACAGCTGTACAATTTGAGAAGTTATTTATTTTATTTTCACAACCAGATTCGGCAATTCAGTATACCATCTTCAGGCCCGAAATGCACCTCATGTATAGACTCTCAAGCGTATCGATATTGGCATACTGGAGCCATCAGTAGCTGGATGAAGTGAATTCGTATTTCAAGTGCTTCACGACCTTTAGATACTGATGGCTCCAGTATGCCAATAACGATGCACTCGAGTGTCTTCACTTGAAGTGCCTTTGGGACCTGAAGACGGCATACTGAATGGGGGGAAACTAATTGTGAAAATAAAATGAAATAGCTTATCAAAGTGCAAGGCAATTTGGCGATTTTCCTTGTTGAATATCTGACCAGCCGCTGTCCCGCGCCCACAGTGGATCAACACAGGATTAGTACATTTGTTCACATTGAAGGTTTTAACATAATATTACCAATTTGAGATTTGAAATTTAGTCCAGAAACAGTTCCGTCATTATAACTATAGTTATGTATGTACTGAACATCATGAAAACTGTATGAAATATGTCAATAAAATATACGAGTACATCATGTGACATTATATTGCTATGATGCACATGTTATTCATATACTTTATGCCGTTTTTATGCTGCTCAGTGTACACATAACTAGAGTTTAAGCAAGCAGGGAAACTGTTTGTGGATTAATTATTACATTTGAAGATGATAATAACATACTGAAGCCGATAATGTGAATACCTGTACTGATTAGGCGATCTAGAGATAATGAATTATTATTTGTATGAACAAAGTAGGGCTGGTCCCGGCGGAGGTTCGAGTCCTCCCTCGGGCATGAGGGTGTGTGTTTGTCCTTAGGATAATTTAGGTAAAGTAGTGTGTAAGCTTAGGAACTGATGACCTTAGCAGTTAAGTCCCATAAGATTTCACACACATTTGAACATTTTGAACAAAGTAGATTACCTTCCCTCGTTGTTTCCCTTCAACGTGATTTTTGATGTGTCTATACTTTGAACTAAACTCTTCAATGTTTGCCATAATGGTACTAAATGTTTCAAATTCAATCTTAAGTAGGATTTTATTGTTCACTAGCTCTAACAAAACAAAAATATTCTCTTAGCTTTCTATACAAACTAGTGACCTCTGATGAGAAGGAAAACTCTGAGATATTCCCCACAAAAGAATAACTGTTTCCTATTACGTTCAATCGATATACAAAAACTGAAAATACCAGATTTAGAACTCGTAATTTCAGTGAGACCGATCCCTATGCGACGATAGCCCATCCGAATCTCACGTATTTGAACCGCCAAGTGTAAAGAATTCCTGTTACCAGGATTAGGACTGTTGGCAATGGAGGTTTGATTCCGTGCAATTTGTGTATGCCGTATTTCATGTTGAAGACGATGAAAACAGAAAGATATTTTAAGTTGTAACAGCCATAGTTGTCCTTTTTAAGGTGATGAGGCGGCGAAGATATTACAAGTAATGTAAATACATAAAGTGGGCACTCAACGTTGTGGATTTGAATTAGGAAAGGACAAAATTGGGAGAGGGAAGGTCGACTGATTTTTTAGGGTTGTTGGATACAACGATCCGATGAGTCAGATAGAGTGAAACGCAGCGATGAGCGTAATATGAGAGCGGCACGAAAATATATCATAGATGTAGGTCGGGCCATGCTTTTGAGAAGGTTGGTTAGTTGGTTTACGAGACGGGACCAAATAGCGAGATCGTCGGTCCCGTCGGATTAGGGAAGGTTGGAGAAGAAAATCAACCTGCACCTTTCGAAGGAACCAACCAGGCATTTGCCTGAAGTGATTTAGGGAAATCACAGAAAACCTAGATCAGGATGGCCGGACGCTGAACCGTCGTCCTCCCGCATGCGAGCCCGTTGTGCTAACTAACCACTGTGCAACTCGCTCGGTTTTTGGGAAGGAAAGACTAGGAGAGACTAGGGAAAGATGAAAGAGGATGGAGTGGGGATGGAGGAGGGAAGGCTGATTTGGGGAGTGACAGAGAGGAGCGGGTTACATTTGACGTGTAGGATAAATGGCAAGAGTCTTTTGGGACCTCATGCTTTTCTTCTTTTTTGTCATCAGTCTTCTGACTTATTTGATACGACCTGCCATGAATTCCACTTGGCGCTGATCTCTTCCGTCTCAAGAATAGCACTCGTACCCCACACCCTAAATTATTTGTTGAATGTACTGAAAACTCTCCCTTCCCCTATAGTTTTTACACTCTCCAGTTTCCTTTACTACCGTGGAGGATACTACCTGATGCCTTAAATCATGCCATGTCATGCTATCCTTCCTCTCGTCAGTGTTTTCCATGTGTACATCACTTCGCTGATTCTGCGGAGAACCTCTTCGTATATTATATTATCAGTTCATCTGAATTTCAAAGTTCTTCTGTAGCACCACGTGTCAAAACCTTCGATTCTCTTCTGTTCCGGTTCACTCACTGCCCATGATTCACTATCATACAATGCTGTGTAGACGAGAATTTTCGGAAATCCTGAAGGTGGGCCCCGGTCTCTAGATAGTCGTTTGGTTGTCACTCCCCCCCCCCCCCCCCCCAGTGATTTCTGATGGAATGTTATCGGTCCCGTCTACCTTACTAGATCTCAAGTCTTCCAGGGCTCTTTTAAATTTTGGCTCTTATACTGGATCATCTATCTACTCAAATTCCTTCTCCTAATACGTCATTAGACAAGTCGTCATCCTCAAAGACCTTCAGTGTACTCTTCTCACGGAAGTGCTTACCATTGCAGTTTTAATAGTGTCACCCTTGCTTCAAATATTGCCGAAGATTGTTCTGAGTTTTCAATCAGTCCTCCCAACGATCATTCCGTTTTCAGTTTTTTCACACTTTTCCGGCAGCCATTTCCCCTTGGATCCCTGCTTCTTTTTTTCAATCCTAAATGATTTGTATTGATGTATTCCTGTCTTTCCCTGAGCGTTTTTGTACTTCCCTCACTCGTCGATCACTTGATGTGTTTCATCTGTTACCCAAGATTTCTTCGCAGTTACTTAAGGTTATCTGTCCATCTGTGATTGCCCTTTTTAGTGACGTCCACTCCAAATGAGAGACTTTCTCTGGCGTTTTTTAATACTGTATCGACATCCTTGAACAAACAGACAAACACCATCAGAACAGGTCGTGAACGCCCAACTGTTCCGACCGGCCGCCGTGACATCCTCAGCCACCAGGCGTCACCGAATACGAGTACGGAGGGGAATGAGGTCAGCGCACCGCTCTCCCGGCCGTTGTCAGTTTTCGTGGCCGGTGCCGCTACTTCTGAATCAAGTAGCTCCTCAACTGGTCTCACAAGGGGTAAGTGCACACCGCTAGCCAACGACAATCTGAAGACCTAGACTGTGACCGTTACAAGTGCTAACGAAGCGCGACAGCGTTCAACTTTGATGATCTGACGAGAACCGCTATTACCACTGTGGCAACGCCATTGGCCTTAGCGAACTTCAAACGTGTCTCGTCATTTCTCACTACTTCACTATCCCACTTCCTTCCACATTGATTTATTCTGAGGATCCTCTTACACTTCAGTCTACTCTTCATCGTTACTAAATTGTGATGTGAGTCGAATCTATAACCCCACCTAGGTACATCTTACAGTCCAATATAAGGTTTCGCAATCTCTGTCTGACCATGGTGCAATCCAAATGGAACCTCCCGCGTCTTGCATTCTTTTCCAAGTAAGACTCCCCCTCTTGTGATTCTTGAATAGCGCATTCGGTATTACAAACTGAATCTGTTGCAGAACTCAATCAGCCTTTCTCCACTCTCATTCTTACTACGAAGCCCATAT
Organism: Schistocerca serialis cubense; assembly: GCF_023864345.2. Taxonomy (NCBI): domain Eukaryota; kingdom Metazoa; phylum Arthropoda; class Insecta; order Orthoptera; family Acrididae; genus Schistocerca; species Schistocerca serialis. The sequence continues at coordinate 501,452,779 of NC_064642.1, read as the reverse complement.
GCTCCCTGCGAAGCCCATATTCTCCTGCAAATCTATCTTCTATTCCTTCCATTACAACGGCATTTCAGTCTCCCATGACTATAAGAACTGGTAGCAGTTACTTCTGTAAAATATCTGGAAGTATGCGTGCGGAACGATTTGAAGTGGAATGATCATATAAAATTAATTGTTGGAAAGGCGGGTACCAGGTTGAGATTCATTGGCAGAGTCCTTAGAAAATGTAGTCCATCAACGAAGGAGGTGGCTTACAAAACACTCGTTCGACCTATACTTGAGTACTGCTCATCAGTGTGGGATTCGTACCAGATCGGGTTGACGGAGGAGATAGAGAAGATCCAAAGAAGAGCGGCGCGTTTCGTCACAGGGTTATTTGGTAAGCGTGATAGCGCTACGGAGATGTTTAGCAAACTCAAGTGGCAGACTTTGCAAGAGAGGCGCTCTGTATCGCGGTGTAGCTTGTTGTCCAGGTTTCGAGATGGTGCGTTTCTGGATGAGGTATCGAATATATTGCTTCCCCTTACTTATACCTACCGAGGAGATCACGAATGTAAAATTAGAGATATTCGAACACACATGGACGCTTTCCGGCAGTCGTTCTTCCCGCGAACCATATGCGACTGGAACAGGAACGGGAGGTAATGACAGTGGCACGTGAAGTGCCCTCCGCCACACACCGTTGGGTGGCTTGCGGAGTATAAATGTAGATGTAGATGTAGAAGATTTTCGTCTCCTTTTACATACTGCACTACCCGTTCAGTGTCCACATACAGGGTGTTACAAAAAGGGACGGCCAAACTTTCAGGAAACATTCCTCACACACAAAGAAAGAAAATATGTTATGTGGACATGTGTCCGGAAACGCTTACTTTCCACGATAGAGCTCATTTTATTACTTCTCTTCAAATCACATTAATCATGGAATGGAAACACACAGCAACAGAAAGTACCAGCGTGACTTCAAACACTTTGTTACAGGAAATGTTCAAAATGTCCTCCGTTAGCGAGGATACATTCATCCACTCTCCGTCGCATGGAATCCCTGATGCGCTGATGCAGCCCTGGAGAATGGCGCATTGTATCACAGCCGTCCACAATACGAGCACGAAGAGCCTCTACATTTGGTACCGGGGTTGCGTAGACAAGAGCTTTCAAATGCCCCCGTAAATGAAAGTCAAGTGGGTTGAGGTCAGGAGAGCGTGGAGGCCATAGAATTGATCCGCCTCTACCAATCCATCGGTCACCGAATCTGTTGTTGAGAAGCGTACGAACACTTCGCCTGAAATGTGCAGGAGCTCCATCGTGCATGAACCTCATGTTGTGTCGTACATGTAAAGGCACATGTTCTAGCAGCACAGGTAGAGTATCACGTATGAAATCATGATAACGTGCTCCATTGAGCGTAGGTGGAAGAACATGGGACCCAATCAAGATATCACCAACAATGCCTGCCCAAACGTTCACAGAAAATCTGTGTTGATGACGTGATTGCACACTTGCGTGCGGATTCTCGTCAGCCCACACATGTTGATTGTGAAAATTTACAATTTGATCACGTTGGAATGAAGCCTCATCCGTAAAGAGAACATTTGCACTGAAATGAGGATTGACACATTGTTGGATGAACCATTCGCAGAAGTGTACCCGTGGAGGCCAATCAGCTGCTGATAGTGCCTGCACACGCTGTATATGGTACGGAAACAACTGGTTCTCCCCTAGCACTCTCCATACAGTGACGTGGTCAACGTTACCTTGTTCAGCAGCAACTTCTCTATGCTGACATTAGGGTTATCGTCAACTGCACGAAGAATTGCCTCGTCCATTACATGTGTCCTCGTCGTTCTAGGTCTTCCCCAGTCGCGAGTCATAGGCTGGAATGTTCCGTGCTCCCTAAGACGCCGATCAATTGCTTCGAACGTCTTCCTGTCGGGACGCGTTCGTTCTGGAAATCTGTCTCGATACAAACGTACCGCACCACGGCTACTGCCCCGTGCTAATACATACTTAAAATGGGCATCTGCCAACTCCGCATTTGTAAACATTGCACTGACAGAAAAACCACGTTCGTGATGAACACTAACCTGTTGATGCTACGTACTGATGTGCTTGATGCTAATACTGTAGAGCAGTGAGTCGCATGTCAACACAAGCACCGAAGTCAACATTACCTTCCTTCAATTGGGTAAATTGGTGGTGAATCGAGGAAGTACAGTACATACTGACGAAACTAAAATGAGCTCTAACATGGATATGAAGCGTTTCCGGACACATGTCCACATAACATCTTTTCTTTATTTGTGTGTGAGGAATGTTTCCTGAAAGTTTGGCCGTACCTTTTTGTAACACCGTGTAAATGTGCTCTAACTCTTCATCTTCTGCTATCGACGTTGTCATGTATCCCTGAACTATTGTTCTCGGGATTGATTTGCTGTCAATCCTGATGAGAATAATTCTATCACTGAATTGTTCGCGGTAGCTCACTCTCTACCCTACTTTCCTATTCATACCGAATCCAAGTCCTGTCATAACATTTTCTGCTGCTGTTGATATTATCCTACACTCGTCTGACCAGAAATTCTTGTCTTCTTTCCATTTCATTTCACTGACGTCCACTATATCTAAACTGTTCCTTCGCATTTTTTTTTTCAGAGAGTCTGTCTTCCTACATGTTCAAACTTCAGATATTCCTCACCTCAATTCATAGAATGTTGCCCTTTCGTTGGTTATTCAGTCTTTTTCTCACTTTCAGCTCTCCTTTGCAGCCTCTTATGGGAGATCAGATTTTCGATCTAGTCCGCGTTCTTTTGCCAATGGAGGGATCAACATGACACTGCTTGTAGTACTGACAACATAGACTCTGCGTACACACTATGTATCTTTAATGCTGTGGTTTCCATGGCCTTCTGCATCCTCATGCTATTGATAATTGCTAATTCTTCTCCTTTTAGTGGTAGTTTCCTTCCCGAAGGGCAAGAGAGTACCCCAGAACCTTTGTCCGCTTCTCCGCTCTCTTTGACAAGACAGTTGGCAGAGCGAGGATGACTTCTTATACCGGAAGTCTTCGGCTACCATTCCTGATGATTTTTACTCTGAATTTAAGAACAAATTGGGTTCGAAACAGAGACCCAGGATGTTTTGATTAGCAGTCAAAGACGCTACCTCGAGACGACGGGTGGTCTGGTGTTAACTGGATCAGATATCTATCTCTCAGATACCCCGTCAAAAAAGAGTTTTCCGTGTTGAATTGATGGTTGTTTCATTGTGTCTAATTTACATGACTGTGCCGACTACAGCAGACGATCCACAGATTTGTTTATACTGAGCAAGCATCATAAAACAAGAAAATGAATTGCAGCGAACAAATCGAATTAGTCTTCAAAGCGTACAATATCATTTGGCAGTTAGCTTTGGCTTGAAGTATGTCCTGCATAGCATTAAATCACACTTCGCCTAAATCGGTAACAAATTTAACTTAGCAAACTACCTCTGTGTGATATTACTTTTTAAGCTCATGGACTAGAGCTCATCCTCGTTACATATATAAAATTTCTGCATCTTTTGGTTGTACCTTTGTCCCGCATCGACGCAGCGTCGACAATGTTATTTAAGGATTTGGCACGGTTAATTCAAAGCAGGCTCGGATACACTTCCTTCCCGGCATCCCCGGGACGGAATATGTGTACCGGAACGTCTGCGTGCGTTGTTATTCGTGTGGAAGTGAGCGAAAGATTTCGAAATTTTTGCGAATATCGTAAACGAGGTGGGACGTGGGTAGCCGCCCGGTATTCACCTAATAGGAAATAGAAAATCGCTTAATAACCAGGTCCAGGATGCCTAGCAGGAATACCTCGTAGTTAATCCGCTGGACGATTCGATCTGGACCTGACACACCTCCTTGTCCAGAAGCGGCGCTCTAACACACACAGCCGTCAGGGTGGTTTGCATATGTTGCACCTAACAGCTAATAATTGCATCCTGTACTGTATCTCCTGGGGCATTCAGGAATTAGAAGTTTGGAATTGTCATTTACTTATGATTATTGTATCAATAGCTGGCGATGTATTCTAAAGAGTAAACAAATGCATTATGTTGCAATGCATGTCTTGATGAATATCCCATGGACATTTGAGATTCTATGACTGGACTTCCTATTCTGGTGGTCTTCTTCTGTTCTTGCACTGGAAGAGGAAAGAACGATTGTATGAGGTTCATCCTCCTGTAACAGTCTGTGTAAGTTGTAAACGAAACTAAAATATAATTGTTCAAGACTTCAAACTTGTGTATGGTACATGATTATTTGTAAACCTAAACCTAGCTTGTCCTGAGTAGAAGTGGCCTTAACGGAACATTGACCACAGCTAGGCACCATGCGAGAAAATAATTAGTAATTTTCTTTCAGCTCATCTTCGAGATGTGCTGCCGTTTAGGACACTAAACTTTCTTTCAGATTCCATGACCTAGGTGGAGGCTACGAATAATTCAATACATTTCACTTTCAGATCTTCTCAAAGTTGCGAGATAACATCCCAGGCAGACAGGCATGCTCACAGGATTCTAATTTTAGTACGAGATTTCATCTGCAAAAGATTATGCTTGTTATCTTATACTGGTGGTATTCCAGACGAAACCACGATCTGGAGTTACGGGTTTTATTACTTCACATTGAACTGACCTACGAAATATTATCTGGTGCTGTAACCACATGCGTTTTAACTATATTTTGGTACATATTGAGGAATATCTATGATAAGGCAAGAGAGAGACAAATAATTATTTATAATCCCGTAACCAACCTGACTACTGAGCTAGAATGCTGACTACTGATCAGCGTCGGGCTGATAGTAATGTTGCGTAATTAATCATTGAGAGACAGAGCGCATAATTATCTATCAGAATTGTAATCATAGTATTAGTAGAGCTATTTCTCTTTTGTTTTGACGTCACTTTATTAAAAGCTATCAAAGCATATTCGCAGTGTCTAGTCATAGTGCTTAGCGAGTTAACTGTCATTCACACTACAAAAACTAATTTCAAACACAATATATAATTAACTGATAATTCGTACATCTAGCCTCTCTGGCAAAGAAACAATTACTACTATTAATATTCAAATAATAATTATGGCTACGTTATTTTTATTAATTACTAACATATACATACGTTTTTTATTAAATTACATTACAATCCAATGCTTAAGGACATTAACTCATTAGCATTCAAAATTCTTTTTAATGGGAAGTTCTCTAAAAAATTTTGAGTAAATATTTAGAAGGTCTAAAATGACATGAAGCTGAAGTTAAAATTCATTCTGTCTCACAGAAATAACAATAAATACTTCCTATAAATAGGAAGTAGAGGGCTTTGCGGTGTCCTATAAATAAAACAATCTTTCTTCAGCTATCTTTCCTCCTTTACAATATTTGTTTCACTTTAATTTTAACGAGATAAATTAGAAACAAAACACCAAATTCGAAAGTGGGAAGGATTTATTTAAAAACTCCAGTTACACAATAAATTCTGTACTCTTGAAAGATAATGAGAAATAATTTATGAAAGTCTGTAATTTGCCTCTAAATAGAGTCACATCAGTCATACACTTGGTGAGCAAAGGAAATTTTGATTATCTACGGAAGTTCGTGATTAGAACTTACAGGACCAAAGAGTCACACTTACTAAAAGTGTAGAACGTAATTATTATTGATCTAAATGTTAGAAAACATGTATTTATAGAAAATAGTAGCTAATTAAATGGTACACTTACAATCAAACCCCTTACTTGGGAAGTCGTGTTAATTATGAAATTTTGGAAAACATGGAGTGCGTAAAGATACATCACATTTTGTACAAAGTGTTAGAGGCATCCCTGAGCAATCTTGGTATTGGCATCTTCTCTGCTTTTCTGTTTTTCCAGTAACGTGACCTCCCCCGTCCAGCCACACAATATCCAGAACTTTGTTCGTAGCTGTCATCAATTGTACTGGTCTGCCAATGCTTCTTTTTGCATTCTACCCTATTTTCAGATATGAGGTGGCAATGTGTCTTCAAACATCCTTGACGCTTTTTACCTCCTGAGATACATTGTCATAGAGTACGTATGCGTTTGCCACTGCCATGCCAACATTTCTAATGTAAATTGGCCAATATAATTTTTTCCCACGAACTGCAATCGTATGCTACTCAAGAAGCCAGTCATGCTGGTATACGCTACCGATATATTTGTTGTACTGAGTCTCAAGGTAAAGCTCTTGGACGAGCTTCTCGTCATTTTGACCATTTTATCGCCTAGAAACTGAAACAAGAGGTTCAATTAGATCAAAACTTGTTGCAGTTGAAAACAGGAGTACTCATTCAACTTTAACATGGTGATCTGATTGTGCCGAAATGGGAATCACAAAATCCCCTATCTCTCTTTGTAAAGATTTCAGCTGCTTCGATAAGGCAGTGAGCCATCCTGTTTTGTATTATTGTAGCCGTTGCACGGAACCTAATCTGGATGAGTTCTACAAACACATAATATGAACTAAAAAAGTTATCAAAACCTACGATACGGCTGGTTGGCTCTGAGCACTATGGGACTTAACTACTCAGGTCATCAGTCCCCTAGAACTTAGAACTACTTAAACCTAACTAAGCTAAGGGCATCACACACATCCATGCCCGAGGCAAGATTCGAACCTGCGACAGTAGCGGTCGCGCGGTTCCAGACTGTAGCGCCTAGAACCGCTCGGCCACTTCAGCCGGCCGATACGGCTGTTCAGGTCACAAGACACTGTAGCATTCTTTTTTCGCAACTCGATTTCTCTAAGGTTGAAAATCTTGAGAGACATTGTTCCCACAGCACAGATCAAAATTATAACAATAGCCACCACATCTGCACAAAGCCCAAAATTTATAACCAAACTTAATGGGTATCCCTTTTAGAAATTGCTTCAAAAAATGACGACCATCCTTTCACCAGTCGAGAGGTTTTCCTCAAAAACTCCTTACTTCTGGAATTTGTTATTCATAGTGACAACAAATGACCTTGAAGCCTCGATCACTTTTGTTGCCATTTTTTCATTATTTTCTATACAATTAAGCATTGCTTTTAGTTCAAAGTATTTATTATGTGGTACAGCACTTGCTACAGGGTGCGCCATGAGATCATCATCTTCAGACCAATAATTTCTCTGACTGAGCAATGTGTGGTATTCAGATAAAATTAAGAAAACCAATAAACTTTCAGTTCATCTGCTGAGGCAGAATATTGTGGATTGTTTTTCCACTGCTTTGCATACTTCACAGTTTCTTCATAATACTATTTAGTAATTCAGAAGTAAGCAACGCCTCAAAAATGTCCAGTGGCGCATAACCTTGAAGACCGTTCACAACATTTTCACGGTTAGATTGTGCCAGACTACATACAGTGCCGAAACTTTAATTAGGATCTGTCTTAGATCACATTCACTGTTTTTTTCTTTTTAGAGCAACAGTTCTGAGGTTTTGACTGAACTTCAGTTTCCTTGGAACTAGATGAGGGTGCTGTGGAATAGCCTGGAACGTCTTCGTCCTCTGGCACGTTGATTTCTACTGCCCCTGGACTATCCAGCACCATAGGAAACCCTGTTTCATCATAATCGAAATTCTCCTCATCTGTCAGTTCATCGACATCAAGTGGTAATGCAACTATATCTGACTCTATCTCCTCAGAAAATACGTATTTGAATGTTTTCTGCCGATACGTACTAGAATTCGTGAAAGAAAAGGAAACTGAGCGTCCATATTATAACGGCCCAGCATCATATTTATAGGACACCATTTTCTACTCTAATTTTTAGTACGAGATTATTACTTTTCGTGAGTTATTTTATACAGCTGGCATAAATAGACTTTTAACATTTAAATATTAAGTAATCTAATTTACTTAACCTTCTATTAAGACTTCTAGAAAAACAGAAAGCAAATAATGTGCGCAGGAAAAATTGACTAATGTTGACCTAAATATACCTAAACATAAACTAAGAAACTTGGACTTTAGTTTTAGCTGAGACTGTGGAGGCAACAATGAACGCAGACAGGAATTACGCGGCGTTAACTGCCGCAAGATTCAACAATGGAAAGGAACTGTCCTGTAACTGGGAACCTTGGCGCTAATGAGGAAAAACTCAAATGTATCTTTAGAAATTGCGTGGTGGGATAAAGGTCACTTGTGTGTCTAATTACACACATAAATTCAATGAATCTGTGTTTTAATTGCGTCGGTATCTTTGAAAAATCTGAAGTATTTTCAGTTTTGTTTTTGCAATGTGTAGCTGGAATCAGCCCAAACAACCACTGCTCAAAACATATTTCGTGCTACACTCAGTTTCAACGGAAAACGTTGGTCTGTTTCACGATAGAAACAAAATGTTTTTTAAGCAGAATTTTGAATTCCCATTCGGCAGCGGTCGGATATTAGTATGGAGCGTTATTTTTTTTATCGATATTTGTTAATAACGCCTGTAAAACACGAAGAATAACCAGTGCTGAAGCAGCTGCCATTGCCCACCATGCCTCATCTTATGTGCCGACCTCCTCCGCGCTACCTGCTACCGCCGCGCAGCAGCGCTGCTCACTCGTTGCTGGAGTACTTGTTATCCCACGTGTTTTACTGTCTGCATCTACATCTACATCCATACTCCGCAAGCCACCTAACGATGTGTGGCGGAGGGTACCTTGAGTACCTCTATCGGTTCTCCCTTCCATTCCAGTCTCGTATTGTTTGTGGAAAGAAACATTGTTGTTATGCCTCTGTGAGGGCTCTAATCTCTCTGATTTTATCCTCACGGTCTCTTCGCGAGATATACGTAGGAGGGAGCAATGTACTGCTTGACTCCTCAGTGAAGGTCTGTTCTCGAAACTTCAACAAAAGCTCGTACTGAGCTACTGACCGTCTCTCCTGCAGAGTCTTCCACTGGAGTTTATCTTTCATCTCCGTAACGCTTTCGCGATTACTAAATGATTCTGTAACGAAGCGCGCTGCCCTCCGTTGGATCTTCTCTATCTCTTCTATCAACCCTATCTGGTACGGATCCCACACTGCTGAGCAGTATTCAAGCAGTGGGCGAACAAGCGTACTGTAACCTACTTCCTTTGTTTTTGGATTGCATTTCCTTAGGATTCTTCCAATGAATCTCAGTCTGGCATCTGCTTTACCGACGATCAACTTTATATGATCATTCCATTTTAAATCACTCCTAATCCGTACTCCCACATAATTTACGGAATTAACTGCTTCCAGTTGGTCTCCTGCTATATTGTAGCTAAATGATAAGGGATCTTGCTTTCTATGTATTCGCAGCGTATTACACTTGTCTACATTGAGATTCAATTGCCATTCCCTGCACCATGCGTCAATTCGCTGCAGATCCTCCTGCATTTCAGTACAATTTTCCATTGTTACAACCTCTCGATATACCGCAGCATCATCCTCAAAAAGCCTCAGTGAACTTCCGATGTCATCCACAAGGTCATTTATGTATATTGTGAATAGCAACGGTCCTACGACACTCCCCTGCGGCACACATGAAATCACTCTTACCTCAGAAGATTTCTCTCCATTGAGAATGACATGCTGCGTTCTGTTATCTAGGAACTCTTCAATCCAATCACACAATTGGTCTGATACTCCATATGCTCTTACTTTGTTCATTAAACGACTGTGGGGAACTGTATCGAACGCCTTGCGGAAGTCAAGAAACACGGCATCTACCTGGGAACCCGTGTCTATGGCCCTCTGAGTCTCGTGGACGAATAGCGCGAGATGGGTTTCACACGATCGTCTTTTTCGAAAGCCATGCTGATTCCTACAAAGTAGATTTCTAACCTCCGGAAAAGAAAACATAATACGTGTTCCAAAATTCTACAACTGATCGACGTTAGAGATATAGGTCTATAGTTCTGCACATCTGTTCGACGTCCCTTCTTGAAAACGGGGATGACCTGTGCCCTTTTCCAATCCTTTGGAACGCTACGCTCTTCTAGAGACCTACGGTACACCGCAGCAAGAAGGGGGGCAAGTTCCTTCGCGTACTCTGTGTAAAATCGAACTGGTATCCCATCAGGTCTAGCGGCCTTTCCTCTTTTGAACGATTTTAATTGTTTCTCTATCCCTCTGTCGTCTGTTTCGATATCTACCATTTTGTCATCTGTGCGACAATCTAGAGGAGGAACTACAGTGCAGTCTTCCTCTGTGAAATAGCTTTGGAAAAAGACATTTAGTATTTCGGCCTTTAGTTTGTCATCTTCTGTTTCAGTACCATTTTGGTCACAGAGTGTCTGGACATTTTGTTTTGATCCACCTACCGCTTTCACATAAGACCAAAATTTCTTAGGATTTTCTGCCAAGTCAGTACATAGAACTTTTTTCTCGAATTCATTGAACGCCTCTCGCATAGCCCTCCTCACACTGCATTTCGCTTCGCGTAGTTTTTGTTTGTCTGCAAGGCTTTGGCTATGTTTATGTTTATGTTTGCTGTGAAGTTCCCTTTGCTTCCGCAGCAGTTTTCTAACTCGGTTGTTGTACCACGGTGGCTCTTTTCCATCTCTTACGATCTTGCTTGGCACATACTCATCTAACACATATTACCCTTGTTAACACTTGTCTCTAAACCTAATGTCGCACTAGATTAATCTGGGGCCGTTCTATGGAATGGGCATGTAAAATCCTGCATTAAAGATAGTTTTGCTTGTACTGGGAAACAGACTGACTTTTTCGGTTGAAACTTTGTGTAACATGAAACATATTATGAACAGTGTTTGTTTGGTTCTGTTCGATTTATGGTGATTCGATTTGTAAATTGCAGTATCGAAATTGGAAATATCTGCTGAGACACTTGAGCAAATGCGCCTGAAAACTCTTACAAGAGACACACTGTATAAGTATATACCGGGTGGTCCACAAACGCCGTGCTCCGTTGACGTTAATCGATCCCAGATATCACAGACGCCTAAGGTTTGCCTAAGCAGGACATTAAGGGGACTTCACACCAACAGAAAGGAGACCCTGCTAAACGCAAGACCATGGTTTGAAAACAAACACTTTACAGCTGTAACTGGTCCTATAGCTCCTTTGCTACAAAAGTTGCTTGCGTTGGAGGGATGCTGGGTTCGATTTCTGGGCTCTAGAAAGGTGACTGTGTAGAAGAGCTATTGTCCTTGACCGAAACAGTACTCACCAGGGCAAAGCATATTAATGATCAATTCCAAGGTATATCAACATACGACAACTAATTTATTTACAACACTTAATGCACCAATTCGTGCTTCACAATTGGCAATGTTACATAAATGCTACGTATCTTTGATTGCAGTATAATGAATAACATTAATTATGATATAGACTGACAGGTCTTTATAACTGCATTATTGATAACACAAATGTTCTGAAGCATGTCTGCCCTGTTGGCTCATTGATGTATGCGCCTCTCGTTATTAGCATGGACACCTCCTAACATTTCTGCAGATACTGAAGCGTAAGCGATACGTGTTTGTTCTTTTAACATGTCTGCATTTTCCGGTTCCGTTTGGTAAAGCTTGGCTTCGATATAACACCATCAGAAAAAAATCAAAGGTCGTTAAATCAGGCGATCTCGCTGGCCGTCGAATGCAGCCACCGCGGAGTATCCACCGTTCGGTGCGCAAAGTGTTGAGCTATTGCGTAAACACTCGACAACAATGGGGTGGTGAATCATCTTGCTAAAACTAGTGTCTCACAACTAACTGAAGTGGGATGTCTTCTAGGAGAGGGATTTCAAATACAGCCGATCAGTTAGTCTGGGAACCAAATATATTGGCGCAATGATGTGGTCTCCCAGAACGCAGCACCATACATTAACACCACAGTTCGCTTTCAAGTGATGTGGTCGTAACCAGCGAGGATTTGGAGCAGCCCAGCAATGTAGATTATGTCATTGACAGTTGTGTCACTGACGAAATAGCATTCTTCTCCCCATAGAATCTGCCTGATGAAATCTTGATTTACGTCTACTTTATTTACGAGACGCCTGCAGAACGATACCCAATTTAGGAAGTCGTTTTCGTATAGCTGATGGTGTACGTGGAGCTTAAAGGGATGGCGATTTTGTTCCTCCAGAGTCCTTTATACAGAAGACCTCGATATCCCCAGGTTACTGCGGCTCTCCTTTGTCCTAATTACTATGATAATCAAGTATTACTGGGCAAATAGTATTATTACTATGGTTATAACAACGTTCTGGGCAACATCGGGTGCATCGCGGATTGGTTTCTCCTCAACACGTTTTACCTGGAAAGCTCCCTCGGTTCTTAAACGCATCTGTGTACACCTAAAAAAATTCGCAGAAGGTGGACGTCGCTTTGGTAGACGTTGTGAATGCAGCCTTCGAGACTCAGGCCCATTGCAGTCAGTCTCGCTATAGATCTGTATCATATCGGTGTAGACTTCGCTGGAGTACATTACAATAGTTACCTGTCTGACTGTAAGACGTGACTCGAACTACAAACAGATGGCCAAGTGACCGTTTCATAGCGGAACCAGAAGGAAAACGCACGCAGATGGCAGTACAGCTCGCTGGACGTTCGCTTGTATGTGCACGTATGCGGGTAATATAAAATTACAGAGGATGGCTTACGTGGGACACCAGGTATACACTGACGAGCCGAAACATTGTTACCAATGCCCACCGCGATACTGAATGCCTCCTGGTGGTGTTATGGGCACGTGACTCAGTAAAGGAAAGAGAGGCGAATTAGCAGTCATTATGGTGAAGATACGGGCCGCAAATGCTGAACTCCAACTATATAAGCGGTTTTGACAAAGGGCACATTATTGTGGTGCTGCGGGTGGAACCGAGAATCTCTGAAACGGCGAAGCTGGTCGCCTGTTGGCGTGCGACTGTCGTGAGCAATTATGGAAAGTGGCTGAAGGATGGTGGAATAACGCGTTTGCCATATGATACTGGATGTTCACCTCCACGTCCACGCCCACGTCCCATCACGTTGAGGTTGGAGGATCCCCCACTGTGAAATCCAGGACAGGCAGCGATGTGTCGCAGATCCGACGACAGAGTACAGTGCTGGAGCAGGCACGAGTGTTTCGGAGCACACCGTTCAAAGGCCATTGTTAAACATGGAACTCCCATCACACTACGCCTGTGTCTTCTTGAGATGACTCGACATTGTCAGTTACTATTGCAGTGGGCTAGGAATCACTCAGTTTTCGTCGTGGATCAATAGAGACGTGTCGCCTGTCGAATGAATCGCATTTCTTGTTACACCAGGTCGATGGATGGGTCCTCACACACCGTCATCCATACGAATGGTTGATGAAGCGTGCACCACTCCACAGATGCAGGCCAGCGAGTGCAGAATTATGCTTTGGGTACGTGGACCTGGGGATCTATCGTAGTACTCGAATACATCATGACTTCACTGAACTTTATTGCGGACCATCTGACTCCCTTCATGGTTGAAGTCCTCTCTGGTGGCAATGATATCTTCCAGCAGGATAACTCTCCGCGACACAAGCCCAGAGTCTTCCTTTAGTAGTTTGAAGAGCATGGTAATGAGCTCACACTGAATCCGTAGCCAGCAAATGTACCTGATCTGTACCCATTGGAATAAATGTCGGGCACCTGCTGCGTGGCCATAAACCATAGTCCCATAATTTGCGGGAATTGATTGACCTGTGAGTAGACATCTGGGGCTACATACTTTTGAAAAAGTATGAAGGATTTGTAGAATTCCTGCCACGCAGAATCGCTGCTGCACTTTGTTTGAAACGTGGACCAACACGTCATTAAACAGGTGCTCATAATGTTTTGGCTCTTCAATGTATATCGTCTAGACTCTCGTGGATAACGTCGGAAGTTTCATGGGACGGGTCACAGACGATTCGACGCTAAACTCTAATCCTCCTTCTTTCCTTCGCAGAAGATTCAACTGTGTATAGGAGGATAGCAATTCCAGAAGGCTGCAGCGATTTGTAGGAAGAACTGCACTGGATCGACGATTTGATCGGTAGTTGATGCTTCATGGTACAGCGTAAAGTCAAGCGCCGGCACTCCAGTCGGAAATGGTAGAGAAGAGATGGCTGTGAGAAGACGACAGCCAATCACATGCTGACTGATCCCTCTCCAAACCGGCAACACGACAGCAGCGGCCACTATGTAAAGAGGACATAAGTGCCGCGACCGACTGGTGACGTCCAGTTCAATAGCAGCGTCAAGAATAGCGACCTGGACAGCAGCGTCAGCTCTATTTACTTTGCTTGTACACTCCATGTAGCACAGACTTGGAATTGATTATACTGAAGAAGATTAACTATTTCGCATGTCGCCATTTGTTTGCGACACATCTGTGTAATTGCAAAGTTACGTAATGTATCTATCCTTGTTGTAATAGAACACATTAATAAGATGTGTTTGAATATTTGTGTAGCGAAACGAGAAAGCAGGCTTCCTAGGCACCACATATTGGACAACGAGCAATGTAGCGTGCTGGGTATAGCGTGCTGGGTATAAATAAATGTAGAGTGCTGGGTATAAATTCTCAAAGAGATGCACTACTATTACACTGCGTTTCTGTCGACAAATGACAGGAAATAGTAACCATCCGGAGCGACTTAAAGTGAAATGACAACATAAAATTAGCTGTTGGAAAATCATATTGCGCTACGAAATAGTTTGCAATCGGACATCCATCCGACAAACGGGGATATAAACCGACACACAGAACCACTCAGTGCGTTGTGCACAGTATCTCAGGGCAGCATGAAGACTCATCTACAGTCGCTGCCAAGAAGAAGCCAACTGGACATTGTATAAGTGGTCGTAGTTATAGTTCAGTGGATTTAGGACAGATCAGTGCAATTAGACACTGAACTAGTGCTGTGCACCATCTTCATACTACAGTAATGTAATGTTTTTATTAATCGTAAGACGTTGCTAATCTGCGTTCACATTATTTTGCAGTAGCTGTTGTCCAACATAATTTGGCCCTCTGACAAGGCTGTATGGTTGTTGTGCGCAAGCAAGCAACCTCATAAGAGAAAATACTTTCGGTGGTACGGGGATCTACATCTACTACATATTGGTGTCCGATACCAAGGGCATTTGGTTAATATAACAGTTCAGTAGCCACGAGGGCGTTACGGAGGTGCCCAACAAACCACAGTTGCAGACGCTGCAAGAAAGACGTTGTACATTTTGAAGATATTTAGTATTACAATTCCAAGAGAAACGTCTTCTCAAATTCGACTTGCGAAAAGGTAACGGCGAGAGAGCTAGAGAAATTAAATGTCATAGGAGCTTTACCGACATCATTCGTCCCAGGCGCCATTTTTGAATACAACAGGGTCGCCATATGAGACGTCCCCTTTGAACAATTATACACGACTGTGCTTATACTGACACACAATATTTTTAGCGCAACGCAATCTGACTTTCAAAAATCCCTACAAAAGAATGGCCCTGACTAACATTAAACTATACCTTTCCCAAATCACTTACCTCACAAAAATCTTCGCTGCTCAAGCTACTGCAATACAGCGAGCGCCACTACTGCCAGCTAAATAAAAGATTCAAACTATGGAAGGCACTAACTACTGATAGGGATAGTTAGCAAATGAAAGATATTAATAGAGAACAAACAATGTATTTACCTTGATATCATCATATATAAATATAGCAGTTCATGACAAATTACAAAACTCCGCCATCTCTCTCCCCACATCCACCACTGCTGGCGGCTCACCTCCAACTGCGCAACGCTACGCGCTGTTCATATCCAGCTGCCTCTGCCCAACACTACAATGGCAGACAACAATGCAAACTACCCACAGACTGCACACAGCACAGCCAGTGATTTTCATACAGAGGTGGCGTTACCAATAAAAAAACCTAAACAGCCTACTTACATAAAGAAAACATAAACAGCCTACTTACATAGAGAAAACATAAACAGCCTACTTACATAGAGAAAACATAAACAGCCTACTTACATAGAGAAAACATAAACAGCCTACTTACAAATACAACAAGCAAGGAGGGAAGTGGCATTGGTACCAGGGGTACCATCCTTCACACACTTTCTGTGGTTTTCGGAGCATGGACGTAAATGTATTCAAAAGAAGCCCATCTCTATCAGACGTAGACGCAGTGTCCAGATGGAAACGCGACATCCGTTGAGCGCCGTCAAGCCTCTCTCACTGTCCTCGCGGCCTCTGCTGCCTCTCTCAGATGTCCTGCGTGCCTGGTGGCGCTTCTCCTGGCCGGGAACTTGTTGCGGTAGAGTGTTCCGGCGACGTGGTCTGGCCCGTCGGCTGCTCCTAATGAGGCATCTCCGTAGCCGCCTCCGTCGAAGACGCGGACGCCCCGTCCTGTACCCGCTGCGTAGTCCCTCTTTGAGTGACGCCCGCCCGCCACTCAGCACTGTCTGGTCTGATGCTGCGGAGCAGAAACCCGGTCTTCTTGGAATGGGAATGCCGTATTACAACGATTGCTGACAGACGTGAGATTATCTCCATTCTCCACGAGAGTGGGAGGCAGTAGCAAGGCTCAATGATACGTTGAAGACAGCAGGTATTTGATTTAGCAAAACAATTGGATTCTGCGCAACGTACAATACCTCTGCATGAGTGAGAACATTATGGGATTAGGGAAAAAGCTCAACAAAGGTTCATTTCACATCCGAAAAGTGTCAGTAAACAGGGAAGAGGTTTGAACGCAATGTGGGAGATGGGCGCTCTCAGGGACTTGCAGTCCAACCCCCTCCCTTCTCCCAGAGCCATGAAAGTTTTCTTCTTTTTGTCTTTTTTTTACGTGTGTTTACAGTCGCTCACGTTAAAATACGGCAATTATTAGTTGTAATGAACACGCGATTAAATTATGCCTTTTGACTACTTCCAATGACTGCAGTGAGCGTTAGATAGCAAAATTTGGCAGCCGCGAGAAGTACTAAGATGTATATTAAGTTGCAAGTGCTAACTTCAGCTCTCTACTTGTTGGTACATTTTGTGGCGCTGTCTTTCTATTTTGACTGCTGCAAACTCTTAGTGATTTAACGGCGCCAAAACTACAGTGACAACTCCTGTTCCGTGTGTCAAGCGAAAAATAAATAACCTCACGAATGTGGTTGAACAAGAACAACTCTATGATATGTTTTACATAACCTTGTCGGTGAATAATTTATACCACACCCGCTGATTGTCTGCCGCAGCATCAGATAACATTTACCCTCTTAAGTCCCTCATCAACATGGGGACAAAATTCTTTTTCCTGGTTTCTCCGCACCTGACTGTCCACTGAGGCCGAAGCTTAGCTTAGCACCGACAACAAAACATGGTTCAAATGGCTCTGAGCACTATGGGACTTAACTAACCTAAGGACATCACACACATCCATGCGCGAGGCAGGATTCGAACCTGCGATCGTAGCAGCAGTGCGGTTTCGGACTGAAGAGCCTAGAACCGCTCGCCCACAGCGGCCGGCGCCTTAGTTTATACTAAGCAACATAAAAAAGACCATTAGGCCGTGTATCAGTTTCTTAGCGCATGTAGTTAAATGTGACAGCTTTAAAAAAAGATTTCATCTTCATCTGTATCTTCAATTTTTCTTTCCTGTTATAAGGAGCTATCAAAAAGTTTCCTTTTGAAGGCCAAGTTAACCCCTCTTCTACAAATCGGTACTTACACACCAGAATCCGAATCGCGCTGAATTCCATAAACGAGGCAGTAAAGCCCGCAAACAAAAACCTTTTTATGGCTTCTTATATTACCTCAAGTAAAAGTTTGATGCTGAATAAAACTGACATATCACCTTTAAGACAGAGTGACTGACTTACATTCGTTTATTTTAATATTTTTTAGGCACAGACACAAGACTATTTCACAATGTTGTCAAGTACCACTATTTTAATAGTTCAAGAAGTATCGAACGCAAAGTGTTTCGTTGTTAACCCTGTATATACGACAGTCAGTGTAATCAACTACAAGGCGAAACGGTTTATTTACCTAATGTAATTTCATTTATACATGGAGCATTTGAGTACATCTTTTTATTATTTTTAATTAACGTTCGTTTCTACGTTTGTACTAAAGTTATCAACCCAACACCGCACGAAAGTAACGACTAAAGTAATTGGTAAATATACAAGAAAGATAACTCTACATCATCAAGAAGTTGTCATGGTATACGATACTGGTGTGGACTGTACTTCGAAAGCCGGCCGCTGTGGCCGGGCGGTTCTAGGCGCTTCATTCCGGAACCACGCTGCTGCTACGGTGGCAGGTTCCAATCTTGCTTCGAGCATGGATGTGTGTGATGTCCTTAGGTTAGTTAGGTTTGAGTAGTTCTAAGTTCTAGGGGACTTATGACCTTAAATGTTAAGTCTCATAGTGCTTAGAGCCATTTGAACTGCACTTCGAAGACTGGTCTGATGCTGGGTGCCATGCTCGGCTATTCTGGGCATCTCTCTTCAGCTCTTCATAACTATTACGACAGAGATTCCCTTGGAGCCTGCTTACTGTCACTAATTCCCACTATATAACTTCAGCCTATGAACTTTTCTTTCCAAATTTTCTAATCTACATACTTGATACAGAAATCAAGTGTTGTATGTTCCGACATGCAAAATGCCAGGCTTGTTTTTTGTGACATCCCTCTGAGTTATCCCCTCCTGGAGACCCAAATAGAGGACTATCTTACCTCCTTCCGAATATTTTACAGCATGATATCATTATTAAACCACAAGTAGAATTGCATGTTGTCGAGAAATATAGCGGCTGTAGTTTATCATCGATTTCAAACGTCTGCAGAACCAACATAGCCAGGCCACGTTAGATAATGTTGCAAGTGTAAGAATAGTATAAGAATGAAAACAACAGCGTCATTTCTTCGACTTCGTAACAACTGTTAAGCAACTGAATATTTCATTCTAACGTTTAAGAGATGCTAATAATGCGGAACGTCTCGCGAAATGGAAAACAACCAACATTCGTGTAAACTATTTCTTCGTAAATGAAGAAAATGGCTGCGTCATTCCTACTTTTACGCTAGAAACCTCTTTCATTCCAGATTCTTTGGTATGCTGCATGTCCAACGGCAGGTAATTTCCTGCACTCTCGTTCTCGGAAGCTTTACGGCAGTACCGCCGGTGTGTGGACCCGCGGAATGTACCATAACGTATTCTGTTAATATTGCAGTGGACGGTCGGAACGAGCGTACTTTCCTATTTTCCATCACGCTGGTATTTCTGGTCGGTACGCCTGAACGGCGGAGAATTTCCATTTCCTGGGAAGGCGACGAATCTTTCGGTTTAATAGACTGTTCGAGAGAACTTCAGAAAGGAGAGCAGTATTCCATATCGGACTACCCTGTCACTCGAACAAAGCAGCGGGGAAGCATTCAGCGCAGTTGAGCACAAAAGGAGAGAGAGAAAAAAAAGGTAGGTGGAGACAGAGAGAGAGAGAGAGACGGGGAGGAGGGGACTTGGAAGGGAATGGCAAACTTATAGAAATAAGTGGTTACCTAAAAATACACTAGTCACTATAAAAGAACCTCGTGTATCGGATGGCCAACATGGTCTTCGTTGCCTGATTCGGCTCGATAGTGATCACGCTGCAGAACAGACGGAAAAATAGCTGACTAGCACGGTACATAATGATCGCTTGTTCATTTAGGTATAACAGGACCAGCGTCTAATGACTAAATTGTAGGGACAGTTGTCAACAGATTCCCAGTCACAGTCCATTTATACTCAGTTCATAACTGGCGACTGTTAATGGAAGAGATGCTGTTAAAATTTTCCCAGTTATCTGGAAGAAATTATCATCTACGAGAAAACTCCCCAATGTCTCTTCATACATAAGCTCAATCATAGATAAAGCTGATGGCAGAACTTCGGCTCAGTTTTAGAATACTAGGGAAATGCAGTCAATCTGAAAAGGAGATTGTTCACATAAGACTCATACCACCCATTGTGGAGTGTAATGGATCCGCATCAAAAGAGACTTAGAGCGGACATTGAAAGTATGCAAAGCTGGGCAGCACGAACTGTCACAAGTTCGTTTGACCAATGGAAGAGTGTCACGAGGATACTGAAAGAACTGAACTAGCAAACATTTGAAGACAGACACAAACTATCCCTTGGAAGCCTACTTATTAAGTTTCGAGAATAAACTTTAGGTAATGAATCTAAGAACATACTACAACCTTCTACGTATCGATTGCCCAGGCATCAAAGACAATATCTGAATAATTACAGCATGCACAGAAGCGTTTATCCAGTCATTCTTCGACACTCCATACTTGAATGGAAAGGTAATAAGTCCTAAAATGTGCTACGATGTAAAGAACCATCTGCCATGCAATTCACGATTGTGTGAAGAGTATGGATATTGATGTCGATAGGAAAGGCTTTCCAAGCACTCACTGTAGCCGCATAATGAAAATACGCAAAGCCTTGTAATGCTGCAACGACAGCAATGGTAATGTTGCCCATGATAGCGCCATTAAAGCAAAGTTACTGAATACTATTTTCCGAAATTACTTTACCGAAGAAGACGAAGTAAATACTGCAAAATCGAAATAGGAACAGCTGCCATTATGAGTACGGGTAACTTAGAACCAGGTATCCTAGGTACAGAGAAGCAAATTAATCAATAAAGGCAAGTCTTCCGTTCCGGACTATATACAATGAGCTCCCTTCCGGAGGATGCAGATATAATAGCGCCGTACTTAGCATTGCCTACAGTCGCTTGCTTGGCGAAAGATCTGTACCTACAGACATCAACACATAAGAAAGAAAATGAGAGTGATCTGCTAAATGTCCGCTCCGATAGCTGAGTGGTCACCGTGACGGATTGCCGTCCTACGGGCCCAGGTTCGATTCCCGGCTGCGTCGGGGATTTTCTCCGCTCAGGGACTGGGTGTTGTGTTGTCTTCATAGTCATTTCATCTCCATCCGCGCAAGTCGCCCAACGTGGCGTCGAATGTAATAAGACCTGCACCAAGGCGGCCGGACCTGTCCATCCACTGAATTACAGACCCGCATCACGGACGTCGATTGGCCGTAGTTTCGTGGAGCATATCGTTCGAACGTTATGAATTATTTGGAAGAATACGATTTATTGATATATAGCAAGGATTCAAAAAATAGCTTTCTTGTGAAACACAAGATCTTTATTTACAGTAAGTAATGAGTACTATCGTCAGAGGACTTCAAATTGATTCTGCATTTCTAGATTTCCAGAAGGCTTTTGACACTGTTTCCCACAAGGGGCTTCTAATCAAATTGCGTGCCAATGGAGTATCGTTTCAGCTGCGTGACTCGAGTGACGATTTCCTCTCAGGAAGGTCATAGTTAGTACGAAGCCACAGAAAGTCATCGAGTAAACCGTAAGTGATATCTGGTGCTTCCCAAGAAATCCCAGTCTACATAAACGACTTAGGAGACAATCTCAGCAACTCTCCTAGATACCTTGCAGATGATGTCATTTGCCGTGTAGTAAAGTCATGAGAAGATCAAAATCAATTGCAAAATGATTTAGGTGAAGTATCTGTGGCGTATGAAAAGAGGCAGTCGACTCTAAATTATGAAAAAGGTGAAGTCATCCAAATGAGTACTACAAGGAATCCGTTAAATTTTGGTTATGCGATAAATCATAGAAGTCTAAAGATTGTTATTTCATCCAAATACTTAGCTATTAAAGTTACTAACAACTTACTATGGAACGAAGAAAACGTTGTGGGAAAGGCGAATAAAACACTGAATTTTAGTGGCAGAACACAAAAAATGCAACGGATCTGCTAAATAGACTGTGTTATGCTTGTCCGTCCTTTTCGGGAACGTTGCTGTGTAGTATGGGAACCTTCCCAAGCAGAATTCACGGAGGACATCGAAAAAATTCGTACACGGGCAGCTCGTTTCGTATTATTGCGAAATAGGAGAAAGAATGTCACCAATACGATAAACGAGTTGAGTTGGAAACCATTAAAACGAAGCCGTTTTTCGCTGAGGCGAGCTCTTCTCTACAAATTTCGGTCACCAGTTTTTTTTGTCTCAAAGCGAAAATAATTTATTGATGAAAGCTAAACAGAGAGAAATGATCATCTATTAAAATAAGAGAAATTAGAGCTCGTTCGTTTTTCCGGAACGGTATTCGAGAGTGATATGGTAGAGACATGACCTGGGAGTGGTTCGATGAACCTTCTAACGGGCACAAGTGTGAACTGCAGAGTAGACATACTGATGTAGATGAACCCTGTTGCTGAATAGTGCAGCCTCTAGCAGTACATTACACACTCGTTGATGGAACTGTTGAAAATGGAGATCGTCATGATGACGACAAATTACACAGCGATGCAGCATAAATTTCTTCCACGGTCATAGCCCCAGTAGCCGTCGAATATGTAAGTTTTTCCACAGGAAGTCACTGCTGACGTAGAATTATCGTTGCCTTTAACAATCCCAATGACAAGACTAGTTAGCGAAGAGACTGCAACTGCGATCTGAGACTGAATAAATAAGCAGACCAAAAGGGAACTTTAAGGTTTGAGAAGCTTCAAATGGTTCAAATGGCTCTGAGCACTATGGGACTTAACTTCTGAGGTCATCAGTCCCCTAAAACTTAGAACTACTTAAACCTAACTAACCTAAGGACATCACACACATCCATGCCCGAGGCAGGATTTGAACCTCCGACCGTAGCGGTCGCACGGCTCCAGACTGAAGCGCCTAGAACCGCTCGGCCACTCCGACCGGCCTGAGAAGCTCCATTTAACATAATTTGTACACTATCTATCTCGCAATGTTGTTGGTTATTTCTGAACAATTTGATTATATAATAATTTACGTTTTTCTTAAATTTTTTAATGAAGTCAGATAAACGTCCTACTTTATCGTTATGTGACTTATCTGTACCTGGTGAAAAAGCTTCTCCCGAAACCAGTTCTAAAAATGATAAGAAGACATATAATTTTACTGTCAACAGTGAGTTCTACAAAACTAATGGCAATCTTTGTTTACAGTCACGACACGAATTGCTAATTGTACACTTTGCCGGATATTTACCTTAACGTTTATACTTCTCAGACTACCCTACGGTGTGTGGCGGGGGGTACAATTAGCATTCCTCTCCTTTCTGCAACATTCGCAACAACGGCCATCTCACAGAGGGCACAGTTCATAGTGACAGACGGTAAATCATCGAGTAGAACAGAAGTGATATCTGGCGTTCCGCAAAGTAGTGTCATAGGCCCTCTGCTGTTCCTGATTTACATAATTGACCTAGGTGATAATATGAGCAGCCCCCTTTGATTGTTTGCAGATGACGGTGTAACTTACCGTCTAGTAAAATCACCAGACGATCAATTCCAATTACAAAATTATCTAGAGAGAATTTCTGTATGGTGCGAAAAGTGGCAATTGGCACTAAACAAAGAAAAGTGCGAGGTCATCTACATTGATACTAAAAGAAATCCGATAAATTTAGGGTTTACGATAAATCACCCAAATCTGTCAATTTTACTAAATACCTAGGAATTACAATTACGAACAACTTAAATTGGAAAGGCCACATAGATAATTTTGTGGAGAAGGCGAAACAAAGACTGCGTTTTGTTGGGAGAACACTTAGAAGATACGACAAACCCACTAAAGAGAAGGCCAACATTATACTTGTCCGTCCTCTGCTGGAATATTGCTGCGCGGTGTTGGTCCTTACCAGGTAGGATTGACGGAGGACATCGAAAAAGTGTAAAGAAGGGCAGCTCGTTTCGTGTTATCGCACAATAGGGGTGAGAGTGTCAATGATATGATACGCGAATTGGGGTGGCAGTCACTGAAGCAAAGGCGGTGTTCTTTGCGGCGTGATCTATTTACGAAATATAAATCACCAACTTTCCGTTCTGAATGCGAAAATATTTTGTTGACACCCACCGACGTAGGGAGAAATGATCATCATAATAAAATAAGAGAAATCAGAGCTCTAACGGAAAGATTTAGGTGTTCCTCTTTCCCACGCGCCATTCGAGAGTGGAATGATAGAGAAGTAGTATGAAAATGGTTTCGTTGAACCCTCTCCCAGGCACTTAAGTGTGAAGTGCAGAGTAATCATGTAGATTATATCTTGACTCATTTTGCGTGGGCTCTGAATTGTTTCATATAAGGCTCTTCCTGATGCTCAAAATGTGTCTCGTAATGTCTTCTCCAGCAGTTTATTTCACTTTTCCCTGACACTCTCACGTATATTGAAAAAAACCACTTCTTTCTCAAAAATTAATTTTCGGTGTAAGGCCGTCTCATAATTTATTATAGGAAAAAACTATTACCATTGATTTGATTTTGGTGCGAAATTGGTACGCGCTTTTGTGCCGCAGAGAGAATGAGTCTTCCACTACGATAATTGCTGTTTGGTTTCGGAGTCATAACGTTATACCCATGGTAGCTATGACCACTGACAGGGAATTTGGATCATTTGGAGGTGTTGTTTACAGTGCAGTGCACATCTTAACCTGATGCTCACGTCAGTCGACGTAAAACAACATGAGGAACTAACTTAGCCGCAGTTCGTGTCATGTTCAATTCATATCCTAGAATACATTAAAATGTACGGTGTGAAACTGCAGCGATTTCACGAGCATCATGTATTGTATGCTTTCTGTCTTTGTGGTTCGCTTCGCGCACTTTCGAGATCATTTCCGGAGTTGTGCATAATGGCGGTCGGCCCACGTATCTGTCATCCTCCATAGATTCTCGGCTTTCTTTACATCCCTTAAGCCTTTTGGTACCAGTGGTACCTATTTGACACAACCATTTTACTATTTTTAAAGTGCAAGTGCCTTTCGCATGAAACCACCGTCACTATTGCAAGGCAGAGACATGTAGTCCTACAGTTATAGCGTGCAAAGCAACACTCAGAGCGGAGGCTGTGGTACATGATTGCAGAAGACTGTGACATGTGGTTTATTTGTAGTGATCATACTGAAGAGACCATTAACAGTGAAAGTAAGCACACCTGAACTTACTGTAATGTAGTTTTGAGTTGAACTATTGCTTTTATTAACGGTTTCGCATGAAACAACTGAGTCAGTATGAACTTCTAATATAACTTTTTTCAAAATTTAGACCAATTTTTGCTTGTTACTTACGACAAACTTTATTTCAGGAGTTATGCGTTAACGGAAGTTTCGAGATGTGAGATTGTGAAATGATGAATGGTTGCCAACTACATGTCACAGAGGCTCCAAAGTGAAACGTGAGATTATGGAATGTTAGGTGGCTGCAAATTGTATGTCACAGTGGTTCCAAAGTGCAGCTGCCTCCTTCAAACAATTGATTGTTTACCTTTAGCCGGTTTTATCTTGTACTCGTTGCTTAATTTAATGAAAAATTTTAAAATTAAGACGGCTGGAGTGGCCGAGCGGTTAAAGGCGCTACAGTCTGGAACCGCATGACCGCTACGGTCGCATGTTCGAATCCTGCCTCGGGCATGGATGTGTGTGATGTCCTTAGGTTAGTTAGGTTTAAGTAGTTCTAAGTTCTAGGGGACTTATGACCACAGCAGTTGAGTCCCATAGTGCTCAGAGCCATTTTTAAAATTAAATTTTTTTATATTATTGTGGCTCAAAGGGCTAAACGACTCAAATATTCTTTTATATAAATTGAAGGTGGACGGGGCAGAAACGAAAGGATGTCAACTCCATCGAGACTTTAAGTGGAACCAGAGGACACGAGTGAAAATGTGTGCCGGCCCAGGATTCGAACCTAGTATGTCCTGTTTACTAGGTAGTTGCGTTAGCCATTGCGTCAACCGGAGACAGAGTTTATCGCACTTGCGTGGACTATCTCGGTACGCCTTTCGACCGACGCACATTCCCACCTAACGCCACGTATCAGCAGTCCTCGGTCATGTCCTTCATCTTCGCTACTTAGAGGGTTCTAACGTATCTACGCATCCACACTGAAGGTGGTGGATTCGTTGCCCATCGGGGCTAATCAAGTAAAAGAATGCACACTGTTCATTCCTTCGGACATGTAGGTTTCAGCTGCAATTTTGAGGAGCTTAAAACAGATCTTCATGCAAATCCTTTGTTCTTTCAATCAGTCGTTTTGAAATTCGCATACACAGTAGAATCCCGTGTAAAGAAATTAGCAACAACGGTCATACAGATAAATGGTTCAAATGGCTCTGAGCACTATGGGACTTAACATCTATGGTCATCAGTCCCCTAGAACTTAGAACTACTTAAACCTAACTAACCTAAGGACAGCACACAACACCCAGCCATCACGAGGCAGAGAAAGTCCCTGACCCCGCCGGGAATCGAACCCGGGAACCCGGGCGTGGAAAGCGAGAACGCTACCGCACGACCACGAGATGCGGGCGGTCATACAGATAGTTGATAGATAGAACGAGAGGCACCTAGAGGCACTGCTGTTTCTTTCGACACTAAGCCTTGGCGGGCGGGCCAGAAGTATCTCTGACATGAGTACGATCGATTTCCTAGTATGGAGGTTTGTCTTGGGGCTTGGGTCGGCTCGGGATGTAAGCGAGTGCCGACCGCAAGTAAGCGGAACAGCGCTTTGAGAACGGAAGGTGGCGGTGCGTGAGTAGGCGATTGGGTGGCGGGCAAAAGCGCAAGTCGGCGTACCTAAGGCTGGGTGGCGGTTATCACGTGGTTATACCGGAGGCGGCGGGAGTTGGCCGGCACTGTGCATTCTCCGGCGACCTCGTGAGCTGTGGATGTGCCCGCTTCCTTGGAGGGACACGCTGTTAAGGTCTTGCGAAGTGATGCTCTGACATCTTCGCAAAATCGCCCTAGCATCAAGACACCCAGTTAAGTACTCTAATTACTAAGAGCGCTTAGTTAACTATGATTGTGATCGCTCTTGGTATAGTAAGGCGTTGCTGCAAGCGTGATGTTATGCGTATCCGATTTCATTTGATGCGTTTTACTAAGCATGCGGCCGGCCGCGGTGGTCTAGCGGTTCTAGGCGCTCAGTCCGGAGCCGCGCGGCTGCTACAGTCGCAGGTTCGAATCCTGCCTCGGGCATGGATGTGTGTGATGTCCTTAGGTTAGTTAGGTTTAAGTAGTTCTAAGTTCTAGGGGACTGATGACCATAGATGTTAAGTCCCATAGTGCTCAGAGCCATTTGAACCATTTTTTGAACTAAGCATGCGCTCTGCTTCCGCATAATATTGATGTACTTGCACAATGTTAGTTCATTAGTTATTATTAGCAAGTGTTTAATTTGACCTCCTGTTGTCGGGTGTGGTCTGTGTTTCAGTGAGCCGAGGCAGCGGACAACCGAAGCGCAGAACTTCCCTTTAGATTACAAGTTTGGCTTAAGGGGCGTGGACTTTACCTGAGATCATGTGTTCCTCTTCGGTAGCGTTTGCTGGGTTCACATTTCGGTGGTCTACTCGATGTGGGGTTGCAAACGGAACCACGTCTTGGGTCGAAGTTAAGTATTACTTCCTTTAGTCGGCTCCACCGTTCGTGGTTAAACTTCGACCTCACAAGCTTGGGCCTGTTGTTACACATTTATGATTCTACGAAGTTCTAACTTTCTATGTCCTAAAAGCACATCTTACAAGCCAATGGGCATTTGAATAATTTAGTGGTTCGCTCTGCTAGGTTCTCTAGTCTAGTAATTTGTAAGATTGCCCAATTTACGTTTTAATAAATATGTTCTAAGTATTCGTGTTAAAATTGAGGCTGTTTGTCCACTGTTATTTTACATGTAATGTTAAAGTATTGGAATTGAAAGGGTCTTAAATAACGTAACTTAACTAGAGTTGTTTTGTTAAAGTTATGGATAAGTCAGCCTTAGTGGCGTTTCTCAATGTTTATGGGAGATCATTGGCTGATGATTTATTAACTTGCATATGATTTTATTGAATGAGTGTTTCGTAAATAATCTCGTCTGAGTGGCGTCTATCAGTTTTTATGTGAGATTGTTTTTGGCAGTTCATAAACACATTGGCATTGAAACGTTCTCTTTAACGGGTCAGCCCTTCCACTCCCCTTGGGTTTAAAAGTTAAACAAAGCAGGTGTTAAGTAATAACGTTCCAAACACAATATAAAAATTCTCGGAAATTTTAGTTAGCACATGGTATTGGTACTAAAAATATTCGTAACCTGTATGCTACAGCTACTAACGCTCAAGACGAAATCTCTACTTTCGATTTCCGCTAAGCTCTTTTATTTTCTGGTACGTTCCTCATTTTATGGCTGACAGCGTGGGCGAAAGAGGTAGCACGTAAAAAAAAGAAGAAGAAAATGTTGGTAATGCATGGCTTTGATGTAAATCTGTGGGGCAGCGAGAGACGAGGCTGCAGGTGAATATTTAGGACGCAACAGCAGGTGTTCGCCGGCGGCGGTCGGCGCTCATACGCCATGAATTCTTGACAAGGCGGCCGGAGCGAGCGGCCACCGTCCAATTTTTAGCGTGGCCTGGAGGGGCCGCCTAATGTGACGCATTATGTGCTTTGATGGCGGCCGCTAACTATTTTATGCCGCGATCGCTGCTCGCGCTGCTAACGAGAATCGATGTCGCGTTCATCTGCATATTCGGCGAGCGGCCAGGTCTCTGCTGCGGCCAGCTCCTCACTCTGCCAACCTCTGTGATTTCCCGGGAAGCGCCAGCTCACCCGGCGGCGGTCAGTGCTCGTCA
The DNA here is from genome assembly GCF_023864345.2 of Schistocerca serialis cubense. Taxonomy (NCBI): domain Eukaryota; kingdom Metazoa; phylum Arthropoda; class Insecta; order Orthoptera; family Acrididae; genus Schistocerca; species Schistocerca serialis. Next base: position 501,424,107 of record NC_064642.1, on the reverse strand, counting down.
AAGAGATTTACATCTTGATGTCAGGAGCGTCTACGTGCTAAAATATTCATAATCTGCCATCAATCGCGGAGACACATCGCTTTCCTACTGAAATTTTGTGTCTCACAACCCTTTATTGGAGCCTAAATTGCAGATTAGTAGCCCCCATTTTGTTAGCTTATTATCATCAAGCATAGGACCCGCTCGTATGCTACGTGCGTGCAGCACCGGGAAGTGATTCACACACGAAACCGCGCGCTGGTTTAACACATGATACCATCAAACACCGAACCAACCTTAATTGAGCGGCACACAAAAGATCAAGAGTAGGTCATAATTATTCTGCGATTTTCATCCCAGAAGCTGGAGCAAGCTATCCTGTCTCCGTTCCTATAGAGTTGATAAACTGCCGATATATTTCATCCAATTCAGTAGAAGAAACATTTAGCATTATTCCCAGGTTAGATTGTATACTAAAGTCACAGAATGACATCAGAAGGCACAAAACAGATGAACATACAATACACCAGCAAACTAAAACACTATCTCAGCCCGTGGCCCACAAAACTCAGCTGGTAATCTTCAGCCATGAAAACTGGACAAGAAATAAAAAGACAAACACCAGAAGACGAAAAGGTGCACTTCGTGGATAGGAAATAATATGAAAAAATAAAACTAAATATCTCGGACCAATTGTGACACCACACTATCGTGGAAAACTTGAAGAGGAAACTTCACAGAAAAAGCAGGCTCTTAAAATTGACTAAACAATGCATTTATTGCACTTCAAACGAAATGTTAAACCATATACTCAAGACTTTCATTAGAACAATTCTCGAGCATGCAGCACCCGCCTGAGTAAAAACGCAAACCAAACAGAAACATCATTCAGCTCAGGAAAACATCCTGTCATGGCGGCTGCAGTGTAACACGTGTTAAGTTCGGCTCGCGAAATTTAGTTGAATTCGAAGGTGTTCTCGCAGGTGGTGTTGTCTAGTACAAGTGGAAATCGTGAAAACAACAGTGTTCTGTGCAGTAGTGCTATTTTTTTTTCTGTGCTCCGCCAATATCTTCGAGAAAATGGTAAACAGAAGAGTGAACAGCAGCGCGTCCAGCAGCGGGGAAGCAGCAGGTGCGGCGGGCCCGCTCTTGGCGGAAGGTGCGGCCGCGGCTCCCGGTATAGCGGAGCTGGTCCGCTCTGAGGTAAACGCTGCGCTTCGCGATAAAAACAATCTCGATCTGATAGCAGGCACTATATCAGATACTGTAACGGCAGCAGTATTGGCCAAAATGCGTGAAACTGTTGAGGCCAATACTGCCGAAATTACAGCACTAAAAAAGTCTGTGTCTGAATACGAGAAAAAGGCACGAGAGTTGGAAGTCAAACTATCTGCCGCAACTGACGAACTAGAACAGTACCAAAGGCGAAATAGTCTACGACTGTTTGGAGTAGTAGAAAATAAGGAAGAAGACACGGACAACCTGCTTATACAAGTTGCACGTGAAAAATTAGGTGTTGAAGTGACCAAGGCAGACATTGACAGGAGCCATCGGGTGGGACGAAAATTACCAGGTGCCACCAAACCTCGTCCAATAATAATTAAATTTGTTTCGTACCGAAAAAGGGCAGAGATCTTTACCCAGAAGAAGAAGTTAGCAAGGACAGGGCTTACAATAAGGGAAGATCTGACACATGAACGGCTAAAGATTTTAAACAGTGCCATATCCCATTTCGGTCTTCAGAATGTGTGGACTCAGGATGGCAGAGTAATCATTAAGACAGCAGCTGGAAAGAAGACAGTCACAAACATGACAGAACTGAATAGTATTAAGTGAAGCTACTCGAGCCAAAAGTGCAAACTTAACACCATTTGCAATTGTAACAGCCCCAATACTCAGATATAGTCTTGTAATTGTATTAATTTTTTAATTATACCCATATTTGTACCTTCAACTAATTGTTTTTGTAACTGTATTAACTTTTCACTATTTTTTTGTGTCTGTAGCTCTAACCATTACTTAATTTTAGTTACTGCTAATTCTTTTTTCATTTTCTCAGTTTATTCTCTTCGATTCTGAAATAGTTCTATTGCAATTATTAGTCTCTCCTTTAGTTCATTAATCACCCATCTCTTCGGTTTAAATTGTTCATAACAAAAATCACTATCAGTATCACTTTAGCAAATTTCAATCTAATTGTAGCTTCCTACGATAATCACTACCAGTATCACTTTAGTAAATTTCAATTTAATTCTAGCTTCCTACGATAATCTATTAATTACTAAGCTTACTTCTCTTTGCTGGCAGCATCGGCCTCTTAAATCACCCCCTTCTCCCTTATTTCCACCCTAAGCTGTTTCAAATACGCTAATTACATTTCTCCTCGTACGACAGAGGATACACAGTGACACACAGCCGTCACTATTTTGGTCATATTCTCCTTGCACAGAATACCACTAATCCATTTTCTATACTCCCGCAACCTCAGGAAATCTTTAGCAGGCGCCTTTCTTTCGGCACTCGCGGTGTCACAAACAGGGCGTGCAAAATCTTGGACACCCCTGTGGTATGTCACTTGGCGGAAGCAGCGGCCAGTGCCCCTCGCGGCAGGTAGTGCCTAACAAAGGGACAAACCAGTCTGCCACCCTACTCCAGGCAGCTCGGCAGAACTCGTCAGAGCTTTTAGCAGCTCACTGCAACGTCCAGTCTTTACCTGCGCATTACGAAGAACTTAGCCTCCTCTTCAACCAACTAAACTACCACGTAATCCTCTTATCCGAAACGTGGTTGAAACCACACATATCCTCTGCATCTTTTCATCTCCCAGGGTACACATTTCTTAGGGCAGACAGATCAAAAAAGCGAGGTGGCGGGGTCGGCGCGTATATACGAACAGATCTCAAAGCGAAAGTCTTATGTACGTCAAATCCTGCTGAAGAAAAAGAGGCTGAATTCATGTTCATTGAAATAAATATACAAAGTCGGAAATTCTGGACTGGCGTCGTGTACAAGTCGCCAAAAATAAGCTCAATGAGTTCTTTCCAGTCGGAATTACATTCACTTCAGTGTCAATACGAACATGTCATCGTAATGGGTGACTTGAACATAGACCTGCTAAGAGACACTCCCTCCGCAATAAACCTAAGAAGACTGTTTAGTTGCAATAGCATGAACATTCTTCCATTACAACCTACACACCATACAGCGCACAGTCATACTCTTATAGACGTAATCGCAACGAAACAGACTGACAAAGTAAGAGATGTTGGTCAAACATCGGCCCCTGGCCTCTCAGCACATGATGTAATATTCCTGGCCTACTCCGTGCAGCCCCCAAGGATCAAATCGCGTTACATAACTTGTAGGAACATGAAACGTATTGACCTTGACGCTCTAACAGCCGATTGCTCAGAAATCCTATGGCATCAAATAATCAGAAAACCCACAATCGACGGCAAAATTAATGACCTTGGTGATAAACTCACTGACCTCTATGACAAACATGCACCTGTGCGCACAATCCGTGTAAGAAAATCTCCTGCTCCATGGCTGACAGCTGAATTACGTCAAATGATGACTAATAGGGATGCTGCCCACAGGCGTTTCAAGGCAGATCCGAAACCCGAGCGTTTCGAAGAATACAGAAAGCTACGGAACAGAGTGAAACAATGCATTCGCAATGCTAAAATCAGGCACGCTCGCTCCCTTGTATGCAGCGATCTGACGCCCACGACTCTATGGAAGAATCTCCGTAGCTTGGGGGTCGGAAAGGCAAAATCGGAAACTACTTTTCATGTGTCAGCTAACGAATTAAATGAATTCTTCTCTGCACCTCTGAATACGAGCACGGCTGATAATTACCGTCCACAAGAATCCCCAAACAGGATAACTAACAACGATACCTTCCATCTAAAACATGTAACAACAAATACGGCAAGAAAAGCAATAATGAGAATCTCTTCTGATGCAATAGGCAACGACAGTATCGGTATAGCATACTGCCTGCTGTTTCCAAAGCACTTGAATATATTGTTCATGACCAAATCACTGAACACTTGCATGAATTCAGCCTATATGACAAATTTCAATCCGGTTTCCGTAAACATCACAGCACAAACACTGCTCTAATTAAAGTAACTGATGACCTGAAATATGCCATCGACAATCGAAAGGCAACAATATTGACGCTACTGGACTTCAGCAAAGCTTTTGACACTGTTAACTTTGACATATTGCTCAGAAAAATGCAACAGCTTAATTTCTCTGATAGTGCAATGAGATGGTTTGAAAGCTACTTAAAAGACAGACAGCAATGTGTTGTCTGCGTAAATGAAAAATCTTCCTGGAAACATGTTTCCTCGGGAGTGCCACAAGGATCAGTCTTAGGACCACTTTTGTTTTCTTTATATGTCAACGATATTTCGTCGGTTCTGTCCTCCTGTAAATATCATTTCTATGCCGACGACCTCCAGCTCTACCTAAGCGTCAGACCTGAAGATGTAAACACTGCAATCGCTCAGATGAATGATGATCTGTCTTCAGTAGTGAGATGGGCGAAAAACCTGGGGCTTAAACTAAATGCAAAAAAGACGCAAGTAATCTTAATAGCCCATCAGAAATTAATAAGTTCAGATTTTCGCGAACGGCTACCTCCTATTCTGCTCGACGGTACTCCAATACCATATCAGAAAACAGTGAAGAACTTGGGTGTAACTTTGGATGAGCATCTCAACTGGGCGGAGAATACAGTCGCAGTGTGCCGAAAGACGTCTGCTTGTCTCTATGCTCTCAAAAAGTTTCGGAACATATTTCCACAGGACTTGAAACGCCAGCTCGTGCAAGCACTCGTTCTACCGAACCTCCACTATTGTGATGTGATTCAACAAGGCATGAGTAGTGAAAACAAAAGATGGCTAGAGCTAACCATGAATGCCTGTGTGCGTTACACCTGCAACATTCGCCGATATGATCATGTTAGTGCTTCATACTCCGAGCTAGGGTGGCTGCGGCCGGACAAATTGCGTGACTACCACACTCTATGTCTACTCCACCGACTCCTCATCGCGCAAGCACCCCAGTACCTTGCTTCAGAGATTAAAAACCTGTCATGTCATCATAATCGAAACACGAGATCACTCTTATTTGGTATCCTAACTGTGCCCACTCACAAAACAAAAACTTTTGCAAACTCCTTCTCAGTTGCCGCTGTCCGCCTATGGAACAAACTGCCCCTTACCTTGCGCAAAATTCGATCTCCTGCTGCTTTTAAGAAGAAGTTGAAGCATTTCCTACTATCATCCTCACAAAGTTCTCCACAAAATTAATGTACAAGGACAATCCCCTCATCTGTCAAATAGCAAAGCTAGCGTCTCCTATCTTGCTCCTGAGATGCCTTCCTCTTCATCTTTCTCTATTAGCCACGCAATCTTCTTTTCCTTTATATTTCCTTAATTATGTTTCATCATGTCTCTATTCTTCTCCTCCCTTCACCATGAGTCTCCCTCATACTCCGTGCTGCCGGCACTCCTATCTAAAATCTGTCTCTTCAATAATGTCTAATTATAACAGTACTTGTGACCTAAGAATATAAACTCTATATGTATGTATTTTTCCAGGTGTACCTTTCAAATTGTTTATTTCACTTTTTGTACTAGATGTAGTTTAACATGCCTACTAAAACATATGAATGTAAAATAAGTAGAATGCCTGGTTAGATGTAAGAGAGGGCCTGATGGCCCTAATCTTGCCAGGTTAAACAAATAAATAAATAAATAAATAAATAAATAAAAACAGCCACAAGACCTAGTGCACATACGCCAAACAACGCCCGCAGGTAGCCACTATAAAACCTTTAAAATACAAACTCGTTGAACTTGTTATGAAATCGGGCTTAACACATCAAGTGGCAACATACTGATGAACCCTTATGAGCCACCCACCTTGCCGATGTGGAGTGGCTTGTGTGCCTCAACGACACCAGAAGCTGTACCACAGGTGTAACATAACGGAGGCGTAACTATGAGTAGGCCAGAAAACATGTTGTTTCTGAATAGTAGGACACTTTTCGACGTTTGAACGGAAAACAGTCCGAATGACTGACTTATCTACCACTGTAACATTAGCCAATATGACCTTGCTGTACTGGTACTGCTGAAGGCTGAAAGCCATTATTTTTTGCAGAGATCATGCACATCTACTGTATGGTTAAATGATGACGAAATCCCCTTGCGCAAAATATTCCGGAAATAAAACAGTTTCTCGTTAACAAATCCAAGCAGGGACTTCTCAGTAGTATGTCGTCACCAGGAAAAATAAAAGTGACGGATCTTAGCATGAAATTTTGGATCCCTCAATCGGGTATGTAGTTTGGAGGGTGCTGAACCAACGGTCTACTATTAGAGTCTTTGACTCTTAAGTAAAATGTCCTGGGTCGCGGTTTCGAATAGAGCCACTGTTTAAATTTACAACAAAAAACATCATCAATGGCCGAAGACGATTTCTGGTGTAAGCAGTCACCCTCCTTCTACCAAGGGTCTTGTCAATGGGGGCCGAGGATCAGAGCACTCTCTAGCTCTCTTGATGGGAGAGTGCTCTTAAAAGGCGGGTGAATTACCAGTGATCAACTGCTTGAGGATGCAGAAGGCAATGGAGAAGATGTCATGATTATCTCTCCGTTGGCATAAGATTCCGGTCTAGTTTATAGTTCGGACCTCTGGGATCGGACTGTCAATGGAGAGATGGCCATGAGAAATAGATGGAATAACCAACGAAGCGCAACATTCCACGAGTCAGAGCATGCAATGTTAGAAAGTTGAAGTAGTAGAGAAGCTAGACAATCTTGACAGAAAAATGCAGAGTCTCACGGTACATATACTGGAGATCAGTGAAGAGATATATCAAGCAGATAATGATTTCCAGTCAGGTGAATATAGGGTAATATCAACAGCAGGAGCAGAAAATGGTATAACAGGAATAGGATTCGCTATGAATAGGAGGGCAGGGCAGAGAATGACTTACAGTGAACAGTTCAATCACTGGGCTGGTCTCATCGGAACCGAAAGCAAGCCAACACCTACAAAAATAGTTCAGGCGTACGTGCCGATATCGCAGGTAGATGATGAAGAGATAGAGAAAATGTATGAGGATACAGAACGGTAATTCAGTGTGTAAAGAGAGATGAAAATCTAATAATCATGGAAGTCGAATGGGGTTGCAGGGGAAGGAAGAGAAGAAAGTATGGGTTTGGCAGTAGCAATGGGAGAGGAGAAATAGTAATACTGAATACTCTGTCCAAGAATCACAAGAGGAGAAGCTATACTAGGAAAAGGCCAGGAGACACGAAAGGTTCCAGCTGGAAAAGGTCAGACAGAGGTTCCGAAAACAGGTATTGGATTGAAGAGCGTGCCCAGTTGCAGATTGTTTCCGATCACAATTTATTAATAATGAAGAATAGAATGGAGTTTAACAGAATCGTCTGGGAGAATTTGGGTGGAAGGAAGTGCGATACTGAAGCACTGAGAAATGAAAGGAAACGAAATTAAATGATCATATCTCACATCAATGGTCTGGAATCCCCATCTGGAGAAGCTGAGCCGGCGAGTTGCAAGACTTTTCAGTCGACATAACATCGGGTGACTTGCGTGTTGACTATGATGAAATGCTTATGAGGACAACACAACACCCAATCACCGAGCGAAGAAAATCTCCAACCCGCCCGTCAATCGATCCTGCTGCGTGGCAATCAGAAGCACTAACCACTCAGCTAAGGGACTGTCGTAGGGGGGGGGGGGGGGGGACTCTGACAAATAATGAGACACGCTTGACGTTAGTTGAAGATGTTGATGCTATGATACGGAATACCACTGTACGCAGTTCAATTTAAGAGGAGTGGACATCTCTACAGAGGCCAGTTACAGATGGTGGATAGACAAACACAGGTGCAAGGAAGGTAACTGCGTAGAAGCCTCGAGTAACAGAAGAAATACTTCAGCAGATCGACGAAAGAAATAAATACAAAAATGTTCAGGGAATGGCGAATTAAAACAAGAAATTTGAGTCGACAGCGATGACATAGGGTATTTAGTATTAGAATTAGAATTTAGTTTCCGAAGAGTAGATAATATTCCACCGTAATTTCTAAGATCATTGGGAGAAGTTGCAACCAAACGACTATTCAAGTTGGTGTGTGTGTGAAATCTTATGGGACTTAGCTGCTAAGGTCATCAGTCCCTAAGCTTACACACTACTTAACCTAAATTATCCTAAGGACAAACACACACTCCCATGCCCGAGGGAGGACTCGAACCTCCGCCGACACCAGTCGCACAGCCCATGACTGCAGCGCTTTAGACCGCTCAGCTATTCAAGTTGGTATATGGAATCTATGGATTGGCGACATACCATCATACATTCCGAAATACATCATTTGCATAATTCCGAAGAGAACATGAGTAGGTAAGTGCGAGAATGAGCGCACAGTCAGCTTAACAGCTCGTACATTCAAGTTGCTTACAAGAATAATGTACAGGGAAATAGAAAGTAAAACTGAGAACCTGTTAGATGACATCAGTTTGGGCTTAGGAAAGCTAAAGCCACTAGAGAGGCAGTCCTGACGTTGCGCTTAAGAATGTAAGCATGACTGAAGAAAACTTAAGACACATTCATAGGATCTGTCGACCTAGGAAAAGCGTTAGACAATGTAAAATAGTGCAGGGTGTTCAAACTTCCGAGAAAAAATAGGATTAAGCTATAGTAAAGACTAGCAACACGCAATATGTGTAAGAACCAAAAGAGAAGAATAAGACTCGAAGACCAGGAGCGAAGTCCTGGATTATAAGTGATTTAAGATAATCTTTCGCCCCCTACTACTCAATCTCACGAAGATATGCAAATATTTTAATATGCTATTCTACAAGCATTTTAATATGCTATTCTACAAGTAAAACTAATTTAAAAAGTTCATGTAAATATAGGTCAGCAAATATTTAGTTACGGCTAATTAAAGATTTTACCTGAAATTTAGCAACTTCGCTAGCATAAAGTTATCGCAAAACTACGAGGTTAAAGTAAAGCAATATTTCCATTTATTTTGTTGTTATTGATCTGATGAATCTAATGAAACATGTCACAGACGTTTATCTGCGTTAGTTTTCCTAACATCCAGAGAAGCGTACAAGTAATTCCGAAATTTTTTAATTTATTAACTACTTGACCCAATTTGTTTTTTAAATTCCAGATAATTGCACAAAGTTTTCAACAGAAGTTGTAAAGAATTTAATATTGGAAAAATGATGGTAATAACGTTAAGTGAAACTGTATGAATGACTCAGATAATCTGCTTTTACTAAGTGAAGTTGGAACGCCGTACCCGACAATGTTAAATTTAGTGACTTGGCTGCTCTGTATTTCAGGAACCACTGTAGCCATTGACATGAAACTTTTACAGGACATTAATCTGTATGTTCTGAGTCTACTGAACTGCAATAATTGCATTTAAGCCACCGCTTTCGGATACATAACTTTTTAACTACACGGTTAAAATGTTGTGTACTTCTTTGTACATTATCCTAAATGATTTTAATTATACATAACACTATCTTCTTCTTTTAGTTCAGGATATGTATGTTATTACTCCCTGAAAATCTGAATGCTCTACTCGAAGTGGTTTCTGATATTTAGAGGAAAATGCAACAGAAAATGTAAATTTTCAGGAACGGCTTCTAAAGTTCCAAATTACAGTAACTCAATACAAGCTTAATTTTGTATTTAAATCATTCAGAAGTACCCTACACCACACTGTATATCATCCTCTTGACCTTTTTCCAAGTTTTTTCATCTTTTCTTCTTTCTGGACTCCTTAGTGGTCAGCTGTGCTGCATACTCTGCTTTATCAATGCGAACCTTGACCATCCGTTCTAGTTCTCTGACGCAGTTTCCTCCACCATTAATTCCCATTTGCTGTAGCACTTTCACCCTACCAATTTTGCCATCATTAAAAGCAATAACAGCACCACTGACCACCAACTTTAATGTCTTCATTCCAACAAAAACATTTTTTGGTAAGCGAGTCCATATACGATTATTGAACGACTCAATAGGATTTTGAGTCTGACCATGCAGACACCTCTTCAGTAATTCAGGTTTTGCCAAGTCTCTGTAAATAGGTTTTATGATATCCATGACTGCTGCTGGGATGGAATGTTTATGGCTGTACGAACTGTTTGAGTACTGGGCATTGAGGTAATGGCACCACGAATCAGGTCCAGGAGGGCAAACGTGGTGTACTGGTTTTTCATCAGTTGACAGTCTACGGAAGAAGGTAGCCCATACACCCTGCTTCATTTTCAATAGATCCTAAATATTATTTCTAATGGCCATCCCATAATAGTGCCGTACTTCATCAATCATTTTGACTATCAGCCTGCCTATTATGGTTTTACCATCAGAAAGTTTCTTGTCTCTAGGGACCGCTGACCGTAGCAGTCTAGTCCCTTTAATCCCACAAACCAACCAACCAACCTTTCTTGTCTCTCAAAAAACACGTGTTTATACTATGAAACGATGCGATACTGTTTGTGGCAGTGCTACCAATACAAACACGTAATTTAACCTTTATAACACAGCAATCCACTGCCTTCGATATTAAAAATTGCCAATTTTGTTATGTTTTGAAGTAATGCACGTAAAAATTTTAACATTTTCAACCGGTGTAGATTATATTCAAAAAAATAAAATAAAATACCTCCCATGTGAATTTATAAGTAATATATATATCATTTTATTCGGAAAATTGCAAATTTTGTAATGAGATAAAAATCTGAAAATGTGGAAAAAATTCCATTCTAATTCCCCTTAATACCATAGCATACGTGAATTCATGTTAAACCGAAAAAAAAGCTCAGTGTTAAGGAAGTTGTACAGTGTACATACAATTTCACAATAAATGTTCAAAAATGTATTCACCGAGTTCAATGCGTTTAGCTGCACATGTATGAACAGATTTTTTTGCTCCTTCAGTTTCACAGGGTTGTTCTTAGTTTGGATGTTCTGGAAAACTACTGCAGATACACGTCTGGAACATGTTTTATTAGATTCACCAGACCAATAACAACAAAATAAATGGAAATCGTGCTTTCTTTTACCTCGTACAGTTTTGAGATGGCTAAACATTTGCGGACCTATGTTTATGTGAACTTTTTTCTTTAGTTTTACTTGTAGAATAAAGAAGCTGTGCAGAGGATGCTCGATGCTTCTTTAAAGGGGTTGCATGCGGAAATATCAAGACATGTATGGACAGGGGATCAGACGGATTTGCGCACTGCAGTGCGATTAGCTACAGAGAGTGAGGAGATCGACTTGTTGACTCGAATGCAGGGTAAACCGTCAGTGTTTGCAGCTAATATGTTTCAGGTGTTCCGAGCGGTTCTAGGCGCTTCAGTCCGGAACCGTGAGACTGCTACGGTCGCAGGTTCCAATCCTGCCTCAAGCATGGATGTGAGTGATGTCCTTAGGTTAGTTAGGTTTAAGTACTTCTAAGTTCTAAGGGCCTGATGACATCAGATGTTAAGTCCCATAGTGCTCAGAGCCATTTGAACCATTTGTTTCAGGTGTGGACGAATGGGGCATATAAGAAATCTGTGTCGCCAGCCACAGGGTGATACGCATAACGTAAGAGAAAGTAACAGTTTTAGAAGTAGAGGACTGGAGAAGAATAAGGTGTTACACGCCAATGGGAACCCCAGGTCCATCTCTGGCCATTAAGATTGGATGCTACGAAATCGGATACAGAGGTGGATTCTGCGATAAGAGGAATAGGAGGGAAAAACGGATGCAGGATATTATGGGACACAGGGGCGCGAGTGTTAGTTGCCAGTAAGCAGTGATCTGGTGAAACGCAAGCAACGGGACACAGAGCAGTACAGAGTGCCTGGAGTGGAGACTAGAGATGTTACATCATTAGGATCGGTGGACATAGACTTCTGAGTGGATATGGTTCAATTTAAACAACGTGTAGAGATGGAGCCACAGGTAAGTGAGGACTACGATACGATTCCAGAACTAGACTTCTTATCTCAGAATTGTGTCATAATCGATCTTCGGCAGCGTAGAGTGGAAGTTGACGGAAAAATGTTTCAGTTAGGTGAAGCCATTGTCAGTGTAGCGATGTCGTGAGGGCAGACGCAAAAGACTAACCGATGAAACTGCGAACGACCACACTAAGACTTGATTCGCGCGATTGTTTACCTAAAAGTACTGAGAAACCACTTTGAGTCAGTATTGAGTCTAGTTTGTTGGTAGGAATTTTGTGTGTGCTGGAGCGGTTAGAAGAGAATGAAGTATTACATCGGGTCGATGGCTTACTTAAAAGAGATATTGCAAAATTACCAGCAATGATGGATGAAAAGGAGGTACTTGCTTTTATACATAATTTTAGCATAGAGGACATAGCATTGACAAAGGGATTGTTAATCACTAGTAAGGTTATCCTGGATGAAGAAGAATGGAACATGAATGGTGTGAGCTACGGAACGGATAGAAAAATTACTTTTGCGATCTCGAATTAATTTTTTCAAAAAGGGTCATTACCAACTATGCACATAACGCGACACCACATACCAACGGAAAGTGAATCACCACTCCTCCGCAAACTACACAAAATACCTATAGCAGATTTTGGAGGAATTTATCAATCAACAGCTAAATTATAGAATAACTGAAGGAAGTAGTAGAGCATGAGGGCTGGAATAGGCGTTGAGCCAAAAAAAGACAATAAAAAAAACCAATGGATGAGACACGAACATATAGGTTTTGTTGTGATTAGGGACATCTAAATGCGAAACCATAATGGTTGCTTACCCTTTCCTAAACATCATAGAAACATTTTACCATTTAGGGCAAGGCAAACATGTTTCAACATCGGATCTAAAGAGTGGTTATCACCAGACAGAGGTTGCACCGCAGGATCGACACAAAACAGCGTTTTCGGCACCCTGGGGACACCACAAATGCAGAAGAATGCAATTCGGATTAAAAATGCACCTGATGTGATTCAGAGATTGTTGGACAGAGTACACAGAGGTTTAAAACCACGGCTACGCTAAATGTATCTCGATGGCATAATCGTCTATGGGAGTGACATGGAACAGCATATGCAGCGATTAAGGGAAGTATTCCTAACGTTAATAGCAGCGAAGTTAACATTGACTTCAGAAAAGTGCAATATTGTGATGGAAGAGGTAGCATACATAGGTCATTTCACACGTAAAGATGGGGTTAAGACAGACCCAAGGTTAATTAGAAGTGTACGTGAATTTCCTGTACCAGAATCTGTAAATGAGTTTTAATCGTTCTTAGGAGTGCGAACTGCTACGACCGGTTCGTAAAAGGATTTGCGGATATTGCCAGCATACTAAATTCCTGTGATTAGAAGACTGCCAGTATGCTTTTGAAGAGCTAAAAGAACCTTTAAAATTGAACCCCACATTGATATTTCCGGATTTCAATAGAGAATTTGCTTTATCATATGATGCATCAAACCACGCACTAGGCTCTGTGTTTTCAAAAGAGTTAGAAGGCGTACAACATCCATTACCTTGCACATCAAGACAACTAAATTCTGCAGAAAGAATTATTCCGCAACCGAGAAAGATGTTAAGCCTTATTCATGGATTCACATATTTCAAATGTTATCTATACAGTAAAACGTTTAGTGTAATTACAGATAATGTGGCATTAAAATGATTGCTGGGGTTAAAGGGTCTTTCTAGTAGGCTGATGCACTGGACAATAAGACAAAGTGAATTTTGTTTCAGCAGTATTACAGACTGGGGGTAATGAGCATAACGAATGAAAAACTGCATAGAGTGCGGATGACGAATGTGATCAGTATTTTAAGCTTTCACAGTTATATATACAGGATGGGTTGTTACGCGGGGAAACCAAGTTGTGAGCGCAGCAAAGCTAAGGGATAGAGTGTTACACGAAGCTAATGACAACACATTAGCGGGCCATGGAGGCTGCAGGTCTACCAACAGAAGAGTGGCAGAAAAGTATCGGTGAAGGAACAGGCAGATGGACATAAATCAGTATGTGCGTAATTTCCTACAGTGTGCACAGAGAGCGGAATTGTGTCAAACATGAGTGTAATTACAGAGGTTACCTCAAGCATTAGCACCATTAAAATTTCTGGGGATTTATGTTTTACGTCAATTGAATAAAACACATGCAGTGAATAAGTATGTACTCACAATCGTACATTATTTTTTCAAGGTACGTAGAGATGGTCGCGATGCCAAACCAGCAGGGAATAACAATGGGACAAGCAAATGTGAATAATTGGATACTGAAGTCTCCCTGAAATAATATTAACAGACGAGGGAACGAACTTCATGTCAGATCTGTCCATGGAATTGGTTAAGTTTACTGAATGTGAAGAAGTTACAGATGAGTCCTCTTCATCAGCAAGCCAATGGAAGAAGTAAAAGAATGCATAGGACAATCGTGAAGATGCTTGGACTCTACGTTGACTTACATCACATCAACCGGGATGTGTATTGGAAGTATATCATCTCCACCTACAACTCAAAACAGCATACAACTACAGGACTATCGCCATATGAAGTAGTATACGGTCGTAAAATGCCATCACCGTTCAGCATGTTGAAAACAAAGAAAGGTAAGACTGGAGAGTCCATTAAGGAATTTGCCAGAGTGATTACAGAGGGCAAAGACACGAACACTGGAGAAATAGGAAGAAGCCGTGGTCCGAATGGCAAGAATGTCATAGTATAAGGTTGGTCAGTGGGTGATGCTATCAACTTTGTAAACACCGAAGGGAAAGACAAAGAAGTTTTTTGAAAAGTATGAGTTGCCGTACTAAGCGGTAGAGACTACGTCGCCAGCAAATGTCAAGATTCAGCTGCCGACGAGAATGACAACTGTGCATACAGGGCAGTTGAAGGCTTTTTCAAGCGAGTGCGTAAACTATTCCAGGGATGACCAGGAAGGGAGTGCGAGGAGAAAGGTGTCGGAAGATCAACAAGAGGTTGTGAATGAAAGGGTAACGAGGAACCCGCATGGATTAAGGCCTAGAAAGATAGTCATGCATTACTTTCTTAAGTTAGATGTAGATCTAATATAATTAGTACAAGCAGCTGTGGAGCAGCAATTAATTAAAGGAAGAGGAAAGTGGCAGGTATTCCTGCCCGTATGTGAGGTGCAGAGAAGGCGAGATGATGTGGTTCATAGCTGGACTACCGATCTTCGTCGAGGTGAAAGTGTTACTGAACCAGCACTTGAAACGGGGAGTGCTGTTCGCCAGGCAGGAAGACGTAGTGATCACCAGTCATCGCGGTGTGATACAGGTGGTATTCAGTGTGTGGGAGATGCGTAACGAGATGAGAAGATTGAAAGAAACATTCGACGAATTCTATCAGGAAACGGAAAGGCGCATGATACTCAAAGGAAGTGCCGGGGTATGTGAGAGAGTACATGGAGCATAAGAGAACTGAAGGTGGGACATGACACAGGTCTTCGGATTATTCCACATACGCGAAGGAAGATGGGTTGGATCGACACTGGAGGTCGGCTTATGGAAACAATATTTGTTACTGCTGATGAGGAAAACATTCGAAGGGTGAACGATTTGTAGAAGAGGCTAAGCATTGGGCAACAGGGGACAAAGTAGTCAATGATTGACACATTATGCAGATTGCAAGTTTAGAGAAGGACGTATTGAATAACACACGACTTCTACGACAATTGACTGAGAAGCCATGCGGTATGCCAGAGCTACGGAAGAGGCAGTTAATCAAAACATGAGGAAACTGCAAACCAAAATAGAAGTCTAACGTAGGGAAGTAGTAATGACAAAATGTTTGCAGTCCGTGGAAGACAGTGTTTGGGAAGCACTAGAAAAAGTAACAGAAATACAAGAGGGCATGCAGCAGGCTGTAAGAGGTCAGCTAAATATTAACTTGCCATCGCCAGAGCAGTATTTAGAGGGTCTAAGGAAAGTATAGATGGAACTACCACCTGAGTTGGGATTGATTTTAGAACCAAATCACAAAAATTTACCTTTTAATTTCAATGTAGCCACAGTATCTATGAGAACTGATGGGGCTTATATTTATATTTCTCTTTCTGTATCATTAACAGGGATCAAGCGCGTTAAGAGTGATACGTAGTTCACGTATATCCTGACAAGGATGGATACGGGATAAATTTGTAAGAGTAAAAACACAGTGACTATTATTAATCGCAAAAGACAAGGAAATATATATAGAAAGGGAAGAAGCCAAGTTCCAAAAATGCTACTTAGGCAAAATTACACTGTCTGAATATGGTAATAGGAGAGGGGCAGTATTCCTGCGGAGTGAAATTGCTAACGGGACAAAAGGACGTAAGACAATATAATAAAGAACAATATGATAGTAGTGGCTAGCTGTTTTGAGGAGGAGAAGCGTACATCAGCAAAGAGACTAGCATTAAACCGGAGTGGTTTGTTATTAAATGTAACAGCGGGCGAGATAATGGGGCCTACTTTCCGGCTGCCCGCTACGAATTCAGCGTAAGTCACAAAAAATACTTTGCAACCTCGTTTCTATTGGCTAGAGGAGCCCATGGAAGTGCTACCTGCCGCAAATCTAACCAGCTTAAATCAGCAGCCTATAAATACGCTTCTGAACGAGTAGGAGGGATGAGTCTCCCTGGAAACCTTAGTGCAGTACGTAACTTTACATCGGAAAATCAATACTGGACTGGTGCCATACTAGCCACTGCAGCGACACTTGTTCTGCTGAGCGTAGTCCCTATTTTGGTACACAGAAGACGAAACGCAACACAAAGTTAAGATCCAGCCGTCGTTCAGATTCCCATGGATTGGACATTCCAAGTATAAAAGTAGCATAAGGAAGATGAAAGCACGAGTGGGTAGTATTAAGGGTAACTGATTCATTTTAGCTTCTAAGTTTGGAATAGAAAGTTAGTTTGGAATAGAGAGTTAGAAGTTATTGTGGAAGAAGCCTAGTAATGAAATAAATTGTATGGTGTTTAAGTTAAGGAGTAGAGCAAGGGGTCCTGTAGAAATGTGTAAGATTAAATGATAGGATCAAGGAAACTAGTTGTTAGAATAATGCTTAAGAGGCAAAACAGGGCTACAAGTGCTGAGCGCCAGAAACTATAACGTAAGGGATAATCTAGTTTCGTCGACCCGAGAGACTGGGTCTTGATGAAAAAGAAGGAAATGTAGCATATCGACTGTATTCAGTCAAAAAGTACGCCAGAGAGGAAGTGAGTTGCGACAGAGGCAGACGCAGGCAGGCAAGAGTGTTACATGTTGCAAAACAAAACACAGCCAACATGCGTTGTGGAGCAGTCAGATGTGTGTAGTACAGCAAAGACCAATGCAGCAATACGGTAATGGAAGGTCAAAAGACTTTCCTCACTTGCCACTACAGAAGTGTTTAGAATACCCCAAACGAGCATAGTCTGGAGCGTATAAGTATTCAACCATTCCTGTACTAAAATATTTTAGTCTCAGTATCACAACCTACACCGCGAGCCTGTGACACCTGGAGCGACGTCCCAGAATGCAGTATGGGGTCCGATGTCCTACCGCAGGATGGGGCAGCCTGTCCTGAGTCACGAGAGCAGCCACAGCTCGAGCAGAGAATTGCATACTTGCTGTAGGGAGGTCACGGTCGCCTCCGCTGCCACGCTGTCATCATAATCACTGCAGGAGATGTCACTGACAGTGGCATTTGAGGGACACCATGCTTGGGTCCGCTCAGTGCACTGTCAGGAGTGCCAGATGTCTGTTGTTTCGCATCAGAGGCAAAGGGACACCTCCAACAAGCTGTTCCTGTGCTACGGGCAAGGGCCGGCAGAAAGTAGTTAATTAAACAAATCTACTGTCGTCCTGACGTCACATTCCACTCTCCATAAGTACAATCCATGGGGCATCTAACAACGTATATGTGGGTGAGTGGCCACTGTATTTTATTTATATATGTACATATTTTAAAGTCTCTCATAAATATATTATATATAACTATCATTCTATGTAACCGAGGAAACACTTATTGTGATCTGTTGACATTATTTTGATATTCTGAGTGTACTCTTAATCCTATAGATTGACAATTCAACTGTAGCCTTTTAGATATTACATCTACAATCATTTGGTAACGTACAATTGTTTGCAGATCGCAGTCTAATCGTCTGGATCTTCTCTCTCCTGGAAACAGGGGTGGCTAAAGATGACATGATCCACAAAGCGTTCCTCATTCACAAACTGAAGTGTTACTACATCTCACCCCACGCAGGTGTTTAGGACATGGACCAGAACTGTTCATAGGTGCCTCATACCTGGAGTACAGCCAAAGTCGAATTTGAGCCTATTCCTAATGTTTGGGGATATGCTATATAAGCCCTTATTGTGGGCTCTTTGTGTCCCAGCAGAGTGTCATTCATATAACTTCCAGGCTCGTAAGTGTCTTTTATCAGTAATGAGCTATTGTGTTCCTGCACACACTATCATATCGTCTACGCCACAGCCAATACAATGCTGCCAGTGGTAGAATTCTAACGTAATATCAAATAACAAATGTGGAGCAAATATCTATACAGGTCATGTAGTGTTGAATCTATTAGAGATACGAAGAAAGGAACGCCGTCTGGAGTTAACGGTGTCTCAGTAGAATTATGTATATCTAGAGAATAAATAATACTAAGGGACTTGCAAAACTATATGCGGAATGTTTGAAGAGGAACGCATTTACCCAAAAAGGAACAGTGCATTAAATCATTTAATTCACAAGAAAGGAAAAAGATTAGATAAAATGTGTCTGAACTTATCAGCCTTATCTACTAACCTAGATGATATTCACCAACTTTATCATCAAATGAACAAAGCAGGGGAACATGGAATTCTGATTGTGCTTGTCGTTAAGGTTATGGAATGACTTTTTTACAATCGACCAATAGTAAGTCGTGAAAGATACTGTAGAACACAACTCCATTACCAGTGCACTAATTCGATCTACGTCAGTACACTGACGACTATACAGTATATCAATGTTACATCTTCCAGTAGACTTAATTGTGGTTGTGTGAAACTCATTAACCGCTGGTCCTTGGCAGCAGCCATATAGATATTTTCATTTCCTTATACTGTATAAATGAAGAAGGAATATTTTAATGTAATAAACATGTTTACGACATTGCGTGGTTCAGCTCCAGTACAGACGAACGAGTGACGGTGCCTGATACATTAAAAATTGTAAGTAGATCTAAAGGCTAAAGAAGGCAGCATAATAAGCGAGACTTTACAGGACCAGCAAAAACAACTTAGGAGGTGTGATCCCCAAAGATCAGTATTAAGAAAAAGAAGGAAAAGAAAAAAAGGAAAGAAGATCGGGATTTCATGTCCCATCTACAACAAGGTCAATAGAGACGAACATGAAGAACAAAGGAGCAACGGTAGTTTATGCTGATTTGCTGTACAGTCAGATCTTGGCCTATTACATTTAAGATCACCTATACCGTGAGGTGACATCTGAGGCTTTCAACTATGATGAGAAAGAACCAAATCCAACTTAGAACTACCAAGTGTACAGATGTTAGGTGCATCATAAATATCTTGCAAAAAATGTAAAGTTCCTGGGGAAGATGGGATAATTGCAAAATTCTTGAAGTATGCCAACGGGAAGGCGATCATGGAAATGACAGGATAAGTAAAATTTGGGAAGAGGAGAAGCTTCCAGTTGGGTGGTTTTGGCACTGATACAGCTTATACACAAAAAATGCCATAAGTCAGAACATGAGAATTACAGAGGAAGATCGTTAATACGTACCTGTGACTTACAAGACATTGTCAAAAGCATTGTTTAACATAGTGGAAAAGCAACTAAATCCACAAACTGGTAAACAAAAAGGAGGCTACAGAAAGAACAGATTCACGCATAATAAACCCTGAGTATGACACATGTAATAGCGTATCAAAAACGTAGATCAGTACTTTCGTTTTCACATTTGTAGGACTTCAAGAAAGCATATGAATCCATTGATAAACCAACCTCGTCCAAATTTCGGAGATGAGTCTGAATGGAAAGTTCAATGAACTGATAAAACGGATCTTAAGCATCACGACATACAATATCAAGTTCAGAAGAAAGCTTACAGAGCCCTTCGAGATCAAAATTGTAGCCTGACAGAGACGCGATCTCGTATTGCTCATTAAGTGTGTCCTTTACAAAATTATTAGGGAACGACGACGAGAAATGAAACAAGTGGGTGGTATACGATAGGGATGCAAAACAATAGGAATACGGGTAGATTTTTAGGAATTCGTAGATAATATTGTGGTATTGTCGGAATCGTTACAAAAAGAAGCGGGGTACGGAAATACTAAGGAATGAAGAGATGCGCTTGAAGTTCTCTGACGCTATAGATACTGCGATAATGAATAACTCAGCAACTGACGCTGGGAAGGAAAACATAGTTACGAGGAAGGTAACTGCGTAGAAGCCATGGGTAACAAAAGAAATATTTCAGTTCGTTGACGAGAGAAGGATGCATAAAAATGTTCAGGGCAATACAGGAATACAGAAATAAGGTCACTTCGGAATGAAATAAACAGGACGTCCTGGGAAGCTAAGTCGAAATGTTTGCAAGAAAAATGGGATAAATCAAAAAAGAAAAAATTGTCAGAAAGACTGACTTAGCATATAGGAAAATCAAAACCAATCTCTGGTGAAATTAGAAGTAAGGGCTGTTAACATTAAGAGTGCAATGGGAATTCCACTGTTAAACGCAGAGGAGTGAGCGGATTGGTAGAAAGGGTACACTGAAGACCTCCACGAGGGTGTGGACTTGTCTGATGACTTGATAAAAGAAGAAACAAGAGTCGATATGGAACAGATAGGAGATCCAAGATTAGAATCAGAATTTAAAGGATCATTGGAAGACTTTAGATCAAATAAGGAAGAAAAATCATTGGGTGGAGAGGCAACAAAATGACTATTCTTATGAGTGTGTAGAGTGTATGAGACTGACGATATGCCACCAGACTGACTTTCGGAGAAATATCATCCACGCAATTCCGAAGATTGCAATAGCCGATAAGTGCGAGACTTACCGCACAACTAGCTTAACAGCTCTTGCATCCATATTTATGACAAGAATAATATACAGAAGAATGGAAAATATAATTGAAGAACTGTTACATGATGATCAGTTTGGCTTTAGGGAAGCTAAGGGCGCCACAGAGCAATTTCGACGTTGTAGCTAAAAATGGAAGAAGGACTGAAGAAAAATCCAGATACGTTCATAGCATTCATCGATCTAGAAAAAGCGTCCGACAATGTAAAGTATTGAAATCTGTACGAAGTTCTGCGAAAAATGGAAGTAGACCGCTGAGAAAGACGGGTGATACACTGGTACAAGGAAAAAGAGGGAACAATCAGAGTGGAAGACCAAGAACGAAGCGCTCGGATGAAAAAGGATGTAAGAGAGGGATGCAGTCTTTCGCCGCTAATGTTCTATCTATATATCGAAGAAAAGTTGGCGGAAATAAAAGAAAGGTTGGATGGAACTGAAATTCAAAATGAAGGGATATCAATAATAAGATTCGCTGATGAGATTACTGTCCTCAGTAAAAGTCAAAAAGAATTACAGAATGTGTTGAATGGAATGAACAGTCTAATGAGTACAGAATATGGATTGACAATAATACAAAGAAAGACGAACGTAATGAGAAGTAATAAAAATGAGGACAGCTAAGATTTATGGTCACGAAGCAGATGAAGTCCCCTAGAACTTAGAACTACTTAAACCTAACTAACCTAAGGACATCACACACATCCATGCCCGAGGCAGGATTCGAACCTGCGACCGTAGCGGTCGCGCGGTTCCAGACTGTAGCGCCTAGAACCGCTCGGCCACTCGGCCGGCTAATCTTATTCTTTACATAACAGGCGTGACCTAAGAGTCTTGCCTGTACAGATTCCAGAATTGCCGTAAAAAGTTACATATGGAGAGTGCTCACATTTGCGGCTGTCGAACTTATGAGTGTTTTAAAGCATTTCAATCTTTTGCATAGCTACCTCTCACTCATAACTATTATATTAATTTGTTTCAAATGAGTTATTATTTCTCTTGGTACAATCACATAGTGTGACTATAGACAACATTAAAAGTACAAAGTTAATTTTGACTTGTGTCGCACTTTTACCAACATTCTCTTAAGAAATTTAGGAAAAATATTTGTATTTTAATTACTTCGTATTAGCGAAAGTGACAAGGTCTCATTTCTTCTGTTATTAATAAAATGATAGTAATGATGATGTAGTTCATAATTTAAAGAAGTAAACGTTATTGTGAACACCACATACTGTATAGAATAGATAGCTCATCCACAAATAATACCAAAATTTTAAACACTTATATTAATCAAGCCCAGTAATGCGATATTTACAAGCTTATTGCGGTATATTTTTCATTATTCTTAATCCCTTTAACTCGTTATTGATGCAGAAGTGCCATCTAATTTTTCAGAACTTGTAAGTTTTATAATCGAGTACCTATGAAAAAGTGAGAGAAATGTATCGCATGTCGATGTAAAACACAAACGACCTGCTAGTAACTAAAACAATGTTGACACTAGCTATGCCTTTTACGTCAAAATAAATGCAGCACAGTGTGTAATTTCGTTGCAAGTGCTATGCTAGAACGGAATTAGAAAGTATGTCAGTGATCCTCCATCTCATCGAGCAGTTTCATTTACATTACTTCCAACAAGTTACTGTTTTTGTAATGAAAGTCTCGTCGGACTTTATGGTCGGTAGCCTCGAGGAAATTAAGTTCTACCTAATATTCGTCAACGTTAATTAGAATTTTGTGCGCACTTGGCACTGAGGGGCAGGTGAAGAGACACATCAATCGGAGCACTTTGACAGTTCATTACATTTTAATTAAAGGTGTTCACCTTCGTTTGTAGGAACAGTAGATGAAGCAGAGACAAAGTGACATCGAATGTAAAAATGAGAAGAGCAAAATATGAGCGCCGAATGAGACTGCAGTGTGTATGTGTGTACCCCGCCTGACGGGGCCGCTACGGACCGCTGCCGCTGCCGCCGCCGCCGCCGCCGGCCTGCGTGGGTGGTGCGGCTTTACGCGCCGGTGGCCAGCGGCCGCCATCACAGCGCCACTGAACGGTGCGCTGCGCTTCCTGGTGGCTCATTACGGCGGCTAATAGCGCCCGCCCCGGCACGTACTTTGTTACTCTCAGCACCAGCTTAAAATGCACTTGTGCATCCCGCGTATCCCAACTGCAGCACGCCACCTACGCACCCCTTGTTAGCGCGCATACTCCACTAATATGCACAGATATGCTTTTTTCTATCTGGCGCTGTTTAATTGTTAGCAAACATGATTTTGTTGAATGGTCCACTCTGACGGTATGAATGATATCTCCAAAGCTCCGCCTCTGTGGCTAACGGTCGCTACTGCGATGACCCTTCATACGATGGTAGCTTGTCAGAAATCCTGCGGGATTTTGGCGGTCAGAAGTAGGAGGCATGATAGTATACCGTGCCAGTGTATACCAATGACCTACATTAAATACAAAGCTCTTCATGGAATGTGTTATTGCAATACGCTGACCTGCTCACTGGATGAGTACATAAACTGATACGACATGATTATGTGCCGATAGTGTAGTTTACTTGCACCCTTGACACCATCACTACGTTAAGCCTAGGTAACATGGAGCTACCGAGCTACAAAACTCGTTTCTTGAAATGATCGTTGCGAGACTGGTTTCATAAACGGCTGCCTACTCATCGACATCACAGTACACTTCACTTTCGACAAACCAGCAGTTTCGTCAGTAAAACGTAAATTTTAGCAACTATGTTGGTAGAGGTGGAGTTCGGGTTTTTCTGCCTGAAGTAAATATATCCGTGACTTCATTCACTGCTTTTGATGTCCTCGTTGCTCTCTCCGTCATTGGTTATTTCGCTGCCTAAGCAGTACAATTTGTTAACTTCATATAATTTGTGACCATGAATTCTAATGCTAAGTTTCTTGCTGTTCGCATTCCTGCTACTTCTCATTACTTTCATCTTTCTTCGATCTACTCTCAGTCCACATTCTGTACTCATTAGACTCTTCATTCCATCCAGCAAATCAATTAATTCTTCCTCACTTTCACTCAGGATAGCAATGTCATCACCAAAGCTTACCATTGATATCCTTTCTCCTTGAATTTTAATCCCACTCCTGAACCCCCCCGTTTTTTTCATCATTGCTTCTTCGACCTACAGATTGGGGAAAGACTACATACCTGTTTTAGGCCATTCTTAATCCGAGCACTTCGCTCTTAGTCGTCTACTCTTATTATTCCCTCTTGGCTCTTGAACATATTGTATATTACCCATCTTTCCCCATAGCTTTGTCCAGGTCGACAAATCTACGTACGTGCCTTAATTTATATTTAACCTTGCTTCCGTTATCAACTGCTACGTCAGAATTGCTTCTCTGGTGCCTTTATCTTTCCTAAAGCCAAACTGATCGTCATGTATCAGATCCTCGGTTTTCTTTCCCATTTTTCTCCGTATTATTCTTGTTAGGAACTTGAATGCGTGATCTATTAAGTTGATAGTGCGACAATTCTCGCGCTTGTCAGCTCTTTCAGTCGTCGTAATTGTGTGGATAATACTTTTCCGTTGGTATGTGGCTAGAATTATACATTCCACACACCAACGTGAATAATCGTTTCGTTACCACTTCCCCCACTGATTTTAGAAATTCTGGTGGCATGTTAATTACCCCTTCTGCCTTATCTTAAGTCCTCCGAAGCTCTCTTGAATTCTGATTCTAATACTGAATCCTCTATCTCTTCTAAATCGACTCCTGCTTCTTTTTCTACCACATCAGACAAATCTTCCCTCTCATAGAGGCCTTCAGTGTACTCTTTCCACTTATCCCCTTTCACCTCTGCATTTAACAGAGGAATTCCCGTTGCACTCTTAATGTTACAACCATAGCTTTTAATTTCACCGAAGGTTCTGTTGACCTTCCAATACACGGATTCAGTCCTTCCGACAATCATTTCTTTTTCGATGTCTTCTCATTTCTGATGCAAAAATTTCTTATTAGCTTCCCTGCATTTCCTGTTTATTTCATTCCTCAGCAACTTATAATTCTGTATTCCTGAATTTCCTTGAACATTTTTGTACTTCCTTCTTGCATCCATCACCTGAAGTATTTCTTCTGTTATCCATGGTTTCATGGCAGTTATCTTCTTTGCACCTATGTTTTTCTTTCCAGGTTCTGTGATTGCCCTTTTTAGTGATATCCATTCCTCTTCAACGGAAATACCTACTGAGGTGTTCCTGATTGCTGTCTCTATAGCCACAGAAACTTCATGCGTATCTCGTTATTCCTTAGTACTTCTGTATCCCACTTCTTTCCATATTGATTCTTTCTGACTAATCTCTTAAACTTCAGCCTACTCTTCATCACTACCACATTGTGATCTGAGTCTATAACTGCACCTGGGTAAGCCTTACGATCCAGTATCTGATTTTGGAATCTCTGTCGAACCATGATATAATTTAACTGATATCTTCCCGTATCAGCCGACTTTTTCCAGGTATAACTCATCTTCTTGCGATTCTTGAACAGAGTATTCGCTATTACTAGCTGAAATTGATTACAGAACTCAATTACTCATTCCCCGTCTTATTCCCTGTTCCAAGCACATCTTATCATGTGACCTATTGTTCTACGCTTTCACCTACAACTGCAATCTAGTCTCCTATGACCATTCGATTTTTATCTCCCTTTACCGTACTCTATTATCCTTTCACTATCCTCATGTACTTTCTCCATCTCTTCGTCTTCTGCTTGCGACGTCGGCACGTATACACCAACTATTGTTGTCTGTGTCGGTTTGTTGTCGATTCTGATAAAAGTAACCACTAAACTATTCACAATAACACTCTCTGTGCCCTACTTTCCTGTTCATAAAGAATCCTACAGCCGTTATTCCATTTTTGGCTGCTGTTGATATTACTCTATACTAATCTGATGAGAAATCTTTGTCTTCCTTCCATTTCACTTCACTGACCGTTACTTTATCTAGATTGTTCCTTTGCGTTTCTCTTTCCAGATTTTATGGCTTCTCTAAAACCTTCAAGCTTCTGACATTTCACGCCTCTCTCGTTTGTTAATGAGTCTTTTTCTCATGGTCACCTCCCGATTGGCAGGCTCCTCCCGAAGATCCGAATGGGAGTTATTCGGGAATCCTTTGCATTGGAGAGATCATCATGACACTTTTTCAATTACAGGCCACATTTCCTGTGGATGCACGTTATGTCTTTAATACAGTGGTTTCCATTGCCTTCTGCATCCTCGTGTCATTGATAATAGTTGATTCTTCCGCCTTGAGGGGCAGTTTCCCACCGCAAAGAGAAGAGAGTGGCCTGAAGCTCTGTCCGAATCTCCGCCTTCTTTGAGAAGGCCGGTAGCAGATTGAAGGTGACTTCTTACGTCGGAAGCCATCGCCCGACAACGCTGATCATTAATCAAAATTTAAGCGGTGTTTGGTTCCAAACTCGGTACCGAGGACGTTTTCATCACTAATCAAAGACGCTACCCCTAGACCACTAGTTACCTACTTCTTCAGAATAAGCTTCAACCATTTACCATCTTACTCCCTTACCAGTGGATTTTCTTAAAGACTACCATCTAATAGATTTGAAGGTTTTGGATTTTGACACCTGCAACATGTGTTTATACATTCTTGCATTTTCCTATCATATTGTTGAAAGCAACAACCTCCATTAGCTTTACCATACAGTTTCCAGCTCCTGTGTCTATGAATTAAATGAACATAGTCACTGTGCACATGGTTATAATGTTCTTGTCAGCACACCTTTTTACTGACCTGAGCTTTCCTGTTTTCGCTTAAAAACGATTCCGTAACGGGATAAAACTATAGGAAAACTTTTAGCAAATGTCAGATCCCAGAACTGCAATGAGGCCACAATCAAATTGCAGATGCTGTTCACTGAACTGTACGATAGGCTCCAGTGTCGTCGGTACATGAGCGCTGAAATAAGGCCACAGGACACGGCCGTCGGTACCCCTCAGACTTCCATGCCACCGTCCAATGTGCCAATGCCCTGGGTACAACCTTCGAGAGGCCACTCCATCTCGATCGACTTCCACGTCGTAAACGATTACGACATACGCTAGTCATAGCCCTGTTCCAGATGGTTCGCAGAGGCCCACAAATGCAACCCTCTAGCGAATTCAGCGCTGGGAACCAGCATTTAAACGCTGGTTCCAGCCGAGTGCGTCGTGTTCAGATGGCAGTGCCAAGCACGGCACCTGCCACGTATCCACGTAGCCAGACATCCTCGTTGTGAACTCTGCTGCCACCAGACCTCGAAGGAGGGACCTGTGCCCATCCGCCCAGGCTCTGAAGCGACCCCACCTAGCAACAAAAAACCATAGTCATATTATGGCCCCTGTTCCTAACCGTCGGTCCAGAGTTTGACTTCAGGAAACGCCATCGCCATTAGAGAAGACTTGGTGGCTGCCTGTGACCACAGCGTGGCCACATCCTGCCTTCTCATCTGGCCCCGCTTACCAGAGTCGCCAGTGCAGCACTCTATCTACCAAGAAGCGTGTGTACGCCGGCTACCACGCTCAACGTCTGCAGCTACGATGCCATAATATGACGAGGGAAATCGGGCCGCGCCAAAGAATGGAGCACAATCAGAAGTATGTCTAAACTGTAAAAATTAGTAAAGAAGTAAGGCCCCGCAGCTGCTGCTGTCCATCTTCGACAGAGAACCCAGCCCACATCCAGATAGCCTACCTCTCTCACCTTTACAATTACTTCAAACACACAGTGGTACTTAGATAACACATGGTGACTCACTAATTATTGCCACCTAGAATAACTCTGGAAGTATGATAGGAGATGAAACGTTTGTGGAACAAATGTTACATGGGACAACGGGGGCCATAATATGACGTTGGTTTTTTGTTCCTAGGTGAGGTCGCTTCAGAGATGTGAAGGTCAACTTTGTTTATGGGATGCTAGAGTTTGGTACTTATTTTTTGATAGAGGCTATCGATACGAATCCAATGATGTCTAACAGTAATGTCTCGAAGGTCAACGAACATGAAAAAGTTGGCATGAACGTCCTTTTGCAGAAGGTGTTCGAATTTATGACCATTGGTATCAATAAAGTGCTGCAATCTTCTTATGATGGATCGAGTGGTATTCCTTATCACTTCGGCACTTGCTATGACAATTCTCTCTATATATCGTGCCAACAGATATTCGCCGAATTCCGCGTATTCATCTAACGTGCCATTGACACTTAAACAGCAATCAACGGTTTCGAGATACAGTACTAATAGGAACGGTAAGTCTAGTATCGTTGAATCAAGCGAATGTGAATGATGTATTTCTTCGAAGAACAAGTCGAAAATGCCAACGAAATTCAGTGAGAGCTAGAGACTTATACACTGAAAGATATCCTCAACGCATTCACCCTACACGTCGTACATTTAAATATGTGCATGATAAATTGAGAACTGGATCTTTAACGCATCGGAAACATATCCAGCAAAGAAAAGTTACTAACGAGTAAACGGAAGTTGGTACTCTTGCCACTGTGGTTCGAGATCCTTGTGTTAGTTCGCATCAAATCGCAAGAGAATCTGGCAATAGCCGGGGTAGTGTTGTTCGTGTTCTGCATCACCATTAATATCATCCTTAACATATCAGTCTCCACTAAGAATTAACTGGTACGGATTGTATGCGTCGCATTGAATACTGCCGATTGGCTCAACTTCAGATTCAGAGGGATGACACATTCATTAATTTGGTTTTATTTACTGGCGAGACTACATTCACGACCCATGGAAATATTAATTAGCACAACATGCATTACTGGGCAACTGAAAATCCATGTTGGCTGCGGCAAGTTGCACACCAAAAACCGTGGTCGGTGTAAGTATGTTGTGGGATTCTGGAGGACAGAATTATAGGCCCCTATTTCATCTAGGAAATCTTCATGGTAGGAGGTACACCACATTCCTGCAAGAAACATTAGGTCTGTTGTTGGAAGAAATACCTTTAGGAACAAGGAACAGAATTTAGTATCAACACGATGGGTGTCCGGCACATTTTTCGCTGATGGCTAGAAATGAGTTGCAGAGACAATTCACAAATCCTTGGATTGGTAGTTCGCCAGACTTGACACCTCTGGATTTTTTCTTGTGGAGATTCGTAAAAGACATTGTTTATACGGAAGTTCCAACTACACCTGAAGATATACGAGAGAGAATTGTCAGATCATACGCTTCGATGAGTGCCGACGTGATAAGACATGATAACAGGATTGCAGCACTGTATTGATACCATTGGTCATCACTTCGAACACCTTCTGTAAGTGGACTTTCAGTGACCTTCGTTGACCTTCAAAGACCTTACAGTTACACATCATTGGATTGGTCTTGATAGCCGCTATCAGGAAAATATTACCAAACTATAGCATCCCATTTACAAATAAAAAATTACCTTCATATCTCTGAAGCGACCCCACCTAGCAACAAAAAACCATAGTCATATTATGGCTCCTACTGTCCCACGCAACTTTTGTCCCACAACCTTTCCAACTCCTATCATACTTTCGTAGTTATTCTTGGTGGCAGTATTTAATATATTATCCCACGTCTTTCCCAATTTTTCTTCGTCAGTTTTAAGCATTCATCATCATTTGGTTCTCTACAAGATTTTATTTCCTTTTCTTCACACTATCTTTTTGCGCAGAACGTTTTCAATTTTGCTCAAACCATTTTCTTCACTCCTGTAGGTAGCCTAGGCAATGGGTCCAGCACTTTTATTTCCCTGAGATACAAATAATTTTAAAATTAAATTGCTGTAAATAAAGTAATAGCATGTGAATCTACTGTGGTTCAGTTTACTTTTTGTAGTAAAAGTGATTGCCTTATGATCTGTAAAAATAATTACCCTGCGCCTCCAAAGAAAATTATGGAATGTTTTGAAGCCCCAGACTGTAGCTTGTCTCTCTTTTTTCCGAAATACTATAATTTTCACATTTAGTTAACATCCTACTTGTAAATGCTATTGTTTAGGCCTCTTCTCCACTGTCAGTCTCTATCTGCTGGAAGAGCAGACATCCAATTCAATGTGCACTGCTGTCAGTGCCGAAACAAAAAGGCTGGTTCAAAATCGAGGTTGTTTGAATACATAGCCTAACTCAAGGCAGCTTCCAGCTTCTCGAAACTCCCTTTACAGTGTTGATTCAAAGCAGTTGGTTAAAAGCAGAGTGATTTACAGCTCTACACTAACTCAAGTCAGCTTTCAGTGTCTCAGAACTCCCTTGATATTCTAGATTTTTAACGTAAGCCTTGCTCTCAGTTAACACTTTATTAAATTATTATTATTAAATTATTAGTGCGAGGCCAATTTTCCAGAAAAGCCAATAAGTTCAAGAAAGGCTTTCAGTTGTTCTTTGACCTTTTGAAGCAGAGAATTTCTTAATGACCTTTATCTTTGCTGTGTCCTTTTCAATTCCTTTAGTTGTGACAATGTATCACAGGAATTTTAGCTCTGTCCTCACAAATTTTGTTTTTTACAGTTTTTAAGTGACCCTACTTTTTTAAATGCCACAAGTACTTGATTTAAAAATGTATAATGAGTCTCCCACTTAAACCAGTTGTCCATGATGTCCAAACTACTGATTTACTCAATGGTATTTACATTCATCTGGAACTTATTTTTATATTCTGTTTGTTTTGGCTCATCCCCTCTTCTTCCTTATTCCTTCTCCATGGGCTCTAATTTGTCATATGACGCTTCCTCTAAGTTTTTCTTTTGCCATCAGCTCTGGTGTGTTTCAGTGTTAATTTTAAGGACCTGTTGTTCTTTTGTCGGCGTTCTTTGAAGGAATACATAGAGACTGTAGATTACTTTGATTAGCTTCCAGCCATCGAGGTTTCCAAGTTTAATTGTGTTGTTTTTCTGCTGGTGTTAGGTGTTGTTAAGACAGTACAAGCAGGGACTAAGAATTTATCAGTCTTGGCGATATTATGTACCTACATACTTTTCCTTGAGAGGAATTCGTATGACATTTGTTAAGTTATTGTTTGCCTTGCTCTAACTCCTCATTAAATATTTATGTGCTGCACCAATTAGCGTGACACCTGTTACATCTCATGTGTTGATGATACATCATTTTTATTTTTCTTCATACAGGTCTCCCAGTATTAGTAATATTCATGAGGAGTGGTTTAATTCTTGTTTAAGCATATCTGTTGAAGGGGCTTACCTTTAGTTGCAACTGTTGTTGTTGTTGTGGTACTGCGCAGCTATTAAAATTTTATGACGTGACTATAATGTCTTCTATGTATTAAATATTGGCTGGGATAACTCGTGAAGAAAAACAAAATTAGCGTTATTGGCAAATAGCTTTACTGAAGGATGTTTATCTTTACATTTCGATGTACAAACTAATTTATTTATTTTGTTATGATAGGTTTAAAAATGATTAAAAAGAAGGCAACTTTCCTTAAATCACTTATAACTGATGAAATAAAAAAAAAAAGTTCTGGAAATTCCTGAGAGCTGCACTATAGATAGTTTATTGGTCGTGTGGACACGTTGTTTAAATGTGAATCACAACTTTTTCCTCTCTCTCTCTCTCTCATCCTCTTTGTGGCGATTTTATGTTAAATAGTCTATCACGGCAAAACATATTTTACCATAATCTCAGAACATCACCATCTCGCATATACTATGCTACATGTTTTCCTCTGAAAACGTCTTTGCACTTACAAAATAAAAGCATTTAGACAAATAGTTATCCTCGCAACGTGTCACAGACAGGTGGCACTACTTGTTATGTGCACAGACCATTGACGTATATATTGAGATACCACAAAGTTTAAGATATTGACAAATAAAAGAAAGAAAATTGGGTTGCGCATGAATGTCTTCAATATGTATGTGTTGATTTTTTATTTTTTATTTCTGTTGCCAGTCACTTTTTTTATTTTTTGTTTTATGTTTAATCTAACATAATACAGCGCGTTTCGAACATGTTTCTGTCCATCTTCAGGCGTTTATACGTACATACATATTGAGGAATGTTACTTAAAAATAAACCGACTTTAACTAGATTAATTTAGAACACTTTGTCGTATGTTTTGTCACTGTGCAGCGAACTGCGTTGGAAATCAGTGACAAAATACAATGTGTAATGTTAATCAAAAGCTACGCCATTACACCAATGATGCAAGTGAAGCTGCAAGGTGATGAAATCGTAAGTGATCAACTGTCTTATAAAAGCCTTTCCCACTATTTTCGTAACACACCACTGATGCAAAACTAATGTGCATCCTATACAGGCTGTGATACCATACAAGGTCATCCACAAGGAAGAAAATCAGCAGAAGACATCACTGACTTCGATTTCTGGTCATCCACTGCTCCCTCCTCCCCCCCCCCCCCCCAAATGCCACACAAACCGCTACAGTAAGAAACAATGGACAAAAAGTTCTAGAGTAATCTAGTTTAAGACGGTTTATTTTAAAGTAACATTTCGCAGTATGTATGTATGTTAAATGCCTGAAGATTAACAGAACATGTTCGAAAAGCGTTGTATTATGCTAGGTTAAACATGAAACAAAAAATAAAAAAGTGACTGGTAGTAGAAATTACAAATAAGTCATTATTCCACACAGTCACAGTTCACAAACATAGCCATTATGGCCGAGAATAATGTATGAGTTGGATGTGTATTATTATTAGGAATTTACTGTGCCATTTCACACTTTATGAGCTGTTAATTATCAATCAGCCATATCAAATTCGTCGGCTGCCGAGGCGCGAAGCTGGAGGAGACGGCTACAACGATGTTTATAGGCCCCTGCCTGCGCTTGGCTGCGTTACGCATCACCAACAATACGGCCCAAATCTGGGACAAATTTAACCCCTGGTTCGAACTCAATTTACATGGAAACGCAGCACTATAAATTCAATTAATTCAACAGCACGCCCCGCTATCTGCATTTTGTAGTGACTTAGTCTGGCCAGCGCACGGGCGCCGCGTCCGCGGCCGTTGAACCGCTGCTAAGCACTCTCCATCCCTTGATTGCTTTAAATTAGTCAGCGCTAGTAAATATTTGAATGGCTTAACGCACAGGTTCGTTTCAGGCCTTTGCCCTGAGATTTACGTCGGTGAATAAATGACCGTTCCCATCGCTGCTTATCTTCTTCTTTTGCGCAGGAAAGCAAAAAATCACTTAATTTTTTTCCTTGTTTCCAATGATTGTAAATTATTTAATAGGCTAATATATTATACTTATTATAAATCTTTTACAAAGTCATTTTAAATCGCACGTACGATGATTCGTAATTAGCGTTTAATGTATTTCATCACTTTGCATTATTTATGTACAGATAGCCAGATAAATGGCCTGAATAGGCAATAAGCATGACCTAAAAGTGAATTTTATCATTTTTATCAGTATCTTACAAGGAGGAGCCACGACATACGGATAATGGATTTTATTGAAATTTTGTGTTCTTAACAGCCCATTAGAGAAACATAATATGCAAGTACTAATGCATTCTACCTAGGTCATTTCAAGAAAAAAAACGCAAGACAAATTCTATTGGTCAGTGGTGTACAGAAGCGTTGCGAACTGGTCGCGATCATGTAGTTAGTGTTCAAGCTCCAGAACCGTTGAATAATTGGCTCGAGTCACACTCATCTTTTTTCCTTTAATTTATATTTTTTCAACACCCGTCATATTATTTCGTATATATTTCATTTGAAGGATACACGATGAAAAGCTGCGTGTACTTCAGTGAACTTTTATTGCGTTTCCAATGTTATTTGGTTGTTTCCTAATTTTTATTGTCACAATAAGTATTATATTTGTAATTATCGATACGTAAACTACAAAGCGAATAAAGTTTTGCCTGAAAATATATGCAACTGCTGTTGTTGTTGTTGTTGTTGTTGTCTTCAGTCCAAAGACTGGTTTGATGCAGATCTCCGTTCTACTCTATCCTGTGCAAGCCTCTTCATCTCCGAGTAACTACTGCAACCTACATCCTTCTGAATCTACTTACTGTATTCATCTCTTGTTCTTTCCCTACGATTTCCACCCCTGTGCTTATCTCCAGTACTAAATTGATGATCCCTTGAGGTCTCACAATGTGTCCTACCAACCGATCCCTTCTTCTTGTCAGGTTATGCCACAAGCTTCTTTTCTCCCCAAATTTATTCAGTATCTCCTTAATAGTAAAATGATCTACCTACGTAGTTGTCAGCATTCTTCTGTAGCACCACATTTCAGAAACTTCTATTCTCTTCCCGTCTGAACTGTTTATTATCTACGTTCCACTACTATGCATGGCTACGCTTTATATAAATACTTTCAGGGAAGACTTCCTGACACTTAAATCTATACTCAAAGTTAACAAATTTGCCTTCTTCAGAAACGCTTTTCTTCCCATCGACAGTCTGCATGTTATATCCTTTCTGATTCCACCATTATCATTTATTTTACTGCCCAGATAACAAAACTCATCTACTACTTTGTCTCATTTCCTACTCTAATTTCCTCAGCGTCACCTGATGTAATTCGACTACATTCCATTATCCTCGTTTTGCCTTCGTTGACGATCGTCTTATATCCTCCTTTCAAGACACTGTCCATTCCGGTCAAATGCTCTTCCACGTCCTTTGCTGTCCCTGACAGGATTACAGTGTCATCGCCAAATCTCAAAGTTTTTATTTCTTCCCCCTGCACTTTAATTCCTACTCATAATTTTTCTTTAAGTCTACAAATGCCACAAATGTAGGTTTGCCTTTCCTCGACCTATCCTCTACGAGAAGTCGTAGAGTCAGTATAGCCTCGAATGTTCCTACATGTCTCCGGAATCCAAAATGTTCTTCCCTTAGGTCGGCTTCTAAAAGTTTCTACATTCTTCTGAAAAGGATTCAGTTAATATTTCGCAACAGTGACGTATTAAGCTGATAGTTACTTTTCTCACCTGCTGGCATTCGCTTACTTTGGGATGGAATTATTATATTTTTCTTGAAACCTGGGGAAATTTCACCTGTCTCGTACATATTAACTCACCAGATGGAAGAGTTTGGTCATGGATGGCTCTCCCAAAGCTATCAATAGTTCTAACGGAATGTCATCTACTCCCGGGGCTTTCGGTGCTCTGTCAAATCCTTCTCGCAGTATCATATCTCCCATCTCGTCTTCATCTACTTCCTCTTCCAGTTTCATAATATTGCCCTCAAGTACATCGCCCATGTATAGACCCTCTATATACTCCATCCACCTTTCGGCTTTCCCTTCTTTGCTGTAGGCCGGCCGTTGTGGCCGAGCGGTTCTAGGTGCTTCAGTACGGAACCGTGCTGCTGCTATGGTCGCAGGTTCCAATCCTGCCTCGGGCATGAATGTGTATGATGTCCTTAGATTAGTTAGGTTTAAGTAGCTCTAAGTCTAGGGGACTGGTGACCACAGATGTTAAGTCCCGTAGAGCTCAGAGCCATTTGACCATTTGAACCTTCTTTTCTTAGGACTCGTTTACCATCTGAGCTCTTGATATTCATACAGGTTGTTCTCATTTCTCCAAAGATCTCTTTAATTATTCTGTAGGCGACATATATCTTACCCCTAGCGATATATGCTTCTACATCCTCACATTTGTCCTGTAGCCATTCCCACTTAGCCATTTTGAACTTCCTGTAGATCTTTTTTTTGTGACTTCTGTATTCCGTTTCGCCTGCTTTACTTATTTTATTTTTATATTTTCTCCTTTCATCAGTTGAAATCAATGTCTCTTGCGTGACCCAAGGATTTCTAATAGCCCTCGTCTTTTTACCTACTTGATACTCTGGTGCCTTCACTATTTCATCTATCTAAGCTACGCACTCTTCTTCTACTGTATTCCCTTCACCTGTTCTTGTAGATCGTTCCCTAATGCTCCCTCTGCAACTCTCTACAGCCTGTGATTCTTTCAGTTTGTCCAGGCCACATCTCCTTAAATTTGTACCTTTTTTGCAGTTTCTTCGGTTGTCATCCACAGTTCATAACCAATAAACTGTGGCTAGGGTCCAGATCTGCTCCTGGAAATGTCTTACTATTTAAAATCTGGTATTGAAATCTCAGTATTACCATTACACAATCAATCTGCAATCTTCTGGTGTCTCCAGATCTCTTCCATGTATATAACCTTCTATCACGATTCTTAACCAAGTGTTAGCTATGGTTAACTTATGCTCTGCGGCTTTCTCTTCCATTCCTTCACCCAATCCATTATCAGCACTTTTTTCCCTTTTCTTCCTTTTCCTCCTACCTAGTTCCAGTCCCCCATAACTATTAAATTTTCATCTCCCTCAACCACCTTAATAATTTCTTTTATCTCATCATACATTACTTCAATCTCTTCATCATCTGCGGAGCCAGTTGGCATATAAACTTTTACTACTGTGGTGGATGTTTGCATCATGTCTATCTTCGCTACAATAACACGTTCATTATGATATTCATAGATGCTTATGCGTAATACTATTTTTTTCTTCATTACTAAAGTAACTCCTCCATTACCCCTATTTGATTTTGTATTTATAAGCCTGTATTCATCTGACCAGAAGTCCTGTTCCTCCTCCCACCGAACTTCACTGGCTCCCACTTTATCTGACTTCAACGTATCAATTTCCTTTTTTTAATTTTTTAACCTACTTGCCAGATTAAGGGATCTGACATTCCACACTCCAATGCGCAGAACGCCACTTTTTTTTTCTTGTGATACCGACATCCTTCTGAGTGGTCCCCGCCCGGAGATCTGAATGGGGGACTATTTTACCTCCGGTATATTTTACTCAAGAGGATGCTATCGTCATTTAACCAGACAGTAGTGCTGCATGCCCTCGAGGAAAATTACGGCTGTAGTTTTATCTTTGCATTCAGCCGTTCGCAGTACCAGCACAGCTAGGCCGTTTTGATTGATGTTACAAAGCCGGATAAGTCAGTCATACCGACTGTTGCCCATGCAACTACTGAAAAGACTGCTGCCCCTCTTCAGGAACCACACGTCCTTCTGGCCTCTCAACGGATACTCCTCCGTTGTGGTGGTGATTTCCGAAATCCTTTATACCTGCAATCGAGCAAGATACCGAAACTGCTTTGCACCTGAGCTCTTCGATCTGCAGATAAAGGTTTTAAAGACGATGACCGGCCTGGAAAGCCAAAGTTGAACATCAATAAATAAAGGAGTAAGTAACATAATTCAGTAGTTAAATGCATTACAATATGCTACATTTTCGTAAATATCGGCACCGAAAATTGGCGATGTATGACCGAATCATATCGAGAAGCTATTTCTCGTTCGCTGTAAATTAAATATGAACAAATCTGAAAGCGCTTGATAAAGTTTTTACCTTATCTATGTAAATAAATGTCGCATAATATTTGTTGTAGTAAAATAAATTAGTAAACAGCCAAATATCATTGGACATTCATAAACGTACATCACTAACGTGTGTAAGTTCCTTTGCGGTTTCCTCCATATCGCCAAAGTAGTACGCTTTACCACGAGCACATTATGTTGTCCTAATGCACTACTAACACTATACAAAGTTTGATGTAAATCTGTGATCTGCACGTTGTGGCATTCTCTTGTTCGTATCAAAAGTCTCACCGTTAATGTGTTCCAAATTCTTCGTTTACTCATCTTCGGAAAGGACGGGACGACATCGATTTGAATTCCACTCTGAATAAATTCTGAAAGATGAAGAATATATGATCTAACGACTGTAATAGCTCCTGTATCGTTTGTAACGTGGAAAATGGAGCACGAGCAGCTGACGAAGGATAGCGACCGTAGGCAGCAGTAGAAACTTAAGAGCTGCTGACAAGTTTAAGAGGAAAGTGCAGCCGAATATTGAATTCATGTATTATCTAAGCGATTTAATGGCTCTGATCACTATGGGACTTAACATCTGAGGTCATCAGTCCCCTAGAACTTGGAACTACTTAAACCTAGCTAACCGAAGGCCATCACACACATCCATGCCCGAGGCATGATTCGAAACTGCGACCGTAGCAGCCGCGCGGTTCCGGACTGAAGCGCCTAGAACAGCTCGGCCACCGTTCGACGGTAAATCTGTCAAATACGAGTAATCATCTTCTTTTGTGATCAATTTATGATCTCCACAGATGGTGTTCACATTCTTCGTGATTTTTGGAACTTGGGGTCTAGGAGGCGGTCTAAGGCATGTTTTTGTGTTGACTTTTCGCCTCCTAATGCTGGAGACGTCATCAAACGCTAGTATTGTCAGACTAAAGCAAGGCCACAGAGCGAGCTCTATACATGTAATAATGCAGAAGGTCGTGTCTAGACGCCATCAATCCTCTGCTTATGCAGAGTCGTGCAGACATGGGTGATGGAGCTTGTAGAGGGGAACAGTTGGTGGTATCTGCTGTATTTAGCACTGTGGCGCTCAAGTTCTCTGTATTAAGTTCTTCTTTTCTGTTAAAGTTGCCTGAATATTTGAACACTGCAATGAGGCTACGCGTCTGATAATGTGTCAAGTTCTATGTCTAGCATCAATGGAACTGCCACTTTACTAGCCGTGTGACGACCATTTCATGGAAACTTGAGTTTAGCACCATATGAATTGTCATGGTAAACAAGACTCTAGACTTAAATTTGAAAATAGTAGGAAGCGGGAGGTTGGCTTTAAATCCACGATCGGCTATTAAATTAAGAGTTTTCTCCAGTTTTGAGATTTAGGGAAATCACATCAGGTGAATACTGGAATGATATTTATTGACACTGCCAGTATGTAGCCTCATCTTTGTCGAATTCGAACTTTTACTCCATTACTAATGAATTTTTTTTCGAAGACCTTCGTTTCAAAGGGCATTGTTCATATACGTGCAAATGAACAATCTGTCCTGCAAATTCAGTGAGAGCAACAGTTCTGCTACTCCCCTGCTTCTCTCTTAATCTTGCAAAATATTCTCCTACACGCTACACACTTGTCCGAAGATTGTAAGAACACCGAATAGAAACAAATATTTTGCCTCTTATATGTTTCTTTGCTTTTTGTAAGCCGATACCAATATCTTTTGAACGTTATCAGCTCCCAGCGCATTTCTTTTGGTCGTACTTCAACTGATTTTACACCCCTTACCGGGTATTACTCCTGCGATGCCTTTAATTTCAATAACAGTTTTTTTGTGTTTCTGATTCGTCACTTGAGCTGTGTGAACAATGAATTAAATTTTAAAATGCTTGTTTTATTTCGTTTCCAATGTTAAACACTGTGTCAGAGACCATGTTAACTGACAAAATGTGATACGTAACCATCTTAAGTTTTGTTCTGTGTTCTTAAAATTCTTGCTGTTTTCTTTCTTTATCTCAAACGAAAGTTCGGTTAAGCGTATATTTCCAAAAAACATTTTTAAGTACACAGCATATCAATATTATCGTTTACCTGAGATTAGTGTCTTCTTTGTAATAGCTGCGCATGTTAGAGTCGCCACCTGTCTCTGCTACTTTCTTTATTCCTGCAACGTCATTTGCTATTTCCCGATGCATACAGGGTGGACAAAAACATGCAAACAGCAAAAGTGCAACACATTACCCTGCCTAACAAGGTGTAGGAATACAATCGGCATTCAAAACAGCTTCCAGTCGACTTGGAGGGCGTAAATACAGATTGTGCATGGTATTCAAGGGAATCTTACACCATTCATTTTGGAAAGTGGTGGCAAGTGTAGGTAACGATGATAAAGGTGGATAGCGATTACGCTTCCTCCTCACCAAAGCAGACAACAAATATTCCCCGGAGACCATGGTAGTCAGGGGAGATGCGACAATTCATCCTCGTTTTCAGAAAACTAGTACTGGACGATGCGAACTGTGTGAATTCAGGCTCTGTCGTCATTACTGGGGAACGTACTTTTAACCATGGAATGGAACTGATTAACCAAAATGGACACATAATCCTTGGCAATAATACGAACTTGTAGCGTACTGATAGGGCCCTTGGAATTCTACAATATGGCTGCCCAGATCATCATTGTGCACCCACCATGTTTCACTCTTAGGACGTAAACTAGGTCAGAAGCTG
This sequence comes from Schistocerca serialis cubense, assembly GCF_023864345.2. Classification (NCBI taxonomy): domain Eukaryota; kingdom Metazoa; phylum Arthropoda; class Insecta; order Orthoptera; family Acrididae; genus Schistocerca; species Schistocerca serialis. The sequence continues at coordinate 501,383,908 of NC_064642.1, read as the reverse complement.
GAAAGAGTGTTCGACAAGATTCATCCGAACAAATGACTTTCTTCCATTCCTCCATACTCAATATTTCATGCCTTCGGCACGACGCCTTCGCGTTGCGGACGTTTCCATAAGCGACGAGTGGTTTTGGAATTCTAGCTCCCTCTGCAGTTCTCTGCTTATGGAAATCCGTTCATATTGTTTCGACGTTGACAGGATTCGAGAATGCGACATTCAGTTTTGCAGTGACTTTTGCGACCTTTCTTCACAATTCTCTTCAATGACAGTCTGTCACCATCACGCATCACACATTTTTGTCCACGTTGTGTTTTAGCCGGTGCTGTTTCTTCCGCTTTCCCCGAACACGGTATAAATCATCAACATGGTGCCTCTTGAAGCGAGAGACGCTTCGGCTCCCATGGTTAAGGAAGCACCATTTCCTCACTTTAGTGTTCACTCAGCTCCTACATAATGCACTCACAACTACACAGAACACTATTCTGACCACTCATGACATTTGAAACGTATTAAGGACCGTGTGCCGTTCGTCGTTTAATACGACAGCGCTACCCGCAGGCTTGTCTAGAATCTGCATTTATGCTCAAGCATCTCGCGGTGTTACCATATTTTTGTCTGACCTCCGCATCTTCGTTAAATAATTGCATCGTTCGTATATGCCCTTAAAATCAACATTTGCTGAGTTTAATGCCCAACTATTTGTTGCGTATGACCACAGTTTAAAATAAAATCTCATGATATACATTTATGATATCCGACATTGTGATGCTGTTAATCGCTTGCTTTGTATTTGTTGCATCTCAGTAGTCAACAATCAATCGAAATCCTAATATTTGTTTAGTACTGTCACATTCTGTATTGTTTCAGAGAGGGGGTAATTTCTATTTCGTTCCATTTATCCCCGTCAGGTCTATATTCTGTACAAGATATATTTTATTTCAGATTTCAGCAGTACTCGAACCACTGTTTTTAACTGTCTTCTTTACAATAAAGCACTCAGTGGTGTGTTCCTCTGTAATGAAACAAATGGATTATTGATAACTGGACTCTGTACACTGGAGCATACACATATCGACACGTATTGCACGAGACGGACATGCACTGATTCAAGTATGAGAAGGTGCAAGACCTATCAGCGGGTAACTTTCCCCAGAGCGTGAAATTTTGCCAATGGTATCTACAGCATTTGTAAACTTCCCTGACATCCAAATCGGTGTTTTGTTTACTGCCAAGACTTTATTCACAAAGGCAGGAATATTCAACAGCACCAATAGTCATGCCTACTAGTTCCATAATTAACAGAGATTTACCGTAAATGTGTGGGGTGATGTTACACATGGCCATCTGATTGGGCCGCGTCTTCTGCCTAAAAGCTCTTTGGAGAAAATTATCACATCTTCCTCTATGAAGTGCTGGGGAATATTCTGCTAGCGGTCAGGTAACGGTTATGATACCAGCATGTCAGGATCACCGCATTTTGTCGTTGATGTGAGGAAACATTTAGAAAACGTTTTCTCCTGTTGTCGTACTGTGAGCAGAGGGCCAGTATCATGGTCACCCGCGTGAAGCGTTTGGTGTGCGTGACATCGAAGGACACTTCAGGACTGCAAGTTGTCCGTTTGGCTGAAGCCGCATCTGTTATTCTTGAAACACCTAATTGTTTTGAGCATGCTAGACACACGTAAGCAAGCAGATGTCAGTTGCCCTTTAATGAAAAATGGCGACGATTTCAGCAATATCTCTAACACAATATTCATCACACTGCAACTTGAACACCGTGCCTGAACATCACTAGCGTCGAAACCTCCATGCAGTCCTGGCGGGGTAGCGGCGCAACTGTGACGTTTTATCACATGATAGGTGTCTTATTATCGCCTCTAAACACTCTAAAAGTTTGTATACGTGGTGTTTTACAACCTATACTTTTTACCAAATCTTCGTTACGTATTTTCTTGTCTATTGCATGAATTGGGTGGCTATTCTGAACAGACACACCAATCCGAAACGATTTCATTTTCGCTCAACAGGAACAAACCTAGAGAATAATGTATTTCACTTAACCGTATCTGCAAAGTGGAACAGCAATAGCAAATGACCCTGACCGTAGTAATTATTATGTTTGTAAGCAACTAACTGGCGGGGTAAAAGTGCAAAAAGGTAATCTGTGGTAAGGAATCAAGATGCGTACCTTCTGAGGGAGAAGTCACATAGAGTCCACACTACATAAACGTGTGTATTATACATTTAATTTCCTTCTTAGCTTTGGACGTTGTTATACCGCAGATAGTTCGTTACAAGTCCGTAACGTTTAATTATATTTTATGTTCCTTTTATATCTTTGCTTCTGGCATTGTTATAGCATTACTTAGTTCATGACTTAGTAACATCGAAATAGAAGTGGGGGAGTAGAATATATTATTTTACAGGTGTGTTCATAAAACACGTGACGTTTCTGGACGTAAGTTCCTAACCAAAGCAATTATAACCAATTCCAATAATAATCACTCAGTATATACACTACTGGCCATTAAAATTGCTATACCACGAAGATGACGTCCTACAGACGCGAAATTTAACCGACAGGAAGAAGATGCTGTGATATGCAAATGATTAGCTTTTCAGAGCATTCACACAAGCTTCGCGCCGGTGGCGACACCTACAACGTGCTGACATGAGGAAAGTTTCCAACCGATTTTTCATACACAAACAGCAGTTGACCAGCGTTTCCTGGGGAAACGTTGTTGTCATGCGTCGTGTAAGGAGGTGAAATGAGTACCATCACATTTCCGACTTTGATAAAGGTCGAATTGTAGCCTATCGTGATTGCGGATTACCGTATCGTGACATTGCTGCTCGTGTTGGTCGAGATCCAATGACTGTTTGCAGAATATGGAATCGGTGTGTTCAGGAGGGTAATACGGAACGCCGTGCTGGATCCCAACGGTCTCGTATCACTAGCAGTCGAGATGACAGGCATCTTATCCGCATGGCTGTAACGGATCGTGCAGCCATGTCTCGATCCGTGAGTCAGCAGATGGGGACGTTTCCAGGACAATAACCATCTGCACAAACAGTTCGACGACGTTTGCAGCGGCATGGACTATCAGCTCGGAGACCATGTCAGCGGTTACCCTTGACGCCGCATCACAGACACGAGCGTCTGCGATGGTGTACTCAATGACGAACCTGGATGCACGAATGGCAAAAAGTCATTTTTTCGGATGAATCCAGGTACTGTTTACAGCATCATGATGGTCACATCCGTGTTTGGCTACATCGCGGTGAACGCACATTGGAAGTGTGTATTCGTCATCGTATCACCAGGCGTGATGGTATGGGTTGCCATTGGTAACACGTGTCGGTCACCTCTTGTTTACATTGACGGCACTTTGAACAGTGGACGTTAAATTTCAGATGTGTTACGACCCGCGGCTCTACCCTTCGTTCGATACCTGCGAATCCCTACATTTCAGCAGGATAATGCACGACCGCATGTTGCAGGTCCTGTACGGCCCTTTCTCGATACAGAAAATGATCGACTGCTGCCCTGGCAGCACATTCTCCAGACCTCTCACCAACTGAAAACGTCTTGTCAATGGTGGCCGAGCAACTGGCTCGTCACAATACGCCAGTCACTACTCTTGATGAACTGTGGTATTGTGTTGAAGCTGCGTGGGCAATTGTACCTGTACACGACATCCAAGCTCTGTTTGACTCAATGCCCAGGCATATCAAGGCCGTTATTACGGCCAGAGGTGGTCGTTCTGGATACTAATTTCTCAGGATCTATGCACCTAAATTGCGTGAAAATGTAATCACATGTCAGTTCTAGTATAATATATTTGTCCAATGAATACCGGTTTATCATCTGCATTTCTTCTTGGTGTAGCAGTTTTAATGGCCAGTAGTGTACAATTCAGATCTAAAAAAATCCTATGCATATTGCATTGGGAGCACTTCATATTTTTGTGTTGATGAATGTCGCACTCTTTTTTTCTCAATGCGTTTGAACAATGTTACTGTCAATTGACCCACTGTCTTCTCCACTGTCAGATTCGTGCTCTCAGTTAAAGTCCGTAGCATTGTCGCACATAGAAAAATAGGAAATTTTAATCCGTTTGAGATTATAGCGTTTGTTTCAGTGACTGAGCTGCCTTAAAACGTGCTTATCGACTCACTCACAACAAGCCTAAATCTCTCGTAATTCTGATAACTGTTATTGTTTATATCTTTAGAGCATAGACGGTACAGTTGCTGTATTTGGTGAGAAGAGTGAATTATTAGAAACGAAGGCATGACTAAAAATTCAAGATTCAGATTTTCTTTAATTTACAAATTTTCGAATACGAGGTGGAGTATACGCATTGCCTCAGAGCTAGATGTTAATGGAAGGTCAAATACAAGAGAGCTACTTTGAGAGGAACCATAATTGTATTAAAGATTTTTTACGGAATTTATGAACGCATCGTTTCACTGTGATTTGCATTACTGTAATTTTTACAGTCTCCCATCCTTTCCAGTGGTTAAATGCCCACGAGCTCCCAGCCGATTACTCCTCGACCATTGACAAATGGTAACTAACTGTCGTGTAATCGTTCACCTTGGTCTTACACGTATATCTGTTGACAGTACATGGCAAGTTAGACTTCATAATCAGTAACATTACGTGGATCACCTATCTACTAAGGATCAGGTGGACCGTCGATCAACTATCTTTCAGTTCCACTGTTATTTGACTTTAAAGTACTCCAAAGCAGTAACCTGAGGCTGGGGAAAAGCATACGATGCATAAACGAAGAAAAAAATGAAAGAACAGAAAATATAGTGTCTGCTTCAAACAGTGTATGATCGATCGTTTTAAAAAGAAAATTCAGATAAATCCCTTTCAATTTAATAGTGCCAATGGCCTTTCCTCGTTGAATACACCAGTTGCTGTCAAATTACCCAAGTTAGACAAAAGTGGGCACGGCCGGTACTTGCATAGATGACAACCACGTATGCCATGGTTCAAATGGTTCTGAGCACTATGGGACTTAGCTTCTAAGGTCATCAGTCCCCTAGAACTTAGAACTACTTAAACCTAACTAACCTAAGGACATCACATACATCCATGCCCGAGGCAGGATTCGAACCTGCAACCGTAGCGGTCGCGCGGTTGCAGACTGTAGCGCCTAGAACCGCTCGGCCACCTCGGCCGGCCGTATGCTATGCATTGTTGGCATATCCCTTTTACGCCGGCCGGGGTGCCCGAGCGGTTCTAGGCACTACATTCTGGAACCGCGTGACCGCTACGGTCGCAGGTTCGAATCCTGCCTCGAGCATGGGTGTATGTGATGTCCTTAGGTTAGTTAGGTTTAAGTAGTTCTAAGTTCTAGGGGACTGATGACCTCAGAAGTTAAGTCCCATAGTGCTCAGAGCCATTTTATCCCCTTTGCATTTCGGTAAAGGAGAGGAGGGATGAAGGTGAAGAGTTCCTAATCATTAGACTTCGTGCCAATGATGTACACTGATTTCCAAACCTCTCCATAATCTCATGGAGCTATGGCATGTGACACTTTTGATGGAGATACGTCCGTAGGATGGAGGAGGTAAGCTCGGCCGGGTCTAGGTGCTATTCGAGAGCAGCAGACTATGGTCTGACAACGGGTTTCACCCTCTCCCTTCTCTCATCATCATCCAATGCAAACGTGACACCACACTACACGGACACGTTACAGTCATCTACACATCAGTTATACAAGGAAGGGTGCCAGTGAAAGCGAAAGATAGGAGATACCTTTCCAATTAGGTAGTTGAATCTGTCTCTTCGTGTCTGACAGCCATCCATGCAACACGATTTTACATTTTTTACCTTGATGGTAGAAAAAAAAACATAAAAATAAAATAATTTTGAACACGCAATAAATGCGATAAATACATGACAATTGTCACATACCTTACCCACACTTCGGAGCAGCATTACATGAGAAAAAAATCCAGTACAACTTACCACAGGTAATTCTAGAGCCCTAGCTTCACGAGAAGAAAATCCAGTACAACTTACCACAGGTAATTCTAGAGCCCTAGCTTCACGAGGTGACAGATCTCGACTGTTGAGATGACTGCTCGGCTACCTGTACTACTAGTGACATACGCTGTCGTTACGCCACTGAAGGAAACAAAAACACCATTCCGTAAAATTGTGGTCATGAAAATGTACCACAATGTAAATGTTAAGGCCGAACGGAATTATTGCCCAAAATACACTATGGGGTGAATCCAGCCACCTCTCCAAAAGGGTGTTCTTCCTCTAGGCACATTGGCCACTGCCCTTGCGAATATATGAGATGAGAATTGTGTCTTGGATGTGTTTCTGGGACATAAAGGAGAGTAACGGATGAGTGTGCAGTGTCGTGTTATGTTTTGTTGTATGAAGGTCATTGGAGAATGAAAAAGGTGAAATCCGATGTCTGCATATAGCCTACTCCTCTCGATTAGCACAAAGGGGCCACCGAGCTTAACGTCCCTATCCGACTGTGGATCACCATCAACTGTGAACCATGCTCTCGCTCCACAAGACCCTGGGGATGAGTTTCATATATAAACCAGGACTTTGGGGCAAAGACTGGTGATCAGGAACTTTGCGCCAAACGCCTTGTAAGGTGTCAGGCAAATCCAACACCTTCCATGAAAACCCTGACATGATAGCAAATCCGACAGTATTTCACATAGCTCCGAATAAAACGTGGCATTAAATTAACTAAAGAAATACGATCAATGAGTGAGCAAATGGAATACCACCGACTAACACAAGAACGCCTAAATGCATGTCATACCTTCCCATTGTGAAACAGACGCAGTTCCTAGGGGAGAAACGACAACAGAAGCCGAGAGCAGAGTCGTGTAGGCTAGGAGGCCCTACGATAAGGGACAGATACCCACGTCTCCAGCCGACCACCAAGACCATCCCTCAGCCCATGTTAAAAGATAGAGCCCTCCAGAAGAACGGTATAGATCTTACGATAACACTAAAAGGGCCACACCAGCTGCAACTTTTAGCGTGAGACTATACACGTCTCTGTTATGTAGCAAACATTAAAAAATATTTCCCCACCTCGAAAAGTATAATGTTTCTCATTGGATATACAAGAATTTTTGCAGGCAGAGCTTAAGGTTAACATTGAGACCCTGATTGGTCAGTGGAAAACATAGCCAGATACCATTTTTTAAACCAACTTCAGTAAATTGAAGTAAAAGGAAGTTAGAGAGAGTTGCTTCCGAGACGGCGAGGTGTGTGGAGCTGCGCCGCTCGCCGCCCCCTGACACTGCCTAACCAACGAATGAATGCACGTGATGCTGCACAAGAGGCTTCACTCAGAACTGCAGAAGTCTCATCTGTTACACCCCCTTTTTATGTAATACTAGTGTCGATCGTCAGTTAAACTTCGTGGTATTCACATTTGCTATTAGAAGTTAAAATCTGAAATGCGATGATTTTTCTGTTATATAATTATTGAGAAGCCACATCAGCCACTGTAATTTACAACAATTTAAATGAGTAATTAAAGATAATTGAGGGTCACTGTAGACCATTTTGATAGTTTTCTCTTTTATTAAACTTAATTTAAACCTAGATTATAGATGTGATATGGCATAGGTCATCCTTCGATCCATTATAGAACTTGGAAACCCATTCAGGAAATATTCGTTCACATTTTTGTTGAACGCAGTTGGTTTTTATCATCCTGTATTAAAATATTTCTTTTTATCAATGGTGCAATTTATAAACAATGTTTTGTGAGTGGAATAATAATTCCAATTGTAAACTTAACTACTTTCTCGACGTTATTTTACCAGCTAACTAAAAATAGGAAAGCGTTGAACCCCTTCCACTAAATTTAGTTATTATTAAGATTCTTTTACAGGGAGTGCAGTGGAGCTGACGGAGAAAACATTAAGTATTTGATTATATCATCGCTAGTCTCACTGAACTCTTCTGAACTCTACATGTCATGTGTGGTCTGGCGTCTCCTTACCAGCAATAGGTCCCAGGTTCAAACTAGTCAATTCCCTAAAAACACGCTCAGAGCGTCGTTGCTCGAAAGTGGTAGGGAGACACGACTTAGAACAAGCAGACACCACGCAGAATGTTAGAGAATGGCGACCCTGCCAGAATAGTAAAATACCACGATTGAAGGTCGACTACATGCCTAACTAGGTCATAAAAATATCCTTTTGAAAAATTTTCGTAACAAAAAATTTTTCTTAAGGCTATAAATAGTCGAAAACAGTAGCTGCAGCGATATATAGTAAGAAAGTATTCAATAGAAAGTGACACATTCTAGCAGAGACAATGGCATAATAAAGTTATGAATTTTAATATTGTTAGAATTAAGTTTTCTCTCCAATGCAAGCGCACAGGTGGCGGATACATCGTTGACAAGTTGGTTCTGACCCAACTAGTAAGTGAATGGATTGTCAATCTTGTGTCGTATGAGCAAAAGGTTTATGAAACGCGTGAGATCGTATGAGTGAATATTAACGCGAAGTAGGGCGCGTGAATTGCTTTTAAAACAGAAAATAAGGGAATCGGAAAGATTAGCATTGGTAGATCGAGACCTTGACCGAATTGAGGTAGAAACCCAGCAAGAAGACGGACAGAGAATAGAGGACGGTACAACAGACCATGCAGTACCGCGAGAAATAGGACAGATAACGCACCATAACGAGGATAATGTACGCCAAGGCATAGAAAACGTAGGTCAGCGTACGACGGAGGAGCAGGAAAGTAGAGAGACAGTCGATGAGGATTCTAACTTGCGTCTTGGATACGAAGAACCCATAGCACAAGTAATCAGAGCTCCCTCACAAAAGGGTACAAGGAATTCGAGCAGAAACGTGTCACCGCACAGTTTATTGCAATCGGTTGCAAACCAACACTTGGGTGAAAATACAGAACGTAGGACGTCGGAAGAAACCGGAATAGGACCAACTAATCTTGCAGAATTATTACAACAAACGACGGAAACCATGACAAGGCAAAATAAAGAAATTGCGAACCAAATTCAGAATGCAGAAACCATGAGACAAATGCGTGAGATTAAAGAACAAAACAAAAAAATTCAGTTACACCTAAGTCACATTGAAGACGAGGCAAAAGAATCTCGAGAAGTGATAGGAAACTTAATAACAGGTCACAATCAATTGAGAAAAGACATTGACAAGGTACAAGTGGACGTACAAACATTGCGTAATGACATTCAGGACGAGATCAAAACATTAAGTAACAACACCCACGTAGAAGTCAAGAAACTAGAGAAACAGATAAACGTAATTACTAGACAATCAGCAGGTACATCGCGTGAAATTGTTGAAAACAGTGTGTTACACAAACGTATCACAAAAACAGCGCTGAAAAGATACGGTAATCGCATAGTCAAAATAGAAGCGCAAACGAAGCAACAATTTCAGAAATTGCGAATAGAGTTGTTGCAAACCATTGAAGAGCGTAGTGAACAGGATGGAACAAGCACTGAGTCTGCACACCACATCCGTATCTGTAACAGCACCGGAAAAACAAGCAATTGACGAAGGTATCATGCTCAAAAAATTTTCAAATGTGTGTGAAATCTTATGGGACCCAACTGCTAAGGTCATCAGTCCCTAAACTTACACACTACTTAACCTAAATTATCCTAAGGACAAACACATACACCCATGCCCGAGGGAGGACTCGAACCTCCACCGGGATCAGCTGAGATATCATGCATTTTCGATTCCAGTCACAGGCGGAAAGTAACATACGTGAAATCAGACAGCCTGCACAGCAACAACCACGTTTCGAAATTCTTGATGAACAAACGGCACCACAAACACATGCGGAACCACAAATGTATGTTTCAAGACAGTTTGGATAGTGCAATGAAGGGGCAAGGTTAGCCAGACAAGATACCGAACAAATACATGACGATGGAAAGCCAGGTCGCGAAGAGTACAGTGCAATGCATTCAGCTACACGTTTGCAACCGATGGAAGAAAATTATTGCGTACCACTCCAACGATACTACGCAAGGGTACGCCAAAGTTACAGTGGACAATATCCAATGGATCTACCACAACCGGAAAGAACGACGGGAGAAATGATCAGAAACAAAAGTGGCGAAGAATCGCGAATTTCATATGGAACTATGACGAAGTACGACAACGATCATTTCCTCACAGTCAGAAAATTTCAACACTTTCGAGAAGGAAACTCATTACATCCACGAACTTTTTTTGATCAGTTCCGAGTAGGATTACAAGAACACTGGACGCTAACACACAAATTAGACTTTATATGTGCACACATGCCAGGAACAGTCGCAGAAACCATGTAGAATGTTGCAGCGACATGCCGATCGTACGAAGATTTCAGAGAGAAGTTTCTCTCACGATATTTGTCCAACGAAGCACAGAATAGAGTGGAGTACGAATTATTACAGAACCCATATTTGGAAAATTCAGGAGAGAAGAGTCCCGTGAAATTTTTCGAAGTAATGGCAAAGAAAAATCAATGCTTAGATGTACCATACAGTGACGGAGAGTTGATTAAATTATTCACGATGAAGTTACCATTGAAATACCAACAATCATTAGTAGGTCGCGGAGGCAATGACGTCGAATCATTTAAAGGAATTCTAAGGGAGCTAGACTTTATATTTTCGGAAGATGACGCAAGAAAAAGACGTAAAGCACATGAAAACGAAAGCAAAAAGCAGTGGAATCCACAAGACACAATACGAAGAAACAATAATTACGAACCACGTGATAACATCGCACCAAGAAACGACAACAGATTTCAACAAAGAAACGGTTATGGATTTAGAAGAGAATATGGCAATACCTATAATTCACTAAGGAACGGCAACAACTATTACAGAGGGAACAATGACAACCGGAACGGGTATTGGAGAACCAATAGACCGACAAATTATCAACAAAGAAACCAATATCAACAAGCTGAACAAGAAAAGAGAATACAGATAGAAGAGGTGGAGGTAAGACCACCAAACCCCGAAAAACGTTCGAATTGACAGCTAAGCGCCCAAGCCAAAGAGAATGATGCACCGACCCAGGATAATTGCAGCACCTTGAACAGAGAAGTAAATACCTTATCACGAGAAGAGAAGAAGGAAGAAACAAAACTACAGGGACAGATGAAAATGAAGACAGGAAAATAACAATATCGTGTTGGGACGAAATTAATTGGGAGAATATTGACGAGGAAGATGAATTACCAGAGGCATGCACAACGAATGTAGGTGGAAAGGACGAAGTAATGAGTATTGCAGAGCTATTTGAGATGGAAACCAGGGAAAGCGAATTCAATGAGGATAATGCACAGTCAACAGAAGTTGAAAATAAGTTACTAGTGGGCACACAACCCAAAATATATAATGAAGGAAGTTATGAAGTGACAATTAGAGCATTTAGATGCGATTATGTGGAAGTTCGAAGAAGGAGAAGATAGACAAGGATGAGAAAAAAGTAGAAGAAGTTGAAGAAAGCGTAAATGAAGGAAGAAATAGCGAATAGGAAATAAAAGAGAGAGAAGTAGCAGTCGAAGCTTATCCTACAGAAAGTTCGAATTCACAGGGGAAAGTGCTCCCTGCCGCCGTTGGATAAGCAGCTGAGCAGCAAGTCGTATACTCCTAGCTCACTCGTTTGTTACATAGTTTAATTCTTAATTTCTTTGCGTGTTTTTGGTACTTGCATTGTTTAATTCATAAATTTCGGGCGTATTATAGTATTTGAGAGTTGTAGCATCGCGTTTTAGTACCTGAATAGTGTAAATTCGCGTAGTCGTTTGTCTACTGTTTTTGTTTTTGAACGGCCAGTGTCGGTTGGTCACAGTCAGTGTGCTCCCTGCCGCCGTTGGATAAGCAGCTGAGCAGCAAGTCGTATACTCCTAGCTCACTCGTTTGTTACATAGTTTAATTCTTAATTTCTTTGCGTGTTTTTGGTACTTGCATTGTTTAATTCATAAATTTCGGGCGTATTATAGTATTTGAGAGTGTAGCATCGCGTTTTAGTACCTGAATAGTGTAATTTCGCTTAGTCTCCTTCCGCCGCCGAGCAGTGTCAGCAGTGCGCAAGTAGCAGCATTACTGCATTTACTAGGCAATCTTGTATTTTAATAACCGTTTAAATTTTGTCGATTTGTTTGCGCTCTCTGTAGATTAGTTCAGACGTTCTTTGCAAAACAGTTTTTAGCATGGATAGGGACTGCAACTGCTGTGTTCGGATGCAGGCTGAGTTGGCATCCCTTCGCTCCCAGCTTCAGGCAGTGTTGGCTTCGGTCACACAGCTTGAGGCTGTTCCCAATGGGCATCACTGTGGGGGTCCGGATGGGGGTTTGTCGGGGACGGCCAGCTCGTCCCACGCATCCCCTGATCGGACTACGACTGTGGTTGCCCGGGATACTGCCCGCATTGAGGCTGATCCCTCACCTGTGGTAGAGTGGGAGGTCGTTTCAAGGTGTGACAGGGGGCGAAAGACATTCCGGAGGGCTGAACGGAAAGCCTCTCCAGTATGTCTGACAAACCGGTTTCAGGCTCTGTCTCAGGCTGATACTGATCTTCGGCCTGACATGGCTGCTTGTCCTGTTCCAGAGGTTGCCCCTCAGTCTGCAAGATCCGGGCAGTTGCAGAGGGTGGGCTTACTGGTAATTGGGAGCTCCAACGTCAGGCGCGTAATGGGGCCCCTTAGGGAAATGGCAGCAAGAGAGGAGAAGAAAACCAATGTGCACTCCGTGTGCATACCGGGGGGAGTCATTCCACATGTGGAAAGGGTCCTTCCGGATCCCATGAAGGGTACAGGGTGCACCCATCTGCAGGTGGTCGCTCATGTTGGCACCAATTATGTGTGTCGCTATGGATCCGAGGAAATCCTCTCTGGCTTCCGGCGGCTATCTGATTTGGTGAAGACTGCCAGTCTCGCTAGTGGGATGAAAGCAGAGCTCACCATCTGCAGCATCGTCGACAGGACTGACTGCGGACCTTTGGTACAGAGCCGAGTGGAGGGTCTGAATCAGAGGCTGAGGCGGTTCTGCGACCGTGTGGGCTGCAGATTCCTCGACTTGCGCCATAGGGTGGTGGGGTTTCGGGTTCCGCTGGATAGGTCAGGAGTCCACTACACGCAACAAGCGGCTACACGGGTAGCAGGGGTTGTGTGGCGTGGGCTGGGCGGTTTTTTAGGTTAGATGGCCTTGGGCAAGTACAGAAAGGGCAACAGCCTCAACGGGTGCGGGGCAAAGTCAGGACATGCGGGGACCAAGCCGCAATCGGTATTTTAATTGTCAACTGTCGAAGCTGCGTTGGTAAAGTACCGGAACTTCAGGCGCTGATAGAAAGCACCGAAGCTGAAATCGTTATAGGTACAGAAAGCTGGCTTAAGCCAGAGATTAATTCTGCCGAAATTTTTACAAAGGTACAGACGGTGTTTAGAAAGGATAGATTGCATGCAACCGGTGGTGGAGTGTTCGTCGCTGTTAGTAGTAGTTTATCCTGTAGTGAAGTAGAAGTGGATAGTTCCTGTGAATTATTATGGGTGGAGGTTACACTAAACAACCGAACTAGGGTAATAATTGGCTCCTTTTACCGACCTCCCGACTCAGCAGCATTAGTGGCAGAACAACTGAGAGAAAATTTGGAATACATTTCACATAAATTTTCTCAGCATGTTATAGTCTTAGGTGGAGATTTCAATTTACCAGATGTAGACTGGGAGACTCAGATGTTTAGGACGGGTGGTAGGGACAGAGCATCGAGTGACATTATACTGAGTGCACTATCCGAAAATTACCTCGAGCAATTAAACAGAGAACCGACTCTTGGAGATAACATCTTGGACCTACTGATAACAAACAGACCCGAACTTTTCGACTCTGTATGTACAGAACAGGGAATCAGTGATCATAAGGCCGTTGCAGCATCCCTGAATATGGAAGTTAATAGGAATATAAAAAAAGGGAGGAAGGTTTATCTGTTTAGCAAGAGTAATAGAAGGTAGATTTCAGACTACCTAACAGATCAAAACGAAAATTTCTGTTCCGACACTGACAATGTTGAGTGTTTATGGAAAAAGTTCAAGGCAATCGTAAAATGCGTTTTAGACATGTACGTGCCGAGTAAAACTGTGAAGGACGGGGAAAACCCAACGTGGTACAACAACAAAGTTAGGAAACTACTGCGAAAGCAAAGAGAGCTCCACTCCAATTTTAAACGCAGCCAAAACCTCTCAGACAAACAGAAGCTAAACGATGTCAAAGTTAGCGTAAGGAGGGCTATACGTGAAGCGTTCATTGAATTCGAAAGTAAAATTCTATGTACCGACTTGACAGAAAATCCTAGGAAGTTCTGGTCTTACGTTAAATCAGTAAGTGGCTCGAAACAGCATATCAAGACACTCCAGGATGATGATGGCATTGAAACAGAGGATGACACGCGTAAAGCTGAAATACTAAACACCTTTTTCCAAAGCTGTTTCACAGAGGAAGACCACACTGCAGTTCCTTCTCTAAATCCTCGCACAAACGAAAAAATGGCTGACATCGAAATAAGTGTCCAAGGAATAGAAAAGCAACTGGAATCACTCAATAGAGGAAAGTCCACTGGGCCTGACGGGATACCAATTCGATTCTACACAGAGTACGCGAAAGAACTTGCCACCCTTCTAACAGCCGTGTACCGCAAGTCTCTAGAGGAACGGAGGGTTCCAAATGATTGGAAAAGAGCACAGATAGTCCCAGTCTTCAAGAAGGGTCGTCGAGCAGATGCGCAAAACTATAGACCTATATCTCTGACGTCGATCTGTTGTAGAATTTTAGAACATGTGTTTTGCTCGAGTATCATGTCGTTTTTGGAAACCCAGAATCTACTATGTAGGAATCAACATGGATTCCGGAAACAGCGATCGTGTGAGACCCAACTCGCTTTATTTGTTCATGAGACCCAGAAAATATTAGATACAGGCTCCCAGGTAGATGCTATTTTTCTTGACTTCCGGAAGGCGTTCGATACAGTTCCGCACTGTCACCTGATAAACAAAGTAAGAGCCTACGGAATATCAGACCAGCTGTGTGGCTGGATTGAAGAGTTTTTAGCAAACAGAACACCTCATGTTGTTATCAATGGAGAGACGTCTACAGACGTTAAAGTAACCTCTGCCGTGCCACAGGGGAGTGTTATGGGACCATTGCTTTTCACAATATATATAAATGACCTAGTAGATAGTGTCGGAAGTTCCATGCGGCTTTTCGCGGATGATGCTGTAGTATACAGAGAAGTTGCAGCATTAGAAAATTGTAGCGAAATGCAGGAAGATCTGCAGCGGATAGGCACTTGGTGCAGGGAGTGGCAACTGACCCTTAACATAGACAAATGTAATGTATTGCGAATACATAGAAAGAAGGATCCTTTATTATATGATTATATGATAGCGGAACAAACACTGGTAGCACTTACTTCTGTAAAATATCTGGGAGTATGCGTGCGGAACGATTTGAAGTGGAATGATCATATAAAATTAATTGTTGGTAAGGCGGGTACCAGGTTGAGATTCATTGGGAGAGTGCTTAGAAAATGTAGTCCATCAACAAAGGAGGTGGCTTACAAAACACTCGTTCGACCTATACTTGAGTATTGCTCATCAGTGTGGGATCCGTACCAGGTCGGTCTGACGGAGGAGATAGAGAAGATCCAAAGAAGAGCGGCGCGTTTCGTCACAGGGTTATTTGGTAACCGTGATAGCGTTATGGAGATGTTTAATAAACTCAAGTGGCAGACTCTGCAACAGAGGCGCTCTGCATCGCGGTGTAGCTTGCTCGCCAGGTTTCGAGAGGGTGCGTTTCTGGATGAGGTATCGAATATATTGCTTCCCCCTACTTATACCTCCCGAGGAGATCACGAATGTAAAATTAGAGAGATTAGAGCGCGCACGGAGGCTTTCAGACAGTCGTTCTTCCCGCGAACCATACGCGACTGGAACAGGAAAGGGAGGTAATGACAGTGGCACGTAAAGTGCCCTCCGCCACACACCGTTGGGTGGCTTGCGGAGTATCAATGTAGATGTAGATGTAGATGTAGAAGTCCTGAAAAGACTCATGTATGATTAAGTGGAGGATTCGTAGATGCAAGGAGAAGAAGAAGAACAGAACCAACCCTTTCAATTTCAACCAATTGTGTAGGCCATGGTAAAACATATCCCAGTCAATATTGTGATTGATAGCCGAAGTGAACTGACGACGATCTCAGAAAATTTTTTCATGCAGTGTTATGCCAATGAGGAATTGCCAATTCTGAAAACACATAAGATTCAAGTAAGAAGTCCAATTAGAAACTATGCTGCGGAAGTTACGAGGCAAACAAGATTAACTCTCTCATGCCAAGGTCAAAAGATCTAAGCCAACTTCGTGATTATACCTACACTAACTGCAGATTTGATAATAGGTGCAGATTTTTTAAATGAGAGACGAGCTATAATAGATATGAGGAAAGGTAGCGTAACATTGGGAAATGTCACACTTCTCTTTGAGCCAAAGCTAAAATTAGAAGAAATACCAGTTATAAACAGAATGATGCGAGATAAAGAGGATGAAAAAGTAGAATGGTATGCACAAAAGGGGGAATCGCCTCAACTCATGTTAGAAGTCCATAAAGAAATCGAAATAAATTTCAACAAGTTCAAGTACATAATTAGCAAATTTCAAGTTTATGTTGCAGATAAGATCGTCAGGAGAAGCAAGAATGAAGAGAGAGGAAGGTGGGAAAAACAAAGTAGTTTCAGTAAAAACAAAAACAAAAATAACACCAATAGTAGCATAGATTAAGGTGAAGGGATAAAGCACAGATAGTCTAACAGCATGAAATACTAAAATGCTATACACCATGACACGACACAAAAATAGAAAAAAAACGAATTTGAGGATTCTTGTAGAAGTTAAGACTCCCTATATCTTAGAACTATAACATGGAAAGGGCGCCGAAGTTTGTAAAGCTTTTTAAAAAGGCGTAAAACAGTGTAGGTACTAGACATATGTTAGATGATTATAGGTAAAACCTTTTGTAAGAACCATTGTAAAAACTCCAGCAAGAATCAGATGCAACGACCCACAAGTTGCAAAGAGAGAAGTATCAAGAAAGAAAAGGACATAATTAGCAAGACACGGTTCCTACGAGGCAGAAGCGTCAAGAGAAGGGAAAGTACAGCGAGACCAACAAAGGGCACTTGTATACGAAGTCGGCGTCCCTGGACGCACTGACCCAGTGAAGCGAGCAAAAAACTGCTCGACAAGAAGACCGCTTGGGCAAGCCACCACTGGCAAAAAGTATGTGTAAAACTCACACTACTGCTATTAAACAGCACGCTGCAGTATGAAAGTGAAGAAAACTTCAACAAAGTAAAAATGACACATCCAAACAATTTATCAAACTGTTACTAAGAGGAGAACTTCAATGCGACTAGTTATCAATAAATATTCCCATATCCTGCCCAGAGAAGAACCAAGAATCAAGTAAGAAGCAGAGACAAAGCAGGAAGAACAGAAGTTGAAGATTCACAAGATTGAGAACAAGAAGGAAGATGGGTGAAGAATAGACTACATACCTTCCCAAATCCCTATCCTATTGTAATCTACTTGTCTGTGAAGTATCACAACGAAAAACGACCGCTTTCAGCGACACATAACGATGATTTTCACGCATACAAAGCCAGTAAACCACGAGATTCTTAACTCACAGCGCCATTCCATTATGGGACCTCCACAACAGCAACACACCATTGCAAAGTCAACAAGGAACGACAAACGAAGCTGTACATCAAATACTTGCCCACATCCATCTCACTCAAGTCCATCACCTTCGTGCAAAAACATTCGCCAACCTCATGCTTAAACATTCATAGGATTGTCTGAATGTGTGAAATCAAATTATGTGATATAGGAATTGTGCAAAAGAAACGTGTGAAAAACTAATTAAGTTAACCACACCAGACAGCTAATAAACTACAAAATAACAGTCATTGACTATGGACGTAAGTAAAAATAGACTATCGATAAAAATAAGTCATTAGTTCTGAAATGGACAGTGTATAAAGAACAAAAGTAAGACATGGTAAACACTAAAACTACAATCCACTATCTTCTCCACATAATAATTTTACTTATTTTCTCCTTATAAAAACAAAGAATACAAAAATTATCTTATTGGATGTTTTCTCGTTTTTTTAACATTTGTACCAATTGTTGGGATAATATCTCAATACTTATGTATGTATATTTCATTGTCAAAGCAATTCTTGGAAATAATTCTTATTTGTTAGTGTAACAATGTTGAAATGAGTGTGTAGAAACAAAAACACTTTACTTTTACATGATATTTAGAAGATGTGTTAGGAATAGGTTTTACTTAATTACTACATTTATAAAAAAAAATATTTCTAAGAAAATCTATGTGAAAGACTCCTCACTTTCGATAACAAACTTCTTAAAAAACAAACTTCACACTTAAATAAAGAAAGAAAATAATTAAAAATTAATAATGATATCAGCATAAAAATATTCTTGTCTTGTCAATATAATAATATTTTTGGAATAATGTGGAAGAATACAAAAATATAAATTAGTAATACAAACTAGCATAGAACTAGAATAACGTCGTTGAACAATAGGCAACAAAATTTAGATAAGAGAATAATTTTTGACTGACTTAGACAATGATTCAAATATTGCCTAACTTCAGTGCATCAGTGCAAAAATTAAGTTCAAAGGGTGGTGATATGTAAGGTGTGAGGCAAATCCAACACCTTGCATGAAAACCCTGACATAATAGCAAATCCGGCAGTATGTCACATAGCTGCAAATAAATCCTGACATTAAATTAACCAAAGTAATACCATCAACGAGTGAGCAAATGGAATATCACAGACTACCACTTGCCAACGTGAAACAGACGCAGTTCCAAGGGGAGAAACGAGAACAGAAGCCGAGAGCAGAGTCGTGTAGGCTAGGAGCCCCTACGATAATGGACGGACACCCACATCGCCAGCCGACCGCCAAGACCATCCCCCAGCCCATGTTAAAAGATAGAGCCCTGCAGAAGAACAGTATAGATCTTACGATAACACTAAAAGGGCCACACCAGCTGCAACTTTTAGCGTGAGACTATACACGTCTCTGTTACGTAGCAAACATTAAAAAACATTGCCCCACCATGAAAAGTATAATGTTTCTCATTGGATGGACAGAATTTTTGTAGGCGGAGCGTAAGGTAAATATTGAGATCCTGACTGGTCAGTGGAAAACATAGCCAGATACCATTTTTAAACCAACTTCGGTAAATTGTAGTAAAAGGAAGGTAGAGAGAGTTGCTTCCGAGACGGCGAGGTGTGTGGAGCTGCACTGCCCGCCACCCTCTGACGCTGCCTAACCAACGACAAGGTAATGAACGCACGCAATGCCGCATGAGAGCGCATAAGGCTTCAATCAGAATTGCAGAAGTCTCATCTGTTACACCCCCTTTTTACGTAATACTAGTGTCGATCGTCAATTAAACTTCCTGGTATTCACATTTGCTATTAAAAGTTAAAATCTGAAACGCGATGGTTTTTCTGTCATATAATTATTGAGAAGCCACATCAGCCACTGTAATTTACAAGTTAAATAAGTAATTAAAGATAATTGAGGGCCACTGTAAACCATTCTGATAGTTTTCTCTTTTATGGAACTTAATTTAAATCTAGATTATAGATGTGATATGGCATAGGTCATCCTTCGATCCATTATAGAACTTGGAAACCCATTCAGGGAATATTCGTTCACATTTTTGTTGAACGCAGTTGGTTTTTATCATCCTGTATTAAAATATTTCCTTTTATCAATGGTGCAATTTATAAACAATGTTTTGTGAGTGGAATAAAAATTACAATCGTTTACTTAACTACTTTCTCGACGTTATTTTACCAGCTAACTAAAAACAGGAAAGCGTTGAACCTCTTCCACTAAATTTAGTTAGTATTAAGATTCTTTTACAGGGAGTGCAGTGGAGCTGACGGAGAAATTATTAAGTGCTTCATTATATCATCGCTAGTCTCACTGAACTCTTCTGAACTCTACATGTCATGTGTTGTCTGGCGTCTCCTTACCAGCAACAGGTCCCATGTGCAAACTAGTCAATTCCCTAAAAAACACGCTCAGAGCGTCGTTGCGCGAAAGTGGTAGGAAGACACGACTTAGAACAAACAGACACCACGCAGAATGTTAGAACCTCACCTCCCATTGCCAGCCAAATACTGGCAGTGCAAAAATTTCATTCACTATCAGAATTCAAACAGACTAACCTCCGAGTCGAACGTCTCCGTACATGCATGCACTAGTGACCTTCGCTAGGAAGGAGGGTATACACCGATCCGGCAAAACATTATGAGTGCTGCCCACCGCGAAATTGGATGCCGCCTGGTGGCGTTGTGGGTACGTGAAGTGCTAACAAAATTATGTAAGCGGAGCAAATACGGATGGGGAATCAATCCTAGCGAAGATACGAGCTGTAAATGGGAAAATCCATTGAGGTAAGAAACTTTGACAAAGGGCAGATCATAACCACGCAGAGCCTGTGAACGACTGTCTCGAAACAGGCGAAGCTAGTCGAATGTTCACGTGCTACTGTCGTGAGCATCTACGGAAAGATGTAGAAGAACACTGTTACTAGAACTGGGTGTTAAATTGGTGGATGTCCACGATTCTTAACAGAACATGGGATTAGGAGGCTCGCCTGTTCTGTAAAGTAGGATAGATGGTGAGCTGTGGCATCTTTGTCAAAAGTGCAGAATGCTGGTGCAAGAAAAAGTGTTCCGGAGCACACGATTCATCCTACACTGTTGAACATTGAGCACCGCAGCCGGCCACCCTTATTGGTTCACATGTTCACCCAACGTCAAATTTAATTGCAGTAAGTGTGGGACCATTGAGATTCGACCGTCGATGAATGGAAACGTGTAGCTTCTTTGGGTGAATCAATACTCTAGGTCGGTGGTCGTCTCCACAAACGTCGTCATCGAGGTGAATGGCGGCTCGAAACATGCAACGCGCCACGGACGCAGGCCGGTGAGAGCAGTATTGCTGTAGGAGACATTCTTCTGCGCTTGTATGGCACCAGTGGTAGTAATCAAAGACAAACTGACAGCTACGAACCATCCTCATCCCCTCATGCTTGTTGTCCTTCAGCAGTATAATTGTCGGTGTCTCGGAGTAGAACGGAACTACAGTGGTTTGAGGAGCATTATAGTGAAATCACGTTGATATCTCGGCGACCCAATTCACCTGATGTAGATCCTGTGGAACACATCTGGGTCCCTATCGAGCGCCATCACCGCGTACACGAAGCAGCGACCCATCATTTATACGAATTACATGACCTGTGCGAAGACATCTAATGCTACATTCCTCCATAAACCTACCAACAAGCAGTCGGATACCTGATACGCAGAATCAGTGATGTATTTTGTTCCAAAGATGGACAACCAAGCTATTAGGCAGATGGTCATAATGTTCTGGTTCATCAGTGTATAAAACAATGCCCGCTCCTGAGAAAATACTGACAAAATATTATTATTTAATTCCTCTATACTTCAAAGAATTTGGGAAGAGTATTCTGGAACTGCATTTGGACCACTCCTCCTCGTCTCTTTCGCAGAAAGGGGTCCAGTATTCTGTTGAATCCACTTTCAGT
Organism: Schistocerca serialis cubense; assembly: GCF_023864345.2. Taxonomy (NCBI): domain Eukaryota; kingdom Metazoa; phylum Arthropoda; class Insecta; order Orthoptera; family Acrididae; genus Schistocerca; species Schistocerca serialis. The sequence goes on along the minus strand of NC_064642.1, from coordinate 501,362,174 downwards.
AAGGTACCTCAAAAAAATTCTTAATACTAACTCTTACACATCCGAGCGAATCTAATGAATATCCTCAGGGCTCACTCCTTCTATTTCGTCGGGGAGTTCCTGAAAAAAATATTTAAGCAATTTCATGGGTTTCAATTTTGATTTTACAAGTAAATACTCAGCAGCTTGACTTTGCAGAGAATTCTTGTAGATTTTGTTTTATTCATATTAACTTTTCTGTTTTATTCATATAAACAGACTGAAGGGCCTAGAACCGCTCGGCCACCAGAGGCCGGCTGTGCATAAGAAAGTAAAGCTATCTTGTCAGATTGTCCAAAAATCACCACCTTCATGAATCAAGTAAAGGACCAATAGGCCTTTTATCCAATTCACGACCTTAGTCTTCATATGTGAGAAATAGCTGCCATCAGGGAACAGAAATGACTTCGTTTCAATGGCACAGGGAACTGTACGTAGAAGAAAAGCAAGCATTTTCCGAAACAGCGTGCTACATCTACGCAGCATATCCACACATCATCCGTGTCAAGTGTGTGACAATAGGAGAGAAGCGGCGAATCTGTCATGTTATTGGCATGTAGATATAGTTGTGTCATATTTTCCATTGACAACTAGATTCAGGTCGCACGTGGGCTCGTATCTAGGAGGACATGGTGCAGAGATAGTCAGACCATGGGCTATGCGATCGTAGAATATCAGCTTTCCACCACATTCCTAGTATGATCTCCCATCATTAGACGATAGATGTCACGTGCCATAGGGTTCCTGGTACTAGACAAGTCGGTCTGGACATAACTATATTCGATGAAGGTCCTGACATAAGAGAGGGAGGCAGAGATATGTGCTACTGTAACAAGCGCCACTTGTGAGGGAGGAGCTAGTTCATCAGTCAGGCTTCCCATTAATCCGGTTCGGTGGTGGGTCCACGATTTAACAATCATTCTTACATAAAGGTCAGCCGCTGTTGCATGGAATTTGACAAGACAGAAGCCACTGTCTTGAGGAGGAAGAGTTAGCGTGTCGCTGCGGACTTTGACGATAAGCCAAGCACTTGCAAAGAAGCCAAACGCCGCCTGCAGTCGGTGTTCTACTGCCTTTGGTATCGGTTACATCTGTGCCAAATGGGTTAGTCATGAAACGAGATGACTGTTAAAAAACTCCACCCGTTGTACCATGTCTGATGATCGCAGGGGTTGCTACGGAAGTTTGCGCGGAACACTTAAAGGAGGCGTTTATAGTTCACCTCTGCTGTTCCTGGTCTATATAAATGACCTGGTAGCAATCTGAGCACTTCTCTTAGGTTGTTCGCAGATGCTGCTGTAATTTACCGTCTAGTAAGGTCATCCGAAGACCAGTATCAGTTGCAAAGCGATTTAGAAAAGATTGCTGTATGGTTTGGCAGGTGGCAGTTGACGCTAAATAACGAAAAGTGTAAGGTGATCCACATGAGTTCCAAAAGAAATCCGTTGGAATTCGATTACTCGATAAATAGTACAATTCTCAAGGCTGTCAATTCAGCTAAGTACCTGGGTGTTAAAATTACGAACAACTGCAGTTGGAAAGACCACATAGATAATATTGTGGGGAAGGCGAGCCAAAGGTTGCGTTTCATTGGCAGGACACTTAGACGATGCAACAAGTCCCCTAAAGAGACAGCTTACACTACACTCGTTCGTCCTCTGTTAGAATATTGCTGTGCGGTGTGGGATCCTTACCAGGTGGGATTGACGGAGGACATCGAAAGGGTGCAAAAGAGGGCAGCTCATTTTGTATTATCTCGTAATAGGGGAGAGAGTGTGGCAGATATGATACGCGAGTTGGAATGGAAGTCATTAAAGCAAAGACGTTTTTCGTCGCGGCGAGATCTATTTACGAAATTTCAGTCACCAACTTTCTCTTCCGAATGCGGAAATATTTTGTTGAGCCCAACCTACATAGGTAGTAATTATCATCAAAATAAAATAAGAGAAATCAGAGCTCGAACAGAAAGGTTTAGGTGTTCGTTTTTCCCGCGCACTGTTCGGGAGTGGAATGGTACGGAGATAGTATGATTGTGGTTCGATGAACCCTCTGCCAAGCACTTAAATGTGAATTGCAGAGTAATCATGTAGATGTAGATGTAGAGGCCGTTTGCTGTATGTCACGCATGAAAGTGAACTCTAACATTTGAGGTTGTCCGGTAACAGCAAAGGGGCCACCCTCCACGCTGGAAGAGTTCTACGAGCAAACGTAGCCCCATACTTCGACAGATTCACATGGATTCCCGTTGCAGTCCCATATTGGTTGATCCATTCCAGTACCTCTCGCACTTCATCCCCTGACAGAACCAAGAGCACCAGGTCAGCAGGGCATAAAGAAGCATCGACAGCAGACATCCCTAGAAGACCAATCCTTTCCGCACGGCCATTGACTAGTACTCGCGACCTGGCACCTCAGAGAAGCCGCAAGACGATGTGTATAAATGTGTGGGGGGAGGTCATCAGTCACAGCACTTTACTTACAAAGTCATGATTCACTCAATCAAAGGCGTGGGTAAAGTCCACCGTCACCAAGGTACCGTGAATGCGGCGTGTCGCTGTCAGAGCTATGGTATCATGATAACCGCTGAGCGCCGTCTGAATGTTACTGTCACCATCAAAGCAGATTTGATCCATAGAGATGACATGGGGTAGGACGCGCGGAAGATGGGAGGCAAGAATACGGGTAAAAATCTTAGTTACAATTTAACGTGATGAACGGGCGATAATGTCCTACTCTTTGACCCTAGAACGGCTTGGGAACCGAAATAAGCAGACCTTATACGAATTCAGGTGGAAGGAGAATGTCAGGATTCATCATTTCTTGACACATCGCAGTCCAGCGTGAAGCCATATTTTTTGTGGAATTCGCTGTAAAACTCCATCGGAAAACCATCAGAACCAGGGATTTGTTTGCCGCTCCCTTAGGAAGAGCATCAGTGACGTCATCAGCCGTAATCGGCGCTGTGAGAATATCCACAGCAGTCCAGTCAAGGGTTCCCGTCAACGAGTGGAGAACATCATTCATTGCTATGGTATCCTGTTCCTCTGCCGCATAGAACCGTTTGTAATGGTTCACAACGGCGCCTGCGATATCTTTCTGGGACGTCAGTCGGTGACCATCTGGCATGTCGAGGGCGTGGACCAGCGTTTTCCAACACCGCTGCTTCTCTCGCATAATACGATGCAAGGACTGGAGTTCTCCTCGTATCAAGTCTTGACATCTCTCACGTACTATTGTGCCCTCTAGATGGTGACGCGTAATCGAAATTAATTTCGCCTTAATCCGTTGAATTTCAAACTGTCTTTGAATAGAGAGACCACTGCCTACGAGTTCGCGGAAAATTGTGAAATAATATCCCAAGGCATGTCGTTGCCACAACATTTTGTCGCGACCGCAGACCTTCACTGAGTGGCGTGAAGCAGGTTTGGTGCAGTCGAGCTACCATCGGAGTGTTGAAAGATATGCTGGAAGGCGTCTCACATAGTTGTTCCACGTCGTCTCTGTGACCTGCCTGCATTCTGACATTCTGGATCCCTCGGATGGATAACATTCAGCTTCCACAGGCCTCGACTGCGTCACATCTTCAGCCGCCGGAGGGAAAGACTGCAAATGTAGGCGATATGGTCGGAGAAGACCGTAGCCCACAACTCAGCGTCAAGCGTAGCGTGGCAATTATGAATTCTTGGGAAAAGCAGACACGGTCATGACGACTCGTTGAATAGCTGATGACATTCTTATATCCAGGCCAATCCATGCGCGCGAACCAAAGTATTGGCGAGGTCCAGTTCATGCACTAGCAGTTTGAGTTCCTGGCATGAGCTAAAATGGGGATGTTGGTCCTTCTTGGATAAAAAGTAACTGAAGTTGCCATCAAAAATAATATAGTCATAAAAGCGCACAAACAAAGGGTCCACCTCTTGTGAGTAGAATCGCTACCGTTTCCTTCGCTTGGTTGTGTGAGAGAGAGTGTAAACAAAAAAATTTGTGGTACGTTCTATGAGACCAAACTGCTAAGGTCATCGGTCTATAGGCTTACACACTACTTAATCTAACTTAGACTAACTTACCCTAACGACAACACACACGCCCATGCCCAAGGGAGGACTCGAACCTACGACGGGGAGAGCTGCGCGAACCGTGGCAAGGCGCCCCAGACGGTACGGCTAAGAGTGTAAACACTGATGATTCTGACACAATGGAAGGTGCAGCAAGACCCCTAACCAATTGTAGCTAAGCCACTTCATCTACCTTAATGCCTGTTTTAAAAAGTGTAGCCCTCCCAGTACCACAGTCAGTACACGGAGTTGGATGAAAAACGTAGCCATAGGTGCTCAAAAATGTCAGGGGTGTCTCTGTCATTAGCCACAACTGTCGCATTATTACTATTGTGGAATGGAATTTTAGAGCACAGTCATACACTTACAATCCCCCCAGAGACACATGGCTGACGACACATTAGCTCTTCTTGCTATCCGTGGCCTTTGGTTAACGTGTTGGAAGACTCCTGAAACTAGACGCCGATGTAGTATTCCGTGAAACGACTGTGCTCGCCAATGCCACCAGCGCCAGAACACCTCGGAGCAATGACGCTACAAATAGGAAGGCTCGGTGACCAACCAGCAATGAAGAGTTGCACAGGAAAGGAAAGCGGACCTGTGTATTTGATCAGATAACCTCCCCTAGGCTCTAGCCAGCCACCGCCTGTGATGTCCGATGTTTGATGCAACCGGTCTATCCATGAGCTCTTTGAACACGCCGAGTCTTCGCTAAGTGCTACTGCTCATAGTATATGCGGCTCCCAGCCCATGCCGTCGCTGGTACCCACCGGCAGGTGGCCATCGGAGAGATTCGTCTGCACGAAGCAACAACAGTGTATGAAGCCATCAGGGACAGTGAACTCCATTGCACCGGGTCCAAAAACACAGTAAGTAGATCGACGCTAGGCTGCTCCTACCAGACGAGGGCTTGCCCCTGTGTCTGCTTCAGCTTGACGTAATAATAAAGACTTTTACTGTCAGCTGTCTATCTCGCTGCAGTCACCCCCACCTTCGTCAGAGTCCTATCTGCCTCACCTCACAGATCGAATTCACAACGATTGGTTGAGACAGCAGGCATGCCATCATGACGAACCGACGCAACGTTCTCCCAGTTCTCAATCGCACACATGGAACTTCAAATTTTGCTAAATGTATTATGGTTCTGAGTCATTCAAGAATATACCAAAACGTTAGAAATAGTGTGATGTGACGTAGTAAACCTTCTAACACGCCCAGTGAAAGAGTCGGAGCTAAGACGCAATCCAGTCAAGATCTCCATTTTCGACTTAGTTGGTTTACTAATACGAAAAATGTCTTTTTTTAAAATTTACATTCTTTATTTAGAACAAATAAACTGGGAAGGAAATCATAATTTTGACCTACAGCACAGAGCAGCTTTCTAAGTGCTACCTCACGAGATTGATTCATGGCCGAGCTAACCTCAGTTTGCCTCCCCTCAGCGTACCTTATTATCGATCACAGGAAAGGAAACGTCTGCTTCTAAATTTTGATGTTAGGTGCTACGCTTCAGAGCGTGTAATGGTGTTCATATTGACTGGGTAGTTTTAGTAAATGTGTAGTATAGAGTTCCGCCATCTTTAGTATGGGTAGGGATTGTGATGGCTGTGTACGACTGCAAGCTGGTACTCCTTCGCTCACAGCTCCAGGTGGTACTGCCATTGGTCACACAGGTTGAGGGTGTTGCCGTTAGGCTTTACTGTGGGGAGGAGGGGGGGGGCGTGGCGACGTATATCGAGATACAAGAGGAATCCAGCACGTTCCACTTGTCCCACTATCGATCTTCTGTAACTCGCCCAGTTACTGCTCAGACTGATTTTGACCTCACTTTCATCGTTGTTTGGGAAGTTGTTTCAGCGTGTGGCAGGTACCAGAAGACTTTAAAGGGAACCGATCGAAAGAGGTTCGTATGACTTAGGCGCTATCTGGGGCTAATAAAGATTCTGAGAGAAGCTTCTTGGCCTGCAAGATGCGCGCATTCACATAGTTTACCGGCGGTTGGGAGCTAAAACGTTGGATGTGTAACGGAGCTTCTTAGGGATAGGGCTGCACAAACAGTTTGCGCACTGAGTGCATACAAGGGAAAGACATTCCAGACGAGGAACGGGTCCCTCCTGAGGTCTTGAAGAGCACAGGATGCAGCCAGCTGCAGGTGGTGGCTCTTGTCGGTACCAGTCAAGATGTGTTTCTATAGATCGGAAGGGATTTTCCCTGGTTTCCACGACTATCTGAAGTGGTAAATATTTCCAAGGGTTACTTTCTAGATGAAAGCAAAACCCACCATCTGTAGCAGCATGGACAGGACCAACTGCAGATCTTTCGTATAGAGCCAAGTGGAGGGTCTGAGCCACGCGGGATTAGCCGGGCGGCCTAAGGCGCTGCAGTCATGGACTGTGCGGCTGGTCCCGGCGGAGGTTCGAGTCCTACCTCGGGCATGGGTGTGTGTGTTTGTCCTTAGGATAATTTACGTTACGTAGTGTGTAAGCTTAGGGACTGATGACCTTAGCAGTTAAGTCCCATAAGATATCGCACACACATTTTTGAAGGGTCTGAATTACAGGCTCAGACGGTTCTGCGACCCTGTACCCTGTGGCTGCAGGTTTCTTCAATTGCGCCTTAGTGTGGTGGGGTTTTCTGGTCCCTCTTAATAGGTCAGGAGTCCGTTACGCAAAGAAGGCTGTTACATGGATGGCAGTGGAGGGCTCTGGGTGTTTTTTAGGTTAAAGGGTCTTTGGAAAATACAAGAAGGACTTCCATCTCAAAGGAAACGTACCTAACATAGGATTAGGATAGACCTAAGGACCATAGGTATTATAGTAGTAAACTGTAGCTGAGTTGGGAAAGAATCTCTAGAGCTCCAAGCGCTAATAGAAAGCATTTTAGCCCATCCATCATAGGTAGTGAAAGCGGGCTAAAGTCAGAGATAAGTTCAGCCGTAAGGACCTAGCTCTGTACCGAAATGATAAATTAAATATGGTTAGTGGTGTATTTCTTGCTGTTAGAAGTTCATCTTTTAGTGAAACTGAACCAGATAGTTCCTGTGCGTTAGTATAGGCAGAGGTTATACTTGATAATCGGAATGAATTAGTAATTGGGTCCTTCTATAACACCCGTCTAAGATGATTCAGTTGTTGAAAGTTTCAAAGAGAACTCGAGTCTCATTTCAAATTGCTCCGTAATCTTCCTTCCTTTGCTCTTTGTTCTCCTCAGACAAAATCATCGGATACACCCTTGTCATTCCAAAAAGTTGCGAGACTATATTAATGAAAACAGGGAAAAGTTAAGATGGTGGTTTTAATGCTCCAGGTGTTCTTCATGGTCTCCCACTAGTTGAGTACGATGCAGGGAACTTTTATACAACCTCGTGAAACTGTCAGAAGAATCCTTCTTTGGGGTGTTGTTCAGCTCGCTCGTCACGTTGGCTTGAATGTAAGCTATGTCATCAAAGCATTGGCCCTTCATTTGAGTTACTGGACTTCGACGTATTTTAGTAGGTTCCTTTTGGTAACACCAAGTCCCGTCATCCGTGATGACTTTTTCCGAAATGAGTCGTCCGCTTTTTGCATTTCAATCAAGTCACAGAAGGCGTCTAAGCGTTGTAGTTTTTGTTTGGAAGTGAAAGTGGTGGTGACTATCTTTGTACACACTTTTCTCTTCTTATATCATTCTGGAGAATGACTTGAATAGCTGATCTGCAGAAGGTGTTGCAGCCTCATAACTGACTGGTCGAACGCAAATCTGTTGTTGACAGTTGTTAGTTCAAGCAGTCTAAATATTAATACAGCGCTAAATCACTTGTACACCAGGGAGAAATCAGTGTAGGAACTTTTTGAATGAACGGTGTAAGAGAAACAACAGGATTACCGAACGTTGGAACGTGCCACCTACTTCTGTCGCCTCGCAGGTCTGCTGGACATCTGTTTATGCCCGAGTAATTCGCCTCTCGAACTCTCGAAACGCAAAGAGCAATTTAGCGACGGCTCGCCCGGTTGTCTGTGTTTCATCAAGTAGGGTAGCAGAACCAGTATCAGGGGTGACGGTCGATCTGAGTGGACGGCGATGCGTTAATTGTGCGCAGAGCACCCCGCTGCCGTAATGAAGCGTCTCAGCGCTCTCGGCGCGAGTAACGACTGACCGAGCTACTCCCCCCCCCCCCCCTCAACATCCCAGCGCCCCTCCCCCCCCCCCCCCCCCCAGTGCTTCCTCTGATACAAGAACACCAGGAACATCGCAGCGGTCTCTGGCGCACCATTAAGTGCGGTCTGTTGCTCAAAGGTTGGCGCCAGTCTCTTGTCCTGGCCTCCACGGCGTGTTTGCGCACCTGCTAGAAACGACCCTGACTGTCTGCTGTTTGAATTCGACAGCACTTCATTGTCATGGATACCACTTAGGATGAGTATTGTCTCACAGTTTAGACTAGACCACACTTTTGCGTAGCTGTAGCAATCTGAAACTTAAGTCCAAAATACGAGGGCTATTCGGAAAGTAAGTTCCTATTGGTTTGAAAATGGAAACCACTGTGGAAATCAAATCTGTTTCATTTTCAACCATTAGGTACACCTTACAGTTATTTCTTTACATAGTCGCCGCTCCACATAGACATTTGTTATAGCGTTGTACCAACGTTCCAATACCCTTGTCATAAAAGACAGCCGCTAGTGCTTTCCGCTAATTCTCTACGCTCATCTTCAGCTCGTTTTCTGTGCCAAAATCTTTCCTTCGTAGCCAGCGGTTCATGTGAGCAGAGATGAAACTCAGGACGAGACGGTTACGGGGTGTATTGTGGGTCATCAGACACTTCCAATCGAAAACGCTACAGGAGCAACTTTATTGCCCCTACAGAGTGTGGCCGAAAATTGTCAAGAAGAATAAAATTCATGACAGTTACGTTATGAGAGCTGCACGATATCAGGCGAAATCTCTCACCAGTGCCCTCACACTTGGTGGGAGGCACTATCTTCTAGGTATCTATACGTGCTCACTGTATGCTCAGAACTGAAAATAGCAACGTGTCGCGATAAACGGGCATACTAGACAATACCCAACACATCCATGCAAAACTTCACCGGATCTCTACATTGGTTTCCATTTCGCGACTGATCGGAACTTACTTTCAGAATAGCCCTCGCATTATTGGCAAAGTTGCCAGAGCTTTTGTTGTGAATAAATTGAAGCAATTAAGGATTTAGGAGGGACAGACTGTAACGGTTCTGCTATATTTGACATTCGTCGTAAGTTATCAAATATTGAATAACACTTGTGAAAGGTACACAGTTGTACGCCTTTGAGTTCTACACAACACACGAAGAGTTAGTGGGGTGAGCCTCATAATATCAAACAAGTAGCATGTCATTGGTGGAAGAATAAGAGAGGAAATTTCATTACACTACGCAACGTCGTATGCAATTATATTTATTACTAAACAATATTTTTATTTTTTATTTTAGAGAAAGATAATAACTACCAAAATTTCCATATTACACTGCCTGACAAGAAAGCGAATCGTCCAGAAGACATTGCCGTATGTTGTAAAATGTAAACTTGTACCACGAGAAATGTCACAATTCACAAAATGTTCTGGGCTATTATGCCGTGATTGAATGGATTTCACATTTAAATCTACCTGGCAGCTAGAAGAGGATATCACGAAAGGCTATACAGAGAGTTCAAAGAGATTGTAAAACACCCCAGGAAATTCAGTGGGAAGGAGGAGGGTGGGAAATCGAATGACATCTGAACCCTGGTGCTGAAGAAGATGTGTACCAATCCTCCACCATATGAGGACAGCATCAACGGACGACGGCAGTCGACAACTGCCAACTGTGCTCGGGTATTCAAAACATGTGAGACAAAGCCACTGCGCGGAAACATGCATAAACGGAATTTTGCTGCAATCAGTAGTGAGCCAAGGTGTGAATCGGACACTCAAAGAAGTTACGAGCCCCTTTAAAATGTCCTCCACTGATTGGGACTGTGTTTAAATGTGACATCCATTCGACCACAGCATAACAGCCCGCACCATTTTATAAATCCTTGTCGAATGTTGTTGTATCCACAGAGAAATAGGGCTAAGTGTTGTAAAGAAGGTCAGATTCAGTACTGTAGCGAGAATCGGCAGGCGTCATTCGACGGCGAGTACACAGCTGGCGCCAGGATGGGATTTGGACATAACACTGTTACATTGTATCCTTGGCAAGTATACTCAATACACGTCTAGATAAAAACAAGGGAATGGAAAGTTTTCCAAAATAACAGCCAACACATGGCTAGAAGACGACAGAGACAGGTGTCATGGAAATGGAACCTGTACGCCTTGGAAAGCCAATAACAATCTAGAAAAACAGTCTTTGGGAAGATTCCTCTATTCAGCCTGTGGAAAATTGCTAAGGTCAAGCGTAAATTAAAGCCAATGAGAAGGCAACACGCCTTTAGCGTCATGTCGTGTCAGAGAGACGCGGGGATGACGGGGAAAGGCTGAATAAAACTAGGCAGCACAACGTTCCTCGACAGAGTCTGAGGGAAATAGAGAACTGAAGGCAGTGAATCAGAACTGCCGGAAGCTCTAAAAGGAACTAGTATTGAAGATCTGGGATTCTCATGGGAAAGATATCGGCAGATTTGACGTACATTTACAGGCATACATGATTACAATGGCAGAAACAAATCGATGGTTTATTCAAAAGAAAGAGCTTCACAAACTGAGCAAGTCGATAGCGCGTTGGTCCACCTCTGCACCTAACGCAGGCAGTTATTCGGCTTGGTATTGACTGATAGAATTATTGGATGTCCTGCTGAACAATATCGTTACAAATTCTATCCAACTGGCGCGTTATATCATCACTATCCCGAGTTGGTTGGAGGACCCTGACCGTAATACTCCCAGAGTTCTCAGTTGGGGGGAGATACGGCGGCCTAGCTCGCCAAGGTAGGATTTGACAAACACGAAGGCAAGCAGTAGAAATTCTCGCGTGTGTGAGCGGGCGTTATCTTGCTTAAATTTAAGGCCAAGATGTCTTGCCATGTAGGGAACAATGTGGAGCGTAGAGCTGTACTGTAAGGGTGGCATGGATGACAACCAGAAGGTTCCTAACATGAAATGTGTAAGTAGGCTGTTTATGTTTTCTCTATGTAAGTAGGCTGTTTATGTTTTCTTATTGGCAACGTTACGTAGCGCTCAATATGAAAATCACTGGCTGTGCTGTGTCCAGTCTGTGGCTAGTTTGCATTGTTGTAATACTCGCCATTGTAGTGTTGGGCAGCGGCAGCTGGCTGTGAACAGCGCGTAGCGTTGCGCAGTTGGAGGTGAGCCGCCAGCAGTGGTGGATGTGGGGAGAGAGATGGCGGAGGTTTGCAATTTGTCATGAACTGATGTATATATTATGACTTGTGATGATATTAAGGTAAATACATTGTTTGTTCTCTATTAATATCTTTCATTTGCTAACTATCCCTATCAGTAGTTAGTGCCTTCCATAGTTTGAATCTTTTATTTAGCTGGCAGTAGTGGCGCTCGCTGTATTGCAGTAGCTTGAGCAGCGAAGATTTTTGTGAGGTAAGTGATTTGTGAAAGGTATAGTTTAATGTTAGTCAGGGCCATTCTTTTGTAGGGAATTTTGAAAGTCAGATTGCGTTGCGCTAACAAAATATTGTGTGTCAGGTTAAGCACAGTCATGTATAATTGTTCAAAGGGGACTTTTCTGTAAGAATTGTTCAAAGGGGACGTTTCATATGGCGACCCTTAGCCTAGGATACCTCACTGGAATCTTCTGATTTTTCTTGTAGTTTGTGTATTTAGTGTAGCTTTTGTTTATTGCTAGCGCGTAATTGTAGAGAGAATTTCCTTTGTAGTTGCAGTCTTTCATTGTTGTATAGTAAAACAGTTGTGGCATGCATGTAGATTTGCACCAAGTATTTCGCAGCTGCGATTGCAATTAACTAGATATTATTTTCAGTGCTATGTTAATGTGTTCTTTTATTTTTGATCTTCAAATTGTATTTTTCTGTGTTGTCGTGTGAAATACTGTGACAATAATGGCGTGTGAAAAACGTAACACTAGGCTCCAAACTAAACTGAGAAATAATAGTGATGACGAGCGTAGCTTATCAGCGCCGCCGAGTAATGAATTTACTAATGTTCAAAGTAGTAATTTGGTAACTGTGCACAGGGAAATGGAGCGGGCGTCAAACAATGGCGTGGACAGTGAAACAATTAGTGAAGAGGGAAGCATTATCGATCGACCGGTCGGCAACAGCTTGCCTCAGGAATCGGGAATGACAGGACACAATTTTGCGAATACTGTAGACTCAGGTTTTGGGTCCTCGCCGTTTTCTCGAATAAGTCAAGACACATTTTCTGCTTGTCAAAATGTGAATGTTTCCGGTGTAAATTCACTGCCGAAAAGCACTGAGGAACATGTTTCAGACACCAATGCATTGTTATTACAATTAATACAACAAATGGGACAGACACAGCAAAAGCTTCAAAAGTTAGACACAGTGGAACAAAATCTTAAAAAGTTAGACACAATGGAACAACACCAGAGACAAACACAGCAACAGTTAGACACAGTGGAACAAAATCTCAAAAAGTTAGACACAATGGAACAAAATCTTCAAAAGTTAGACACTACACTTGAACAAACACGTGAAGATTTAACCACTGAGTTACATAACATTGAATCGAAATGTCAAAAAGTCTGTAATGACGTAAAAACACAAATTTGTGAGCATTTTCAACCTATTTTTTCGCGGCATGAAAATGCATTACAGAATCACGAAGCAGCCATAAAAGAACTGCAAGCCATTGTTCATGAAAATCATGAGACCTTGTGGGCTAAAATTGACTCAGTTGCATCTACCGATTCGGTTACGCAACTTGCAAAAACTCAGGAAAACTTAAAGGACACAGTAGATACTCTGAAACTTGGTTCAGAAAAACACACTGAGGAAATGTGTTCACTATCGGAGAAAGTAGCCGAACTTTCGGATCAGGTCACTAACTTATCTACAAAGGTAGATGATGATCTGAATGACACAAGACCTGTAGCCTTCACTGACACTGAAGAGTGCGAACAAATTAGGAAATTCAAACAAAATCAGAATCAGATTAATACGCAACACCAAAGAGAAATCCGGGAAGTGCAAGATCAGTTGGCACAAGTAGTACAAGAATTACGTATTTCAGAGGACACTCGCGCCCCAATACGGGAAGAGGGACATACAAATACGGAACAGACACAAAATAACAACACAGGGCATTTCGGAAGTTATGAAAGAAATTGGCAATGTGCACCGAATTTTGAGATGGAACGGCCGACACGACCTAACAATGACCGATATGCGACTCGCCGACATGATGATTTTGACTATAAGCTGTTCATTACTACACGTAAATTCAAAACGTTTAAGAATTCTGCCAACGACATTCATCCACAAGCGTGGCTCCATCAATTCTCTCATTGTTTCCCTCCCAACTGGTCATTGGAGCACAGGTTAGAATTTATGTGTGGCTACTTAGAGAATGAACCAGCTGTAAGAATGCGATCGGTCATTCACGATTGCCACAGTGAAGGAGAATTTTACCATGCCTTCCTCTCAGCATATTGGTCTCAAGCCACACAAGACCGGGTAAAACATGGTATCATAATGATGAAACATTTCGAACAATCTGAATTCTCCAGTCTTGTGAAATATTTTGAAGACATGTTGCACAAGAATCAGTACCTGTCAAACCCATACAGCCCCTCAGAACTCATCCGCATTTGCTTAATCAAATTACCTGAACATTTACGACATATTATTTTGGCAGGACGTTGCAAAGACGACATTGAAGCATTTCAGGGACTTTTACAAGAATTAGAAATTGACACTGACAGTCGCCGGATGCGAAAACAGGAAAACAATCACTACAGGTCACATACCTCACAATTCCGTGACGACAGAAACGATAACTGGACGCGACAAGGCTATTCTCACCACACAAATCGTGACCAAAATAGACACCACCCGTATGACAACCGTTGGCAGAGTAGTAATAATTACAGGGAAAGATCACCTCTCCGCAGTAATGACTATCACAGAGACAACCATAGAAACAGACAATATGGTAATCAGAACTATTATTATCAAGGGAGACAGAAGAATTTCAGGCGCAACAGTTCGACGCACAGTTACGATTCAGGGAGAAATTCTCCACCACGTGACCGACACGAAAGAAACTGTGTAAACTACCGACAAAACGACAGACCTGAATTCCATCAGAACTGGCGAGCTTTAAACAGAGCTGGGCCCTCTCGGCAAGGCGAATTTGTGGAAGTTAGACCTCCTAATCCCAGTAACGACGCGCGCCAACAAAGGGACAGACAATGACTCGCACCGCAGGCAGCCGCGTGCGGCTGCTGGCTCAGGGAAAAATAACATAGACGCTAACCTTGTGAAAAATTCCAGTATTCTTTACTGACGTATACTGCATGATAATTGCGTTCAAGCTGAAATTCGGAGTACTTTGAAGAGTAAAAGATTGTACCACATTTCACATGTAAAACCGATTATGGAAAGATAATCTGCTTTTTAATTTTTTCTTTGCCATAAAACTTTTCAATTGACGCTACTGGTATGCTTTGTCAGATTTAGACTCTGTTAACATGTAACAATGTTTGAAGTGAAATATCCAGTCAAGAACCAAGAGAACTTATTGAAACAGAAATGACGAATGCATTGTTATAGTGAACAGACGTCACAGTGTTATTGTGTGTGTCTTGTTTGTTGCACGATTACGTAACGACTATAAGGCTCACATACTTAGAACATTTACCAGTACTGCTAAGGAGATTTTAATGCAACATTTTGGTTTATTTGAAAATACATTCTGAATTTAAAGTGCTTTCTGAGAGATACCAGATGACACAGAGGTTAGTTTATGTGACAGCTACACGATTTTTATCACGACGCTACTAATGAGTGACAATTTACAATGTTGCTTTTGCGGTGTATCTGTTTTATATCTGCACAGTTTTCTGAATTCTTCTGGAAATCAAAACATGTTTTATTAGTAACTTTTGTGGTATAGCTACAAGGAGACAGCCTTTTCCATAGCACAACAATACGGTACAGCACAGTACTTTCATCATCACAACAATAAGCGTAATAACTAAGATATCTCTACGCAAAGCGTTTCACTTTTGTTTATCATGAGGTAAGTACATTGGCTTCTGCAGAACTTAGCTTTTGGAGGAAAATAACTACGACACTTTCACAGAGATTATCTTACAACAAGATGCACTTTTAGCGCTACAGGACACGCATTTCAGTGATCAATTTTATACTTAAAACATTTATTTTTAAAGATTTTTTTTTTAATTACAAAGAAAGTTTTCCGTGATATATTTCATTCCATTGCGGTAATTTGTAACACCTGGGAGTATAATTACATTAATCCTCAGGGGGGTACACGCTTACTTTGTGTACCATGTGTGTGGCAACCACAAGGAACCCTAGCTAATATGGTATTTGCTTATACAACTTTACACATCGGTACCATATTTCTCCAACACATAATTACACAGCTATCTGATCATTTAACTGAGAGATAAACATTTTTTTTTACTACGTCAGTGACACATGTTTACGTAATTACACAGTTGGATAACTTCACACTTATGAAACTGTATTTTGTCTGTACTTTGTAAACTGTTCATATTTTTTCGGAACCATTGCGATACTATGAGAGCTTTGAATGATGTATTTGGTAAAGGGATTATGATTTTTAAAGTACGTTTGAGGCAGATGACACTTTTGACATGAGCAGAGAATTTTTTTTAATTATTGGAGGAAGCTACGACGATTTTGAGATTTGACTGAGGTGTTATGATGTTATTTTTACGACGACGATGTGTATTATGCTGCTGAGGTATGTTTACGATTAATAGGCTGAGGCTACTATATGAGTTATTTGATTATGCTTCATATTTATAAAGACGAAATATTGACGAGTGTCGATGGATACGTATATGTGTAATAAGGTAAGGAGTAATGAATAGTGGGTAGGGACTCTTGACTTGTGAAAAAGGATGTTAGAAACCAAGAATCGTACTTTAAGAGTTATGACATGTGTGAATCATGTGTGAATGTATCACAAAGCCACTGAACATTTTTTGGACACTGTTATATTCATAAGATTTTGTTTCTACAGATTTGCAACGCTAATTCTTGACCTGTGAAGTATTTTTATGTTAGACTGTCACTTTAGCGAAAATTGCTGTCGTAAATATTTCCGTACGAAAGTTAAGTGACCACCTGCACGTAATGCGTCGCGGGCACCCAGCTGTGTCAGACGCCTGGAGAAAAAGCCATTATTGCGAGCCCTTTTCAGCGGCACAGGTAGAACAAAAAAAAAGGGGAGGCCATTATCCTTGGAAATATTCTTACATCTGCACCCTGATTACGACAAGCGTCTTTCTACGAGAGTTGACAGAATTTCTACTAACTTACGAAATGCCACATGACTATTGAATGTTGTTTTTATGCTTTGGTTTGCGTAATTGCTTATTTCACTTGACATCTGGTTTCCAGCTGTGTTGCAGCATTGCTTTTATAAAATGAAATGCATTTGCTAATGTGAACACTTTCTGTCAACAGATCTATTAAATAATTATTTTATGATCCACATTCTTTAAAAAAGGAGCACTTGGAAAGGAAAGAACAATAAGAAGGAAATAGTAACAGTAACACATAATTTTCTTTTCAAGTACATGGTAATATTTTTTTTACAATAAGTTGTTGTGGTGCACCACTTTAATTACATAGACATTAAGATGTGAATATACATTTCCCTTATCTGCATTGTTGTTTAGTGTAATATTTTTTCTGCTTGCACTATGTCATGTTTAGGTATAAGTTGCTGCTGTTTGCCAGGCATAGTGTTCTTGAATTTGACTTTTGCTAATTTCTTAATGCTGCTTGCTTTCGCAAATCTGCGTTTTTTATTGCTGTTTATATTAATTGTTTTATGTGCTGCTGCATTGCCTCGTCCCTTAGTTTAGCATCTGAGCTCAGTAGATTTAAGTTAGCTTAAGAGGGGGTAGACTATATAAGAAACTGACTATGGATAATATGAAAAAGATTTGGGCCAAAATGAGTATTGTACACTGAGAAATAATTATATTGAAAGAAATATGAACAGAATACAGAAAGCATGCTTGGATAAGATTTTTTTTGGTGGAAGCAAAGGTTGAAATAAGACGAAAGATCTATAGAATGAAGTTTTGGGATGGACTGCAGTACCAAATGTTAACTGAAAACGAACCCTGTCCTTTCCTTTTGTGTTATCCCACTATGTGTTTGTGTACCCTTGTGTATTTGTTTCCTTCCTGTCTCTGTGTACTGTTTCATAGAATTTTTTTTCTCTTCTAATACTAAGCTATATTCACTATGAGGAGGAATACTGTTATCCTCAAATATAAGTTGCATTAATAATATGTTATTTTCTTTGTAAAGTTGTTTACAATTCTGTTCTGTTTCAATGTTCATGTGTGAAATTAATGTTTCGAAAACTATTCTCATTATTTTATGTATGTACTTATGTCACTATTTTTGTAACACTGATGTATATGTTTATTTCTATTCTTTTGTAACGCCTGTTTTACTACAAATGTTATCTGTATTGTTATGTTCTTTAATGATGTATTTTGTACCTTTGTTATTGTATTCTTCTGTTATAAAATTGTAATTGTCACCAGTTCATGATATTATTAACTTGTAAGTTCCATTTCACTGCACACGTTTCTGTTGGTCATAGTATGTGGACAATATGTGAGAAGTAGGGACTGTTAGTGTTTGCATGTGTGTTAATAACTCAGCAAGGGACTGGATAACAGCATTGCTGGTTCTAAGGACAATTTCAAAAACTTTGTGAGTGCACAAGTGGTGGTTTATGGACTTGCTATATTATCCGCAAGACTCTTCAATGGTGATTGTGCACCTGCACAGTCACAACAGATGGCTGCTGGCCATCTCTACAAGGACTACAGTGGGTCTGCATCTTTGATGGCCCACCAATACCGTAATCTCTACAAGGACTACAGTGGGTCTGCACCTCTGGTGGCCCACCAATACCACAATCTCTACCAGGACTCCAGTGGGTCTGCTCTGTGATGACCTACCTACCAATATTCTTCAAAACTTCGAATGACTCTGCTGTGGGTTTGCTCCATTGTGGCCCATTACCTGTCAGCATGTCAAGAGTCAGCACTGTCTTTCCATTGGAAGGACAACACTACTTCTTCAAGACTGCATGGAAATCCACTACTTCTGTGTGCATTGTCTTTTACTGCTCAGACTTTGAGAAAAGAAACGGCAGTTTCACTGTGATGAACAATGTGGACTGTCTTTATGGACTGTGAGAAATTTGTAGCTTTTGACCAACAATGTATCAATAAGTGTGTGCATTTTATATCTTTGTTACTGTAATTGTGAAAAATTTTTTGTCAAATCTGTATTGGCCAGTGCCCAACACCATTTGTAAAAAATTTTTGTGGGGAGCATGGGGGCTATGTAAGTAGGCTGTTTATGTTTTCTCTATGTAAGTAGGCTGTTTATGTTTTCTTATTGGCAACGTTACGTAGCGCTCAATATGAAAATCACTGGCTGTGCTGTGTGCAGTCTGTGGCTAGTTTGCATTGTTGTAATACTCGCCATTGTAGTGTTGGGCAGCGGCAGCTGGCTGTGAACAGCGCGTAGCGTTGCGCAGTTGGAGGTGAGCCGCCAGCAGTGGTGGATGTGGGGAGAGAGATGGCGGAGGTTTGCAATTTGTCATGAACTGATGTATATATTATGACTTGTGATGATATTAAGGTAAATACATTGTTTGTTCTCTATTAATATCTTTCATTTGCTAACTATCCCTATCAGTAGTTAGTGCCTTCCATAGTTTGAATCTTTTATTTAGCTGGCAGTAGTGGCGCTCGCTGTATTGCAGTAGCTTGAGCAGCGAAGATTTTTGTGAGGTAAGTGATTTGTGAAAGGTATAGTTTAATGTTAGTCAGGGCCATTCTTTTGTAGGGAATTTTGAAAGTCAGATTGCGTTGCGCTAACAAAATATTGTGTGTCAGGTTAAGCACAGTCATGTATAATTGTTCAAAGGGGACTTTTCTGTAAGAATTGTTCAAAGGGGACGTTTCAAATGAAATGGCACTGTACGCTATTACTCCAGGTTGTCGTGCCAGATGATGGGCGATGGACAGGTTGGTATCATGCCACTGTCTGGTGCGTTTCCAGGTACGTCTTTGACCTGGAATCTCACTGACTGCAGCAGAGTTGTTTTCAGTTACGAGTTCCATTTCGAACTTAGCCTCGATGAGCAGCGAAGATGTGTCTGTAACGTTCCCAACGGCAATGGGACACCAACCTGACTGTCGACCGTCATATGGCCCGACCACCATAGCAGGATCCCTCCTAATGTCATCCGCTACACACCTATAATTCAGCGGTGCGTCTACGATATTATACACCCAGTTTTGTTGCCCTACGTGGCGATTCATCCTGTGATTACGTTTCAGCAAGATAATGCCTGCCAGCACACAGCGAGAATTTCTACTGCTTGTCTTTGTGCTTGCCGAACCCTACATGGGCCACCAAACTGCCAAGCTAAACAAGTTTCTTTGTCCAATCTCTGTGGTAGGCAGTTTATTTTTGCTAGGTGATAAGTTAATGATCTGACAATGAGATGTTTCATCATTGGGCTAAAAAGTCTACTCTCCACTGACTTGAGGTATTCTACCAGCACGAAAATTTAATAACATAGTTTTGTGTATCCAGTCTGACTTGTCAGTTCTGTAGTTGGAATTATACTTAGCGTTACAAAGGTATCTTTCCACCATTTATTTGGGAGCCTTAAATTCCTTAAATACTTTTCCAAGTCCCATTTCTGAAGATAAAACGACTGAAATTGCCGTTTCCAATGATTTAATACCCACTCTCTAACAATCTTTCAAATTTAAGTTCACACCTTCTGAAAATGCAAGGGAAAAAATACCTAATTCGAAATCTACTTGCATCAAAAAATGAAGGCCTAGAATGGGACACTATCCCATTCTGTACCATCCGGTTCATATCAAGAGCACATTTCAGGTAATAAGTGACGAATTTAAACGTTCTGTGTAATTAATGTACAGCCAGTATCATGCACTTTAAGATTACACATCATTTAAGAGTAGATATACGTTGTATGTTCTAGACCACTAGAGCAACCACTACCTCAATACCACAATTTCTAGATCGACAAATTTTTTTTAAATTCAGTCTTTTTAAATCACTCACACAGATTTTTTAGCTTTAGCTTAATACCTTATTTTTTACTAACTCTATCGATTTTAAAAATTAATGTCATTACACCCAATAATCAATCGATTTCTAAGTACATTATTTCATTTACAACATCTTCATAAGAAAAAAATTTAAGTACTCATTTCCCTAGGTGATCAGAAGAAAATAAATAAAATGAATTAGTTAACAAAGGTAAATAGTATCAAAAATTTTACTTTTTTACTTTTCGAAAATACTTCCAAAGGAAGTTAACAATTCCATAACTTTTTCTAGTTTTTTATTCATTTACATAATTAAAAATTATCAGTAAGTATTCTATGTTGTGCGTCATATGTAAGATTTTTCTTACCATATATAACTACAGAAGCAAGTGTATCATTCCGAATTTTATCATTAAATGTTGCACAAAGTTTCATAGTTGTTTTCTGTGTAGGTACAACATTCTTTCTAAAAGTCATATTGACTACATAAATTGGATAATTCGTTATGAAACTAAATGGGCTAATATCGATATCTGATTTTAGTAAAGTAATTCGTTTAAAATCAAGAAATACATCGTATACTTTAAAAATATTTTTGGTAGATTGATATTCCACATTTCCTGTGGAAAAATTTCGTTTCTACCATTTTTCAAATATAGATTCTGTAGTTTAACATGATTTAATAATGATGAATCAACTAATTTACTATTTTTACCATTTGTTTGAAATTTTGCGATTTCTCTGAAATGCAACAAAAACGAAATATGGCATACCAAATTCTATTGAGTTATACTAATTTGTGATATCGAGTTCGAAGCTGTTCTTGCCAAATAATCCAGCAACTTCTTCAGTTTGAAGTCCATAAAAAGAGATCGGAATTTTAGCATTTTTCAGAATATTTTCTCATTGTTCAAGTTCATAATTTGGTACACATTTAACAACAGGAACACAAATCTCCATAGATTCTACAACAATTTTTCCTTCTTTTGGAAGAGTATCTTTTATTTCAATTCCAGCAACTTTTTTATCAGACCATCAAAGAATTGCATCTCCAGAAGTTAAACTACGTGTAAAAATTATAGTTAAATCTCGTATCCACATAATTTCTTTGTAATATTTTTAAAAATCCACCAAGTGTTGACAATGGATTAAGTACTTCATTTCTCTTACTATTTATTTTTGCATTGTTAAGAATATGTCCATATAAGCTTATTTTGTCAACTACAGACGAAGTCAGGTGTAATAAAACAGATGAAGAAATAAAAAATTTCAATTCTTGATACATATTTTTTTCTTTTTTTATCGTTATGAAGTCAGAAAATTTTGCTACATAATAATCGATTAACTTCTTGTTTGATTTTCCATCATAAGTTGGATAATCTGTACCATCATTTACAATTGTACAATTGTGCATGATTTGGATGAAGCCAAGCATTTCCAATATTTATTTCAATTCCTCTATCTTTGTTGGGGGCATTTAAATTATTTTTAGTTTTCTCATTCACAGAGAATGAAAAAAATTGATAACTCTCAGTTTTATTCAATATTTATTAAGGAAATAATTTATTAAGACATTTCTAAAACAACTCTTACTGTACCACCATTAACGTCAATTAAATTATGATTTTCATCAGTTACACTAATTTCTAAGCCTTCAATTAGATTAGAAATAGGAATGTATCTATGGTAATTTCGTTCATGACTTGTCGGTCCACCAAATTCTGCATTAGGTTTGAATGAAGCAGTAATATTAGTTTCTCTGTGAAAATGAGCAGTAAGCTTTACAAACATTCGTCAGCAATGTAAAATTTATATTGATTAATTCGAATGGAATAATTTTAGGAACATCTTTAGCTATAGCTTTTTCTTTAGCTTCAACAACTTGATTACTAAAGCCAAGCAAATTTCCAATACTATCTGCTGTATCCATATACAATTTTACATCGCTTTTGATAACAATTCTGTTTAGAATTTCATCTGCTTTAAAGTGAATATTTGGCTTCTTTGAATGAATAATTTTTCTAATTTTTGAAACTATACTGACCTACAGGAATTTCTGCCATCTCTCCATCACAATAAAGTTTATTATTTTTCAATATAATATTTGGAGTTAAAATACTTCATAAAACCAGACTTGTGAGGCTTAGTATAACTATCTCATATTGGAACAGTTAATTGTTTTCTCAGAACAGATGATTTATCACTCAGTTGAAATAACATACTCATTTACTACCGAAAAAATTGTTAATAAATGAGCAAAATAGATTGGGAAATGTTGGTAATTTACCTGCTTAATTCAATAGAGATAAATGAAAAGTTGGTGAAAAGACATGTGCAGGAACTTTTGGGTAATGAGACTTTTAACTGAAAAACAAATTAATATACATGTTATGAATGAAAAGTTTGATGGTGTAGCTTTATAAAATAATGCAGATATACTATACAATTCAGTAGCATTGTATTCTGATAATAATCCAAATAAAATATGATCATGAAGAGGCAATAAACGTACATTTGATGAAACCAGTTGTTGATGACTATTTTACAAACTTAAGAAGACAAACTATATATAATTCAGATTTTAGCTAACCTGATAAAAGAGTGTGAGGGTTTAGTTAAAAATGTTTGGATGAATGATGTTCAACAATTAATCGATAGATTAGCAGTCATTCTTGGTGAAGAACTAGCAGGAAATAAAAAGTATCACAATGAAAAAGTTAGCATAGAATAGATGTTATGAAATAAATTTAGCGATTTCATAATCGATAATCCAAAACGAATTCCATATCTGATTAGATTTTTGAATAGTCTTCAACACACATTTAAAAAGTGATAAACACGGAAAAGATTTGGTAAACACTTTGATTAACAAATTACCATTTGAAACACATCTTCCTGGTTACCGACTTTGTGGTGCAGGAACGAAATTACAAGAAAGATTAGGTAGACGAGATGAAGGAATAAATCCATTAGATGAAGTTTGTAAAAAACATGCGATTACATACAGAGATCATAAAGATTTAGAAAAAAAATTATGAAGCAGATTAACAAATTCAGTTAGCTGCAAAAGAAAGAATGTATGCATGTAAGTGATGCTTCATCTGGATAAAAAGTTGCAGATACAGCAGTTAGAGGAATAATGTACGGAAAACGAAAATTAGGTATGGGTTTAGATCTTGATGAAAATCTTTATAAATTTTTTTCTATATAAATGAATAACTTTACGATTGATTATACTTTGGTACACAGTGGCATGACTAAACCAAAATCAACTAAATTAAAATTGAATAATGAACAATTAAATGCAATGGAAAAATTTTAACTGATGTTCAAAACAGGAAAAAAGAAAAGAAATTTGGTGGAAATTTAATTGTTATATAACCTATTCCTCTTGTGAAAAAAGTTATTGAATATCTAACAAAAAAGAAAGAAGGAAAAGGATTAACACAACATGAGGGTGGATTTCTTCCATTATTACTAGCTGCATTACCATATCTGGCAACAATTGGTTCACTAGCTAGAGGATCTGCAGCAATTGGAAATGCAGCATTGAACTAAAAGAATAATGATTACGAATTAAAAGAACAGGACAGAACAGACATAAAAAGCAACAGAGAAAAAGTTGATGTTGGACTAAAGAAAGCAACCAAAACTTTTCGATGAGTGCACTGAAAAGTTTATAGTCCTTAATTAAATTTTGATATAGAAAAACTTGTCAAACAGTTGAAAATTTAACTCTTTCGTGGTGTGTACATGACTGATGACTTACCAAATAAACCATCATCAAAAATTGAATGAGGAATAGTAAATTTAGATACATCTGAACATGTGGGTACTCATTGGATTTGTTGATATAAAAATAATGACAACAAATATGTTTTTGTTCATTTGGTGGTATACTAGTTAACTACTTGGGAAAAATGAACTATACTACAATGCTGAAAGAATAGAAAATTTTGATGAAGTAATTTCTGATTATTTGTGTCCATTTGTTTTAATATTGTTATGTGAGAATTATAATTTTAATGATATTTTAAATTTAATAAATGTACATTTTTGGAAATAAGATACATCTAAGCAAACTGAAGTGCTTAGTGCACCTGCATTCGATCTATAAAAAATCAAAAGTGAAATTGATCCAAAAATAGAAAAATATCAACAGTGAAATTGATCCAAAATTAGAAAATGTGATTGAGTAATTTCAATCATTAATAGACCCAAAGATATCCAATGGAATTAAACAATTTCAGAAAGAATTTAATGCTATTATTAAAGTAACTAAAGTTTATATTGGCTTTAAAAGTAGAACACTTTCTAATGTAAATGATGTAATTGAAGCGAAAGATGCAGTGAACAAACATATTTGGTAATGAATTATGAAATGATGTTACAATACCTTAAAACACAACACAATTAAGTAATTATGTCACTACAAAAGACCTTGACGAAGAAATAAAGCAGAATAATGTAAGTTTTAAACAAAATTTAACAAGCAGTTTGCCACAATTCAGTAGTTACTTTACCAAAAAGGAAATAGAAATACTTTTTTACAAATAATATGAAATATATGGTCCACAACTGCAAAGAGATAAATAATCTTTAAGATAAAGTATATGAAAAACAAATAATTCAGTTTTCTTTTATGATTGGAGATGAGCAGAAAATGCTCAATTTCGAAAATGATTTAACCCTTAAAAGAACTATTACTGGATGTAAGAACATAAATAGAGACATGAAATTTGAAGATTTCGATATTACAGTATGTGTGCGTGATAAGCTATATGTAATAAATAATAATCAATCCATAAAGGTACATAAATAATATTTTGTAACTGTCAGATTGACAGATTCTATTAAAACAGTTCCTGTAGGTGTTAAATTAATTATATTTGGCGAATTGCTGTCTGGTTCTGACCGAATTGCTACTTGAATCAAATGATGGTAATAGAATGGAACAATGATATAATCTCTTACTAAATTTTTATTCTATATCAATGAATAATCACACTTCACATTTAGTTCTTAAAAACCATCACATTTATTGTTTGAAGTGTAAGAAGTTTACTGAAACATAATCCACACAGATTAACAACAAAAATTAGAAGACAAAGAATTGAAAGTTTTTGTACAAATTCTAAATCTAAAAAGAGAAAAATTCGTTCAAAAATTTTTTGTAAGTGGTCTTGGTCTGAATAATATTTGTGAAGAAATAATTGATGAATTACATAAACAAATGAGAAAAATTTCAAATTAAGATGTGTTGTCTCTCTTCGTATAGATGATTTATTGCAAGCTGATCTAGTTAAAATGGACTCAGGTAATTTGAAAGGAATTTCAAAAATAAATTGGGGATACAAATATTTATTGACTATCATTGATGTCTTTCCAAATTAGCATGTGGTGTTCCTGTTAAAGATAAAACAATTAGCAATATGGTTGATGCATTTGAAAAAATTTTCATAGAAAGCCAAAACATTTACAGACAGGTAACAGAAAATAATTCTATAATAAAGATTTTCAAGAATTGATGAAAAAATACATCACTAATCATTATTCAACTTTTTCAGAATTAAATGCATCTGTTGTCAAATAATTTAACAGAGCACTTAAGGAAAAGATGTGGAAGAAAGTTGTCCTTCAAGGTAATTATAAATGGTTCGATTTAGTTCAAAATATAATCGGTGAATACCACAACACAAAACATTCAACTATAAAAATGAAGCCAATAGAAGTTAGTGCGAAAACTTTAAAAATAGGTATCATTGTATCTAATAAAAAAACTTAATTTAAAAAATGTGATAAACTGAGAATTAGTAAACTTACATGTCTTTTTGACAAAGGATATAAAGATAATTGGTCAACAAAAGTTTTTGAAATTGAAGATGTTATTCATTTTAATCCAATCACATTTAAATTGAAAGATAGTAAACGAAAATTTTATGAACAAGAACTGCAGAAAAATTATCCAGATGTATAATTAGTTCAACAGATTTTGAGGAAGAAAGAAGATAAAGTTTATGTTAAATTGTTAAGATTTGATAATTCACACAACAGTTGGCTAAAACAACATAAAGTAATTTTATAAGACTTGTGTTTCGAATTTTTCATACATATAACTAATATCACTAATCAACGCTTCCTGTTGGTAGTCACCCAAAATATTAAAATAATCTCAAGAGCAAACAATGCGTAAATTTTCCTTCATTCTTTGGTATAAATTCATTGAATTGAGATTGTATTTCAATCTTAACAGTTTTTCACAATTAGGATGTCAGTCTTAAATTTTATACAGCTGTCTTCGTAAATTTTTCCTATGAGGTCTAATCACATTTGGATTCATCATTGAGTAATTTTAAAAGAACGAATGTTGCTTTTAAATTTTTATTTACTGTTTGAGGAACAACAGGAGGTAATAAACTATTTATTTTTTCATTCCTGTTATTTATTGTTCCTGAAGCACTATCGACTGTTTCTCTCAAATTTTGAATTTGATCATCTTTTATTTTAATTCAATCATCTTCCAATTGCATTATTTTTGTGTTTAAATTATTCAACACTTGTAGTTATTGCATACAATAATCTTTGTGTTTTAATTACAATCATTGAACAATCTGAAGACATGGATTCTCATATTTGTTTATGCAATGAAAATAATCATCAGTTTGTAAAAACAAGCTCCAATCATATTTTACATAAAGATTGTATTAACAAGTGGTTAAAGGAAAAAAGAAAACCTTCCACTTTGTAGAACCATTATTAAAGAGAAAGAACCAGAAAGAGCTAAAATAGTTAACATGTCTGCTTTGATGGATGCTTATGAAGAAGCACTATATAATTGTAATGATGTTTCTAGGTGTTTGATGATGAGTATATACACTAAGTTGTAAAAATTATAAAAAATAACGTTTTCACATTTCTAATAATTTTTTTTCCTATATAAATTGAGCAGGTTCAACAAGAGTCTTGTGTGAAATACAAATTTGGCAAATATTGTAATACTGAGGAGTCAGTTGTTAATTTTACTTTACAAAAATACATAAAAATGGTTATAGAACTATGTGTAGACTATGTATAAATAAATATCATGTAAAAAATTAGAATGAAAGTCGAATTCCTTCTGTATGAGGAAAAAGTGTTACTAAATATTATTACAAACAATATTTACAACGAATTCGATTTGTGAAAAAAAATATTTTTAAAAATCTAATGAATTTCTTTTCATATAAATAAAAGAGCACAGTGGAATGATATGCAGCTGCTCAACTACGTGAACAAATGGAGCAATTTACTGTTGCTCAACTTCATGAATTTCGTAATAGAAATAACTTATGAGGATATAATAATTTTAGAAAAGTTGATTTAATTACAATTATTTTTAAAAATTCCATACCGAATGTGAGGGACAATCCTTGGAAACAATTATGCTATCATAAAATTGAAAATGATTATGTTTTCCAAACTAAGGAAGATAAACCATTAAAATGAATATTTCCATTTTCTACATATGTTTTGCCATAATTAAAGAAGATAAACCATTGAAAAAAATATTTCCACTTTCTACAGAAGTGTTTTCGAAACAAGAAACTAAGGAAGATAAACCACTGAAAAGATTATTTCCATTTTCTACAGATGTGTTTTTGAAACAGAAGACTAGAACCAATAAAGAAATATTATTTCCCTTTTATACTGATTCATTTGAGAAGCCAAGAGACAGAAAAACAATTAAAGATTATGTAGTTGATATAACATTTGCAAACAGATTACAAACTATAGATTTTGAAAACAGTATGGAATCACTTGAACCTAATAATTTCTTGTCTGCAGTGAAGACGAATACTCTAAAAATTGTGAAAGACAATTTGAGAATACATCGTTTTTTGAAGATAAATTTCAATTTATTTTGTGAGTACAAATTACAGACAAATGATAAAGTTAATGAATTTGGACAATAAACACAAAACTATACCATTATGACACAGAAGATATTTTAGCAAAAATATCTAACTTTCAGGCACAAGCATCTGGATGGACATTAAATAGAATTATTGGTTTATGACTAGCAAATTAACAAATACGTTCTACTAAAAGGATCATCTTGCATTAAGTTACCTGCAGAAATAAAAAAAAACAAAAATGCTTGCATCAATGTAAAAAATGATGTTAAAAAATGTTTTCTGTGAGCTATAAAATCAGCTTTGTATATTGTAGATACACATTCAGACAGAGTAACAAAATACAAAAATGTTGGTCTCAATCTTGATCAGAAACTTGAAAATATTGAGTTTCCTATAGTGATTCATCATGTTTTAAAAATAGAGAGTAGAATTAATATATCCATCAATGTCTGTGCATTTGATGGAGAATGTCAAGTGCATCCATTAAAACTTAAGAAAAGTAAGGGAGAAAAACAAGTAAATCTCCTTTATTTCAAGAAAGAAGGTAATTCACACTATTGCACCATAAAAGATTTATCTCAGCTTCTTTTTAGTCAAATCACCAAACATACCACAGCAAAATTTATTTGTGATTTATGTTTACTCAGTTTCACCAGTAAAGAAAAATTAGGTAATCATACATCAAAGTGGTTCAAATGGCTCTGAGCACTAGGGGACTTAACCTCTGATGTCATCAGTCCCGTAGGTGCTAGAAATACTTAAATCTAACGAACCTAAGGACATCACACACATCCACGCCTGAGGCAGAATTCGAACTTGTGACCATAGCAATCAAATTTCAAATTGTTTGTCTAAGTAGCCATTAAAAGTTGAAATCCCATTGAAAGGAACATGCATATTTTCTACAAATTATCAACATGCACAGAAAGTTCCATTAGTAGTTTATGTTGATTTTAAAAGTTTGATTTTAAAGATGGACAACTGTCAACCAAAGCTAGAAAAATCATATACAATAAAATATAAAAAACATGAACCAAGTAGATTTTGCTCCTACATCAAGCACATCTACAGAAATTATAAAATTCCTTTTGTTCATACAGGACAAAATCGTCATAAAAAATTTATAGAATGCATGAAGCAAGAGGTTAAAGAGTTTTGGAAAAAATTATTATTGAAGAAATGAACCCACTCACACCTGAAGAACCATCAAGATATAACTAATCGAAAGTTTGTGCACAATGTAAATGTCATTATACAAGAGATAAAAGAAAAGTTCATCATCATGATCATCTACCTGGAAATACATTGTTCTATTGTGCAATAATTGTAATTTGAAACTAAAGCATTCTGATTTTGTACCTATTTATTTACATAATTTGTCTGTATATTATTCTCACCTCTTTGTGAAAGAATTTGGTTACAATAATAAAGAGACAGAACTAATTCCACACAATGAAAATAGATACATTAGTTTTGACAAGAGTACAAAACATTTGAAAATGACATATTTAAATTTATGGCTTCATCACCTGGCAAACTAATCAAATTTGGAAAGTATCAAATGATAAACGTTAGGAAATTTTTCTCAACAGAATTATTTAATCTAGTGATCATGAAAGGCGTGTACCCATATGATTACATGGATTCTTGGAAGAAATTTGAAGAAACGCAATTACCACCAAACGAAGAATTTTACAATAAAATGAATGAATTTGGCATAAGTGATGAAGATTATGAACATGCAAAAATGGTTTGAGAAATATTTAATATGAAAAATCTTGGTTAACATCATGATTTATATCTAAAAACTGATGTTTTGTTGTTGCCTGATGTGTTTCAAAATTTTAGAAGAACTTGTATAAAAGAATTTGACTTAGATCCATCTTGGTATCTTACAGCACCAGGTTTATCTTGGGATGCAATGTTGAAAATGACTTGACAACCACTTGATTTGGCTCATGGTTATGATATGATTCTGATGGTTGGAATGGGAATAAGAGGAGGATTATCACACTGTTGCAAGAGATATGCAAAAGCAAACAATAAATATTTGAAAGATTTTGATGATAAAAGGATATAAAATTATTTAGTATATTTAGATGCAAACAATCTGTATCGTTATGCTGAGTCCATATTTGCCATATCGAGGTTTTGAATGGGATGAACCAAATAATTTAGATTGCGCAGAAATATGTGAGATGTCAAACACTTGTCGAGATGGATACATATTCGTAGTAGATCTAGAATATCCAAATGAATTACATGATTTACATAAAGATTTTCCATTATCTCCTGAAGGAAAAATTGTGCCAGGGACGAATGAAAGCAAATTGATAACTACTTTGAATTAAAAATTTTACCTCTGGAATATTTTATCTAAGAAGACACCATCATCATTTAACCACACAGTAAAGCTGCAAGCCCTCGGGAAAAACTACATCTGTAGTTTTCCCCTGCTTTCAGCTGTTTACAGTAACAGCACAGCAAGACCGTTTTGATTGATGTTACAAGGCAAGATCAGTCAATTGTACAGACTGTTGCCTGTGCAACTACTGAAAAAGCTGCTGCTGCTGTTCAGGAACCATATGTTTGTCTGGCCTCTCGACAGATACCCCTCCGTTGTGGTCGCACCTGCAGTACGGCTATCTGTATCGCTGAGCCACGCAAGCACCCCACCAACGGCAAGGTCCATGGTTAATTTGATTATCGTTATCGTTTTTCACTCAGGTTATTATACAACAGATACGTAGTGTAGCATGTCATGGGTATGTGCATGTAGTAGATCAAGATGAGCTAATCGGTTCCGAAATTACGAAATCTGATCGAAGAAGTAAATATCAAAAAATACATGAAAACAGCTTCCTTCTCATTAATGTACAAAATGGTTTCGTCATTAAACTTTGCTGCTTTAGAGGACCTCCATCAAAAGCGAGTGATCGTAGGACAATTAAACTTTGTGGAACCGTTCTTATTGACATGCAGAAGACAAATAGTGAATAAACCAATGACAGAAATCTCATTTTAATTTCCACTTGTGGAGTAACATAACAGCGCACCTTGATTGTGTTCCAGCTCAATATACCGAATGTGACGACCATCTGCATCGACGACAGACTGGAACCGTTTTAGAGATATCATTTCACAACTGTTCACAGCACTTTTCGAAACCTGGAGCGTAGAATGTTGAGTTATGACACAGCTCCTGAACAGTTTGAAAATCGCACATTGCTTCCAGTATTCTCACTCATGACAACAGCAGCTTCCTCAACAATTTGTCGAGCGATTAGCAGCCGGCCTCTCCCAAGAGCAATTCCCAAATCGCCATATAATTCGAACTTCAGAATCATGTTCTTCAACCACAGTGCGCAAAGAGAAGCTCTCCGTATTCCTTTAATGCGTCGATACTCGCGAAGAACAGCAACAATATTGATGTTGTTTTGATGAAATAAATTTAAGAGCAAAACCCTACCCACCTTGTCCCGACCCACGCTGACTGACTGCAACTGCAATGCACACTGATGCTTGTGCTTCAGCCCTACGTTACCGTTCCAACACCGGCGGCTAACGGCTATTCATGGCACTGACGCTATGAACAAAGCAAATCCTGCAGCGCACATTGTTATAGAGTTGGGTAGCCATAGGAGAAATGTTTCGTCGTCAACACTGGCTCAAGTCCCACCCTAAAATGGGCTAAAATGGAATGAAACTCTGTAGGAGCAAACAAGAACGAAAGTCAAAATTTCCATATTTCAGGAGAACGTCGAAATACTTGAATAAATGTATGGCCAGTAGTGCAGTTCTGAACAACCAATTTGTTAGTGATTATGATGTACACTGAGCGACTGGTACGCAGTTCAGATGCATCTTAAAACACCTTTCTCTCTCTCTCTCTCTCTCTCTCTCTCTCTCTCTCTCTCTGTCTCCCTCTCTCTCTCTCTCTCTCTCTCTCTCTCTCTCTCTCTCTCGCTATATATTTTCTCACTGGTTTGATGCTGCCTGCAACGAGTTACTCTCCTGTGCCAACCTTTTCATCTCACAATAGCTCTCTGTAAGTGCCTCTAGGAGCGCAGAAGTTATCACCTGATGCCTTAACAGATGTCCTATCATTATGTCCCTTCTTCTTGTCAGTGTTTACTGCATGTTCCTTTGCTCGCAGATTCTGTGGGGAAGCTCCATAATTGTTACCTTATCAGTCCACCTACTTTTCAACAATCTTCTGTAGCATGACGTTTCAAAGGCTTCGATTGTCTTCTGTCTTGGTTTTCCCACAGTCCATGTCTCGCTACCATGCAATGCTGTGCACTAAACCTACACTCTCAGAAAGTTCTTCTTCAAGTTAAAACCGTTGTTCCATTGCAGCAGACTTCTCATGGCCTGGAATGCCCTTTTCGTCAGTGCTAGTCTTCTTTTTGCCTTCTATTTGCTCCATCCGTCATAGGTCATTTTGCTGCTTAGGTATCAGAACTCCTTAACTTCGTCTAAATTAGTGATCTTAAGTTTCTCGCTGTTCACGTTCCTACTACTTCTCATTACTTTCATCTTCCTTCATTCAATTTACTCTCAATCTATATTCTGTACTCATTAGAATGTTCATTTCCTTGAGCACATCCAGCAGTCCTTCACTTTCACTGAGGACAGCAATTCCATAAGCGGATTTTATCATTGATATCGTTTCCCCTTGGATTTTAACCCTACTCTTGAACCTTCCTTTTATCTCCATCACTGATTCTTTGATGTGAGAAATGAACAATAGAGATGACAAACTACATACCTATCTTACCTCCCTTTTAATCTGGGCACTTCATCCTTGGTCTTCCACTCTTACTGTTCCCTCGTGATACTTGTACATTTTGTATATTATTGGCTTTTTCCTATATCTTACCCCCACTTTTCTCAGAATTTCGAACATCTTGCACCATTTGATACTGTCAAACGCTTTTTCCACAAATTCAATCAACGTATCTTGATTTTTCTTCAGTATTGCTTCCATTATTAACACCAACGTCATAACTGCCTATCTGGCACCATTACCCTCCCAAATCGAAATTGATCCTTATCTACCAGACCCTCACTTTCCTTTTCCATTCTTTTGTATATTATTCTTGTCAAAAACTTGGATGCACAAATTGTTAAGCTGATTGTGCGATAATTGTCGGCTCTTGATATCATCAGAACTGTGTGGATAATGATTTTCCGAAAGTCTGATGGTACTCATATATCGTTAGTCTCATACATTCAACGCACCAAGGTGAGTAGTAGTTTTGTTACTACTTCCCCCAATGACTTTAGAAATTCCGAGGGAATGTTATCCATATCACTTGCCTTATTTGATTCTAAGTCTTCCAAACCTTTATTAAATTCAGATTTTAATGCTGAATCCACTGTCTCTTCCCTGTCCATTTCTGTTTCTTCTTGTATCGTGTCACCACACAAGTCTTCCCCCTCATAGAGATAGTCAGTGTACTCTTTCCGCCTATCCGCTATCTCCTCTGCATGTAACAGTGGAATTCCTATCGAACTTCTAATGTTACCACACTTGCTTTTAGGTTCACCTAAGGCTGTTTTGACTTTTCTATATGCTGAGTCTCTCCTTCCGATTATAGTGTCTTTTTAGATTTCTTTACATTTTTCATGCAGACATTTTGCCTTAGCTTCCCTGCACTTCCTATTAATTTCGTTCCGAAGTGACTTGTATTTCTGTATTCCTGAATTTCCCTGTACATTTTTGTACTTCCTTCTCTCATGGATGAGTTGAACTACTTCATCTGTTACCCATAGTTTCTTCGCAGTTGTCTTCCTTGTACCTATGGTTCTCTTTACAACTTCTGTGATTGCCCTCTTTAGAGATGTCAATTTCTCTTCAAATGAACTGACCTAGTCATTATCGCAGTGTCTATAGTCTCAGAGAACTTCAAACGTATCTCTTCATTTCTTAGTACTTCCACCCCCACCTCTCTTCGCTCTGATACTTTCTGACTAGTCTCTTTAACCTCAGCCTACTCTTCGTCATTACTAAATTGTGATCTGAGTCTACATCTGCTCCTGAGTATGTCTTACAACCCAAAACCTGATTTCGGAATCTCTGCCTAACCGCTATAGAGCTGCAATCTTTCTTTACCTCCCAGACCTTTCCAAGTATACCTCCACATTTTGTTAGTCTTACTCCTCTTTCGTTTCTACCTCGAAGCCCTTATTCTCCCATAACCCCTTCTTCTACTACTTCCCCTACAACCGCATTCTAGATTTTCATCTCCCTTACTTACTTAACTGCTCGCTCAATATCCTCATATATTTTCTGTATCTCTTTGTATTCGGCTTGCGACGTTGGCATTTATACCTGAACTATTGTTGTTGGTGTTGGTTTGTTGTCGATTTCGATGAGAACCACGCTATCACTGAACTGATGACAGTAACTCACTCTCTGCCCTACCTTCCTATTCCTAACGAATCCTACTCCCATTATACCATTTTCTACAGATGTTGATATTACGCTATATTCATCTGGCCAAAAATCCTTGTCTATCTTCTATTTCAATTCACACACACACACCCCCTCCATCTAGGCTGAGCCTTTACATTTCCCTTTACAGGTTTTCTACTTTCCCTACGACGTTCAAACTTCTGACATTACATGCCCCGTCTCGTAGGATGTCATCCTTTCAGCGGTTATCCCATCTTATTATCTTGGTCATCTCCCCCTTGGTAGTCCCCTCCCCGAGATCCAAATGGAGGACTGTTCCGGAATCTTTTGCCAATGGAGAGATCATCATGATACTTTTTCAGTTGAAGGCTACATGTCCTGTGGATACATGTTGTGTCTTTAACGTACTGGTTTATATTGGATTCTGCATCCTCATGCCGTTCATCATTGTTGATTATTCTGCCTTTAGGGGCAGTTTCCAACCTCAAGGGTAGGAGAGTGCCCTAAACGTCTAACCGCTCCTCCGCCATTTTTGACAAAGCTGTGGGCTGAATGAGGGTGATTTCTTATGCCGGAAGTAGTCGGCTGCCATTGCTGAAGATTTTATTCAAAATTTAATCAATGGCGGGGTTCAAACAGGGGACCGAGAATGTTTTACTTACTAATCAAAGACGCTACCTCTCTCTTTTATCACATTTTTGTTCGTAATTCATAGTTGTATTTGTTCGGGGTGGACGTCCTATGACACTTGTTCAAGTTCATCGTTGATCCATTCACGCAGTTTTTTTTTTTTTTTTTTATTACAGAGGGCAGCTAGCCCTCTGACCGACCACACTGAGCTACCGTGCTGGCTATCTCTAGACCGTGGGTAGACAATAATTCGATGTTTGGAAACGAAGCCTCTAATGCAGAAGTAGAGCGAATGCTAGTGGAAGACATGTAGTAATACTTAAATACTTAGACAACCCACCATATCTGTTCACAATACCTCTGACTTTCCGAAGCTTTTTCCAACAACTGTTTTAATCAGAATCAGTGAGATATTCATTTCCTAACTCTTTTCCCAACAACAAAATATACATAGGACAACACTGACACAGTATCAGAGTTGAATGTATCAAGAAAACAAGAACAATTCATAAAAATGCGGTCAGCCAAAAATTTTAATGTTCAAAAACTGAAATAAATAATTTCAGTTTAACTAAAGTACCAGTCGTGGGAATTCAGGTCTGCCGCGCGGTGTTGCCACGTGGTCTTGGGCGTCTTGTCACGGTTCGCTTGGATCCCCCTTCGGAGGTTCGAATCCTCCCTTGGGCATGGACGTGTGTGTTGTCCTTTGCGTAAGTTCGGTTGACTTACATTAATTAGTGTGTAAGCCTAGGGACCGATGACCTCAGCTGTTTGGTCCTATAATCCTTACCACAAATTTTCATTTCCAGTCCAGGTCTGCCTAAGATACAAGCAACTGCTTTTTTATTTTTCAGCACATTTGTGCCACAATCGGTGGAGAATATCATTGTGGCCTATGGAATGGAAAGCTGTTTAAAATCATAGTTACTCTAACAAAAATTAGAATGACGAACCTTTTAAGAATATTTTGATTTGTACCCCATTCTGTAGACTGTTCCAGACGGTAGGGAAAAAAAGACATCAAAACACACACACACAAATCATGATAAAGAAAGGTAGAGAATGTAGATGAAGTTCAAATGTTGCACCATGAAGTGCTTGAAAATAAGTGAAATTCAAAAGGTACCAAGTAGAATCAGCAAACCAAACTATGTGAATGTTCGAAGACTGAACTAGTGAGTATGATTTAGTAAAAGCACTTGGTCTTTTTCTTTGTGTGTTTTCGCAAAAATGAGATTGGAAACGAGTACATGTAGCACAAAACTGACTGTTAGTAATCGCAAAATATAGTCCCGAATTATCTTCATGAAACGTAATTACGTTTGTATATAAAACGATTTCTTAATAAAGGGAATATACCTTACATAACCGTCATCTTGTCATAAACCTCATCACCTATTTTATCTACTCAAAGTTTTATGTAAAAACTGAAAAATTTTGTAAAGCAATGACTGAAGAGTGGACATGTGGCCACCGTCAATCCACCCTGGTAAGAAAATGTAAATGACGGACAAATAACTTAAAAAAAGTACCGTGATGTCAGTATTTTGGTTCAGTCTGAGGATGACAGAAGATATGCGACCGAAACGTCATTGGTGGGAATGGACATTTCATGGCTGCATGCGCGATATTTAATGGCTTTTTAAATACGCCGTGGATAACCGTGAATTCGGGACAAACAGGAGACTGTAGGTTCAGTTGCTTAATGTTTAGTAGAGAGTGTCTTCTGAATGCGTCATCTTTCACCATCTGATTCACTCCCGTAATATTTTATGTCTATGTACGGTCTGTGTAGAGACTTTCGCTGCTGTCAAGAACCTCGTAAACGTTCTGGGAAACACCAGACCACGTCTACTGTTCGCATTTCGTTATAGGTGTGTATCTATAGCTACTTGTGTTAGAGTGAATCGCTATCTCTCAAAACTATCCAAGTCCTAGAATAGCGACTAAAGTTTTTCAATTTGTTTTGTGGAAACAGTTAAAACATGTTTAGAACTTCTGCATATGGCGTGTGCATGAACAATAAATTCTAAATAATTCACCCTTTAATGCCGGATGTTTCGATTTTGCACCATACTAATGAGATTCTTAAAAATGGAAGGGTAACTGTTTCCGAGCACCAGTGCCGGCAGGTGCAGATTCCATGCGAATCTGATACTTCTAGAGGAACGTAATTTTTCTTTTTTTTTTTTTCTTCCAATAATAAGTTTGTTCAGGTATTGAGGGGTTAACTGTATTCGACGAAGATAATGATGATTATTGTTTTAGGGCGCTAAACGATCATCGACACCCAACCCTATTACCATGGTAGAAGATCACGTCATGCGCGAAACAAAGGGGTTGATCTTGATCATGTTCACAACCACAGTTGACATTAATGTTAGTTATTTATGAAAACTACCTCAGTTGTATTATTACACAGTTATTGTGTTATGACCTGTTTCTTTTGTAGAACATGTTTAGGCTGTCTGGAGTTAAACGAAACAGAAAATTCGGCTAAAGCTACAGCATGTTAATGAATACAAGAGGCAACTCACACAGATAACAACATTATACTAAATCCTCAACGAATTGTGCTAAAGTCACGACATAAATAGTCTGGTAGTCGTATGTAATGTTGATGAACAATTTCAAAAATAATGCTCATAAAAAAGCAGGAGAACCTTTGTGTCTATGAAGTAAGATCACAATACCTATCGGTGACATAATTTTACATAAAATCTGGCTATCACTGCCGAATGCTGCGCATAATTGTCATAAATCGTTAACTTAAGGGACCTCATACAGCACTGGGCCATTTTATGCAGCTACATTTACATGGATGAAGAATTAAATGTATTAGTGTCTGTCAATTATGTTCAGAATAGGAACGTGTTCAAAAAACACAGATTCTGTCTTACTATCAGCGAGAGCAAATTAGAGAGTGTAATCGTGCAGAGTTTGCGCGTATGGTAACCTTCGATCTGCGGTGCGCTTTATTCTCTCTCATAGCAGTTTGTGTGTCTGGTAATGACTGGGTATTAAAAACAATAATACCTGTTGCGGTTGGAGAGCGGATGGAACTACTGATGCTGCAAATTGTTTTAATTAGCTCTTCATATCGGAGACCCTGTAGTTGTGCAAACTGTTTCAGCTCGCTCTCCATACGGTAGCTGAAAGCGTCTTAAATAATGCGAATTTTATGTTGCGGAAGCAAAGGGAATTTTCGCATTTTGTAATTGCACACAGAAAAGATCTGCCAGAAGAGAATGTGATGGTCTTTTGAAGCTACACCATGACCATTAATTAAAACAATCTTAGAGATTCAAAATAAAATTTTGTATGATGACGACGCTGTGTGAGCGAAAGTATGGCAAGATGACACGTACTAGGCAAAAACAAGTTCGTAAGGAAAGAGCCAGTTTTTGTCAGATTTTTATTTTATCCATTACAAATGGTTTGTGGCAGCTTGGGACTATAAAGAATTGAGTTTGTACATAAAATAATTCTTTCTGCTGACTTTCACAATTATAAGTCATTAATTTGTTGTACGATGAGTTTCTGGAAACGATTCCTGTTTTCAAGTGCATTTGTTCAAGTGTTATAACATTTAAGCTTGCTGTTTTCCACTGGTGAGGTGCTGTGTTATTCTGTTTCAGTTATACGTTATTAATGACGAATTTAGAAAAAAAAATTTACTTATGGTTTTAAGCAGAATACGTTTCTGCGTAAGCAGACTGCAAGAAAATTGTAAATATTTTTTCCAATTTCACCATTGACTGTGTATAATGATCCATCATTGATTATAAAATTGCATTTGTTTAGGCGTACACATTACAAAAATGCAACAAAATAATGCAGTACCACAGACTTGGGAAACATCACGTATAAATGTTATAGTACACTGAAATGCATACTTCCAAATAGAAATAATTCTTCGGAATACGACGTGCTGGAAATTTACAAAGTACAATTGTGACTGGCAACTACAAAATTTATTTTATAAGGAAACCCATTATTCTGTTTTTCTTTTACCGTGTGGCTAAGCCCTACTGTTGCCACTGTACGGGCTAGGGTGCAGCTCGCCATTGGTTGTATAAAAATGAGGACCACAGTAATGTTGCTAGGCTTCAGGCTGTACGTAAATTGGTACAGCAAACACAGTGCTGCCACTTTGCGTCCCCAAGAGGGAATACGTATGAACAATAATTAACCCACAATCCAATTCAAATCGTCTGATCTGTTTTCCATAACGGAGTATATATACAGCCAATTACCCACTTATAGGAGTAGTAGTTCACCATGCGCGTAGGCAAGGTTGTTATTTCTACACACACAACTGTTCACGCGATGTTTTACACGAGCCCCAAAATTGAGCGGATATGATTCGAAATAAATGTTTAATCATCAGAGGTACTGCCAACTGGATTTTAAGTTACTACAAGATGTATAAATGTCCTTAATATGCAAATCACGTCGTGTAGCAAACCAGTACAGGGTGTATCAGCAAACCTTTGGCATTTTATAAAAGACATTTTCCGCCTCTTTTGTTATTACACTATCCAGTCACATTAATTTGACCACTGACTATGTTCCACGTCAACGCGCAGTAATTCTCACAGACGGCAGATGGCCCACTGGCCGTGGAGGAAATGTAAAGTGTTTCGGTTTGGACGTGAAAAACTACGGAATCGTAGTAGTAACACGGAAACGGAGCGAATTGTCTGATGATCAAAAGGGCATAACCATTGGCTTTCGGGCGAAGGATGGAAACATTTCCGAAATGGTTAAGTTTGTAAACTGATCTACATCTACATCTACATATATACCCCGCTAGCCACCAAGCGGTGTGTGGCGGAGGGCACAAGTCGCGCCAAAGTTATATTTCCCCCCTTTGTTCCACTAGCGGATGGCGCGAGGGAAAAACGACTGTCTGAACGCTTCAGTACGCGCTCCTATTTCCCTTATCTTTGAATGATGATAATTACGCGATTTGAAAAATGGTGGTAATAATATATGCTCTACATCCTCGATGAAGATTGGATTTCGTAATTTAGTGAGCAGCTCCTTCCGTTTAGCGCGGTGTCTATCTGCAAGTGTGTCCCACTTCAAACTTTTTATGAGATTTGTAACGCTCTCGCGATGGCTAAATGTACCAGTCACGAATCTTGCCGCTCTTCTTTGGACCTTCTCAATTTCTTGAAGCAGACGCAACTGGTAAGGGTCCCATACCGACGAACAATACTAACGTATTGTAAGCCATTTCATTTGTTGAAGAGCTGCATCGTTTCAGGATTCTACCAATAAACCGCAATCTAGAGTTCGCCTTACTCGTTACTTGTGTAATCTGATCATTCCATTTGAGATCATTTCGAATAGTCACACCTAGATACTTGACCGATGTTACCGCTTCCAAAGACTGATCATTTATTTTGTGCTGCCTTGTTATACGCAGTATGTAACACTTACTAATATTAAGAGATAACTGACAGTCATTACACCATGCATTTATTTTCTGCAAATCCTCATTGATTTGTTCATAACTTTCGTGTGATACTACTTTCCTGTAGACTACAGCATCATCGGCAAACAGTCTAAGGCCGCTGTCAATACCATCAACCTGATCGTTTATGTAAATCGTAAAAAGCAGAGGACCTATTAAGCAGCCCTGCGGCACACTTGAAGTTACTCTTATTTCTGTTGAAGTTACCCCGTTCAGCACGACATACTGCTCGCTGTCTGTTAGAAAACTTTCTATCCAACCACATATGTCATTGGGTAGACCGTAAACACGCACTTCTTGTAGCAAGCGACAGTGCGGAACTCAGTCGAATGCCTTTCGAAATCGAGAAATATGGCATCAACCTTGGAGTCGGTATCTAGAGCCTGTTGTATATCATGCACAAAGAGGGCCAGCTGTGTCTCGCATGACCGCTGTTTCCTAAAAAAGTGCCGGTTTCTTGGTTTCTGCAGATGAGCTGCTCAGAGTCTAGAAAGGTCATTATGTCTGAGCACAAAATATGTTCCATGATTCTACACAACAAATCGATGTCAGTGAAATTGGCCAGTAATTATGTGCATCCGATTTTCTACCCTTTTTATAGATTGCTATGACCTGGGCATTCTTCCATTCCCGTGGAACTTTCCGCCGTTCCAGTGATCTCTAATAGATGACGGATAATAATGGTGCTATATTTGTGGCATAGTCAACATAAAATCTTACGGGAATACCGTCTGGGCCAGATGCCTTTCTGGCGTCTAAGGATCTTAACTGTTTAACAATCCCAGATACACTGAACACTATGTCAGCCATCCTTTCGTTTGTTCGATAATTGAAAGGGGGAATGGTGCTGCAGTCCTCTATCGTAAACGAGTTTTTGAAAGCTAGGTTTATAATTTCGGCCTTCTGTTTATCAACATCAGTTACATTACCCGTACTGTCAGCAAGAGAAGGTACTGAATTATTTGTAGCGTTCATAGATTTTACGTAGTACGAAATTTTTTTGGCGTTATTTTTAGGATATGCAGATAAAATATTGCTTACAAATTCGTTAAAAGAGTCTCCCATTGTTCTCCTGACAACTGTTTTCGTTTCGCATAATTTCTGTTTGTCAGCGGGGCAGTCACTACGTTTAAAACGACTGTGTAAAATTCTCTGCTTTCTCAGCAACTTCCTAATATGTTTGTATTACCAAGGTGGATCCTTTCCCTCCCCTATACTTTTGCTAGGCACATACTTCTCTAGCACATGGTGGACAATACCTTTAAACTCCGACCAAAGACGCTCAATATCTTTGTGTCCCGCGCTGAATACGTGGAGCTGACTATGAAGATATTCATTAATGACACTTTCATTTGCTTTCCCAAACAAGAAAACTCTACGCAGTTTTTGTTTTTATTTTTTATTTATTTATTTATTTTTTTGTTTTTGTTTTTTGCAACTTCCACTGACATAGAAGCCACAACGACATTATGGTCGCTAATACTTTCTTCTAGATTAACTTCCTCAAAAAGATCAGGTCCTTTTGTCGCCAAGATATCTAATATGTTCCCATCTCGAGTTGGTTTTCTAACCAATTGCTCAAGGTTGTATGTTGAGGGCGCTCCTAGAATAACTTCACACAAATCTTTGCTTCTGCCCTCTGTGATAAACTTGTAATTTTCCCAGTCAATCGATGCTAGATTAAAGTCTCCACCTATAACTAATGGATAATTTGGGTGTTTACTTCCTATGTACTCAAGACTTTCCCTGAAACGTTCCGCGACGTTTGTTGCGGATGCTGGTGGTCTATAAAAACATCCTAATACAATGGTCAGTCCTTGTCTGATTGACAGCTTTATCCAGACTATTTCACAGTCCGACGCAGTATCGATCTCAACTGCGTGCCTTCGTGGTTATTAAGTATACCCTACACGGTAAAATTTTGCTATCCAAAAGCGGCGTCGAGACATCTGTGGTGTACCACGTGCCGTAGATGACAGGGGTGAACAACGGCTGCGCAGGTGTGTACAAGCGAATAGACGTACAAGTGTT
Organism: Schistocerca serialis cubense; assembly: GCF_023864345.2. Taxonomy (NCBI): domain Eukaryota; kingdom Metazoa; phylum Arthropoda; class Insecta; order Orthoptera; family Acrididae; genus Schistocerca; species Schistocerca serialis. The sequence goes on along the minus strand of NC_064642.1, from coordinate 501,319,341 downwards.
GAGTATCTGACCTCGCAGATGAAGCAAGGGGCTACCAACAGTGTCTCCTCAACGAGTATTCAGCGTACAAGCTCATCCACCCACGCGTACTGCTGTTCATCGGCGACGACGGCTGGAATTTGAACACCATTAGACGGCCACTGAGTAGTGACATGTAGCCTATTCAGATGAATCACGTTTTATACTCAATCCGGCAGATGGCTGTTGGCGTATACGGCCCTACAACAATACCTGGAAGGGTTCTGGTTGGAGGAGGGATCTTTATAGTGTGGGGGGATGTTTCCGTGGCATTCCCTGTATCATCTCGTTATTCTGGAAGGCACAGTTGATCAAGACAAGTACACATGTATCAAATCGTTCAAATGGCTCTAAGCACTATGGGTCTTAGCATCTGAGGTCATCAGTCCCCTAGATGTAGGACTACTTAAACCTAACCTAAGGACATCACACACAGCCATGCCCGAGGCAAGATTCGAACCTGCGACCGTAGCAGCAGCGTGGTTCCGGACTGAAGTGCCTAGAACCGCTCGGCCACAACGGTCGGCACACATCTATCCTCATGGACCACGTCCGCCTCTAAATGCAGCTTGTTTTTACTCGGCACGATGGCATCTAACAGCAGGGAAATGCAATGTGCCACATACCTTGTAGTACACGTGCTTCCTTCGAAAAATATCAGGATGAGTTTACCGTACTCCCCTGCCGACGCACCCCCTCAGATTAAAAAGCAATAAAGAATATGTGGTACCACCTCAATCCGGTTTGTGCTGTCATGAATCTTCAACCGTGAAAGCTAGCATACCTGACCACGTTACTGGAGTCGGCGTGGCTCCGCCTCCCCGTTGGTATCTTCCAGAACCGCAGTGGCACTCTCCCTGGAAGTATGCGCTGCAAAAGGTTGTTTTTCAGGATTTTAGAAGGTGGTTCCATTAATGTGACTGGACAGTGTAAAAGTATTTATTCACCAAGACCGCTGTGTCGCCCAATTATGCCATTCTCAAGTGACAGCCACAATGAAGTGCGTCAGTGTTTATTGTTCCTTTCTACAGGGTACTTCAGAGACTTTGCATCAATTTTCTATGGTGACATATCATGTTATGGGCAACACCTTTTCTTAGAAACAGAATGTTTTATGACGTTCCCCAGCGAGAGTTGGCATCGTTTCACGTATTATTGGTTATGCTCCTGACTGGCGGCAGGGTGTGTTGCCAACAATCCAGTCATCTGCCCCGTGTGGAAGAGGGCAGACCAAACAAATTATTCGCCTCTAAAATATCTTTCTGAGGTTTCAGGCACTCATTCTTAAATTTCCTTGTTCAGAATTACTCCTTCAATTTGTTGGGGTAGGTAGTAGTTACACTCATGATCACAAATTAAGGATAATGCTGATACATGGTGAAAGAACGCTCTGATGGGCGGTTTGCGGGTTTAAATCACCTTGGGGTATGAGCACGCGGTGCATTTGACGTGCACTCGTCGCACTGGCAGCAGTCCACATACGCAGAGGTGTGTTGGTGCATTTCAGAGTACGGTGCAGAGAGTAAGTGTGCAGAAGTTTTCAGACGTGCTAATGATCACTGTGTGTTGAAAACGGCTCAGAGAACACAAAAAATGGCTCTGAGCACTATGGGACTCAACTGCTGTGGTCATAAGTCCCCTAGAACTTAGAACTACTTAAACCTAACTAACCTAAGGACAGCACACAACACCCAGCCATCACGAGGCAGAGAAAATCCCTGACCCCGCCGGGAATCGAACCCGGGAACCCGGGCGTGGGAAGCGAGAACGCTACCGCACGACCACGAGATGCGGGCTCAGAGAACACATATTGATTACGTTATGAGGGGTAGAACACTATGGCGACTGGAGGCTGGTAAACACAGTAGGTCCTAGCACGGGCCCTCCGTGTGCCACAAAGTGTGATCTCAAGATTATGGCAACGGTTCCAGCAGACAGGAAACGTATCCAGGCGCTACAATACTGGAAATCCACAGTGTACAACACCACAAGAAGACCGATATCTCACCATCAGTGCCCGTAGACGGCCACGGACTACTGCAGTTATTCTTGCTCGGGACCTTACCGCAACCAATGGAACAGTTGCCTCACGACACAGTCTACAGACGACTGAACAGACGTGATTTATTCGCCTGGAGACCTGCGAGTTGCATTCCACTGACCCCTGCTCACATGAAAGCCCGTAGAGCCTGGAGTCAAGAGCACAGTACATGGTCATTGGAACAGTGTTCCCAGGTTATGTTCACAGACGAGTCCAGGTATAGTCTGAAAAGTGATTCTCGCTGGGTTTTCATCTGGCGTGAACCAGCAACCAGCTACCAACCCCGTAATGTCCTTGAAAGGGACCTGTATGGAGGTCGTGGTTTGATGCTGTGGGGTGGGATTACGATTGGTGCACGTACACCCCTGCATGTATTTGACAGAGGAACTGTAACAGGTTAGGTGTATCGGGACGTCATTTTGCACCAGTATGTCCGCCTTTTCAGGGGTGCAGTGGGTCCCAGCTTCGTCCTGATGGATGATAACGCTCGACCCCACCGAGCGGACATCGTGGAGGAGTACCTTGAAACAGAAGATATCAGGCGAATAGAGTGGCCTGCCTCTTCTCCAGACGTAAACCCCATCGAGCACGTCTGGAATGCTCTCGGACGACGTATCGCTGCACGTCTTCAAACCCCTACGACACTTCAGGAGCTCCGACAGGCACTGGTGTAAAAATGGGAGGCTATACCCCAGCAGCTGCTCATGTGTTTCGGGACGGTTTTGTCAACTTATCACCAATACCATGGACTTACAGATCTGTGTCGTGTGTGTTCCCTATGTGCTTATGCTATTAGCCCCAGTTTTGTGTAGTGCCACGTTGTGTGGCACCACATTCTGCAACTATCCTTCATTTATGAGCCTGAATGTAAATGCAGTACACCTCGTTAGTAGGGCCTGAAATCTCGTCGTTTCAGCGCCAGCGAATGCAATGGGAAAATAACTAACGTCGCCTGGTAGCGTCGGCGAACATTTTGTCATAACAAAAATTGTTCCCCATAGCGTGCTCCATCACCCTTATATGTTTGATGCAAAGAATGTGAAACGCACGGTATAAGTGACACAGACACCTGCCTTATTATACACATGTTATGTAAACATGGTCGACACAAGATCAGAATCTTCTTAAAAGGAATGATGTGCACTGGTGCAGTTCATACTAAGCTTGAGATTGGAATAACAGGCCGAAATAACCATCGCAGTGAATAAATACGAGTATATTTATAGTTCATTTAAAATAAATCGCGAGTTCTGACAGTTCAGTACGGAGCCAGTGGAGGGAAGCGTAGTTGCCAGCGTGTGCTGGGCGCGTCAGCAGTATAATAACAGGCGTACTTGACGCGGAACCTGGCAGCTTCCGCTGTATACGTGAACAGTAAGTCGGCCGATGTGCGATCATTCTCAAACAGTCTTAAAGATACTATTCTGTAATAAATTCTCATTCTCGCATATCTTATAGTTTAATGTGTCAGCTTCATGATGAAACGCCTATCATTTCGTTATTATTATTATTATTATTATTATTATTATTATTATCTTTCGATAGTAGGTAATCTACTGCAAGAACTTCTTAGTTTTCAGTGAAAAACTGGTGTCGATATGAATTTGTGTTTGGTGCGTGTTAGGTTACATGCTACTTCGTATTAAATTAAATATAGATAATACATTGAATCATCCTTTAAACTTGTAAATATATCGCTGTATGTTTCCAGTCTTTAGAAAAGGGATTATATGTAAAGCACTTTGTCACGAACTCGTGCGACAGTGAAAAAAAAAAAAAGAAGAAGAACAGAACGAAATACAAATTCCTCGTATCTCTTAAACGGTTTGAGACATCGAAACAATATTTTGACGAATGATATCACCAAAATACGAGAGTGTTTTGCCATATGATTAATTTCCATATCTACCGCGATATTCAAGCGACTATAGGTTTCTTCAGTGCCATAATGTAATTACTGAGGGCCATCGATAGCTGGTGAAACGAGAACTGCTGTAAGTTTTGTAGCTATATTAGTGTAGAAGAAGTTTCACGTTCATTTTTTATAGTAAGAATGGTCTGTTTCATAAACTATTGACCTGACTTTCACTCAATTGTTAGTTCAATAATAAACTATTTCAAGATCCTGTCGCAATTTCAAGTGCGCTAGAATGTTAATGAGATGAATCATTCTAAACTCTGCGGTTTATTGAGAAAAGAAACGACTTTTAACTTGCAACAAGAGAATATCCACTTGTACACAATAAATTCAACGGATCAGTGAAAGAAAGTTTCATTAATTACTTGAATTAGTTACTCCCCAACTAATGAGATCGATTGACGATCACTCACGGCATTCCTCAAATAAGGAATCCACTTCTTTGAACGAAAGTAACTTAGGTTTATAGCCGTCTCAAGCTCCTTTGCCACTTTTCAAGGAGTTCTTCACCTTCTTTAATTGTTTTCTGTATCTATCTTTATTGTTACTTTCTTATCAGATGTTCTTCAGAAGTAATTTTATTCAGTTCTACAAGCAACCTTCCACAACTATTTTGTCACTTATTCTTCTTCACGTTGTCGTCGTTATTTGTATATTTCCGATAAACTTCCAAAAATTTCAACACGTCCTTGCCAGATCACTAGCACATATTTCCTTCCAGTTTTCCATCATGGCGACAAAGTACCACAAAAAAAAAATCAAAGAAAAAACTGGCCCGCAAAGTCTGATAACAAGAGAGCGACCAGCGATTTGAGCCACCAGACGAGCGACAAAAGCGCTCTGTAGCGATGACTAGGTCACATGACCGCAACGCGCGGCTACTGGGATTGAACACGCTCAAACTCAGACGCAACTAGATTTTAATAGATGCTAGTCGAGTCAGTAACAGCAAGTACTTTGTTACAAGTAGCGATTTCTGCTGCTGTTCAAGTAGCAGCCACAAAAATCACTGCATGCGTCACGGCCTAATAAAAGTCCATGCGGGAACTGCTGTCCTTGTTAAAGCACTGCATGACTGAAGACGCAAGCAAACAAAAAATAATGGGAACACGCTCTTTCTCGATGTGAGGTATTTCACCACAAGTAACATATTCCGTCGATTCGCGGTCGACCAGTGTTGATATCATCAATAGAAATTTTACATAGGGTGTAGTATAATCCAGCTTCGCGTTTCTTCTCGCCTCTCACTACTACTGACCCTTACGGTGTGCAGAACAACCTCCCATAAGCTCCAACAACATCTTCGCCAGTGCTTGAGTGGTGCTGGAGCCCATTAAAAAAGTTAAAAAAGAAAGAGGAACATTCAGATGAAGTACGCGCAAAGCTACAACTCATCGCCTGCATCGTTATTTTGCTTTAATTGTCTTAAGATGTGCAACTTGCAAAATACCTACCTTTGCCTTTTGTCCAGTAGCGCCATAATTTCTTTGCTCCCCAGTCCGACTCATTACGTCTTCATCACTTGTACGATGTACGAGGGCAGTTCAATAAGTAATGCAACACATTTTTTTTCTGAAACAGGGGTTGTTTTATTCAGCATTGAAATACACCAGGTTATTCCCCAATCTTTTAGCTACACAACACTATTTTTCAACGTAATCTCCATTCAATGCTACGGCTTTACGCCACCTTGAAATGAGGGCCTGTATGCCTGCACGGTACCATTCCACTGGTCGATGTCGGAGCCAACGTCGTACTGCATCAATAACTTCTTCATCATCCGCGTAGTGCCTCCCACGGATTGCGTCCTTCATTGGGCCAAACATATGGAAATCCGACGGTGCGAGATCGGGGCTGTAGGGTGCATGAGGAAGAACAGTCCACTGAAGTTTAGTGAGCTCCTCTCGGGTGCGAAGACTTGTGTGAGGTCTTGCGTTGTCGTGAAGAAGGAGAAGTTCGTTCAGATTTTTGTGCCTACGAACACGCTGAAGTCGTTTCTTCAATGTCTGAAGAGTAGCACAATACACTTCAGAGTTGATCGTTTGACCATGGGGAAGGACATCGAACAGAATAACCCCTTCAGCGTCCCAGAAGACTGTAACCATGACTTTACCGGCTGAGGGTATGGCTTTAAACTTTTTCTTGGTAGGGGAGTGGGTGTGGCGCCACTCCATTGATTGCCGTTTTGTTTCAGGTTCGAAGTGATGAACCCATGTTTCATCGCCTGTAACAATCTTTGACAAGAAATTGTCACCCTCAGCCACATGACGAGCAAGCAATTCCGCACAGATGGTTCTCCTTTGCTCTTTATGGTGTTCAGTTAGACAACGAGGGACCCAGCGGGAACAAACCTTTGAATATCCCAACTGGTGAACAATTGTGACAGCACTACCAACAGACATGTCAAGTTGAGCTCTGAGTTGTTTGATGGTGATCCGTCGATCATCTCGAACGAGTGTGTTCGCACGCTCCGCCATTGCAGGAGTCACAGCTGTGCACGGCCGGCCCGCACGCGGGAGATCAGACAGTCTTGCTTGACCTTGCGGCGATGATGACACACGCTTTGCCCAACGACTCACCGTGCTTTTGTCCACTGCCAGATCACCATAGACATTCTGCAAGCGCCTATGAATATCTGAGATGCCCTGGTTTTCCGCCAAAAGAAACTCGATGACTGCCCGTTGTTTGCAACGCACATCCGTTACAGACGCCATTTTAACAGCTCCGTACAGCGCTGCCACCTGTCGGAAGTCAATGAAACTATACGAGACGAAGCGGGAATGTTTGAAAATATTCCACAAGAAATTTCCAGTTTTTTCAACCAAAATTGGCCGAGAAAAAAAATGTGTTGCATTACTTATTGAACTGCCCTCGTACATGTCTAATCGTCATCATTCTCTTATAACATCATATTTCAATATTTTCTCTTCTCTTCTTGTCTGGACTGTTTCCCACACTCTAGACAAATACCTTCACGGAAAAAAATCCTATCATTCAAATTTATATACGTGGTTAGCAAATTGCTCTTTTCTAGAAATACTTTCCTTGCTATTGTCAGTCTTCGGTCCTCGTTGCTTATTTTGCTGTTCGAAAAGCTAAATTCGACGACCTTCCATTACTCTTGTTATCAGGTTTCTTACTGTTCGCCTGATGACCTTCTTCCGAGACGCTGTCCTTTCTGTTCAGTTGCCCTTTCAAGTTGTTTACCGTCCCTACCAGAACTGCGGCTTCATCAGAAATCTAAGTGTTAATTTCTTCTGCCTGCAACGCCATGTGGGCGATTTTCATGGTGCAGACCGACCAAAGTTCTGTCTAAAGAATGATAATTTCCAATCATGCAGGACTGACCTGGCGAATGAGTACCTCCATTAGGACGTCACACGTCTGGCACTGGATTTGTATTCTGTGAATTTACGTGGAGCACACTAGGCCGTATTAACAGCTCCAACATAGTCCACTGCCAACACCGAGAGAAAGCTTGTCGAGTAACGGGTGGCGTTACTGTAAGCCTTGTTTGATTACCTGCTGCAAAGTATGGGGAGCTTTGTGGTTGCCTTGCAAAGGCATTAACAATCGAACCTTAAAGAAACATACTATGAAATTCTGAAAAGATTATAATGTTGTGCAGACTTCAGAAGTAGAGATCAGTGCGTATACACTCGATGAGGGTACATATGAGAAGTTTCTGGCCATGGGTAGTGAACTGAAGTGGCGCCATCATGTGGGCCAGTCATTCAAAAGTCTCAGATCCAGCTCTTTTGTAGACGCTCATTATGTTGACCTCCAGACCATATTGTTAGCATACTTCACCCACTATAATTCAGTTACATCCTATGGCGTAATAATAATACATCATGATCCATAAGATAGTGTCACATTACATTTCTTCCAGCACCAGTGGCCGACGGCCTTCACTTAACGATCGAGAGTAGCAGCGTTTCCGTAGCTGTGTCAGTGTCAACAGACAAACAACACTGCGTGAAATAACCGTAGAATTTATGTGAGGCGTACGACGAACATATCCGTTATGTGTGTCTTGTGTGTAGCGAAATTTGGTGTTAGAGGGCTATGGCAACAGAAGATCAACACCAGTGCTTTGCTAACACCACGATATCGCCTGCAGAGTCTCTCTTGACTTCGTGACCTTATCGGTTGGACCCTAGACGACTGGAAAACCGTGGCCTGGTCAGATGTGTCCCGATTTCAGTTTGTAAGAGCTGAATTGGGGTTCGAGTGTTGCACACCCCATGAAGCCATGGATCCAAGTCATCAACAAGGCGCTTTACGAGCTGGATTTGACTCCATTATTGCATAGGCTGTGTTTACATTGAATGGGCTGGGTCCCTTGGTCCAATTGAACCGATCATTGACAGGAAATGGTTATGTTCGGCTACTTGCAGACCATTTACAGGCATTCATGGATTTCATCGATATGATGGTCAACTGTGGTCTTGAAAAGGACCAAGATGATGTTTCTGGTGTGAAAGGATCAGCAGCCAGAGAAACCTGACGCCCAGGGAACGCCCGATTTCAAGTCTTATCTTGGTCGGAAATCATTGCAATCTTCGTGGAGGCTCCATGGATACGCAGAACAGTGGCTGCCAACAAGGAGAGACTGAAAGTGGAACAGGACAGTGCCCATCCACTGCACGGACATCATCCACCACAGCAACGGCTGAGATCGCGAAAGAGCTTCCTGAGAACATCCGAGAAGCTCACCATTTCACCAGAGAAGGCAAGGCTGGAGTTATGGAAGAAGTCGACGCCTCACCTGCAGAAGCCAGAAGCTGAAGAACTACCACCTGGGCACAACGAGAGCTGGCTGGTGTGGAAATCTTTAAACATATTACGATCAGGAGTTGATCGATCAAGAGACAACCTGAAGAGATGGGGATTCATAACAGAAGATGCGTCCTGTGGTTGTGGACCAGAACAAACCACTAGCCACATGCTCCAGTGTCTTTTGTGCCCTACATCCTGCACGAAGATTGATCTCCTACCAGCCACTCCAAGAGCCTTGGAGGTTGCAAAGTACTGGGCACGTGTAATATAAATACAATTTGTGTATACATATGTACTGAAATTTTCTATGTTTTTGATTCGAGAATAAAAAAAATGGATTTCATCTTCCCAAACAACGATGGAATTTTTATGAATAAGAATGCACCATGTCACCGGGCCACAGTTGTTCGTGATTGGTTTGGAGAACATTCTGGACAGTGTGAGCAAAGGTTTGGAACCCAGATAGCCCGACATGAATTCAATCGAACATTTATGGGACATAAGCAAGAGGTCGAGTCATACACAAAATACTGCACCGAAAAAACTTTCGAAATTCTGGATCGCTATAGCGGTAGCATGGCTCAATATTTCTGCAGGGGACTTCCAACGACTTGTGGAGACCGTGGCACGTCGCATTGCTGCACTATCCCGGGTAAAAGTCGGTCCGACACTATATTTGTGGTTATCCCAAGATTCTTGTCACGTCAGTGCAATGTTTTTGTCTCATCAGTGTGTTCCGCAACAGATTTCATTCTCTCTGTAACAAATGTATCTCCGCAGATAGAATGTTTCGAGGAACTCAATCGTTCAAGCTACAGAATGTTGGAAAAGTTTGTCGTCAAAATTATTTGCATAACAGAATCGGAGGAGATGGTATTAGATTTATTCGTTAGCACCCAACTCGCCTGTGAACTGTACGTGTCGTAGTTACTAAGTGAAAAGCACTGATAGAACAGAAACACTGTCCTCAACTTAAACAACGAGAGCCAAGAGTTCAGGTCTATTTATGGTTGGCTGATTTTGGGAAAGAGTTCAAACAGCGAGGTCATCGGTCCCATCGGATTAGGAAAGGATGGGGAAGGAAGTCGGCGGTGCCCTTTCAAAGGAACCCTCCGGCATCCGCTTGAAGCGATTTTAGGGAAATCACAGAAAACCTAAATCAGGTTGACTGATGGCGTGTTAGAACCGTCGTCTTCCCGAATGCGAGTCCAATGTGCAGACCACAGCGCCACCTCGCTCGGTATCTATTGATGGATTAAATTGTATTGCAAGTATTAACAGAAAATCCTAACACATTATGATCTTACGTTAAATCAGTAAACGGATCGAAGATATCTCCAGACACTCTGTGACCAAAATGACATCGAAACGGACAATGACAGGGAGAAGGACGAAATATTAGACGCCTTTTTTCAAAGCTGTTTCACCGAGAGAGATCATACTGCAGTTTGTTCTTTGAACTATCGCACGAACATCAAAATGATAGATATCGAAATAAGTGACCATAGTGTAGAAAATGAACAAATCGCCCGAGTAAAAGCAATAGTCCTGAGGACATACCAATATAATTCTGCACAGAGTACGCGAAAGAATTAGCTCCTCATCTAGCAGCAGCATCTTGCCGGAGGAGCAAAGCGTCCCTTGCGATGGAAAAAAAAGGCGCAGATAATTGCCGTTATCAAGAAGAGACGTCGAACAGACACACAAAGATGTAGATCTACATCTCGGACTTCGGTTTGTTGTCTAATTTCGGAACACTGTTTATACTTATGATATTTCTGGAGATGGAAAATCTCCACTGGTGGAATAAAAGGATATCCGCAAACAACGATCGAGTGAAATCCAGTTCATGGCGAAAAATTTTCTAATGTCAAAGTAACATCGGGCATATGGTTCAAATGGCTCTAAGCACTATGGGACTTAACAGGTCATCAGCCCCCTAAACTTAGAACTACTTAAACCCAACCAACCTAAGGACATCACACACATCCATGCCCGAGGCAGGATTCGAACCAGCGACGGTAGCAGTCGCGGGCATACCACAAGCCAGTATTACAGGAACATCATTTCTCACAACGTATGTACACGTGGTAAATAACCTTATGGATAACGTCTAGTTCCATGAGACTACTCGCGCATGATCGTGTTGTATACAGAGACGAAACATCCCGGATTGATATCCAAACAAAATCACTCATATTCAGGAGAAGCTTCCTGCTGATTTGCCAGCAAGACAAAAATTCGCTTTGGAATTTGTGGCTTGCATGGAAGTTGTCAATGAATGGCCGTGGAACATTCTGTGGGCAGTTGAAGCCCTTTTCCATTTCCAAAGACATGTCAATACGTAGAATTGCAGAATACGGGCAAAGGAAGCCTTAGACTACACTCACTACCAGTGCAGTGAATGTGGATTGTAGACGTAGGAAGAATTCGAGTTTTACAGAAGTCAAGAATGATCTCACACACGCATACAGACACAGACACACACACACACATACACACACACACAGAGAGAGAGAGAGAGAGAGAGAGAGGGAGAGGGAAACGCGCGTGCATGACAAAGAATCCTTGAAACCGACGAGGACCTCAAACTGATTTCATATTTGTAGATTTCCAGAAAGCTTTAGATGTTATTCCATCCGAGTGGGTCTAATCTACTTGCAAGTGCGTGCTTGTGGAGTGTCTCCTCAGTGATGCGAGTGAATTCGTGGTTTGCTGTCGGAAAGGTCATAGTTCGTGGTAATTGATGGGAAGTTATTTAGTAATGCCTAGGTGCTATTTGCTCTCCGCTGTTCCTAATGTATATCAACGATTCTGCAGACAATCTGAGAAGCAAACTTTAATTTTTTGCTGATCATGGTGTAGCGTACCGTCGAGTAAAGCCATCAGAAGACGAAATTAACTGCAAAATGTTTTTGGCAATGTACACTGACGGAAAAATAGCCCAACACCAAGAAGGAACTGTGCGACAAAACGAAAGTTGCTGGGTGTGTTTCTGAGTCTGAAAGATGACGTCTATTCACATTTCTCAGCAGTCGCTTAAGAGTGGCCATAGCAGCGACACTATCAGGATGCAAATCAGGTTTGCTTTAAATACACGCTGTAACAGTCGTGAGCGTCAGTTACCTTTGAGACTGAATGCGGTGAGTTGAGGTCAGTGAATAACGCCTTTAAGGTGACAAAGACGCCATTATCAACTCCTCTCTGAGTTGAACGATGTCGTGTAATAATGTTACGAAAATATGCATGTTCTTGTGCAGTACTGCAGAAAGACTCGACAGGAGTGAAGCCACTCTGGATAATAGCTGGTAGCAGTGGCCAGGAGGATGTACAGTCCCAGCAATAGCGCGTTCTGGGTGTCCACGGAGAACGACCCAGAGCGAAGAGAGGGAAACAATTTGAGCAGCAGTTGGCACCACAGAGTCACAACAAACTGTTCTAAATCCGTTATTCGAGGACAGCTCCGAGCCAGTCGCTCTGCAGCGTGCATTCCACTGACCGCAAAGCGCCGCCATTTGCGACTCCAGTTGCGTCGAAGTCATAGGAGCGGCAGAGTGGAAGTCTGTCGTGTTTCCTAATGAAAACTGGTCCTGCATCGGTACCAGTGATGGCCGCATGTTGTTTAGAAGGGAGCCAGCTGAGGGCCTACAATCAGTCTTTCGGCGTGCTAGGTACTGTGGATCTGCACGAGGAGTTTTGGTCTGGGATACGATTTCATATGACAGGGGGAGCACTCTCATGGTTATCCTACGCATCTCACACATGCATACAGACACAGACACACACACACACACACACACACAGAGAGAGAGAGAGAGAGAGAGAGAGAGAGGGAAACGCGCGTGCATGACAAAGAATCCTTGAAACCGACGAGGACCTCAAACTGGTTTTTGGAAACCCAGAATCTACTATGTAGGAATCAACATTGATTCCGGACACAGCGATCGTGTGAGACCCAACTCGCTTTATTTGTTCATGAGACCCAGAAAATATTAGATACAGGCCCCCAGGTAGATGCTATTTTTCTTGACTTCCGGAAGGCGTTCGATACAGTTCCGCACTGTCGCCTGATAAACAAAGTAAGAGCCTACGGAATATCAGACAGCTGTGTGGCAGGATTGAAGAGTTTTTAGCAAACAGAACACAGCATGTTGTCATCAATGGAGAGACGTCTACAGACGTTAAAGTAACCTCTGGCGTGCCACAGGGGAGTGTTATGGGACCATTGCTTTTCACAATATATATAAATGACCTAGTAGATAGTGTCGGAAGTTCCATGCGGCTTTTCGCGAATGATGCTGTAGTATATAGAGAAGTTGCAACATTAGAAAATTGTAGCGAAATGCAGGAAGATCTGCAGCGGATAGGCACTTGGTTCAGGGATTGGCAACTGACCCTTAACATAGACAAATGTAATGTATTGCGAATACATAGAAAGATTGATCCTTTATTGTATGATTATATGATAGCGGAACAAACACTGGTAGCAGTTACTTCTGTAAAATATCTGAGAGTATGCGTGCGGAACGATTTGAAGTGGAATGATCATACAACATTAATTGTTCGTAAGGCGGGTACCAGGTTGAGATTCATTGGGAGAGTCCTTAGAAAATGTAGTTCATCAACAAAGGAGGGACCGAGCGAGGTGGCGCAGTGGTTAGCACACTGGACTCGCATTCGGGAGGACGACGGTTCAATCCCGTCTCCAGCCATCCTGATTTAGGTTTTCCGTGATTTCCCTAAATCGTTTCAGGCAAATGCCGGGATGGTTCCTTTGAAAGGGCACGGCCGATTTCCTTCCCAATCCTTCCCTAACCCGAGCTTGCGCTCCGTCTCTAATGACCTCGTTGTCGACGGGACGTTAAACACTACCCACCACCACCACCAACAAAGGAGGTGGCTTACAAAACACTCGTTCGACCTATACTTGAGTATTGCTCATCAGTGTGGGATCCGTACCACATCGAGTTCACGGAGGAGGTAGAGAAGATCAAAAGAAGAGCGGCGCGTTTCGTCACAGGGTTATTTGGTAACCGTGATAGCGTTACGGAGATGTTTAACAAACTCAAGTGGCAGACTCTGCAAGAGAGGCGCTGTGCATCGCGGTGTAGCTTGCTCGCCAGGTTTCGAGAGGGTGCGTGTCTGGTGCTTCCCCCTACTTATACCTCCCGATGAGATCACGAATGTAAAATTAGAGAGATTAGAGCGCGCACGGAGGCTTTCAGACAGTCGTTCTTCCCGCGAACCATACGCGACTGGAACAGGAAAGGGAGGTAATGCCAGTGGCACGTAAAGTGCCCTCCGCCACACACCGTTGGGTGGCTTGCGCAGTATAAATGTAGATGTAGATGAAATTTGTACCCCATTCTGGTGATTTGGCCTGTTGTTCTGCTATTCATACACAACATTGGTTCAAATGACTCTGAGCACTATGGGACTTAACTTCTGAGGTCATCAGTCTCCTAGATCTTAGAACTACTTAAACCTAACTAACCTAAGGACATCACACACATCCATGCCCGAGGCAAGATTCGAACCTGCGACCGTAGCAGTCCCGTGGTTCCAGACTTACACAACATTCCAGAGGTTGTTTTCTAACAGGATAACACTCGCCCACATACCACTGTTGTAACCCAACATGGTATACAGAGTGTCGACATGTTTCCTTGGCCTGTTCGATCACAAAATCTGTCTCCATTTGAGCACATATGGGACATCATTGGATGACTACTCCAGCGTCAGCCAAAATTGGCTTTAACCGTCCCCGTATTGACCGACCAAGTGCAACGGGCGTGGAACTCCTTTCCACAAACTGACATCTGGCATCTGTGAAACACAAGGCATGCACGTCTTCATGTTTGCATTCAACAGACTGGCGGTTACACTGATTTCACATTTACGATGGCTTATCCCACGCTTGTATTAACCTGCTATCTTCCAATTTTAGTGCAGTTGCAACACAGTATGTTGATCCACATACTGCGTCTGCAATAGTGAAAGATGCTTCTCAATATTCATATCCTTGAAGTATTGTGAAATATTATCCTAATAATACTGTAAAGAATAATCCCTGCAGTGCTTGAGTATGATTAGATTCTGTAAGTCTTAAACATGGTAGATGTCATTACTCTACAGTAATTATGTTTTGGTGTTGCTATTTTTTTCCATCAGTGTATGTGCGTGATGTGAAAAGTGGCATTTGCCCCTAAGCATTAGAAATGTGAAATTGCTCACGGCTACTCAAAAGTTTCCGCTAAATTTCATTTACAACATGAGTCACAAAAAATTTAAAGGTTCTCGATTCATCTAAATATATAGGGATAACAGTTACGAACAACTGAAACTTACATGATCACATATTAAATTTTGTGGGAAACGTGAACGAAGGACTGTGTTTTATTGGTAGAGCACGTAGAAGATGCGAAAACTTACTAAAGAGGTATGCACTATGCTTTTCTGTCGTCTTCTGGAATATTTTTCCTTTTATCGCGATGTGGGATCCTTAGTACTTATACATCTCTACTGGGGCATCGAAAAAGTGCAAAGAGCGGAAGCTCATTTTGTTTTACCGCGAAACTGGAGAGCGAGTGTTACGGATGGGATAAGCATGTTGTGGTAGCAATCACACAAATAAAGGCATTTTTCGTTGTTGCGAGTCCTTTTCACGAAATTCCAATCACTATGGTTCCCCCCAAATGTAAAAATATATTCTTGACTCCCGCCTACATATGGAGAAATGACTCTCGTAACAAAAAAGGTAATGGAGAAACAGAGCTCGCATGGAAGGATTTCGTGATATTCGAGCGCGGAGAATCGTCTAATAGTCGTTGTTTGATTCGTCTACCAAAGAAGAAAGTTTGATATTCTCGCGGTTTGTCCTGATTATTTTCACTGCATTGTTAGCTACGAGGTCTGTTCTGATGATGTATCGCTGCTCGGGTGTAGGTGGTGCTGTTTATAGCAGCCATCACCATCCGCGGTGCGTACCTCATATTGGGTACGTGTACCATGTGATACGGCAACAGCCATTCCGCGAAGATGCGCAATAACGGCCGCAGTGTGGCTGCGTGGCACTATATACACCGCTACCCCCGCAGCTTTCACTCGATTTCGCTCGCGCGACTGCGTGACAGCGCAGCCGCTGGTGGCGTGCTTTCTATTGGGCCCTCTGCGGCGGCCTCAGCGATTGACTGACAGACACAGTGGCGGCGTTACCCCGGTAACAGCCTCTGGCAGAACGCGCAGCGCCTACTGCTGTACTCCGCGCCTACGCTCCTTGGGCCCCGGTGGCAATCTCCGAGCACTGCGGGCCCTCTCGGTAATTGCATCGAATTAATTACGGGGAAACTTCGGTAATCACGTGAAACGCGATAGGCGGCGGGCGGCGTACCGTATTTGTTGCTCAAACTCGCCGCTTGCCCCGACGTTGACTCCGCTCCCAGCTAAGCGCCGCGGACGCTCGAGGTGTATCGCTGAGCCAATCCCTGGATCAGCTTTGGGGATAGCGCCATCTTCCTCTGCCGTCGAGGCGGCCGTCTCTCGCTGCAACCCGCAGAGCAAACCTATCTACCGCTACATCGCGACTGTAAGTTGCTCCCTCTACACTCTACATTTGCCAGGGCAGCCCCAATCTACCACGGAAAGTGTACCTACCAGTATAGCGAAATTGTAGTTATGTAGCTACTCCCCCCCCCCCTCTCTCTCTCTCTCTCTCTCTCTCTCTCTCTCTCTCTCTCTCGCTCTTTCTCTCTCTCTATGTGCATGTGTGTGTGTGTGTGTGTGTGTGTGTGTGTGTGTGTGTGTGTGTCTTTATGTCTTTATAATAGCTCGTTGTGCAGATTTTGTATAATACTGCTCGTTATACACGGTGTCCCAAGAGGAATGGTTAATATTCAGAAATATGGCAGAAAAGATCTTTCGAAAAAAAAAAATCTGTTAACATGGCCTCTAAAATAAATACCTTAAGAGCACTGCTTCACGTTCGATACTGAGAAACACTTCTCCTGCAAGCTCTTTGCTTTCCGTATTTTGTGAGGTGGTAGTATGGACCAAAACAAGAAAAAAAGTCTAGTAAACATGATGTGTAAGAGCCACGAACACTTGTTCACCTTCGCTATCGTGAACCGATTTCTTCCATAATAATGTAGCCCGATGCAAATGAATTAAAATTTGTACCAGTACTGGCACTTGAATACACATTTCCTGCTTACAATGTAGATGTGATAACCATTAAGCCACATTGGCATTGCAGCTATGCCAGCTGCAAGGAAAACCATGCAACGTCTTCCTCCCCGCGACAAAATCCTACTCACGCGTCCGCTCATTGCTATTCCTCTTCTAAAATTTAATTCATTTCTTTGACTTACATCGTTATCACAGATAAAGGTGAGACTCAGTATGTCTCAGGAACATCAGACAACAACTGTATTTGATCAATACATTTCTTCTACTAAACGACTGTCTATAGCTGTTGTTGAAGTATGTATTTTAGAGACCATGTTTCCTAGTTCTTTTCTTTTGTTTCTATGATCCACACTACATCCTCAAAAATATGGAAATCAAAAAGC
The DNA here is from genome assembly GCF_023864345.2 of Schistocerca serialis cubense. Lineage (NCBI taxonomy): Eukaryota > Metazoa > Arthropoda > Insecta > Orthoptera > Acrididae > Schistocerca > Schistocerca serialis. Next base: position 501,302,015 of record NC_064642.1, on the reverse strand, counting down.
TTGCCGTACAAGAGATTTATTTCATAGTAACGAAGATAAAGAAGTACGAGACTTTTTGCTTCAAATGATCATCCCTGTCATATTCCTGAATATTGACTATTCCTTCGGGAACACCTTGTGTTTTGAATGTTTGTTGTTGGTCGCAAATTCAACATAAAGTTTGTTTCCCTGATCGGTTACTATCGTCTCAGGCGCTCCAAATTTTAGTGTCCAACGATTAACAGTTGCACTATCATTCCTACTTGTTGGTTTCGCAAAGAGACCATTTCTATTTAGTTCGAAAAATAATGTATAATTGTGAGCGGATACTTTTTTCTGCAGGTGTTTTGCAGAAAGGACCTAAGACATCGATCCAAAGTGACTGAAATGCTTCAGATAATCTCTGTAATAGTACTTTCTTACGACACAAATCTGCCCTCCTTACGGTATAAGAATCCATACCCATTTACCTTTTTATTCTTCCAGTAGTACCTCTCTACTGCTCTTCTGTTGGTAGATCTACACCCCTCGCCTCTGAACCCATTAACACATAATCATCTATCTCCTTTAATACAATTCAAATTTCTTGGCCCCACTACTCATCGTTCCAACTTATTTTCTCTGCACAACAGTCCATCATGTACACTAAACTGTGATTACTTATAAAACTATTTATATTCGTCGTCCATTCGTTGCGCTGATTAAGTTCATTGCCTTATATTTACAATACCACCGCTTTTCTACTTAACCCATCCTCATTTCCATGCCTTATCCAAGGTCTGTGTATGATCTCATAAAGAACTCACTCAACCGTATCGCCCATCGCGTCATTTTACTAGATGGATCCTTCAAATACAGGCACAGTTTCAACGCTGCATGATCCACTGTGCCTCAGAAAATTCCTCCCATGTAGATAACACTTGAAGTAGATCACCCCATAAATAAGATTCAACATTTCTTTTTTGTCATATATTAATTCATTTCCTGTGAATTCATCCGGCTCAATTCATAGGCTGCAGAATGTTCCATGCCCTCATATTCTTGATTCAATACACACCAAAGTGCAGGGTTGGACGCAGACATATGAAAGAATAAATTCCTTTTTGAAATTAAGAGACACGAAAACTGAAATTACTGTCAAAACTTCTTTCAGTTTCTCAAACTCATATTAATAATCCCCAGGCCACACAACCTTCGAACTTTTCCTCAGTAACTGCGTTGACGATCTGGCGATATCTGCAAATCCTTTCACAAACCTTCTAAAGTAATTCACGACTCCAAGAAACGATTGTAGTTTCTTCACCGATTCAGATACAGGAAATTCACGCACGGCATTCATTCTCTGGTCCACCTGAGCTCCGTCTTGACTGTGTGGCCAAGACAAGCCTCTTCTTCTAACACAAAATTACTTTTCCGCACACTCAGCATTAAATTTGCGATCCACAGCCCGAAGATTACCTCCCTTAGCGCTCTCCGTCACTCATAAACGCGATTATATCGTCCAGATGTACCAGGCATTGGCATGGTCTTAAACTTCTTAGAACCCCAGTCGACAACCTGTGAAATGTTGCATGTGTGTCTGTGAATCCAAAATGCATCCTCCTGAACTGGTAATATCCTCATGATATAGAAAATGCTGTCCTTCGCCAGTGTTCTGGAACCACCTCCAGCCAATGGTATCTGCTTCTCAAGTCCATTGTCGAAAAATATTTGTACTGTGCCAGACAGTCTGTGTCGTCCGAAGTATTTGGGAAAGGGTAGCATCTGTTACAATCTTGTCATTCAGAGGTTGATAATTGTAACAAAACCTATATTTTTGTGATCCACCCATTGATTTTTTCGGCACTTTGACAATTCGTTAACGCCACGGATTATTACTTTCCTCAATAGCTCCATCCCTCAGATGGAGATTAATGAACTCCTTCAGAATCGGCTGAAAGTACCTTAGTACTCTATATGGCTTGGTGTACACTGGTGATTCATAACCTGTCAGTATCCAGTGCTGCATAATATGAATCAGTGGCAATGGCTGCCTTTGAAAAATCAAATCTTTAAACTCCAGCAGTAACTACTCCAACTGCTTCTTACTATTCCCATTCACATTTTGCACCTTTCCTTGTAACGCAATTTCAGTGGCATCTGGACATTCCCCGTGGCCGAAACCCCTCATGCCCCACTGCTCCTCATGCAGAATATCCACACTAGAGATTAACAACATCTTCGTTAACCTCAAATCCTTGGCGATAAATTATCTACGATTACAGATACCACTTTTTCCGCACTCACCTTTACCGTGCGTACAACACTTCTTTTCACTAACCGACCTGCCACACCCTATAAACAGTTTCATCACACACGCAACATCCCAGAAACTAAACTAGTCTCAACATTAATCCAAAGCGATTTCCCAGCACTATTGAGCCGTTCACAGTCCACAGTTTAATTGTTATGTCACAAGTGACAGCCTCTCTTGACAACAGTCCAGTAATATTTTGGGAACAGCTTCACCTAACAGAAACATCATTCTGTCGTGCTCCACTATGTGTTGCCAGTGGTCGGTTTTGGCGCAAGGCTGAAGCAAGAAATCCAACCCCAGAATCACGTCACAGCCCTCATTTATGTGCAACATAATTCCTACACATTGTCTGAGCTGTACCACACCCAACAACAATCAATGTCCACTGACCACAATGGCTGACTACACTATGCACACTGCACACAACCTATACCGCGGTGGATTCCAGTGTTTCTACTCCACCAAATCCCTACTGTCAACCGACACATGCATCCCCATGTCCAATAACATCCCGCAATTCTTCTTTTCTACTACTCCTTCTACTTTCTATCCACCTCTTCATATACCTCTGGGAGTGTCGTTAAGTGGATTTCAAGCTCCCTCTGATATTTAACGCCTGTTTTCCCCGGTCGATCACCCCTGAAATTGCTGCTACTATTACACTGACTTTTGTTCCATTGCTTCGTGGCTGGCGACATTACCTCTGCAGACGTCCTGTCTGCCCCACATCCACAACTCCTTGAATTAACTGAAAATTCTACCCATTTGCCTTATGATAAGGTCGCCACATCAATGTCTTCGCATTCTATTGCCAAACCAACAGATGCGTGCAAATCAACCAGAACTCTTGTCCATGCTCTTTGACATTTATCAATGCAGCACCCACAAAACTACGTAAAGCGGCCGTTAGTCGACCTCCCGCAATATTAGTCTGTTCACTGCTCCGTCCCGCCCCTACTCATACGTACAACCATTGATATATCTTACCCTACCTGCAAATTCTTCTTCAGACTCTCCACGGCCCTTCACTAGCATATCTGACTACTGTCGGAAATGTCTGGCACTGTTCTGCTTTCTATATCTTCATACCAACCACTACTCCAACTCCTAAAATGTTACTGCCCCCTTAAAAGCTCCTGTACATCCCGCATGAACTTTTCCTTCTCCGGTTGACCTTAACTTTGCCATTGTTAGAAACTCCACATCGGTTCCACGTTCCATTCCCAAGTGGTTCTTAAGATCACTAACAAATGATTGCACTTCTTCGGTCGATTTACCAGAAAAAGGAGCAACTAGGCCCATAAGCGACAGATCGCTGTAGCGACTGTTTTTCTTATTCACCATGCTACTTAATATCTTCGGCTGTTTATTGTGCTACTTTTTTCAACAATATACGTACTACTTCTGGATCCGAAACTCCTTGCGTCCATCTCTCTGCCGTATCTTTGCCTTTATCCTGAATCATTTTGAAACATCAGTACAACAGAACAAAAGAAAACAACTTAAATCTTATATCTAATCCTTTACCGCTTTGTCTCCTGCAACTGTCTAGCCATGTGCCCATATCGCCTGCATATGGAACATACAATTGCTACCGACACTGTATGCTTTGCTGAATGACCCAGGATGTTACATAACGTACATATGACAGGTTCTAACGACTCCTGTTTTCCATTACATCAAAAGCCTGATACATCCACAGATTCCTCACTCTTAACAAAACAAAATTTGGGCAAAGAACGGTAGTCAAGCTTCCTCTCCATGACACATACACTCTTCACATTAAACTATTTAAGCTTTTGATCTACCACATGGTAACTCGCACTGCAAAGATTAAGCCAGAAATGCCAGCACTTACTACCGTCAATGACCATAGCACTCCTTTTGTAGACACCATCGTGGGGTGTTAGTATCTTGGTGTCACTGGACGGACACCTGGTAGCGCCAGAGAAACGATCAGCAAATAGTCATTGATCTTTGTTATTTCATCTTGCCGAAGCCTAGTACAGCTTAGCGGCGACTTTGTCGAGGAATTCCACTACCCAGGATTTCTGATGAGTGCAGCGTCAGACACCTGTGGCCTTCTTGATGCTAACTCCTCCACTGGCTTCAATTCTCCGTGCTCAACTGCCCCTTCAAGGCCCTGGTGCTGCAGCGGCGCGTTCCTTGCCCAGCCTCCCGTGTTGTCGGAAGGTGGTCAACCAGTGAAGTAGTGAATAGTGACCCACAGCCCCCATGCTGGTGATCGGGATCTGCTTTCCTGGGCTGGCATTGGCCCACTATGGCGGTGGCTCCTGGATTCAACAGCTTCAGGGCAGGTTCAGATGTGAACTGTCGTCCTCGATCCCATAAGGAGGCCAGCTTACACGTCCCCATAGCGGCAGAGCTGTGATGCTGACAGAAGTGATTTTAATACAAATAACTCGGGTCTGTACACAGGTCCTAGCTGCGCATGTTTAGCCTGTGCTACACCTTAGCTGTCCTTAGCTGAAGGTGTGGGAAGACTTGTGACATCTTGCTGCTTGAGTATTGCAGCATTCCACACACTGAAAGGCTAGCCCACCTCGCAACACTGCCATGGCCATGTTACCTTTCGCAAGGAATAACACCTATGGTAGTCTGCGGCCGATGCTGCTGCATACCTTTGCGTATTTACGACCAAATACATCGAGAATCCAAAGAAATTGGTACATCTGCTTAATATCGTGTAGGCCCACGCGAGCACCCAGAAGTGCTGCTACACAACGCGGCATGGACTCGACTGATGTCTGAAGTAGTGCTGGAGGGAAATGACACCACGAATCTTGCAGGGCTGTCCATAAATCGGTAAGAGTATGACGGGGTGGAGATCTCTTCTAAACACCACGTTGCAAGGCAGCCCAGATATGCTCAATAATGTTCATGTCTGGTGAGTATGGTGGCCAGCGGAAGTGTTTAAACTCATAAGACAGTTTCTGGAGACGCTCTGCAGCAATTCTGGACTTCTGGGTTGTCACATTGTCCTGCTGGAACTGTCCATGCCCGTCAGAATGCACAATGCACATGAATGAATGCATGTGTTCAGGCAGGATGCTTACGTTCGTCTCACCTGTCAGAGTCGTATCTAGACGTTTCATGGGGTTCCATATCACTCCAACTGCACACGCCCCACACAATTATAGAGCCTCCACGAGCTTGAAAAGTTCACTGCTGATACGCGGGGTTCATGACATTGACTCCATACCCGTACTCGTCCATCTGCTCGATACAATTTGAAACGATTCTCGTCCGACCAGGCAACATGCTTCCAGTTATCAACAGTCCAAAGGCGGTGTTGATGGGTTCAGGTGCGGCGTAAAGCTTTGTGTCGTGAAATCATCGATGGCACACGAGTGAGCCTCCGGCTCCGAAAGCCCATATAGACGATGTTTCGTTGAATGGTTCGCACGCTGACATTTGTTGATGGCCCAGAATTGAAATCTGAAGCAATCTGTGGAAGGGTTTCACTTCTTTCACGTTAAACGATACTCTTCAGTCGCCGTTGGTCCCGTTCTTTCAGCATCTTTTTCCGGCCGCAGCGATATTGGAAATTCTAAGTTTTACCATATTCCTGATATTCACGGCACACTGGTGAAATGGTCGTTACCTCGGAGATGCTGTGTCCCATAGCTAGCGCGCCGACTATAACACCACGTTCAAACTCACTTAAATCTTGATAATCTGCTATTGCAGCAGCAGTGAACGATCTAATAACTTCACCAGACACATGTTGTCTTATAGAGGTATTGCCGACCGCAACGCCGTATTCTGCCTGTTTACATATCTCTGTATTTGAATACGCATGCCTATACCGGTTTCTTTGGCGCTTCATTGAATGTTTGGTCCACTGCACCAGTTATGGTGCCAATTTCCGGTCAAAGACAGGGTAACGCATTCCAAAGGTGTGGTTTTCTTTCTCGAAAAAGCCGCAAACTAACCGTCGAGAGGATTGAGATGTTAAAGCAACGAGTGTAACCATGGACTAACCATGGCGCGGAGACAAAAATCTTAAAATTAGATGTAAATAGCAAAATAAACAATCTGATTTAATAAGAAAGTAAAAAAATAGGACTCATATTGCAATGAGTTAAAAGTAATAAGATATTGCTGTATTAAAGCAAGAGAAAGAGGCCTGGCTTTTGTTGGGTTTTTGGCGATCGGCTATTGACCCATTTTGAAACCAAGAAGTTGAGTGAGTACAATAACGACACCAACTTACTAGCAGCCACGGGACACCATTTCACTCTTGATGTTGACTTGGTACTCGACAGAAGTGTCCCAGAAGGTGGAGGTCTTAATAGTTTGACTCAACATAATGACAAGTTATAGATATTAATCCCTCCAACTCATACATGTTTTCCAAGTCGTATGAGCCATGAAAACCACCCAAAACCAAATGTACAGATGAAAACAGCGAAAGTAGGCAATACAATGTCAGACAGTCAGTGATTAAATCTATACTATAATTTCAGCACTATAGGCACATCTGATACATCTACATCTACATCCATACTCTGCAAGCCACCTGACGGTGTGTGGCGGAGGGTACCTTGAGTACCTCTATCGGTTCTTCCTTCTATTCCAGTCTCGTGTTGTTCGTGGAAAGAAGAATTGTCGGTATGCTTCTGTGTGGGCTCTAACCTCTCTGATTTTATCCTCATGGTCTCTTCGCGAGATATACGTAGAGGGGAGCAATATACTGCTTGACTCCACGGTGAAGGTATGTTCTCGAAACTTCAACAAAAGCCCGTACCGAGCTACTGAACGTCTCTTCTGCAGAGTCTTCCAGTGGAGTTTATCTTTCATCTCCGTAACGCTCTCGCGATTACTACATGATCCTGTAACGAAGCGCGCTGCCATCCGTTGGATCTTCTCTATCTCTTCTATCAACCCTATCTGGTACGGATCCCACACTGCTGAGCAGTATTCAAGCAGTGGGCGAACAAGCGTTCTGTAACCTACTTCCTTTGTTTTCGGATTGCATTTCCTTAGGATTCTTCCAATGAATCTCAGTCTGGCATCTGCTTTACCAACGATTAACTTTGTATTATCATTCCATTTTAAATCACTCCTAATGCGTACTCCCAGATAATTTATGGAATTAACTGCTTCCAGTTGCTGACCTGCTATTTTGTAGCTAAATGATAAGGGATCTATCTTTCTATGTATTCGCAGCACATTACACTTGTCTACATTGAGATTCAATTGCCATTCCCTGCACCATGCGTCAATTCGCTGCAGATCCTCCTGCATTTCAGTACAATTTTCCATTGTTACAACCTCTCGATATACCACAGCATCATCCGCAAAAAGCCTCAGTGAACTTCCGATGTCATCTACAAGGACATTTATGTATATTGTGAATAGCAACGGTCCTACGACACTCCCCTGCGGCACACATGAAATCACTCATACTTCGGAAAACTTCTCTCCATTGAGAATGACATGCTGCGTTCTGTTATCTAGGAACTCTTCAATCCAATCACACTATTGGTCTGATAGTCCATATGCTCTTACTTTGTTCATTAAACGACTGTGGGGAACTGTATCGAATGCCTTGCGGAAGTCAAGAAACACGGCATCTGCCTGGGAACCCGTGTCTAGGGCCCTCTGAGTCTCGTGGACGAATAGCGCGAGCTGGGTTTCACACGATCGTCTTTTTCGAAACCTATGCTGATTCCTACAGAGTAGATTTCTATCCAGAAAAGCCATTATACTCGAACATAATACGTGTTCCCAAATTCTACAACTGATCGACGTTAGAGAAATAGATCTATAGTTCTGCACATCTGTTCCACGTCCCTTCTTGAAAACGGGGATGACCTGTGCCATTTTCCAATCCTTTGGAACGCTACGCTCTTCTAGCGACCTACGGTACACCGCTGCAAGAAGGGGGGCAAGTTCCTTCGCGTACTCTGTGTAAAATCGAACTGGTATCCCATCAGGTCCAGCGGCCTTTCCTCTTTTGAGCGATTTTAATTGTTTCTCTATCCCTCTGTCGTCTATTTCGATATCTACCATTCTGTCATCTGTGCGACAATCTAGAGAAGGAACTACAGTGCAGTCTTCCTCTGTGAAACAGCTTAAAAAAAAAAAAAACATTTAGTATTTCGGCCTTTAGTCTGTCATCATCTGTTTCAGTACCATTTTGGTCACAGAGTGTCTGGACATTTTGTTTTGATCCACCTACCGCTTTGACATAAGACCAAAATTTCTTAGGATTTTCTGCCAAGTCAGTACATAGAACTTTACTTTCGAATTCATTGAACACCTCTCGCATAGCCCTCCTCACACTACATTTCGCTTCGCGAGATTGTTACGTTTTATACGAAGAAGAAACGATTAAAAAGTCGATTGCTTAATAGGTGGTACATTAGTTGATTTCTGGCCAAAATCATATGCGGAAATGTACGTGTGAGTATTTTTAAGTCATCTTAAAAAGAATTGTACATATCTTGGTATTCAATTTTGTGACCATGGATGAAACAGGAGACCACTAGAAGCAGATGCAGGAATAACGAGACAGGTGGTTGGAAACCAGTGACCACAAACCGAACAGGCGGAGTCGATTTAACTTCACGATTCTTCTCGTTCACATTAAACATTTGTAAAACAATAGCTGCCTAATACTGAGTGTTTTAGTTAGTTGAATGAAGTACAAAATTGTAGAAGTGATCAAAATTACAAAACACAGATATCTGGCAATGTTTTCCTCTCTAATCACTCCAAGAAGGCTGCAGAAATTGAACGCCAATCTAAGGGGTAAACTGCAATCAAAAGTGTCGTACAGTCTCATTACATAATAATCTCTGAGAACCCCATGTTTAAATAATATTGTCGTCACGGACTCGGTGACGGAGAACTGTATGACGCAGTATTTCCTCTATTTTTTTTAAAATACTTGTGTTGAAAATACTCTTCCCCACAACCTTACGAACTGCCTACCTCCTGACCAAAACAATGCCACCCTTTCACCGTGTCTTAGTCTTCACCTCAAGACAGAGTGTCGTGAAGAACACGCATCAAATACTGCATGAAGTCTGTGGTGAGGACACGATAAACGATGTTTCAAATTCATTGCATAAGTCATTACCTACATTTGAAAAATACAGTTTAGTTGACTAGCTACTGGATGTTGTATGACTAAGTACTATAGGTTTGTTCTCAGGACGAATTCACCTTAAACAGATTCCGTAGTTGTGGATACACAGTGTGATAGGTTTTGGAGACCTTAGTTTTCGTCATAAGCTACACAAAACTCTTTCACACCTAACATAAGTTATGTGGCGTCATATTTGTAACCTCCCCACTATTTTTTTGTTAGTGTATGAAATTTAGCCCAACTTCACTGGACCTAATATGAACTGAATTGTAAGTGATCGGCCGGCCGCTGCGGCCGAGCGGTTCTAGGCACTTTAGTCCGGAACCGCTCGACTACTACGGTCGCAGGTTCGAATCCTGCCTCGGGCATGGATGTGTGTGATGTCCGTAGGTTAGTTAGGTTTAAGTAGTTCTAAGTTCTAGGGGACTGATGACGTCAGATGTTAAGTCCCATAGTGCTCAGAGCCATTTGAACCATTTATTGTAACTGAGCTGAATGCAGTCCGATTTGAATGTATTAAATGCGCCAAGGGAATTAAAACAGTTATCTGGCCCTAATCAAAATTTCTATTTACCTCCCGTCCTGACAACACTGTTGCAGATTTTTCGAGAGCACAACAGCGAGCAGCAAGCAGGCAGCAGCTAAGCCAGAGTTTTGTTTCTAAATTCATATCCAAATTGTTGCATGTGGTAATGCGTAATGATTAATGATGGAATGGGGAGGGCAACTATTCCTATGAAATGATATTCCATGACAATGAATGTAATTTATAATGAAATATATATTCAAAAAGACAGAGTGAAACTTCGTGTGATCTTCACACATAACATGGGTCTGACAATACTATGCTCGACATGATAAACAACGATTTTTTTTAAAAAAAAAGGTACAAAGTTGACAGAGAATTTCTGTAGAAATCAAACGGCTTAATCAACTAATATGCTAATCCATGATTTAGGGAAGTGGGGTGATCTTTCTCTCAGCTCTGTGCAAGTTAACTAACTGACAATAATCATTCTTAGCTGCTCGGTGCTGCAGTGTCACCACAAACTTCTAATATTCAAAAAAATAACAACATTATTAAAAATTTGTAATCCTTTCACCTTTCAATGTGTACATGATATTCATCCTTGCGTCCTTTCTTCATCTCACAGATAAAATCACACAGCACCACTAAATACGTCCATCACCTACCACACTTCAACTAAGAATTTATCAGACTGTGCAGAGGCCAAATATTGTTTAACAGTAACGCAACGTCTTCTCCCTCTGACGGGCACATCGGTGGCATACAAAACCAAAATGACATGACCACCTTACGCATTGACCAGTCGGAAGATAGCATGAGACCGCAGTATAATAGAAATGTTGGCATTCGTTCTTAAAAATCATCCTTTACGTGGAGGTACTACCAACCCTCATGTAAAACGAAACTTCAAATTTATCTTCGTCCTACACAACATAATATGGAAGATTGCAGTACTCTTCTACTCTTCTTACTTCACATTCTTTTTTTGTGCAGGAAGGATCATTTGAAGCGCTGAAGAAATCTGAGCGAAGTTTTGTAACACATTTCGATTTTGACAAATCTCGTGTCGTAAACGATGTTGGACTGAGCTGCTTTCAACTCAGTCGCGTTAAAGGGACACGACTTTTCTAAGAGATACAATTTTGTTGTGGTCTTTCGTCCGACGACTGATGTAATACAGCTGTCCGCGCCAATCTGCCCTATGCGAGCCTCTCCGTCTCTGCATAACTATTGCAACCTGCATTCATTTGCGCACGCTTACTGTATTTAAGCGTTTGTGTACCTCTACAATTTTTACGTCCCCGACACTACTCTTCATTCCATTACTAATTGGTGATTCCTTGATGCCTGAGGCTAAGTTCCATTAAAGGAGCCCTTCTTTTCCTCAAACCGAGCCACAAAATTTCGTTTTTCCACAGTTCATTACTTCTTCATTAGTTATTCTATCAAAAATGGTTCAAATGGCTCTGAGCACTATGGGACTTAACTTCTGAGGTCATCAGTCCCCTAGATCTTAGACCTACTTAAACATAACTGACCTAAGGACATCACACACATCCATGCCTGAGGCAGGATTCGAACCTGCGACCGGAGCGGTCGAGCGGTTCCAGATTGTAGCGCCTAGAACCGCTCGGCCACCCCGGCCGGCAGTTATTCTATCCACCCATCTAATCTACAGCATTCTTCTGCAGCGCCACGTATCAGACGTTTCTCTTCTTCTCTTAGCTGTTTACCGTCGACCTTTCATTTCCGTACAAGACTACACTCCAAAAAAATACCCCAGGGAAAACTTCCTAACACTTAAATTTATGTTAGATGTTAACAACTTCGTGTTGTTCAAAAATGCTTTTCGTGCTATTGTCAGTCTGCATTTTACATCCCGTCTACTTTAGCCACAGTCATTTATATTACTAAATAAATATCAGACTACATGCACTAAGTTCAGTATCACATTTCCTAATCTAACTCCGTCAGCATCGTCAGATGTAACTCGCCTACCATTTCATTAACCTTATTTTATTTTTGTTGATATTCGTCTTCAAGAACTTGAATGTATGTATCCAAACTGCTGTGATCGAACTCTTGATGATGCCGCGTTAAAATACTGGTATAGTTTTCCCAAGGCTAGAGTTTCAATCTTCACCTGGCCCGGATTTAAGTTTTCCCTGGTTTCCCAAAATCATTTAAGGCAAATATCAATATGGTTCGTTTGAATAACACACAGCCAGTTTATTTCCAAGTATTTCCTAATAGCACCTTGTGCTCTGTCCCCAATAAGCATCTCAACGGCGTTAGATACTAATCTTCCTTCCTCTCCTGCTTCTGAGAACATTTCAACAGCAATATCTGGACGCTCTCACCCGTCGAACCCTCTTTTTCTTTTCTTTTTTTTTCTCTAACCTGAGGCGGAGCCGCACCTCAACACGCACCACGGACACATTTTACTTTCTCTCAACAGCAACACAGCAGGTGTGCACTGAATTTCGTGTGGAGCACACAGCTTTCACCTCTCTGAACGTATGTAATATTCCAGTCATCAGAAGTGGAACGTTGACAGAACACTCATTGTATTGCAGCTTCATTATTTCGGAACGTATTAGGAAGATTCATTTCTCATTAGTGCATTTTCAACCATTTCATCTCTAACACAAGGGTATTCCTAGGTTCTCCATCAAATATTTTCCCCTGTGATGCTACTTCCACATGTCTCACTGGACAAAATTCTGAGCGTACTGTCCGAAAATCTTTGGAATTAACGTCAGTTGTAATGCAGTTCTCAAGATGACTGCTCGTTTTAGCTGCACGTTCATGTTCAAAACACTGTCTGACATAAACTTTGTCTGACCTATACTATAAGCTGAGCTCCAGTGAATTGCGAAATATGTGTGAAGCTTTGAAACGAGCTGTTGCGACGTGCCCTGGTTGTTTAACTGGTAATAACTTTGTCAAACGACATTAACGATCACAATTCGATTATCGGTTCGTTAAAGAGAGTAGATCCCCGATGCCTAGTCTATTGATCACTGAAATTAAAGATCAGAATATTTCCCGCATCAGGTACGTTCAACCTAATTAGTGGATTACTCTGCACATGAGCTTACGGCAAATCTTACTTCACTTTGTTGCTAGCTACAGTCATAGTGTTCAGTATTACCAATTACGTTACTATACACACTATACGTTTTGCTATAAAATAAAGCTTAATTGTTCTAATTGTAATGTATTTTCGTTCTACTCGTGGTAACCGTTTTCGGTTATAATATATATCGTCAGACCAAGATTTCACATCGCATGAGGCGCCGGCGCTCCGAGGCACTAACTAATATCTTGAATTATCTGTCACCAACTAACGAGCAGTCGCTTTTTGGGGTGTAACTTTTAATTTTTGAATAAGCTTGATAGTAAATTAAAAGTGTGGCGCAAATATTGTTAAATATGACAACAGTCTCGTCCTATGTAAAATCATTAAGCGAGTCGAACTCTTCTATTGATTCACTCGCAGCCCAGGTTGGTCTAGCAATAGAAAACACCAAAGGGAATGAAATTTCAAGATTCGCACTAAAAGAGTTGTGCTGCGACAGAATGATACAGCACGTTTTGGCGATGTAAATTCTTAATGTTCGTTTCATTCTATTGAAACAGCACGAGACCAATAAAATATGGGAAAAGGAACATGAAAAAAACTGTGTGTAATGCATGTCTTGTGTGTTTGTCCAGATAGTCGAGTACCTCGTGCAGCGTTTGGGAGGTGGTGCAAAGATCATTCGTCAGTCCACAGACAATCGTAGAGCGCTGGAGCCAGCGACCTTTGCCCACCAGCTGGCCGCTAGAAGAACGACCGACGGCTATATTATGTTGCTCACTGAAAATTGTTAAGGAGTTATGGTCTCGCCGTACTTTTGTTAACTAAATGGTTCAGCTATGGTTCTACACCCGAGGAAAGTGGAGTTGCTATCGAGGAGCAATGACAGACACTTCAGAGGAAAGACCGGATATTTAGCTGCTAACTGTTCGCTAACTTAAGCCGATGCCGTTAGCTTTTCATTAATCGGACAGTTGTATCGATTTATTGTGCAGGTGGGAAGTTTCCGCAATTTTAGAAGTACGACCGAAAGTGTCTGTAATTCGGTGAAAGATTCAGCAAAGGGTCTAGAGCTGGATATCAAAAACTAGGCTCCTTGATTTATTTTAAAGAGTTATCGCACTGAAGCATTCTTCAATCAGCTGAGTGTCGGTTTAATTTTTGTACTTGTAACGAGGTTACGAGTTTTCTGAGGATTGTGAATCGTGAATCGAAGAGGTATTGTTTGACTTCAGCGATCAGACTCAAGTTATTTGAGTCGGGGTTCCTGTTATGGTGTATCTATAGCGCGTCTATAAAATGATTGCTGTAATTAATTCTAAGAGTTGAAGAAGGCGTTCTCTGGGGCGTAGAGTAACAGCCATGCCATTATTCGATGGATTTGGTATTTGAGGTGACATGTGAGTAGGATTTTGCGCATACTGAATTATTTTATCGTCGAGTGGAGTTATCAATGACTGCACAGATTTGAAGAGTGTTACCGGAACACCCAGACCGGTAGTTTTCCTTTTCCTCTTCTTTTTTAAATTTTGTTTAAGTTTACGTCGCTCAGACTTGCGATAGTTGCGTTTCGTGTTTATTCAGACTAACTGAACCGTATTTGAGCGGTATTCACTGTAATCATTATTCCTGTATTTAATAGTGATAAATGACATTTTCACTAAGGTTTCGTTTGTGGGACCGCGGATCGTTAACACCTGAAGTGGCTGTGGATTTTGCAAGTGTTTTGCATTGAGTTGAAAGTTGTGGTAGCAATAAGGATTTTTTTAAACTCCTTCTTATTGCTTAGAGTGGGGATTTAATTCTTTCTCACTCGATGTCCCGATGTCTGATGATCCAAGATGGCCGCCGAGTAAGTGACGCCAGAAAATATTTCCAGAAAGTTAAGTGATTTAGACATGAATATAATTTAGTTTAACACCGACAACAAATTAAATACGTGCACTAGTGTATCGTTTAGTCTTGCCGTTAAAGGTTTCACTTCTCTTTGCGTATTTTTTCAGAAAACACGAAAAGATCGTAACTTCGCGAAGTCGCGTTTAGGCTTAAATTTTGTAAACGTGTTTGTTTCTTGTTTCACTGTAATTTGACTAGTTTCTCGGTAACAAATAAGTAAACTACCGTAAATAGCGTATAACTTCATTGTTTTTATACACATTTCAGAAAAACAGAGTAACTTTATATCAGAAACTTGCTTATATACATTTGTTTATAGGCCTAATTCTCGTAACGTTTTTGGAGAATCAAACTTAAAGTATCTCGTTTAACTGTCCTTTTTTCATTCCATCGAGTGAAATATATAATAAATAGCGTATACCTTCATTGTTTTAATACATATTTCAGAAAAACAGCGGAATTTTAAATCAAAAACTTGCTTATATACATTTGTGAATAGGCTTAATTCTTGTAACGTCTTTTTTTATTTTCGGTAATTTAATTGATTTATTCTAGCTAAACTATTATTTTTGGCATGAGTGAGAAGTGCCTGACTTGCCGTAGAATTGTTAGTTCCGGGATTTGGTGTGATGATGCAGTAGTTTTTTTCATTGAGGAGACTGCATTGGCGTGGGTGTCGGGGAAGTGGATCAGGCTCATCAGTGGTTATGTAGGATTTGCAGCAGAGATAGGAAGATAGTGGAACAGGAGGGGAAAATTATTGCCCTTCAGGCTGAGCTAGATCAGGCTAGGGAAAATCTGGACAGGTTAAGGAGGGTGAAGGGCAAAGAGAGGTGGGAAGTGGGAACAGGTAACAGAAGGAACAGGCTTAGCACTAAGTCTGACAGTTTTGTGGTGAATGTCAAAAATAAGTTTGACCTGTTGCTTAAGTTAGAAACTGATGAGCCTCAAGCAGAGGTAGGTGTAGACAGGACACAACAAATTTTCAATAGGAAATTGAAAAAGAATGTAGGAAAGTCATCGAAAAGGAAGAAAGTGTTGTTGTTAGGCAGTTCTCATGCCAGGTGTAGGCCAACTTCTGCAGGACGAATTAGGACCAGAATACCAGCTCACTAATTTTTTCAAACCAAGTGCTAGTCTGGATCAGGTGACAGAGGATTTAGGTTCACTCTGTAAAGGATTTACCAGGGAAGACACCGTGGTTATTGTGGGAGGGCCGGGGAACAGTATCGACAGAGATCCTGGGTACACTATAGAGTGTGACCTGGTAAAGATTGCGTCGGCATCGAGACACACCAGTGTTGAATTTGTATGTATCCTGAGACGCCATGGCCGGCCTCATTTGAACTCTTCTGTTGGGAGAGTTAATTTGGAGTTCGAATGGCTGCTTGGGTCGTGTGCGGGGGCTCATATTGGTGTGGTTCCTGTTGATTCTCTCAGTAGGTGGGACTATACCAGACACGGCCTACATCTCAACAGGAAAGGGAAGGGTAAACTGACTGGGGTAATAGCAGGAAATTTAAGGGGGAGGCACTGCCATGAATGGTAAAATGCCAGTGGTTACAGGTGTTGGAGCAGCACCTTTTATAGAAAAGGTAAGACAGAAAGATGTCAAGTTCTACGAGAGGTCAGGATTGAAACAAATCTTCAGTTTAGGAAAGAAATTAAATAGCACTATTATAGCACATTGGATAACCAATCACAGCTGTCAATTATGAATTTTCGCCAATCACCAGAAATTTTATCTCCACCAAATTGTATCTCAGTCCTAGCTAATTGCATTGATGAATTAAAGTCACCCAAACCTGTTGACATAATCTGTCTCTCTGAACACCATGTGAGCACTGGTATAGGAATTAGGCCTAAGCACAATGAGAAACTCAGACAGGAGAGTACTGCCAATGTTAGAATTAGGAAAGGTTCTCATAAAAGTATAATTAAAAATAATGTAAGTGTATTTCATCAAAATATTGGGAATTTAAAGAATAAAATAGATGAGCTTCTGGTTTTTTTAGAAGATTTAGAAGCTGAGGATGAAATAGATATACTAAGCCTGTCTGAGCATCACATTGTTACTGATATGGATAACGTAAATGTAAGTGGATATAAGCTCTCTGCACATGTAATTAGAAAAAATATGGAGAAAGGAGGAGTTGCCATATATGTCAAAAGTTATCATTGTGCAAAAAGTATAGAAACAAAAAAGTTCAGTGTAGAGAAACATATAGAATCATGTGCCTGTGAGCTTAAATTAAATAAAGGCACATTTATAATTGTAACTGTATATAGGTCCCCATCGGGAAATTTTCATCTATTTCTGAAAAATTTGGACTCCTTGTTGTGCTATCTGTTAGACAGGGGGAAGCAAATTATTATTTGTGGAGACATCAATGTAGATTCTCTGAAAGAGAATAATAGGAAAAATGACCTTGAAGTATTACTCGGTTCTTTCAATTTGACACCCGTTATTGATTTTCCTACTCGGGTGGTAAAGGATAGCAGCTCACAGATAGATAACTTCTTTATAGACCAAGATAAGTTTAACCAGGTAAATGCTCAGCCTGTTGAGAATGGTCTTTCTGATCATGGTGCACAGCTAGTTCCAATATATGACATAGCTCCATTCAGCAGTACTAAACAGTCCTCCAAAGTAGTACATTCAGTCAACGACTTAACAATTGCAAATTTCAGGGAGATCCTACAGCAGTTAGACTGGGATGAGGTGTACCGTGAACTTGATGCCAATTTAAATTATAATTTGTTTCATGACACTTTTGTAAATGCATTTGAAAACTGCTTCCCCAAGAAAATAGTTAAATATACTCGTAAGAAACCATGTAACAAACCATGGCTTACTAAGGGTATAAAAATATCTTGTAACCGGAAAAGGAAAATGTATCTGACAGCAAGAAAGAATTAAAAAGCCAGAAGTATGTCTATCATGTCTGAAATCAGCAACTCTGATATTAAAATTAAAACAATTTGGAATATTATTAAAAGAGAAACAGGTCAACCAAGAGCACAGGAAGACAGTATTACCACCAAATTGAATGAAAACTTTATGAACAAAAAGTCGGAAATTGAAAATATTTTTAACAATCATTTTCTATCTTTTGTGGATATAGTAGGATCCAGGTGTTCATTAAAAGATGCTAGGCAGTTAATGGAAGAGGCCATATCTATGCAATTTGATACAATTGAAATCTCACCCACTTCTCCCTCAGAAATTAGGGAAATAATAAACTTGCTTAAAAGCAAAAACTCACATGGAATTGATGGCATTTCCAGCAAAATACTAAAAGCTTGTTCTCAACAGATAAGTAAGATTCTCAGCCACCTGTGTAATAGCTCTCTGAAACAGGGCATTTTCCCCAATAGACTGAAATATGCTATTGTTATACCTTTGCATAAAAAAGGGGAGGGATCTGATGTCAACAATTACTGTCCAATCTCCCTTCTAACAGCTTTATCCAAAATTTTTGAGAAAGTAATGTATTCAAGAGTAGCTTCACATGTCTGTAACAATGAAGTACTAACAAAATGTCAGTTTGCTTTCCAGAAAGGATTTTCAACAGAAAATGCCATATATACTTTCAGCAATCAAATTTTGAATGATCTGAATAACCGAACACCACCCATTGGGATTTTTTGTGATCTATCAAAGGATTTTGATTGTGTAAATCATGAAATTCTGCTAGACAAGCTCAAGTATTGTGGCATGAGTGGGACAGTGCACAAATGGTTTAATTTGTATCTAACTGGAAGAATGCAGAAAGTTGAAATAAGCAGTTCTCATAATATGCAAAGATCAGCACATTCCTCAAACTGGGGAACTATCAACAATGGGGTTCCACAAGGGTCAGTCTCGGGTCCTTTGTTGTTCTTAATATATATTAATGACTTGCCATTCTATATTCATGAAGATACAAAGTTAGTTCTCTTTGCTGATGATACAAGTATAGTAATGACACCTGACAAACAAGAATTAACTGATGGAATTGTCAATAACGTCTTTCAGAAAATTACTAAGTGGTTCCTTGTAGGCGGACTCTCATTGAATTTTGATAAGACGCAGTACATACAGTTCCGTACAGTAAGTGGTATGTTGCCATTAATAAATATAGACCTTAATCAGAAGCATATTGCTAAGGTAGAATATTCAAAATTTTTAGGAGTGATATACAAATGATTAGCTTTTCAGACCATTCACACAAGGTTGTCGCAGGTGGCGACACCTACAACGTGCTGACATGAGGAAAGTTTCGAACCGATTTCTCAAACACAAACAGCAGCTGACCGGCGTTGCCTGGTGAAACGGTGTTGTGACACCTCATGTAAGGAGGAGAAATGCGTACCATCACGTTTCCGACATTGATAAAGGTCGGATTGTAGCCTATCGCGGTTGCGGTTTATAGTATCGTGACATTGCTGCTCGGGTTGGTCGAGAGTCAATGACTGTTAGCAGAATATGGAATCGGTGGGTTCAGGAGGGTAATAAGTAACGCCGTGCTGGATCCCAACGGCCTAGTATCACTAGCGCTCGAGATGACAGGCATCTTATCCGCATGGCTGTATCGGATCGTGCATCCACGTCTCGATCCCTGAGTCAACAGATGGGGACGTTTGCAAGACAACAACCATCTGCACGAACAGTTCGACGACGTTTGCAGCAGCATGGACTATCAGCTCGGAGACCAGGGCTGCGGTTACTCTTGACGCTGCATCATAGACAGGAGCGCCTGCGATGGTATACTCAACGACGAACTTGGGTGCACGAATGGCAAAACGTCATTTTTTCGGGTGAACCCAGGTTCTGTTTACAGCATCATGATGGTCACATCCGTGTTTGGCGACATCGCGGTGAACGCACATTGGAAGCGTGTATTCGTCTTCTTCATATTGGCGTATCACCCGGCGTGACGGTATGTGGTGTCATTGGTTACACGTCTCGGTCACTTCTTGTTCTCATTGACGGTACTTTGAACAGTGGATGTTACATTTCAGATTTGCTACGACCCTTGGCTCTACCCTTCATTCGATCCCTGTGAAACCCTACATTTCAGCAGGATAATGCACTACCACATGTTTTAGGTCTTGTACTGGCCTTTCTGGATACAAAAAATGTTCGACTGCTTCCCTGGTCAGCACATTCTCCAGATCTCTCATCAATTGAAAACGTCTAGTTAATGGTGGCCGAGCAACTGGCTCGTCACAATACGCCAGTCGCTACTCTTGATGAACTGTGGTATTGTGTTGAATCTTCATGGGTAGCTGTACCTGTACACGCCATCCAAGCTCCGTTTGACTCAATGCCCAGGCGAATCAAGGCCGTTATTACGGCCAGAGTTGGTTTTCTGGGTTCTGATTTGTCAGGATCTATGCACCCAAATTGCGTGAAAATGTAATCACATGTCAGTTCCAGTATATATATTTGTCCAATGAACACCCGTTTATCATCTGCATTTGTTCTTAGTGTAGCTATTTTAATGGCCAGCAGTGTAGCTTTTCAGATGTGTGAGTGGATCGAAGAATTTTCAGTAACAGAACTTAACATTTTGTCCTGGCCGGCGAGTCTTTATCAGAGACAAGAATATCGTCAGCAATTTCCGAGGGAAATGTGATAGGACAGCTCTTGTTCTCTGCATACATAAACGATCTGATGCACTGGGTTAACAACAGTTTGCGACTGTTTACTACTGTCGCTGTGGTGAATGGGAAAGTGTCTGATGCCAGGTATGTTGCATAGAATTTATGTTTGGTGTGATAAATGGCACCATGCTCGAAATAAGGAACCACTGAAGTCGATAAAGATGAGTAGGAGAAACAACCCTATATTGTTCGAATACGTGTTTAATGCTGTGCTAGTTGACACATTCACATCTTTTAAATATCTAAGCGTAACGTTGCAAAGCGACATGAAAGGGAACAACCATGTAAGGTCGGTTGTCAGGAAGAAGAATGGTCAACTTCGCTCTGCTGGGAGAATTGTGAAGTGTAGCTCATCAACGAAGGAGACCACGTAAAGAACACATGTGAGCCTTATTCTTAAGTACACCTCGAGTGTTTGGGATCAGAGGTGTGCTGCTAGATTTGTTACCGGTAGATTCGATCAAGAAGCGAGTGCTACTGAAATGGGAATTCCTGAATGGGAGATGACGTTCTTTTCGCGAAACTCTGTTGAGAAAGTTTAGAGCGTTGGCTTTTGTGGCAGACTGCAAAACGAGCCTCATGCACCAACATTCATCTCGCTGAACACAGCAAGATGACGAACATAAAATAAAGGAAATAAGGGCTCGTACGGAAGCTTATATACAGCCTTTTTCCCTTGTTCCATTTGTGAGTGTAACAGGAAAGAGCGCGACTAGATGTGGTACAAGATGCCCTCCGTCATGTACTATATGGTTGCTCGTGAGGTGTATATGTAGATACAGAGCTAGAAGATAATAAACAGCTGAGTCGTCTACTGCGCCTAGTAACACTACATCCCGATTGTTTGAGAAACCATCTATCACGGATAGCTTGCACACCGAACAACTAGTGTAGGGATAGATATCATGTTCTGGTACATAGCACTCTGTTGCCACTTCAATGTATACCCATGCACACAATTTCCACATCACATATCTCAGTTACCAAATAGCTTGTGAATAACGAACAACAGAGTTAATGGATTTCATGGCCAAATAACGAAGAAGTCGTTTGTTCTCACAGTCAGCAGAGCACAATAAGCCACACCCGTGAGGGGAAATGTTGAGCCAGAAGGAGCCAACGGTTTTGAATGAGCTGGCGCTTTATCCAGCAGAATGTTGATGTCAAGTAGCACATGAACATTCATTAGTCTATTAAATGTGACATACCTAGATTAACTCGCTTACATTCACCTTGTGAAAATTTGTTACGTTCTTGAATGGATTTTTCTCGATAATGGGAGGCATGATGTCTTTGAACGTTTTGTGTATAAAATAATGTATGGTAACGCCCAAAGATCGTGGTGTCATACCAAAGCCGGCAACTAGCATCGATACTACATAAGTTAGGAATGTCTGGCCGGAATCCACACTGACGAATGTGAGGCGCTGATGGAGC
The DNA here is from genome assembly GCF_023864345.2 of Schistocerca serialis cubense. Classification (NCBI taxonomy): domain Eukaryota; kingdom Metazoa; phylum Arthropoda; class Insecta; order Orthoptera; family Acrididae; genus Schistocerca; species Schistocerca serialis. Next base: position 501,280,027 of record NC_064642.1, on the reverse strand, counting down.
CACCACAGGCTGATATGAGGCCGAACAGAGGAAGAATCTGCTCCATTGGACGACCTCCAATCAACAGACAACATGACTTAGGACTCACGTGTTACTCATGTCTTAGATGGAAATGTACTTTTGAGCACTAAGAACTTCGTACTTCGAAAGAAGAATTTAGTAAATGTTTGAGTGAAAAGATGCTTTAATATTCAAAGACAGTTGTAAATATTCGGCACATTCCTGTGGCAATGGATTGTATAAAGTTAACTATATATTTTCATTATTCTTGTAATAAAGTGAAATAATATTTCTTATGATGTAGTTCCGATCAATCACCTCCCAGAGCAGTCAAAGAACCTACAGTTAAGACCGGTCGACTGTAGTTTTACCAGGTCATAACACAAAGTAGTTAGCATTATTGAATATTGTGGGTCAAGCTGACAGATTCTTATCAAATCCTTGATACTCCTTATCCAGAGGAAAGAAAAAATCCGGACAAGTGCGAGCAGGAGTCGGGCTCTAAGGGTCCCATACAAATTTAATTATGTACATAGATAATTCATCTATAGGTTTTGATGCGTGAGTGTGCGAGTATAAAAATATTTGACATAAACGGCTGTATCTTCTGATGGCGTTGACTTAGAATATGAAATTTTTTGCAATGCCAAGGAACTGTAGACTTCAGCTAGTGACGTAAATTTCAATGTGATAACTCTAATCCTTCCTGAGAAAAAGGAGTCTTATTAGAGGGCCGTATTTTCTTTTATTGCGTTGACGTAGAAACTTAATTTTTGTTACATTTCTAAGAAAATGTAGAGCTTAGATATCCACAACCTGATGGACAAACGGACAGACGGGCAACAAACGGTGCAAAAATATTCTCTATGATACAGTTACAGATTAGCAATTTTCGTTTTTTTTCGTTTTCTTGTAGATTGAAACCTGCTCCCTGCCAAATTTGATGATTCTAGGTCAACGGGAAATACCTTATAGGTTTTGATGAGTGACCTTGGGAGTAGCAAAATAAGTTGCATAAATGGCCCTATCTTTTGGCTGCACTGACTTATAAGCTTAATTTTGTTACAACGCCAAGGGATATTAGACCTTAGTAAATATTAAAAAGTTCAACTGGTTACCTCCAACCGTTGCTGAGAAAAAGCGATCGTAACATACGAGCAACTAAGCGATCTTGCAAGCGTTCCATTTTTACCGACTGAAGTACGGAACCGTAAAATTGCTTTGTCTCTTTACCGACACACGTTAGCAGATTATTTTTACACACCGACTCATTAGCGTTGGCCTTGCAAAAACTTGTCTGCCGAACGCCGTGGCGGCGACTGTTGTTTATGTAGGGCAGCCGTCACACGTGAGGTGCGGCCTGCATAACTACAGGTAGTTCTGCGACCGGAACGAACTGCAGCAAATTACCTTGCCCACGGCTGCTCCCAATAAGTAACATTACTACATAACGGTGTCGCTTAGAAGCACAGCCAACGGTGACGCAGGAGAATCTTGAAGCAACACACAGATACTCAACGACAGAAAAAAGAAACTGTGGATCCCTAGAAGCGAACAAAAAAGTCAAACCTGATTTTAAATGTGGAGCAGTGGCGAGCAAAGCCTGATTACATATAAAAGAAAAACACGCAAGTTTTCAGGGCCACGGCTCCTCCGTCACGCAAATACTTGCAGAGACGTAATTCTGACCTACAACTGCCGAAACAGTGAAAGTGTACGAGGACAAAACTTTCTGTCGTGCTAACTGCCTCATCTTACCAGGAGAACTGGGAACCACTATTTCATCCTGTTCGTATCTATACACGTATTTAAGACCCAATACTCACTGCCATCAGTTCCAGCACCGGTATAAAAGCAGAATTATGTTTAATACGGAGTTTACAATAATAGCATCGCTTGATCTTGTTTTTCGTTTGTTCGATGAATTGGGAAAGAATTTGCACTTAATCATCTCATTTGTATTGCATCTAACTTATTGGAATATTCTTATAAACCTCATGTATGTTTTGCTTTCCGGTGCAAAGACGAATAAGTTTTGTGGTTGTCCACCACATGAACACGCTATGTCGAGTCTTCCGTGAAGGAAATAAGTTTCTTTGAAATTTTCTCCCCCACACAACAACGTTTGTCATCGTGCTTTATTGATAGAGATACAGTACGCTAATCTTACGGGAAAGTAGACTGGTAAGTTAATTCAAATGATTGCAATTTGTAGCGTGAATAATGACTTGCCTTTTCCTTTTCCGGTTAGTATTCTTACTACTTTGGTGTGAAGAAGGTTTTTCAAGAAGCCATGCTGGGAACATTCAGCGAATTTAGAGATTCCGTCGGGAAGTTAACGATTTCGTCTTGGTTCATCATTATATCGACAGATTCAAGTTTTTCTTTCCTTCTTCTGGTACGACACGCTCTATTCACCGCTCCGTTTGTTCGACTATGTCATGTCTTCTGCTAAAATTGTTCGCGCACATAAGAGTTGTTTAAATAATTTCTCTCTGTTAGTGGATACGCTGTTCCGATATTTGTTCCTTTGCTACTTTGCACAACTCAACGGTTAAGACAATTTTGCCGCAGTGCGGTTGCATGCGACGTATGCCCTTTCCAAATAGTATTCTAGGACATTCAAAAATATCACAGAATTTTAAAAAATATTCACTAACAGTTGAGAACATTCTTTAAAGACCGAGGAGATTATGCAAAAATCTCGAGTCATTTTACTTGAAAAATTACAGTGATTGGAAAGGGACGGATGTGCCAGTGACCACTATGACAAGATGGTCAACATTTCAAACACTCTGGTCTCCTCTGCTTGCAGCTATCTAACAAATGAAACAGTCTGATACTGACTTGCTGGGGAAGCCAGCGTATCTCGCCAGTGGGTGTGCTCCCCATGTGTCGAGGTTGCAGGCAAGTCGATTATGTGATGTTCTACAGCGTTTGGACAAAATATGGAAACACATTACTATGCGTAATATGGCGTAGGAAACACGTTGGCATTCATATTACCTTCCAGTCGTTTCGGATTAGATAAATTCGGGTCCTGTGCTGTTTCCAAGGGAATCTTAGACCATTGTCTCTGCATGCTAGCGGCAGGTAACTATAATGCAGGTGCGCAGCAATCAAGACACCCTTCTCTCCAAAATAGGCCGCAAGGGCTCTATAATACTGAAATATGGTGACTGTTGTGCTCAGGGGAGATGCTACAATTTATCCAAGTAATCACGAAACTACTCCTTGACGAGGCTAGTTGTATGAACGGGGACCCTTTAGTGTTGGAAAACAGTGTGACCATTCGGGATCCAACATTGTACCATGGGATGGACCTGATCAGCCAAAATCGTCACATTATCCTTACATAGTAAGCACGGGGCCCATGGAATACCACGATATGGCTGCGCAAATCATCACTGAGACAACGTCATGTTTCACTTTTGGGACGTAAACTCGGCCAGAAACTGGAAACGGTGTAAACCAAGACGCGTCCGTTCAAATGACTTTCTTCCATTGCTTCATATTCTACATTTCGGCACTACGTATTCTTGTTACGGCCACTTGCATCACTGATGTGTAGTTTCGAAAGTCCAGATCGCCCTGCAGTTTACGGGTTATGGAACTAACTTCGTGTGGTTTTTGTGCTGACATACTTATCAAGTGCTACATTCAGTTGCGCAGTGCTTTATTGCAGCTAATGTCATCAAATTTTTCGACAAAATCCTCTTCAATCTCCGTCTGTCATGATCCCTCAATATACAATTTCGTCTGCGTTATGAGTTAGCGGATGATGTTTTCCGCTCTTCCTGTGTGCGGCGTAAATCTTTGATACGGCTACTATGGTTACGAAAGCACCCATCTTAGGAGCGACAATCAACTGCCCACGTTCGAACTCACTTATCTCCGACATAACGCACCCATAGCTACACAGAACACAGATCTGATCACGACTGACACTTGAAACATGTTGAGGCAATTTCACAAGAGCCGTTCGTGATCAAATACAACAGTGGAAACTCCAGGCTCGGCTAGCATCAGCATTTATGTTCAATCATGCATTTCTCGCTGTGCTTCCATATTTTTGTCCAAATCCTGTAGGTAGTGACGGGAACTTGCATCATACCGGAGTCTACAGGAATAAAGCCAGATTCTCGAGAATCTTGTAACGCATCAAGAGAAATCTTGAACTGTACCGCCATCTCTCGATCGAGTATGCAAATCAACGTACTGTTTATATAAGGATTACTACTTAGGAGCGCAGCTATCGGATTAAGCCGCGTATCTACTAGTTGCCACTGCCGTGGTCTCAAACGCGTCTGTTACCCTCGCTGAACTTGCATTCATGTGAGTCAGTTAGCATACTGATATTGGACTACAAACTGGGGCATTCTCGGATAATCTGCCGAAATATCTGCTCCAAGCTAATACAGAAACAACAGTTTACTCACAAATGTGTAGGACGTAGAACTAAACCTATTTAGGACAGCGTTCAGAAACAATGATACTATTCAGTTAGCTGATTTTCCTCATTTTTTAACGTTACACCTGCATCTAAACATGTAGAGTAATTAGAAGCATACATTGAGGTGAGTCAGTTCGTAATAAATTTGGTTGGAATTGGAAACATGCCTGTCATTGATGTAACAATGGGCAACAGAATACATTGAAATACCAATGAAAAATGTACCCGAGTATGAGAAACTAGTTTTGGATTATAGATAGTAATACATGACTTAGTCTTAGCCACCATATGGTGGCTTGTGGGGGTACAGATGTCGACAAAAACAGTTTTATCTTCCAACAGAACAGTGGTAGTAGACATACTGTCACAAATTCTATAACATGATTCGGATACAACACTGCAAACTAGCTGAAGCCAGTACAATATCACTATTTACACAGTTTTTGTGAAGCTGGTGCCCCACAGTTCGTGTGTATTTGGAAAAGGTCATAGTTCAACATCAAGAGTTGATAATAAATACTTTTTTATTACACCCAGTTTCAGTCCTCATACTATCATCAGTTATTACAAGACATAACTTACATGTAGGCATCAAATTGTTGTGTCAAATCTATCATAAGTCACTGTTTTCAAGTAGTAAAAAATACTACATTGTAAACAGTGGAATGCACGAAACACTGTTAACCTTCCTTCTATATACAGAGTCCAGTTCAAAAATTATGTGTTGAGGCACTCTGCATACTGGCGTCTAAATAGCTGACTAATATTTACAAACATGTACGTGCTTGAAAATCATCTAATCTCCATTCCAAGGACCGTTGGGGTAAGCTATTGTACGTTTCGCTGTCAGAGTACTGTACGGCCTGATAAAATTCAAACTTTCGAGGTAGGTATCGACGTCAACCGCAATTGGGCATTGAAATAATTCAATGACCAAGGGACTGGCAAAAAGTAAACTGAGACTTCATATTAAAGTGATGACAAAAAAGTTGGTCTTTATTCTATTACAGTATATTTTTTTCATAAAAAATTTGAAAAAGTAAAAAAAATTGGAATGCTGCTTCAGTCGTTAAATATTACTTTTTTAACCACATTTTAAAACAGGATACATGTATATCTCAGCCTCTCAAGTGGTGCACAGTAATTCACTAGGTGTTTAAACCATTCTTCCCGATGATTTTTACAAAGCCAATACAGGATCTTGAAAATATTTTGGTACTATTACCTGCAGGATCTGTCGGATTAAATACGGTGTTTCTGTATATGGCTGGCTGTTTCCATCTTCCTCACTTTAGTACTAATCAAATTTCTAGTGTAACGTGACTGTTCGGGAACGGCCTCCACCGATAATTTTCCTTTGGTTTTTAGTACTGTAACACTGAATTAATAGTTATGTTGGTGGTGAACTTTTATTATGATCTTCCTTATACTGAAACTAACAACATATTTTGATGCTGTTAGCCGCGCAAGATTAGCCGAGCGGTTAGGGGCGCTGCAGTCATGGGCTGTGCGGCTGGTCCGGGTGGAGGTTCGAGTCCTCCCTCGGACATGGGTGTGTGTGTTTGTCCTTAGGATAATTTAGGTTAAGTAGTGTGTAAGCTTAGGGACTGATGACCTTAGCAGTTAAGTCCCATGAGATTTCACACACATTTGAACATTTGATGCTGTTATTTAAGCATCAGTGCTAAGGACAGCATGTATGTTAGGTTTATTATTTCAATTATGACGAACACTTGCATCTTTGGATGTGAGAACAAGTTGATAATGACAGCTGTGGCACGTAATACTCCCAGCAAGAACCTTCCTGCGGAAACTAAAGCCAGCATCGAAACCATAAACTCCATATTCACATGAAAAGCACTTGATAATATATTAATTCTATTCACAAGAGGGTAAAATATTTTTATTGCTGGTACGCACACGATGAGGAGTACTAGCTTTGCGTTTTCAGAAATACACTAATTCATTCGGTGACATGATAAGACAGCGCTACTTAATCTCTATGGCCTGGTATTTGCTTTTGATTTCAATGCAGATAACCATTCATTCTTTCCTTTTGCTGGTTGTTAAATAATATGGTTTTAGTTTGGAACCTACAGGATGGGAATTATGACATAAAATAACACTAATGTAGGTTAATTACTTGTTCTCTGAATTTCATAGAGCATTTCTAACGGTACATTCAGGAACAAATGTACGTATGTGGTAACTATTACCCACAACCGTCTTCGTTATCAACATTTATATAGCAGCACATATATAAAAGGAGCACAGATAATAAAATCACATCACTCTTGTAATGCCTTAATTCATTTGTTACTTACATTTTTTTAACATGAGGTACGACACTAGGTACTGATTCACCACGAAATCAAAATACAATTACAAGTTATTAGTGGTAACATTAAGGAAAAGAATAGTAATAATACTAATGACAGTTACTTAACAGGAGTGTGTAGATTGCATGAGGCAGCGGTAAGATTTGGGTGGAGGGAAGGTAGTAATTCATATGGTGGTAATGCTGCAATAATAATGGGATATTAAAGACAGATTTGGACTGTAGGCTGTGACTGCAGTGAGAACGAGGGGACGGAGGAAGCGGTTGAGACAGACGAATAAAAGGATGAAAGCAAGAGAGAAATAAAGCTAAATAACTACGATAAATTGCAAGGGTAAAGCGATAATTGAGTGACGAAGAAAGAGAAGAGATATGAGAATTTCTTTGGTCGTTGGGCTCAGATAGCGCGTCCCACCAAGATGACAAAGTACTCAGGACTTTGGTTGCCTTTGAACAGTATCAGATAAAAAGTTGGCACTTCAACAAACGCTTCTGCCGCTTTAAAACGTTGTATCAAATGTTGTTAAACTGCATATGTTGTCATGCCCAGCTCTAGTGATAGGATCTCGTGGATAATTAAGCACTAAAAGGAACCTTTTGGTATAACTCTCTCTGCGTGAGTTAGTTCAGCAAGTTAACACTTTAGCTTCTGGAGCAAAAAAGGGATTATGTAGTTACCAACTATCGCTTCACATTTCGTTCCATCTTTTGTGGGGTGTTCTCATATTTCGTCATCCTTTTGGTTATATAACATATTAGCTTTAGTAGCCATCCATTTTTTCCGAGTGACTTTCACATTTTTCACCACTTTCCTGCTTTTTATTAATTAAAATGTACGTCTCTGTATCTGAATGGATCTATTCTAGTGTAGCCTTTACTTCGACAGAAGAACTTTATTTCAGTTGCATGTACATTCGACTCATTCTTATGAGATGGAAATCGGTTTTCGGAGCCGAACAGAATGTGCAAATGGTTCAAACGGCTCTGAGCACTATGGGACTTAACTTCTGAGGTCATCAGTCCCCTAGAACTTAGAACAACTTAAACCTAACTAACCTAAGGACATCACACACATCCATGCCCGAGGCAGGATTCGAACCTGCGACCGTAGCGGTCACGCGGTTCCAGACTGTAGCGCCTAGAATCGCACGGCCACCCCGGCCGGCTTTTGCTTGTGTCTCTTTTCTGCTCTTATTCTTATTGGTAATGAGCATCCTGGTTCATGTTACATTGTTTAAATTTTTAAGAGCAATACTAATAAGTGATGTGAAATGGGAAATATTTCCGGGCTGGTTCCTTTAAAAGGACACGGCCGATCATCAGGAACATCTTTCGTGATTTTATAAATTATTCAAGTTTGGGACCTACTCGAACACGCGATGTATGAGAAAGGACGTTTTTATAGTTTTGTTTTGGCTTTTACTGGGCCGATATTCGTTTCATGCTCTCAGAATGGGCTCTTTTCCGCTCATCAGACCAAGTTATCCCGGTCTTCTTTAGTTTTTCCGCCAGGCCAAGTGTCCAATTTTGGATTTTCTGCCTGAACGTTTTTTTTGTCTGGTATATAAAGCTGTGTGGTTGCCACTTCCATCACGACTACTTTCACTGAATTGATCCATCCTACTATTTAAACTTTAGCTTTACTGCAATATTCGTAGTTCTCCCCAACCGGTCTAGTTAACTTGGTTGGTTCCATTCCTTTAACCCTAAAAGTGTTAAACAGGGTAAGTCTGACGCTTGAAATTTTTGTTTGCTACCGTACATGTGCCACTGTACGTGCACAGCCGCTACCATCAATGTAAATACAGTACTGAGTGAAACCTAGCAGAGGACTAAAGTTCGAAGTTGTGCGACACTGCAGTTTAATTACTTTCTCAGAAATAGTTTTTGAAGGGTCACTGTGACCCTGGAGTACACATTGTGTAACTGGACTGTCACTGAGCGTGAAGTATATTCACGTGAAAATGGTAAGTAAAACGATGTTTCACTAACAACATATGTTACAAGGAGAAGCAATGCTAGAGCTCAGTTGTGAAAGTGACGTAAGCGACTTTCTAGATGAAAGTGATTCTGAAGCTGATGTACCTCCAGCAGTTCTGAACAATGCCGAAACCTGTCAGTCTGCCAAATCTTGAGACAACGATGATGAAAATACAGTCGTCCACAGTAAGAATGGTCATTGTTGGACGACAGCTGTTCCTGATACAAGAGGCCCGACAGTTTTCGATAGCGTTATAGTCCATGTCCCAGCTTTTAAAGGCAATGCGAAGAATGAGAAGTCAGTAGGAAAAATGTCACACTAATCAAAACACTACAGGTACGAGTTTACTTAGTTCTGATCAGAGATTTTCTCATGTGCCGATTCAGGACGACCTTTTTTGCTGTCGTTATCTTGTACTGCACTGAAGCATTACTCAATAGCAGCTAGCTAAATTTAGAAAATTTGTCGTCTGATAAGACGCTGCATTCGGTATCAATATATTACCTATTAGTGGACGTGAAAACTTGTACTGCACCGAAGCTAAAATTCGGATGTCCAGTCGGTCCTGGATGTGTGCTCGGTGATTAAGGCGACCGTTCACGACAAGTGGAAATTCGGGATTTTAGTCCACATACGGCAAAAATTTTCGTGTCCCACCAACAGGTAATACTTTCATACCTAATGCAGCTTGTCTGGAATTGTGAAAGCATTAATGTACTAAAATTGATTGAAACAGTACATGAGAGAGGTGAAATTAAATCCGTTTGTTACCTGAGCGTTCAGTTTCATTATACGAGTAAAATATTCTATACTCAGACAATTTCTCCAGCAAATAATCAGGGTTCCGGTGGCTCTGGTATACAGTTCGTGTGACCAGTTTGGGGCGTACGCTACTAAGTTTAATACAGTCAGAGAATTTTAGCTTGCGTTTCTTTCTTTTAATTATACCTGATTAAATATTGGGATGTTTTTCAATTTCAGTATTTGCACTTAGTTTATACGTTCCTTCTTCAATATAATTTGGACGTAAAATCTTCCAGAACACTTTTCATTCTCTCTTTTCGATTTCTACATCTACATCTACAAGGATACTCTGCAAATCCCATTCAAATACCTGGCAGAGGGTTCATCGAACCACCTTCGCAATTCTCCATTATTCCAATCTCGTATGGCGCGCGGAAAGAATGAACATCTATATCTTCCCGTAGGAGCTCTGATTTCCCTCAATTTATCGTGTTGATAGTTCCTCCCTATCTAGGTCGGTGACAACAAAATATTTTCGCATTCGGAGGAGAAAGTTGGTGATTGGAATTTCGTGGGAAGATTCCATCGCAACGAAAAACGCCTTTCTTTTAATGACTTCCAGACCAAATCCTGTATCATTTCTGTGACACTCTCTCCCATATTTCGCTATAATACAAATCATGCTGCCTTTCTTTGAACTTTTTCGATGTACTCCGTCAGTCCTATCTGGTAACGATCCCACACCGCGCAGCAGTATTCTAAAAGAGGACGGACAAGCGTAGTGTAGGCTGTCTCCTTAGTGGGTCTGTTACATTTTCTAAGTGTCCTGCCAATAAAACGCAGTCTTTGGTCAGCCTTCCCCACAGCATTTTCTATGTATTCCTTCCAACTTAAGTTGTCCGTAATTGTAATACCTAGGTATTTAGTTGAATTTACGGCTGTTAGATTTGATTGATTTATCGTGTAACCAAAGTTTAACGAATTCCTTTTAGCACTCATGTGGATGACCTCACACTTTTCGTTATTTAGGGACAACAGGCACTTTTCGCACCATTCAGATATGTTTTATAAATCATTTTGCAGTTCGTTTTGATCTTCTGATGACTTTATTAGTCGACAAGCGACAGCGTCATCTGCAAAAAACCGAAGACGGCTGCTCAGATTGTCTCCCAAATCGTTTATATAGATAAGGAACAGCAAAAGGGCCTATAACACTACCTTGGGGAACGCCAGAGATCACTTTTGTGTCATTCTATGACCTTCCGTTAATTACTACGAACTGTGACCTCTCTGAGAGGAAATCACAAATATAATCACATAACTGAGACGATATTCCATAAGCATGCAATTTCACTACGAGTCGCTTGTGTGGTACAGTGTCAAAAACCTTCCGGAAATCCAGAAATACGGAATCGATCTGAAATCCCTTGCCAATAGCACTCAACAATTTTTTCAAAGTCTCTCGTTCTTTTCATTTTTCTTCTCAAGCGTGGCATCTATCTCGTATCGTCTCGAGGTCACCATGTTAACTTTCTCATTTTTTTTCAACCTTATTGGTAGAGGGCGTCCGGATTCCCTCCCTGTCACCAAACCTTTCCCACCCAGAGCGGAATTTGAGCACCCCATCTGTCTGCGCCTATAAGTATCCCATGTCAAAGGGGGCGCCCCTTTCCGAAATGTTTGCAAAGCCCTGTGTAACTGAAATGAAATGTGGGTGCCAGCCCATTATTCACCTATTCAGATACGGGCAAACCGAGTAGAAACAATATCCAGGCTGGATGGCACAATTCACCGAGTGGATTCGATGTGTGTCCGGCACGCCTCCCCAAAATACGGAAGCGACATGCTAAAGAGCGCAGCCTTCAGGGCGGATTCTCTTTTGTTTTAAATCAGTATTCCAGCCTCCTGTTATTATTCTAATTTGATGACGTAATTCGCTAGTCTTAATCGAGAAGAGAGTTGAAAAGGAAGTGCGCTCTTTTGAATCATGCAAGTGAGCTAGAATGCCGGCCGAGGTGGCCGAGCGGTTCTAGGTGCTACAGTCTGCAACCGCGCGACCGCAACGGTCGCAGTTTCGAATCCTGCCTCGGGCATGGATGTGTGTGATATCCTTAGGTTAGTTAGGTTTAAGGGGTGTAGGACGTCAAACGGGCCGACTTGGAGCAGGAGAGGCAGCACAGGACATTTTAATTCCCACTGTGTATACTTTCACAAATAAATTCATACAACTTTCCCACTATCACCAGGAAGGACTCAAGATTTACGCCCATAACGGTGGAAGTTCAAAGACATAACAATTTTTTTTTTTTTTTTGCTTGTTAAATTTCATCATTTTTTCACTTACTATTGGCTGCATTTGTTGCTATAGGTACACTTTTCTTGATAAGTAAGATAGATTCTTCGATGAATTTTGCACAGCATACAAATCATACTTCCAGGTGTATGAAACTCTAGAATTTTCCAAATCTATTAAAAACTGTGGTAAAAATTGAGATAATTAACTATAAAAGTTGGGTGTTTCTAAACATGAAGTTTAAAATGTAACAACTCATTTACTTTTTCATAAATTAAATAAATTCTGTAAGAGTGGTTTGTATGCTGTTCAAAATTCATCAAAGAATCTCTCTTACTTACGAAGAAAAGTGTACCTATAGCAACAAATGCAGCCAGTAGAAAATGAAAAAAATGATGAATTCTCACAAGGAAGCAAAAAAAAAAAAAAAAAAGATATTTTGTTGTGTTTTTGAACTTCCACTGCTATGAGTGTGAATCCTGAATCCTTCATGGTCATGCTGACAAAGTTTTATGAATTTATTTCTAAAAGTATAGACAGTGGGAATTAAAATGCCCTGTGGTACCTCTCTTGCTTCGAGTCGTGCCGTTTGACGTCCTACCCCCCTTAAGTAGTTCTAAGTTCTAGGGAACTGATGACCTCAGAAGTTAAGATCCATATTGCTCAGAGCCATTTGAACCATTTTTTGAGCTAGAGTAATTACTTGAATCAACAGAGATTCTTGTTCTTGTAGCGAGCGTGGAACCACGTGCTAGAGACGGACGCTGCCCGAGAGCGGCCTGGGCAGCTGCGCGGGCCAGAGCGACAGGTAGCAAGGAAGTAGGGCAGGGCAGGGGGCGGCCGGCCGGTGATCAACAGTGTGGCTTCGGGCCGCCCATTGCAGAAGCCGTGTCGGAGCGGGCCGGGCTCCGGGCCTTGCTCGGTGCTCACGACTTGGCGGATCGGCGCCAACTTGGCTCGTTCGGCCGTAACATTAACGCCGCCACTGCCGTCCACTAGGGTCAGCCGTCTCTTGGCAGCGGCCGGCGGAGGCAGCGCCTAGCGTCTGGGGAAGCACGCACCTGCTCGGTCGTTCAGGCAAATTAGAAACGTTCCGCTGATTTGCTCCCGTGGAAGCGGGGGCGTCTCTCTCTCTCTCTCTATCTCTCTCTCTCTCTCTCTGTGCGTGTGTGTGTGTGTGTGTGTGTGTAGATAAGCATGGAGGCCCTTCCGTGTATCTACGGGACCTGCATGATCATATCTCCGCTTGACAATGAAAGATAGTTATTTTACGCCAAAGCGCTTCTAATATTTTGCGCAAGCGTTCGTTGACAGCAGTAAGACATTTGAGAAAGCTCAGTTAAAGTACAATACCTTCATTTGTTTTACTTGTTGTTATTTACCAACCAATGAGGGTCAGCGTTGCACCATCTACTTGCGTGACAAAGGAGATATTAACCTATATAAATTAAAATGAAAATGTTTATTTGTTCACAATCGTATAGCTTCGAAAGTTCTTCACTAACCGCTTTGAAAATTTGACACAGTGTTGCATTAAAATACGAACGTGTTTGTACATATTTAATGGAACAAATACATGCACAAACACACACACACACACATATGAATGCAATTTTGTGTCAAAATTCCAAAGAAATCGCTGAAGAACTTCCGGAACGAAGACTTCAGATTTTTGCTAACATCGTATTCCCTATACATATTACATAAATATTTAAAAGCACAATATGGCGCTTCAGTAGGTACATAAAAACATGTGCGTATTCCAATGTAACTTCGTGACAAAAATTTCAAAGCAATCGGTGAAGAAATTTCGAAGATTTACGACTTTGAACAAAGGATCGTTTACATCTTTATAAATAAATGGTTCAAATGTCTCTGAGCACTATGGGACTTGACTGCAGTGGTCATCAGTCCCCAAGAACTTAGAACTACTTAAGCCTAACTAACCTAAGGACATCACACACATCCATGCACGAGGCAGGATTCGAACCTGCGACCGTAGCGGTGGCGCGGTTCCAGACTGTAGCGCCTAGAACCGCTCGGCCACTCCGGCCGGCTATATAAATAAAATTTAAATTTTTATATGTTCAAAATCTTAAACCTCCGAATCTTCTTCTCCGACTGCGTTGACGTTTTGCCACAATGTTGCGTTCCAATACATGCCATTCTCTATAATTTTTTTTAAATCTATATGATATATAGATAAATATGTAATACACGAAAGGAAAACGCTATTACTTCAATATACTTCACACGTTATGTGTTACTGTAATAAATGTTTGGCAACATATAGGGCGAGCATTAATAAGACCGACAAATTCCAGGAACAGATTCCTGGCTGGAAATTGAGCAAAAAGGTCGTATGAACATGGTGTGTCCAGAAATGCATCATTGCCACGGCAGATGGTGCTGTCGATTGACAGTTCCTCTGACCACGTGCTTTGTGTTCTTCGTACGTTGCTGACCATGTGATTGACGCAGCGTACTGTAAGCAGCAGAATGGTCCGGTAACCATGTCGGAAACAACTCGAGATGGTGTTTGTGTACGACCGAGCAGATGGAAACGGTTGAGAGGCAGCACAGCTGTACCAAAACAAGTACCCTCACAGCATTTCAAGCCGTTTTCGGCCTTTAGTGTGATCGTGGTTCCTTTCAGACAGACGAACGAGCAGAGAGGCGGCGGACTGTGTGTACACCTGATTTGGAGGATCGTGTTCTGCCTCTCGACCGTTTCCATCTTCTTGGGTGTACACAGGAACGTCTCGACTTGTTTCAGATATTAATACCGGACCGTTCTGTTGCTCAGAGTAGGTTGCATCAATCACACAACCTGCAACAGATAAGATACAAACGGGACGTGGTCAGTGCTATCTACCGTTGCAATGATGCACTTCCGGACACATGTTCATGGGACCTTTTCTTTTCCTTTTCAAGTAAGGAACTGTCGGTTTTATTAATTTTTAACATGGGAAATGTTTTTAGCAAATAAGAAAGTTGTATTTGTGGTTTCTTGAATTATAATCATTATTACCACAGAATCTGAATTTGCAAATGTAGTTTACACGATCCAAGGTTAGAGACAGGGGAAGAGGAGAAGGACAGAGGGGTGGGAGGAAATGGACATAGGAAGTGGAAAGCAGGAAATGGACCAGGAGTGGGGGAAGGCGAAGATAGTGTGGGGGTCAGGAGAAGACGCACAGAGACAGGTGGTATGAGGTGATGGACAGAGATAGGGGGAGAGAGAGAGTGGAGGAAGAGATGGAGAGAGTGGGGGAAGGACAAGAAGGATACAGAAGGGGGGTATGATGAGCTAGATAGAGGGGGGGGGGGAGAGGGGCAGTAGGGAATGGATGGAGAATGTGAGATGGGAGGACGTGATGGACAGAAGGTGCAGAAGGTGGAGGGGGGGGGGGGTAGGAGATAGACAGAGAGAGGAGGAGCAGATGATAGACAGAGAGACGAGAAGGAGGAGGAGGTGGACAAAAAGAGGGGGCGGATGAGATGGACAGAGAAAGGAGGGAGACGGGGATTGGCACATACATTCAATTCCCATAAACATTAGAAATCTGTGCTTTCTTTTTTCTTTCTTTCCCATTTAACCAGACTGAGCCGCTACAACGGGTGGCCGGGAACAGCTAGTACTTACATAAAACATGACCAATTGACAATTACAAGAATCTTATCCTTGCAATATGATCACCTCATGATACACAAAACTTAAAAAAAGTCGCTTGTAACATGACACATGTTGTTACAACTATTATGTAGCACATTCATGACGTCATCGACATGTCGCATCGATGGAGCTGAAAACTGCGTGTTGCTCTCTATTCAGGTGCAAGTCTTTCATCCGGACGGCACTTCGGCGACTTCTGTTTCCCACATCCACCTGGTTATCCATTCAAGGGAAGTAGATTACGTGGAGTCCGTAGCACTTGGCGTTTCTGGCAACCCCTGTTATCGTTGAGAGGTGAAAGCTAAAGGCAGAATGAAAATTCCCGTGGTCCACTTGGTATTCGATCCAGTGGCGTCCAGCTTTTCAGGCTCTTGATGCTCTTGTGGATCGCCGTGCTCTACAATGAAAAATAACATTAAGTATTAGTCTTCCCTATTCTGCATTTAGTCATGAAATAGGATTACATGTGGCCTGTTTGCTAGTCAAATTTTACTCAGAGGGTGCAGTGGATTAGCAAGCAAGTAACGTTAGTTCCTCTTTTGTGACTGCAGGTGGAATAGGGGAGATTTCCATGTAATTTTATTATTTTTTATGATCTCGTACTACAATACCGTAGTGAATCTGCTGTACTCATTATATTTAATTAGATATAATTCTTGGCAAGTTTTTTATACCAGGAGGTGATCATACTGTAAAGATAAGTTTTATATGATGCTGAGCTGATCACGATTTCTGCATTTTGTTTGCATGCATTTATCTGTTAGTAGACGCACTTTCTATAATGTTGTTTGGTTTGAAATACAGATAGCCTGAAGATGGTCCAGTACAAACCGACATCAGGTGCAGAATAATGAACAAAAATTTTTTGTCGCTGCTGTGCAGTCAATAAAACGACTATAAAGTGCTTTTCAACTTAATATAATTTTTTTAATCGCTCCAACTTTTTCTCTGTATCTCTGAGCCGACTCCATCCGTAAAATTAGGTTCTGTTAAGTTCTGCAAAATACCCATCTGCAATCGTCATAACATCATCATAGGAGTCAAAACTCTTTACAGGCACACATTTCTTTAGTATTAGGTCCATGGGGTATAAGTTTGCCAAGTGTAAACTGTTAAAAGCACAGTGTCTTCCACCGTCGTATCTGTGAATATCTCTGAACTTAGATTCAAAGAATGCAGAGAATAAAACATAAGATACACAACTTTACTGTGAAATTAAAACAAAATGATAACGAATGTACGGGGGGTGGTCATACAAATGGAAACACCAAAAACACAACACATTACCATGCCTATTAAAGTGCGCAGGAACCATTGGCATTAGGAACAATTTCAGTCGTCTCGGAATGCATCAATACAGGTCCTGTATGGTTTCCAAGGGAATCCTATAACATTACCCCGTAAAACAGGAGTAAGTTCAGGTAAGTAGACCGCAAAGGTTCAATAATATTGACATATGGTGGCTGTTGTAGCCAGGCCAGACGGTACAATTCATCCTCGTGCTCATTCAACCAGTCCTGGAACATACGAGCTGTGTGAACAGAGGCCCTGATCCCTTGAATGCAGTGTCACCATTATACAACAAACATCATACCACCGGATGGACTCGATAAGCCAAACTAGTCCCATAATCCTTGGCAGTAAGGCGGCATGGCAGAGTACTCATTCGTCCCATGGTAATACCACAATATGGGTGCCCAAATCGTCACCGAATCCCTGCAGTGGAAAACAAGACTCTTCCGACCGAATGACTTTCGTCCGTTGCTCTGTATTCCAAGTTTCACGGATTTGACATTACATTTTCCTTCTACGGGCTTTTGTATGACAGATGAGTGGTTTTGGATTTCCATCTCGCCCTGCAGTTCCCTTTGTTTGTTTTGGTGCTGACAGTATTCTTGAATGTGACATTCAGTCATTCAATGACAACTGCAGCTGTTGCCTCTCATTTTTCGTCACAATCCTCCTCAGTGACTGCGTGTCACGATCACTCAACACACTCTTTCGTCCGCGTCGTGAATTAACAGACGATGTTTATCCACTTTTCGTGCATGTGGTACAAATCTTGGATACGGTGCCTCGTGAAGCACCCAACACTTCGGTCACTTTAGTAACGGAAGCAGCCACCGTACGAGAGCCAACAATTTGCCGATCTTGGGATGCACTTAGTTACGACACAATGCACTGACAGGTACAGTGAACACTGTTCTGAGCACTAATGATCATTGCAACGTGTTTAGAACATAGCACAGGTGCCGTTCGTGGACAAACACAGCAGCGCAGTCTGCTGGATTGACTAGAATCTACACTTATGCTGAAGCATACAATTCTCGAAAGCGTTTACGGATTTTTGTCGTCCTTGTAGATTGTCTGCTAGAGAATGCATTTCTTTGCATGTGTATGGAATCAAAATATAGTGCTGTGTAAGATTAAATAATGTCACTCACAAGTTCAACGCACGTCTGTCATATAGAATTGTGTCAGTATTTTTGACATATTCCTCTTTTCCTTACATTTGTCATCCGTTAGCTACATATTTTAAGCACAGGTGTATTCTAGATGTGTGTGAGTACCGGAACCAAAGGGCACTCATATCCGTAAGGTTGTGGTTAATCTATTGCCAAATACCTTAAGATATATTAGTTGATTTCTTGCTTTCAGAATTTGAAACGCACTTGCTTCGTAGTTAACGCTGTGTTGTTGTTTTTCAGTGTATCTATTCACTACGTTAAAAAGGCTGAGACTGAGGAAATTTAACGCCAATCATTTCAAAGTGACACCGAATAATACACATCATTTGATTCAACACGCGGCTACAGAAATTTTGTGTAGATTCAGGTCCTTTTAAAAGTAAACTTTCTCGCTCTGAATGTACGAGGGCAGTTCAATAAGTAATGCAACACATTTTTTTTCTCGGCCAATTTTGGTTGAAAAAACCGGAAATTTCTTGTGGAATATTTTCAAACATTCCCGCTTCGTCTCGTATAGTTTCACTGACTTCCGACAGGTGGCAGCGCTGTACGGAGCTGTTAAAATGGCGTCTGTAACGGATGTGCGTTGTAAACAACGGGCAGTGATCGAGTTTCTTTTGGCGGAAAACCAGGGCATCTCAGATATTCATAGGCGCTTGCGGAATGTCTACGGTGATCTGGCAGTGGACAAAAGCACGGTGAGTCGGTGGGCAAAGCGTGTGTCATCATCGCCGCAAGGTCAAGCAAGACTGTCTGATCTCCCGCGTGCGGGCCGGCCGTGCACAGCTGTGACTCCTGCAATGGCGGAGCGTGCGAACACACTCGTTCGAGCTGATCGACGGATCACCATCAAACAACTCAGTGCTCAACTTGACATCTCTGTTGGTAGTGCTGTCACAATTGTTCACCAGTTGGGATATTCAAAGGTTTGTTCCCGCTGGGTCCCTCGTTGTCTAACCGAACACCATAAAGAGCAAAGGAGAACCATCTGTGCGGAATTGCTTGCTCGTCATGTGGCTGAGGGTGACAATTTCTTGTCAAAGATTGTTACAGGCGATGAAACATGGGTTCATCACTTCGAACCTGAAACAAAACGGCAATCAATGGAGTGGCGCCACACCTACTCCCCTACCAAGAAAAAGTTTAAAGCCATACCGTCAGCCGGTAAAGTCATGGTTACAGTCTTCTGGGACGCTGAAGGGGTTATTCTGTTCGATGTCCTTCCCCATGGTCAAACGATCAACTATGAAGTGTATTGTGCTACTCTTCAGAAATAGAAGAAACGACTTCAGCGTGTTCGTAGGCACAAAAATCTGAACGAACTTCTCCTTCTTCATGACACGCAAGACCTCACACAAGTCTTCGCACCCGAGAGGAGCTCACAAAACTTCAGTGGACTGTTCTTCCTCATGCACCCTACAGCCCCGATCTCGCACCGTCGGATTTCCATATGTGTGGCCCAATGAAGGACGCAATCCGTGGGAGGCACTACGCGGATGATGAAGAAGTTATTGATGCAGTACGACGTTGGCTCCGACATCGACCAGTGGAATGGTACCGTGCAGGCATACAGGCCCTCATTTCAAGGTGGCGTAAGGCCGTAGCATTGAATGGAGATTACGTTGAAAAATAGTGTTGTGTAGCTAAAAGATTGGGTAATAACCTGGTGTATTTCAATGCTGAATAAAACAACCCCTGTTTCAGAAAAAAAATGTGTTGCATTACTTATTGAACTGCCCTCGTAATAAGGACAGAGTTTAGTGGAATTGTGAACAGCGAGAAAAACGGAAATGTTATCGTGGACGCAGATATGCTTCCAAGACCAGGATTAACAAAAATAAAAGAAAATAAATAATATAAATAAAATAAATATAAATAAAATAAAATAACGAAAAGCGAGAGGATTAAGGATAATGAAACAACTTGCCAATAGGAATAGCAAACTGAAGTCCTGTAAACCTGTACAGTAGTAAGGTAATAAGTTTATAAATCTTGTTTTGCGATTTGACGAAAACATGAATTTTTAACTTTCAGCTATGCTTTTGTCCTACGTGACTTCAGTCAAATTCACCGAAATTGGTACCTCAAATTTTCTGAAATTTTTTGAATATGATGTTATGTGCGATTCTTGACGTAATTTTTTACCGTATTTCTTGTAGCACAATAAATTATTTGTACTTTTCACAGATTAGCTGCAGAAAAGGAAATCTGAGACGTAACATACTTCTCTAAATATTATATATAGCCTGGCTCTTCATCCAAGCTATGCAGACAATGGCATCAAAGAAAATAGTACGTCTGTTAAACACGGTTCTGTTTTCATACATTTACAGATATTGTTGTCAACATCACAATATAACAAACATCTGACTGATTTCATTAATATCCCTAACTTCTTGTACAAACTTTGAACTATCTCTGTTTTATTGGTCAGTAATTCTATTAAGAAAAAGAGAGTGCGTTTAGGGACGTGTCCCTTTCCGGTAATCCAGTGTGTGTCGAGGATCCGTTCGTAGAACCACTTTAAGTTTCAATTGGTCCCAAGCATGTTCAGTTGTGTGTTAGCAGACATCGATTGCGATTCTATCTGGTTAATTCCTGCTCTTGGAGGCAGTTGCTCACGAGTAGAGCGCTTGAAACACGAACCCAGCGTCGAAATGTTGACTAAGCACTGAGTAATACGTTGAACTAACTTGATCCGTTACTATACAGCCCCCAAATTACATTCTATACCGATGAGAGGTGTCGGACATCCGTAAGTGGTACTGGCCCGAAACTTAACTGTTTCAGCTTCTTGATAAACCAATGGGGCTACTTGCCTGACACTTGCTCCTATATCTGACCTCCTCCATGCTTTTCCACGACGGTCATTAGATGTCACAAAATCGTGCACTTGTTGGTGAATAGGACGTATTCCCAGTAATCCACGTTCTGTTCCAGGCACTCCATTGCGCATTTGCTTCACAAACCACACGCTGGCATATGTTTCGCTGTTGTGCGAAATGGTTACCTAGAAGTTTAATTGCCTTATTGATTGTGTGGATACTGTTCTGTACAGCATGAATCGACAGAGTCCTCCCAGTGTCATTAGAAACTGGAACACGTCGTTCTGTTGCATTCACCTCGGGATAACCCGTAGGTAGCGATCATCAGTAGTTGTTCACTGCCGGTGGCTACTACAAAGCAGATATTCGATGTTTTGTGTTTCACGGTAGCTATTAAATGTTCAGTTGACGCCGTTGGCAAGTCGATGTCAAACTTGGCTAGCAGACAACCCTTTTAGCGGTAAAGTGACAATGCGGGCACGAGCTAAGCTGGAAATGACCTTTCGAGGCGTGTTTTCTTATCGTCGTTGTTTGATCGTTGCGGACGCCACATGACATCCCTTCAAGTTCGTTTGTTGATCCTTCCACCCAGTTTTTTTTATTACAGAGGCGAACCAGCTCTCTGACCGAACACGCTGAGCTACCGTGCCGGCGGCATGTTAGACAAAAGTCGCATTGCCCTATTCACGGATGGAGAAACAGTGTGTTCTACTGAACTTCAATGAGAACTCTACTTTCATTACGCAGCTGTGTACGCAGAGATTTCCTGTGTTCAAAACGGTATCCGATCAAAATAAAACAAACTGATCAAAGTCACAACAGAAGTGCAATAGATGCTTGGAGCTCTTTAGTAAAGCGGGTGGATGTTCCAACACTGCATAAGTCAGATCCCAACGATTTCTCATTGATAAATCACCGTTTTGCGAAGTTGCATTCCGATTCTAATTTCACACTTATATTATTAAGTTGAAAAACGATTTGAATCTTTAGTTCGCAGTCACAGATCTGCTGTGACTTCGTATGCATTACATTTTCTCACCGCTTGCGACCAAATAAGAGGAAAAGTTAGATTATCTAGGTAAATAAATCGATTTTATAATAAATGTAGGCCTACTGTACATCCGTTACACTTGTATCGTGTTGATAGTCCATCAGTGGTCATGCTTGTTGTTTGCACAGTGATATATTTGATGATTCCTGCTTGAAAAAAGGGTATTTGATTTCCGATTAATTGCATACACATTATTACACGACATTTCACTGGCCGTTAATTTCAATTTTGCAGATTACATTCGTTGTTTTGCACTCTTTCACATTATGATACACCCAAAAGACACGAAGTCTCACTTACAACTAAATAATTATCGTTGCCGTCAACCGACTTTTTACCAAAGAGCTTCCATTAAAGTTATTCCAGTAGTCATTATGTCAAAATTTAAACAGGGACAAAAGAATTTCATTTGTGTTATATATTTCGTTTATTATCATCAAATAAGTCAGTAAACAATAAGTTTAGTTAAAAATGCATCAGAGATAATTCCCAAAACAACAAAACATTTAGATAAAATGACAGTTTATGAGACGTTCTTGAATTAGCTTCATTAACACGCTGAAAGGATTCACAAAAACATTATGTACCGATAGAAATATATAATTAATACAAATGACATTGTAAAAACAATGAACAAAACGTAGACCGAACAAACTGTTTATGGAGCATTAAGATATCTTACAAGATGTTAAACTGACGTGTCGTGTTGTTTACTAAAAATGAACTTGAGCCATTCTCCAATTTCATTATGTTCTGAAGGAAAATTATGACCTTTTTTCACGTTATCAGACAACAATCTATTAACGGAAGATTTCTGCCGTTTTTTAGAAGTCTTTTTCAGTATCTGGCCGTTATTGTCCATCAATAATAAGAATAGCACCTGTATCTCAGAAAATGCTGATCATGACGTTTTCCGCGGGTGAAACCCACTTGTTCATCCTTGATGGAGCCAACGGCTCTCACATACCACTTCGGTCTTTCGTATCTGGCATCGAGCAGTTCCCATACAGTGCAACAAATGTGTGAACTTATTGTCATGCCACGTTATCCAGCACATCCACATAAGTAAGTCATTAGCATTTGTAATTTGATTTGAGGCATTGACGCCAGAACTGGTCATTCCCATCAGTACAGGCATGAAGCAGTCAGCGAATTTCGGGGTCCACGTGTCACTGAGAAACTTGAGCACCATTACGAAACTATTTATAAATGTGTTTACTAACAGTACGAGGTAATTAATTATAAACTTTGCCGCAATACTAGGTCGCAAAATATTTGTACTTACTCATACAATAATAAACACTCAACAATTAGCTCTGGCCACACACGTGTAAATAACCGTTTTTGAACGTGTGGTGCAGTCGGTTATTTTATTGAAGGATTCTCAGAATAAATGCCACATCACTTCTGAGTTTGTGGTGTTATTTCAAAAGCACCTTGGTGGATATGTATTTAACACTTTCACATACGGTCTGCAGTGTTGACAGTTAGTGGTTGCAGCCTCTGCGCTGTCGCAAGGTGAGTGACTGAGACAAGCTGTGTCGTGTTTTGAATGGACGCTACGTAACATACAAATGCACTACGCACGTCTTATTTCGCAACGCGCAATGTTCGGTATAGGCAACACAACTATGCTAATCTCTATACTTAAAAGGAAATGTTTTGACCGATTCATTGACTCATCATTTCCCAGCCCAAACCACTGAGGGTAGAGCCATGGCGTGAAATAGGAGATGAAAAGCGTTTGACCACTATTAAGGCAATTTTGGAGATAGAACCACGAAAATTGGCATTTGATTTCTCTGTCAGAGATGAAAAGTTCAAGTTTCAGCAATTCTTGGAAATTCAGTCTCCTAGGGGTGAAATAGTAGTTGAAAACTTTTTATTTAATAAAATGTTATTACAGAACTACTAAAGCATTCTTAAATCTATTTCTATGAAATTACGTGTGGCAGCTTTTTCGGAATTTCAAACGTCAACTGGGTGAAATGTGGGATGGAAAGCATTATGAAAAACTTTATTATGAAAGCATTTTCAAATAAGTTTACGAAAATTTATGTATTGCTTCGCAGTTAGAAAAAAGAAAATGCTTGTTTCAGTGTCTTTCGAAATTCAGACTCTAAGGGAGTAAAATAGAGGATGAAAATTTTAATGGAAGTATTTCGTTGTACTAAAACATTTTTATAGCTAAATATAGGAAAACTGCTATGCGAATTCTCGGTTAGAAGCACAGAAATAAGTGGTAGGGGATGAAAGTCTTTGTGGAAATATCAACATAAGAACTCAAAAGTCAGATGAACAAAAACCTTACACTCTATCTACCAGAATCGTTTTTAAGTCAGAAGTACCTTATACGGAGTCCATGCTTCTACGGCATTAATTAGCGTAAAAAGTTCAAAATATATTGCAATTTGTCGGGTAAATTAATGAAAGTAACTTAACAGTCACCACAATAAATCACCTTTGCCACAACTGCACAGATAAGAGAAACATTAATTTTCAATAGGCATAATTAGAATTGTAGGCTACCTTAGACTAAGGTAGTTATTCTAATACACACTTCAAAAAAAGTTTTGCCTCACCTCGGTTCCGAGAGTTCCGGAACCTGCTCAGAAAATTGGAACAGAGATCAACACAAATATCATCTCCGCACTTTTTATTGTTCATGAAAACCACACATTGTATGTTGTACCACCACACAGCGAGACCTTCAGAGTGGTTGTCCAGATTTCTGTACACACTAGTGCCTCTAATGACCAGTAGCACGTCCTCTTGCATGATGCATTCCTGTATTCGTCGTGGCGTACTATCCAAAAGTTCATCAAGGAACTGTTGGTCCAGATTGTGACACTCCTCCACGGCGATTCGTGGTAGATCCCTCAGAGTCGTTGATGGGACACGTCGTCCACCATCAGCCCTTTTCAATATATCCCAGGCATATTCGATAGGGATCATGTCTGGAGAACATGCTGGCCACTCTAGTCGAGCGATCTCGTTTCCTGAAGGAAGTAATTCACAAGATGTGCACCACGGAGGCGTGAATTGTCGTCCATGAAGACGAATGCCTCGCCAATATGCTGCCGATATGGTTACACAATCGGTCGGAGGACGGCATTCACGTATCATATTGCCGATATGGCGCATTCCATGACCACCGCCGACGTACGAGGGCCCCACATACTGCCACCCCAAAACCGCAGGGAACCTCCACCTTGCTGCAGTCGCTGAACAGTGTGTCTAAGGTGTTCAGAATGACCGGGTTGGTTCCAAACACGTCTCCGACGATTGTCTGGTTCAAGGCATATGCGACACTCATCGGTGAAGAGAACGTGATGCCAATCCTAAGTGATTCATTTGGCATGTTGTTGGGACCATCAATACCGGGCTGCATGTGTCGTTGTTGCAGACATGGAAATCGCCATGGACGTCGGGTGTGAAGTTGCGCATCATGCAGCCTATTGCGCACAGTTTGAGTGGTAACACGACATCCTGTGGCTGAACGAACATGGTGGCATTTCTGTCAGGATCCCTCCAAGACATAATCCGTAGGTAACGGTCATCCGCAGCAATAGTAGCCCTTGGGCGAGGCATGTCATCGACAGTTCCTGTCTCTCTGTATCTCCTCCATGTCCGGACAACATCGCTGTGTTTCACTCTGAGAACACTTACCTTGTTGAGAGTCTTTCCTGGCACAAAATAACAATTCGCACGCAATCGAACCGTGGTATTGGCCGACTAGGCATGGCTGAACTACAGACAACACGAGCTGTGTACCTCCTTCCTGGTGGAATGACCGGAACTGATCGGTTGTCGGACCCCCTCCATCTAATAGGCGCTACTCATGCTGGGTTGTTTACATCTTTGGGCCGTTTTAGTGACATCTCTGTACAGTCAAAGGGTCTGTGTCTGTGCTAAAATACCCACAGTCAACGTCATCTTCAGGCAGGGTGACGCCCAACTTTTTTTGATGTGGTCAGTTAAGGTCATCCCCACGATACCTGTACGTTAGGTGTGTTGCATACCTATCAGGCGTTACCTCATAACGATCGCTTTCTTCACACATGCGGTCAGTGTATTACTACAATGAAGCGGCAAAAAAACTGGTACAGGCATAAGTATTCAACTACAGATAGATGTAAACAAGCAGAATATGACGCTGCAGTCGGCAAACCCTATATAAGACACCAAGTGTCTGCCGCAGTTGTTAGATCGGTTATTTCTGCTGCAATGACAGGTTGTGAAGATTTAAGGGAGTTTGAACGTGGTATTATATACGACCATTTTTGAGTGTACTGTGATTACCAGGCATCCGAGAAAACATCAAATCTCCGACATCACTGCAGCTGGGAAAAGATTCTGACAAATACGGAACCAACGACGACTGAAGAGAATCGTTCCACGGGACAGATGTGCAATCCTTCCGAAAATTGCTGGAGATTTCAATGCTGTACCATCAACAAATGTCAGTGTTTGAACCATTCAACGATACATCATCTATATGAGCTTTGGGAGACGAAGGACCCCTGATGACTGCGCGACACAAAGCTTTACGCCTCGCCTGGCCCCGTCAACACCGACATTCGACTGTTGATGACTGGAAACATGTTACCTGGTCGGACGAGTCTCGTTTCAAATTGTATCGAGCGGATGGACGTGTACGGGCATGGAGACAATCTCATGAAGCCATGGACCCTGCATGTCAGCAGGGGTCTGTTCAAGCTGGTGGAGGATCTGTAACAGTATCAGGCGTGTGCAGTTGGAGTGATGTGGAACCCCTGATACGTCTAGATACGATACTGACAGGTGACACGACCGTAAGCATCCTGTCTGATCACCTGCATCGATTCATTTCCTTCGTGCATTCTGACGGACTTGGGCAGTTGCACCAGACATTGCGATACCCCACACGTCCAGAACTGCTACAGAGTTGCTCAGGAACACTCTTCTGAGTTTCAACATTTCCGCTGCCCATCAAACTCCCCAGACACGAACTATATTGAGCATGTCTGTGATGCCTTGTAACGTGCTGTTGGAAGAGATCTCCACCGTCTCGTATTCTTACGGATTTATGGACAGCCCTGCAGGATTCATGATGTCAGTTTCCTCCAGCAATACTACAGACATTAGCCGAGTCCATGCCACCTCGTGTTGCGGCACTTCTGCGTGCTTACTGGAGCCCTACACGATATTACCATCTTCTTTGGCTCCCCTAAAAGGCGGAAGCGGTGAACTACTTAGAAACTGACTGAGGATGTATAAAAGTCCAGGTAACATACGGAACAATTTTGTGCTACATAGTTGTCCTATTCTTTGTTAGTAAAAAATACGAGTAGACAATATTTATAGCAAAATTGAAATTTTCCATGTTTAATTCAGATTTTATTCGAAAATTACTAATCTGTAACGCGAAACAGAGGGATGTTGTAGTAAAAATAAATAAAAAATACAGACATATCATGTTGTTGTCGTTGTGGTCTTCAGTCCTGAGACTGTTTTGATGCAGCTCTCCATGCGAATCTATCCTGTGCAAGCTCCTTCATCTCCCAGTACCTACTGCAACCTACATCCTTCTGAATCTGTTTAGTGTATTCATCTGTTGGTCTCCCTCTACGGTTTTTACCCTCCACGCTGCCCTCCAATGCTAAATTTGTGATCCCTTGATGCATCAGAATATGTCCTACCAAGCGATCCCTTCTTCTAGTCAAGTTGTGCCACAAACTTCTCTTCTCCCCAATCCTATTCAATACCTCCTCATTAGTTACGTTATCTACCCATCTAATCTTCAACATTCTTCTGTAGCACCACATTTCGAAAGCTTCTATTCTCTTCTTGTCCAAACTATTTATTGTCCATGTTTCACTTCAATATATGGCTACACTCCATACAAATACTTTCAGAAACGACTTCCTGACACTTAAATCTATACTCGTTGTTAACAAATTTCTCTTCTTCAGAAACGTTTTCCTTGCCATTGCCAGTCTACATTTTATATCCTCTCTACTTCGACCATCATCAGTTATTTTTCTCCCCAAATAGCAAAACTCCTTTACTACTTTAAGCGTCTCATTTCCTAATCTAATTCCCGCAGCGTCACCCGACTTAATTCGACTACATTCCATTATCCTCGTTTTACTTTTGTTGATGTTCATCTTATATCCTCCTTTCAAGACACTGTCCATTCCGTTCAACTGCTCTTCCAAGTCCTTTGCTGTCTCTGACAGAATTACAATGTCATCGGCGAACCTCAAAGTTTTTATTTCTTCTCCCTGGATTTTAATACCTACTCCAAATTTTTATTTTGTTTCCTTTACTGCTTGCCCAATATACAGATTGAATAACATCTGGGAGAGGCTACAACCCTGTCTCACTCCCTTCCCAACCACTGCTTCCCTTTCATGCCCCTCGACTCTTATAACTGCCA
Source organism: Schistocerca serialis cubense (assembly GCF_023864345.2). Classification (NCBI taxonomy): domain Eukaryota; kingdom Metazoa; phylum Arthropoda; class Insecta; order Orthoptera; family Acrididae; genus Schistocerca; species Schistocerca serialis. Next base: position 501,251,777 of record NC_064642.1, on the reverse strand, counting down.
TCTGGTTTCTGTACAAATTGTAAATAGCCTTTCGCTCCCTGTATTTTACCCCTGCCACCTTTAGAATTTGAAAGAGAGTATTCCAGTCAACATTGTCAAAAGCCTTCTCTAAGTCTACAAATGCTAGAAACGTAGGTTTGCCTTTCCTTAATCTTTCTTCTAAGATAAGTCGTATCGTCAGTATTGCTTCACGTGTTCCAACATTTCGACGGAATCCAAACTGATCTTCCCCGAGATCGGCTTCTACCAGTTTTTCTATTCGTCTGTAAATAATTCGCATTAGTATTTTGCAGCTGTGGCTTATTAAACTGATAGTTCGGTAATTTCCACATCTGTCAACACCTGCTTTCTTGGGGATTGGAATTATTATATTCTTCTTGAAGTCTGAGGGTATTTCGCCTGTCTCGTACATCTTGCTCACCAAGTACCATATCGCGTTAGAAAACGCAAATTCCTCAAAAATAAGTTAAAATTATAAAAAAACACAAAACAAAAATATATTAAACATCGCTTCAATACTTCGTCGAACTAGTGTAAAACATGTTTCTGTTATTCATAACAACTTCTCATTTATCAGTAATAAAAGGAAACTGTTGGCTTTGATGATGATGAAAAATGATCTGCTGATTATAAAATAACAAAAGTAATATATATATATATATATATATCAAATGCAATATATATTCTGTAACGATATTATATACACACTGGACTAACGCTGGTTGGTGGGCGATTGTAATGATGTGCAAAACAAACAGCCAAACAAACGAAAAACAAAGAGAAGTCGTTGGCTCCCAATTTCACACTTTCACATTCATTTATGTTTCTTTCCCTACCAATACTATCAACACTACCGGTCATAATTACTAGGCAAACTAATCATTACTGATGACAAAATGGATATCATGTTTAAATGTGATTCCATGTAAAGAAGTATCTGCCTGATATGAGAGGATTCAGTAATAGGTGCAAAACTGCTGCTCGTAACTATAGCACCTGCCTGCAGCTTAGCGTGCGTAGACTAGACTGTTGCAAAGTGTGTAGAATTACATTTGTGCAATGAGCATAACAACATACAAATTCAATTGAAGAAACCAAAACAAAACAAAAAAATCAGTGCAGACCGTACAGTCTACCCGAGCGAAGCAGTGGGCGCTAAGATAGTATAAAGTATTATAATAAAGATATTATGATGAAAACAGTACCGACATGCCATTTTAACTATGAGAGGCACTTACAAACTGAAGCACGAAGTCAATGTCATTCTACTCATAATTGTCAAAATATTCGTAAACAATTAATTTTAGCAGTTTCATTGTGTAATAAATTTCGATAAAAGTAATTGACGGTTCTTCCGTTGAAAACTATTCAGCCAGTTTCCTTTCACATCCTCTTTCAACAGAAGCTGTACTCCGTCTCTGATGAGCTCTTTGTTGGCGAGCCATTAACCCCTTTTTCGGAGATGAGCATTTCGACAATATTTGAAAATCTGGAAGGAAACCCATCAGGTGAATGACTCTAAGTATAACTTTACGAATCCACAATTAAATAGAGAATAAGTAATCAATAACTACATCTAACAGCATTACATAGTGAAGTAAGGAACGGTTTGCGAAAATTAGAGGCATCCAGAATTCACACAATATTTATGCACTAGATAAAATAGCGCCGCCGATAAAGTATCCAGTTGTTGGCACACACGCTGATCTCCAAACCAAATCAGCCAAATTCGGTGCTTACGTACACAACTAAATATGAAAACACCCTCATTTCTTGAAAACATTTACATATCTCGCTGGCACTATGACTCGCACAACTCATTGTAAGCCATTGCAAGTTGTTGCATCGCATGGGCGCTCTGCCAAAAAAAAATCAGCGTCACGCGGATTGATGTACGAAAGGCTAACAGTCTGACCACGTACGTGATGAACTGGGAATAATTTTAGAGACGCGTCATTTGTAATGTAAATGACCAAAAATTAATAAGAAAGGCCTTGCTGAAGGTAATGGATCGACATCGTAGACTATAAAGATAATTGCGACATGTAGAACACATGCAAAATAAGCAGTATATTGCCGTTTATGTCTGGCCCCTGTGACAAATTGGCTAATGGAGTATAGTTGTTGTAGCAGGCCCGACCTTCGTCGATGTCACAGCCACTCTGTGGTAGATTTTCTAATAAGTTTGTGAAACTCCACCTCCTTCCAGTTCTACTGGGACGCAGTCAATGATCAGTGATTTCTTTTTGCAACCTGGAGAGAATGTCGACAGGTATTTACTACCTGTACTTTTGACAGACATTTTCATTCCAGTGGACGGTTCGGGACTGTAACATTCACTTTCATGCGAAAGAAAAATCTTACCTTGGGAAGCTATTGAATAAGAGACTGAAAGTACGTTAACAGGACAAAAGGTCATGAAGGAAAAGAGAGGTAAAAGAAAGTAGGAAGGGTTTAGTAAATGGGATTTAAGATAAAGGGATGAAAAGTTTTACAGAAGTCAGTGATGTAATTCATCCATGTCTTACAAAGCGCTTCTTTCTCCTTTTTTGAGTATTTCTTAAAAGCCCCGAACACTTACTGAGTTAGGTTAATAGACGCGCCAGAGATCTAGTGAGGAGCAACACTTTCAGTCACTGTGTGGATCAGTAAGCGTGAGAGCGTTACCAACGTGTTCAATGAACCCCAGTCGTGTGCATCACAGAGAAGGTAACTGTTGAAATTTGGAGAGTGTACGTTCCGCAAGAAGTTGGAAACATATCAGTTTCTCCCAAATGCATCTGGTGAGATGCCGACCGGTGTGGCCGTGCCGTTCTAGGCACTTCAGTCTAGAACCGCATGACCGCTACGGTCGCAGGTTCGAATCCTGCCTCGGGCATGGATGTGTGTGATGTCTTTATGTTAGTTAGGTTTAAGTAGTTCTAAGTTCTAGGGGGCTGATGACCTCAGATGTTAAGTCCCATAGTGCTCAGAGCCATTTGAACCATTTAAACCATCTGGTGAAATAACGACAACGAGAAAATTGGAAAAATCAGAAATTATACGGAAAATTAGTAACAATCTTTCCACCGACCCACGACGCGGAAATGGTGCAGGGAAGGGAAGAGGTACCATTCATCAGATACCGGAAGGTAGCTTGAAGGGCATAAATGCAGATTACAAAATGTAACATATATTACTAAAAGTATTTTCTGGACAGAAGAGGGGAAAGAATTGAAGGCGTAGTGGCTAACACCTTTCCGAGTAGGCGCTTGCAACTGACTGCAGGTAATATGTATATCTGATCAGGTACCGTTGGAACGTCACTAGGATGTGTATTATCGTCCACAAGCTACACTTACGATCTTTCGTTTGGTTAGATGTCCAGACTACCTCGTCTCCCCCCCCCCCCTCCCCCCACCTCTCCCGCCCAATAAAGGAATGTTGCTGCTCACCATACAACAGAGATGCTGAGTCGCAGAGTGGCAGTGTGGTTTCTGCTGCCTGAGACTGCAGTCGTGTGTGTTAGTTGCGTTTGCGTGCGCGCGCGCGCGCGCGCGCGCGCGCGCGTGTGTGTGTGTGTGTGTGTGTGTGTGTGTGTGTGTGTGTGTGTGTGTGTGTGTGTGCTTGTGTGTGGGTGGGTGGGTGTGAGTGTGTGTCTGCGTATCTGTGTCTGTTGTTGACGAAGGCTAATGGCTAAAAGCTTTAATTGTGAGAGTCTTTTTTTTGTGCCTATCTGCAGCTCAGCATCTCCACTAAATGTTGAGTAGCAACTTTCCTTCTCAGAATATTGTTACATTATTATTCAGACAACTCATGTCTCTACATCTCCTATCACTGGAATCGCAATTGGCTAAAATATGGTATGCCTAATATTCCGCCATTCCAGAGTTATGGAGGTACACTCAGAAAGTGACAACGATATTCAAATGGCTCTTAGTACTATGGGACGTAACATCTAAGGTCATCAGTCCCCTAGACTTAGAACTACTTAAACCTAATCAACCTAAGGACATCACATACATCCACGCCCGAGGCAGGATTCGAATCTGCGACCATAGCAGCAGTGCGGTTCCGGACTGAAGCGTCTACTACCACGCGGCCACAGCGGTCGGCAGGCAACGATATGATCGGTAAGGTGCAAAGTTAGGTTTTTTAATGCCGCAACTCTAGGCGTCACGTAAAACACGTTTCAGCTTGATGGTTATTGATCCTCTAGGAAATAGGTACAGGGTGTCCAGAAAAGGACTCCCTGATTTGAAAATTAAATATTTCGAAAACAAAGATCGATAGAGGAATGCAGTGAACGGTATGTTTATTGTGAAAGCTGTAAGAAGTTTATACAGCAGTTTGAAATAATAGTTACAAAAGCTGCTAACAGATGGCGTTGTACGCTGTACAGCTCATAACAGCATACATAAGTGAAATAATCGTATGAAAACAATCTTTCCAAACAATCACATCACAATGTTTTCAAAATGTTCACCATTGGCACTAGAGAGGTGGCGCAAACGAAGAATGAAATTCGCCATCACATTTCGTAGTGTCTCAACCGAAATGGATTCACATGCCACAGAGATCGCCGATTCAAGCTCGTCCAGCGTGGCGGGATGCTTCGGGTAGACCATGTCTTTCACTGTGTCCCACAAAAAAAAAGTCACAGGGAGTCAAATCCGGCGAATATGGAGGCCAATCCATGCCTGCACCAGTAAATTTGGGATATTCCAAAGCAATGACTCGATTCCCGAAGTATTCCTCAAGAAAGCGAAACACTTGTTCGGTCCGATGTGGTCGGGCTCCATCTTGCATAAACCATTCAGAACCTGTTCGATCCTCTAACGCTTGCTGTGTGGCGACAAATTGTTCCAAAATTGCAACGTAACGTGCACCAGTGACCGTTTCTCGAATGAAAAAAGGGCCAATAATGCCTCTGCTGCATACTGCAGCCCGCACAGTAACTTTAGGAGATTACAGGGGTTTCGCTTCACACCAATACGGCTTTTCGGAACCCCAAAATCGCCAGTTCTGCTTATTCACGTATCCATTCAAGTGGGAGTGTGCTTCATCTGTAAACCAGATGCAGCCAACATCAAATCCTTCACTATCAATCATTGTGAGCATCTGATTAGCAAAGGCAACCCTTTGTTGTACAGCTCGTACGTGTATGGCCTGGTGCGTTTGAATTTTGAATGGAAACATGTGTATTCTCTTTCTCAGTATTTTCTGCGTGCTGGAACGCTTCAAACCAGTCTCAGATGCAATTCTGCGGACGGATGACATTGGATTTCGCTGAATAATTCCAGAAACTGTGGCGATATTTTCAGGCGTAATTGTGGTTTGCTTGCGGCCAACATGCCCCACTAGATCATCGGTTACGCTGCCTGTTCGTTGAAATTTTGCGAAGAGCGTACGAATTGTTTTCGCATCGGGTCCTTTTGGAACATTAAATCATGCTTGAAAACCTCGCCTTGTTGCCGTAGGACTCTCTTCTAACCTGTGGTACTCTAGCACCAGAAAAACGCGTTGTTCAATGGAGTACATGGTTCTAATCTCTTCCTTCGGTACGCTAACCTCCTTTCACGTTTCAGTAGTGGAACTGATCGCCCTGGGCTTCGGATCACTATTTATACTAGGCATTACGTATGGCGATTACAGCGCCATCTGTTAGTAGCTTTTGTAACTATTATTTCAAACTGCTGTATAAACTTCTTACAGGTTTCACAATAAACATACCGTTTACTGCATTCCTCTATCGATCTTTGTTTTCGAGATATTTAATTTTGAAATCAGGGAGTCCTTTTCCGGACACCCTGTATCTGGTCTGGTGGATGGATCGGCAGATGACCCAACACGATTGAAGTTTCAGTAAGTTGATTATCTATTACAACTGTTACCTCACTTTTATCGACATCGGCTTTGAACAGGATGTCTCTGTGATTGTGTCTTGTAGTTTGACATAATTGGCTTGGTTCATCGGTACTGATTAGAGGTCCAATTATTTGTAGTCCTAACGTTCGCTTTGTAATATGGTTTCGGCCTTAGGGTGGATGTTGGTTTCCACATGCCACTAGAACGTGATAATGATCTTCCCAGTTTTTATCAGCTACGACATAAAAGTACAGCTGTAGTGTGACTGTGCTGGTACGAACCCAGTTTGTATTGTTGCCAGTGTTCCCCTCCTCCTCCTCACCTATGATGTCAAGCAACGTTCCAAGATCTCGCCCCCCTCTCCCTCTCCTCGCTGAGATGAGCCAATTGCCCTATGTATAAAATGGCCGGAAAATCCACAGTTCATAGGAAACTGAAAATGGTCCAACTGTAAAGAACGGCAGAAAATTGAAATATCCAAGATGGGCGACTATCCTACTGGTTGGAAATCGAAGCGGCCACTTGTACTAAGTACAGAATCCAAAATTATGGCTCCAGGGATAATGGTCCACCTGTGAGGTCGACAGATTTCCTAAGCCCTACCGCATCGGAATTTGCGATGGTGGATCTGAGAAATATGAGCCCAGGTAACGTAGTTGTCAAATTGTCCCTGACCCATGATGTCAGAATTCAATACGGAGATTCTAGCCGGCCGGAGTGGCCGTGCGGTTCTAGGCGCTTCCGTCTGGAACCGAGCGACCGCTGCGGTCGCAGGTTCGAATCCTGCCTCGGGAATGGATGTGTGTGATGTCCTTAGGTTAGTTAGGTTTAATTAGTTCTAAGTTCTAGGCGACTGATGACCTCAGAAGTTAAGTCGCATAGTGCTCAGAGCCATTTGAACCAACCAGATTCTATATGGACACTTTATTTTCTCAACGTACTGTGATATCAGAATCCATGATGGTACATGCAGGGAAATGCGCCCAGCGTACGTGGTTGTCATATTTCACGTGCGTTCTAAGTTTAGTATCCTGTCCTAAGTATAAATTGGATGAAAATTAGAAGGTCGTAGATTTTCTCTCACATCTATTGCCTTACATGACAGTTGTACTATGATCATAATTAATGTTTAAACAGCTGTCGGGTCTGCTGGGATAGGATGTGAAGAAATGTGTGTTTATTTAAACAAATATTGCGCCAGGCGGTCGTTTCCGCGATAGCAAAATTCATGGATTTTGCACTGCCCCAATACGTGCAGCAGGCTTCTGTGCAAGGATCAGCCCGGCAGGGTAGAGCCAGCAGCCCACAACACATCACAAGGCCCACACCAATCGGCCGGAAGGGGTGGCAGGCGGGGGGAAGGGGGTGGTGGCAGGTGTACCTAGCCCAGTTGTCGTCGTCGTCGTTGTCGTCGTACTGCTACTCGTCCTCCTCCTCCACCACCACATACTCCTCTTTCTCCTCCTCCTCTTCCCTCTCCTATCCCTGCCCAGCCCCCACCAACACCTCAAACCATAGACATCACGTCTCAAGTTTAGGACCCAAAACCTTAGAACCCAAAAGCCAACGTGTCCTCAGTTTAAAATGATGAGAAATTTATAAAAATCGAACTTTCCCAAGTCCAGTTGCCCTATACTTAAAAAAATCAGAATACGTTCTACAGCGTCGCATTAATTGAACTGGCTTGGTAGTAAATTCAAAAAATTGCAAGACGCACAAACTACCCTTAAGGACTTGTGTTATGGCTCAGGATCCAAAAAAAAAAAAAAAAAAGAGACTGGTTCATATAGTGTGCTTGTAAAATTCACCACGAAAAATTAATGTGTGAGATGGTTAGCAGCTTTACCTGTAGCCATCCCATGCTAATTCGTTCAAATATTTGTACGTTGTACACTGACCAGCCAGAACATTATGACCACCGACCTACTCTCGCTGTAAATACGCCCTGGCAATAGCAGAGTCCCCTGGCGAGGAGTGACTGCTATTCAGACACACTCATGGTGCATGTTGTATCAGTGAGCGTGCTGTCCACGTATAAAATGGGGATGGCGCTCGACTTACATGACTTGGAACGAGGGAAGATTGTCATGGCCCGAAGGCTCGACACGAGCATTTTGGAAACTGCACAATTTTCGAGTATTTGAGAAGTACCGCAGTGTCTTCAACACGTGGGGTAACGAAAGTAAAACCATGTCCAGACATCGTGGAACTGGGCAGCCACCCCACATTACAGATTTCGAATGTCGTAGGCTGGACAGACAAGTAAAATAGGACAGGCAGCGAATTGGAGCGCAACCAACATCATACTTTAATGCTGGACAGAGTGAAAGTGTGTCTGAACAGATAGTGCACCGAACACACTTAACGATGGGCCTTCACAACCGACGAACCATACGTGTGCCCAAGTTAACACCAAGACATCGGCAACTGTGACTGAAATGGGAATGTGACCATCGGCAATGGATGTTAGCGCAGTGGCAGAGCGTTGTATGGTCTGATAAAACCCGATACCTTCTTCATCGTGCCGATGGGAGGGCGTGAATCCGTCGTCTCCCAGGGAACAGCTTGACGCCTGTACTGCGGTATGGAGACAGGCTAAGGATGGTCCATTATGCTCTGGGGAACATGCACATGGGCATCCACGACGGCCAAGGGGTATCGTACACGGGTTCCAGACCACATACACTTCTTCAAGACGATCTTGTTTCCCGATGGCAGTGACATTTTTCAACAAGATAGGGCACCATGTCACAAGGCCAGGAGTGTGGTGGATTGGTTTGAGGAACGCAGTGGCGAGTTCCAGTTGATGTGCCGACCTCCCAACTCGCGAGACATGAACCCAATCATAAACATTTGGGATGTGACTGAACATGGAGCCAAAGCTCATCGCTCCCCTCCCCGAGAATTTACGGGAATTAGGTGACTTGTGTTTGCAGATGTGGTGCCAACTGCCGCCAGATACCTATGCTTCCATGCCAAGACGCGTCGCCGCTGTTATCCTTGTTAAAATTGGACATACCGGCTGTCAGGTACAATAATGTTGTGGCTGATCAGTGTGTGCACCCACACGTACACATGACGTTTGAGAAAAAAATCTCGTTTACATAAAGTGAAAAGTCGATATGTGACAGTCAACAATGGTAGAAATACAGACGTCTAAAACAATGAAATTATTATGAGAGTTGAACTCATTAATTTGTTTGCGCAAGGTATTTCACGATGAAAAATCTCAGCTATCATCAGCAACAGAGAGCATTGCTACCTAGTGAAAGGATACTGAACATAGCTGTCCAGTGGCAGACAAGAGCATGAGGTCCGTTCGTAATCACATTCCATAGGTATGAGTCAGATGCTCGTGTCAGCGCTACGCAATGTTGCAGCCGCTGTCCGCCCAATCAAACGGTCGCACGGGGCCGACCTGGAGAGAACACACAAAACCATCTGATGGCAGTTCAGTACTACTGAGCAGCGAAATATTTTCCGTTGGAGTATCAGTAGGGACGGTTACTTAAATTTGCTAGCGTATGCGGTATAGCGTTTAAGGTAAGTGATGGAAATTTTCCGTTAAATTTATGCTGCAATCACCGAATATTGTACTAAAATCAATGGACATTATACCTGTTTCAGCGAATTTAGCATCGGATATGCTCCCCTACCTTGAACGTGTACATTGAAGAACCGAATGTTTTAAACTCAGCAAATGACACGTGGTAGCAACAGTATCACAGAACATTACGTCTAAGAGTTCCTGCTTCGTTATGTGTTTCACGTAATGCATATGACATCAGACGTCTCTACAGGGGTTCTACGTAATTTCTGACGAATGCATCTGTGGTACCCTCAAAAAGGGCGCTTGTAAGGGAGGACTTTCACTGGAAAAGGTTACAGGTCTCAGGAGATAAGCGATGAAACGACATCGTGTGTCTTGGAAATTCATGGGGAAATTCTAGAAGCTTACACGTTGTGAGACTTTAAAAGTATGTACGATAGTACTTAGACTTTGAGATTTTTCAACACTTGTCGAATTTATTTTTCAGTGTCGTGACTATGAGAAATCAGAACACCAGAATGAATAGAGATGTGTGAGATTCGAAAGATAAAGTTTTGTCTCACGTGGGCGGAAATGGTTATGTAGACATCGTCTTTGTCTGGAAGGGCATAGACACTCGTTAGCAGCTGAGTATTGTCATACGCTGGAAAAAGCTAGTGTCTCATTATGCACAGTGTGTTGCCAGCAAAGCCTGTATTTAGCGATCTCGCAGGTTTCCAGAAGATTTATAAATCATTCGGGTGAATACTGCAAATTACAGACGTCCAACAGCGTCCCAGATGCGTTCAGATCAGACGAACTTGATAGCTCTACCGATGTGTCTCCCTCAAGAAGGTCACCACAGATTTATATCCTCAGTAGTGTAAGCCAGAATTTTGTCTTCGATTATATGGATGTAGACAATACGTTGAACTCCAGTCATCTTTCCTGTAAACAGAAAATAGCATTGCGACGAACGCACCCAAGACCACCTTAATGCTTACGATGACTACACTGTGTTCGGAAAATGCATGGATAGCATAAATGGAAGGGAGGCATAAGGATTCAGGAGAAGGTATGCGAACATAAGGATGCAGTTAAACCCCCTACATGCAGGACATAACTTAATTTTTGCTTCGAAGTCAGAATTTCTGTCGAAATCAATCGGTAAGACTCTACAGAGAAATGATGTAAAGATAACTTCACCTATTAATACTTTAATTTTTCATCCGTCACATCCCACACGCTTTTTGTCCGTTCTAACGATGTACTTTTAAGTCCAACAAAAGCTGAGAAATACGTGAACTGCAAAATCCCTCACTCTCTCTAACATTGCCCCAGATGAACTGCTAAGTATCATCTCGTGTAGAAATTTGCTAAGTCTCTTCGATATAGTAGGAATTGAACTGAATGGCGATGATACCTCACATCAAGACCTGTTCTGCTAGAAGTATAAGTCTCCAGTGCACGGACAATCATTTGTTTAAATCTGAGCCAGAATTCTCGTACATGTTCTTCTTCATATGTCATTGTTCCTAGTCTTTCCTTGAAATATGTCTCACTGTCTCTTTATCTACATACTGTACATATAAATCATTCTAGTTGCTGTTTGTACTTCAGTAGTCTTAACTGCTTATTTTATTCAACATCTTCGACGTTTTTGGTTAAATGAAACGCATTTTAGAGAGACAGATAATTATTTGTTGTCACTTTATACGCACGTAAGTACACTTATTTGCGTAATTTTGCACCAACGTCAGACGGTGACGCTCACGTGTCACATACACTGCAGCGCCAGCGAAACTATTATAGGCAAGCGTATTCACATACAGAGATATGTAAACGGGCAGAATACGACGCTGCGGCTGACAAAGCGTATATAAGACAACGACAGTCTGCCGCAGTTGTTAGATCGATTACAGCTGCTACAATACCAGATTATCAGAATTTAAGTGAGTTTGACCGTGGTGTTACAGTCGACGCCCGAGCGATGGGACACAGCATCTCCGAGGTAGTGATGAAGTGGGGAGTTTCCCGTACGACACTTCATGCGTGTACCGTAAATATCAGGAATCCGGTAAAACATCAAATCTCCGACATCGCTGCGGCCGAAAAAAAGTTCCTGCAAGAAAGGGACCAAAGCGACTGAAAAGAATCGTCCAGTGTGGTAGATGTCCAACTCTTCCGCAAATAGCTGCAGATTTGAATGTTGGACCGTCAACAAGCGTCAGCGTGCGAACCATTCAACGAAACATGATCGATATGGGCTTTCGGAGCAGAAGGCCCACTCGTGTACCAGTAGTTACAGCACAACACAAAGCTTTACGCCTCGCTTGAACTCGTCAACACCGTCATTGGACTGTTGATGGCTAGAAACATGTTGACTGTTCAGTGAGTCTCATATTGTATCGACTGGATGGACGTAAACCGGTATGGAGAAAACCTCATTATTTCATGGACCCTGCATGTCAATAGGGGACTGTTCCAGTTGGTGGAGGCACTGTAACTGTGTGGGGCGTGTGCAGTTGGAGTGATATGGGACCCTTGATACGTCTAGAAAGGACTCTGACAGGTGACACGTACGTAAGCATCCTCTCTGATTACCTGCATCTACTCATGTCCATTGTGCATCCGGCGGACTCGATAAAAACCAGTAGGACAATGCGACACCCCACACGTTCAGAATTGCTAAAGAGAGACTCCAGGAACACTCTTCTTAGTTTAAACACTTCCGATGGCCACCAAACTCCCCAGGCATGAACACTATTCAGCATATCTGGAATGCCTTGCAACGTGCTGTTCAGAAGAGATCTCCAGCCACTCGTACTTTTACGGATTTATGGACAGCCCTGCAGGCTACATGGTGTCAGTTCCCTCCAGCACTACCTCAGACATTAGTCGAGTCCATGCCACGTCGTGTTGCGGCACTTCTGAGTGCTCGCGGAGGCTGTACACGATACCAGTTGCATTGGCTCCTCAGCGCATATTATGCTCTGAAACACTAAACGCATCGAAATTCGTAGCAAAGACATCTTCTAAAGTGTTCTTACGGGTAAGCGTTGTAACTGCATGCCAGACTTTTCCGATACACCTAAGGGTGACACCCCAGATGCTTGTCCAAAGAGACTGGATGAGTCAACTAACAGATGTGACATTTATGAATATGGACTCCGAAAGTGAGTGCACTGCATTGCATTCTCGTTGTTGCGTATTTCCACTGTTCTTGGGTAGTTCCTAACACATACTGAAATGAAATCCAGTTAGCGTTTGAGAGTGGAACATTGCTGTTATTTGTGCTGAATTCTGACATAATTAGTACCATTGTACTCTGATACCAGTACCGTCAAGTCACTAAATCGTAGATTTACAGAAATATCCACTATAATGAACTCTCACTTAGATGCGAGTCCTATAACAATATGTTCTGATTTTTGCCGCAATTTATCGGGTGGATTATGCGATGCTGGTGACTCAATGATCGATGTCGATATTGGATATATATAACAAACTCGAAGTCTGGAAACAATTCTGTGTCCTGTACTCAACGCATCCGGGAGTCTGCATTTGTGCGAAGATGCTTTCTGCTACAATGGATCAGAGAACTGTTGTGCTGAGGAAGATGTAATAAACGAAAATCGTGGAGACGCACACACATATACTGTAAGTAGGCTGTTTATGTTTTCTTAGTGGCAACGTTACGTAGCGCTCAATATGAAAATCACTGGCTGTGCTGTGTGCAGTCTGTCGCTAGTTTGCATTGTTGTCTGCCATTGTAGTGTTGGGCAGCGGCAGCTGGATGTGAACAGCGCGTAGCGTTGCGCAGTTGGAGGTGAGCCGCCAGCAGTGGTGGATGTGGGGAGAGAGATGGCGGAGTTTTGCAATTTGTCATGAACTGATATATATATTATGACTTGTGATGATATTAAGGTAAATACATTGTTTGCTCTCTATTAATATCTTTCATTTGCTAACTACCCCTATCAGTAGTTAGTGCCTTCAGTAGTTTGAATCTTTTATTTAGCTGGCAGTAGTGGCGCTCGCTGTATTGCAGTAGCTTGAGCAGCGAAGATTTTTGTGAGGTAAGTGATTTGTGAAAGGTACAGTTTAATGTTAGTCAGGGCCATTCTTTTGCAGGGATCTTTGATAGTCAGATTGCGTTGCGCTAAAAGACATTGTGTGTCAGGTTAAGCACAGTCTCGTATAATTGTTCAAAGGGGACGTTACATATGTCGACCCTTAGCCTAGGATACCTCACTGGAATCTTCTGATTTTTTCTTGTAGTTTGTGTATTTAGTGTAGCTTTTGTTTATTGCTAGCGCGTAATTGTAGAGAGAATCTCCTTTGTAGTTGTAGTTTTCATTGTTGTAGAGTAAAACAGTTGTGGCATGCATGTAGATTTGCACCAAGTATTTCGCAGCTGCGCTTGCAATTAACTAGATATTATTTTCAGTGCTATGTTAATGTGTTCTCTTATTTTTGATCTTCAAATTGTGTTTTTCTGTGTTGTCGTGTGAAATACTGTGACAATAATGGCGTGTGAAAAACGTAACACTAGGCTCCAAACTAAACTGAGAAATAATAGTGAAGACGAGCGTAGCTTATTAGCGCCGCAGAGTAATGAATTAACTGATGTTCAAAGTAGTAATTTGGTAATCGTGCATAGGGAAATGGAGCGGGCGGCAAACAATGGCACGGTCAGTGAAACAATTAGTGAAGAGGGAAGCATTATCGATCGATCGGTCGGCAACAGCTCGCCTCAGGAATCCGAAATGACAGGACACAATTTCGCAAATACTGTAGATTCAGGTTTTGGGTCATCACCGTTTTCTCAAATAAGTCAAGACACATTTTCTGCTTGTCAAAATGTGAATGTTGTCGGTGCAAATGCACTGCCGAAAAGTGTAGAGAAACAGATTCCAGACACTAATACATTATTATTGCAATTAATGCAACAAATGGAACAAAATCAGAGACAAACACAGCAAAAGCTTCAAAAGTTAGACACAGTGGAACAAAATCTTAAAAAGTTAGACACAATGGAACAACACCAGAGACAAACACAGCAACAGTTAGACACAGTGGAACAAAATCTCAAAAAGTTAGACTCATTGGAGCAAACTCTTGAACGAACACGTGAGGATTTAACTGCTGAGTTACATCACATTGAATCGAAATGTCAAAAAGTCTGTAACGACGTAAAAACACAAATTTGTGAGCATTTCCAACCTATTTTTTCGCGTCATGAAAATGCATTACAGAATCACGAAGCAGCCATAAAAGAACTGCAAACTATTGTTCATGAAAATCACAACACCTTGCAAGCTAAAATTGACGCAGTTGCATCTACCGATTCGGTTACGCAACTTGCAAAAAGTCAAGAAAACTTAAAAGACACAGTAGACACGATTGCAACACAAATGGACACTCTGAAACTTGGTTCAGAAAAACATACTGAGGAAATAAGTACACTATCGGATAAAGTAGCCGAACTTTCAGATCAGTTCACTAACTTATCTACAAAGGTAGATGATGATCTGAATGACACAACACCTGTAGCCTTCACTGACACAGAAGAGTATGAACAAATTAGAAAATTCAAACAAAATCAAAATCAAATCAATACACAGTACAAAAGAGAAATCCGGGAAGTGCAAGATCAGTTGGCACAAGTAGTACAAGAATTACGTATTTCAGAGGACACTCGCGCCCCAATACGGGAAGAGGGACATACAAATACGGAACAGACACAAAATAACACAGGGCATTTCGGAAGTAATGAAAGAAATTGGGAATGTGCACCGAATTTTGAGAGGGAACGGCCGACACGACCTAACAATGACCGATATGCGACTCGCCGACATGATGATTTTGACTATAAGCTGTTCATTACTACACGTAAATTCAAAACATTTAAGAATTCTGGCAACGACATTCATCCACAAGCATGGCTCCATCAATTCTCTCATTGTTTTCCTCCCAACTGGTCGTTGGAACACAGATTAGAATTTATGTGTGGCTACTTAGAGAATGAACCAGCTGTAAGAATGCGATCGGTCATTCACGATTGCAACAGTGAAGGAGAATTTTACCATGCCTTCCTCTCAGCATATTGGTCTCAAGCCACACAAGACCGCGTAAAACATGGCATCATAATGATGAAACATTTCGAACAATCTGAATTCTCCAGTCTTGTGAAATATTTTGAAGACATGTTGCACAAGAATCAGTACCTGTCAAACCCATACAGCCCCTCAGAACTCATCCGCATTTGCTTAATCAAATTACCTGAACATTTACGGCATATTATTTTAGCAGGACGTTGCAAAGACGACATTGAAGCTTTTCAGGGACTCCTACAAGAATTAGAAATTGACACAGACCGTCGCAGGATGCGAAAACAGGAAAACAATCACTACAGGTCACATCCGTCACAATTCCATGACGACAGAAACGATAACTGGACGCGACAAGGCTATTCTCACCACACAAATCGTGACCAAAATAGACACCACCCGTATGACAACCGTTGGCAGAGTAGTAATAACTACAGGGAAAGATCACCTCTCCGTGGTAGTGACTATCACAGAGACAATAAGAGAAACAGACAATATGGGAACCAAAATAAATACTATCAAGGGAGACAGAATAACTTTAGACGCAACGGACCAGCGCGCAGTTGCGATTCAGGGAGAAATTCTCCACCATGTGACCGACAGGAAAGAAACTATGGAATCTACCGACATGACGACAGACGATATGATCGTAACGACAGACCTGAACTGCATCAGAACTGGAGGGATTCAAACAGAGCAGGGCCCTCTCGTCACGGTGAATTTGTAGAAGTTAGGTCTCCAAATCCCAATAACGACGCGCGCCAACAAAGAGACAATAGGCAATGACTCATACCGCAGGCAGCCACAAAACGCACGTATGAAACTAACGACGCAGCTGCCGTAGCTAGTAATTACGTAAAAATGGAAGACATTAGGGACATTTTACTCCAAGAACACGACGTAAAACATAACAACATTGCATATCCTGTGATTCACATTACAGTAAATGACGTAAAATTTACGGCAGTACTTGACTCTGGCAGTCCCATCTCAGTAATCAGTGAAACAGCCTTTAGCAAATGCAACAAATCGAACGATTGCCCCACACTTCCGTTACGTAAGATTAAATTACAAGGTGCAATCTTTGGAAAAAGTGTAGATGTACGCCAACAAACCAATTTAGAATTCTTTTGTCAAAGCCACAGCTTCACTATGAGCTTTCTCATTGTTCCATTATTGTCGACGGAAATTATATTGGGAGTAGACTTTTTGAATGAATACAAAGCAATCTTAAACTTTCACGATGCTGAAATAAGTTTAGAGAAAGAAGGTAAGTCAATAGCTTTGAAATTTGAAGATTGGCTCTCAAACCATGACGAGGAAATTAATCGGCTTTACCTTCTGTTAGACAACAGTTCGGACTTTTCTACGGAACTTGACACTAACAATCACTCTGCAAGTACTGACAGGGATGATATCGACGGCGCATTTGACACTAATAAGTTAATTCGGAATAAAATTCAAACAATTGAGAATTGTAATGACAATGATAGGCAAGACCTTTTTGAGATTTTACAAGCACATTCCACAGTTTTTACTCACAAAACAGGAACAATCAAGGGATTTCAATACCAATTTCGTGTTCGTGAGCATACTAAATTTTGTGTTAGACCATATGTAATTCCAGCACATTATAGGGACCGTGTTAGAACAGAAATACAATCTATGCTTAATGAGGGCATTATTGAGCCTGCAGTAAGCTCATACAACAATCCATTACATGTTGTTGAGAAGAAAAATGGATCGATCAGGCTTGTCTTAGATTCGAGACAAATCAATACGATCATTATTCCTGAAACAGACAGGCCGCAAACGTTAGAAGAACTTCTTCAAAATTTTAATGGTGTAAAAGTGTTGTCTTCCATTGATCTCAGATCCAGCTTTTATCAGATCGAACTTCATCCAGAATGTAGAAAATACACAGCTTTCCTTTGTTTCGGCGTTTGTTATCAGTTTCGGAAACTTCCCTTTGGTTTGAACATTTCTTCGGCAGCATTCATTCGCGGGCTAAATTCCATATTACCTGAGTTCTTAAAACGTCACATCACCTTATATGTGGACGATATTCTGATAGCAGAAGCCTCATGGGAACAACACAATCGCATCCTCAACAGCGTGTTACATATTTTTGCAGAATCTGGAATTACAGTTAACTTGGAAAAGTCTGAATTCGGTAGGACAAAGGTGAAGTTTTTGGGACATATTATTTCTTCTGAAGGCATTCAGCCGGATCCTGAAAAGTTAGAAGCAATCAGAACCATTCCAGTTCCATCCACAAAAAGACAAGTCCGCAGTTTTCTAGGTCTCGTAAATTTTTACCGTCGTTTTCTGAATATGCAAATTCTAGCTACACCAAAACTTTGTTCTCTCACTGGAAAAAATACTATTTGGAACTGGGACGAACAAGCACAGTTGGAATTCAATTCTTTGAAAGAAGCGTTACTTCACGCGCCAATCTTAGCTCATCCAGATCTGTCACAAGATTTCTGCGTTAGCACGGATTCTTCTAAAGTCGGTCTTGGTGCCCATTTATTTCAAGAAGCCATAGAAAATGACACTACCATTCAGAAAACCATTGCTTTTGCTAGCCGAGTGCTAACAAAATCTGAAAAAAATTATTCCGTTACTGAATTAGAAGCTTTAGCTATCGTTTGGGCATTTAACAAATTCCGTTTCTTTCTTTCTGGTAAGCACGTAAAAGTATACAGTGATCATCGTGCATTACAATTTCTTATGTCTTCAAAATTAAATCATGACAGGTTAAAACGTTGGGCATTGTTTCTGCAAGAATTCCGCTTCACAATAGTCTACATTCCCGGCAAGGAGAACATTGTTGCGGACGCACTGTCACGCGCACCGGCTGGGCTTGAGAAAAGTACCACAGAAGGCAACCTCGAGAAAAATTTCAGTATTCTTTACATTCAGAAAGTCGCCTTTGAAAACTTCATCACCACATCTTTAAAGGACATTGCTCATGAGCAAGATAAAGATCCGATTTGGAAAGACATCAAGAGCAAATGGCATGAAAAGACACACACACAGATTCGGCATTATTATCTGGTTAGAAACAACATACTGTTCAAACGCTGCACTGTTGATGACAAGCTATGGGTACTTTGCATTCCTGACGATTTTGTTAATAAGCTCATTTGGTACATTCATTTCAGCTACGCACATTTTGGTCCACGAAAATGTTATCATATTCTTCGAACGACTTGTTATTTTAACAATATGGAAAAAAGAATTCGAAGAGTCTTGTCTATTTGTAAACTTTGTCAAAAGGCGAAACCATCTACTGTCTCACATCGTGCTCCGTTGTTTCCTATCATTCCTTCTAAATTAAAAGAATTTGCT
Organism: Schistocerca serialis cubense; assembly: GCF_023864345.2. Classification (NCBI taxonomy): domain Eukaryota; kingdom Metazoa; phylum Arthropoda; class Insecta; order Orthoptera; family Acrididae; genus Schistocerca; species Schistocerca serialis. The sequence goes on along the minus strand of NC_064642.1, from coordinate 501,232,934 downwards.
GCTGTTGATCTCTTGGGACCGCTTGTCAGAACATCCAATGGATTTTCGTACGTTCTAGTCGCTGTTGAACTTACTTCAAAATTTGTTTCTTTCACTCCGTTACGTAAAGCCACTGGACGGTCTGTATCCAACGCCTTTGTTAAAAATTTCTTACGTGAAGTTGGACACGTTAGTAAAGTCATTTCAGATAACGGACCGCAATTCAGATCTGCTGTTTGGTCACGCATGCTTCGCAACCATAAAATCAAACCTGTTTTTATTTCATTGTACTCACCACATTGCAACCCGTCTGAACGGATTATGAAAGAAATCAATAAGCTTTGCAGACTTTATTGTCACAGAAAGCATCAGCAGTGGGACAGATATTTACACTTATTTCAAAATGTGCTGAATGAAATGCCTCATGATTCCACTGCTTTACCACCTACTCTTGTACTGAAGAATGTGGAACCTCCGAACAGAATCAGAGAGCTTGTACCTTTCCCGAATACACGTAAACTTCGACACAAAGACATAATTGATTTGGCTCTTAAAAATATAAAATCTGCAGCAGACAAACGGAGAAAACTAAACGGTAAAGCAAATGCAAAGAAATTATGTATTGGTCAGAAAGTTCTCATTAAAGCTCATTCATTGTCACATAAGAAGAAACACTTGAGTCACAAATTCTTTCTAGTTTACAATGGACCTTACAGAATCCGACGTATACCACATGATAATTGCGTTGAAGTTGAAACTCTGCGTACTAGGAAGAGTAAAGGTTTACACCACATTTCTCATGTAAAACCATTTATTGACAGATAATCTGCCTTTTAACTTTGTCTTTGCCATAAAACGTTTCACTTCACGTTACTAGTATGCTTTAGAAACTGTTACCATGCAACAATGTTTGAAGTTAAATATCCAATCAAGAACCAAGAGAACTTATTTAAACAGAAATGACGAATGCATTGTTATAGTAAACAGACGTCACAGTGTTATTGTGTGTGTACATTCTTGCTTGTTTGTTGCACGATTACGTAACGACTATAAGGCTCACATACTTAGAACATTTACCAGTACTGCTAATGAGATTTTAATGCAACATTTTGGTTTATTTGAAAATACATTCTGAATTTAAAGTGCTTTCTGAGAGGTACCAGATGACACAGAGGTTAGTTTATGTAACAGCTACACGATTTTTATCACGACGCTACTAAGGAGTGACAATTTACAATGTTGCTTTTGCGGTGTATCTGTTTTATATCTGCACAGTTTTCTGAATTCTTCTGGAAATCAAAACATGTTTTATTAGTAACTTTTGTGGTATAGCTACAAGGAGACAGCCTTTTCCATAGCACAACAATACGTTACAGCACAGTACTTTCATCATCACAACAATAAGCGTAATAACTAAGATATCTCTACGCAAAGCATTTCACTTTTGTTTATCATGAGGTAAGTACATTGGCTTCTGCAGAACTTAGCTTTTGGAGGAAAATAACTACGACACTTTCACAGAGATTATGCACATTTAGCGCTACAGGACACGCATTTCAGTGATTAATTTTGTACTTAAAACATTTATTTTTAAAGATTTTTGAATTACAAAGAAAGTTTTCAGTGATACATTTCATTTCATTGCTGTAATCTGTAACACCTGAGGGTATAATTACATTAATCCTCAGGGGGGTACACGCTTACTTTGTGTACCATGTGTGTGGCAACCACAAGGAACCCTAGCTAATATGGTATTTGCTTATACAACTTTACACATCGGTAGCATATTTCTCTAACACACAAATTACACAGCTATCTGATCATTTAACTGAGAGATAAACATTTTTTTTACTACGTCAGTGACAGATGTTTACGCAATTACACAGTTGGATAACTTCACACTTATGAAACTGTATTTTTGTCTGTACTTTGTAAACTGTTCATATTTTTTCGGAATCACTGTGATACTATGAGAGCTTTGAATGATATATTGGGTATGAGATCATGATTTTTAAAGTACGTTTGAGGCAGATGACACTTTTGACATGAGCAGAGAATTTTTTTTAATTATTGGAGGAAGCTACGACGATTTTGAGATTTGACTGAGGTGTTATGATGTTATTTTTACGACGACGATGTGTATTATGCTGCTGAGGTATGTTTATGATTAATAGGCTGAGGCTATATGAGTTATTTGAATATGCTTCATATTTATAATGACGAAATATTGACGAGTGTCGATGGATACGTATATGTGTAATAAGGTAAGGAATAATGAGTAGTGTTTAGGGACTCTGATTTGTGGAAAAGGTTGTTGGAAACCAAGAATCGTACTTTAAGAGTTATGAAATGTGTGTGTATATTCGTGAATGTATTACAATGCAGACGAAAATTTTTTTGGACACTGTTATATCTATAGCATTTTGTTTCTACAGATTTGCAACGCTAATTCTTGACCTGTGAAATATTTCTATGTGAGACGGTAGCAGAAACTGCTGTCGTAAATATTTCCGTACGAAGGTTAGGTGACCACCTGCACATAATGCGTCGTGGGCACCCAGGTGTGTCAGACACCTGGAGAACAAGCCATTAGTGTGAGTGCCTCGTCAGAAGCACAGGTAAAAAAAAAAAACAGAAAGGGAAGGCCATTGTCCGCGCTACTGACATCTCCTTGTTGAAAGCACACTGTGGAGCTCGTAATTTATGATATTTTACTGAAATGCCTAATGAAACGATGAGAAACATTTCACAGCTATTGTCTTGCTAGTTAAGAAAAATGCCATATGGCTTGCTTTATGTATTTATTTACACATTTTGTTTAATATCAAGTTTCTAGCTGCACTGCAGCATTGGTTAAAATAAAATTTAATATATGTACTAATATAGTTATTTTATGCCTACAGATCCAGTCAATAAGAAATTTATGATCTACTTACAAGAAAACGAGGGCACATAAATAGACATTTCCCTTCACAGGAATTGCATAAATAATTTCTTTACGATTTGGTAACTTATCTGCTAGTGTAAGTTCTCGTGATGCATCACTCTAATGTTAAGATGTGACATAGGTATTAGACATGGCCATTTTAGTGTAATATTTTTTCTGCTTGCGCTATGTCATGTTTAGGTATAAGTTGCTGCTGTTTGCCAGGCATAGTGTTATTGAATTTGACTTTTGCTAATTTATACTGTAGCTTGCTTTGCAATTTTCCATTTTTTTATTGCTGTTTATAATAATTGTTTTACGTGCTGCTGCATTGCCTCGTCCCTTAGTTTAGCATCTGAGCTCAGTAGATTTAAGTTAGCTTAAGAGGGGGTAGACTATATGAGAAACTGACTGTGGAGAATAGGTAAAGAATGCATTGCGGAGTTATATAAAAAGGATTTGGGCCCAAATGAGTATTGTACAATCAGAAATAATTATTTTGAAAGAAATATGAACGGAATACAGAAAGCATGCTTGGATAAGATTTTTTTGGTGGAAGCAAAGGTTGAAATAAGACGAAAGATCTACAGAATGAAGTTTTGGGTTGGACTGCAGTACCACATGTTACACTGAAAACGAACCCTGTCCTTTCCCATTGGTGTTATCCCACTGTGTGTTTGTGTACCCTTGTGTATTTGTTTTCTTCCTGTCTCTGTGTAGTTTCATAGAATTTTTTCTTCTTTTAATATTAAGCTACATTCACTATGATGAGGAATACTGTTATCCTCAAATATAAGTTGCATTAATAATATGTTATTTTCTTTGTAAAGTTGTTTACAATTCTGTTCTGTTTCAATGTTCATGTGTGAAATTAATGTTTCGAAAACTATTCTCATTATTTTATGTATGTACTTATGTCACTATTTTTGTAACACTGATGTATATGTTTATTTCTATTCTTTTGTAAAGCCTGTACTACAAATTTTATCTGTATTATTATGTTTTTAATGATGTATTTTGTACCTTTGTAATTGTATTCTTATGTTATAAAATTGTAATTGTCACCAGTTCATGACATTATTAACTTGTTAGTTACATTTCACTGCACACGTTTCTGTTGGTCATAGTATGTGGACAATATGTGAGAAGTAGGGACTGTTAGTGTTTGCACGTGTGTTAATAACTCAGCAAGGGACTGGATAACAGCATTGCTGGTTCTAAGGACAATTTCAAAACTTTGTGAGTGCACAAGTGGTGGTTTATGGACTTGCTATATCATCCGCAAGACTCTTCAATGGTGATTGTGCACCTGCACAGTCACAACAGATGGCTGCTGGCTATCTCTACAAGGACTCCAGTGGGTCTGCACCTCTGGTGGCCCACCAATACCATTATCTCTACAAGGACTACAGTGGGTCTGCACCTCTGGTGGCCCACCAATACCATTATCTCTTCAAGGACTACAGTGGGTCTACATCTTTGATGATCCATCAATACCATTATTTCTACAAGGACTGCAGTGGGTCTGCACCTCTGGTGGCCCACCAATACCGTAATCTCTACCAGGACTACAGTGGGTCTGCTCTGTGATGACCTACCTACCAATATTCTTCAAAACTTCGAATGACTCTGCTGTGGGTTTGCTCCATTGTGGCCCATTACCTGTCAGCATGTCGAGAGTCAGCACTGTCTTTCCGTTGGAAGGACAACACTACTTCTTCAAGACTGCATGGAAAGCCACTACTTCTGTGTGCAATTTCTTTTGCTAATGAGACTTTGTGAAAAAAAAACCTGTGATTACCGTAATGAACAATGTGGACTGTCTTTATGGATTGTGAGAAATTTTGATCTTTTGACCAACATAATATTAATAAGTGTGTGCATTTTATATCTTTGTTACTGTAATTGTGAAAAATTTTTGTCAAATCTGTATTGGCCAGTGCCCAACACCATTTGTAAAAATTTTTGTGGGGAGCATGGGGGCTATGTAAGTAGGCTGTTTATGTTTTCTTAGTGGCAACGTTACGTAGCGCTCAATATGAAAATCACTGGCTGTGCTGTGTGCAGTCTGTCGCTAGTTTGCATTGTTGTCTGCCATTGTAGTGTTGGGCAGCGGCAGCTGGATGTGAACAGCGCGTAGCGTTGCGCAGTTGGAGGTGAGCCGCCAGCAGTGGTGGATGTGGGGAGAGAGATGGCGGAGTTTTGCAATTTGTCATGAACTGATATATATATTATGACTTGTGATGATATTAAGGTAAATACATTGTTTGCTCTCTATTAATATCTTTCATTTGCTAACTACCCCTATCAGTAGTTAGTGCCTTCAGTAGTTTGAATCTTTTATTTAGCTGGCAGTAGTGGCGCTCGCTGTATTGCAGTAGCTTGAGCAGCGAAGATTTTTGTGAGGTAAGTGATTTGTGAAAGGTACAGTTTAATGTTAGTCAGGGCCATTCTTTTGCAGGGATCTTTGATAGTCAGATTGCGTTGCGCTAAAAGACATTGTGTGTCAGGTTAAGCACAGTCTCGTATAATTGTTCAAAGGGGACGTTACAATACTTAACAGTAATAATAATAATAATAATAATGATAAACATTGACAGGGATTAATACTTACAATTGAGCGAGTGAGCTAGTTAGTTCTGTCTGGAGATTGCAGATCTTAGATGATCTTCATGATGATCAACCATTTAGTGGAGTGTATTGAATACATCTGCCGATTTCGCCTGATGAATGGACTCTGCGAATCAGTAGTGAGGATAGCACCACTTATTAGTTCCAATTCCAGTGAACAAGTAATAACACTTTGAAAGGAATATCCCAAAAGACTATATACAAATACTTATAGCAAAATTATTCACCATACTCCAAAATATAAAAAAATACTAGGACTGACTACGTCTGCATGAAATCAAAAGATTTACATGTTACCTCTACTGTGTGATAGCCTGACATTAATCTCCCTCCATCAGAAAACAAGCCACAAGCATCAGGTTTCACAATAGGGAAACATTCTTACTGTATCAGAAAATTTCAATGAAGTCTTGATTACTACAATTTCTTAAAATGTCCATTAACTCACAAACACTCTAAAGCTTCTGCTAACAATATCCCGTCATAATTTAAACCAGACTTCCTCACTATAATTCCAGATAACACCATTGTTTCTATAGCATCACACGAAAGAAATTCGCCTTCAGCTTCAAATCTAACACAACAGGACAATAATGTTCTTAAATAATCTACATAGCTACACGACAAAAGATCAAAATTATGTTAAAGATAAGCACTAGAAAATAACAAATGGTTTAAATCAAATACAAACTGCAATAAACTGCTCACCAGTTCAATCTTTCAATCTCAGGAAATCTTACAGCATATTAGCAAAACCCTTTCATCCATAGAAAGCGCTGGAATACTTGCATATCTTATCATTTAGCACAAGGTTTGATTATAATTTCAACATATATATGAAAGAAAATACACCTGTAAGTGTAGCTACCAGTGTAAAATAGTTTCTCAGGCGTTCAAAAGGTCCACCAAAGGACATGTCTTCCAAAACAATATAACCACAGGTAAGGTTGCCTGATTCAAGATTAATTAATTGTTCATACAAATACTAAAATTCTCTCCTCCCATTACTCGAGTTCCCACAAAAGTAAAGCTTTAGTTGCCCATTCACAAACGGCATAAATCGTTAAACAATACAGGTTGGTTATAATTAAACTTTCGGAACTTGAGAGGCATTAAGAAAAATAAAAAATTGTTAGATAATACACGTTGGTTATAATTAAACTTTCTGAAATTGGGGGTATCTCCATGAAAAACGAGTGACCACAGGGCAATGAAACTTAGTGGGAACATTTGTGAGGACATGCAGAAGAGCAATAACGAGTAAACCATTTAGAGGAACACTTTTAATTTTCACGTTTTGTTAATTGCGCTCCGTACTTATGGTCTAGGTTAGAAAGGTTGATCCGTGTGTCGATCATCCGCATCCTAAATAGTGTGGGTACCGTTTCAAAATTTTTCGCAGCATTTTTCAAACGGTGAACCATGGAATGTTCAGCTCGTGTGCTGCTTGAATATCGCACATTGCTTCCAGCATTCACAGCCATGTAAACAGTAACTTATTCAACAATTTTTGGCACAATTTTGCTCTGTCTCCCATAGGAGCACAAAAGAAACGCAAATCTCCAGTTAATTTGAATTTCCGAATCAATTTCTTCAACACCGGTACAGAGAGAGGACCTCTCCGTATTCCTTTAATGCGCCGATACCCACGAAGAACAGCAGCACAAGTGTTGTGGTCTTGGTAACACAGCTTTACGAGTAAAGAACTGCCCACATCGTACAGGTCCCACGTTGACTGTCTGCAGCTGTAATGCACACTGGCGATACCACCTCTGCCCTACGTCGCCGTACCAAATCATGACACTAACACCAAAGCATGACACTAACACTAGTAACAACGAAAACTCAGCAGCGTACAGTCTGAACATCATTACTATAAAGTTAGGTACCCAAACGGTAAATTGTTTTCCGTCTACAATGGCTAAAATGCGGAAGTTTAACTGCAGCCACGCTGCATTCCTCATATTAGATAACTCCAAATTCTTCACAAAAGAAAGCGGTGTGATCTCTTCTCAGTTAATAGCACAGCTTGTAACTACGTGAATTCGTCGAACACTGACGAAATAAAATATTAGGTTAACTGAAAAAGTTGCAATCGTGATCACTGAAGCAGTTAGAACAATCATAGTTCAAAATCATGGCAGTTATCGACAATTTGTAAAGTCGAATTTGGCGAACAATGGAACGATGAAACATTTGCTGAAGGAACTGGAAAGTAATACCTGATCGGAAGATTCATAGTACCTCTGAGCCCTGATCTAGTGAAACTATACCTTGTTACAAACAGGTTCATATCCCAATAAACAATTTCGTGATGTAGTTCCACATTGATAAACAGTAAGACGTTAACTCAGTAACCCACACTAACGAAAAATCCCCCAGCCAAGGTAGGCGTAGCTTATACAATTGAAAATCAACAAAAAATCGCTCATAAGATCGTATTGTATGAATGAAATAGAGACCAATTAATAGTAGAACACTGTGCAGTGGGGAACTTGGACTCCGCTTTTATTACTGTTATTATGTATAGAAATAACTAATTGATGATAATATTTCTGCAAGTTGTTATAGTAATGACGTGGTTCGAAAGAACTGAATCTATAAGATGTATTACAGGATACTGAACACATCAGCTCAATGAGGTGAGCAAGTTATTTTGTGAAACATGAAGACACACCAAAGAAAATCTGGTACTGAAATGTTCCATTCAGCAATTGACGAAAAAAATTTACCTTCATTTCTGAATATCTGTGTTCGGAGAAAGGGGATATTTATAAGTATTAATGTGGGTAAACGACATGAAAACCCAATTACTTCATCGTATGCAATATCTGCAATCATTAATGCACAAAACGGTGATCCTTTTACCCTGTCTGCCCAAGACGGCTATACCAGAAGTACACGTGATTATTCAATAAATAACTTAGGGAAGTAGAAATGAGCAACATCAGATTGAATTAAATGACGTATTTTGATTTAAAATTAAGTAAGCAAGAGGCGAGGATCACTTAGCTTCCAAGGTACTCGTGGAAAGTAAAACGAGAATTTCGGTAATCACACAGATTCAAATTTCCGTGCAATATTTCCAGCAAAGTACGGAACAACCTTAATTGTAGGAGATAAGGACAAAACTGAATGAATACTTCGGGCCGAATGACCAGAGCTTGAGTCTTTAAGTTGCTTCGAGCTCACGAGAACTTCTGTAACATCCTGCCTGACGAAAAGGTCACCTTTGCAAATCATATCAAGTTTACCGATGATGAGAAATAAACTTTGTGACTGCGTACCACATAGCAACCACTTTCAACAAATGGAACGTTCTCACCAAACCTGCCAACTGCTGATGCTGCCTCAGACCGTCGTTTACACGTCACACTTCTTCCAGAACAAACTGTGTTTACGTCTTATAAGTGAGCATGGCTCAACTTACCGAAAGATATTTCATTGGGTGGGAGCGCACAGAAACCACCAGAGGCAATATGCTTTCGCTGCAAGTCCCAGAGAGAGACGCAAGACAAAGAACATACACTTCATTTTAATACTGATCGCAAAACGACTACCGACTAAAGCAGGTCAGTGGACGCCAATCGGCAGACGTTTTTCGATTCTTCACTCTCCCCTCAGAATAACACGCTGTGTGTTACGATTAATCACTGAATGGAACGTATTGTCACTGTCAAACAGTCGCATTGTATCGATCAGTGAGAAACGTGATGAAGCGCTTGACATTTGTCAGTATGATATGTGGCTTCTGTCCAATTGCTTTACCATGTGCGCATCACGCCGAAAACTTACAATGACGCAGAGCAGGTGTGAACTTCGTGGTGGTACGATGCTCACGTTAGCACTGATTTATTGTTTTATTTATTTATTTACCACTATTACTGTTGGGCAGACATCTTATCGCAAAAGAACAGGATACCATCGAAATCAGTAACCCATACCAACAATAAGAGAAATTTCTAGTATTAAAATGCTGTCTGTTTGTACGGAAATGATAAGCAATTCATACAAGAAGATAATATAAGTTTTTGAAATGTGGACTACGGAAGAATACTGAAGATTAGATGAGTAGATCGAGTAATTAATGCAGAGGTACTGGTTAGAAATGAGGAGAAAAGAAACTATAATCATCGATTCATATGACACATCCATAGACATCAAGTAACATCCAATTAGATAATAGACCGAAATGTGGTGGGTAAATATTGTACAGGAGACCAAAACTAGAGTACCGTAAATTGGTTAATACGGATGTCAGCAGAGATGAAGAGCATTGCACAGAATAGACCAGCTTGGAGAACTGGAGCAAACAAGTCTTCGGACTGAAGACCACAACAACGATAACAATACGGCCTGCACATTTTCAAACCACGTCCTCAATTATTTTCTGGGTGTATTTAAATCTCTATCTTCCTCTACAGTTTATGTCCTCGACAACTCCGTCTAGTACAATGAAATTTATTCCCTGATGTCTTAACAGATGTCCTATCATACTGTCCCTTTTCATTACTAATGTTTTCAACATATTCGTTTCCTCTCCGATTCTGCGCAGAACCTCCTCGTTCCTTACGTTCTCAATCTATCCAATTTTCAACATTCGTCTGTAGCACCACATCTCAAATGTTTTGATTCTCTTTTGTTATGATTTCCCCAGATTCCCGTTTCGCTACCACACAATGCTGTGCTCCAAACGTACATTCTCAGAAATTTCTTACTCAAAGGAAAACCCATGTTTGATGCCAGTAGACTTCTACTGACCAGAAATGTCCTTTTTGCCAGAGCTAATCCTCTTTTGATGCTTTTCGTGCCCCGTCCGTCATTGGTTATTTTGCTGCCAAGGTATCAGAATTCCTTAACTTTTCTACTTCGTGACAGTAAATCCTGATGTTAAGTTTTCACTGTTCTCATTTCTACTACTTGTAATTCCTTTCGTCTTTCTTCGATTTACTCTCAGTCCATTTATGCCACTCAGCAGATCATGTAATTCGTCTTCACTTTACTCAGGGTACCAATATCATCAGCGAATCGTATCTTTGATATCCTTTCACCTAGAATTTTAATCCCACTCCTGAACCTTTCTTTTATTTCCATCTTAGACGTACAAATTGAACAGTAGGGGCAAAAGACTGCATCCTTGTCTTGCACCCCTTTTAATCCGAGCACTTCGCTCTTGGTCGTCCACTCTTATTATTCCCTCTTGGCTCCTGTACATATTGTATATTACCCGCCTCCACCATTTCACATTGTCGAACGCTTTGCGCCGGCCGGGGTGGTCGAGCGGTTCTAGGCGCTAAAGTCCGGAACCGAGCGACCGCTACGGTCGCAGGTTCGAATCCTGCCTCGGGCATGGATGTGTGTGATGTCCTTAGGTTAGTTAGGTTTAAGTAGTTCTAAGTTCTAGCGGTCCGATGGCCTCAGCAGTCAACTCCCATAGCGATCAGAGCCATTTGAACCATTTTTTTCGAACGCTCTTTCTAGACCGACAAGTCCTGTGAACTTGTCTTGATTTTTCTTCAGTCTTACTTTCATTAACAACCGCAACGTCGAACAGTCATTACCTAGGTCTTTTTTTGAGTCATCAGGCCTCTGACTGGTTTTATGCGGCCTGTCACAAATTCCTCATAAGCACCACCTCATTTTCAATTATTTGCTGGGTATACTCCAATCTCTGTCTTCCCCCAGAGCACGTGACCTGTCATCCTGCCCCTTCTTCTTGGCACTGTGTTCTAATGTTCCTTTCTTCACCGAATCTGTAGAGAACCTCATTTAGTATCTCATCAGTGCACTCGATTCTCTACATTCTGCTGTAGCACCGCGGCTCAGATGTTTCACTTCTCTTATGTTCCGGATTTACCAATGACCTTCATTCATTACCATGCCAGACGTACATTCTCAGAAATTTCTTCCCGCAATTAAGGTCTGTGTTATATCTGTAGACTTCTCTCAGCGAGGAATGCCCTCTTTTCTTGTGATAGTCTGTTTGTAATGTCCTCCGTGCTTCGACCGTCGTGGGTTATTTTACTTCTAAGGTAGCAGAATTCCTTAACTTCGTCTGTTTCCTGAGCACCAATTTTTGTGTGTACTTTCTCTCGATTCTCATTTCTGCCATTTATGATTAGTTTCATCTTTTTCCGATGTACTCTCAATCTACATCTACATCTACATCTATATGGATACTCTGCAAATCACATTTAAGTGCCTGGAAGAGGGTTCACAGAAGAACCACCTTCACAATTCTCTATTATTCCAGTCTCATATAGCGCGTGGAAAGAATGAACACCTATATTTTTCCGTACGAGCTCTGATTTCCCTTATTTCATCTTGGTGATCGTTCCTATGTAAGTTGGTGTCAACAAGATATTACCGCATTCAGAGCAGAAAATTGGTGATTGGAATTTCGTGAGAAGATTCCGTTACAGCGAAAAACACCTTTCTTTTAATGATGTCCATCGCAAATCCTGTATCATTTCTGTGACACTCTCTCCCATATTTCGCGATAATGCAAAACGTGCTGCCTTTCTTTGTACTTTTTCGATGTACTCCGTCAGTCCTATCTGATAAGGATCCCACACCGCGCAGCAGTATTCTAAAAGAGGACGGACAAGCTTAGTGTAGGCAGTCTCCTTAGTAGGTCTGTTACATTTTCTAATTGTCTTGCCAATAAAACGCAGTCTTTGGTTAGCCTTCCCCACAACATTTTCTATGTGTTCCTTCCAATTTAAGTTGTTCGTAATTGTAATACCTAGGCATTTAGTTGAATTTAACGCTTTTCGATTAGATTGATTTATCGTGTAACCGAAATTTAACGAGTTCCTTTTAGCACTCATGTGAATGACCGCACACTTTTCGTTATTTAAGGTCAATTGCCACTTTTCACACCATTCCGATATTTCTTCTAAATCGTTTTGCAGTTTGTTTTGATCTTCTGATGACTTTATAAGTCGACAAACGGCAGAGTCATCTGCAAACAATTGAAGACGTCTGCTCAGATTGTCTCCCAAATCGTTTATATAGATAAGGAACAGCAAAGGGCCTATAACACTACCTTGGGGAACGCCAGAAATCGATGACTTTCTGTCAATTACTAAGAACTGTGACCTCTGACGGAAATCACAGATCCAGTGACATAACTGAGACGATATTCCATAAGAACTCAATTTCACTAGGAGCCGTTTGTGTGGTACAGTGTCAAAAGCCTTCCGGAAATCCAGAAATACGGCATCGATCTGAAATCCGCTTTCAATGGCACTCAGCACTTCATGTGTATAAAGAGCTAATTGTGTTTCACTAGAAGATATCTTCTAAACCCATGTTGACTGTGTGTCAATAGACCGTTCTCTTCGAGGTAATTCACTATGTTTGAACACAATATATGTTCTAAAATCCTGCTGCATATTGACGTTAACGATATGGGCCTGTAATTTAGTGGATTACTTTTACTACCTTTCTTGAATATTGGTGTGACTTGTGCAACTTTCCAGTCTGCGGGTATGGATCTTTCGTCGAGCGAACGGTTGCATATGATTGTTAAGTATGGAGCTAATGCAACAGGAACCTAATTGGTATACAGTCTGGACGAGAAGACTTGCTTTTATTACGTGATTAAAGTTGCTTCATTACTCCGAGGATATTTACTTCTACGTTACTCATGTTGGCAGCTGTTCTCGATTTGATTCGAATTCTCTGTTTATTAGTTTGTTCATTCCATTCAACGGATCCTGTAATTCTTCTTCACTTTCACGGAGGATAATAATGTCATCAGCGAATCTTATCATTGATATCTTTTCATCTTGAATTTTAATCCAAATCCTGAACCTTTCTTTTATTTCCGTCATTGCTTCTTCAATGTGTAGATTGAACAGTGAGAGCGTAAGACCGTATCTCTGTTTTACACCCTTTTTAATAGAGCACTTCTTTCTTAGCCTTCCAGTCTTATTGTTTCCTCTCGATTCTTGTCCAAATTATATACCCGTGTTTCCCTAGAGCTTACTCCTACTTTTTCAGAATGTCGAACGAATTACTCCATTTCACACTGTCGAACGCTTTTCCTAGATCGACAAATCCCATAATTGTATCGCGATTTTCCTCCAGTCGTACTTCCATTATCAAGCGGAAAGTCGAAACTGCCTCTTTGGTGCCTTTACCTTTCCTAAAACCGAACTGACTGTTATCTAATACATCCTCAGTTTTCTTTTCCATTCTTCTGTATATTATTGTTGTCAGCATCTTGTTTGCATGAGATGTTAAGCTGATTGTGAGATAGTTTCGCAACTAGGTGCCGATGCTATCTTTAGAATTGTGTGACTGATATTTTCCCAGTAGTCTGATGGTACGTCGCCAGTCTCATAGATTCTACTCCCCTATTCTTGAATAGACGTGTGGTTGCCATTTCCCCCAATGATTTTCGAGATTCCCATGAAAGACCTCTCTTAAATTCCGACTCCAGCTTCCACTTATGTCAAGTCATCAAGCAAGTACTCTCTTCCCCCTCCCTCTCCCCTCCCAAAAGTTTAAAACGGTACTTGCTAATTTGTACTTGTCTCATAAGAAAAATATTTTCTTACAATTTAATTGTCCGTCTGTCTGTCTGCCCGTATGCTAAGACCGCTTTTTCTCAGGAACGTGTAGAGATATAAAGTTGAAACCTTCAAAGAGGCCTTCAGTGTACTCTTTCCACTGTTCCCTCGTTTCTCTGCGTTTTGGAATGGAATTCTCTTTTCACTCTTAATGTTACCACCCTTGCTTTTAATTTCATCGAAGACGGTTTTGAATTTTCTGTGTGCCGAGTCAGTTCTTCGGACAATCATTTCTTTTTCGATTTCTTCACAATTTTTCTGGCTGACCTTCACTGTCCATTTTTTCATTCTGACGCGATTCATATTGCAATTTACCTCTCTTTTTTTTATACTTCTTCCTTCCTTCCTTTCTCCTGTTACCCAAGGTTTCTTCGAAGTTACCTTCCTTGCATCTATGTTTGACTGTGCAACATATACAAGTATGTTCCTGGATGACCCGGTGAAGAGGAAGGCATACGACACCTTCTGTCACAGTGTGTAACGAAAACAGACACACATCCACTTATACCCGCAAGCTGACAGCTGCCATAACCCAGCAAAGAAAGACCGGAGTTCTTAGAACTCTTGTAGACCAAGCCACCACACTTTACGAGTCTTTTAAAGGTTCACAACATAATTAGAATATCTTAAACAGCGTTAACTGACAATGTCATTTGACCAAGGACATTTGCATAGCGCTACATCCTACAAGACGACTTGATGCACTGGAAGAGGAAGAAGCAGAAGCTTTTTGCTATAATGAAGACTTCTTCGTGCCAATATCAGCAGAACCCTGAAGAAACACGAAATCAGCCGTGTGTCCTGCCTGCTCAACAAAATCAGGGTTCGCTTTGAAACGGTCGAGGATGATCTGGGGTTAAGAAAGCCAGGTATTTACAATATACCTTGTGAATGCGTTACGTCTTATATTGGTCAGACCACTGGAGCAATGGACATAAGATGTAGGGAACATCAAAGACGTACTAGGCGAAGACAGTCCACAAATTCAGCAACAGCAGACCATGGAGCGTAATATGACCGTGATAAGCCGGGATCCTGGCCCAAACCTCCTGGTTCCGCTATAATGTCATCAATAAATCATTGAAATCAAAATGGCGGAAAACGTAATCAGTTTGGTAGCAGGATACCAACTCAACACTGCGTACACTCCAGCATTCGAACTGCTAAAGAACATCGGAAAAAAGTTCCCATCTCTGGTAGCGAACCTCGGACAACTTAAAGTGTAAATGACAGATTCAGACCACATACGGAGCACCAGACAATCGCCACTGCCTCAGACGACAGTGACAGCGGGCGCGGACGATATATACTGCAACATCAACAACCTGAGACCTCAGGGATTGTGCCTCACGGCAGCAGACCTAATGTGGAACACCAGACAGCGGTCTTCGCCAAGAGAGGCTGCTGCAGCGGACGTAGGCGTAATACAGAAATCCAGCAGGACCACGAGACTGCAGTGAGCACGCCTCATAACCGCGGACCGAATACAGAACACCAAGAGACTGACTGCGCTGTGGGGGACAGCCGCAGCGAGCGCGGATGGAATAGGGAATACCTGGAGCAGTGCAGAGATGCGTATCGTTGGTGGAAGACTGAGAATTGGACCACAAGGAGATGGATACCGCCACAAGAAACAGCCATAGTCGGCGCGGACGGCATAGGGAACACCTACAGCGGGCCGATACTGAAGAGAACGCGGCATGCAGGGAGGGCCAAATATGAAACATTGTGATGTGGCCACGACCGTGGCAGGCTTTGGGCACAAGGTCGTCAGCATTAGATCAATGCTTAAGATGAATCACGTTGCTTGTTTTATGAGTTCAAGGTCGTATCCGGATACCCGATTATCCAGGCAAAGGGCTTCTCGAAGCCTGCACTTTGCCACTGACACAGGCAGATGTGGCAGTATTATACTGTGGGGGACATTTGCCTCGACTTCCATGAGACTTGTGGTAGTGTTCGAAAACACAACGACAGCAGTGATCTATGTGAACATTACTACAGACCACCTTCTTGCCTGATGTCTTCCCTGACAGCGATAGCATGTTTCAGAAGAATAACTGTACATAGTATGAGGAGCATGTTAGACAACTCATGTTTATGTCTTGTCCACCAAATTCGTCTGATCTGAATCCAATGGAGCACTTCAGGGATTTCTGGGGCACCAGTCCTTCGCTCACAGACCACCTCTCGTTTAGTTTCCGGAAATTGCGTAACCTGTGGGTAGACATCTGATACCACATACCTCCAGAGGACTATCATAGAGTTGGCGAATCTGTACCATGGAAAAGCCTCGCTGTGTTGCGTTTCTAGGATGAACCAATACGGTATTAAGCATGTGATCATAGTATTTTGGCTCGTCAGTGCGCATTTACTTTGACTTGTCACATTAGTTGCGTTTGAAAACCATAACTTTGACTTAGATATTTTTAAATTATAAGTATTTTCAGTTATTCGTGATAACATGTTATGCATGTTTTGTTGAAAAAGTGTTGTTTCGTTGAAACATAATTTTTGCAGACTTTTTTTATCGAACACAAATATCTTATCATGTGACACGTGGCTACACGTTCTATTTTAGTTAACCATGCAGAACGCAGTAATTCTGAGAAAACTAATGCATGAATGTGTTGGCTAACTGCCTAAGTGATAGACGTTCAGCAGAACATGTATGCGCTGACGTGTTAGCACTTAGTTTAATGCCATAACTCAGTATGTGGAGAGTAAGTGGTGGTATTTGGTAAGACCCCATGGGACCAAACTACTGAGCACTATGCGACTTAACTTCTGAGGTCATCAGTCGCCTAGAACTTAGAACTAATTACACCTAACTAACCTAAGGACATCACACACATCCATGCCCGAGGCAGGATTCGAACCTGCGACCGTAGCGGTCGCTCGGCTCCAGACTGTAGCGCCTAGAACCGCACGGCCACTCCAGCCGGCTCTACTGAGGTCATCGGTCCCTAATCTTACACACTACTTAATCTAACTTAAAAACTAACTTACACTAAGGACAACACAAAAACACCAGGGAGGAAAAACCTGTGAGGGGGGGTGGGGGGGGGGGGGTGGGGGGGGGGGAGCTGCGCGAAACGTGACAAGGTTCCTAGACCGCGCGGCTGGAGAGTAAGTAGAGCATAGTTTTGAAACAGGATGGGGTCAACCCAAATAGTATTCGAAAGTGTGGGAGCACATCTGCGGCCACCTATGAAGCGGATGGATGGAAGTATCGGAGTCTCATTGCCTGCACCAAACACTCCTTACACTTGGCCATCCACCTCGCCATAATCCTCGTAGTGCACCATTTTCCTTTGTTGTGTTTTATTAAGGACAAAGTTCACTGCCTTGGAGTCCTATCCACACAGTCAGAATTCAAAATCGTTTAGAGACCCACTGAGTTTGTCAAGCCACACATCCAAGCAGAGATTTGGCGACAGTAAGACAAACTGTCGGGTTATCCACCAAGTCTCGTAGAATGCTTCTACATCTAAATCCACTGTGAAGTGCATGGCAGACGGTGCTTACCATGTATCGTTTATTACGGCTTCTTCCCATTCCAACAGTGTATCCAGTGAGTGAAGGACGATTGATTAAGCACCTTTGTGACTCGCTGTAATTCCTCTAATCTTGTCGTCGCTATACGTTCTGTAGTGATACACTGGGTACTGTATTATATTTCTAAATTCCTCACTTAAATCTAGCTCTTGAAGCTTTGTAAGTAGGTTTCCACGGAATAGTTTGTGTCTATCTTCAAGCGTCTACAAGTCCAGTTTTTTTAGCGTGTCCAGGACACTCTGCAATGGGTCAAACAAACCTGTGACGATTCATGCTGTCCTTCTTTGCGCAACTTGAATATCACTGAATAGTCCTATTTGGTACGGCACTCTCACACTACACAGTCTAGAATGGGTCGCACGAGTGTTTTGTAAGCAATCTGCTTTGTAACGTGAGCATTTTCCTAGCGTCCTGTCGAGGATCAGAACCCTGTCACCTGCTTTATTTACAGCTGAGACTGTGATCGTTCCATTTCATATCCCAATAAATTGTTACTAGCGTGTAGTAGATACGCGTAGCGCTGGCGGCTGCTAGCAACATCACAAAAATGCTCCTTGCTATAGGAGCATCGCTGGCACACCAATGAGACGGAAGTAGGAAGGCACGCCCACTGAAGTTCTCTGCTCAGCCGTCGGTGGCATGTCTTGGTTCAAATGATTCAAATGGCTCTGAGCACTGTGGGACTCAACATCTGAGGTCATCAGTCCCCTAGACTTAGAACTGTTTAAACCTAACTAACCTAAGGACATCACACACATCCATGCCCGAGGCAGGATTCGAACCTGCGACAGTAGCAACAGCGGGGTTCCGGACTGGAGCGCCTAGAACCGCCTAGAACCGCGGCCGGCAAACGTTGTTTCTGCTTTTCATTGACTCTACCCGTTTGGCTTAAAAACAGTTCCTCAGTAGCTAAACGGCAGGCGAATAAATTGTGTGTACATTTAAGTGTCGCCAATCACAATGTCAGATTCCAGTTAGACATCGGTGCTTCCGTTATGTGGCTCAATCGTGCAACGTACGGACGATTACGTAGTCCATCACTACAGTAGCGACTTGCCACACTTACAGCTTTTGATGGACAAGGTATGCCTCTGTAAGAGTGTGTAGTTTGCCTGCTACTTTCCGTGACACTCAGAAACTACATCTTTTTCCTGTCTTTTGTTCACGTGGCAGCACGAATATTTTTGGAATGGGCAGTTTTGATTTGTTTGGTTTCATCATTCATGGACATATACTCCAAGTTAATTCAACTGTGCCACTTGTCAGTGTTAATGCTTTGTGTGACAAGTACAATTTGTAATGGTACTTTAATTACGTAACCATTACGGCACCTCAGCTTAACCTCTCGATAACAAGGTTCCTAGACCGCGCTGCTGGACCGCGTGTTTCTGTAAAGTAGTTTACATATTTCTGAGACAACATTCAGATTTGATTTCATTTGTGATACATCGATATGTTTATATTGCAATGATATTATTCTTATGTGTATTCTTTCTTTTGTCACTATGATCTTTGACGTACTTGTAACTCTGATCTTTGGGCGCGTAAGCGATAGTTAGTTAGTTGTTAACTTGTTAGAGAGTCGGACCTTAAAAAAGGTCACGTCTTGGAAGTCATGTTGGAAAGACGCTTGACGTAGTCCGCTTATAAAATGTGAACTTTAACAGTGACTGTGAGGAAGATGTTTTCAAGTATGTTTTGTATTGTGAAGTGATGTTTTGTGTTTACGTGACATTGCAATAAAAGCAATTAAAAGGAAGTGTAACTTAATTTTGGAGTGCTGATTATTTTTTTACATCACCATTGTCCAGCAAAAGTGTAATCTTGAAGAATGTTTTGTGAAGCGCATCTACAAAACTTTTGAATATAGCAGGATAAAACCTAGGCCTCTTTACATCCCAGCTTGGAATCATAACCACCTAGATTTTCAACGATTAAGCCATGATTTTACGACGAGACCAGCGTGGGAAACACAAAAAGATGAGTGCCCAGTTTTTTTATTATTACATGAAATGACTTTATTAACTGTGCTCTAACAACACCTGCCACATAATATGATTGTTGTTGCCCGAAAATGCAGTATTTAGCAGCGTGAGCAACACCACAATCGTTATTAAATTTGACCTTTGTTGTGGTAGGGTTGTTAGAAATTATCCGTTTGAGAAAGTTTAGGAAAAGAGTTGAGGCTCAAAGTCCATGTTGCATTAAAAGGCAATGCACAGCCTACATTTTTTGTGTTTGCTCTGTCCCTCACACTTTATGGGACACAGTAGCCCAAGAATTACAATCACGGGAGGATAGTGACATGCTGAAGTCTGCATCCGCAAACCAGAGGGTGTCAGGTTGTCACAGACTTTGTGTGGACTTCAAAGCAACTGATTCTTTTCTGTAGACTCGCCCAGATGAACTAACTTTCAAGGTTATTTTTCTCCAAACGTGACTTGAGCGAGGCATATTTACATTTTTTGTTGTCAACACCCATTAGAGTTTATTTCAATTTCAGCGCTTGCCATTTGGTAGCCCGCTATTTATCAACTATTCTTCGAGTAGCTAGCATCCAAAGTGGAATCGTGTGCTAATTACTTAGATGACACAGTAGTCTGTGGCTGTACTCTGGCAGAACTGGGATTCTTGCTTTAAGGTGTTGTTGGAGGCAGGTTTAAAATGTAATAGTGTGAATTGTTCTCCTTTCAATACAGAATGGAGTAGCTAGATCACGTGATTAATGGACAAGGCATTCATCTGCCTCAGTCGCATTTGAGTGTCATTCACTACTTGTCTGCCCCTACAAATAAGAAAGAATTCCTAGCAGCAATGGGCAACTTGACGTGTTACGTAAGGTTTATTCTGAACGCCTCTCAGATTGCACGACTGTAGCACCGCTTGTGTCGTAAAGGCGTTTTCTTTTCATGGACCAAAAAATGTTCAGCATTTGCAAGAGTCTCTTAAGTGACTGGTGTCCGGTTCAGTTCCTGTCATTCCGGCAGTTGACGCTTCCTCTTATGGCATGCGTACTGTGTTGTCCCATCCCGTGGGCCCCACTGACCGGTCTACAGCGTTTGACCAAGGTGCAACCAAACTACAGTTAGTTGGAAAAGGAAGCGCATGCTGTCATTTATGGGGTCAATAAGTTCCATCAGTACCTGTATGGACATCGCTTTGTTTCAAATATCGGAGAACTGGCTTTTAGCGACTTTGTTTGGCTTCTCTCAGCCTCTTCCAGCTCACACAGCACAGACGCTATAATGGTGGTGTCAGATTTCACTATGATTTGAGATATCAGTTCACAACGAAGCATTCAAATGCTGGTTTACAGTCGCAGCTACTAGTGGGATCTGATGCAAAATTTTATTCGTGGGAACACTCCTGCTTCCACATTGATTGGCAAGAAACATGCATGTTGGAAAAATTTCCTGTAACTTTTCGTCATATGGTACAATAAATTGCTTCAGAGTGTTTTTTTGCGTTTTGTTCACAGCAAGTGTCCACATAGTATCGAAGACATCCGCCACCCCGAGACATGCTGCTTGTTTCTGCAGCCATTGTACAAGACGGGGTATGGACGCATAAAGTGAATAGACGACGTCACAGTGTGCAACGTTTGAAGAGCAGCAGGTCCCTGGCAGCTGTTGCACATTGAGTTTGCCGGTCCATCCTGTATAAGAGATGGTTGGTAGTGGTGGATGCATTCAGCAAGTTTCCATTCACCGTCCCCATGAACTCTACTATGTCTACAAGTACTGTGTCTGCTATGAATTCCGTTTTCTGTATGGAGGGGTTGCCGCAAGTGATCGTGTCAGACAACTGACCGTTGTTCATATCCAAACTGTTTTCATAATTCTGTGGTGATAGTGATATATGTCACATTCTCACAGCACCCTTCCATCTGCAGTTGGATGGTGAAACTAAAAGATTCGTGAGGATATTAAAATTCTTCATGGACATTGTCACTGCGCATTGTTTCACCTCTTGCTGCCGCCAAAACACTTACATGTACCTAAGGTTGTATGGACCCAGACGCAGATGGGAGCTTGGCATAAGTCATTATGTTCTTTCCAGGTCGACGTACAACGTTCGGAGTTCGACAGGATTCCATCGGCTACACCAGAACCAGTTACAGCCCGGCTTTTCCCCAGAGTCTGCCGTCCCCTCTTTGTTCACAGACCCAGCACGACGCCAGGACCTGCAGCTGCTCCCGTTGCAGTCACAGTTGCAGCAGTCTCCTCCTACAGCACCGCCGTCTCCTCGGGAGGGGCACCCATGGTTGTCGACCTGGAGCCGCTTCCGGCACTGCAGCGCATCTGGCGGTCGACATCGCCCCCTCGCAGAAGCCGGGTATAATCGCACAGTCGAGCCTCGCAGTCGTCATTTCTATCCCATCTGCGTTGCCACCCATGTGTGTGCGCGCGTGTGGACACCGGCGCACACCCTGCGCCTCGTGCTCCACATCCTTACTCCTCGACGCGTCGGATGTTTGTAGGGCGGGGGGAAGAGGGGAGCTGTGGTGGAGGAATGTGGTGTAGTCGATAGATGTAGCGCTGATGCCTGCTATCGAGACCACTGCTCCTTGCCATCGGAGCATCGCTGGTCACATCAATGAGACGGATGTAACCAGACACGTCGGCAGCCTGTCTTGAAACAGACCGACACACGGACACGAGGGCAGTTCTACGTCAGGCTACGTTCAGGACAACGCCTGGTCCACAGCAAGAAGCGAGAAGAGGTGTCTAGCGGCAACAGTGTTAGAGACAACCGTTTAAGCTGCTGGTCCTTGCATATGTTTGTGAATTTCGTGTTCGATTAGATCTGCGTAAATGAGTTTCTATTGAACGAACAGTGCTACGAGAAAGAGTTTCTACTAAACAGAAATTCGAGTTTTATTACCAACGATAGTCTCTTTCATTACAAGTGTTAGATGGGTTATACCAATACTAGCGTCTGTGTCCTGACCTACAACCACAGGAAAGAAGAAGTTCTATAACAAAAGGTAAGTGTTTATTTAGACTGTAAACATATTTCAGTTCTTACATTTAAAGAGCTTAATAACAACGTCGTTCATCACCTGTTCAGAACCCAATTCTTTTGTAACAACCCGTCACAACATATACAGACAGGTATTTATGAGACTTGACCGATTCCATTTGTGACTCGCTAACATCATAGTAATAGAATAATATGTTTCTCCCTTTTAGAGGGGCACAATTTTACATTTCTGAGCATTTAAATGAGTTGTTCAGTACCAGTTTAAAATCTGATCAAGATGCGACTGAATACTTGGGCAGCTTTTTGAGGCGATACCTCATTACATCATTTGGAATAAATCTCATACATACATTAATACAGGGGGTTTCCATAACAACGTTCAGAAATGTAAGAGCGGATAGAGACTACGCTACCAGGCAATCTGAGGTAGGAAACCTGAGGTCGGAGAAACCATCTTAAGTAGTCTAGCATTATTGTTTTCCAGCTTATATACCGTGCTGATTATGTAAATTTACACACATAAAAAACATTTTTGCTTCACCCAAGGTCAGAGAACTCCCGAAGACAGACGTTGACTGTGAATATTGTATCACAGACACAGACCCTTTGACTGTTCAGAGATGTCACTGAACCCGCCCAAAGACGTAAACAACCATGCATGAGCAGTGATTATTAGACGGACGGGGTACCACAACCGACCAGTTCCAGTCATTCCATCAGGAAGGAGGTACACGGCTCATGTTGTCTGTAGTTCAACCATGCGTAGCCGGTCAATACCGCGGTTCGATCGCGTCCGCATTGTTACAGTGTGTCAGGAAGGGCTCTCAATAAGGGAAGTGTCCAGGCGTCTCGGAGTGAACCACAGCGATGTTGTTCGGACGTGGAGGAGATACAGAGACAGGAACTGTCGATGACATGCGTCGCTCGGGCCGCCCAAAGGCTACTAATGTAGTGGATGACCGCAATCTACAGATCATGACTCGGAGGAACCCTGATAACAACGCCACCATGTTCAATAATGCTTTTCGTGCAGCCACAGGATATCGTGTTGGACTCAAACTGTGTGCAATAGGCTGCATGATGCGCAACTTCACTCCAGAATTCCACGGCGAGGTCCGTGTCTGCAACCACGACACCATGCAGCGCGGTACAGATGGGTCCAACTACATGCTGAACGGACCGCTCAGTATTAGCATCACCTTCTTTTCACCGATGAGTGTCGCATATGCCTTCTGTGGTGTAACCGCCAGAGACCACACTTGCTAGGCGGTAGCCTTTAAATCGGCTGCGGTCCGTTAGTATACGTCGGACCCGCGTGTCGGCACTATCAGTGATTGCAGACCGAGCGCCGCCAAACAGCAGGTCTAGAGAGACTTCCTAACACTCGACCCAGTTGTACAGCCGACTTTGCTAGCGATGGTTCACTGCCTACTTACGTTCTCATTTGCCGAGACGATAGTTTAGCATAGCCTTCAGCTACGTCATTTGCTACGACCTAGCAAGGCGCCATTATCAGTTACTATTGATATTGTGAATCATGTACCGTCAAGACCGACGTTCATCATTAATGGATTAAAGTTAAGTATTCCACCAGCTACGTCCGTTTTTCTAAAATCTAATTTCCTTGTCCTGTTCCAGACCTCACGCCAGCCTGCGTGAGCTAAAACGCGCGCGTTTCGACCTCCTCTAGTAACACGGTGTTGGCTCTCCTGCCAACCACAACGCCTTCAACCAGGCAATCGTCGGGGACGTGTTTAGAAGCAACTCGGTCAGACTCATCGCTATGGACACACTGTCCAGCGAGTGCAGCAAGTGGAGGTTCCCTGCTGTTTTGGGGTGGCATTATGTGGGGCCGACGTACGCCGCTGGTGGTCATGGAAGATGCAATGTGTGGTTTTCATGAGCAATGTGTGGTTTTCATGAGCAATAAAAAGGGCGGAAATGATGTTTATGTTAACCTCTACTCCAATTCTCTGTTCAGGTTCTGGAACTCTCGTACCCGAACGATGCAAAACTTTTTTGATATGTGTACATCCTTAATTTCCTGTAAGGAAACAAGGAGGACTATTTTTATTACTAGGTAGTCATGATGCAGGTTCTGTTTACTTTACTTGTCCATAGCCGCGCAGGATTAGCCGAGCGGTCTAAGGCGCTGCAGCTATGGACTGTGCGGCTGATCCCGGCGGAGGTTCGAGTCCTCCCTCGGGCATGGGTGTGTGTGTTTGTCCTTAGGATAATTTAGGTTAAGTAGTGTGTAAGCTTAGGGACTGATGACCTTAGCAGTTAAGTCCCATAAGATTTCACACACATTATTTTACTTGTCCATAAGGTGGCACTGTTATATCGTATTTAAATTGTCCCATGATAGAACGTACTATGAATCAACGACAGACCTATTCATTACTCAACGTTATTCAGAGACGTACAGAACAATACGATGCAGCAGTACCGCTACAGTTTCGCAGAACTCACTGACATGCACCTTGTGTATGGCAAGTACGTTGCAAACCTCTCGCTGCTTAAAAGCTATACAGGGAACGATTTCCTGACGGGTATCATCCGTCACGACGAGTGTCTGTTTCTGACGATCGACGAATGCGGGAGACTGGTTCATTGGAAAGAAGTAACAAGGGAGATGGCAACATGAGGATCATTCACACACCCTATTTTGAAGAGGAGATCCTGGAACGTGGTACAGTGAACACCGCAACAAGTAGTCGTTGTATTTTATGTGAAATGGGCGCTAGACGTACTAGCATGCGGCGAGGATTCCACGAACAATAATTACACCTGTATCACCCATGAGACTCCATGCAGTGCTTGTGACTGACTCTGCTCCAAGCGTCGCAGTAGGCCAGTGGTTCCTCCAATAAAGGATTTATCGACCACATTTCCTCCAGATGGTGCTGTTTATTGACGACATCTCATCTGATCGTGACGGTATTTCGAGCAGCAGGATGTGTGTGATGAGGAAAACCTTCACGCTGTAGTAGAGTCACACCATCAACTGCTGCGAATATCTGGGCCGGCATTGTAGCGACGATCTCATTGGGCCATACCTTCCACCTGGCTATCTGAACGAACTCCTGCACTTGAAGTTCGTGCAAAGAGTTCTACCTGAGTTGTTGGTTGACGTACCTTTGGTTGTTCTGAGAGGATATGAATGCAACATGACAGTACACCGACTCACTTCAGTGTGGATATCCGCAAACATCTCAGTGCTGTATTTTCTGGACGCTGGATTGGAAGGGGAGGCCTTACTCCATGGCCTGCGAAGTCACGTGACCGGAAGCCGCTAATATATCCTATGGGCATATCTAAAGTCACTTGTGTATGAGACCCCAGTGGATATGGTGATGGAATTTCTCTTTTTGGGTCTTTTTGCGGCCTTGCACAAATTCCTGTCATGTCAACCACTTCATCTCAGAGTAGCACTTGCAACTCACATCCTGAGTTATTAGCTGAATGTATTCCAGCCTCTGTCTCCCTCTACAGTTCTCTACATCTCCTCTAGTACCGTGGAAGACAGTCTTTGATGTCTTGACAAATGTCCTACCATCCTGTCCCTTCTCCTTGTCAGTGTTTTCCGCATATTCCTTTCCTCTCCGATTCTGCACAGAACCTCCTCATTCTTCACCTTACCAGTCCACCTACCTTTCGACAGCCGCTTGTACTGTCACATCTCAAATGCTACGATTTTCTTCTGTTCCTGTTTTCCCACGTCCATGTTTCACTGCCATACAGTGCTGTGCTCCAGACGTTCATTCTAAGAAATTTCTTCTTCAAATTTAGGCTTATGTTTGATACTAGTAGTCTTCTCTTGGCCGGCTGTGCCCTTTTCACCAGTGCTAGTCTGCTTTCTCTGTCCGTCATTAGTTATTTTACTGCCTAGCTAAGAGAATTCCATAACTTCATCTACTTTTTGACCTTCACTCCTCATGTTAAGTTTCTCGTTGTTCTCATTTCTGTTACTTCTCTTTACTTTCGCTTTTCTCGATTTACTTTCAATCCATTTCTGTACTCATTAGATTGTACACTCCATTCAGCACATCATGTAATTCTTCTTCACTTTCACTCAGGATAGCAATGTCACCACCGAATATTATCATTGATATCATTTCACCTTGAATTTTTCTTCAACACCGGAAACTTTTTTTCATTTTCTATCATTGCTTCTTCGATGTACAGATTGAATAGTAGAGGTAAAAGGTTACATCCTTGTCTTACACCCTTTTTAATCCGAGCACTTCGTTCTTGGTCGCCCATTCTTATCATTCCCTCTTAGCTCTTGTACATATTGTACATTATCCGTCTCTCCTTACAGCCTACCCCTATTTTTCTCAGAATTTCGAACACCTTGTACCATTTTACATTGTTGAACACTTCTTCCAGGTCGACAAATCCTATGAACGTGTCTTGATTTTCCTTTAGTCTTGCTTCCATTACCAACCGAAACGTCACAATTGGCTCAGTGCTGCCTTTACCTTTTCTAAGGCCAAAATGGTCGTCATCTAGCACATCCTCAGTTTTCTTTTCCATTCTTCTGTACATCATTCTTCTCAGCAACTTGGACACAAGAGCTGTTACGCTGATTGTGCCATAATTGTCGCACTTGTGAGCTCTTGCAGTATTCGGGGTTCTGTGGATGATATTTTACCGTAAGTCAGATGGTGTATCGCCAGACTCATACATTCTACACACCACTGTGAATAGTCGTTTTGTTGCATCTTCCCCCAGTGATTTTAGAAGTTTTGGTGGAATGTTATCTATCCCTTCCACCTTATTTGATTTTAAGTCCTTCAAAGCTCTCTTAAATTCTGATTCTAATATTGTGCCCTCTATCTCTTCTAAATCGAAACCTGTTTCTTCTTCTAGCACATCAGACAAATCTTCCCCCTCATAAATGCCTTCAGTGTACTCTTTCCACCAATCTGCTCTCTCCTCTGCATTTAACAGTGGAATTCCCGTTGCACTCTTCATGTTACCACCCTCGCTTTTAATGTCGCCGAAGTTTGTTTCGACTTTCATGTGTGCTGAGTCGTCCTTCCGACAATCATTTCTTTTTAGATTTCTTCACATTTTTCATGCACCGATTTCGTCTTAGCTTCCCTGCACTTGCTATTTATTCCATTCCTCAACGACTTGTATTTCTGTATTCCTGAATTTCCCTAAACATTTTTGTACCTGCTTCTTTCATCGATCAATCTGTGATTGATCTTCAGAGATTCCGTTCCTTTTCAACTGTACTGAGCTATCTCGTATTGCTGTATCCACAGACTTAGAGAACTTCAAGCGTGTCTCATCATCCCTCAGTATTTCTGTATCCCACTTCTTTGCGTATTGATTCTTCCTAACTAATCTCTTGAACTTCAGCCTACTCTTCATAACTGTTACTACGTGATATGAGTCTATATCTGCTGCTGGCTACGCCTTACAATCCAGCATCTGATTTCGGAATCTCTGTCTGACCATTATGTAATCTAACTGAAATCTTCTCATATCACACGGTCTTTTCCAAGTATACCTCCACCTCTTGTGATTCTTGAACAGACTGTTCGCTATCACTAGCTGAAATTTATTACAAAACTTAATTAGTCTTTCTCCTCTCTCATTCCTTGTCCCAACCCCATATTCACCTATAAGCTTTTCTTCTGTTCCTTACCCTACAACTACATTCCAGTCCCCTATGACTATTAGATTTTCATCTCCCTTTATGTACTGTATTATCCTTTCAATATCTTCACATGCTCTCTCTCTCTCTCTCTCTCTCTCTCTCTCTCTCTCTTCATCTTCAGCTTGTGAGGGCTGCATATATATCTGAACTATAGTTGTCGGTGTCGGTTGGTTGCCGACTCTGACAAGAACAACCATATCACTTAATTGTTCATTGTAACACACTCTTTCGCCTACCTTTCTACTCTATCGAATCCTACTGCCGTTGTACCATCTTTGCTGCTGTAGATATTACCCTATATTTATGTGACCAGAAATCCTTCTTGTCTTTCCATTTCACTTCACTGGCCACTACTATATCTAGATCGAGCCTTTGCATTTCCCTTTTCAGATTTTCTAGCTTTCCTACGACATTCAAGCTTCTGACATTCCAGGCCTCGGCTCGTTGATCATTCAATCTTTTTCTCTTTGTCACCACACCCTTGACAGTCCCCTCCCGGAGATCCGAATGGAGGACTATTCCGGAATCTTTTATCAATGGAAAGATCATAAAGGTATTTTTTCAATTACAGGTCCTGTGGATGCACCATATGTGTCTTTAATGCAGTGCCTTCCATTGCCTTCTGTATCCTCATGCCTTTAGGGACAGTTTCCCACCCTAAGGACAAGAAAGTGCGCGCGAACCTCTGCCCACTCCTCTGCCCTCTTTTACAAGGCCGTTGGCAGAATGAGGGTGACTTCTTATGCCAGAAGTCTTCGTCTGCCAACACTGATTCTTAACCAAAATTTAAGCGGTTCTAAGTACTAATCAGACGCTGCTCCTAGACCGAGGGTATTAGTTGGTGGGATTGTAGCTGCCTGTGTTGTGATTCAAAACATACCAGCTATGTTTGTCAGTGTGCGTTAGAATTTTGTTCGCTGATGTCACCCTTGCATTGAGGCTGATGGTCATTAGTTGCAGTACATTTTGTAAGATACAGTACAAAAGGTACTTTCATTGAGTCAATGATGGTATTTAACTGTAACTGAGGTACATTAAAAAAGTTCACTGAAATGTGATTTTATAGCTATTATCTGTTTAAACTGGCTCCTCCGACCCCTTGTTCCCTATCTCAAATTGTTCAGTGCTGCATCCTCTACGTTCTGTTGAATTTCTGAACGCTCTTGCGAAAACACGCTGTATACAAGACGAACAGCCAGGTTCCTAACGTCCTTCCCTGAGGTTCGTCTTATGTTACTTGTACATCTGTCGGTGACTCTCCATCCAATATAACTTGCTAGCCGGCTGGGGTGGCCGAGCGGTTCTAGGCGCTACAGTCTGGAACAGCGTGACTGCTACGGTTCCAGGTTCGAATCTTGCATTGGGCATGGATGTGTGCGATGTCCTTAGGTTAGTTAGGTTTAAGTAGTTCTAAGTTTTAGGGGACTGATGACCTCAGAAGTTAAGTGCCATAGTGCTCAGAGCCATTTGAACCATAACTTGCTATGTCCTCACTACCAGGAAACAAACCAATCCAAATTTCTCATGTAGATGTAAAAATTTTAAACTTTTCTCATCAGTATTAACATAAGACCCTGACTTCATGTTCGCCGTCGTTAAAAATATAGCTTAAGTCGTCTGGTGGCGTGTAATTACTCTGCATTACGCGAGGAGAGAACGGTGGCTGTCGGCTTTTGATCCGCGTTCACACGGCACGGCACGCGTGCTCGTTTCATTGGCTTCATTTGCCAGAGCGCCCAGCAGGACTGTTTAAGGACCCCTAAATGGAAACACGCGCCGTTTGTCGCTGTGACGTACACAGCAGACGGGCGGCCGTGCGCTCGCGTGGCTGCGTTCCGCCATGCCACGGCGCGGCTCGGCGCTGTTCGGCGAGGGCAGATGCCTATCGGACGCTCCGTCCACAAAGAGGCCGGACGGCCAATTTGCGCGCCTTTCACGCGCCAATCTGCTGTGTGCCATCAGTCGCGCGGCTTTAAAAACAAATTCGGCCGCCCAATAAGCAGCCTACATGACCTGCACAATGGGCAGCTTGTTAAAGTTTTATCTGGCGCAAGCCAACGCTCGACGGACGTTTCGAAAAAAAGCGCATCCGATCTCCAAAAACCCTCGCAACGGAACTCGTCAGGGGTAGCAATTAACAGACTCTATTGAAAGAAAGACGCACAATAGTTCTCTGGCGTCCCTGAGCCCCCAGTCACGAGAGTGTTTTCCACAGATTTGGACTCAGCTTTTCACTCAACGTCAGCTACTTGCTTCAGTCTCGTCCATTATACATCACCGGTTTCGTAACGGGCGTTTCCAATCAAACACCTCTGAAATAATGTGTTTGTTGGTATTTAAATAGATCCTGTGCATGTATTTAAAACACTCTTATTCTGACGCCGATTGATAATGTACCACAGGAATACAATTTGGCGCCATCGTTTTATAGAGTCATTATAGCACACACGGTCACCACAGAACAACGAGTATTCGATAAACATTCTCATCTATAACGAACGTAGGCAGGGGATGAGGCACTGTTAGAGTAGCTAAGTTGGCGGGGTACGTGCTAGCGAAAAGCAAAGGTCCCGGTTTCCATCCTCGGTACGGCACACCGTTTTAATCTGCCATGAAGTTTCTTAACATTATCTTCTACTTTCCAGTTTTTCATTCAGCTCTTTTCACCCAACAGATATTCGTATCAGCATGTGGATGCTTCCTAATAGTTTATTTCCTTGTATGCGTTATATATATATATATATATATATATATATATATATATATATATATATATGTGTGTGTGTGTGTGTGTGTGTGTGTGTGTGTGTGTGTGTGTGTGAGTGATATCACTACATGTGTGTGTGATATCACTACATGTATGGAATCTTAACCTTATCCTTCTCTGCTCTACCAAAGATCACGGGAAGCGTGGAGACGCCCCAGCTGCTGGGGGTGGGGTACCCTTTTGGCATCTGCAGAAAAGGCAGATAGGCTACTACCATGCGAGACCGACTCATGTAGTGAATCTGGACGAGTCGGGGTGTTGCTCCGTTGGTGCGAATACGAACGCGAAGCATTTATGTTACGACTAATATCGCTAAATATGAATCAGCACAGCGGCAGGACAGATTCTTAATGGGCTAACTATAGTGAAAATTTGGATAGAGCGTTCATGAACGCTGAACGGACTTTAGATCAATGTAGGGGCCTTCAACACTTAATGTGTCACATAGGCACACGCGTATGGAAATTAATTCAGTGAAACGTGTACCTCGGGAATGTTGTCTCCAAATAGTCTGATGCCGTATCAGCACTATAACAGATAACAGATCCAACTGTAGAACAGATAAAACACTGTCCAAGAAACCAAGCAACTAAGCGTGTGTGTGTGTGTGTGGGTGTGTGTGTGTGTGTGTGTGTGTGTGTGTGTGTGTGTGTGTGTGTGTGTGTGTGTCTGCATTCCATTACCGAATTAAAATTTGTGTATCATAACTGTAGGATAAATGGCTTCAAATTATTTGACTGTATAAGATACTGACATGCATCACTCTAAAACCGGTTATTTTACATGTGATCCTTGAAAGAAGAAAAAAAGCTATGTAGCTAACAAGGGCAACTCCCAGTCGCAACCCCATCAGATTTAATGGTGAGATGGCCGTGACTAGATCGTCAAAAACTGAACACAGATGAAGCATCAAAACATGAAGAAAGTGTGCTAAACTGTGAATAAAGGAGCAAAATAGAACAAATTTAACGGCCCAGGCTCGACAAGTGCAACATCGAGCAACTTGGCAGAGCCACGGCATCATGGTTATGAAGCGTGGTGTTGGACTACAACATGTGAGAGAGGTGTTCAAATCCCTCTTCCGCCCCATTTCCTTCACAATATTATGAACTTTACATCCGGTCACTGAAGTGCCTGTTCTCCTTCTGCTGGTTGTGGAATATGAATCATGTGGTGAGAATATACGAGGGCTATCCACAGGACATGTGGCCTGTATCTGAAGAAGTGTCATGATGATCTCTCCATTGGCAAAAGATTCCGGAATAGTCCCCATTCGGATCTCCGGGAGGGGACTGCCAAGGGGGAGGTTACCATGAGAAAAAGGTTGAGTAATCAACGAAAGGATAACGTTCTACGAGTCGGGGCCTGGAATGTCAGAAGCTTGAACGTGGTAGGGAAACTAGAAAAAGCTGAAAAGGGAAATGCAAAGGCTCAATCTAGATATAGTAGGGGTCAGAGAAGTGAAGTGGAAGGAAGACAAGGATTTCTGGTCAGATGAGTATCGGGCAATATCAACAGCAGCAGAAAATGGTATAACAGGTGTAGGATTCGTTATGAATAGGAAGGTAGGGCAGAGGGTGTGTTACTGTGAACAGTTCAGTGACCTGGTTGTTCTAATCAGAATCGACAGCAGACCAACACCGACAACGATAGTTCAGGTATACATGCCGACGTCGCAAGCTGAAGATGAACAGATAGAGAAAGTGTATGAGGATATTGAAAGGGTAATGCAGTATGTAAAGGCGGACGAAAATCTAATAGTCATGGGCGACTGGAATGCAGTTGCAGGGGAAGGAGTAGAAGAAAAGGTTACAGGAGAATATGGGCTTGGGACAAGGAATGAAAGAGGAGAAAGACTAATTGAGTTCTGTAACAAGTTTCAGCTAGTAATAGCGAATACCCTGTTCAAGAATCACAAGAGGAGGAGGTATACTTGGAAAAGGCCGGGAGATACGGGAAGATTTCAATTAGATTACATCATGGTCAGACAGAGATTCCGAAATTAGATACTGGATTGTAAGGCGTACCCAGGAGCAGATATAGACTCAGATCACAATATAGTAGTGATGAAGAGTAGCCTGAAGTTCAAGACATTAGTCAGGAAGAATCAATACGCAAAGAAGTGGGATACGGAAGTACTAAGGAATGACGAGATACGTTTGAAGTTCTCTAACGCTATAGATACAGCAATAAGGAATAGCGCAGTAGGCAGTACAGTTGAAGAGGAATGGACATCTCTAAAAGGGCCATCGCAGAAGTTGGGAAGGAAAACATAGGTACAAAGAAGGTAGCTGCGAAGAAACCATGAGTAACAGAAGAAATACTTCAGTTGATTGATGAAAGGAGGAAGTACAAACATGTTCTGGAAAATCAGGAATATAGAAATACAAGTCGCTGAGGAATGAAATAAATAGGAAGTGCAGGGAAGCTAAGACGAAATGGCTGCAGGAAAAATGTGAAGACATCGAGAAAGATATGATTGTCGGAAGGACAGACTCAGCATACAGGAAAGTCAAAACAACCTTTGGTGACATTAAAAGCAACGGTGGTAACATTAAGAGTGCAACGGGAATTCCACTGTTAAATGCAGAGGAGAGAGCTGATAGGTGGAAAGAATACATTGAAAGCCTCTATGAGGGTGAAGATTGGTCTGATGTGATAGAAGAAGAAACAGGAGTCGATTTAGAAGAGATAGGGGATCCAGTATTAGAATCGTAATTTAAAAGAGCTTTGGAGGACTTACGGTCAAATAAGGCAGAAGGGATAGATAACATTCCATCAGAATTTCTAAAATCAGTAGGGGAAGTGGCAACAAAACGACTATTCACGTTGGTGTGTACAATATATGAGTCTGGCGACTTACCATCTGACTTTCGGAAAAGCGTCATCCACACAATTCCGAAGACGGCAAGAGCTGACACGTGCAAGAATTATCGTACAATCAGCTTAACAGCTCATGCATCGAAGCTGCTTACAAGAATAATATACAGAAGAATGGAAAAGAAAATTGAGAATGGGCTAGGTGACGATCAGTTTGGCTTTAGGAAAAGTAAAGGGACGAGAGAGGCAATTCTGACGTTACGGCTAATAATGGAAAAATCAAGACACTTTCATCGGATTTGTCGACCTGGAAAAAGCGTTCGACAATATAAAATGGTGCCAACTGTTCGAGATTCTGAAAAAAGTAGGGGTAAGTTATAGGGAGAGACGGGTCATATACAATATGAGCAACAACCAAGAGGGAATAATAAGAGTGGACGATCAAGAACGAAGTGCTCGTATTAAGAAGGGTGTAAGACAAGGCTGTAGCCTTTCGACCCTACTCTTCAATCTGTACATCGAGGAAGCAATGATGGAAATAAACGAAAGGTTCGGGAGTGGAATAAAAGTACAAGGTGAAAGGATATCAATGATACGATTCGCTGATGACATTGCTATCCTGAGTGAAAGTGAAGAAGAATTAAATGATCTGCTGAACGGAATGAACAGTCTAATGAGTACACAGTATGGTCTGAGAGTAAATCGGAGAAAGACGAAGGCAATGAGAAGTGGCAACAAAACGACTATTCACGTTGGTGTGTAGAATATATGAGTCTGGCGATTTACCATCTGACTTTCGGAAAAGCGTCATCCACACAATTCCGAAGACGACAAGAGCTGACAAGTGCGAGAATTATCGCACAATCAGCTTAACAGCTCCCTGCCTTCGTTGGAGAAGCAGCTGCAGCAGCAAGTCGTATACTCCTAGCTCACTCATTTGTTACATAGTTTAATTCTTAATTTCTTTGCGTGTTTTTGGTACTTGCATTGTCTGATTCATAAATTTCTGGCGTATTATAGTATTAGAGAGGTGTAGCATTGCGTTTTAGTACCTGAATAGTGTAAATTCGCGTAGTCGTTTGTCTTCTGTTTTTTGTTTTGAATGGCCAGTGTCGGTTGGTCACAGTCAGTGTGCTCCGTGCCGCCGTTGGATAAGCAGCTGCAGCAGCAAGTCGTATACTCCTAGCTCACTCGTTTGTTACATAGTTTAATTCTTAATTTCTTTGCGTGTTTTTGGTACTTGCATTGTCTGATTCATAAATTTCTGGCGTATTATAGTATTTGAGAGTTGTAGCATTGCGTTTTATTACCTGAATAGTGTAAATTCGCGTAGTCGTTTGTCTTCTGTTTTTTGTTTTGAATGGCCAGTGTCGGTTGGTCACAGTCAGTGTGCTCCGTGCCGCCGTTGGATAAGCAGCTGCAGCAGCAAGTCGTATACTCCTAGCTCACTCGTTTGTTACATAGTTTAATTCTTAATTTCTTTGCGTGTTTTCGGTACTTGCATTGTCTAATTCATAAATTTCTGGCGTATTATAGTATTTGAGAGTTGTAGCATCGCGTTTTAGTACCTGAATAGTGTAAAATCGCGTAGTCTCCTTCCGCCGCCGAGCAGTGTGTCAGCAGTGCGCAAGTAGCAGCATTACTGCATTTACTAGGCAATCTTATATTTTAATAACCGTTTAAATTTTGTGTTGATTTGTTTGCGCTCTCTGTAGATTAGTTCAGACGTTCTTTGCACAACAGTTTTTAGCATGGATAGGGACTGCAACTGCTGTGTTCGGATGCAGGCTGAGTTGGCATCCCTTCGCTCCCAGCTTCATGCAGTGTTGGCTTCGGTCACACAGCTTGAGGCTGTTGCCAATGGGCATCACTGTGGGGTTCCGGATGGGGGTTTGTCGGGGACGGCCAGCTCGTCCCACGCATCCCCCGATCGGACTACGATTGTGGTTGCCCGGGATACTGCCCGCATTGAGGCTGATCCCTCACCTGTGGTAGAGTGGGAGGTCGTCTCAAGATGTGGCAGGGGGCGAAAGACATTCCGGAGGGCTGAACGGAAGGCCTCTTCAGTTTGTCTGACGAACCGGTTTCAGGCTCTGTCTCAGGCTGATACTGATCTTCGGCCTGACATGGCTGCTTGTCCTGTTCCAGAGGTTGCCCCTCAGTCTGCAAGATCCGGCCGGTCGAAGAGGGTGGGCTTACTGGTAGTTGGGAGCTCCAACGTCAGGCGCGTAATGGGGCCCCTTAGGCATATGGCAGCAAGAGAGGGGAAGAAAACCAATGTGCACTCCGTGTGCATACCGGGGGGAGTCATTCCAGATGTGGAAAGGGTCCTTCTGGATGCCATGAAGGGTACAGGGTGCACCCATCTGCAGGTGGTCGCTCATGTCGGCACCAATGATTTGTGTCGCTATGGATCCGAGGAAATCCCCTCTGGCTTCCGGCGGCTATCTGATTTGGTGAAGACTGCCAGTCTCGCTAGCGGGATGAAAGCAGAGCTCACCATCTGCAGCATCGTCGACAGGACTGACTGCGGACCTTTGGTACAGAGCCGAGTGGAAGGTCTGAATCAGAGACGGTTCTGCGACCGTGTGGGCTGCAGATTCCTCGACTTGCGCCATAGTGTGGTGGGATTTCGGGTTCCGCTGGATAGGTCAGGAGTCCACTACACGCAACAAGCGGCTACACGGGTAGCAGGGGTTGTGTGGCGTGGGCTGAGCAGTTTTTTAGGTTAGATGGCCTTGGGCAAGTACAGAAAGGGCAACAGCCTCAACGGGTGCAGGGCAAAGTCAGGACATGCGGGGACCAAGCAGCAATCGGTATTGTAATTGTAAACTGTTGAAGCTGCGTTGGTAAAGTACCGGAACTTCAAGCGCTGATAGAAAGCACCGAAGCCGAAATCATTATAGGTACAGAAAGCTGGTTGAAGCCAGAGATAAATTCTGCCGAAATTTTTACAAAGGTACAGACGATGTTTAGAAAGGATAGATTGCATGCAACCGGTGGTGGAGTGTTCGTCGCTGTTAGTAGTAGTTTTTATCCTGTAGTGAAATAGAAGTGGATAGTTCCTGTGAATTATTATGGGTGGAGGTTACACTCAACAACCGAGCTAGGTTAATAATTGGCTACTTTTACCGACCTCCCGATTCAGCAGCATTAGTGGTTGAACAACTGAGAGAAAATTTGGAATACATTTCACATAAATTTTCTCAGCTTGTTATAGTCTTAGGTCGAGATTTCAATTTACCAGATATAGACTGGGACACTCAGATGTTTACGACGGGTGGTAGGGACAGAGCATCGAGTGACATTATACTGAGTGCACTATCCGAAAATTACCTCGAGCAATTAAACAGAGAACCGACTCTTGGAGATAACATCTTGCACCTACTGATAACAAACAGACCCGAACTTTTCGACTCTGTATGTACAGAACAGGGAATCAGTGATCATAAGGCCGTTGCAGCATCCCTAAATATGGAAGTTAGTAGGAATATAAAAAAAAAGGGAGGAAGGTTTATCTGTTTAGCAAGAATAATAGAAGGCAGATTTCAGACTACCTAACAGATCAAAACGAAAATTTCTGTTCCGACACTGACAATGTTGAGTGTTTATGGAAAAAGTTCAAGGCAATCGTAAAATGCGTTTTAGACAGGTACGTGCCGAGTAAAACTGTGAGGGACGGGAAAAACCCACCGTGGTACAACAACAAAGTTAGGAAACTACTGCGAAAGCAAAGAGAGCTTCACTCTAAGTTTAAACGCAGCCAAAACCTCTCAGACAAACAGAAGCTAAACGATGTCAAAGTTAGCGTAAGGAGGGCTATGCGTGAAGTGTTCAGTGAATTCGAAAGTAAAATTCTATGTACCGACTTGACAGAAAATCCTAGGAAGTTCTGGTCTTACGTTAAATCAGTAAGTGGCTCGAAACAGCATATCCAGACACTCCGGGATGATGATGGCATTGAAACAGAGGATGACACGCGTAAAGCTGAAATACTAAACACCTTTTTCCAAAGCTGTTTCACAGAGGAAGACCGCACTGCAGTTCCTTCTGTAAATCCTCGCACAAACGAAAAAATGGCTGACATCGAAATAAGTGTCCAAGGAATAGAAAAGCAACTGGAATCACTCAACAGAGGAAAGTCCACTTGACCTGACGTGATACCAATTCGATTCTACACAGAGTACGCGAAAGAACTTGCTCCCCTTCTAACAGCCGTGTACCGCAAGTCTCTAGAGGAACGGAAGGTTCCAAATGATTGGAAAAGAGCACAGGTACTCCCAGTCTTCAAGAAGTGTCGTCGAGCAGATACGCAAAACTGTAGACCTATGACGTCGATCTGTTGTAGAATTTTTGAACGTAATTTTTCCTCGAGTATCATGTCGTTTTTGGAAACCCAGAATCTACTATGTAGGAATCAACATGGATTCCGGAAACAGCGATCGTGTGAGACCCAACTCCCTTTATTTGTTCACGAGACCCACAAAATATTAGATACAGGCTCCCAGGTAGATGCTATTTTTCTTGACTTCCGGAAGACGTTCGATACAGTTCCGCACTGTCGCCTGATAAACAAAGTAAGAGCCTACAGAATATCAGACCAGCTGTGTGGCTGGATTGAAGAGTTTTTAGCAAACAGAACACAGCATGTTGTTATCAATGGAGAGACGTCTACAGACGTTAAAGTAACCTCTGGCGTGCCACAGGGGAGTGTTATGGGACCATTGCTTTTCACAATATATATAAATGACTTAGTAGATAGTGTCGGAAGTCCCATGCGGCTTTTCGCGGATGATGCTGTAGTATACAGAGAAGTTGCAGCATTAGAAAATTGTAGCGAAATGCAGGAAGATCTGCAGCGGATAGGCACTTGGTGCAGGGAGTGGCAACTGGCCCTTAACATAGACAAATGTAATGTATTGCGAATACATAGAAAGAAGGATCCTTTATTGTATGATTATATGATAGCGGAACAAACACTGGTAGCAGTTACTTCTGTAAAATATCTGGGAGTATGCGTGCGGAACGATTTGAAGTGGAATGATCATATAAAATTAATTGTTGGTAAGGCGGGTACCAGGTTGAGATTCATTGGGAAAGTCCTTAGAAAATGTAGTCCATCAACAAAGGAGGTGGCTTAAAAAACACTCGTTCGACCTATACTTGAGTATTGCTCATCAGTGTGGGATCCGTACCAGATCGGGTTGACGGAGAAGATAGAGAAGATCCAAAGAAGAGCGGCGCGTTTCGTCACAGGGTTATTTGGTAACCGTGATAGCGTTACGGAGATGTTTAACAAACTCAAGTGGCAGACTCTGCAAGAGAGGCGCTCTGCATTGCGGTATAGGTTGCTCGCCAGGTTTCGAGAGGGTGCGTTTCTGGATGAGGTATCGAATATATTGCTTCCCCCTACTTATACCTCCCGAGGAGATCACGAATGTAAAATTAGAGAGATTAGAGCGCGCACGGAGACTTTCAGACAGTCGTTCTTCCCGCGAACCATACGCGGCTGGAACAGGAAAGGGAGGTAATGACAGTGGCACGTAAAGTGCCCTCCGCCACACACCGTTGGGTGGCTTGCGGAGTATAAATGTAGATGTAGATGTAGAGTAGAAATGAGAACAGCGAGAAACTTAACATCAGGATTGATGGTCACGAAGTCAATGAAGTTAAGGAATTCTGCTACCTAGGCAGTAAAATAACCAATGACGGACGGAGCAAGGAGGACATCAAAAGCAGACTCGCTATGGCAAAAAAGGCATTTCTGGCCAAGAGAAGTCTACTAATATCAAATACCGGCCTTAATTTGAGGAAGAAATTTCTGAGGATGTACGTCTGGAGTACAGCATTGTATGGTAGTGAAACATGGACTGTGGGAAAACCGGAACAGAAGAGAATCGAAGCATTTGAGATGTTGTGCTATAGACGAATGTTGAAAATTAGGTGGGCTGATAAGGTAAGGAATGAGGAGGTTCTACGCAGAATCGGAGAGGAAAGGAATATGTGGAAAACACTGATAAGGAGACGGGACAGGATGATAGGACATCTGTAGGCTCTTACTTTGTTTATCAGGCGACAGTGCGGAACTGTATCGAACGCATTCCGGAAGTCAAGAAAAATAGCATCTACCTGGGAGCCTGTATCTAATATTTTCTGGGTCTCGTGAACAAATAAAGGGAGTTGGGTCTCACACGATCTGCTGGGACAGAAAAGGTGTGATTTTTGTGGATTTCCTGGAAAGAGGCACTACAATAAACTCTCAAAGGTATTGCCAAACTCTGCACAACCTCAGAAGAGCAATACAAAACAAGCGCAGGGAAGAGTTGGGCTCAAAGATCTTGCTGATTCACGACAATGCCCGGGCACACACGGCAAATGCCACTCGTGAAGTTCTCGAATCTTTTAAGTGGGAGTTGTTTCCTCATCCGCCGTACAGTCCTGACCTGGCACCGAGCGACTTCCACT
Organism: Schistocerca serialis cubense; assembly: GCF_023864345.2. Taxonomy (NCBI): domain Eukaryota; kingdom Metazoa; phylum Arthropoda; class Insecta; order Orthoptera; family Acrididae; genus Schistocerca; species Schistocerca serialis. Next base: position 501,192,552 of record NC_064642.1, on the reverse strand, counting down.
TATTCCCAGCAATGAAGAAGTGGTTGGCTATGCAGCGTTTTGATGACGACGCACAGCTTCAGGAAGAGGTAACCACGTGGTTGAAGGCGCAGGCGGCCGAATTTTACGACGGAGGAATTTCCAAGCTCGTCCATCGCTACGATAAGTGCCTTAATTTAAATGGCAACTATGTACAACAGTAGTATTTAAGTGTGGCTTTCATCTGTATATAATTTTTAAAAATTCCAATACTTTATTTATTTTTAATTCCAAAACGTAATGTACTTTGTGGATAGCCCTCGTATTACCGTCGCATGTAAATGTGATGAATAGTTAGAGCAGGCGAGATGATACACAGATCTTTCACAGAAAAACGGAAGTTAAATACATTACAATAAAGAAATTCAAGAGTTGAAACTTCCAAAACGGAACGCAAGGGTCATAACATGGGGTACTTGTGTAGAAGAAACAGGAGGTAAGTACAACTGGAGGCTCATCACTGCGGGATCCCAGTGTCGAGTACTGGTGAAAACTCACAAGATCTCGGAATCAACTTTCATTATAGGCCCTCCGTTTCACCTCGCAGTTGCAAACGGACAGCCGGTCGCTGTGGACGAGCGGTTCTAGGCGCTTCAGTCCGGAACCGCACTGCTGCTACGGTCGAAGGTCTCATCCCGCCTCGGGCATGGATTTGTATGATGTCCTTAGGTTAGTTAGGTTTAAGTAGTTCTAAGTCTAGGGGACTGATGACCTCAGATGTTAAGTCCCATAGTGCTCAGAGCCATTTGAACCATTTCCAAAGGGACATTACACCACGGCACAGACACAAATTTGAATATAGCAAACAAACAATTCAGTGACTGCGGGCAGTTCATAATATAGTGGAAAAAATTATTGTTTTGGCATGAGGGAGATTTAAACATGGATCTCCCGTTTTGTAAGTCCAACACCGTGTCCACATACACACGACGCCTTGGCTATTCCACTGTGCTTGATGTTGCACATCTTCAGCTTTGACTGCACACTGTTGCTATTTTGTTTGCTTTTTCACAGTTCAGTGCACATTATTCCTGTTTTCATGCTTGATCTGTGATCAGTTTTCGACGTGCTGTCCACTGGGCCATCCTACCAATAAATCTGAGGGTTGGTGGGGGGGGGGGGGTGCGGTGGGGAGTTTCCCTTGTAAGAAAAAGTTCCTGTTGAATTCAGCCGTAAAGTCGCCGCCTGTTAAAGAAATAAGTATTCGGAATGAAAAGAGAACCAAGTTGTGGAAATCACTTCATCTTCTTTTTATATTTAGTTTATTTTCGAATTCGTTTTGCCAGTAATCATCCGAACCATTACAGATGGCGGGTGTCTACCACAAGACAGAAAATAAGTTTTAGTAGATACTGTGATTTTACATATGCTGTAAATAGTAAAGACATCTTTTTCCGTTCTTTCCGCTTTTCCAACATTCAACTGCAGATTTCGTATATTTAAAACTTAATACGGTTTCTGAAGAAAGGACTTGGCTTGGGATAAAGGACTCCTCACGTGTTTTTGATGCACACGATCATCTTCAATCACTGGTACTTCGTGCAGCACTGATACATCAGAACATAGTACATTATAGTGCTCAATAGCAGTCGACCGTCTATCCGAGCTGTTACAGATCAATGCTACAATAGTGTACGTCAGTTTCACTTCCTGTGAATTAAAAGAACTCTCAGGATATTCTATCCACCAGGAATAATTAATTGGGTTGATGGTTGGTATCCTACTCACTTGTAAACTGACGTATTTTATACACGATACAAAGTCTCATGTCGGCAATACTTCCAAGTATACACTGTCGAAAGAATAATCCGAAGAGAAGTCCAGAAATCAATGCGATGCGTAGTAATCCAAAGACCTTCCCGTAAGAGAAATATTAAAGAGTGAAGCGTGGTCCAACAGTAATGCAGCGATGTACAGTTCGATAGTACACTGAAGCGCCAAATAAATTGGTACAGCCAAGATTATTCAAATACAGAGATATGTAAACAGTCAGAATACGGCAGTGCAGTCGGCAACGCCTATACAAGACAAGTGTTTGGCGCAGTGGCTAGATCGGTTGCTGCTGCTACAGTGGCAGGTTATCAAGATTTAAGTGAGGTTGAACGAGGTGTTATAGACGGCGCAAGAGCGATGGGACACAGCATCTCCGAAGCAGGAATAAAGTGGGGATTTTTCCATACGACCATTTCACGAGTGTACCGAGAATGTCAGGAATCCGGTAACACCTCAAATCTTACACATCGCTGCGGTCGGAATAAGATACTTCAAGAACGGGCCCAATGACGACCGAAAACAGTCGTTCAACGTGACAAAAGTGCAACCCTTCCACAGATTGCTCTAGATTTCAATACTCGGCCGTAAAGAAGTGCCAACATGCGAGCCATTCTACGAAATATCATCGATATGGGCTTTCGGAGCCGAAGGCCCACTCGTGTACTCTTGATCACTGCACAATACAAAGCTTTACGCCTGGCCTGGTCCCGTCAGCAGCGACATTGGATTGTTGATGACTGGAAACATGTTTACTGGTCGGTTGGTTGTTGGTTGGTTGTTTTGGGGAAGGAGACCAGACAGCGAGGTCATCGGTCTAATCAGATAGGGAAGGACGGGTAGGAAGTCGGCCGTGCCCTTTGAAAGGAATAATCCCGGCATTTGCCTGCAGCGATTTAGCGAAATCACGGAAAACCTAAATCAGAATGGCTGGACGCGGGATTGAGCCGTCGTCCTCCCGAAAGCGAGTCCAGTGTCTAACCACTTTCCTGGTGGGACGAGTCTCATTTCAAATTCTATAGAGCAGGTGGAAATCTACGGGTATGGAGACAACCTAATGAATGAATGCACCCTGCTTATCAGCAGGGGACTGTTCAAGCTGATGGAGGCTCTCTAAATGAAAATGAAATGACCGTATGGCATTTATTGGCTGGGATATCCGCTTCGGGGTTCGGCCGCCGTATTGCAAGTCTTTTTAGTTGACGCCACTTCGGCGCCTTGCGTGGCAATGATGATGAAAGACACACACCACCTAGTCCCCTGCCGGTAATCGAACTCGGGCCCCCTTGCGTGTTAGGCGGTAACGCCACCGCTTTGCTACGAAGGCGGACAGAGGCTCTGTAACTGTGTGGGTCGTGTGCAGTTGGAGAGATATGGACGCCTGATACGTCTAGATTCTACTCTGACATGTGACACGTATGTAAGCATCCTGTCTGATCACCTCATCCATTCATGTCCATTGTACATTCCGACGGGCAATTCCAGCAGGACAATGCGACAGCCCATACGTGCAGAATTTCTACATAGAGGCTCCAAGAACACTCTTCTGAGTTAAACGCTTCCGCTAGCAACCATGCTCCCCAGAAATGACCATTATTGATCTGGGATGGCTTGCAACGTGCTATTCAGAAAAAATCTGCACCCTCTCGTACACTCATGGATTTATGGAGAGCCGTGCAGGATTCGTGGTGTCAATTCCCTATAGCATTACTTCATACATTAGTCGAGTCCACGCCAAGTCGTGTTGCGGCACTTCTGCGTGCTCGCAGGGGCCCTACACGATATTACGCAGGTATGTCAGGTATTCGCTCTTCAGTGTAGTAGCAGTAAGCGGCGGTCGAGACTGCTGCAGAGATGTCGGAGCCGGCTTACATAGCGAGAGGCACCAATGAGAAGACGGGAACACGCGCAGCTCTCAGTCGGACTCGCGACGCTGCCTATTGTGTAAAGATCTGTCTATGATGTACAGACCTGTACCACATGAGATGCTAGTTGGCGAACCTGGGTCGACTACTGAGAGCAGTCCGCAACGTCTCATGGCTGCGACGAAGTCTTTAGAAGCAGCTATTTATCTACGAAACAAGCTCTGAAATCTCCGTCGTCGTGTCGACTGTTCTCTGCGAGCAGAGCGCCGAAGAGTACCTACTCGAACGTATCGCCACAATACACTGACGTCTGCCGACGATACGTAAGACGTACGTAGACTTTTGTCCTCTTCATGAGAGCCTACAGAGTTGTGTTACGAAGAGACGTTCACTTTCACGATTTAGCCAACAATCTCTGAGGATTGGAAACTGATTTCCCACCTTCACATAGTTTTGAAACAATCTAATGGAAACTTTCTACCGAGAATTAAAGAATCTCTTTTCGGAGCTACAACTCGGGATAGCAGCAAAGTTATTTAAACTAACGATTGACCACGTCAAAAAGTATTTCACAGAAGTTTTCCCGATGCGGGAAAAAATCTGTTTTATTGTTGGTCTCTTCGGGTAGTCATTGTGAAAGAACCGTTCTGAGCACCTGAGGATAAGGAGCTTGTTCATCTGGTAATCCCAAAATTCTCAAAGGGAACACGTATAGCCATTGGACGTAGTCTGTATGACTTCCGATATTGTAAGAACTTTGTGAGATGATTTTCATTTCTGGTTGTGATGATTGATTGTGACGTCAGTCTCCACTTGAGAAACAACATAATGAAGTTGTAATCACTGGTACATAATCACTTCTGTTCGTTGAGTTTTTCCAGTGTACTGAAATACGCCTGGTACAGATCAGGATAGTTAGAGGATCGCGAGCCTCAGTTTGAGAATCCTGATGAATTTTGTTTAATATTGTGTTGCCCATTGCGTGTATTACGTGAAGAACTTTCGATCAATTTATGTGCATTGTGTAAGAAAGGTTACAATTTAAGCATTTGTTTGAAAATCACCATTAGTATTATGATTTAGTATCATAATAATGAGTTACTTATTACTTTAACATAACAAAATACAGTATGTGGCGTGAAGCCTTCTTTAATATATATTGTCACCAGCTGTGACATAGTTTTTTTTTTTTTTAATTTCAGTCTTTGATCACAATATAATGTCCTTCGCCAATGAATGGTTTCAGTTAGTAATGACCATCTGTAGATCTACAGTATAAAAAAATTTATACACCTAGCGGGCAGTCTACCTTTCGAAACAACGCAGCACTTCATATCATACAAACATGGAAATGTACAGATGAAATAAGGTAAAGCGTACCTGTTCTACATCATGTCCTAATATGATAAAGCCGCAATGGCATCGTCAAAACATATAAATACTCTCAGCAAAGCATCATCACATAGAATGGACAAAGCGATTTTGTGCCCACCACCTACTTTGTTTTGTTCGATAATATACTGAGCCGTGCTGCTGCTCGCGTTGGTGCTGTTTGTAGGTTTCCATCCTCTGTTGGAGGCCAGACCGTATCGTGTAGTTGACATGGTTGCGGATGTTTGTCTTCTTCTCGTGTTGACTGGCGCCACTTGGTTTCGCAAGGGTTGCCTCTTCGCTAGTGGCAGCAGCGGCGGTTATCGACATGTAGTAATTGTGACCCTATCTTTGGGGCGACGTCGTTGTTCTTCTGGGTTGTGTGAGAGTGCTGTTCGGTTGGGGACTCAAGAGGAGCCAGGTCTGCACAGTGCTAGAACACGTCAGGACCACTGGCGGCACGCATGGACTGCCGGATCGAAGGCCTGTGGTCACGAGGGTGCACGACCTCGTCGTAAGCCGGATCCTGCAAGCTTTGAGAGCTGTTGGATTCAAGTAGAGTAACCTCCACCATTGTGACATCTCGCGATTCTCCAGTGACTTGGGTTCGTGGTGCTGCTCTTAGTGTTTCCGAGACGAAGGGCAGCGAATGGAGTGTTTCGGGAAGGTGGATCTGATTAGCTTTCCTGAACTTCTAATTACTATTTATTGCGTTCAGTGTGTTACTATTTGTTAAGTTCAACCAGCGGTATTATTCCTGCCTCGTGGCCGCTAACGCCCCAGCTACCTGTCTGGGGGTTAGTGTACGTAACGGCAGTGTACGTTTCCTCGCCTTGCTGCTGCTGATTGGTGAGCCGTGTAGTTTTGACAGCTTTCTTGATTGTAGGTTGGTTGGTGATTCTTCTACTCTGATGGCAGTGATACCTTTCTCGTTCCGGGCACTCTAAGCACAGTATTCTGTGGGCGGACTCCAGACCGCCGGTTCCGGCTTTGGCGTATTTTTTCATCTTTGCATTTGGTTTATTGGACATCACGTAGCCTCAGCAAGGTTATCATTAGTCATTCGTTAGACTGCCACTAATCTGATTTACCACCTTGTGAAGTGAATGCAAATCTTGGATGCCTATCTCATCGCTAGCCAGACCTACTCAGAGGTCGATTCCTGATGCACCGTCTGTGACTAGCCCTTATGTTTTATTATTTTATTTGCTGTTTTATCGTATGTTTCTAAAAGCTTTTTATATAATTGCCATTCTTGGTGTTACAGCAGGTTAAATGGTTGTGCTACCAAGTTCACCATCATTTTGTTCACCAGTTTGGTGATCAGTTGCTTGCCCTTTTAAGTTGACCTTTGATGTTGTATTTGCTGTTTTACTGCATGTTTTCTTAATTTTTATATAATTGCCATTCTTGCCGTTACAGCATGTTTAAATGGTTGTGCTACCAAGTTTACCATCATTTTGTCTCACCTGTTTGGTGATCAGCTGCCTGTCTTTTTAAATTAAGCTTTGGTATTGCACTGCTGTTTTACAGTGTGTTTGTAATTTTTTTTTTTTTTTATAATTGCCGTTCCTGGCGTTAAAGGCCTTCTGCTGTGACTGTGGTTACTTGCCTTAAAGTTCTAATTGGGATCACATTGGCTTGTTTTTAAAACATTATTTGCTGTGTCTGGATTTTATGCTCATTTGGTAAACTGTAGTGCAATGAAAGTACTATTAACTGCACAGTTCTTCATCCTTTCATTAATAATGGTTGATGTCTTTATTTATTGCTGAGTCTGCAATTATCGTTTAAAAATAAATATGTGTAATTGCAAAAGAGAACCAATAGTAACTGATTATGGCCCCATCCACAATCATAACCAAACCGTACCTTCCTTGACCACCAGGTCTCACATACTACAATAACAACATTTTTTTCTTTATTGTAATTTCATTCCCCTGCCCCATATTGGCAGGGGTGGGCTGGCAGCGGCACAGTCCACCACTCTTCAGCCAATTGGCTTTACAAAAACAAAGAAGGTGACTACATAAAAATGGGGGATAGAAAGGGGGTTATAAAAAACACAGTAAATACAGATGATGGTAGTTAAAATATACACTAAGATGGGGACATGCACTGGGGGACAGTTAAAAAGTCGACATAAAGTAAAAACAACACAGCTGGCAAATAAAAGTGCACTTACAAACCACTGGAGGCAAACACAAGTTAAAAGTTAGCCAAAGGATAAAAATCACACATAGCAAGTCACTGAAAACAACAGAGAACTCTCGAAGAATAAAAAACAACTCGTAGGGACCTGCCGAGGACTGGAGAGGAGGGAAAAAGAGGAAAAAGAGGGGAGGAAGGTGGGGTGGGGGTGGGGGTGGGGGGAGGGCTGCGAGGGTGAGATGAAGAGGAAATAAAGAGAGGAGGAGGCCCACCAAGAGGCAGGAGACGGGCAGGGTGGGAGATGAAGAGGGAAGACAAGGCAGGAAGGAGCACAGAGACACTGACGGGGAGCACAGAAGAGGGAGGGGGTGTAGGAGAGGGAAAACTGCTCTGGAGAAGGGAAGGGGAGGAGAGGGAGCACTGAGGAGGAAGCACGAGGAAGGTAGAGTTGGTAGGAGGGATAGACGTCAGTGTGAAGCTCATCATCTGGGAGGGGTAGGTGCCAGAAGTTGTACTGGGAAACGAGGTGGAGGGTGTGGAGATGGAGCGAGGGCGGGACACAACGGTAAAGGAGTGGCAACAGGCTGGGGACAGAGAGGAAGGGGGACACCAGGGGATGGGGGATGATCGATTTGGAGGACAATATACAGGATGCAGATGTATTCAAGGAAAAGGAGAAGGTGGTTGAAGAGGATGAGGTCATAGACAATGTGCATGGGGAATGGAAGGCAGATGGCAGATATGGAAGCTGAGGTGGAGCACATGGCGCTCTAGGATTTGGAGAGCCTTATAGAACCCTGGAGGGGCGTAAATCCAAGCGACACTGGCATAACAAGGGATGGAGCAGATGAAGGATTTGTAGGTGTGAAGGATGCAGTCTCCATGTCCGGCTGGACAGGAGTTTCAGGAGGCAGAGTCTGTTGTGGGCTTTGTGTTAGATTGTAATGAGATGGGAAGTCCAGGTGAGGTGGCAGTCAAGGGTGAGGCCAAGGTATTTGAGGGCAGGTGAGTTGGATAGGACAGCCATAAATGGTTATGTAGGAATCATGGAGAAGGAAGGAGCAGGTGGTGCGTCCTATGATGATTACCTGGGTCTTGGAGGAGTTGATACGAAGGAAGCACTGGTTGCACCAAGTGGTGAACTGGTCAAGGTGGTTGTGGAGCGTACGTTGGGTCTGTTGAATGGTAGGATAAAGGGCTAGGAATGGGGTGTCATCACCAAAATGGAGTAGATGAACAGGCAGGGGAGATTTGGGATATCAGCAGTGTACAGGAGATAGAGGAGATGGTAAAGGACAGAGTCTTGGGGGATGCTGCCAGAGGGATAGCAGTTATGGGAGTTGTAATTGTGGATAGTGACACTGGAGGGATGACAGGAGAGGAAGGAAGCAACGAGACAGACGAAATTGATAGGGAGAACACAGGTCTGGATTTTGAAGAGGAGCCTGAGATGCGTAAAACGTTCGTAGGTGTTCTGGAGGTCAAGGGAAACAAAGATAGTGGAGTGACAGGAGTTAAGTTGGAGGAAAAGAGTATTTGGTAAAGTTAAGGAGCTGGTCATCAATTGAGAAGGAACACCAGAAGCCACAATGGGTAAGGGGAAGGAGGTGGTGCTGGTTAAGGTGGCAGTGCTGGTTAAGGTGGCGGTGAATATGGTGGGAGAGGATGGTTTCGAAGACCTTACTGAACACAGCGGTGAGGCAAATGGGATGATAGGAAGAGGTGTCAGAGTTTGGTTTGTTGGGTTTAGGGAACAACAGGACATGGGAAGTCTCCCACATGTCGGGGTAAAAGCCAGTGGAGAGGCAGACATTGTACAGGGTAGCAAGGACAGCTAGGAAGGACAGGGAGGAATTTCTTGAGGTGGCAGTAGGTGACGCCATCATGACCAGAGGTAGGGTTGCGTTTGGAGTGGAGGACGAGTGTGATGTCATGTCTGGTAATGGGAGTGTTCATATCTGAGGGGGGGTAACCAATCCAGGTACTGGAAACTATGGGCAAGCGGTGAAACAGAGGTATCAGTGCAGTCAAGGATGGTGGGGAAGAGGGAGTAATCAAAATGGGGATCATCAGGAGTGGAGAAGACCTTGGAGAGGAGGGAAGCAAAATGGTCAGCCTTACTGAAGTTGTCAGGAAACGGGCGATTGTTGTGGAGCATAGCTTAATGCAGGGTGGGATGGCTACCAGTAAGGTGGTGGAAGGCTGACCAATGCTTGGAGGAGTTGACAGGGAGAGTGGAGTTGAAGTGTGTGCATGTCTGGCGCCAGTCCCAGCGTTTCTTTGCTGTAAAGAGGATCCGGATGTGTCACTGTAATTGCTGGTTGCAGATGAGTGTATCCTGGTCACAGGTGTGCGGGAAGGAGCTGTACAGCCTGCAGGATTCATGAAGAAGAAGGGTGGCCTGTGGAGAAAGTGTAGGGCAGTGAGGTTGGATGAGTTTGGTAGGGACATGGGCCTCCACAGCGTCAGTGATGGTCTTCTGAAGGAAGGAAGAGGCATGGGTGATGTCAGCAGGATGGTGAAAGGTGAGGGGGTGGCTTGTGACTTGTGAGGCAATGGATTCCTGGTAGGCGTCCCTGTAGGCATGGCAGTAGTCATAGATGGACTTTGGAGGGGCAGCTGGGCAGGGGGCCGCAGGGGGGCCATGGGAGAGGAGACAGTGAGAAGTATGGGGAAGTGGTCACTACCAGTGGGAACGAGATGTCCACGGAAATATGACCAAGGAGGTTGGGGGAAGTGAAGATAAAATATGGGGTGGAGTAACTTTTAGGATGGGTGTGTTGTGAGACAGGAACAAGGTCACCATGGAGGGTGGCAAGGAACTGATGCCACTGCCAAAGAGTCATGGCTAAGGATATTGAGGTCAGAGGCAATCACATAGGTGGGGAAGGTACAGTCAACATGGGGAATGGGGAGAGTGGAGAGGAGCTGTGGGACGAATTTAGATAGTGGCACAGGTGATGGTGAGAGAGGGGAAAAAAGATTCTGAGGAGAACGTGTTCAGTCAGGTCACTGAGTAGGGAATGTGGCCAGACAGGTGGCCAATAGCGACCCCACTTTAGATGAGGGGAAGGGGATTGTCAGCGCAGTGAAGGAGATAGGGAGAGGTGCAGACAACATGGTGAAGTTGAGATGGCCTGGGTGGCCGAGTGGTTCTAGGCGCTACAGTCTGGAACTGCACGACTGCTATGGTCGCAGGTTCGAATCCTGCCTCGGGCATGGATGTGTGTGATGTCCTTAGGTTAGTTAGGTTTAAGTAGTTCTAAGTTCTAGGGGACTGATGACCTCAGAAGTTAAGTCCCATAGTGCTCAGAGCCATTTGAACCATTTGGTGAAGTTGGATGAAGGTTTCATTAATGATGAAGGAATCAACCTGGTGCTGGGATAGGGTATGCATGATGAGGTATTTGTTGGCAAATAGAGAGTGAATGTTGAGGTAGATGAGATGATACTAGTGACATGCCAGTAGGTGGGAGGGGGGAAGAAAGTGCGGCGAGCAGATAAGGGCTTAATCGCTGTGTCTAGTTGGGCCTTGTTGTGGGAGTAGGTGGCATAGGTATTTAAATGGAAAAGAGAGCAAGGGAAATATGCTGGAGGGTGTTGGGGCGCTGGAAAGGGTGGATGTTCAGCAGGACGATGGTTAGGAATCAGATCATGTTTCCAGCTGAAGGGGGAGGGCGTAGGGAATTGTTGAGATGAATGGGTGGGTCGATGAGGCGAATGGGAAAGTGAGCTCAGAGTTGGTAGGAGGGGGTTTTGCATGGGATCTGGAGGAGTATGTGGGGTGGGGTTCGTTGCAGGTGTTGCAGGAAGGGGGAATGACGAGGTTAGGACAATGTTTAAGGAAGTGGGTGGCCTTACAAAGGGGGCAGGTTGGGGGTTCTTGCAGTTTTGAGTGAGGTGATCATTGCACAGGTGCTGGCAGCTGTAGGACTGAGAAGGGGAATGGGCCAGGTCGACAGGGTGGTGGCGCTTGAAAATCAGGGCTCCCTATGTGAGGAGGTAATTGTTGGAAGAGATGGAATCAGTAAAGATATGCATGAGGAAGGTAGGGCCAGAGGAGTTGTAAATACTGTGGGCCAAGTGGATTTCCAGGGCGGGGTAGATGTTCAGTTGCGCCAACACCTCCACCTCTGTGTTCCCAGGGATGAGTTTTGTGATCACAGTTGTAAGGGGTGGCAGACGACGAGGGGGTTTTGGCAGACGAGAAGGATTGAAGGTGGCGTCCACTGACGACGGGAGTCGCCGAAGTTGGAAAGGAACTAAAATGGCGGCGGCAGTGGCGGTGGCGGCGGCGTGCAGGCGGAGGAAACGACGACAGCGGCCGACAGACAGACAGATAGGCTCTTTCAAAGCGACTATTACACCATGAGCGTAGCCCAGGCATTGTAATTTCTCGACTTGGAACTGAGGGGATCAAACCCTCGAATGCCCAATAACAACTTAGTGCCTTGCTTGTATATCGCTAGCCTTCTTGCTGACTTATGTCGAGACCAGTATGCATTTGCCTTACTTCCGTACATTCGTCGCTCTAATGCTGTAATTGAATATATCCTACCTATTCATGGATTGTATGGCCAGAGTATATAATTTTATTTATTGACTGTTTGTATGTTGTTTAAACCTTTTCTGCGGGAGACATATTACGATGTACGAAAAGCCCTCTGGTGGTTAAGCGGAGACGGAAGAAAATTTTTATCCTTATTCTGCCAATGGTATTTTACCCTTTGAATAGGAACACATTTCAAAATAAGTATAAGTGATAAAACAACATAATTTTTACTGCATATATCTAACATACGTGCCTCAATTTACAAGTAAAATGAACATAATACCTATTATGCTTTTGAAAAAAAAATTCTTTAACTAGTAAAATTTAATTTTTTTGCATATTAATTATTATAAAGCAGTTTCTGGTTGTTTGGTGGTTCTCAATTTACTTGTAATAACTTATTACCATCTGCAGTAAAAATTGACCAAATTTCATGTTTCTCATCCCATTAGTTTATCAAATAATTGTACTTAAAATTTTAAAATATTTAGTTTTTGAAAAATCAATTTAAAGATTAATATTGCAATTCTAGTATAGTTATTGATGAGAATTAGTTACCACTAATATTTTCCTGCACCATGTAAGCATCAACTGAATCATACTGATCTTCTTTTCTTCTCTTGGTCCCTCTTCTTTTCTGTCTGGCTTCTTTTGTGTATTTTAAATTAGCAATTTCTGCATTGTGGATTCTCTCTTTACCTACTTGCACCAAGGAGTTTGCAGTATTCCCACTAGATTTTATGCCCAATAATTGCAAAACATCCAATTTTCTAATTACACCATCATTGAAGCATAAAATAGCATCATAAACAACAAATTTGAGGGTTGTAAGCTGAACAAATACAGTTTTCGGTAACCGGTTCCAAATGACGGAATCGAGCGAGGTGGCGCAGTGGTTAGCACACTGGACTCGCATTCGGGAGGACGACGGTTCAATCCCGTCTCCGGCCATCCTGATTTATGTTTTCCGTGATTTCCCTAAATCGCTTCAGGCAAATGCCGATATGGTTCCTTTGAAAGGGCACGGCCGATTTCCTTCCCCATCCTTCCGTCACGCGAGCTTGCGCTCCGTCTCTAATGACCTCGTTGTCGACGGGACGTTAAACACTAATCTCCTCCTCCTCCTCAAATTACATAATTCGCTCATTCATTAAAATTTTGGGTTTTCCCATGAAGACATTTCTTCAACAAGGTATCTTTATAAAGGTCTATAAATATGAATTTAACTTCATTCATTACTGATGCAGGTAAAGAGTGTTTGTGGTCATATCTGGCACTTCTCCTGTACTTGCACCAAGGGTCAGGGTCATTCGGGCAAAGGCTGCGCACTGAATTTTTATTTGTGGAAAGCTTATGGAAAAAGATAGCCCATACAGCTTTTTTCATGTTGTGTAAATTCCCCACGTTTCTTCTTATGGCCAAGCCATAGTAATGCTGTAATTTATCTATTTCAACATTTGTCATGCGACCTTCACCACCTATCTTCTTATCATCTTCCGATATTATTTTTTACTTTTCTTTCGATAATCTTCTCAATCTAGACCCCACTCTCTTCTGGACATGCCCAATGCACTCTAATTTAGAAATTGTGACATTATGACCATATGGTTGATCTGCACATATCCTGTCATAAGCCTTGCTGTCACCGTCCCCTAAATACTGTGTGTATCTGACACCTCTGTTTGCCACTGAACGATTAAAAGTCCTGAAAACTCCTGTTACTTCCATCCCACCACTTGGACCAGTATAATTCATCTGGCAGTTATGTTCATGCTCTTTCTCAGTTCCACTGCAACAATTTATAGTACTTGCTTAGAATCTCTACATCAATTACCTTGCCAGTATCAAATGATGTACGACACCATTTAGTGAAGTGTGTCCACGTTTCTGCCAGCTGCCATCAAAACGTGCACAAATATCACCGCTTTTACTGTCATCACTTTCCTTGAGTGCTCCTTCAGCTGCTTCCTTCATTGAGATGTTACAAATTTCAACAACAGCAGTACCAATAACATTATTGTAAGTCATAATTTTAGCAGGAGGATATGGAATGTCAAGTAATGCACATAAGAGTTTGCCTGCCTCCATCCCTTTACCAATAGATCTGATAGCATATACTAGCCTTATGTTGTTCTCATATAAATTATTATTTACCATTTTTGTCATTGTTGTAGCAACTGCACCACATTTTGTACAACTCAATGTCAGGTTTGACAAAATCCCTTTACGAAGACCCAAAGATACGTCACCACAACATATCCTGCTCACAGTATTTTTGGAAATGAAATCACATAACATGCTAAGTTTCACCATAATATTTCCAGACGAATGTTCATCTCCACAAGCTGACTGGGAGGAAATGCCTTGAATACACTGCAGTTTCTTTCTTGATGTGCTGATTTTCTTTATGTCTAACATTCTTGGGTTCTTTGACCGATTAACCTCATTTACCATTACGTATTTATTTCCTCTGAATTCTAATGTAGGCGAGAATTTCTTTATTCACGGCATTCTTATGAAAACACGCGGAATCAAAGAAAATAAAAATCAACACGTACTTCACTCACAACAAACTTCGCTAACTACAACCATTAACGCTTGAAAACAATAACAAACACGATCGGAAAAACGAGTATCGATATTAGATACAGTGTAGGAAACATTGAAGCAATAGAACAATAGAAGAATGAAAAAATATACAAGAAGTAAAAGAATACTGTGTATTATTTCTGCATGGCGCAAAAAGGAACGCGTGGCATTTAAATGCCAGATTGCACAGAGCGTCAGAAAAACCATCATATCTCACGAAAAAATTGTCGTATTTATATAAATGAAAAACTTTTTCGCGCAGGAATGACCAGGCATTTCAAATATGCTAAAATCTAAAAATCGAATTTTTGAAGCCCACTTGCCTTCCGTCTCCCCTTAAGTTCTTACTATCGCTGCACGCCTACGTATGATCCTGACGGCCGAGCCAACAGAGGGCGGTGATCATTTATCTCTTTTTCTTCAGTTATTTTGTCACATAGACATTTTATCTGTGATAGGTAATTTATAGGTTGTTATAGGCAGTGTATTCAAAGTAAATTCACCATAAAAGTGTCAGACCTATTATCTTTATATATTTCCTATTAATAATATTATATGGTTAACTGTATTCGTCTTTTATTTCATCACAATTGATTTGTGTAATAGTGATCAAAATTTTCAGTCTGTTACATGCATTTTACCTAACGTATTTTTAACAGATTATGGTTCTTACGTAAATTAAGACTACATCTACACCCACAACAGCGGCATCTATGAAGCATATAGGCAAACATATTTCTGGTAGCTACTGCACTTCAGTATGTTTTGTACAGTAACGCCTATTGCAAAATGAGTGTGTGGAGGATGTGGCCTATTTTACACCATATTTTAGTTCTACGTGACAATGCTTTGCTGAGTGTATTTATATGTTTTGAGAATGCCATTACGGCTTTATCACATGAGGATATGGTATAGAACAGGTATGTTTTACCTTATTTTATCTGTACATTTCCAAGTTGTGTATGAGAGCACATCGTGATACGAAATGCTGTATTGTTTTGAAAGATAGACTGCCCACTAGGTGTATATATTTTAAAGGTTGTAGATCTGGAGATGGTCAATACTGTTTGAAACCGGTCATCGTCGAAGGACTTTATATAGTGATCAAAAACTGGAATAAAAGAACATTTAATTTATGTTGTAGCCAGAGTTCTGAGTTTGTAAATTTAATTAATGGTAGTGGGGCTCTTTAAAAAATTCCAGATTATTACAAAAGTTGATTATGAAGTTCTTAAGAACATTAGTAACATTTCAACTTTTATATATTTTTACTTATTTTTGTATTTCATGCTTTCGAAGATATTCCCTCTAAACATACCTAGCGATGCTCGTAAATGTCCAGAGCAGCACAGGCAACAGGCCTCTGCAGGATGATTCCCGTGAAAGCGTCACCGGTATAGATGCTTCTCATCGACCTTAAGGTACCACATGCCCTAAATGTCAGTGCAAAATAAGGAGCGTACACAAGTCGCCATACTGCATTCCAGGCGACGTGTGGATGCTTTCCCTCAACCACATGCTGTGTTTTGTTCTGCTGAAAAAAGCCATTGATCGTCTTTGAGGGAAAAAAATCTGAAGCAAAAGGAGGGCAGTGGGACGTCTGAAAGCTGCGTAGGGCCTGAAAGACAGCTGGAGCAAGGGTCTCCAGCGACAGCCTGGTGAGGCTCTTGGGACGCTGATGCCACAGCACCATCTGACAGCTGACGAAAAGAGTTTAGGCTCTGTCAGGGACGTGATACAGGCCTAAACCGCCCTTGCAAGGTGGGAAGGTGAGAATCTCGCACAGCATCATAATGAGCAAGCCATGCAAACGTACGAACCCAACGCCACTAGCATGTCTCAACTATGGAGGCGGAATGCGGAGTGTCGTGTTACGTGGGTGATACGTTAACTTATTGTCTCCGTTGCAAAAAATCGAGGGTTTATAAGCGGTGAGCTAACAGCCCAGTTCCTAATTGGGACAGAAGGCGCCGGCAGTTGAGGTCAATCGTGTGCCTCAGGTCACCACTTAAGTCGAGTCCGAGGCATCGCGTAGTAAATTGTGGTAAGGTCTTATGAGACCAAACTGCTGAGGTCATCGGTCCCTAAGCTTACGCACTACTTAATGTAACTTAAACTAATTTACGCTAAGGACAACACACACTCATGTCTGATGGAGGACTCAAACCTCCGACGGGGGGAGCCGTGCGAACCGTGCAAGGCGCCCTAGCCCATGCGGCTACCCTGGGCGGCCATCGTGTAGTAGAAGCACTGGAGCTGTACTGTGCTCAGGAAGCCACCTATAGCCGTAGCGCTCGATCTGTGGACGTTACGGCAGCTACCAGAAACTTTCGTAGATGGTAACCCTTGCCAAGGACTTCCTGACCTAAGTTCTGCTAAGAAGAACGAGAACGAGATTGTCCACATAAGTAGTGCAGCAAAAGACACTCTCTCACATATTTTCATATTCAAGGCTATTCTTTAACGTTGTTATTGCACCCCCGATATCATTTTCTGTGAGACGACAGAAAATTGTCAACATGAGCTGGTGCTGATGGGAGCATTTCCATTGTTAATGCATGCAGAATCTTTATGATAGGGCTCCTTCGAATAGTATTTTCTGGACCTGAGAACAAGCAAGTGATTTGCTTATTTAACACTAAATCTTGCAGTGGACATTCGGGGCTTGAAAGCAACGCACAGCTGTTAGGAAGAAGAACATATCAGAGCGTTTACGAGGAGCAGAATGCTGGTCCCAAAAATTTCTTGCACTGGTGTGTAGACAATGCTTTTGGCCGAAGAGGCTGGAAACTGCCTACCTGGATCTATCGGTTACGCATTTCTGGTCGCGGCAGGAACAGGGGCGCAGGAGAGAAAGTAAGTCAGCTGCCCAAGGCATTGAACTACGTAAATAGCTGTTGTCCATAAAAATCCGTGAGTTTTCATGTTCGCCTTGGACCCGACACTGTACACAGAGGCATCAGGTGGTGTCGCTCCTCTGCCTGCCGAGGTTTTGGGAAGCCTCAGAGCTTCGGAAGAGTTTTGGGATGGAACGCAACTTTTATTGCTGCTCGGAAATGATCTATGCTCGGACACAAAAACACTTCTCTTAATCTAGCCGAGGCCTCTGATCGGACGTGCCGTAATGTTCGGCCTGTCGAAGTAATGGTCTTTGTGATAAACGAAAACTCTCAAAACACGCCCGCCTAAGTTACAGTCAAAAATACAATACAGCAGTGTAACATCTTTTTCTCCCTGTGCCGAAATTTAAGAGTCAGTGATTGGCTGCTGCTACAGAAAGAGAAAGAGTATTATTAACTTTGGTTACGGTTGGTCCAGAGGTTGACAAGACGAGGTAGAGGGGAGATGTGGCGCCTGTGGAGCCTTGCGATTGCCACTAGACAGTGTTGGGGTGGTTGCGATGATGCACTTTTCGAGGTTTACCAAGTTCTGATGGGAAAGTGACGAGTGGAAAAAAAAAGACTTCTGATTCAGACTCCGGTCTGGAGAGGAGATTCTGGTCCTGCCTCTTGTTGTGAGTGAGTTTGCACTTGGGACACTCGTCTAGGGAGTGACTTCACACGGGCACTGGTCTTGACTGGGGAGCCTGTGGTGAGGACTTAGCTGTACAAACAGTTTGGACGACAACCATCTCAAACAACTCGCTGTGCCAAGGACAATCTCATTCGTGTCAGGCATTGAACCTTGGCGTTTGATGCCCTTCTGCGCGCTGCTGTGTAAGTCAGTCAAATTGCTCCATGGTATGACTGGCGAACAGAGGTGTCACACGCTGGAATCTGAAGAGATTTCAGGGCTTTGTTAGAGAGCAATTACGATCCATCTGACAGATCGCTTGCCCGCGATAACAAATCACAGGGACCACACATCGCTACTCTGCAGATGCTTGTGCAACGACGGTCACGATAGACAGAGCTATGCGTCGAGAAATGGGTAAAGAATTGCTGGTCCAGATTGTTAGGGCAACAGAATCACAATCTAGCCACTTGTTCTCAGCTGCACTAACGTAGTGTAACATCTGTGTAGAATAGACCCATCAAAGTCTATTCAGACTTCGATAATTTCAGATTGCGTTATCCATGTTTTGAGCCAGGGTAACAAGATTAAACAGGTAAACCTCAGTCTTTGCTAACCAGACGCCACCCAGTGGAGTGTCAATTATTTGTTTCTTCTATTTGTGCTGTCAACAGTTGATGATTTATTTCTCATCTCGCTTAGTTTGTGTTGTTTGCCCTATTTTATTATTAATAAACTCTTGTCATTTTTATAGAAGATATATCTCATGTTGATATATTACTCACCTATCACGAATTGACTACAATAATGACTTTAATTTCTCTCAGTATTCAACTTTTATTTGAAATTCTGGTGAAAGTGATATCCTCCAATGTAGGCTAGCAATAACAGTCACTGTCCGACGACAGAATCAATTTAGCAGATGCATGGCCTGGTACATCTACATCTACATGGATACTCGGCAAATCACATTCAAGTGCCTTCACAATTCTCTATTATTCCAATCTCGTATAACGCGCGGAAAGAATGAACACCTAAATCTTCCCGTACGAGCTCTGATTTCCGTTACTTTATCGTGGTGATCGCTCCTCCCTATGTAGGTCGGTGTCAACAAAACATTTTCGCATTCGGAGGAGAAAATTGGTGATTGGAATTTCGTGAGAAGATTCCGTCGCAACGAAAAACGCCTTTCTTTTAATGATTTCCAGCCCAAATCCTGTATCATTTGTGTGACTCTCTCCCATATTTCGTGGTAACACAAAACGTGCTGCCTTTCTTTGAACTTTTTCGATGTACTCTGTCAGTCCTATCTGGTAAGGATCCCACACCGAGCAGCAGTATTCTGAAAGAGGATGGACAAGCGTAGAGTAGGCAGTCTGCTTAGTAGATCTGTTACATGTTGTAAGTGTCCTGAAAATAAAACGCAGTCTTTGGTTAGCCTTCCCCACAACATATTCTATGTGTTCCTTCTAATTTAAGTTGTTCGTAATTGTAACACTTACGTATTTAGCTGAATTTATGGCTTTTAGATTAGACTTATTTATCGTGTAACCGAAGTTTGAGTTCCTTTTAGCACTCATGTGGATGAACTCACACTTTTCGTTATTTTGGGTCACTGCCACTTTTTGCACCATTCAGATATCTTTTCTAAATGGTTTTTCAACTTGTTTTGATCATCTGATGACTTGTTGATGTTCATAAACGACAGCGTCATCTGCAAACAACCGAAGACGGCTGCTCAGATTCTCTCAGAAATCGTTTATATAGATAAGGAACAGCAAAAGGGCTTATAACATTACCTTGGGGAACGCCAGAAATCACTTTTGTGTTACTCGATGACCTTCCGTCAATTATTACGAACTGTGACCTCTCTGACACGAAATCACAAATCCAGTCACATAACTGAGACGATATTCCATAAACAGACAATTTCACTAAGAGCCGCTTGTGTGGAACAGTGTCAAAAGCCTTCAGGAAATTCAGAAATACGGAATCGATCTGAAATCCCTTGTCAATAGCACTCAACACTTCAGGTGAATGAAGAGCTAATTGCGTTTCACAGGAACGATGTTCTCTGAACCCATGTTTACTGTGTGCCAATAGATCGTTTTCTTCAAAGTAATTCATAATGTTCGAATACAATATGTGTTCTAAGATCCTGCTTGTTCTAAGATCCTGCTACATATCGACGTTAACGATAGGGACCTGTAATTTAGAGGATTGCTCCTACTACCTTTCTTGAATATTGGTGTGACCTGTGCTACTTTCCAGTCTTTGGGTACGGATCTTTCGTCGAGCGAACGGTTGTGTATGATTGATAAGCATGGAGCTAATGCATCAGCATACTCCGAAAGGAACCTAATTGGTATACAGTCTGGACCGGAAGACTTGGTTTTATTAATTGATTTAAGTTGCTTCACTACTCCGAAGATACTTACTTCTACGTTACTTATGTTGGCAGCTGTTCTCCATTCTAATTCTGGAATATTTACTTCGTCTTCTTTTGTGAAGGAATTTCGGAACACCGTGTTTAGTAACTCTGCTTTGGCAGCACTGTCTTTGATAGTATCTCCATTGCTATCGCGCAGAGAAGGCATTGATCGTTTGTTGCTGCTAACATACTTCACATACGACCATAATCTCTTTGGATTTTCTGATAGGTTTCGAGTCAAAGTTTCGTTGTGGAAACTGTTATAAGCAGCTCGCATTGAAGTCAGCGCTAACTTTCGATCTTCTCTAAAAGATCGCCAATCTTGGGGATTTTGCGTTCGTTTAAATTGGGCATATTTGTTTCGTTGTTTCTACAACAGTGTTCTAACCCGATTTGTGTACCAAGGAGGATCAGCTCCTTATTTTGTTAATGTATTTGGTATAAATCTCTCAATTGCTGCCGATACTATTTCTTCGAATCGAAGCTACATGTGGTCTACACTTATATTATTAATTTGGAATGAGTTGAGATTGTCTCTTACAAAGGTGGCAAGTGAACATTTATCTGCTTTCTTGAATAGGTATATTTTTCGAGGATTTCGGGATTACAATATTCAACCTCGCTACGACAACTCTGTGTTCACTAATCCCTGAATCGGTTTTGATGCTCGTTATTAACCCAGAATTATTTGTTGCTAAGAGGTCAAGTGTGTTTTCACGACCGTTTACTATTCGCGTGGGCTCATGAACTAACTGGTCGAAATAATTTTCAGAGAATGCGTTTAGCACAATTTCGGATGATATTTTATGCGTACCTCCGGAATTAAACATGTATTTTAGCCAACATACCGAGGGTAAATTAAAGTCACCACCAACTATTATTATATGAGTCGGGTACGTGTTTGAAATAAAACTCAAGTTTTCTTTGAACCTTTCAGCAACTGTATCATCTGAATTGGGAGGTCAGTAAAAGGATCCAATTATTATTTTATTTCAGTTTCCAGTAATGACCTCTGCCCATACTAACTCACAGGAAGTATCTACTTCAATTTCGCGACAAGTTAAACTACTTCTAACAGCAACAAACTCGCCACCGCCAACCGTGTTTAGCATATCTTTTCGGAACACCGTTAGGTTCTTCGCAAAAATTTCGGCTGAGCTTATTCCGGCTTTAGCCACCTTCCAGTGCCTATAACGATTTGAGCATCAGTGCTTTCTATTAACGCTTGGAGCTCTGGTACTTTCCCAACATAGCTGCGACAATTTACAACTTTTATACCAATGGTTCCTGTATCTAAATTCTTCCTGTGTTCAGCCTGCACCCTTTGTGACCGAAGCACTTCTTGTGTTTCCCGAGACACCCTAACCTATCAAACCGCCCAGTCCACGTCACACAGCCCCTGTTACCCGTGTAGCCGCCTCCTGCGTGTAGTGGACACCTGACCTATTCAGCGGAACCCTAAACCCATCCACTCTTTGGCACAAGTCGAAGAATGTGCAGCCTACACGGTCGCAGAACCGTCTGAGCCTCTGCTTCAGACCCTCCACTCGGCTCTGTACCAGAGGTTCGCAATCGGTCCTGTCGACTATGCTGCAAATGGTCATCTCTGCTTTTATCTTGCAAGTAAACCTGGCAGCCTTTACCACTTCTGTTAGGCGCTCGAAACCAGAGAGGATCTCTTCTGATCCAAAGTGACACACATCATTGGTACCGACGTGAGCAACCACCTGCAGTTGGCTGCACCCTGTGCTCTTCATGGCATCCGGGACGACCCTTTCCACATCTGGAATGACTCCACCCGGTATGCACACGGAGTGCACAATGGTTTTCTTACCCTTCTTGTCAGTCAAGTCCCCAAGGAGCCCCATAACGCGCCTAACGTTGGAGCTCCCATCTACCAATAATCCCAACCTCTACAACTGCCCAGATCTTGCACGCTGAGTGGTTTCCTCTGAAACAGGACAGGTGACAGTATCTGGCTCAGCGACAGTGTCAGCCACAGACAGCACCTGTTTGTCAGACAAACCGGGGAGGCCTTACGTGCGGCCGCCTGAAGTCTCTCGCCGCCTTCTTCGCCCCGGGGCGACCTCCCACTCAACCACAGGCGAAGGGTCAGCCTCAGTGTGAGCAGTAACTGGGTTGGCCACCGGTGAGGACTGATCGGAAGACTCTGATGTGCTGGACGTCCGTTGGATCCCCACGGCCGGCCCACAACAGTGGTGCCCATTCACTGCAGCCTCAAGCTGTGTAACTGAAGCCATCACAGCCTGAAGCTGAGAGCGAAGTGCCACCAACTCGACTCACATCCGCACACAACAATCGCAGTCCCTGACCATACTAAAGACCGTGGAAAACTAAACTATGCAGATAAACGGACTATCGCCAAGTGCTGCTCAACTCTACTCTAGACCCTGACGAAAACGCACGAACTGTGTCTAGTAACGTGCAGATATTTGAAAACCTAACTACCGAAGCACTCAGGTGAAACTAAATAATTTTCCCCTGATTAGGAACTTGTAATATGTCACAAAATCGGTTTACTTTCCGACGCAAACGGAAACGCGACAACTGTGGATATTAGATATTAAATTTACACGCAGAAACTCAAGAACCTCAACTATTAAAGTACACAGATGATACAATAAAATTCGCTTCTGGTTAGTAACTCGTAAAAGACACAAAAGCAGTTACTTCCCTGTTGCTGCGTCTGTCTCGATCGGCTACTGCTGCCTGACACGTGGAATGCTTTCAAGTTAAAGCGAATGCTGTCAGGGTGTAAATTTGCAGTCGCCTGCAGTCTTTCAAATCAAACCCCAAGACCAGTGTAGTCTTGCAACGTGGCCACCAGAAACCATACCAGCCTACGGTTCATTGAGGCTGCAGAGCGATGGTTCCATGGCAGAAGCGCACAACAGTACAGGTGGCAGAAAGTCTTGGCACACCGAATGACAGGTCAAGAAGTTGGAAGGAGTGAGACAGCCATTGTAAAGTACATGGGATGTCGCTCCATTAAGGAGACCCATTACGATGTCGACAGTAGTATCAGGGTATCCCATATTGCAGAGCACTCCTTCGAGGTAGTCGTGATCGGGCAGACAGAAAGCCTGACTGAAGCCAAGAGTGGCCAAAAGCCTGGGCACACGATGAGCTTGAGCAAGAGCGATTATGTCGCGATAGCAACAGAGGGTAGTGCGGATGGTATTGAGCAACGTCAAGGGACGTTAGCTGTATATCTGTTGTGTACCACGAGGCTTGTGGGTGGGACCACCAAGGAAACCATCGGGGATCTGGGTGATAGGCAAATGAGGTCTCGTCAAATTTCCGTCCTCGCCAGCGCCTCTAGGGGATGAAATGGCTGATAAAACTCTAGTGGGAGGCAGTGTGGGCTGGGTGAGTTGGTCGTAGAATCCACCTCGATAGGATCATACACTTCGCCATCTGTGACACCAGCAAGCAGATCCATCGTCGCATCCCCAGGAACCACGACAAAAGGGGGAGGGGGGGGGGGGGTTGGGAGACCGCCGTAATGTTGCAAGGTGGTGATGTTGTGCAACGTACCGCATAACATAATGTACATGGAGGACAGACCCTGTATCCCACAAAGTATCTGAACGCTGTCCGTAATCAGTCTTAAGAACAGTAATCGAAGTCCTCCGAGGGTGGCGCCATTCCGCTATCATGTGGTACACAGACCCCTGCGCTAACCTGTTGTGTAGCGTTGAGAAAGGGTAGTGAGCTGTGTCTTGGCATAATTCACCGTCGCCTTACGCTCGGGCGAATACGGCATTGAAGTGCGTTCCTGGAGAATAATGATGTAGAACTCCTGGGTTTGCTGCTGCCAGGCCGCGAAGTCCCTTCCAAAACCAATCAAGGCCTTCAAGAGGCAGACTTTGCGTAGAGCACTGACCATGACGGGACAGGCTGATACGCATCAAGGCGAAGACGATAGGCTGCCCACGCGGTCTCGATAAACAGCCAAGAGACGGGTCGTGCTCGCTTCACCACTGCCCAGGCTGTCAACTCAGCTGTTCGTAGAATCCACCTCGATAGGATCATGGACTTCGCCATCTGTGACACCAGCAAGCAGCACCAGCAAGTGAAGTGGTTGTGGAGGGAGGGACGGGGGTAATGAACCTCTTGAACAGCATGAGAGACGTGCATTGATATCTGGCCGTCTCCGCATTCTTCGAGCACCACGATACCATAAGATTCGCACTGTTGCTGTTAATGGATCCCAAGGGGCTAAGCTGATCATATGGAGGAGGCTGCTCCCGGTCTGGACCGACACACCATTCCCACTTGAATCAATAATGAAGCACACAATTTCATTGTAAGTTATCGACTAACCACAATAATTATGCTAGTGGTCATCAGGCGGTGTTGTTGACCGTACGCGCCCACTGTGGGGAAGATCTTAAGTGTTTTGTGTTTCACGACAGAGATTGAATGATCCGAATGAAGTTGCTGTGGTTTTGCCAATTCGTTGAGGAAATCTATGTCCTGACAAACATTCTTACCGTAAAGTGGCAGTGCTCACATTGCCTAACCTTGAAATAATCCTGAGGGGAAAGCTGAAAGATTGTACTGCGTCCTGAAGCCGAGTCGTGCAAGTCCATGTTTATATACTTTACCCAGCTTGATGCACGTAGCGATTTACTGTGGGCTAAAGAATGGTACATGACTTTTTTGAGCAATTTATTAAGTTCTGCTATTTACATAAATAGACAGCTGTTGAGTTAATGTTTGATGTAATTATCTGCAGTGATAATGTATTTGAAGAGGGTCTCCTATGATCTGTTATCCTGTCTCATTAACAGAGCCCTATCACATGTTTCCTGTGGTCGAGCAATCGGCAAATATTTTTGTGAGAGAACTGAAATAATAGGAAGTAAAAGGCGTTCTGCATGCTCCGTTTTTACCTACGAACACGAGGAAGTTTCCACGATTTGTACCGTCTGGATATATTAGGGCGAACGCAGTCGTATATATTTTAAGTTGTCTGTTAAAAGGAGTCAGGGTGAAGTAGATTTCATGGAATCAGCTAGCAGAAACGGTTCAGAACATATGAGTAGTATTACCTGTTTCTCGTTAAACGTGTATAATTTTAAGAGTCCCATTCAGCTATTTTCTCGGAACACAACAACATAAAATTCGTATGTGGGCAACAACGTGTAGTAATAGGAAACAGGATATTAGCCTCAGTCACAGAGTGAATTTGAGAAATATTACAGTCCTGGCACTTGTGCTGTTGTAAAGAGAGTGTGTTGCATTTCGTAGTGAAACAGATATTCATGTAGAGCTCCAGGCAACCTAGGGAAGCCATTGTGATCCGCGAGTATTATGTTCAGGCGGGGTAAGTCCGGCAGAGAGAATGGGCTTCAGACAGAAGCTATTCAAACGCCAGACAACTAACGCATTGCAGCTCCGAGGATTTCTCTGAATAAAAGCGCCCCCGATAGTTTTATCAGCCAGTGGTTCTGCTTGCACTTGCCTCCCCACAACGATAAGCTTCTAGCAGTTCATAACAAGTGTCCTAATGTCTAACAGGCGAGCTACTTCCTCTACAACCCAAAGAAACAAAAAATTACTAATCCTCTATACAAATTTAGTATCGTTTAAAGAAAGAGACAAATTACTACAACATAGTCGTACAAACACACAGAGAATGTAGACGCACTGCAAATATTGTTCTACGGTGTTGTTTGGCGCCTACTGTCTGATTTAAAGATGGTTTACATCTGTGTCAGTAACATAAAACGTGTTTAAAGCAAACCATATTCAAATCGATTTTTACTACTAATATTCTCTTAGCTATGTGACAAATGTCATTGTTTCACATTGTTATTATAGAAAAAGTTGGAAATCATTGAGTGTTTAAACCTAGTCGTTATTACTCAAAACCAGAAATGTTTGTCAATTGTTCCTGCTTTACACATCACAGTGTCTTGCCAGTGTGAGACACCGGACCTAAAAGCCGTGCCAGTCTTAACGCGAAATACAACTTAACGTGGAATACAAACTATGAAGTAACTTAACATCTTCCCCAGAACAAAGGATTTTATCAGAAGGTTTCTTATACCAACTGTCGTTCCAGTACCGATCTTTGGATCCTCTGAATGACACTTTCTTGTGAATTGAGCAGGAATAGTATAATCTTATATTTCGGTTCTCTTTATTTCATGACGCAAATATTAAATTGCTCTTCTTTCTTTCATTGTCGCCCCTTTTATGGCACGTAATATACCTTTTTATGAACTACTTTGTGAGACTCGCTGTTATAAATCTCTAGACATATTCCTTAATTTTTCCAATTCCAGAAGCAGAAGAACATGCCGGGAAATATACACTACTGACCACTAAAATTGCTACACCAAAATTAAATACAGATGATAAACGGGTATTCATTGGAAAAATATATTATACTAGAACTGACATGTTATTACATTTTCACGCAATTTGTGTGCATAGATCCTGAGAAATCAGTATCCAGAACAACCACCTCTGGCCGTAATAACGGCCTTGATACGCCTGAGCATTGAGTCAAACAGAGCTTGGATGGCGTTTACAGGTACAGCTGCCCATGTACCTTCAACACGATACCACAGTTCATCAAGAGTAGTGGCTGGCGTATTGTGACGAGCCAGTTGCTCGGCCACCATTGACCAGACGTTTTCAATTGGTGAGATATCAGGAGAATGTGCTGGCCAAGGCAGTAGTCGAACATTTTTTGTATCCAGAAAGGCCCGTACAGGACCTGCAACATGCGGTCGTGCATTAAACTGCTGAAATGTAGAATTTCGCAGGGATCGAATGAAGGGTAGAGCCATGGGTCGTAACACATCTGAAATGTAGCGTCCACTGTTCAAAGTGCCGTCAATGCGAACAGGTGACCGAGACGTGTAACCAATGGCTCCCCATACCATCACGCCGGTGATACGCCAGTATGCCGATGACGAATACACGCAACCAGTGTGCGTTCACCGCGATGTCGCCAAACACGGATGCGACCATCATGATGCTGTAAACAGAACCTGGGTTCATCCGAAAAATGACGTTTTGCCATTCGTGCACCCAGTTCGTCGTTGAATACGCCATCACACGCGCCCCTGTCTGTGATGCAGCGTCAAGGTTAACCGCAGCCATGGTCTCCGAGCTGATAGTCCATGCTGCTGCAAACGTCGTCGAACTGTTCGTGCAGATGGTTGTTGTCTTGCAAACGTCCCCATCTGTTGACTCAGGGATCGAGACGTTACAGCCACGCGGATGAGATGCCTGTCATCTCGACTGCTAGTGATAGGAGGCCGTTGGGATCCAGCACGACGTTCCGTATTACCCTCCCGAACCCACCGATTCCATATTTGTATTTGTACTCTGCTAAGTCATTGGATCTCGACCAACGCGAGCAGCAATATCGCTATACGATAAATCGCAATCGCGATAGGCTACAATCCGACCTTTATCAAAGTCGGAAACGTGATGGTACGCATTTCTCCTCCTTACACGAGGCATCACAACAACCTTTCACAAGGCAACACCGGTCAGCTGCTGTTTGTGTATGAGAAATCGGTTGGAAACTCCTCATGTCAGCACGTTGTAGGTGTCGCCACCGGCGCCAGCCTTGTGTGAATGCTCTGGAAAGCTAATCATTTGCGTATCAAAGCATCTTATTCCTGTCGGTTAAATTTCGCGTCTGTAGCACGTCATCTTCGTGGTTGTGTAGCAATTGTAATGGCCAGTAGTGTAGCATCCATATGGAAGGACTATGAATTTTCCACCTGAAAGAAGGCGGGGGAGGTATTGCAAATTGTGCGTAGATGGGGAAGCCTATCCACCGTTTCACAATGGTAAATGATGTTTATCCACTGCAGACGTAGATTAGTGTACCTAAGGTGAAGTGCCTAATACAAAGTCATGGGATCATGGGATCATTTGATCTACACTCCTGGAAATTGAAATAAGAACACCGTGAATTCATTGTCCCAGGAAGGGGAAACTTTATTGACACATTCCTGGGGTCAGATACATCACATGATCACACTGACAGAACCACAGGCACATAGACACAGGCAACAGAGCATGCACAATGTCGGCACTAGTACAGTGTATATCCACCTTTCGCAGCAATGCAGGCTGCTATTCTCCCATGGAGACGATCGTAGAGATGCTGGATGTAGTCCTGTGGAACGGCTTGCCATGCCATTTCCACCTGGCGCCTCAGTTGGGCCAGCGTTCGTGCTGGACGTGCAGACCGCGTGAGACGACGCTTCATCCAGTGCCAAACATGCTCAATGGGGGACAGATCCGGAGAACTTGCTGGCCAGGGTAGTTGATTTACACCTTCTAGAGCACGTTGGGTGGCACGGGATACATGCGGACGTGCATTGTCCTGTTGGAACAGCAAGTTCCCTTGCCGGTCTAGGAATGGTAGAACGATGGGTTCGATGACGGTTTGGATGTACCGTGCACTATTCAGTGTCCCCTCGACGATCACCAGTGGTGTACGGCCAGTGTAGGAGATCGCTCCCCACACCATGATGCCGGGTGTTGGCCCTGTGTGCCTCGGTCGTATGCAGTCCTGATTGTGGCGCTCACCTGCACGGCGCCAAACACGCATACGACCATCATTGGCACCAAGGTAGAAGCGACTCTCATCGCTGAAGACGACACGTCTCCATTCGTCCCTCCATTCACGCCTGTCGCGACACCACTGGAGCCGGGCTGCACGATGTTGGGGCGTGAGCGGAAGACGGCCTAACGGTGTGCGGGACCGTAGCCCAGCTTCATGGAGACGGTTGCGAATGGTCCTCGCCGATGCCCCAGGAGCAACAGTGTCCCTAATTTGCTGGGAAGTGGCGGTGCGGTCCCCTACGGCACTGCGTAGGATCCTACGGTCTTGGCGTGCATCCGTGCGTCGCTGCGGTCCGGTCCCAGGTCGACGGGCACGTGCACCTTCCGCCGACCACTGGCGACAATATCGATGTACTGTGGAGACCTCACGCCCCACGTGTTGAGCAATTCGGCGGTACGTCCACCCGGCCTCCCGCATGCCCACTATACGCCCTCGCTCAAAGTCCGTCAACTGCACATACGGTTCACGTCCACGCTGTCGCGGCATGCTACCAGTGTTAAAGACTGCGATGGAGCTCCGTATGCCACGGCAAACTAGCTGACACTGACGGCGGCGGTGCACAAATGCTACGCAGCTAGCGCCATTCGACGGCCAACACCGCGGTTCCTGGTGCGTCCGCTGTGCCGTGCGTGTGATCATTGCTTGTACAGCCCTCTCGCAGTGTCCGGAGCAAGTATGGTGGGTCTGACACACCGGTGTCAATGTGTTCTTTTTTCCATTTCCAGGAGTGTATTTATTACTCAATGAACATTGCGATTCCACAGTCAACTCATGACTGGGGCTTTTACTCTTTTTTCGATAATGTCAACCTTTCTTTAAGTTTAAAACTCTGTACAAAAACGAAGTTAGAAACTAAATACTTGGCTTTTATGGTGAGTGCTTTTCCTCTGAACTCAGATAAGAGTGTGGCCCACAAAAGAAATAAGATTCGAGTCGGAGTTTCTATTCCGCATGTAATTTGAACTCTTCGTGTTGGTCACTATATATTAATAAAAGCAACAATATCAAATGAAAATTGAACAACTCTTATAAATCTGACACTCGTGGAGGTGAATATCAAAGTAAAAATGGACTTTCAGTAAGTAATATGACGGTGGCGCGATGCAATACAAAACAAGCATGAATACCGTTTCTCTTTTTTTTTTTTTTTTTTTTTTTTTTTTTTTTTTTTTTTTTTTTTGAGTCATCTGGATTATCACTCACTGTGATGAATAATTTGGAATCTTCATAGGTTTCATAACGCGTACACTGTTAAAAGTGTAATAGGGTGAGACTCAAACCTAGATGTCTAAATTTCTAGGTCATTCATTTCTTTCGGATAATGATATCACTGCGTCGCTAAAAGTTTTTGCTTATTTCTCTGCTCGCTTTAATAATTCAATAGATTTGATAATCACACATTACCAAATGTTATTCTTTGTCATGGGTGCCAATAGCTCTGTTAATTTAAAAAGCCATATAACGTAGCGTATTACTGTGTTCATCGACTTACAAATTTTGACCGACTTTCGTAATATACGACTTTGCCCATTTTCTACCGGTCATTTTGTCAGTCCTTCCTGTTATCTTGGATTCCAGCAAATAACTTCTTTTGTCCGTAGAAATACTTAAGCTTTCCATTAGAGACTGTTCCCTGCTCGATTTATTTCCTGTGGCATCTGTCTTCGTGATTCTCGACATCTGTCCGTTGATCGCAGAGCAACTCTCATGTTTTAAATGTATTTCGTTTTTGAAGTCTTGCTCTTACTGCCATAAGTCAGAACTAGAGATGTTCGCTGATTGTAAACGTCGTGTTTCACAGCATCGGATGCTTAACCTGCCTGAACTAATGTGGATTCTCAGCGGCCGAATAATATACTGCATATTTCTTACATTCTGCTTTCAAGAATTTGTAGAGGTAGCTTCTCGGCAAAGAATACTTTAATCATAGAATCCAATGCCCTGAAAACGTATCAGAACCGAAAATTCGACAAGTGTTCTGCAGACCCGCTAGTTAATCTGCTGGTAAAGTAATACATGATACGTATGGAAGGTGTTGACGAACAAAATCCGAACAACGCTGGCCTGACTTATTCCAGAGGCACTCGCAGTATCTCTGGAGTCAAAACGTGGATTATGAGCAGCTGCCACCAGAACCTCTACTCAGTATTGCGTCCTCTCGGCTCGTTGCAGTATTTCTCCTTGTCGTATGCGTAGTATTCCAGTGAACTTCCAAAATCAATATTTAGCTTATTCGCTGTATTGTTGGAACTTCTTGTCGAGAAACCTTTGGGCATGCGAGTCAGCTGTTCTCATCGCATTTCTTCTGCATGATCCACATGGAAGTAATACATCTAGCTTCTGTTGGTTTTCGAAAGATATTTATCTTTTCGTACTAACCAGCACTCAACACGAGTTCCGACAGAGACACAATGAAAGCTACATTTCGTCTGTAATCATTTTACACCAGAATCGCAGCGGTGCAACACTGTTTTCTTATTATCCGACGTGACGTATTTCGCTCTCCGAGATGCACTAAACAGATAAATTATAAGTTAGAAATATCTCCGAAACGAGTTATCGTGTTTTTGTAGAAGGCAAAGCCGGTGATTTCGTCTCTTTTAGAGCTATAATACAAGCACCATAAATTACTACAGAAAAGCGAAGTTGACAGCGAAATCTCTGATATTAACATGTACACATGAATAATTGAGGTGAAAGGAGTGGAAAGGAAATGGGCTGGGGTAGAGATAGGAGGGCTATAATGACTTCCAGCCGCACAGGGAATTACAGCAATGCAACGGCGCGAGTTGAAAATTAGCGCTGCACCGGGGCTGCAGACTCAGATTCCCAGCTTCCCGCTTGTTGCACCGTAATGATCCTCACCCATTAACCCCTCTTATCAGATTTCTAATTCTTGTAGGAGTTCGGACGTTGGTCGTTCATCCCGCACTGAAGCCTTTTCATCAAACAGCATTCGCTCCCACATCTACAATAATACAGCTATGAAAAAGAAACAAAAGTCGTTTAGTGAGGACTTCCTCATCATCTTAATTGTGCAGACGCGAGAGGTGATTGGAATCAAAGCCACTTGATCGAATGAGGAAGGCACCTTGCAATCACGGCAATCTTATGACTTCTTGTGCTTCGGAGGGAATGCCACGAATGAGTCAGGATAAATCAAAAATAAACTAATGATTGCGGTTCCCTGTAGTGCATATTATTGTGCTCTCCTGAAAAACATGCCCTAGGATAAAGTATGCCGCGCGGGATTAGCCGAGCGGTCTTACGCGCTGCTGTCATGGACTGTGCGGCTGGTCCCGGCGGAGGTTCGAGTCCTCCCTCGGGCATGGGTGTGTGTGTTTGTCCTTAGGATAATTTAGGTTAAGTAGTGTGTAAGCTTAGGGACTGATGACGTTAGCAGTTAAGTCCCATGAGATTTCACATACATTTGAACTTTTTTTTTTTTTTTATAAAGTATATTTAGTATAGGAAAAAGTCATGTCTACATACGTACAATGGTGTGAATACATGACAACTATTGGGTGTGCTGATGATACTGATACGTTTCAGATGGAGATCGCAAGACAGCGTGCCAAGTAGAGGTACAACTGGAAATTATCGCCATCTTTTCGACTTTGAGGATGGCCGAATTGCTGGCATGAGGGACGTAGAAGCTCATGCCGATAGATCACGCAGACAATTTAACGCAATGGCTGTAGAATGGTGGTTCCGAGATGTACTAAGGACGACAGTGTTCCAAGAAGATTAGGCATGGGCCGTTCCAGAAAGAGTACACCACGAGAAGATTGTATGGTTGTGCTACTGTCTCTGACGAATTGATGAATGACAATTCTAAAAATCCAGGCAGAGATTACAGTGCCACCACGAACTGTTAGGAAGTGGAAGCTAGTTGCAGTGTACTGACTCCATACCACAGACACGACAGACGTGTTTCTTGAAGAGACAGCATCAACTGGGACATATAGTAGCATGTTGTGGTGTTCAGAAATGAGTTTCTCTTCTTTTTGTGGCAGTGACATCGACGTCAGCATATCAACAGACTGGTGAAAGGTCCCTGCAAGTTTGGCACGCGACGGGAAGACGTATACTTTCATACCAGCCTCCAGCATGAACTGTCACAGTTTGTATTTCAGGTATCGAAAAAAAGTCCTCAAGACGAGATTTGATAACTGTTTGCTCCCATGCCACAGCGAATACAAGAATGTGTTCTTGGCTAGGGAGGGAAGGAGGGGAAGGAGGGGAGGGGTATTAACACCCCATACTGATGCTGATCATGAACATCAGCTCCGAATCGAAAGTGGGTTAAGACTGAATAATCTAATACCCATTCTGTGATTAACATGTGCACAAAATTTGACAACTATCGGATTCTTATTTCCTGCTATAATACTTAGCGTTAGCGAATGTACTAATGTATTTTGAAGTACTACCTTAGTGCCAACTGGATGTTTGTTTACAATGTACTTCTCATTATTTTAGTATAGAATAAATTGTGACAGCAACGCATTTTTTATCTCATGCTAATAGCGTTTCGTTCCTAAATCATTTCAATGGTACTAATGGCTCTGAAAACAATCGTTGTATCTCGTTATTCTTTTACCGGCAGTGATCGCTAAGAATTTGCAGACTAAACTGAACATGCACGGGTGATGAACAGATTCATGCTATTAGCGATTTTCCACTGTTTGGACGCATATTCTGTTTGATTCGTCGATTGCTCACTTGTAGCACCAGATATCAACACAAAATTTCTTTTAGCATGGACTCCACCACTCCTAACCTGAAGTGCCATACTTGGCGGTTTACCTATTATAATTCTCGTTCTAAGAAAATACCGTGTCAGACGCACCGACATAAGAAAAGTCTATCACAATCGGGTTGTTTTACCTTCGTTACCCCCTATATTTGCTTACACCTCCAGAATAAAAATCTGTTGAGGCTGGGACTTGACCTGGGACGCCACATGAGTCGGCCGTTTGTCACGAAAAGGTATCGCTTCCTCGCCTAGACGTGAATTGCGGAGGTGGTGATGACTGGTTCAAATTGGTTCAAATGGCTCTGAGCACTATGGGACTTAACTTCCGGGGTCATCAGTCGCCTAGAACTAAGAACTACTTAAATCTAACTAACCTAAGGACATCACAAACATCCATGCCCGAGGCAGGATTCGAACCTGCTACCGAAGCCATCGCGCAGTTCCAGACGTAGCGCCTAGAACCGCTCGGCCACCATCGGCCGGCGAGCGTTAGCAGCGACGGGCGATAGCGTCACCATGGCCGCCGGAGGCCGACGCTGTCACGTGCTGTCGTCGATGTGTGACAGGTACAGCTCCTGGTAGGCTGACTGCCTCGGGTCAACGGTGTATCTCATCAGGACTGACCGTAGCTAAACTGTAGTACCTAGCATCCCCCAAGTCGAAGAAATGTGACTGCACTGTACATTGGCCAATAATAACAGGGCCCACTGAAATTTGTGGTACCTCAGGCCAGAGGTGTAACACATCAGCAACGACTGTAGCTAAAGTGTAGTACCTAGCATGGCCCAAGTGGAAGACATGTGACTGCACTGGACGTTGGTCAGTAATAACAGGACCCACTGAAATTTGTGGTACCTCAGGCCAGCGGCGTAACACATCAGGAACGACTGTAGCTAAACTGTAGTATCTAGCATGACCCAAGTCGATGACATGGGACTGCATTGGACATTGGTCAGTAATAACAGGGCTCACTGGAATTTGTGGTACCTCAGGCCAGAGGTGTAACACATCAGGAACGACTGTAGCTAAACTGTAGTACCTAGCATGGCCCAAGTTGAAGACATGTGACTGCACTGGACATTGGTCAATAATAACACGGCCCATTGGAATTTGTGGTACCTCAGGCCAGAGGTGTAACACATCAGGAATGGCTGTAGCTAAACGGTAGTACCTAGCATAGCCCAAGTCGAAGAAATGTGACTGCACTGGACATTGGTCAGTAATAACAGGGCCCACTGGAATTTGTGGTACCTCAGGCCAGAAGTGTAACACATCAGCAACGACTGTATCTAAACTGTAGTACCTAGCATGGCCCAAGTCGAAGACATGTGACTGCACTGGACATGGGTCCATAATAACAGGGCCCACTGAAATTTGTGGTACCTCAGTCCAAAGGTGTAACACATCAGCAACGACTGTAGCTAAACTGTAGTACCTATCATGGCCCAAGTGGAAGACATGTGACTGCACTGGACATTGGTCAGTAATAACAGGACCCACTGAAATTTGTGGTACCTCAGGCCAGAGGCGTAACACATCAGGAACGACTGTAGTTAAACTGTAGTATCAAGCATGACCCAAGTCGAAGACATGTGACTGCATTGGACATTGGTCAGTAATAACAGGGCCCACTGGAATTTGTGGTACCTCAGGCCAGAGGTGTAACACATCAGGAACGGCTGTAGCTAAACTGTAGTACCTAGCATGGCCAAAGTCGAAGACATGTGACTGCACTGGACATTGGTCAATAACAACAGGGCCCACTGAAATTTGTGGTACCTCAGGCCAGAGGTATAACACATCAGCAACGACTGCAGCTAAACTGTAGTACCTAGCATGGCCCAAGTGGAAGACATGTGACTGCACTGGACGTTGGTCAGTAATAACAGGGCCCACTGAAATTTGTGGTACCTCAGGCCAGAGGCGTAACACATCAGGAACGACTGTATCTAAACTGTAGTACCTAGCATGACCCGAGTCGGAGACATGTGACTGCATTGGACATTGGTCAGTAATAACAGGGCCCACTGGAATTTGTGGTACCTCAGGCCAGAGGTGTAGCACATCAGGAACGACTGTAGCTAAACTGTAGTACCTAGCATGGCCGACGTCGAACACATGTGACTGCAATTGACTTTGGTCGGTAATAACGGGGTGCACTGGAATTGGTGAACAGCAACATTCAGGCTGGGCTGTTTGTAGTCCGGGCTCGAACACTCGACCTGGTGGGGAGTTGGTCGCAGCAGCAGATGTTCATCTAGCAAGTGACCCAGAAGCGCGACTGCACCAACGTATCTCCGTACGGTCCCCAGTTCAGGGGGATGCC
Organism: Schistocerca serialis cubense; assembly: GCF_023864345.2. Taxonomy (NCBI): domain Eukaryota; kingdom Metazoa; phylum Arthropoda; class Insecta; order Orthoptera; family Acrididae; genus Schistocerca; species Schistocerca serialis. Next base: position 501,156,578 of record NC_064642.1, on the reverse strand, counting down.
TGTAGCTATTGGAGAGGAAGTCCTTAAAACGTGACGCCGGCCGGAGTGGCCGAGCGGTTCTAGGCGCTACAGTTAGAACCGCGCGACTGCGACGATCGCAGGTTCGAATCCTGTCTCGGGCATTGACGTGTGTGATGTCCTTAGGTTAGTTAGGTTTAAGTATTTCTAAGTTCTAGGCGACTGATGACCTCAGATGTTAAGTCCCATACTACTCAGAGCCATTTGAACCATTTGAACCTTGAAATGTGACTCAGTGCTCCGCCGGCGCTGCAGTTCTCTTCGCCTCAGAGCTAACAGCAGTCGAAGACAGTGAAATTATGCAACACGTACACACCCTGATATGGTAGTGTACAGATGATGTTTGGTGAGCATCTGAGAACATCTGAGAGTGAAAGTCTGATTTGGTGGCTTATTTAAGAGAATTTACTGGTCACCACTTCAACAGCAGCACCCCACCCCGAAAGGGACAAAGGGCTGTAGTGACTAGGTACCACTACTGGGTAGCAATGATTTCATTTATACTGACTGTTTATCAGCTGCTACCGGAGCCCAGCCGGAGGGGAAATACTGCTCAGCTTCACCCCTGAAAGACGCTGGCTAGCTCCTTCCGCCTCCCCGGCTGCTGTGGCCGAGCGGTACTAGGCGCTGCTGCTACGGTCGCAGGTTCTAGGCGCGTCAGTCTGTAACCGCGAGACCGCTACGGTCGCAGGTTAAAATCCTGTCTCGGGCATGGATGTGTGTGATGTCTTTAGGTTGGTTAGGTTTAAGTAGTTCTAGGGGACTGAAGACCTCAGCTGGTAAGTCCCACAGTGCTCAGAGCCATTTGAACCATTTGAACCACTATGGGACTTAACCTCTGAGGTCATCAGTCACCTAGAACTTAGAACTACTTAAACCTAACTAACCTAATGACATCACACACATCCATGCCCGAAGCAGGATTTGAACCTGCGACCGTAGCGGTCGCGCGGTTCCAGACTGTTGCGCCTATAACCTCTCGGCCACTCCGGCCGGCGGCCGGATGTCCTTAGGTTGGTCAGGTGTAAGTAGTTCTAAGTCTAGGGGACTGATGACCTCCGATGTTAAGTCCCATACAGCTTAGAGCCATTTGAACCATTTATTTCTTCGGCTTTGTCACCGTCCTGTCTAAGCACCCTTTCACTCTGAATACACAGCAGGCTGAAGCTTGCTTCCGCAAGTGTGTAGTCATTTTGCTGAGAATCGCAAGCTAAGTTCATCGCTCCCGACAGACTCGTAAATCTGCAAGGCACGAATCCTACGAGTTTACGTACGTAACAGTTAGGAAATGCCTACAGTGTGCCAATAACGTGATTTGAAATAGGGGACTGGATTTTATCGACTGATAGTCGGTTAAGCTGAAATTTCTTTTATTTAAATCCTTAATAGAAAATAAGTCTCCTCGTGTCTTTGGCATGTCCGCATTCTGGTCGCTGGAGCCAGCGGCAGTGCATCTCTAGAATGGCTGCCGACGGACTGCAATAGACACGACAAACAGTTTATCCTGAAACAGAGGGCTGTATAAGTAATATAGTACATTCTAACTGACATACTCTTTACGGCAAGGTTGCATATTTGGCAGATGAAATTTAACATTCAGTGGCACCACAAATGTCCATGGACTGTAAAGATTTAAGAAGTTAATTAAAACTCTTCAGTATCCTTTAAAACAAGCACATTTCAATAAAACACCAAAAAACAACTGCCTTCAGTAACAGAACTTAAATCTCTGATGGAAGTAATCCTTAAAGATGTAATAAAGAATTTTCAATCCCTAAAAATTTTTCCAACCGAGTAACAACTGGTCAAGACATCAATAACAAGGTTCGTTAGATCGTAGACAGTAACTCTCCCGTAACTCCAGTCTTAAACAACTAGTGTACATTATTTGATCCTAAACGTATCACAAAGTACCGCTAAGTGGAAGGCAACGGCCATTAATACTAAGTGTTACTTAAGCTATCCGGCACACACTAACTCATGTATTCTGAGGCGGCGCTACCCGCCATGCTAAATGTACCTTAGGTAACTGTGAGGAGAGCCCCTCTCTTCCCGCACTGCAGCCCCTCTCTCCCAATAGAGATAATAGCTTGTGTCAATCAATTCTTACATTACAACGTTTAATTGAAACTAGACAGCTGTCAGAGTGCTAATGCGATTTGCCTGTGATACACAGTTTGCACTAGGCACATATCCTCGAGATCCCGTTGGAAGTAAACACGGCGAACGTACCGCGATAAACAATGAAGGCGGGGCGTAATAAGCAACCGTTACAGGTTTATGAAATCTCCAGTAAAAACGAAATGGATTGATGGAAATTTGTGTTAGGTTCTACGGGACCAAATCACTGAGGTCATCGGTCCCTAAGCTTACACATTACTTAAACTATCTAAAACTAACTGATACAAACGACAACACACACACCCATGCCCGAGGGAGGACCTGAACCTCCGACGGGGGGAGCCGCGTGATCCGTTACCAGGCACCCCAGACCACGCTGCTACACCGCGCTCGAAATGGATACAACAGACCAATCAATCACAGTCAGACAAACCACAAAGACATTTTCCACCTGCGGGTGTGCAACCACTCCTTCAGAAATTCTCACGACCGATGAAATTAGATAAAGCAGAATCTAGCCAACAAAGTAACATACATAAAACAGAATCTAGCCCATTTCACGTCCCTCAGACTTACCTTTCACAACCGTCCTCGCTCAAACAATGGTTGGCCGAACAACTGTTTAGCCAACGTTGGTGTGACTGCCCTCACTAGATTGCTAGTGTTTCAAATAACAAACAACCAAATCAAATATAACTTTCCCCTCTATGACATGAAGAATACCTCTTCCTCAATCCACAGACTGCACAGAAATCACAAGGACCGTAATGGAGAAATTCTATGAAGCTCTAATCTCCATGCCCGCAATTCAAGGGTGTCTGCCACCAGTAGAAAGTGCACGACTGCATTAGAGTATGAGCTTTCAGGTCGTTTGTATGCGACAGTAAAGGTAAATGGCCGAAACATCAAACGCACGTAATTGTGGAATTAACACCATCAAGCAAATCTCGATTTCCCACGACGTGATATCACTGTGTTCCGGAAAAATCTCTCATGCACACATTGACCGTCTTCTCATAGAGCTTACCTAGTCATTTTGTAACACAGAGTCGAGCAGCAAACTAGTTGCCTGACTTAACTTAAGGCATATGACTCCCCTATAGTCAGCAACCAGCAACAGGCCACAATATCAAGCACCAATACTCTAGATTCAGAGTCCTCCAGTGCTCTCTTCCACTTAAACGACACCAGGAAAAGTCATCCCCACATATATACACTGAGGTAAAAAAGTCATAGGATACCTCCTAATATAGTGTCGGACCTTCTTTTGCCCGGCGTAGTGTAGAAATTAGACGTGGCATGGACCCAACAAGTGGTTGGACGTCCTCTGAGGAAATACTGATCCAAGCTGCATCTAAAGCCGTCCATAATTGCGAAAGTGTTGCTGGTGTTAGATTTTGTGCACGAAGTGACCTCCCAATTACGTCCAATCGATGTTCAATTGGATTCATGTCGGGCGATCTGGGTGGCCAAATGATTCTCTCGGAATGTCCAGACTGTATTTCAAACCAGTCACGAACAATGGTGGCCCAGTGACATCGCGGATTGTCATCCACAAAAATTCCATCGCTGTGTGGGAACAAATAACCGAACATAACCATTTACAGTCAATAACCAGTTCATCAGGACCAGAGGACACAGTCCATTCCATGTAAACGAAGCTACATCATTATGGACACACCACCAGGTTACAAAGTGCCTTGTTGACAACTTGGGTCCATGGCTTCGTGGGGGTTACGCCACACTCAAACCTTACCATCTGCTCTTACAAGTAAAATCGGAACTCACCGACTAGGCCGCGATTTTCCAGCTGTCTAGGGTCCAACCGATATGGTCAGGAGCCCAGGAGAGGCGCTGTAGACGATGTCGTGCTGTTAGCAAAGACTCTCGCGTCGGTCATCTGCTGCCATAACCAATTAATTCGAAATTTCGCCGCACTGTCCTAACAGATACGTTCGTCCTTCGTTCCACATTGATTTCTGGAGTTATCTCGCGAGGTGTTGCTTGTATGTGAACACTGAAGACTCTACGCTAAAGCTGTCGGCACACGGACCGTGCATCCGAACGTTGAGCGTTGAGGGTGCCGAGTTTCTGACGTCACAGCATGGAATAGCACGCTCAGGAGTCTTTTCGAACGTGTAGAGGAATATCTGTCATGTCAGATATTCTGAGCGTGCGTCTGAGCGTTGACCAATGAGATGGCCCAACGCCACCTACGTCACAAGCACGCCGTCTCCCGTCAGTACAGAGTTGTGAGGCGCCATATTGGCATTCATTTAAAGTCTATACGTATATATGCCGTTTCGAGCACCAGAAAATTGAGAATCACTGCAAAACCCGTTGTTAACTGAGTGATTCGTTCCAATAAAATAATGAGAAACATCATATTCGCAGCAAAAGAATTATTGTAACTTGGGTATAATGAGAGTAAGCTATTTGAAGGCAGCGACACACTGAAGATCCACCCAAAACGCATTGTTCTTGGTACAATTTGTTATAATTAAATTTCAGTTAGTAACATATCTACGATTAGTGTTTGTAGCACGACCTAAGATAAGATACTATGATTAGTGCCGACACGGGAGATGTTGGTTTAGCGTAATGAAGAGTGTCAATGTTCTGAGAGGAGATTTTTTTTCTTGTTGGGGCGGTGGTTCGCGTCCTGACACAACCAATTTTTTTTTTTTTGACATTCACGTTTTTATTAGGTTCCGATACTTTATTATTAGTTTAATACAAGTGTAGACTATAATATTTGATGTTATGTAAATACAAGTTCACCTTTTTTTGGGGGGTGACTGTTCGATTGGCTTAATCTAAAGGACAGCTTGCGCTACTTGTTTAAAGATATTTTACTCCTTCTTCTTTTACGCTTCGTAATTCACATGTTGCAAAGATTCTGCTACTGGGTAGGAACAGTGATCAAGTAAGACTGACCTTGGAGTTTTTCTAAAATGTGGGAATCATGAAATAACGTTTATCTTACGCGGAGAAGTATTCCAAATTTGTAACGCACTGTCTGTAACGGAACTTTTATAAGCCTGTGTCCTTACTGATTGGACATGTTACTTTCCTTTTCGTGGACGATGGAAGAAATGTGCGTTTTAATAGAGCTAACGTGGGAATTGCGGGCACCTGTTGAGTAAACAGTGTGATTTACGAACTAGAAACATCCCTCAACTGTCGCTGGAGTGCGTTGCGATCGCGTATACCACGTTGGGGCCCACGTACCGTATGCACAAATCGCATCGTTCCTGAGCGTTCAGCAGCACGTTGGACTTGGCACGCTCAACGTTAACGTTCGACAGCACGGTCCGTGTGCCGACGGCTTAACGCTGCTGCTGTCGGCCGTTAAGTGAAGGCCGTCGGCCATTGCGTTGTCCGTGGTGTGAGTCAGTGTCTGAAATGTGGTATTCTCGGCACACGCTTGACACTGTAAATCCCGGAATACTGAATTCCCTAACGATTTGCAGAATTCAGTGTCCCATGCTTCTAGCTCCAGCTACCGTTTCGCGTTCAGAGTCTGTTAATTCTAGTCGTGCCGCCACAATCACGTCGGAAACCTTTTGACATGAATTACCTGAGTACAAATAACGGCCCCGCCAATGCGCTGCCCTTTTATACCCACCGTAGGTGACGCTACCACAATCTCTATATGTTTATATCGCTATCTGATGACTTCTGTCACGTCAGCGTATATGCCGCGCCTCACATCAGTATAAAATCGCTAAAGTAGACTTCTTTGTAAACGTGGCAGGTGATACCAGTTGACTGCCCCATCCACTCTTTTCGGCGACACTAGAAGAATCCTCCTCTTCAGGAACCGTCCACGGTTTCTGGGAAACGGCTGTCAGGGCGCGCCACAGCGCCACGCACCGTTAGCGGCGATAGTTCAAAGCCCCCCAGACAATGAGCGCTTAGTTCAACATAAAGCAAATACATCAAGACGGCTTTACGATACTGTAAATGTATTTAAACGCATTTCGCCTATATTATTATTTCGCTTCTGATTCTCTGTATCATTTTCTGAAAAGGTATGCATAGCCTGATGCAGACAAATAAATGGTTCAAATGGCTCTGAGCACTATGGGACTTAACTTCTAAGGTCATCAGTCCCCTAGAACTTAGAACTACTTAAACCTTACTAACCTAAGGACATCACACACATCCATGCCGGAGGCAGGATTCGAACCTGCGACCGTAGCGGTCGCGCGTCTCCCGACTGTAGCGCCTAGAACCGCTCGGCCACTTCGGCCGGCCCCTGATACAGACACTACATCTTTATAATACTACAGATGACATGATAAGTGACAATGTCTTGGTGTGAAGAAAATTCATAAATACTAGAATCCAAGTAATCCATAAGTAATGCAACTCATGTTTTTCTGACATCAGCTTGGTTTTATTCATGATTACAATACACTAAATTATTACCCGTTCTTTTGGCTACCAAATCATCTTTTCAACACAATCTCGGTTCAATGTGACGGCCATACACCATCTTACTGGGAGGGCCTGGACACCCGCATGGTACCAAAAAATTGTTCAAAAGTGTGTGAAATCTTATGGGACTTAACTGCTAAGGTCATCAGTCCCTACGCTTACACACCACTTCACCTAAATTATCCTAAGGACAAACACACACACACCCATGCCCGAGGGAGGACTCGAACCTCCGCCGGCACCAGCTGCACAGTCCATGACTGCAGCGCCTAAGACCGCTCGGCTAATCCCGTGCGGCGCATGGTAAGACTCTACTGGTAGACGTCAGAGCCAATGTCTGGCTGCATCAATAACCTTCGATGTACTGCTTCCCGCGAAGTGCATCCTTCATTGACCTAAACACATGGTGAGAGATTCGGGCTGTAGGGAGGACGAGGAAGAACAGTGCAGCGAAGTTTTCTGAGCTTCTCTCGGGTGCGGAGCCTTGTTTGAGGCCTTCCGTCGTCATGGAGAACGGGAAGTTGGTTTGCAATTTTGTGGCGATGAACACGCTGAAGTCATTTCTTCAATTTTACGATGGTATCACAGTACACTTCCAAATTGAGCGTTACACCTTGAAGGAGGACATCGAAAGGAATAACCCATTCAGAGTTCCGGAAGACAGTCGCTATGGCTTCAACGTGTGAGTTGCCATTTTGAACTTTTTCTTCGGACGCGAGGAGGTCTTGCGCCACTCCATGGACTTTCCGATTAGAAGTAATGAACCCATGTTTCACCGCCTGCGATGATGTTCGAGTAAAGAGTGTCATGATCAGCCTCGTAACGCGCAACGAATTCCACACACATGGGCCTTCGTTCCTCCTTGTTTCCTGCTGTTAGACCGTGAGGAACTCAGCGGGCACGAACTTTTGGGTACCCCACCCGGTGGGCTAGTGTGTCAGCACTGCAGACAGACATCCAATTGCGCAGCGAAATATTTGACTGTGATCTGTCGATCACCTCGAATAAGACTGTCCATACGTTCCAACGTTAGACGAATCACGTCTGTGTACGACCGGTCAGCACGCGGGAGATCGGAGAGGTTTGCACGATCTTGTTGCGATGGTGACAGACGCCTCGCCCAACAATTCACCACGGTTCTGTCCACTGATAGGTCTCCGTAGACGTTCTGCACCCCCCTATAAACATCTGCGAGGCTCTGGTATTCTGTCAAAAGAAACTCAGTGGCCGCTCTTTGCTTGGAACGAACCTCTGTTACAGACTCCAGTTTCAAGGTTACGTATACCGCAGCCATTTATCGGAAGCTCATGAAACTATAGGGTTTGAAGAAAGAGTGTTTATAAATTCCCCACAACAACTTTCACATTTTTTCAACTGAAATTTGTCGAGAAAAAACGATGGTTGCATTAGTTATTGAGTGCTCCTCGTATATTTATAAGCAGTGATAAATGGCAACAATTTGTTGCTACAGTTTCACATTCCAGTACCCCAATCCCTCTATCGTCGCAAAAAACACGCACATTCACGCCACTACGGAACAGAAAGCATTATTGACATATTCACAGATAGTCTGCATAGAAGACACGTGCAGAGGTTTTGCGTTATTGCTTACCTCTTTAATTCTCGCATCTGCCGGTACTATATATGTTGTAATTCTCTTAGAAGCTTCTTTAAAAAATAATTATCAAACAATAAGACTTCTAGGAACTCAATTAAAATGGAAAAGACAATGTATTTTATTTGCGTTAGCAAGATTTATATTTGTACTCCTTACTGGAAAGAACTGTTGTTATAAAGGACAAGAGAAGTTTCTAACGCATGAACATCTCGAAACATCTTATATTTTCTACTTTACCATGGGCTTCCAGTTTTTTGCTGTTACTTGCAAAGCAACTTTTATGTTCTCAGCAAGTACACCATATTGAGATGTAAAATATGTACATATGACAAGAGTGTTCTTCTACATGAGTATGTTGGCTTTATACTGTTCACCACTCTCATGGCTCTTTTCTAAGCGAGAACGATGTTGAGCTAGATGGGGCGAATAACCAGATCATGTACTGTACTATTAAACCAGACGCAGCACAGTGTGAACAGTTGTGAAAAGTCTCTGTACTTCTGCTGTGTTTCGCATTTATGTAACATTCTTTTTTTATGAAGTTAAAATTTTAGATATTTCTACGTACTAAGTATGAGACTAGAATTGTGCATGGGATATACACTGAAGAGGAACTGGTACACCTGCCTAATATAGTGTAGAGCCCCCGCGAGCACTCAGAAGTGCCGCAACACGACATGGCATGCAGTCAACTAATGTCTGAGTAGTCTTGGGGGGAACTGACACCATGAATCTTGCAGGGCTGTCCATAAATCCGTAAGAGTAATAGAGGTTGGAGAGCTCTTCTGAAAAGCACGTTGCAAGACGTCTCAGATACGCTCAATAATGTTCATGTCTGGGGAGTTTGGTTGCCAGCGAAAGTCTTTAGCCGGCCGGTGTGGCCGTGCGGTTCTAGGCGCATCAGTCTGGAACCGCTTGACCGCTACGGACGCAGGTTCGAATCCTGCTTCGGGCATGTATGTGTGTGATGTCCTTGGGTTACTTAGGTTTAAGTAGTTCTAAGTTCTAGGTGGCTGATGACCACAGATGTTAAGTCCCATAGTGCTCAGAGCCATTTTTTTTTAAGTGTTTAAACTCAGAAAAGCCATTCTGTAGCAATTCTGGCTGTGTGGACGGTTGCATTGTCCTGCTGGAATTGCCCAAATCCGTCGGAAAGCACAGTAGACATGAATGTACGCAGATGGTCAGACAGGATGCTTATGTACGCGTCATCTATCAGACGTATAAAGGATCCCATATCACTCTAACTGCACGCGCCCCACACCATTTAGAGCCTCCGTCATCTTAAACAGTCACCTGCTGACATGCAGGGTCCATACATTCGTGAGGTTGTCTCCATACCCGTACATGTCCACCTGCTCCATTGAATTTGAAACGAGGCTCGTTCGACCAGGAAACATTTTTCCAGTCCTCAACAATCCAATGTCGCTGTTGACGGGCCAATGCCAGGAGTAAAGTTTTGTGTCGTGCAGTAATCAATAGTACACGAGTGGGCCTTCGGATCCGATACCCCGTATCGATGATATTTCGTTGAATGGTTAGCACGCGGACAACTGTTGACGTCCCAGCATTGAAATCTGCAGCCATTTGCGGAAGGGTCGCACTTCCGTCACGTTGAACGATTTTCTTCAGTCGTCGTTGGTCCCATTCTTGCAGAATGTTTTTTCGACCGCAGCAATGTCGGAGATTTGAAATGGTCGTGTCGGAAAATCCCCACTTTATCGTTACCTCGGAGACGATGTGTTCCATCGCTCGTGCACCGACTATAACACCACATTCAAACGCACTTAAATCTTGATAACCTGCCATTGTAGCAGCAGTAACCAATCTAACAACTGCGCCAGTCACTTGTTGTCTTATATGGGCGTTACCGACCGCAGCGCCTTATTCTGCCTGTTTACATAACTCCGTATTTGAATACACATGCCTACACAAGTTTCTTTGCCGCTTCAGTGTATGACAGAAACATGAGTTTTCACACTATTCTCGATTCTTGTCTTTAGATGTTCAATTTCAAAAACATGTTTATGCAAAGTTTCAAGTTGAAATTAGTCTGATGCCTCATCAAATTTTTAGCATTCGTATAGGATGTCACTCAACTTTATAGAGTAGAAACAACAGCAGGAAAACGCCCTTAGAAAGTATGATCTAAAGTTATTTCGTTCTTTTATTAGTGCGTATTAACGAAAAGAAGGTAACAGTAAAGTCGACAACAGTTTTAAAAAGTTGTTAACAAAATCCATCTTACAGGTTACACATGGAAAATTTATTATAACAATAAATGACTACATGTAGCCGATTCACAATTTACCAAAGAATAACATGCTGTAAATTTGGATTCTAAACGATACTTATTAGGAAACGACGTGGGACCTAGAGAAGATAACACACACGTGAACGAAATGTTTTATTCCACATGACTGAACAATTTCAACTTCTTATTCACATTCAGGTAAACATGTACTAGGGAATGTTTGTATATATAGCAGCAAAAATTAGTACATTAACAAGAAATGAAACGCGAGAGAATACTATGAGAAATTCGGAATTCAGTTGAAACGTCCCCTTTGAACAGTTTATACAAGACTGTGCTTAAACTGACACACAATATTTTGTTAGCGCAACGCAATCTGACTTTCAAAATTCCCTACAAAAGAATGGCCCTGACTAACATTAAACTATACCTTTCACAAATCACTTACCTCACAAAAATCTTCGCTGCTCAAGCTACTGCAATACAGCGAGCGCCACTACTGCCAGCTAAATAAAAGATTCAAACTATGGAAGGCACTAACTACTGATAGGGATAGTTAGCAAATGAAAGATATTAATAGAGAACAAACAATGTATTTACCTTGATATCATCATATATAAATATAGCAGTTCATGACAAATTTCAAAACTCCGCCATCTCTCTCCCCACATCCACCACTGCTGGCGGCTCACCTCCAACTGCCTAACGCTACGCGCTGTTCACATCCAGCTGCCGAACACTACAATGGCGAGTATTACAACAATGCAAAGCAGCCACAGACTGCACACAGCACAGCCAGTGATTTTCATACAGAGGTGGCGTTACCAATAAAAAACCTAAACAGCCTACTTACATAGAGAAAACATAAACAGCCTACTTACATAGAGAAAACATAAACAGCCTACTTACATAGAGAAAACATAAACAGCCTACTTACACAGTAAATGAGACTAAAAAGCATATTTCGGATTACAGCGTGCTTTCGTAAGTCCAAATTCTCAAGCAAGCATCTGGTTTTCAGTGTTGTCAATTTTCTTCGAGTGTTCCGCCATGATTCGATTTCTGTTAAGGCAATATGTACGAGTAAGTTGAAGTAGGCGCGTGAAATTGAGTGGCTGGAAAGAATTTGTTTCAGATCAATTGACAGCCTTAGCGGCAAAGAATAGTCAATGTTCGTTGCTCAAATTGTGGCTTTGGACCCAAGCAAGGGAAAAAAGCAGATTCATACCATTCAGTCTGATGTAGCAAGTCGACAAGAATAACTTTCCGCAAGGCGATTAATACTTTCTCTGATAATAACACTAAAATAAAATAAAATCAGAAAATTAAAGCACGTTACTGTACTAATAACCTATTACTTTAACCTAACCTGTTATGTGGACTTATTTAAATTTGCCTAACATCTCACAGTCACAGAAGTTTGTGGGGTGTGCTCCCTGACTGTATACATAAAGCATTGCACATGAGCGGCCTTGGTGTTTGTAGACTGGAAAAATTTCTTCTGGACGCTTCTTGTTGGCTTAAAATCACGCGTGACCGATGTTTGAACATCTTCCAGCCTCGTATCAAACGGTACAGTACCCGGGTCGACCGCACTTTTCGCTCTGCGCATGCGCGTAGCTGTTGGAAAGAGCTGCTTGAACAAACCTACAGATGTTTCTGCAAGAAGCTAAGCTCTCTACTGTGTAAGGATTTTCTAAGGACGTATGGCCTATATCTTGTTTATTTGGGATTGTTTGGCTCGTTCTTATACGATTTTTGTTGTTCTGGTCGGTAGTTGTTCCTCGTAGTTTCCGTGACGTATAGTTTGCCTGTGTGACGCATCTGATTTAGAGAACTTTCCAGGCGGACCGAGCTCGAACGCAAGAATTGTCCGCACGAGAGCGCAGAGTACTTTCTGCCATTGCAATAGCATTGTCGCAGCCTCAGACAGACAATGAGCGGGAATCTTAATAGCAAGTGCCCCGTTGCGGCTGGGAGCTTACATAGAAGTTTTATTACATACAAAGGGCGCCAACCGAAACTTTAACGGAAGCCTTTCTGAAACGAGTGCGTTAATTATCATGAACAAGAATCGTCAGTACGAGTGACACTGGTAAGGTCATTAATCACATATCTGCAACTGCAAAGTTGAGATAAAAGCTTAAGGATTCCATTATGACTGCGCAATCTTCCTATCACTTGGTTTAGTAACGTCTGCTTGCACACAGTCAAATTATAAACTGAAAGTCACAGGCTGTGTAATGTGGACTTACGAACTATGATTGTTGCACGTTTGACAGAGGAAGTGCAGTTTGTCGTTGTCTGTAAATAGCTGAAGTGCACTTTCGAAAACGTTAGCATTCTACCACTAACTCAGGACACCACTTCACCGACATATTTCATCTCCGACTATCAAAAATACATCGTATGTGCATGCTGTTTTTAACGAGAGATCAGTTAAGAGTGAAACTCGATGCTGATACGTAGTCCACAATTCTAGAACAGCAACCAGAAGCTCACTTAATACTCACGCGACCAACGATTTATCGTCAGCAGTGTTAAATGCCCGAAACTCAATCTATTTTGTAAACTAGAAAGACTGCAGCAGCACACTTATGTTCTACATAACCTGTTGTCGATAAACACGCACAACGTTTTTCTTCTTTTTCCTCCTGAAAATAGCACATCGTCGAATAAAAAAATTTCCTACATCTTTCCCTAAGTTTATTGCTTATGTAATGAGTTACAAATTTTATACTGCTTTGAAACGCAAAAAAACTAAGTACAGATTCCCTATCATTATACAGGTAATTATGCTATTCTACCCCCGCTTCATTACCCATTTTCGGTAGCCAACCCGTAAAGTGCTCAGTCGTATTGGAAAACCAAAAACTCAGCTATTTCGAAGGCACTGCAGTTTATGTGCCTTTAGCTCGTAGTGTAATACTGGAACTGGGTACCCGTCCCAAAATAAGCACGGTTCTGGGTGGTGGCTGAGGTTTACCTCTCCAGCAGAGCGAAGTGTGGCACGCTGGTCAGCCGAGAACATTCACGCTGCTACGCTGCTGGCCGCAAAAACTGCAACGCCACGAAGGCGTCATGCATCAGAGTCAAACTCTCATGGCGTGTATTACACTTTTGGATATGCAAATTACGTTCCTGCGTAACCGTACAAAGCGGGTAACAGTAATACTACCTACATTAAGTTTATAAGAAAAGATTACGCAATGGGTTCCTCAGTCACAAACAACGTTTGAAAGTTGCTTGTTTGTGAGAAAAAGTCTTTTTTCGTGACCATAGGAAAGAGAAACGTCTAACAGCACATGTCGAAATTCGACAGCGGCAGGATCTTTCCATTGTATTGCTGCTCGCGGTGGTCGGTATTCCACGGCTGTCAGGCAAATGTGCAACCACAAGGCTTACGAGAGTCGTATTCAGAGCTATGCAGTACCTCAATGGCCACCCCCGATTAGCGTCCGAGAAGACAGTCGTATTGTTAGCTCGGCCGGCAGGAAAACGATACGGACAGCGCAACGACGTCTGGAGCGCCACAGATTGTCATAAAGAACACAGGAGTCTCACCAGGTCGTCTTTTCAGACGACGCTTCTTTGTGCAGGACCACGACGAGGAACCTGTGTGTAGAGGCTCAGAGCAGCCAATCGTATTCATTGTCACAGCAACCCAGCACAGGGGGTGATGGTTTGCAGTACCAATGGGGACACACTAGACTCGCACTCGGGAGGACGATGGTTCAAACACGCGCCCGGACATCCTGATTTAGGTTTTCAGTAATTTCCCTAAATCCCTTCAGGCAAGTGCCGGGATGGTTCATTTGAAAGTGCACGGCCGACTTCCTTCCCGATCCTTCCCTAATCCTATTGGACTGCCGGCCGCGGTGGTCTAGCGGTTCTGGGCGCGTAGTCGGGAGCCGCGCGACTGCTGCGGTCGCAGGTTCGAGTCCTGCCTCGGGCATGGATGTGTGTGATGTCCTTAGGTTAGTTCGGTTTAAGTAGTTCTAAGTTCTAGGGGACTGATGACCACAGATGTTAAGTCCCATAGTGCTCAGAGCCAACCTATTGGACTGATGGCTTCGCTGTTTGGTTCCCTCCCCCAAATCAACCAACCAACCAACGGGGACACGACAGAATCATCTGTGGTTCGCATAGCATGTAATGTAAATGGCAGCCGTTTATCACAAGTTAACTGCGTGTTCACCACGCTGTCCAGGTCTTGTTAGACCGTTGCACTGCACAGCTCGTTCTCCTGATCTCTCAGCACTAAAAGCATCTTATCACAGCTTCCCGAAAGAATGGCACTTGCTAGCCGCTACGACTAATCCGCTGTGCCGCTGAGCTGATGCAGTTTGGAACGACGTACCCGTGTCTGTCATCCGAGCTCAGGATGACTTGATGCAAAGTCGAGTTAGAACCATTGTTGCTGACAGATGTGGAAGCTCAAGTAGTTTTCCTATTATACTGTATACGTACAATTAATCAAATTTCTTTCGATGTCCCTCCTGGTGTTGCATTTTAGTGAGTAGAGACGTAGAAACACTATTGTATTCTGCTATCCCTGGATAGGATACCTGTTGATAAAACCATCGTGTTCGTCTCAAGACAGACGGCGAATGGAATTACATACACTTGTACTTCAATGGTCTGATGACATTAACTGACAAAGTAGCAGTGCTATAAACAACACGAATCTATTAATACCAGTTTCTTCCTAAGTTAACATCCACCGGTCGTCAAACATTAATTTTTCATTAACAAAAAGTCTTCAGAATTGATGTCATGTAATAGGGCAAAAACATTAATTACGTTTCTACGTTCGTATGTCATCTCAACCCTGGATTGCCGATATACGGATTGCTTACCTACGTTTAAAATTTGAAAGCAATCATGTTCCGGATTCCATATTAATGTTGATACATGCTGCGAATCGTGCTACCCTGAGCGCGTCATCGATCTAAGCAATATTAATCCAATGCAGCATGTAAACATAATCCTAAACTTCGACAGAGATACGTACAGTCTTATGAGAAATCCTCTTCCATGTTCTGTTTGGGCCACGGTTGAGTGAATAATTATCATCAAAATCCATAGTTCAGAAATTCTGGTTTTAGAAACAACCTGTATTTGTAACATGACGTGAAGTGTGAATCGTAATCTTGGTGACTGATTTCAGATTATATCCAGAAGGAGTTCTCTACAGTTCCGCACTGGTGCCTAGTGAAAAAGAGTAAAAAAGGAGCGTGCGGATTATCTGACGAGTTGTGCGGGGATATTTGTAAGCAGCATATTTAAGGTGTACCGGCAAGAGAAAGTCAAACAGTCAGCATAAATTAGGAGACAGGAGGATCCAAACCCTTTCAAAATCACTTGTTCATGTAGAAACCGGCCCAAGAAGGTCACGGTGGTGCTGGCTGAATGAGCTGTGATATTCTTCTGTTGGGACACTGTGCTGTAGCTGGTCCTCAAGTCTAGCATTTATAAACTACTACACCATCTCTACGAAGCGCAAACTATTCATTGTACCATGAGAGAACGTGATTCAGGTTCGCCTATTTGGCATTGTGCTCTAGACACCAACTTGTCGTGCGTGCACAAGGGGCTCGTCCGGTTCCTGTGGATTGTCTGTAGGCCAAAGACACTCACATATGAATGAGCCATGTCCCTTCAGACCAAAGTCAGTCGTCGTGTTCTTCCAGAGCTGACGTTACAGATGACGTGAACCACTGACAGAAAGCTGCAAGTTTTCCATTGTTTTTGGGTTACAGCTCAAGACGATAACGAGTTTTATAAGGATGAATCTTCAGTCACTTCCGCTGTGCCATGCGGTCACTACGAATGTGAGCTCAGACTGTCTAGACAAGCGTGCAGGTTGCACATTTATCAGCTTCTTACTTTCAGTCAACCAATTTTGGACGTACCATTGTATACACGGCTGGCCATTAAAGTTCCAACGCCATGGTGGTGACAAGTTAGGAACAATAAATTCGCAAGGAACGCAATGCGTGCTAGGATATGCAAATAATTAGCAATTCAGAGCAACCACAGGAAACAGGGATGAGTAACGTCTTACTAGGAGTGGCATTCAATAGATAATGGAACACTTTTTTTCTGAAAACAGGTTGGTTTTATTCAAGATTGTAATGTATCATATAATTTCCCACTCTTTTGGCTATAGAACCCTGTTTTTCAACATAATCACCGATCAATGTGACGGCCTTATGCCTCCTTACTAGGAGGGCCTCTATGCCCGCGTGGTACCACTATACTCGTCGAAGTTGGAGCCAGTGTATTGTTGCATCAGTAACCACCTCAACGTCCACGTACTGCTTCCCAGATAGATAGATGTCGCAAGGTACGAGAGCCGTTCTGTAGGGTGGATAATGGATAAGGGTCCAATGAAGTTTTGTGAGCACCTCTCGGATGCGCAGGCTTATGTGAGGCCTTGTGTTGTCATGAACAAGAAGTTCGTTTGCATTTATGTGGTGATGTGTGAGAGTTTCCGCACGTTCCAATACTACAGGAGTTACGGCAGTGAGTGGCCGGCAGGCACGCGGGAGATCGGACAGGTTTGAACGACCTTTTAGCGATGATGACAAACGACTCACAATCCTTTTATCCACTGTCTGGTCTCCGTTGACATTCTGAAAGCGCCTATGAATGTCTGCGATGCTCTGGTTTTCCGTCAAAAGAAACTCTGTGCTTGGATCGCACCTCCGTTAAAGACGCGATTCTGAAGGGTACGTATAGCGCTGGCACCTATCAGAACATCATGAGAATACAGGAGATGAAGCGGGAATATTCCACGATGTCCCACAACCAGTTCCGCACTTTTTCAACCGAAATTGGGCGAGGAAAGAAAAGTCACGCTACTTATTGAACTCCCCTCGTATAGTCCTCTAGCCTAACAACGGTTCCATGGAATTCTACAACGATCTTTGATCTGGTTTGATGCGATTGATAGAAATTTCAGAACTGCTTCTCTTTCTGAATGAATTTCATGGCCATGATCCTTGTAACAGCTACGTATGTTCTCCTGTGCGGATGTTCTGCTAGTGACTAGTACGTTTCTCCGCCTGGAAAACCGTAGCCAGCTTCCCTGGAGAGACTGTGTTCTCTAGTCCTTTACCCCGGCTCCAGCATCTTCGTCTGTTTGTGACCCACCAGAAAACCAGACTATGTCACCTGAACGGTATCGCAGTTCTTCCTTCCACTTCGTACTACATTGTATATGGACAATGAGTGAAAATTTCGTTAGTTGCTAGTCTTCATGGTGTTGCGATTTTAATGGCCAGAGGTCTATATATACCACTAAAAATGTTGTCACTTTTGCGAAATCCTGTAATTGTGCCCCACTGCGAAGGATAAGTTTTAAATCTCACTGAAAGATGCCTAAAAACTTCCTCTGTAATAGTACAAAAGAGTAGCGTCCTACGACGTCATTCTTTGAATGGATGACGATTCAAACAGCAAGATGACGAATCGTGAGAATAAAAGAAGAGGCCACGGCTCAGAAGATCATATGAGGTGTAAGATGGGTTAATGACGCCGAAATGGTACCAAATTTCTCCACACTTCTGCCCAACGCCTTGACGTACATCTCACACAACTCGAAGGTAGTTAACCTCCTCTTACCCACATTTCACCTTTTCTTTGGACGCCTCTTCAGTGGAGGTCAGAACCGAGACAAGATTTCAGCCACAACGCTGCGAAGAAACCACACGAAAAGATGTCAGGGGATGACATAAAAGAGATCAATAAAACCACCCCTTCCCTTGGGACATTGATTACCACACATTTCACGATCGAAAACGTCAGTTCACAGTGCGATGAGAGACAGTGCGACATGCTTGAAACGTTAGACGCTGCTGACACCCTCTGGACGCTACTCTAAGAACATCGTGGAGCTGCGACCCCACTGCAGGTGATCTTATCCCTTTGGTATTAGTGCAACCGCAATTTTTTGCTCCGGTATATGGGTAGAACCACTAGGGACCATTCAAAAGCATTCACAATATGTGACATGATCTGAAACAGCAACGGTGTTTATGCTTTTTCAATCCACCTGTTTCGCGCCTTCCTGTGGCGTGACACAGAGGGATTCTGAGCAGTACCTCGCGGCTACTCTAGTGCCCGAGGACAGGCAATAACTCTTAAGGGGTGTCGAGGGGTTGCCCGCCCCCAGACGGTAGAGCAGCGGTAAGGCACCGTTCAGCTGTCTGGTTGTCGAAGCCTTGCTCACCAAGATCGTGTGGTAGGCACTGAGGGTATTGCCGAACTGAGAGGGGAGGGACCTTTTCCCGTTTTATTCACACACATGTGAATGTTGCATGCCCCCATGAACACGCCACAGGACGGTGCAAAACAGGGGGGTTGAAAACGCATAAACGTCCTTTGCTGCTTAAGATAACGTCGAATGCTTTTGAATCATACCTATCTGTTCCACCGCATATACTAGGAAAAAACATTGCAGTCGCACCATGTACCAAAGTGATCAGGTCACGTTCAATGCGGTTGCAGCCCTACAATGTTCATGGAATAGCGTCATTTCGACCAGTAAGTGTGAGCAATGTCGAACATAGTCACGACAGTCGTACTGTTCCTATCCGCACTGTGAACTTTTCGTTTTCGACCGCGAAATGTTTCGGAATCAACGTCCTAAGCGAAGGGGTTGGTTCATTGACGCCCCTGAGTGCTTTTTTTGTCGATTCTCAGTTGAGCTGTGTCCGAAATGTGTTTCTCAAGCTCACATAGGAAAACTGGGTGATTTCACTTGTAGGGGTCGCGGTTCTGACCTCCGTCGCAGAAACATCACAGAGGCGCCAGGACAAGTCAACGGGGCCAGGTGGCTGTGTGTACTGCAACCGCAGCTCAGGGGGCGATCCGGCACTGGACTCCACGTCGCGCAGCCCGCACGCCAATCAATAGTTGTGGTGCTGCCGCTGGTGTTTGCCTACCGGGCGAAAGTTTTCCCCGCGGGTCCAGTAGGCCCACCGGCCTGTTGACTCTCCCGGATCAGCGCGCTGGCGGGATGACGCCGCGCACAGCCTGGCTGCAAACATCGTCCCCCCCCCCCCCCACCACCAAACCTACCTAACCCTCTCCCTCCCCCCCCCCTCCCCACATACACGCAAGTCTGGTCTCACCCGCCGCCAGGCGAGAGGAACGTCAACATCTTAATACCTCAGCTTCCATCAGCAGTGCCGCATGGCTGCTGTGGAAGTTGAAGGCTGTTGTACGGGATTATATTAAGTGGCCCTTGCACGTGCAGTCATCAATGCTTGCTAATTCGGAAATAGAAAAATAGAATTTTTTGACAGTTCCTCTTGTTGTCGATTCCCCTGAAAAAAAAAGCCCTTGATGTACCGAATAAATTCAGTACCCGCTATAAATCGAAGCGATTGTCGTGGCAGACCGCCCCACAAATGCTTTACAGCTATAAATCAGCGGCTGCCTTACGCTGGGCAATCGTATAGTTTTGTCAGTTGGTCAGACCTTTCTTTTGTATCTGAACTCTTCATAAAAGACCTTTGTTCCACACGAATACATAATTTAGTACAGTATATAAATCAGTTTCCGAAAGTGACTAGAAACACGTACATTTGCTTAACTTTCGCAAAAAAATAGGCATGTTAATGAGTCCGTGGAATGAATATTATATATGGTGTTTGGAAATTCCCATTACAATCTTCTAGGACTTGTAGAGGAGAGTGGGTATATAACAGTTTGAACAGAAGCCCATGGACTGTTTCAGTGTTGATGTTTAATGCTACCACGTCTGATTCGGAGAAGAGAAAAGTCTCACAAGTTGCTTGTCCTGATAGGCAAAATAAGACAGGATGACGTGGGGTCGTACACAAAGTTAAATTTACGAGATTCCTGTAGAAACAGAGGAAGGTCTGCTAGCATGAATACTGGTCGCTGCTCTAGAAATTAAAGTGGAACCAGGTGAAATGGACAGTGTGTTCCGCAACATGCTTCATAGTTACAATGTCTGTAAAAACGTTAGTGGTCGCCACAACAAACCGCTGTTTTAATTAATCAGTACTGTTCTGTACGAACACTATGCTGGGTTCTTGTTTGTTTTTGAATAATGTAAAACATAACGTCTAAGTACTAACACAAACAAATATACATAAGCAATAAATGGATGCTTCGTTATGTTTCGTTTCGAATTGTTACATAATAATTGTACTGCGTCAAGCCTAATTCAGTTCCTCAAGTAGAAGTTGATGATTTAAACATCTGAACTGAAACCGTCGTAGAAGGGAAACGGTAGGTTTTCGGATGTTTTCTGTCGTCAATTCTGGAGCAGAAGCATGTATTACTGAAGACACATTCCTGGGGTTACACGCTTTAAAAAAGTCCGCCATTCGTTGTTTATCTGGGTACTAAAAGGTTCCGCGCAGTGAAGGAACAACCACTAAATGTTTCAAAAAGAAGCAGTTTCGTTTTTAAGAATTATTATTATTGTTAATCGTATGTCAATTACACATCACTTAAGAAATAGAAATAAAAGGTTACAAAATTTGCAGACATTTTTTTGATATAATTGATGACATCTGCTGTAGTATCCAAGAAATACGACTCGTTTCGAGGGCATGAAGTTTGACTGCCTGTCTTGGAAAGACATTGGTGTATTCTGCAGTGGCAATCTTCACTTATGTGCGTAGTAGGTCGCCGCATCTCCCTTGATTGGTCGGAATCCTTTTGAGTGTACTCCACGTTCTACGGCGTACATCAAGTTCCCACGGTTTGTTGTTGAACTGGGGAAAGCTTTCAAGCTGTAGTGCAATCCTGAGTCGTACTTCGCGGAGACTGTAGTTTTAGCGCAGCAGGTAATTACGTGTTCTGTGTGGGGATGTCTGGAGCAGAGCCTATTGGTTCAAATGGTTCAATGGCTCTGAGCACTATGGGACTTAACATCTGAGGTCATCAGTCTCCTAGAACGTAGAACTACTTAAACCTAACTAACCTAAGGACATCACATACATCCATGCCCGAGGCAGGATTCGAACCTGCGACCGTAGCGGTGGTGCGGTTCCAGACTGAAGCGCCTAGAGCCGTTCGGGCACACCGATCGGTGCAGAGTCTATTGTCTGAGGTACAGATATGTATATCCTCATAGACTGGCAGCTGCGGGTGCTTGTAGATTTTCTTATACTCTCTAGAAGACTTGTGGGGATATTAAGAACATTTACTACAGCTCGTTCAGCATGGAAAAATGAATGAAAATTAAGTCGTGTATGTCTTCCCTCTGAAATTTTAAAATAAATGAAAGATAAATAATAAGCTAAAAGTCAACGTTTGAGTACTAGTTTGCACTTTCTGTTTCACTTTATAAATAAATAAATAAGCTTACACAACACTGGACTAATGAATACTTGAATATTCCTTGTCAGTCTGGGATCCACACAACATATCTTTGATAAAGAACACAGAAAAGTTTCAAAGACGTTCAGCACGTGTTATTAAAAGTTCATTTAGCAAGTGTGTCATGGAAATGCTCTTCCCACTCCAGTACCAGTTGCTAGAAGAGAGGCGTCGCGCATCACATTGTGGTTCACTGTAAAATTTTCGAAAGTGTATCTTCCTAGCAGAGTCAACTAATATATTGTTTCCTTTTACGTATAAATCGCTAAAAGGTAAACAGAGCAAAGTTAAAGATATTCGAGCTCAGTGGGACATGAGCGTACCTTCCTTTTGGCCCTGGGGTGGGGGTTTGTTTTTCCCTGCACACTGCACGAAGACACCTACACGAAACATTAGATGCATTTCGTGGGTAGCGGAATCATCCGCAGGAGATCCTGCTTTATAGATAATCAAATAAATAAACGTAAACATAAAATTGCATTTATTTGATTAAAATTGCTTGATTAATTTTCTAAGATCTTCAGCAAAACAATTTACGATGACTCCCATGAAAGAATAAGCAATACTGATCACAAGTTTTTTTTATGTACACTGGGAATACAAAGCCCATTTAACCTGCCTTTCATCATCTTTGATCTTAGCCATGTTTTTACGCGTCTGACTGAATGACCTTTCAGTAATTTTAGCCGTGGAATAAGGCATTTCCACTAAAATTTCTAGGGCTGTTTTCACAGTTGGATAAAAAGATTCTGCTTGTTGGACTGATTTTTTATCTCCAAGTTTCCAATCCCTCCAACTTGTTTATCCAAAATTGCGACATAGTTGGGTTTCTTATGTGAGCCCTTCTAATTCATAAAATTTATATACTTCCTCCATACATCTTGTTTTTAATTTTGGAGGTGTAATTTTTATTATGTGAACAGGGTGTAACAATGAACGAGCAAACGCTGGTGATTGGTTTTCTGCGAACCTCGCCTCTAATGTTGATGATAACGAATCGAAATAGGTCACGCATAGCGAGCGGCGAAAACAGTCGCTTAACGATCCAGTTGGCAGCTTTCTGTCCTTGGAAGACGCAGCTCTATGTTCAAAGCCTTAGCAATTTCATTAGCTGATTTTAATAATTCATCACTTCCTATTTCGGCAGAACGCCTCTGTTCTGCGCCTGTAGTTTGGATGTACTCTGCACACCCAATTACGTACGGGGTTTTAGACTGCAATTTGTTTGCGACCGGTTGCAGCAGGAAATTATACTTGTCTATAATACACATAGTCAATATGAATGTTATTATTCCAACTACAGATAACAAATGGAAAGCTACTTCTCTTATCCCAGAATTCCCTTCCTGAGAAAGCTTTTCCAAACCTTCCACAATTTCCACAATTTTAAACACAGAAAAATTTTTGTACTTATGAGACCACGTTGTTTCACACATTAATGGTATTTTCGGTGCATATTTTTGACGCAGAACTGATTTCCAGAAAAATTTACCGTACCTTTTACAGTTCCAAAGTAGTTTCGGATCTGAAGAATAATTTTTAAGTCTTTTAGTACAAGGTGTACTTTGTGGCAGGCTCGGTGAAAATATAAATCCTTTTTATATGTTTCTCTCAATACCTTTTTGACACCGCCATCTTTTCTCGCCATTGTAACATATTCGTCGTAGCCTAGTATCACACATTTGTTAACATCAATATTTAATGCATTGATGAATCCATTAATTTCAGCAGGTATGGTTTCGGCATCGATTTGTTCTAACTCGAAGAAACCGATAAATTTTTTCTTAACTTCTCCTTTTCATCTAAAATCTAAGACCTATTGATAGTTGTTCCTTTCCTGATGTATCAGCTGACTTATCAATCAAAATGCTGTAGGCACTTGCGGCTTTGACGTATTGACCAATTTTTCTCTCATTAAGGCGCCCCAAAAGCTTAAAATCTCGTTTTGTATTTTTGCAGTAGAATAATGAGCATGTATGTCCTTTTTGTGAGATTTTGTTCAATAAGCGCCCTATTTCAATTCCCCATTTAAATTTATTATTTTCTCAATGGGAAATCGTGAGTTACGCAAATGATAATTGTACTGACTAAAGATTGTAATGCATTTCAGTCATCATCAACAATTTCTGCGTGGCCTGTTTGCATTTCAACCTGTAAATTTGTTTTACCATTGCCAAAATGTTGGCAGGGGCACAAGACTCTCTGAGCCCTTGACTATCTGCATTTGCTTTAGGATAATAGTGTATATTTTTATACTTGGTGAATGGTGTGACAATCACAGATCCCTATACACGACGTACAAGTTTGGGCAGAAATAAAACGCAAAAGAAACAAAACGCATCCTTCAGTCTCTTTGAGTAAGAAAGCCAAGGCTCGTACATTTCAAACCAACTGTGATCAAATTTGTTTCTCAAATGCGTAGCATCAACAGCAAAATCGTAATTTTCTGAAGGTACCCAGCATCGCTTTAACATTTCCATTCGGTTTTCGGTATTCGTTACAAAAGATCGTCCAGACCACCTTCCGACAGTGACGTATACAGAAAAACCTCAAGGAAGGGGCGTTAAACATATCTTCAGCTATCTTAATATTTCTGCTTCTGAAGGTAAACTAGCTTCCTATTTGGCGAGTAGTCCGTATTTATAACGCTTCGTATCGACGGTTCTCTATACAAGAAAACGGTAGAATATTCGCGACTTTTCTCGAAGAAATGCCAGACAGAATAACGTATCGAGATCACTAGAATGGCCGCGATTTTTCTCGTAAGCGCCGGTCCCTGTGGCCGAGCGGTTCTAGGCGCTTCAGTCTGGAACCGTGCGACCGCTACGGTCGCAGGTTCGAATCCTGCCTCGGCCATGGATGTGTCCTTAGATTGGTTAGGTTTAAGCAGTTCTAAGTTCTAAGGGACTGATGACCTCAGTTGTTAGGTCCCATAGTGCTCAGACCCATTTGAACCATTTTTTTTCTCGTCGGTATGTGTTAGTTATCTATGTGCCAGATAGAAACGTATAAAATACGATGATGCGGCCGCGCGTGCTACACAGGAAAAGTACAGCTACTCGATAACTCGATTCAGTCGAGTCGACTGACGAAAGAAACGAACGAATTGTGTGCCGGTTGACTGGCGGGGGCGGCGCGGGTGGCAATGCGGGCGGCCCCGCAAGAGCCACTGCCTCCCGATATCAGTTTCATGACAGTGATGTCCTTCTTCCAGAATGGCTGTAGACTCAGATGCCCGAAATTCGGAAGCTACCTTGTCACTAATATTACAAGAATTTATGGATTCCGATCCCGATCATTCTAGTAGGTTCATCAGTGAGCTACACAACTTTTTGTTGCTCTTGTCTCTTCGACGATCATAATAAGATTTCGTAACTGGCGCTGGATCCACCTCACTAGATTTACTGTCACTTAAATTACTCCCTTTACAAGTTATTTCCCCTTTTTTTGGATTTTCGGCTATAAAGCCTTAAATCATCTTTGAATTATAGTCTGCCCAACTGAAATGAGGCTTAATTGATAATGTAATTTGCTTTCACATTCTCAGTTATCATTGTTTTTGAGCGACTTCAAAAAAGGAGTCTTTATTTATTCGACCCCTATATACGTAGGTACGTAATAAGTAGGCCACGATTTTCTAAAAAAACAATAAATTGATTATATTTACGCACTGCACATATTTGTTAGCACCCCTCTGGCAAGTGTAGAGCGCAAGAGTAGTGTCATAGCTAAGTTACTGTGCGACGCGGTTATCGTGTAGTGTTGATGCCGTAGTCGCAACACGCATTTCTTAAGTTATTGTGGTGTAACTGAAAATGTCTGGCACGCAGTTTATATAAATTTCATTTCAGTTTTCACAGCTTAATATTAATGTTTATCTAAAAGGTTACGGTTTTCGGTCTCGTATGTCGTGCCGGGAGGGCAATAACCAACCGCATCGGGTCGTTTACAGGAACATAACGTGGACTGGGCTGACTCTGATTAATAGTTCCAAGTGGAAGAAACGTGTATGATTTGGCTGTTTGAGTATCACGAGCGTAGGTACTTTATCGTTTCGGATATTGCACACTGACGTCTTGAAACATCGGCGTCAACATTCGCCCGTGAAATAAACGAAGGAATAGTTTAGTACTGACTGGAAGAACTATGGTTTTCGTTGCCTCACAAAGTACATTTTGAATAGCGAAATTCATGTGTGTTACGTGTTGCATATAGCTGAATTGGATAATATTACTTCAACTATATCTTTAGTATGTCACAATGGATTACGCGGTTGGAATGCAAATACCAACTACATCAGTTGTGGAATAATGTTAAGGTGAACAGTGCAGCCCAATCCCGTGTCTGTGTTTAATGGAAGATGCTAAACTCTATCAGATTAAGATGGCATTGCTTGTGTGAGTGTCTCCGCACCCTGTTAGATAATAACAATAACAATTGCCGGCCGCGGTGGCCGTGCAGTTATAGGCGCTGCAGTCCGGAACCGCGAAGCCGCTACGGTCGCAGGTTCGAATCCTGCCTCGGGCATGAATGTGTGTGATGTCCTTAGGTTAGTTAGGTTTAAGTAGTTCTAAGTTCTAGGGGACTGATGCCTAAGACGTTAAGTTCCATAGTGCTTAGAGCCATTTGAACAATAACAATTAATAATACTAGTAAAGTAGAGAAGAGGAACCTCCACGGGAATACCAGGAAAGTGGGGTTGAGATCGTTAAATATCCAGTCCTCGTTCTCGTGTTTAGGGAGGACAGCGGCAACAGAGTCGGTAATCTTATGTAAGGTACCGATGGCAGTTGAGGAAAACCTACTGGCGCTTCCCAAGGATGATGTAGAATAGATGAAATCAGCTGTGGGAAAACTAAATGTGTTATATGAACATCGAGGAACGGGAGAAGGCGAACAGGATACATGAGTATCATGTAATGACCAGGGCAATACATGTACACAATCGCACAATGATAGAGGGTGTGATGACTAATGCTGGAATCGAGAAGATGACAGAGGATTTGAACACAGTTTTTGAGTTAGCAGAACCTAACGAAAACAATGTGGCGGTTACGGCTACCACAACATGGAGCACATAACAATTCAGGAAGTCGAGTCGGATGATAGGTGACAAAATGTAGGCAAAGACCATGACGTGTTGCGGCGTAATGGAAGTACAGCTACACGTAACAAAGGGCCAGCAGTCATGTCAGTATGCAAGACAGGAGGCATGACTGGTATGATATGATTTGATGTGGGAGAATTATAATGAGCCCTATGAAATTATACAGTCTGTAGTAGAAGCAGATATTTTTGGCGCCTAGACAGATGCATTCATCGACTCAGCAAGCCAAGTCAATGCTGTGTGCCAGAAACTATGAACGTAATGGGTAGAGCAGGGAAGAGATATATCAAATTTTCCAGTGCGTGGAGTATGCAAAAAGCAAAATAATTGGTAGCAAATCTCAGTCACCTCCAGGCTTAATGGTGAAGATTATGATTTATCGGCAGTTGTGCTACCCAGGCTAGCTTTGGTCATAATTGTTGGTGTTGATTGGATAATGGAACAGAAAGCTCGCTATAATTTTGAGAGAGGTTGTGTAGAAGCGAGAAAGAAAGGAAAGGAAGCGGTTGTCGACTTTAAAGGAAGAATCAGTGGTAGTAAAGAGCTAGGAAACACTGAATTATGTTGTTTAACTGATCTGCAATCCGCACCACAGAGTATTACGAAGGCAAATTCGGCAGCACTATGTAGTTAGTAGTGGAGATGGGAAGGCTAGATTGACACAGCAGATCTTGAACTCGTTGTTGACCAGAAACTCCAGTACGTAGAACAACAGTACCAGGTGGAGATAAAAGGTCTACTAGAGATCCTGAAAAGTCATCAGCAGGTTTTCTCGAATGAGCGATGGGTGACAAAGCCAGCTAACCATTTTTCGTATGGCCATAACCGATGCCGCACCTAAAACGTGAAGCAGTGGGTGAGGAGATACAGAAAATGTTGAGGATTGTTCTGGACTGTGTGTAAGTCTGTGGTTGGCTACTTATGGACATTGACAGGCTCTCATTAGTAAGTACAAATTTATTGATTGTTATGTGAACAGTTTAGTGATATTTCCTTTGTATTTTTAGATATGTGTGAGGACGCTCAACTGTAGTGTTATTGTGGATAATACGAAATAGTTTCGCATACTAAGTAATCTGATATTCTGCATGTATATTGCCTATTTAATTATGTTTGCTCGATGTGTGTATTTTTTCTGTGAAAGAGACGGATGTTTGGTGTTTTAATTTTATTAGCAAGGTTCATAACATGTTGGTAATTGGAAAGTTTTCTCAAATGTAGATTAACTGATATTCCGTTTTGACATAAAAAGGTATAATTCTGATGTTCACAATATATGCAACGTGCACAGGCACACTTAAAGTTTCTGCTATTACCTAAGTTCATGCTTTCTTGTTTAATATTGGTTGAGTATGGTGCCAGAGCTACTATCCGCAGGCATAAGATACATGTATGACCAGTAGGTTAGGAGTGGGTGAGCACTGATGGGACACTGACACGCTTGTTTCATGTACGCCATGGACAGCTTAGCACGAGGCGAAGATGGCAATCTCCTCACTGGGCGTTGAGTACTGTATGCTGTGACAGCGGCAGCGTAGTTTACATCTGCAAGCTGGCTACACTGCGGTGCATCAACCCTTCACCACCTTTCTCTGTTAGTAGTAAAACTTTACTTCTGTGGCTGGCAGAGCGCTGATGTGTAGATGCATAACTTTTATTTTACTCTCCAGCGTCTACGCTGTACAAAGCGACTGCGCCTCACGTAGCGTTTATGCATCTGTATTTTCTTTTCCAGGAACCTAAATAATATTGTACTCGGCTGTTTCTATTTTTAATGCAATTATGTCCTTTGTAGCCGCTTGCACTGTAGGTGGGTTTGTGCATATATTTGATTTCCTTTGTGTGCACCGTGATATTATGTTTCTTGATGTTTGGTCTACTTGTCATGGTATGGCTATGTAGTCATCATTTAACAGTGCAGTACCTGATGGATGGAGCATCACACATGCTTACACCCGTCCCCATCTGGGCTACCGGAGGGACTTCTCTACTTGTTTCTCGTAATTTTCTTCCAAACTTCGAAAACAATATTTGTGTGAGAATGTAAGAGTACGTTGTATCGCTGACCTATCGATATTCGCCCCTCTGGCAAGCGCAGAGCGCAAGAATAGTGTCATAGCTAAGTTACCGTGGGACGTGGGTATCGTGTAGTGTTGATGTCGTGGCTGCACCAAACACTTCTCAAGTTATTGTAATGTAATTAAAAATGTTTGGCACGCAGGTTATATAAATTTTATATCAGTGTTCACAGCTTAACATTAATGTTTATCTAAAATGTGACGGTTCTCGATCTCGTGCGTCGTGCCGGAAGGTCAATAACCAACCGCTTCGGGACGGTTACGGGACTGGATTTTTTACAGGTTCCAAGTGAGTGAAACATGTATGGTTGGAATCTGTGAATTTCACGAGTGTAGGTACTATATGGTTTCGGATATGATACACCGATCTTTTGAAACATCCGCGTCGCGATTCAGTCAAGCACATGCTCCTGTAATGAATGAAGGAGTAGTTCAGTATTGACAGGAAGAACTACGGTTTTAGTTGACTTATAAAGTACATTTTGAAGAGTTAATTTCATGCCGGCCGCTGTGGCCGAGCGGCTCTAGGCGCTTCAGTCCGGAACTGCGCTACTGCTGTGGTCGCAGGTTTGAATCCTGCCTCGGGAATGGATGCGTGTGATGTTCAAAATGGTTCAAATGGCTCTGAGCTTTATGGGACTTAACATCTGAAGTCATCAGCCCCTAGACGTAGAACTACTTATACCTAACCAACCCAAGGACATCACACACATCCATGCCCGAGGCAGGATTCAAACCTGCGACAGTAGCGGTCGCGTAGTTCGAGACTGAAGCGCGTAGAACCGCTCGGCCACACCGGCCGGCGCGTTTGATGTCCTTCGGTTAGTTAGGTTTAAGTAGTTCTAAGTCTAGGGGACTGATGACCTCAGATGTTAAGTCCCATAGTGTTTAGAGCCATTTGAACCATTTGAATTTTATGTGTGTTCTCTGTTGCACGTGATTGAACTGGATAATATTACTTCAACAACAACTTAGTAAAGTCACAATGGATTACACGATTGGGATGCAAATACCCACTACATCAACTGTGGAATAATATTAACTGTGAATAGCACAGCCCATCCCCGTGTGTGTGTGTTGAACAAAATATACAGAGTTCTACCAGACCAAGTTGGCAATTTTTTGTGTGAGTAGCTCCGCACCCTGATAGATAATAATTGGTACAGGACACATCGAAGCAGGCAGTGCATGGAGAGAAGAGCAACCGCCGCAGGAAAACGAGGCGCATGGGGTTCACGCACGCGGTCGTTAAACACTGTATTTGGGTGGAGGGGGGGGGGGGGGGGGGGGGGGGCAGGTGGTACAGGTACAAAACATATACACATTTTCCCCGGGCGCGTTACAAACTAAAGAGTAATGAAGTACTTTTGAATACGTATCCAAGTGAAAATACTCTACCTATTCATAGATGGGAAAAGATTATTACGAAAAATGGCAGATGGACAATGAAATTTTATCAGATCAAGTATCAAGAACATCTAGTCTACTAACTTATACAGTTTGGTATTAAAAGTTGACATTTGAATTGTGTGGTGCTGACTTTCGTCAAAACGCAAGGTTCAGCTTTCGTTAGCCGGGCTATAGCGCAACTGCAAATATTTTACGTTGCTAAAATCAGTTCTAGTTGCATAAATCGGTACCATGAGCACAACTTTCATAGTGTCAGGTAGCTTTCTAAGCCACACATATATACGAGAAGCATTATTTCCGTTTACAAATAAGATATTAAAATTAATAATAAAAAATACTAACAAAAATTACTAATGTCCATTGTTATTCAACGTGACACACTTTATTATTCTTGAACAGAATCCACTTTTGACAACATAATACAACCGGATTTTTTAGTTTAGTTTGATATGGACGCTGAATGAATATTTTCATCTCCAACGTTTGGCTCACAAAAAACAATAGCATGTCAAATGAGCTCAAGCCACTCGCAACTCACTCCCAAACCTGCCGTTTAGAATCTCGCAGCCAAGAATACGAGCAGCTCGGCCAGATTCGTTAATCTTAGTCCGTCGTCGTCGGCACGAAGCGAGACGGTGGCTGGCGCGCGTTGCTCTTGCTTACCGTGTTTGCGTGTTGCGTGAATGGAACTGGACCGGGCGTGCAGCGCGATTTTTTCAAAAGTTCACGCATAGTATATGTAAGTAAGTCGTAACGTAACTCACATAGTGGCCACGAGAGCCTTAACAATTTTGTAACTCACATAGCTTTAATCGATAACAGCAGGCACGTAGGAATACAAAATCAAGAGGCGGAGGGCGGGTGGGGAATGGAAGTGGGGGGCGGGGCAGCTACTCGTGCCCAACCGACACCCCCGGGATAACGAGGCCGTCCAGCAGTGTTAGTGACGTCACACTAAGCGGCCCATAGCCGACGCAGCAGTCCACAGACACCTCCGTACAGACGCGCCTGGTGCTAACGATCTTCTGTCCGTCATACAGAAAGGAGCGAACTATAATTCCAACCAAAGCCCAAATTATACATATTCTTGTAAACAGCATATAGGTTCATAACGAAATACCGATTACATATACGGGCAGGAATAAGTTTCATCGATTGAGGAACTTTGCCACTATTTTATAATTGTCAGAACACTATTTAGCTTTAAAACTCGCATGCAGGCGGTGACAAATGCGAACTGACAGCAGGAATTAACATTTTCAAGCTATTACACTGAAAGTAAATTATCTTAAACACTGTCATACTATCAAAACCCTCACAACTTTCGTTTACAATAAGGTAACAAGAGTTCGCTTTATCTCATAAAACACATGGCTATTGTGAATTTACTCATATGTTCATGGTGACAGCTCTTTTCAAGAATTTTTACAAGTGTATCCCCAGTAATAAAGAATTGAAACAAAAGATAGATATCAAATATTCTCCTTTTAACATAGACATCACTGAACACAAGATTCTGTCTTGCACTGTGATACTAAGAGACTGCTCTTTCCTTTAAGAAAAGCCTGACAATTTGAAGTTCACTCTGCTATTGAAGATACACTTCTTGAAACAATAATAAAAATGTTATGAAAGGTAAGGAAATGAAAAACAACCAAGTGCATTACATGTAAGAATGTGAGCAAAAGGCTGAGGCTCACTTTACTTATCATTTTCAGTCTCTCTACAGCTTTTCCACGTAGAAATCACCAACTGCAAGTCTCATTATTGCTGTCTGTTACTAACAAAGTGCTTTCCTATTTAGAAAACCTGACAATTTGATGTTCATTCTGGTACTGAAGATAAATACTTTTCAGAGGAGTTCTAGAACCTATTCCTGCCCGTATATCTAATCGGTATTTCGTTATGAACCTTTATGCTGTTTACGAGAATATATATAATTTGGTCTTTGGTTCGAATTATAGTTCGCTCCTTTCTGTATGACGGACAGAAGATAGTTAGCATTAGGCGCGTCTGCACGGAGGTGTCCGTGGACTGCTGCGTCGGCTATGGGCCGCTCAGTGTGACGTCACTAACACTGCTGGACGACCTTGTTATCCCGGGGGTGTCGGCCCAACTCACATAGGTACGTCCACACAGTCAGAGGCTTACCAGCAATCGTTGCTCCTGCCAACCATTCATGACTGGAACAAGAAGGGGGTTGTATGTGACAGCGACATACGAAGTTCTTCCGCCACTTACCATCAAGAGTTTTGCGAAGTATAGATGTAGATGTAGACGTTTCACCACTTTCGAAGCGTATACGCCAGCTGTCTCATATGATGCTGCATTGTTACTGTACACTCCCACCGTCCGGCATTGATTGTTGTAGTACTATTACGCTTCAAACACAGAAAACGAGTACCACACGATACTTAACTTTATCAGCTTCCCCAGTTGCATGCTATGGAAATGCGGAGAGCGGATTTCAACACATAAATGGATGACAGGCACTTACCTGCCAGCAAACAAAAAGCCAGTTGCATAATTTTATTTTCTGGAGGTAATAGCTGGACCTAATGACTCCCATCGTAAATGATTTAAGTAAGTTATAGCAGACACGTTTCTTCATACCTTTCCGATTACACATTCTTCCAATACAGCTCAAGACCGACTACTCTTTAAAATCCACCATTCTAAATTTTACCGGCTAATTTATGTGAACATTTTCATTTAACAAGAACCATGCAGCACATATTAAATTACCATCTTAGAGAGCCAATAATCTCTGCTAACCCACTAAATGTTATGTACAGTTGCCCAGGTGTTAAGCATAATTTAAGAAAAAGGGAAAAAAAGAAAACTTTTGGACTATTATGAGATTTTTGTCTTTAAATCGGGAAATGAATCAGCGATGATAATAATGCTTTTGGAAATGACGTTCTATCTTTATCGATTCTGTTTACGCATACTATACGATATTATTCGTATGTGTTTCAACATGTGCCATCAGCAGTATTAAGTTTAAAAAGGACATCAATTCATTGTCTCCCCTGAGGTTTCTGTGTACAACTGTTCAGTCACTGGTACATGACCGTACAGTGACTGTGAATTGATGTCCTTTTAATGTGGTTCTGGTGTTAGCATTGACCGAAAGGTGTAAAAATATATCTTCTTGTTCCTCTTCTTCTGGCCGGCCGGCATGGCAGAGCGGTTCTAGGCGCTACAGTCTGGAACCGCACGACCACTACGGTCGCAAGTTCGAATCCTGCCTCGGGCATGGATGTGTGTGATGTCCTTAGGTTAGTTAGGTTTAATTAGTTCTAAGTTCTAGGCGACTGATGACCACATAAGTTAAGTCCCATAGTGCTCAGAGCCATTTAACCTCTTCTTCTTCTTCCTCTCTTCCTACGCTAAAGCCTGTTTCCTTCAGTATACCTCAGTCTGCCCTGAGTTCTACCTCCATCTTTTCCTTGGACGTCCAGTATTTCTTTTACCAGCTGGTAATCATTTCTTACGGTTTTCACAGTCTTCCGTTCATCCATTCTGTCTGTGTGTTCGTTCCATTCATACTTTCTCTCAGGCACCCACTCATTAATGGCGTCCACTTTACATCCTTTTCTAATGCTTTAAATTATCCCTGTATCTCGCAGTGTCTTCACTGAAATAGTCCGCAGAATTTTCAGTTGCGTGGGTTCCCAAAGTCTTTGTTTTTATGGCCCGGTTCTTTTGTATGTCGTAATTGTTCTGACTATTATTTTGTGCATTCTTCTTGTCTTTACATCGTTTCCTGTATGCTTGCCCGCAGCTCGTGGTCGTGCGGTAGCGTTCTCGCTTCCCGCGCCCGGGTTCCCGGGTTCGATTCCCGGCGGGGTCAGGGATTTTCTCTGCCTCGTGATGGCTGGGTGTTGTGTGGTGTCCTTAGGTTAGTTAGGTTTAAGTAGTTCTAAGTTCTAGGGGACAGATGACCATAGATGTTAAGTCCCATAGTGCTCAGAGCCTGTATGCTTATTTTTCTAAGTAGTATCATTTAAACACCCTGCCACTTTATTAAGGTTTGCTACTTGTTCTCTAATTTCCTTTTCGACGATTCCACTGCTAGACAGTTCAGTGCCAACATATTTAAATCTCATTACCCTTTGAATAATTTTTGCATCCATCTCCATTTCGTCTCTAGCTAGTTCCATGGATGTGGTAATACCTTTGGTTTTTTGAGTGGGTATGACCATATTTACTTGATTGGCTGCCACCTTAAATATATGCGAAAGTTCCTGCAGATTATGTACACTGGTAGCCAGCAGTACTGCATCGTCAGCATATAACAAATGATTTTTATTTCTTCGTCCTCCGTTCTATAGCCACTACGAGGCAATACCTTCATCACCTCGTCCATGACTATATTAAAAAGTAGCGGGCTCAAAAAGTCACATCGCCTAATACCACTGTAAGTGCTATGCAGCTAGTTACCCTGTAACCGCTTTTCGTCTGGATCTAATTGTTGGAATAAATGTCTTCAATTTCTTTTATTGAATTGGAAATACTCCCCAAATTTTAGAGCAGGTTTACTGCATCTGTTAATTGAATCCTATCAATAATCTTCTGTAAATCAATAAAACAGAGGTAAGATGATCTGTTGTATTGAGTGAACTTCTCTGCAACCGAACTAAGAATGAATACTGCACCTGTGCATTGTCTATCGGATCTAAAACGCTACTGCCCTCCGCAAGGGTTGTAATGCTTTGTATTTTATTTCCTATTATTTTTGTTATTAGTCTAAGAACTGAGCGCAGTGGATTTACCTCTCTGTAGTTCGATGTGTCTTTCTCTTCTCCTTTTTTGCACATGAGAACTGTAACACTTGTTCTCCATTCGACTGGAAATGTTATTACCAGTTAAAACATTGCTAGCCTCCTTGGTTAGCTGTTCAGTTGATCGATATCCTCCGTATTTCAGTAATTCATTGAGGATCCTATCTTTCCTTGGAGACTTCGTCTTTTTTAGCAGACTTACCGCTTCTTCTAGCTCTGCATGTGAAACAGTTACATCGCCTTTTACTTGTATGTTGAACTCTGATCTCTCTTTGTTTTCTGGTGATTTTTTACCTTTATACTTCTCTCTTAAATATTTAACCCATGGTTCCTGATTTATGTCGTTCACTTTAAAAATTCCATTTAATTCTTTCGTCTGCTGTCGTATATTTTTCCACATTTGTTTGTGCAACCCATAGCAGTTATGTTCTAATTTTTTACAGGTTTACCTGCGTTCCTGTCTAAAATGATTCACTAGTGATTTTGTCTCATTACGAGTTCTTTTGTGATCTTCATAAGACTCATGTCTTTTGAGTGTTCAATATTTCAGGTAAGCAGACCTCTTTTCTTTTTTTTCAAACATTTCTTTAACCTCTTTGCTTGTTTTCCTCTCTTGCCTTGTAATGAATGTACTTAGTGTTTTTTGAGCTGCTGCTTCAATACTTTCTCCCAAACCTGTTGTACGTTATCCTCTGTGTTAATGGGTTCCTCTTTTATTTTCTTTGATAATCCTTTCGAAGTAAAATTTTTGTAGATTCAGTCCATAAGGACTCGATATTAAATTTTCCTTCTTTCAAGGTTGGTTCTATAGAAGTGTTGTTCCTTCCTACAGGCAATCAAATTTTTGTCATAAGTAGGCTGTGATCACTCCCTATGGTGGCACTGTTACTGCTCACAGAAGGCCTCTCTTTCTGTACTAGTTTTGTAATCTTTTTGGCTGTACAGGGAGATGATCTTCAGTCTGTGATGAGTCAGTTTCAGTTTTATTAAAATTATTCTCTCAGAAATGTATTGGCACTCCTCAATGAGGTCTTTGTATTTCCTGTATATAATTATCCCTACTCCTGTTTTAGCTCTCATTTCCTTCCCAACTCTGCTAAAAATGAATAGGTACTTGTCATATTGCTTTTGCTCATTGCCTGTCTTACTTTTCTCTTGGATACTACATAGCGAGATTTCATGATGTTTAAGTTCTTCTATAAACTCTTCAACTGTCACAGAACAGCAGGAATAAAGGACAGCCAACAAGCTGCAAAAACGGTGGTTTTCAAATAACCTTGACCACGGTTTCAACGGATCTAAACCCAACTTCTTCAGAAGCACAGACAACTTTACATTAGCACTTCACTCAGTAAAAGCTTTCTCCACATGACGTTTGCCGGCAACGGCTTTTACTGAGTGAATTGCTGATGTGAATGTGTCTGTCCTTCTGAAGAAGATAGGTTTAGATCTGTTGGAACCGTGGTCAAGATTATTTGAAAACCACTATTTTTGGCAAATGATTGGCTGTCCTTTATTCCTGCTCTTGTTCTTTGCTATTAAAGGAATTTTTTATGTTCCGTTTTCCAGTTCTCAGAATATTTTTAATTTTCAATCTCTTAGACCTGTTCCTACCCTTGTCTTCCTTTCTGAAGCACAGTACTGGTACTCTGAGCTATGAAATTAGGGCCCCCGAGCACTGGAAACTTTGTCAAATCTACTATTTCGTTGCTTTTAAAGTTAAAATGAAACACGCGGTATTGAATGCGGTCCCGCACGCGGGCAGCTTTCAGTCACTGCAACTAAATAGTTGCGCACTGACCTATTGCGAGGACGAGTAAATTGTCGCCGGCAGGAATGGACCACGCTGGTATCCACCTGGCCCAGTGCACTGCTGAACTACTCAGTTGCTTACCGACCCTTGGTCGGAACGTACCTTCGGAAGTTTATACAGTGCAGTTCGTAGTTAAGCAATGGCGGCAGACGTAGATAGTTTATTTTGGCTATTGAGAAGTGGCAAGCCTGATATAATACGCGTCTCAAGAAACATACAGATAAAATTTCGTAAAAAAACATTGCTGTTCGAGGTGTCCGAAGAGTTTATAAATACTGGATAGAACTAGGGGACAAAGAAAAGACTCAAAAATGTAAGTGGCTATTTCTGTTTTTTAAAAATTGTAATGTGCATTCTGATCTTTCACTTTGCATTCACTGATTCGTGCTGATGAGCAATAGATAAGGAGAGTTATAATAAACTAAATAGTCCTTATTGAAAGTGCAAAATGGCAGAGCAGAAATGGCTAGAGGACAAATGTAGGGATTAAGAAGCATTTATCTCTAGGGGAAATCTAGAGACCGCTTACAGGGAAATTACAGAGACCTTTGAAGGAAAAAGAACCACCTGTATGAATATCAAGAGCTCAGATGGAAAAACCAGTCCTAAGTAAAGAAGAGCGAGCAGGAAGGTGGAAAAAGTATGTAGAGGGTCTGTACAAGGGAAATGTACTTGGGGACATTATTATGGAAATGGAAGAGGACGTAGATGAAGATGAAATGGGAGATATGGTACTGAGTGAAGAATTTGACAGAGCAAGAAAGACCTAAGTCGAAACAAGGCCCGGGGAGTAAATGATATTCCGTCAGAACTATTGATAGCCTTTGGAGAGCCAGCCATGAAAAAACTCTTCCATCTAGTGAGCAGGATGTATGAGAGAGTCGAAATATTCTCGGATTTCAAGAAGAATATAATAATACCAATTCCAAAGAAAGCAGGTTCTGAGAGGTGTGAAAATTACCACTCAGTTTAATAAATCATGGCTGCAAAATACTAACACGAATTCCTTACAGAAGAATGGAAAAACTGGCAGAAGACGACCTCGGGAAGGATCACTTCGGATTCTGGAGAAACGTAGGAACAGGTGAGGCAATACTAACCCTACGATTTCTATGGAAGATAGGTTAAGGAGATGTCAAACCTATGTTTATTGCATTTCCAGACTTAAAGAAAGTTTTTGGCAATGTTGAGTTGAACTCTTTCAAGTTCGAAAGGTGGCAGCAGTAAAATACAGGGAGAGAAAGGTTATTTACCATTTGTAGAGAAACCAGATGGTACAAATGCTGTAGTCGAGGGACATGAAAGGGAAGTAGTGGTTGAGAAGGGAGTGAGACATGAATGTAGCCTATCCCCGATGTTATTCAGTGTGTATACCGAACAAGTAGTAAGGGAAACAAAACAAAAACTTGCATTAGGAATTAAGGTCCGCCGGCCTGGGTGGACGAGCGGTTCTGGGCGCTACAGTCTGGAACCGCGCGACCGCTACGGTCGCAGATTCGAATCCTGCCTCCGGCATGGATGTGTGTGATGTCCTTAGGTTAGATAGGTTTAAGTAGTTCTAAGTTCTAGGGGACTGATGACCTCAGAAGTTAAGTCCCATAGTGCTTATAGCCATTTGAACCAATTAAGGTCCTGGGAGAAGAAATAAAGACTTTGAGGTTTGCTGATGACACTGGAATCCTATCAGACTGCAAAGGACTTGGAAGAGCAAGTTGAACGAAATGGACAGTGTCTTGAAAGGAGGATATAAGATGAGCATCAACAAAAGCAAACCGAAGATAATGGAATGTAGCGAAATTAATGAAGTATATTACGAAATGAGACACTTAAAGTAGTAGATGAATCTTACTATTTAGGCAGCAAAATAACTGATGATGGTCGAAGTAGAAAGGATATAAAACGTACACTGCCAATGGCAAGAAAAGCCTTTCTTAAGAAGAAAAATTTACTAACGTCGAGTGCAGATTTAAACATCAGGAAGTCTTTTCTGAAAGTACTTGTATCGAATGTGGCCATGTGTGGATGTGAAACATGGAGAATGAACAATTTAAACAATAAGAGAATAGAAGTTTAGAAATGTGCTACAAAAGAATGTTGAGGATTAGATTGCTGGATTACCTAACTAATGAGTATGTACCCAACAGAATTGGGGAGAATAGAAATTTGTGGCACAACTTGACGAAGAGAAGGGATAGGTTGATAGGACACATTCTGAGACATCAAGGGACACCTATTTATTAATGGAGTGAAATGTCGGGAGTAAAAATCGCAGAGGGAGACTAAGAGATGGATACAGTAAGCAGATTCTGAACGACGCAGGTTGCAGTAGTTACTTGAAGAGGCTTGCACAAGACAGAATAACATTGAGAGGTGCATCAAACCACAACAACAACAGTCGCGATTAGGTAAATAATTCTTTAATAGCGTCTTAGAGCATCCGCATTACGAGAATTTACATTATTAACAACACATTTAAATTTTGTTATATTGCCATGGAACACAACCCTGAGGTGAAAAGAAGTAATTTGCAAAATCATTCCTTATCGTAGTTCCTTGCTTGTTACCCCTCGTCTCGATATTTTCGTTGTCATCCAAGGAGGAGGAGGAGGAGATTAGTGTTTAACGTCCCGTCGACAACGAGGTCATTAGAGACGGAGCGCAAGCTCGGGTTAGGGAAGGACGGGGAAGGAAATCGGCCGTGTCCTTTCAAAGGAACAATCCCGGCATTTGCCTGAAAGGATTTAGGGAAATCACGGAAAACCTAAATCAGGATGGCCGGAGACGGGATTGAACCGTCGACCTCCCGAATTTGTCTTCCAATGGACATTCACATCATGTGTCCTCGAAACGAATACCATCACGTCTTCTAATATGATTATGAAGAATTCAACATGCTTTTCTGATACTGTCATAAGACCTGACATTTGTGTCAAGTGGCCTATGGAAGATGCACCAATTGTTTGCTAAAATACCAAATGATCTTTCTACCACTCTCCGTGCTCTTGTTAGTCTACAGTTAACGATTTGTTGTTTCGTTGACTGATTGTTGTTAGAATAAGGTCTCAATTCATGCTCTGATGGGCAAAGGCCTCAACCCCTACAAGTACAAATGGCATTGCTCTTAGATTTTCATAACTGAGAAGATGTGTAGGTTCAGTAACATTTAATTGATTTCTTTCTAGTAATTATGAAAAAGCAGATTTTTTGAAAATATGTGAATCGCTTGAAGAGCCAAAAGCCCCTACGTCTACATAAATGTAATTATAATTGGAATATCCTATTGCTAGAAGTACAGTAGAAAAAAACTGAAAAACTCAGAGCCACTTGAATTAGGTTTCTCTATTCTGATATACTTCCCATCCACTGTTCCAAGACAATTTGGACAGTTTGTCTTTTAGAAATTATTAATCAACAGTCTTCATTCAAACGTGGCATATAATCCGGTAGCGAGCATTCCCAAATTGCGTTACACGCATCTCTGACAATTTCGCTAATTATCGTTTCTCCTAATAAATATTCGTAATGTAGGGATACAAAGCTGTTACCAGTTGCTAAATACCTGAAACAAATACAGTACACAATAAGTGAGAATACAATACACAGTAAGTTAGTTGCAATACACAATACAAATAAGGTAGCAAATAATTCTTATTTACAGGTCAGGGACTAAAAAATAAATAAGGAAAGAATGGAAGAACTTAAGAACCTGTTTCAAAAGGGAATATGATGCCCAAAAAAGAGACGGTCAGGATCAGGTTCTTGAAGAAGTGCGGTTCCTTTCTGGGATTAAACCAGGACCTATCTGCGAACTTAATTTTCAATGAAAGGTGGAAATTCTGGCAAAACTTCGGTACATTCTGAAGTTAAGAATAACAAGTTCAGATACAAACCCGTGCTAATCCTAACACATACGTGCACAAAGGCTTTCATTCCCGTTAACGAGTTTATGGTAACGTATTTTCCGAAGTCTGAAGAGCTACTAAACATGGATTGTTCTTAAATGAAAATGCTCCCACCCTATTAGGTTTATCGGTGTCTAATGCACCGACGTTTTTGGTCACCGATCTGCTCAATAAGCAACGCGGAATTACTGTCTTTCCTCATAGACAAAATTACTTAAATATCCTTACTTTCTAAAAAAACATACCGGAATAAATATGCCTTCACTTTAAAGCACTTTTGAGGCATGTAGCACAACTAAAACCGACAAACTGTAACTTCCTTCGGAGCTCATACTAAACACGAACGTACCATTGATAGGCTGGGCTCCGACTTAAGACTGCTGTAAGCTTTCTCTATCTCCAAGAGAAAAGACGCGCGAAGAATACTCCGTTCTGGTTGGTCAGTTTTCTTTAAGGTCAATAGAAACAATAGAAAAATATTATTCTCCCGCATTAGTCCGCGCTTTTCATAACCAACCAATCAACAAATAACACACTTGCAACTGTACTTTCTTCCGAAATAAATATTTAACATTCTGATATTTTACTTGTACTTTACGTTATTAAATATTTTCATTTGCACTCGAATTAGCTTTCCTTTTACCGTAAACGTACTTAACATATTATGATACAAAATTCCCCGTCGTCTGCATTCACACTGTCTAAAAACTTTCTCACGCTAGTTCATACATCGTTTGTCAGTATAACAATGATCTACATAGTTACTTTACACCACATTCACTCATAATTGACAGTACTAAAAACTTATACAAAACTGTACAAATATAAATAAACAAACAAGCTTCAAGAAATAAACAGAACAATTCACAAAAGCATCCTCTTGACCAGTTTTTTAAATGTCTCTGTCCGCTACCATACTCTGGTGGATGAAAATTAGAACTACTTACTTGACTGAACCCGCTTCGTGCCATTTGTCACTGTGCACACATGAGTCATTCTTCCGATACACAGGCTCCAGACAGAAAGGATATAAATGCGGCCTTATGCTACGAACAGGCACCATTATTTTTACTTTGACCAGTTGTTGTTTCTGAGGGACTGTTGAAGGCAGGAACAAATCTAATAACCTCGAACTGAATAACATTGATTTCGACGAAAGTAAATGTGATGATACTGACGTAAGGCTTTCGACCAACCTTCGACCGGCCAATACCGACTGTTTACACAGAAATAGTTCCAAGTCACGAAAAAAAAAAAATCTACAACGGGAGCTACGGAGAGTCCATGCTACAAATTCTTCAACAGAACGAGGTCGAAGAAAGAGAAATAGGCGAAGACAAATATTTTCTGTATTCACTGCTCCCCGCGTTTAAAAAAGATAACGACGACCAAAAATTTTATGCACGGACAGAAATTATGCATGTTATGATGCAAGTCCGACTGTCTGGGAACCAAAATGAATAAATTTTAATGACATTAAATATTTTCCTTACGTTAGTGTCAATACCAGTATTTCTTGAGGTGGTACAGCCTGTCGTAATGACGTTTTTATGTAAGTTGTACGAGGTCCAAGGATTACGAGTACTTTATCAAACATTTCTGCTCTCATTCTAAAGTAATTGAAGAACTTATTTGGATTTTCTCTCAATCTATCAAATTTCTTATGAACCTGCTCATCAACAAGTCTGGAACCAACTGTTGGATAGACCCAAGAGTTGTTCTTTTGCTCATTTTTTCGACGCCTCAGAATGGGCGCACAAGCACAAGCGGCTTTCACGAAATCCATTGTAGATTGCGCAGACACACAACTATTTAGTCATATGCGCGCAGTGGTGGACAATGTTTAGTTGCTGGCAATTAAAGTTGCCAGTGCGCGGGGGCCCTAGGTCATTGGACTGGATGTCTGTGGGTTTGTTTTCCAGATTTTCCTTTCCCTAGGCTAGATGCTTTCACCACAGCTTGGGAGCGTGCACCACTAATTCTGCAAGATGTACTGAGTTTCCCTTCAGTTTTTTCTTCACTTAACCTTTCGTGATCCAACACCCTAATCTACAACGAAGCAGATTTTAAGGCCTGATTTGAGCACAGAAAATGAAAGATTTCCTCAGTCCTCGAAACCTATTACCGTTGGGGTCGAAAAAACATGAGCTGACCAAGAGAGGCCAACCAGGAAAGTAAACAAAAGCAATTTTTACGCCAGTAAGTGGAAGTAATGTCAGTCTCAGCTCAGGTTCCCACAGTCGCTACCTAATGTATTTCTAAGGTGGGAGATGGTTCAAATGGCTCGAAGGACTACGGTACTTAACGTCTGAGGTCATCAGTCCCCTAGGCTTAGAACTACTTAAACCTAACTATCTAAGAACATCAGACACATCCATGCCCGAGGCAGGACTCGAACCTGCGACCGTAGCAGCAGCGCGGTTCTGGACTGAAGCGCCTAGAACCGCTCATCCACAGCGGCCGGCTTAAGATGGAAGACCCAGAAAGGTGTAAAAATATATGATGGGAAACGTCGTAAAATATGAGTAATGGGTCCAGATTCAAGGTCATGGTATCACCTCAACCTGATACCCTGTCTACACCTATGGGGCAACTGTGTGTTACACACTGAAGGTCACAATGTAACCTGATAACTGTCAAGTGTCCCATCCAAGGTCACCCACAACTAGCTCTGACAGTGGTCTAAGACAAGGTTACT
Organism: Schistocerca serialis cubense; assembly: GCF_023864345.2. Classification (NCBI taxonomy): domain Eukaryota; kingdom Metazoa; phylum Arthropoda; class Insecta; order Orthoptera; family Acrididae; genus Schistocerca; species Schistocerca serialis. The sequence continues at coordinate 501,112,962 of NC_064642.1, read as the reverse complement.
CTCCCCCTCCCCACTCGTCACACTCCTTGTCAGTATGAAGACGTAAATAAAATACCACCTACTCTTCCCTTTTATTACTATTCCAATTGTGTGAGTTTCGTCATTCGAGGTCTGTAGGCTGTAGTGGAAGGATCATCACCATCATGAAGAACCAGCAGAAATCAGCCATCTCCTCTGAACAGAACAAAGAGAATAAGAAGCCTGTCACATTCGAATGTAAGTAGTAGTCCATCCATCTATCTCACTGTTAACCAATTATGAATATGCGAATGAATGTGCGCTTTCTGCAAACACTTAAGATTTTTCTTTTTCCGCATACAGTATTTTATTTATTAACATTCTGTGTCCTCTCATGGTTTAGGCATTGACGTGATGAGGTAACTCACTAGCAAGTGACCCAGACAACAAGGTAGGGAAGTCCAGCTTGCTGCCTTGTAAGAGGAGAAGGTATGCGAATTAGTCTGCAATGTAGGATGTTCAGCGACAAAGAAAGGTGGTGATGAAGACCATCAATACGGCGGAACTGGCAGAAGACACATCCTGCGACGCTGAACATTTTGCTGCTTGGTATAAGTCAGAGGCAAAGTGCACTTCCCAGGGCGTCTGTTCCCCTAATTCTACTGTATTGATGGCCTTCGTCGCTGCCGCCGTTGCCACTGAATATCCCAGGTTGTAGACTGTTCCTCTTTTCCTCTTACTGGGCAGCAAGCAAGACTTCCCTCCCATGTCATCTGGATCACTGGGTAGTGAACCACCCCACGATGCAAAGACCTAGACCATGGGAGGGTACAGAATGTTAATAAATAAATGATCATTCGTGGAAAAAGGAAAATCGTAAATTGCAAAAATGAACATGGAATATTCATGATTGACTAATAGTGAGAGAGATGGATGGACTATTACTTACTTTCAAATGCGACAGTCTTCATATTCTCTATGTTCTGTCCAGAGGCAATGGTTGATCCCTGCTGACTCTTCAAGATGGTGGTAATCCTAACACTACAGCGTACTGGCTTCGAACGACGAAACTCACAAACTGGTATAGTAGTAAAAGTGGTGAGGGTGAGTTGATTTAAGTCATCCTATTGGCCTAGAGGGAGAGCGAGGTATGGAAGGGTGGAACGGAGGGGTGACCTTGCCTTAGATCATTGTCTGGGCCGGGATCGGCACTGTGTATGGTGACCTTGTAAGGAGAGTGTCAGAACTCTCCAACTCATTGCTTAAACATTACACTGAAAATCGAAAACAATATAGCCAACTTAGGTAATTCTTTGCACTGTGTGAGACTCTGAGATTCACTATGGAATTAACAATCTGAGGGCGAAACATGGGAGCGAGATTCTAAGTCTTGTTGTGATACGAGGTCTGCCTGCGAGAGCAAAATTTCAGTAATGTTGGTCGAGAGCTCGGAGACAGCAGACGTGTCACGCTGTCCTCACGTTGGTGATCGCATATCTTACCACACTCAAGGCTTGATTTTGTTGTAGGGCCAGGAGAGATTTAGATGATTTAACTACACTTGTAGATGGAGTTCAAGGTAAAATTCGTAAAGCGCAATTGCAGGCTTATGCTCGTGATTGTTAGTCCGAGTTTGCAATAATCCCATGTTTTGCTTCTCAGTTAAAGAAGCCTCTTTATCCTCCAAATAATAATTATTCTCCGCATGTAATTCGTAAATATGCTGTGGTTATTAAATGTTAATGAAGCTTTGAAACTGAAATAATTTGTTAATCCGGCACTCAGCCATTATTGATACTTATAAGGTCATTGTCAGGCATTTCGCCATTATTAATAGTTGTCAAACTATTTTTTGTCATGATGATTTCTGAAGTTTTTAAATAGAGTTAATTTATGAAATCCCTTCTTACGGGTTTTTTAGTAATTGACAGGACTCAAGCAAACTCCTTTTTATTAAATGCATTCTCAGTAACAATTATCTTTAGCCGCTGCTGCTGCATGCTGCTGCGAATTCCTGTAAAGCACCTAGAAAAACGCAGTCATCTAAAGACGTAAGTGCAAAACAGAGACACTGTCACACCACAACATGTCATGTACGCTAATCCAGTAAATTCCGTTGCATAGGCCAGATTCTGTATCACTTGTAAATTCTTACTCAAATACGAAGTCACATACCTTATTCAAATGTTAGTTCTAAATTTTTCATGTAACGATCTGTTGAGGGCTTAAAAGAGAGTAAAACTGCCACTCAATCTACACGCACACAGTGTCATGCAAGTTATATTCCGATTATTGATAACTCATGTTGCTTATCGAGTCCACTTTCACAAACGAACATAGGCTTTAATTGTTGTAGGTACGTTACAAACTTCATTTTACCGCCATTTTTACGTCACAAAACTGACTGAGGTTCCTGAGTGAATTTGGTGGGGACACGTGACACGTTATCAGACTAAATTTCGGTTTTGAATGTACCGCAGGCAAATGCACCGGAGCGTGTGTGGTGTATCAGGTTACACCACTGAATTACACCGTGACGATTAATCTGGGGCTCTTATGTACCCAGACCCACTACTAAAACGCTCTTGAGGACTGCCGGATTATATATAGATGTGTATCTTAAGCGACAGCCGGATGAATCTCATGGGCTTCGATCAAAAGCAGGAAAATCGAAAGATTTTGCCGGTAGGCTAGTTTTGCAGCTGCTGCGACCGTTCGTCACTCGACATTTAAGATTGGAACGTGTTCACTAGCATATACAGCGCTTTTCCCGATCACGTCACTTTCCATTGAGGGGCCTAAATAACACGAGCCGGCCGGAATTGCAGTCCACTGCGCTGGTGTAGTATCCGCAACCAAAATGTTCCCATTACTAATTACAGCTCTCGCAAATTACACACGCCGAAGCGGCCCGCAGCTGTTCCAGTTTATCATTGAGCTTAACGTAGTGGGCCACGCGCTAATGACTCAGGCGCACCAATTTGCGTTAGTCTCTTTTTTTGCTCCTCGCACTGACTGCCTCCTCGCGCACTGAATCTCATATTATAATCTCCGAGCAGTCTTATTTTAATAGGATCGTTTCTCCGCCGAAGCACTGGTCTTTCCCGGGCAATATACTACCACTCTTTAAGGAACTGACATAATGACGTCCAGCAGTTTGCTCAAACGTCTGCTCATAAATGTAGGCCAGAATAATGCTGATGAAGTTGTTTTACGAGTCGACAGTTTGGTTACAAATTGGTCGGTAAAGAGGCAGTATTTTAGAGAAAAGGAGATAAATGTAAACAATTGTTACACGTCGGGGAATCTGTTGTAAAATTGCATCATTTCCGTTACTGTTCGTGAACTGGCTCTATTGAAGTTCTGAGAAACAGAAATGCTCGCTCTGGTAGGTAAGATAGTAAATTTCATCGGCCTTCTCTGGAAAGGAAGATTCTGGACTGTGACTAGGGTCGAGGCAACATTTTCGATGATGTGCGAATAGGTGCTGATGGATCATCACAGTTTCGAGATAAGTATTAACGCCGGTAGTATCATTACTGGCGTCAACCTCTCCGTGTGCGTAGCTTGAAAAATGCATTGGTTTTGTTCCTGCAATACACTATGGTATCATTCCTTTGAAAATGCTGATATAGGAGCTATACACTGATTACCACTAAAATTACAACGTCCTCAAGATTTCAAGCAAAAAACATCAAATATACGTGAAGGGTGCTAAAAATGAATCGCATTTACAATTTGTATACGGACATTTACAATTTGTATACAGTATGTTCGACGTGCTGACAAGTAATGCCTGTGAATTTTTTGTGTGAAAACCCTTAAAGCTTTTTTTTAAAAAAAAAACGTTTTGAACGACATATATCTTTATTATTCCTGTCTACGAATTTGTTCCTCAATATAGCTGGCGACAACACATTTCTCCCAACGAGAGAACAGTTTGTTGAGACCGTCAGTTAATATGTTCGTCTTTGGTCAGGGAGCCACATCATCACCTCTGCTTGCACCGCTACACCACTATAGAAGTGAAGTTCTCAAAGGTGTTCTCTAAGTTTTGGAAACAGATGAAAATCGAATGGGGCCAAGTCGGGACTGTACGGGGGAAGATCGATGAAAGAACTCTTCGAATTCGGAGGTCGATCACAGCACGTTGTTTCTAGCGTACCAACTGACATACATTACACGCAGCAATTTTTACAATAGAATTCGAATCACTCTAGCGCCTGAGGGCTGCAAATAAGTAGACGTGAGGGACAAAGATGCAGAATGTTAATAACACCTGTTTTATTTAAAAAGTTTTAGAATTATCACATAAATGATTAAGACGCATTAATTTTTGGCACGTCGTCGTAGGCAGAGTTTCGATAAGGGACCCATGTCCGGAATGTACCGTTTGAATACAAAATAAATCTGAAGATCGGATCACTTTCAAATGTCCTGCTTCACGATACATGCACAAACTGAGAATAGGGCAGCATAGTCCGTCCCCGTTGGAGGTATGAAATCAATTGTTATTTTCGTTCGACTGCAGCAATGATTTCAAGGAACAGGTACGTTCGCAACTGAGGTGCTCCAGGGACGCGCTGTCTTCGAAGATGGCGTACTCCGTCACTTATAAAATAACATGGCGCCGGTTACTCGAAACGTTTATCATTCCATGAGGTCGTATGGATCATGCAGTTCGGAATTCATCGTCTCCGCTGTGTGCGTACTCTTTAGTGGGAGATTTGAAAGGATCTGAACTAGCCTGTCTTAAATCCAAACGGTACATCTCCGAACGTGGCTTCCTAGTCCAAAGTTACCTGCTAACTCCCTTTTATAACTCCTGGAAGTCTGAAACAGGAGTTGTGAAATATTCTGTGTAAGGAAAGAGTATCCAAATGTTTTATTACTCATAAATGTCGTTTGAGTGTTGTTTGGTCGTGGGAAGATCTTGTAATGCCTCCTGGAAGACCGATAAACGTCCTCATCAGCAAGATTGTGCCCTACTGAGGCAGCAGTTTTATCGTTATGTGATACTGCTGCTCGCATAGTTCGGGATCCTATGACTGACATACGAATGTAGTATCGAATTCAGGTAGGACACGACGTCATGCAGGATCACAGTGAACCCAAGCGACTAGCGCTCGAAACATATTTTCGGGATCGTCAGCCTGGTTACGAATCTTGAGTATGAATGGGATTGACTGCAGCGAGGCAGGTAGGTATCTAGACGGACAGTGCGACGACGTCTGGAACATCATAGATTGTTAATACTGCAACCATTGTTGCCGCTTCACTTGATACGTCTGCAGAGAGATATGCACAAACAGTGGTTCACCCTGTGACAACGCTGGACACAAGATTTGCTTTTCAGACGAGTCCCGGTTCTGAATACAGCATCGTGATAAATGTATGGGTACCCGTGTGTGGAGTCTCCGACGAGAACGATGGTTGACATATTACATTCATCGTCATAAGAGCCGAGCACCTGGCGTGACGATATGCGATGCCATCGTGTGCGCAACATAAGATTCCCTGGTTCACACAGTCGCTAATTTGGAATACCTTGATACAGAGGGTGTTCAACCGTTGCAATGGCCAGCACATTCTCCACGTTTGTGACTCAGTTGAAACGTTTGGTCATGGTTCGCCGAGAGACTGGCACGCCACCTTTCACCGTCCACTATGACTGACGAACTCTGGCACAGTGCAGAACAGCTTGGAATACCACACACATGCCCGCACGGTCCAGATACTTTAATATGACCACCACCTATGTTCGACGTCAACGTGCGGTAACCAGTCACAGACGGCAGGTGACAGCAGAGGGGACCCAGGAAACAGTGTAGTCGTTGCCGTAAAAAGGAAGTGGATCGATTTATCTGATATCCAAAAGGGCAGGATCATTGGCTCTCGGACCAAGCGTGGAAGTATTTCCGAAACGGCTTAATTTGTAAACCGTTCGTGCGTTGCCGTAGTTAAAGTCTACTGTGGATAGCAAAATAACACTATCCAAAACTGACACAGAGGCAACTTTGGTGCAACACGAGCCATAGGTGACCGCGGTTAACTGCTGCTGCGGAGATGTGTACAGGCGAACAAACGGATAGCTGTTGAATAACGGACCTGCCAGATGAACATCAGGGGTCTTCTCAATGGCTGTTCAGTAAACTATGCTGTGTATGGGACTCTGCAGCAGGCGCTTCGTTCATGCAATCATGCTGACTGCTGTTGAACGGCGACGAAGACTAGAATTTTTGCCGCATTACCGCAACTGGACGTCCAGTGAGTGGGGCCAGATGGTCTTTTAAGATTAATAACGTTTCACTCTCCATTGGTCAGATGTCCATTGACGTGTATGGCATGAAACGCATTAAAAGAGAGGGCGCGGGCCAGCCACGGGAGCATTATGGTCTCAGGAATGTTTGCGTGTCATTCCTTTGGCGATCTCGCCATCCTGTAAGGCGCAGTGGATTAACGCAAGTATACGACAGTCACTGGCAACCCCGTCCATCCCTACATGCAGATTGGTTTTTCCTCTGCATGATGGCGCCTACGTAGAGGACAACACAACTTGTCACATAGTATGGTTCGAAGAGCACCTGAATGAGTTTGCCTTACCCCCCTGGCCACCAAATGCGACATATTTAAAAGTAATCGAGAATATGTGAACCCACCTCGATTGGACTGTTTGCACTATGTGTCCTCCGCAGCTGTCCAAGGCGCTGCAATCAGCATGATTCCATATCCCTGTCAGTACGGTCCATTGACTCTCTTCCCGCTCGTCCATGCTGCAAAAAGGTGATTATTCAGGCTGTTCACAGGTGGTCACGCTAACGTTCCTGGACCGTGTATCATCGAAGATGAGTTCGGATCGGTATACAACAGGGTTAGAACCTTCATTGCTATCAGAGGTGACACCTGTGTGCCAAATTTCACTTCCTCTGTACTTGCAGCCAGCATATCAATTCAGTCGAATATTATTTATGGATCATTCATAAATTCTTCCTACTATACTGCATACTGAGGTGATAGAAGTCGTGGGATACCTCGTAATATGGTGTCGGACCTCCTTTTGCAGGGCGTAGTGCAGCAACTCGACGATTCCTGAACTCAACAAATCGCCGTAATTCCGCTGCAGAAATACTGAACCACCTCTATAGCCTTTTCTTTTATTGAAAGTGAAAGCCTACCTCGGAGAAGATCAGTTTGGATTCCGTAGAAATATTGGAACACGTCAGGCAATACTGACCCTACGACTGCCGGCCGTGATGGCCGAGCGGTTCTAGGCGCTACAGTCTAGAACCGCGCGACCGCTACGGTCGCAGGTTCGAATCCTGCCTATGGCATGGATGTGTGTGATGTCTTTAGGTTAGTTAGGTTTAAGAAGTTCTAAGTTCTATGGGACTGATTACCTTAGAAGTTAAGCCCCATAGTGCTCAGAGCCATTTGAACCATTTTTTTGACCCTACGACTTATCTTAGAAAATAGATTAAGAAAAGGCAGACCTACGTTTCTAGCATTTGTAGACTTAGAGAAAGCTTTTGACAATGTTCACTGGGATATTCTCTTTCAAATTCTGAAGGTGGCATGGGTAAAATACACGGAGCGAAAGGCTATTTACAATATGTACAGAAACCAGATGGCAGTTATAAGAGTCGAGGGGCATGAAAGGGAAGCAGTGGTTGGGAAGGGAGTGAGACAGGGTTGTAACCTCTCCCTGATGTTATTGAATCTGCACATTGAGCAAGCAGTAAAGGAAACAAAAGAAAAGTTCGACGTAGGTATTAAAATCCATGGAGAAGAAATAAAAACTTTGAGATTCGCCGATGATATTGTAATTCTGTCAGAGACAGCAAAGGACTTGGAAGAGCAGTTGAACAGTGTCTTGAAAGGAGGATATAAGATGAACATCAACAAAAGCAACACGAGGATAATGGAAAGTAGTTGAATTAAGTCGGATGATGTTGAGGGAATTAGATTAGGAAATGAAACACATAAAGTAGTAAATGAGTATTGCTATTTGGGGAGCAAAATAACTGATGATTGTCGAAGTAGAGAGGATATAAAATGTAGACTGGCAATGGCAAGGAAAGCGTTTCTGAAGAAGAGAAATTTGTTAACATCGAGTATAGATTTAAGTGTCAGGAAGTCGTTTCTGAAAGTATTTGTATGGAGTGTAGCCATGTATTGAAGTGAAACATGGACGACAAATACACTCCTGGAAATGGAAAAAAGAACACATTGACACCGGTGTGTCAGACCCACCATACTTGCTCCGGACACTGCGAGAGGGCTATACAAGCAATGATCACACGCACGGCACAGCGGACACACCAGGAACCGCGGTGTTGGCCGTCGAATGGCGCTAGCTGCGCAGCATTTGTGCACCGCCGCCGTCAGTGTCAGTCAGTTTGCCGTGGCATAGTTGACGGACTTTGAGCGAGGGCGTATAGTGGGCATGCGGGAGGCCGGGTGGACGTACCGCCGAATTGCTCAACACGTGGGGCGTGAGGTCTCCACAGTACATCGATGTTGTCGCCAGTGGTCGGCGGAAGGTGCACGTGCCCGTCGACCAGGGACCGGACCGCAGCGACGCACGGATGCACGCCAAGACCGTAGGATCCTACGCAGTGCCGCAGGGGACCGCACCGCCACTTCTCAGCAAATTAGGGACACTGTTGCTCCTGGGGTATCGGCGAGGACCATTCGCAACCGTCTCCATGAAGCTGGGCTACGGTCCCGCACACCGTTAGGCCGTCTTCCGCTTACGCCCCAACATCGTGCAGCCCGCCTCCAGTGGTGCCGCGACAGGCATGAATGGAGGGACGAATGGAGACGTGTCGTCTTCAGCGATGAGAGTCGCTTCTGCCTTGGTGCCAATGATGGTCGTATGCGTGTTTGGCGCCGTGCAGGTGAGCGCCACAATCAGGACTGCATACGACCGAGGCACACAGGGCCAACACTCGGCATCATGGTGTGGGGAGCGATCTCCTACACTGGCCGTACACCACTGGTGATCGTCGAGGGACACTGAATAGTGCACGGTACATCTAAACCGTCATCGAACCCATCGTTCTATCATTCCTAGACCGGCAAGGGAACTTGCTGTTCCAACAGGACAATGCACGTCCGCATGTATCCCGTGCCACCCAACGTGCTCTAGAAGGTGTAAGTCAACTACCCTGGCCAGCAAAATCTCCGGATCTGTCCCCCATTGAGCATGTTTGGGACTGGATGAAGCGTCGTCTCACGCGGTCTGCACGTCCAGCACGAACGCTGGTCCAACTGAGGCGCCAGGTGGAAATGGCGTGGCAAGCCGTTCCACAGGACTACATCCAGCATCTCTACGATCGTCTCCATGGGAGAATAGCAGCCTGCATTGCTGCGAAATGTGGATATACACTGTACTAGTGCCGACATTGTGCATGCTCTGTTGCCTGTGTCTATGTGCCTGTGGTTCTGTCAGTGTGATCATGTGATGTATCTGACCCCAGGAATGTGTCAATAAAGTTTCCCCTTCCTGGGACAATGAATGCACGGTGTTCTTATTTCAATTTCCAGGAGTGTAGTTTGGACAAGCAGAGAATAGAAGCTTTCGAAATGTGGTGCTACGGAAGAATGCTGAAGATTAGATGGGTAGATCACATAACTAATGAGGAAGTATTTAATACATTTGGGGAGAAGAGGAGTTTGTGGCACAACTTGACAAGAAGAAGGGACCGGTTGGTAGGACATGTTCTGAGGCATCAAGGGATCACAAATTTAGCATTGGAGGACAGCGTGGAGGGTAAAAATCGTAGAGGGAGACCAGGAGATGAATACACTAAACAGATTCAGAAGGATGTAGGTTGCAGTAAGTACTGGGAGATCAAGAGGCTTGCACAGGATAGAGTAGCATGGAGAGCGGCATCAAACCAGTCCCAGGACTGAAGACCAAAACAACAACAACACAAGAAACAATGTGAGACATCAGTAGTCTATGTGCTATTTTGCAAATTAATTATATTATAAAGATATTATATAAAGGATGACTTTATTAAAAGTAGTTACATTCCTTTCATTTTCACTAAGATGCAATTTACCTTGACATTAACAATTTACATGGTATAAACAAGAATAAATGACGTTACATATACACGGTTATTTCCATTACAGATCAATACCAGACATTTGAATAAAGTGGGGGTATATATAAGTCTAAGTGACAAACCGTTACCCTTAGAGATACTAATACAGGCATGAAACAGTAATAAAATTTTGTTACAAGCGAATAACGATACACTAAACACTTCGTTGTGTGCACAATTTAACTAACAGGAAGGGAAAAATGTGTTGCCAATCAGTCATATGTAAGGGATGATTCCATTGTTTATAAACAGTGAAAGGTGAGTAGGAAAACCAGTGGTATTTACATAAAACACATGTAAACTGTATACTGTTTTATGTAAATAGCGCTGCACATTACAGTGGCGAATTTGATTGTGATGTAAGCGCTGCAATCCTGTTGGGGCCTGAAATGATATACGTGCATGCGCCAAGTCGACGAAGGATCTAGCTTCGCGCCCACCATCTGCTGCTTCCAAAAACCTGAGAAACACAATATCATGTGGCGTGAGGCGATACTCGCGGCCTTCCTTCGGCGCCAGAGGCTGAGGAGGGTGGAGCAGGCGGAGCAGTGTCCTGTGACGGCGGCCGTGAAGCAATTCCGCCGGCGATGGTACATCTCGTGCATGCGAATGATAGGAGGCGAGAAACATTTGCAATGCTTGATCCCTAGTGTGTGCAGTGCGGCGTGTCACCATCGGCTACTTGAAGGCTCTGACACAACGTCCCACATCGTTCAAATGGTTCAAATGGTTCTGAGCACTATGCGACTTAACTTCTGAGGTCATCAGTCGCCTAGAACTTAGAACTAATTAAACCTAACTAACCTAAGGACATCACACACATCCATGCCCGAGGGAGGATTCGAACCTGCGACCGCAGCGGTCACGCGGTTCCAGACTGAAGCGCCTTTAACCGCACGGCCACACCGGCCGGCCCCACATCGTTGTTTAACTGTGGATGTACCAGTGCACTCGTTAGATGCTGTATGCCATTGTGTTCACAGAATGTTTCAAATTCGTTTGACGTGAACTGAGAGCTGTTGTCCGACATTATGACTCCGGCAAACCTCCGAGGCAAACAATAGAGGACAACACATGAATTGTGCTGTGTGAGAGTGGGGAGTTTATTGGCACAGCTAAAGGAAACTTGCTATAAGAGTCTACCACAATCAACCAATGAGTGTCCCAAAAAGGTTCAACGAAGTCTATGTGTACACATTGCCATGGTGATAGCGACTTAGTTCCAGCAGAGAGTTTTTGTCGCAGAGCGAGCTGATTTTCTGCACGCGTACGTTTGTTCCGTTGCAAACGTGTGGACTGGACGTGACCTTTCTATCAAAAAAATGGTTCAAATGGCTCTGAGCACTATGGGACCTAATTTCTGAGGTCATCAGTCCCCTAGAACTTAGAAATACTTAAACCTAACTAACCTAAGGACATCACACACATCCATTCCCGAGGCAGGATTCGAACCTGCGACCGTAGCGGTCGCGCGGTTCCAGACTGTAGCGCCTAGAACCGCTCGGCCACCCCGGCAGGCACCTTTCTATCTACAAGCGTAACACTGTGCTTGTCGGGACGGGCAGTCTTGGCGTTTGTGCCATGAATAGCAGCAAGGGCATGACTTAATTCTGTTTGCCTGTTTAGAGAACTGTTAATGCGGCATGGCACATATGGGCTGTTTCTGCCTAATGGGCCAGTCGCAAGCAATGGACGACTCAACCCGACAAGCTGATGGTGCTCAAATTTATCAGCCGACACTGCACCTGAATCATACTGATCCAAAGTCCGCGTCACATTGAAAGGTGGCCCAGTTTTCAGCAGTTCTGTGCATCCCCCTCCACTAGCCATTGGCAGCCAATAATATTCATTCTCTTTCCGAGTGGCTAGCAGCGAGTTACAGCTAGAAAGCGAGAGTCTTGCTCCTACACGCTGCACTGTTGCCATACTTCACGACAACCGTATTATTCATTCAACTGTCATTTCTTTTTTTCTTTTTTTTCTTGTAGCAGTATACGTGTGAATGTGTATCTGTAAATGTTTAAGTGCTATTAAAAAGAAAAAGGGCAGGTGATGGCAATAAGTGTGAAGTGCTTCACAAGCAGGTGAGGGGTATTATTTACCGCATTTATAACTTTTTCAAATGCGAATTTCATATCTGGTCTCCTACTGTTGACATTTGAAGACGCAACAACGAACTCCAGAACCATGTGGTACTGGCAAGATAACTATGAAGAGAATTGCAAACAAAAGTGTCAGAGCTGTAGGAACAGTAGAAAATGTTGATTTCGTGTTGCCTGGAACGCATCGAAATAGCAGGGAACCTTTAACACAAATGCATAGTTTTAACAACGATGTTTAAAAATGCTCCATGTGAATGATGAATACCAGACATCACAAAAATGTGTTACAGTTATGCAGGAGAAAATTATGAAAAGAATTTTAAAAGACGTTGACTTCTGATATGTTAAGTAGAGAGTTTCTAGTTCAAAGAAGTGACATGGATGCAGCACGAACTACATCCGATATAAAGATTCACAATACAAGAGGACGAGGTAATTCAACAGTGTATTACCTTGATGAAACATTGTTAAAGTGGAATCATTCCAGGAAAATCTGCTATGAAATGAATTATGGTACTTGCGGCTTTAAAGTTTTCATAGGAATAGGTTCTCGGATAATTATTCTGCATGCTGACTCTTCTTCGGGTTTTCTTTCCGAGGGTAAACTTGTATTTACGTGTAAGAAAAACAGCAGTGACTACCATTCAGCGATAAATGCTGTCAGTTTCGTGACGTGATTCACAATTCTTGTCGTACCTTCACTCGAAGTCGGTCATTGCCAGTTATAATTCAACTATTACAGAGAAGACACTAATTATAAATACCAGAAAAGCGGATATTTTTCCCTGGCTTCGTAATAAAAATATTAAGCGCGGTATAAACCAGACTCGTGCTGATCTCCTGCAGTTCGTTAATTTACACAAATCACGTGACAGAATATACAAACTTGACTTCCTAGCACGTGTATGCGATCACTCAGTTTTGCGTGTGCCCACGTGTCACTGTCAGTTTAGCCCTATTTAATTAATTTCGGCAAAAGATAACGCGAAGTGGGAGGAAAAAAAAATCAAGCTAACATTCACTGAATCGCTTGTGCATGAGGCAATAGGCAACATCCCGCCTTTAGCGTGAGCACAGTCTGTGAGGCATGGTGGAAAGCTTCAGACAGAATAATTTGACAGGGAAAACATAATGCAAATAAGCGTTGAATCAATCATCGTATATTTACAATGTGATTAATCGGAACGTATTCAATTAGAAGTGACAGTGGTATTGTGATGCATACTTTGGAACAAAGTAATAATATTTCTTAATTTTGAAGACTCGTGGTTTAAAAAATGTGTTCGTCAACATATCAGTTAATAATGAGCGTATGGCATTGGTGACCGGGAGATCGCTCGCGGGGCGGTTCGGCCGCCGCTCCACAAGTTCTTTAACGCCACTACGGCGACTTGCGAATGAACGAAGATGAAATGAGGAAAGGCACACAACTCCCAGTTATCTCGAGGCAGAGAAAATCCCCAACCCCGCCGGGAATCGAACCCGGGACCCCGTGCGCGGGGAGCCAGAAGGCTACCGCAAGACCACATATAAGTTGAGTGCGTAATAATGAGAACTTCCTAGCCATTTTGATTAGTACTTTGTATCCTTTGAATTATGCAGTCTATAATGTTCAACATATTGCCCAAGGAAAAGCTAAGCTGAATGCAGCTGGGTAAATTCGTCAAAAGTCCGGTATTTCTTCATGTAAACCCCTGTCATTTTCAAGGCACGAATTGGATAAGGCCCCGAAAAGAAAGTAACTGTTACTTGTCGAGATATCAATGGTTTTCGATCTGATCGGTCATCATTTCCTGGAGTTATTCGCAGATGATGGTTAATTGTTTGCTTGTTCAGTGGATTACAAATTCGGTCTCTGACTGTAATGTCGAACGATTTAGTTTACACTAATGCCGTTAACAGCGAAAAATGTTACAACTTTCTGACCATTTCTAAGATAGTCTTCTATTAGTCTTTTCCACCACTACTTCTTCTTTATGCACTGTGATTACACTTAACTACAGTCACACACATCAACACACACACCATATCCACATTTTTGAAAATCCTATTGAGGAGAAGAAGTTGTCACGCATTTGTAATGATTTCGGTTTCGTGCTTGAAGTTAATTTTTTTGTGCCTTAAATTTTTACTTATAATACAGTTCAAATTTCAATAAATGATAATTACGACTGATAGATATTGGTTTTAATATTTACTGTTCCCCTCATAGATCTGCCCGTATTTTGCACTGTATTGGTAGTTTGAGTCGTCAGGAGCTGCAGTTTGCTGGGTCTAAAACTGAAACATCTGTGTGAGGTGCATTGCATCTATCGCTTGTAGCTGAGGCACCTGATCAGGAGGTGGCCGAGGTGAGTTGTTCATTATGCATTATGCGAATGCAAAATTTCTGCAACGCGCACCTGAAAACACAGAATTTCGAAAACACTGTAAGAACTACTGTTAAAACAAGTAAACACACCCTGCATCGAAAAAGACAAAGTAGAATTAAGGCGCCAATAAAAAGAAGAAAATCCGAGGCAGCCAGGCACTGGGTTCTTCATACTCGTCGCCAAATGTTGAATCCTGCCTAGTCGTCATATATGGGGTGGCTATAAAACCTGCTTTCTTGGACCACTAGACAACAATTGAAGCAAACCGTATTAAAGAGTTTTATTACGAAAAGTAAATGACAACACTTAACTTTCAAAATTACATAGATGTGTCGCAAGCAAAGGGCGACATGCAAAATAATCAAAGTTCTTCAGTATAACAATTCGAAGTTTGAGCTACATACAATGAACGAGGAAAGCAGTGAGCTATGACGCTTCCATTCAGGTCGCTAGTCTTCGACTAGGCCACGAGCAGTCAGGCGCGGCGCTTATGTCCTTTTCGCTAGAGCCCGCTATTGTCGCGTTGTAGTCCGGGAGAGGGGTCGATCAGCCTGCAACTGGCTGACGTCTTATTCACAGCCGCCTCTGCTCTATCGTTCCCGACTGGCGTGCTAGTGCTTGATTTTATGCTGTTTGAAACAGACTGACCTTGTATTCAGGAGGGTGGAGGCTCCAGTCTTTCTGTGGTTTCCCTAAATTACTTCATGTAAATGCGGAGATGGTTTCTTACTATAAAGCCACGGCCGAATACCTGTTCTGCCCTTGTCAAACTAGACTTCTGTAATGTGAATTACGTTATTCTTGTTGTCTTTATTTAAATTTCAATATCATGACACATCCAATATACTTGTAGAACTGACCCACAAATCAAGTAAAACTACTTCTAGTACAACTACACTGAACCTCAGGCTGTTAATTGGAGCACTTGATTTCTTACTTGCTACTCCTTTATTGAACACGCAATTCTCACAGCAGTACACCATACACAGGCTTAGCGGAGACCAGTATCTACTGTTACGAAATCCACCTGATAGTTTTACTTTTACTAGAAATATGTTAGAAATTTTGCACCGAAAAAAAAATTTGTTTTTAAACCTAGTTAATAAACGTTTTTCTGAGTTTTTAGTAAGCAGAAGCAATACATACACTGCCTGTGCTGAAGGTACTGTTTTGATCACTTATACAGAAAATTTAAATACACAGTAAAAGCAGTTCAAGGTCAAACGCCCTAAAACTTCCAAGTTGTTAATAAATTCATTCAAAGTAGCAGTTTTACTATTATAATCAAAACTATGAAGCAGCGTAATTGACACTTTATAATTACTGGAGATTTAGTAGGCTTCTCAATTAATTTCATCACACATGACAGGATATACAGTAAATAACTGAATGCAGGGCAGTTTTAAGTGAATCGATTACATAGAACCATTTAACAAAATTTCTGAGGTGTCGGCTACATACTGCATAATATAGGACTTTCTGCTGTTATTAATTTATTTCAATTAAAGGCAATTTCCTTACAGCTGAATCTTTTTTAAGTTTATTTTATGTGAGTAAAATTGTTTTCAAGACAGATAACTACGAGACACAATGTATACATGGGATCATTTACATTACATTCGTCAAGTACCTACAGATTTTAGTGAAGTATTCATAAGTTAACATACTTACATTTAAATATAGCATAGTAGTAACAGAAAATAGTAACAGATAACAGTAGCTGTAGGGACTATATAAAATATTGTCAGTTGTATAAAATCTTACAAGTATCATTACAGCTAAGAGTACACAGAACTGTGTGGAGAGGTTGTAACTGGGAGTGTCAATAAAAACACAACAGCACGTTCTTACATGATCCTGTACTTATCAAAGACAGAGAGGGGGTGCTAGTTAGGGAATCCTATATCTTAGAGCCCATGAAAATGGTTACGTATGCATTTCCTATGTTATAACAGTTATTATGACTTGTGAATGACTATCAGCGACATTTAGTAAAAGCATTTTAGATGATTGTTTTTTGTGTTTGTATTAAACTAATGTAATAGCTAGTATTTGCTTGCTTTCAGATTACAGTTCATAACGTCATATACCACAAGCATGACATTAGATACACTACACACAATCTCTTTGATAATTTCGCTAAACACTCAACTAACAATAAACTTAATTCTAAACGAAATGTAAAAGTAAAATCACTATAATTTTGCAGAAGCTACAAGTTTCTTTACACACGTTGACAGTATTATGTAAACAAACGCGCATTTGTAAAACGTAGTAATTCACTGAGTGTATGAAGCCGTACTGCACATTTCAAAATATAACACGACTGCCGGCCGGTGTGGCCGTGCGGTTCTAGACGCTTCAGTCTGGAGCCGAGTGACCGCTACGGTCGCAGGTTCGAATCCTGCCTCGGGCGTGGATGTGTGTGTGATGTCCTTAGGTTAGTTAGGTTTCAGCAGTTCTAAGTTCTAGGGGACTGAGGACCACAGATGTTAAGTCCCATAGTGCAGAGCCATTCGAAGCATTTTTTATAACACGACTGCTAGGTGTGCTGTACACCAAGGTGAGAGAATTCATGGAATAGCTGCAGATTCCTTGACTTGCGCCATAGGGTGGTGGGGTTTCGGGTTCCGCTGAATAGGTCAGGAGTTCAATACACTCAGCTGGCGGCTACACGGATAGCGGAGGCTGTGTGGCGTGGACTGGACGGTTTTTTAGGTTAGGAGGCCTCGGGAAAGTACGGGGTGGGCTGCAATCTCAAAGGGTGCATGGCAAATACAGGACGTGCTTGGATCAAGGAACAGTCGGAATTGTAGTTGTAAATTGTTGTAGTTGTGCTGTGAAAGTCCCTGAGCTATAGAAAGCTTCAAACGCTAATAGAAAGCACAGAAGCTGAAATCGTTATAGGTACAGAAAGCCGGCTAAAGCCTGAAATAAGTTCTGCAGAAATTTTTACGAATTCTCAGACGGTGTTCAGGAAAGATAGATTAGGCAGAATTGGTGGTGGAGTGTTTGTGTCTGTCAGTAGTGGTTTATCTTGTAGTGAAGTCGAAGTAGATACTCCGTGCGAACTAAGTTAATAATTGGCTCCTTCTACTGACCCCCAGACTCCGATGATATAGTTGCTGAACAGTTCAGAGAAAATTTGAGTCTCGTAACAAATAAATACCCCACTCATACGGTTATAGTTGGTGGGGACTTCAACCTTCCCTCGATATGTTGGCAAAAATACTTGTTCAGAACCGGTGGTAGGCTGAAAACATCTTCCGAGATTGTCCTAAATGCTTTCTCCGAAAATTATTTCGAGCAGTTAGTCCACGAACCCACGCGAATTGTAAATGGTTGCGAAAACAAACTTGACCTCTTAGCCACAAACAATCCAGAGCTAATAGAGAGCATCATGACTGATACAGGGATTAGTGATCACATGGTCGTTGTAGTTAGGCTCAATACCGTTTCTTTCAAATCCACCAGAAACAAACGCAAAATAATTTTATTTAAAAAAGCGGATAAAGTGTCACTAGAAGCCTTCCTAAGAGTCAATCTTCATTTCTTCCGAACTGACTATGCAAATGTAGACGAGATGTGGCTCACATTCAGAGATATAGTAGCAACAGCAATTAAGAGATTCATACCGCATAAATTGGTAAGAGATGGAACTGATCCCCCATAGTACACAAAACAGGTCCGAACACTGTTGCAGAGGCAACGGAAAAAGCATGCGAAGTTCAGAAGAAAGCGAAATCCCGAAGATTGGCTAAAATTTACAGACGCGCAAAATTTGGCACGGACTTCAATGCGAGATGCCTTTAATAGGTTCCACAACGAAACATTGTCTCGAAATTTGGTAGAAAATCCGAAGAAATTCTGGTCGTATGTAAAGTACACAAGCGGCAAGACGCAGTCAATACCTTGGCTGCGCAGTGCCGATGGTACTGTTACCGACGACTGTGCCGCTAAAGCGGAGTTATTGAAGGCAGTTTTCCGAAATTCCTTCACCAGGGAAGACGAATGGAATATTCCAGAATTTGAAACACGAACAGCTGCTAACATGAGTTTCTTAGAAGTATATACCTTAGGGGTTGCGAAGCAACTCAAATCGCTTGATACGGGCAAGTCTTCAGGTCCAGATTATATACCGATTACGTTCCTTTCAGATTACACTGATACAATATCTCCCTACTTAGCAATCAAATACAACCGCTCGCTCACCGATAGATCTGTACCTACAGATTGGAAAATTGCGCAGGTCGCACCAGTGTTTAAGAAGGGTAGTAGGAGTAATACATCGAACTACAGACCTATATCATTGACGTCGGTTTGCAGTAGGGTTTTGGAGCATATACTGTATTCAAACATTATGAATCACCTCGAAGGGAACGATCTATTGATACGTAATCAGCATGGTTTCAGAAAACATAGTTCTTGTGCGACGCAGCTGTCTCTTTATTCGCACGAAGTAATGGCTGCTATCGACAGGGGATCTCAAGTTGATTCCGTATTACTAGATTTCCGGAAAGCTTTTAACACCGTTCCTCACAAGCGATTTCTAATCAAGCTCCGGGCCTATGGGGTATCGTCTCAGTTGTGCGACTGAATTCATGATTCCCTGTCAGGAAGGTCGCAGTTCGTAGTAATAGACGGCAAATTATCGAGTAAAACTGAAGTGATATCAGGTGTTCCCCAGGGAAGCGTCCTGGGACCTCTGCTGTTCCTGATCTATATAAATGACCTGGGTGACAATCTGAGCAGTTCTCTTAGGTTGTTCGCAGATGATGCTGTAGTTTACCGTCTAGTAAGGTTATCCGAAGACCAGTATCAGTTGAAAAGCGATTTAGAAAAGATTGCTGTATGATGTGGCAGGTGGCAGTTGACGCTAAATAATGAAAAGTTTGAGATGATCCACATGAGTTCCAAAAGAAATCCGTTGGAATTCGATCACTCGATAAATAGTACAATTTTCAAGGCTGTCAATTCAACTAGGTACCTGGGTGTTAAAATTACGAACAGCTTCAGTTGGAAAGAAATGGTTCAAATGGCTCTGAGCACTATGCGACTCAACTGCTGTTGTCATAAGACCCCTAGAACTTAGAACTACTTAAACCTAACTAACCTAAGGACATCACACACATCCATGCCCGAGGCAGGATTCGAACCTGCGACCGTAGCGGTCGTGCGGTTCCAGACTGTAGCGCCTTTATCCGCTCGGCCACTCCGGCCGGCTCAATTGGAAAGACCACATAGATAATATAGTGGGGAAGGCGAGCCAAAGGTTGCGTTTCATTGGCAGGACACTTAGATGATGCAACAAGTCCTCTGAAGAGACAGCTTACTCTACACTCGTTCGTCCTCTGTTAGAATATTGCTGCGCGGTGTAGGATCCTTACCAGGTGGGATTGACGGAGGACATCGAAAGGGTGCAGAAAAAGGGCAGCTCGCTTTGTATTATCACGTAATAGGGGAGAGAGTATGGCAGATATGATACGCGAGTTGGGATGGAAGTCATTAAAGCAAAGACGTTTTTTGTCGCGGCGAGATCTATTTACGAAATTTCTCTTCCGAATGCGAAAGTATTTTGTTGAGCCCTACCTACATAGGTAGTAATTATCATCAAAATGTCCGCCCCAGTAGCTGAGTGGTCAGCGTGACGGATTGCCGTCCTCTGGGCCCGGGTTCGATTCCCGGCTGGGTCGGAGATTTTCTCCGCTCAGGGACTGGGTGTTGTGTTGTGTTCATCATCATTTCATCCCCATCCGGCGTGCAGGTCGCCCAATGTGGCGCCGAATGTAATAAGACCTGCGATATGGCGGCCGGACCTGCCCCGCGAGGGGCCTCCCGGCCAATGACGCCAAACGCTCATTTCCATTTCCATCATCAAAATAAAATAAGAGAAATCAGAGCTCGAACAGAAAAGTTTAGGTGTTTGTTTTTCCCGCGCACTGTTCGGGAGTGGAATGGTAGAGAGATAGTATGATTGTGGTTCGATGAACCCTCTGCCAAGCACTTAAATGTGAATTGCAGAGTAATCATGTAGATGTAGATGTAGATGTACGTATTCAGGTGTAGGCAGTATCGTGCACACAAGGTATAAAATGGCTGTGCATTGACGGGCTGTCATTTGTACTGACATGATCCACGTAAAACACTTCCGACATGGTTATGGCCGAGCGACAGGAATCAACAGACTTTGAACGCAGACTCACGGGACATCCCATTTCGGAAATCGTTAGGGAATTCAATATTCCGAGATCCTCAGCGTCAAGAGTGTATATACCCTTTATTTAAGGAAATAATTTCTTAGAAAACAATCATTTTTTTAAAAATTGACTGTAAAACATGCTACACTGACGACTGAAGGCCTTATTAAGAAGAATCGGATGAAAGCCACAAGAAATCGGAATAATTTAAACAAAATGTTACTTTAATCAATTGACACAATCGAAGCAAATAAAGAATGGTGTGATCCACAGACAGTGCTCCAAGGATCGACCTGAGAACAAAAAGTCCCTATAGCTGCGTAAGCGGTGAGACAGCCAGCAAAGAGTGATGCTCACTTAACAGGATGGCAACTAAAACTAGGGACAGCTTAAACGCTGACCAGCACACTCTCAAAATCCAATTAAAATGCGATTCCCAATAGCAGGATAGAATAACAGTTAACATCGCCAAATGAGAAGCATTTTTTGGCTCCACCAAATTCTAGTATGCAGACAGGGTTAAGACCAAACTGCCTATTCAAAATCTGACTAGATGCACATGGAACCGCAAAAGACAATTCCACACACTACTCAAACAATACTAAAACAGTTACTATACAGCAACAAGACGAATTGTACGTAAACATGAACGCTAAGAACACAAAAATGGTCGAACGACCAGATACACATCTTCCACTGAGACGGCCGACCGAATGTCCAACCATTGGTCATAGCCAATCAAGTCAGGCAAGGGAAACTGAGAGGTGGCATGAGCCCCCTCTCATATTTCTATCTTACGATTTTCCTCTCTAATTGCATGCGGTGAAAAGTCGCTATTCCTTCACATGCGGACTTCCCACGCAGCGTCTCTCGTCACCCGGGTGGTCCGGTGACAGGCGGGCTCTGCTGATCTTGAAAGGGTTAAGCCGACGGGTGTGAGGGAGTCGAGTGAATGCCTTCCAGACGCCGACATTGTCAAAAGACATGCCCACAGGGGCCTGAAGTAGCAGCTGGGCTAGAGGTTCCGTTACTTCGCAGGAACTTAGCGAAAACACTTTCTGGCGGGCTATCAGCGAGGCGTGGGAATGACTTGTGTACCCAGGCAGTTGTGGCGGGAAAATTCCCGCGCTTTCTGCAAAATAGTAACTGTGATTGGCTTGCTCAGGGCATAGCTCCGTGACGTAGCAAAATCAGCGCAGAAATTGGCGCCAAGAATCTCCATTGGTGGAATGGTAGTGCTCCGGCAATAGAGTGGAATTTTCCACCGGTTTTAGAGTTGCTGATTGGAACGTTTAACCACGGCCACTGTCGTGGGGGCGGGAATGTTCTGCGTTCGGCCTGTACGGGTGCTCTAGAGAGGTCGGCTCTCGCCTTTCGGTCGGAGTAGGTTACAAGACTGAGCTCTCGCTGCTCTGGACCGCCTGCCTTCCGTTGGCTGTCTAATATACTTTTATTTAATTGTAACTGTTTGACGAAGTTGCTGAAGTTTCGACTTCAACGTAACTTTCCGAGTACAGTTGGCAATTGAGCGTTCTGCGTACAAGCGGCCTATGTTGTCTGTCTTGAGCAGTTTTGGCTAAAGTTGACTGTATTGGAGTTACAGTGTGACTTCGCTTGTTAAAATCAATCACTGTACCGTCAGTGATTGTGTGGCGAGCCTTCTTCGTCTCCCTCAGTGGCGCATTTGTATTGCTAGGAAGTCTTTAGTCTGGAACAACCAGACCAGGATAATTAGTTTCGGGCTATATTCCCGACATTATCATCACCACGATGGGATGTCGAAGCAACCAGCCATCGCCTCCGGTACGCCAGTTCGTGTTCTTGCAGTTAAGAAGACAGTTTGGTAATGTATGTCCGCAGCACCGGCAGATAGGGATTTTCCTAGGTGATAATCAGAGCTAAGCAGAGTGCGCCTGTTCGCCTTTCTCTAACTTTGTTCTGTCTTGGGTGTCCATTGTCTGAGTTCTCACTACTGTAGCAGCAATTAATGTTGGGTTGGCTGTGTGTCTCTCTTAAGACTTGAGTTGCAAGGAATTGGCTCCGCATACCACTTCGTCATAAATGTCACAATCTAGTTTAGGGACAACTTCACCTTCACAGCATTTATTTGAGTATCCAATTTGAGCCAATGTGATGTATTGTAAATGTTTCATGTGTTTTTGTTTATTATTTTGAGTTATAATAAATCATATTGTTATTTTGGACAGAACGTTCATTCTGTTAATTGGTAGAGCAACCCTATCATTTCTCACTACGTGAATGAAACTTTCCTTTATTTAACTTATTTATCAAATGAAATTATTGCAGGTGCCAAACTCTTTTCTACTCCACTTTCAAGGTCGATTACAGTCAGTTCGTTTCTTTTTAATCCATGTGCAACAACAAAAGTCGGAGTTAGAATAGTGGGGGGGGGGGGGGCTTAAAGCATCATCTACATACGTAGATTCTAGAAGAATTTAGTGTTAAATACACTGCTAGCCCCGGCACCTCGCAAAACGTCGGAGTATAAAACCGCCAACTGCCAGCTTGATAGCATGAGGTCACTTCGACGGACGGACACACACACAAGTGAAACTTGCACTACTCGAATATAACGATCCATTCAACTTAAACTCGCTGAATCCGGACCTCGACGTGGTCGTGCACTCTAGCGACCACATCCTTGCACCGGGCAGTGCATCCATCTCCAGCTCTTTCAGCGAGTACTGGCGCTGGCGGACCTCACTGCTGCTCCGTCCCAACCGAACTCCGACACACAACGACCCGTAAGTACTAGAGGTGGCTCCAAAGATAGTACACAGTACTCGCTATCGATAAACGCCGCTGCTGCCACTCACGGACAGACAAAGCGAGCCAACGTAGTGGCGCCACTGAACGCACTAAGGCGACGAGAGATCACAATCCGAATACACGACGCCAACCTGTCAACGGCACAAACGCGAGCCGGAACACGGCTCGGTTACCTCTCACAAAGGACAATGCAGTGGCTGGCAGCCTGCACTTAACGACCAAGAACACCGGTGTTTGCATAGAGTTGTCACTGATAACAGACAAGCAGGAGGTATCCCATGACTTTCATCACCTGAATATATTACAACTAAACTGCTTTTCTCTACTCTAAGAAGTTAATGATAAAATTATTTCATTTGTTGATAGTTTTTTTAGGAAGCGGATAATGACGCGGTTCGATTAAGAACAGTGGTTGTTAGCGGATCGCAAACTGTGCGGTTCATCAATCATTACAAAGATTTTTAAATGCACCCGGTATTAGCAGTATTCCTCTTGCCACCGTACGACGTTAATCGTTTTACACTGGTACCTTAAAGCATACGGGAATCTCACATTATTAAACAAATTAGGACGTACCTCTGAGCAATGCCGGTACGCACATCATCCTACCTCCAGTGCCCTTCTAGCCCTGTCTCAACTGCCTCGTTAAGCTCTCGTGTTAAGCAGCAACAACCCTCCTTCTGAATTCATTGTCAGAGGGCAGTTATTATCCTGGAAAGCTGCACTCGAATAAACCAGCAGTAGTTACATTAAAGTATTATAGACTCATCAATGAAGCGAGTCCATAAATTTACGACCAGTTGTCACAAAGAATGGGAAGTATATGGGACGATGTAAGATCCTCATAAACACACTCAAAGAGCAGTAGCAAGGCACAGGCACTCATAGTTCCAGTTGCCAGCAGAGTCTGAAATTCAAATCTAAAGGCAATGCCCAGCTCACAGCAACTGCAGCTGCGAAGGAAGGAAGGATGGAAAGCACATTACGGTTTAACGACCTTTCGAAACTGAGGTCATTACAGACAGATCACTATCTCGGAAAGCAGAGAAATGGGGGTAGATAACGGCCATGCCCCTTCAAACGAGCGATCCTGACATTTGCTGAAGCAATTTAGGAAAATCACGGACAACCTAAATCAGGATGGGCAGATGCGGTTTTGAACCGTCGTCTTCCCGAATGCGAGTCCAGTGAGCTAACCACTTCTCCACCTTCCTTGCTAGTTGCTACGAGGTACAGTGCTTGAAGCGGATAGGGCGTGTAAGAACGAGTCGTGAAGTGCCTAACGCTCGTTTTATTTCTTTTATTCATTGTTGTTTTCATCCCACTACTTCAGCAGGAAGGCTACTACTTCAAGGGGAAGCCATATTGGTGCTCTTCAGCCTAATGGCATTGAATAGATTTTTGCGGTTAGAATTAGTGGAGTTACATGAATGAATGCTCTGAAAGATGATTTCTGTTCATGACATTAGGATAATCACATAATGGCGGTAGTGTGGCTGGTGCTGTGATGGACATAATGATACTCCCGATAGTTCTATGGATGTCAGCTTCCAGTAAGAAGGGGTGGAAAGGTAAGGCGCAATATGGACGGATCAAAACGGATGGGACAGGGGAAGATAATATTGGTATGGGAACTGTCTAATCATTAAGTCGGAATTGGTTAAGGAAGTAGCGAAGCTGTGATTTTGGTAGCCAGGAGGCTGGAAGATGTATTCTGATCGTAATTTAATTCGAAGATATGGGTGATAATGTTATAATTGGTAGGACAGGCTAATTTCAGTGAGCATTTCTGGGTTGGGAAAAGGATGCCTTTCGAAATTTCCCTAGGATAGGACATAAGGTGTGTGAAGGTGCAGAGAGAAGGGGTATATGTTTTTGTAGACATGCTCAGTACTGGGGAATAATGGAGAAACAATGATGTTACGGTATGTCTAGGTCTCCTGAAGATGTTCGTAGAGTTTCAGTAGGGAAGAGAGTGCGTGTTTTCATACGTTTTCTGCTATTGTAAATAGTTCACCTTCACTGCACAGGAACAACCATAATGAGCGCACTGCACGAGTAGCGAATAAGATACTTGACTTTGTCTTAGTTTTATCTGTGGTTCTCTTGCTAGTCAGTCTGTTGTGCAGCGCTGGGCATTCTCACTTCAGGCATAGTAGCGAACAGTTTGAGTTTTTCAGAGAATGAAACCTGTTATTTGTGAATCTGGGAGAAACTACCTGCAATACTTTATTATGAAGATGACAACCTGTTTATAAAGCTATTTCATTCTTTGTATTAATGTAAAAGATGGTTTCTGACAAGGGAAAAATGTAGCTTATTTTTCTTTAGCTATCTGCATCTGATTTTTGTTTTCTTTCGAGAACGTCGGTACATCAGACACAGAATAGCATGCTGGGAAAGAGGTGAGTTACTTTTATTTCAGCGCAGATCTCACCTTGCATTCTTATGAGGAAATAGTACGTATTCAGAATTATCAAGTATCGTGCTATTCGAGCAGATTAATTTTGACCAAACAGTGAGACTGGCCAGTGAAACATATAACTAACTAACTAACTAACTTTCATGCAGTTTCTTTATTCTGAGCAGAGCAGTAACTTATATTTGCGGTTATTTCAGGTCTAACATTGCACTTCATATCAGGCAACTTTCATAATGTACTTCTGCATCGAGTTTCAGTGATATAGTTTTCATTGAGTATACAATTAGTTTCTGTTCACAGTTAATTACATCAATTTTAAATTTTTCTAATTCTGCATTTCATTAAGTTAAAAGTTTTGTTCCGCGACACTGTCCATATGCACAGCACAGGGCCAGCCAACAGTCAGTATCACTCAGTAGTTGAATATGATATCTAAAGTATACGTTATACGAGGTAAAAGTTTTGGAAAAGAAGTTACTTCTTTCAGACAAACATTAGACTGGAAGCATCCTTCTTATTATGGCTGGCTGTTACCTGACGCTGTTATACATCGATATTTTCTAGAGATAATTATGCATCGCCGGTGTTCCCAATGTTTTTTCTTTCTGCAGAAGTAGTTTATATCTGATGCCCTCAGTCCATAGCTGGAATACATGTATAAATCCCAAGACTGTAGCTCCGGCCTCAATGGTCGTTTCTGTGCATGACTGCAGGCCTGCTTTGTAGCTAGGAAACAAAAGATACAGAAATTTTTACCGAAGACAGTCTATGCTGATGGGCATAAAACTAGGATTATGACCATAAACAGGCTACAATCTCTAAAATACGTGTGAACGACTCCTTCAGAGTTAAATTATAGATTCATAGTACTCATTTTTATTTCCCATTAAGTATGTTTGGATCTGACCTCTGCGTTGTAGCTTTCACCAACACAATCAAAACCTCATCTGTGAGAGAGGACAAGTAACTCTCTCACCTATTTTTCGTATACAGAAAACTGTTAAGGATTTGTTACAATCTGACGCACCTTGAGCAAGATGGCTCAAATGGCTCTGAGCACTATGGGACTTAACTTCTTTGGTCATCAGTCCCTTAGAACTTAGAACTACTTAAACCTAACTAACCTAAGGACATCACACACATCCATGCCCGAGGCAAGATTCGAACCTGCGACCGTAGCGGTTGCACGGTTCCAGACAGTAGCGCCTAGAACCGCTCGGCCACTCCGGCCGGCTTGAGGAAGACTCTAGAAAGTTAATGGCCTGAGGAGATGTTGATGGAGACTGGTAGGGGCTAAAAGCATGAGGTATTTTTATGGTTCTTCGCTCATAGAAATGGCATTTTGGGAGTTGGAAGCTATTGACGTTGAGCCCATCCCTCAGTAAATTTTGCCAGACAGGCCCAAAGCCGTACAGGGCAGAGAGAGCAGCCCCTTGTTGAGACAGGTCTCCAGCAGAACAATGCCACTTTACCTGCATTGACGCCATCTGAAGGCTGGGCTGGGGGGCAACGGACTGAAGGTCGTGGAGTCGTAAACTGGGCACTCTGTTCGGAGCCACACATAGTAAAAAAATGACAAGTTTTCGTGTTCATCGATACTGCAAAAAGTCCTGTGACCCACTTCCAGAGGCCGCCTCGGCTGTATAACAAACTCTGGTGTCTGAGAAACGTTTAGAGATACAATCTTTACTACACCTCATAACTTGTACTAACAAGCTCCAAGGCACAGGCGATTTAGATAAGGATCTTTAAGACTGTAGCTGTTCGCTTGTTGCCACTGGAAGTGACGCGACTTCGGAGAAAAACATCTTCCCCCTCTGCGAAAACTTAAAAAATCCAGTAATTGACGGTTTCTTTTCTTTGCAGAGACACAGGTTTCTTAACTCTTGCACTGGCTCGACAGGAGTTTGTGGTATCGTGTGGGAGGGGAAATTAGCGCCCCTAGAGCCCTATGATTGGCTCAAGACAGCGTGAAGGCTGTGTCGTTCGTGCACTTTGCGGGAAAACAGATTTTTTTCTGAAGAAGTGCGTAGTAGTTGGGTGCTGGACTTTGGTCTGGTAGGAAACACTTCTGGTCGATGCTCTGGCATGTGTGGTTGGTGCTTGAGACCTGTCCTGAGACTAACTTCACTTGCATGTAGTTTAGACTGGGGAGCCTGTGGTGAAGTTCTTACTGCACCGACAGTGTGATTTTAAAAGTCTCGGACTAATCGTTTGCCGAGGGCACACTTATTTGTTTTTGGTATACCAGTCTTGCTGTTTGATATCCTTGCGTGGTCTGTCGCATAAGTGAGGTAAATTGGTCTTTGGTATGACCAGCGAACAGGTTTGTCACACACTGTAATCTAACGTGATTTCAGAGCTCTGATAGAGAGTAAATCGCAGTCCGACTGCCTCATCGCTAGACCGTGAAATTTTTGCATTTCTTTCGTAGCCGCGATCGATTCACAGGTGCCTCCACACGTCTGACCTTCGTCGCATCCATCTCGCCAGCTGCAAGTTATATCGCTGCAAGAAGCAAACAGGGTAACGTACTGTCACACTGACCTTGTCAGAGTGTACAGATCTCAATCGCCACTTTCTCTCAGCTGCACCTATGTATAGAAACTTTTATAGATTTGAACAATCAAAGTCTGCTCAGCGTCAGATCAATTCAGATTGCGTTATTCACATTTTTAGGGCCAGACTACTTGACTCACTGCTGCCATCCAGGATCCTTGTCCGTTGTGGTCTTGAACAACCTGTTAGTTGTTTATAGCACTCAATCAAAACTTGTTTAGCGTAATTTATGTCTTTCGTTGTTTTGGAAAAATAAATGTTGTTAGAAAACTAAATTAACATACATTCTCAATCATTTATACACTCAGCCTCACGGCTTAACTTTCATTGTGGCGTCGGCTGTCAGAATCTCGGATTGATGGCAGCTTCTATGACCGTCAGATCGTGATGTCTAGCGTAGTCTTTCAATCTGAAGTCCCTTACGCAGAATTCTGAATTGATGGCACCTTCTGTGACCGTCAGATCGTAGATAGTGTTGCGTAGTGAAGTTTCTGTTCTCAGTGTTTAATGTGGCGCACTGGGTAGAATAGTTTCGCATTGCTGGAGCCTAGACATAGTACTAATATTTAGTTATTGTATGTGTGTATTTTCATGTTGTGGTTGTGACATCTGTGTCACTTGATTCTTTGTTTCTGACGGCGAACGTCGTTGTGCTGATTTGTTAGGATTGAGATTTTCGTTTGTGAGTATAGACAAGCGTTCTGTTATTTGAATTAGTCGTCGGGAACTAGGAATCAGAAGCTCACGGGAAAGTAATTTAGAGTAGAATCGGTGTGGCATAGAAATGTGTAGTGTTTAAATACCTTTGGGTCAGATTTAGAGCGCATGCTTACAAGAAGGAAGACACGTTCGTGTTTTGTTAACCATGGATCCACGTCAGATTATTAGCAATGACTAGGTAGATATTACGCGGGATTCTCAAGTAAATGCGGTTGGAGTCCGGGCACAAATGTCGAACGAAGAACCTACAGAGTATGATGGCTTGTCTCAGTCAGGTGATGAAAGTGAATGGGAGACCGCAGCACAACGAAATGTAGGCGCTGCTGGTATGAGACGCACCATCAGTGAGACTGGCAGACCAGAATCAAGAACGAAACGTCACAGAAGGATAGAATCTTGTCCATCTAGACCCGAAGGTGTTAGCGTTGGATCTCAGTTTGAGACTCTCAAGCAGCTCATGCAAGAGGCAGAAAGGAACAGACAAGAGACAGAAAGTAAGAGGCAAGAGACAGAAAGGAAGAGGCAAGAGGCAGAGAAAAAGAGACGGGAGGAAGAGGAGGAAAGACACAAATTAGTCATAAGAAAGGTCACAGAATGCACAGATGGACTCAAGAAAGAGATAGTACGAATCCAAGAAGAGCTAGAGAACGTCAAGAAAATGATAGTAGAAATACGTGAGGGCGCGGACCAGGCGAAGCGTGAAGGCAAAACAGCGTGATGCGTAGCGCAAGTAGCACGAAAGGATGCATCAGTGACCAAAGAACAAGTCAACCTGGCAATAAATGAGGTGTGTAAGACAAAAAAAGGGACTTACAACTCTTCAAAAACAAGGCAAAAAAATAGTTCAAGAAACGCAGGAAAAAATGAGTGAGGCAGCGAAGCGAATCGAACAGATAGAAATCAAACAGACCGAAATCTCTGAAGTCAAAGATCAGCAGATCCAAGTCGCCACACAACAAAACGAGTTGGCTTAGGACATTCGGCAGGCGCATGAGCGGGTCACGCAATTGCAAACACAATCTCGTCTGATAGACTGCCATCGAAAGCATCACAGAAGTGAAGAAAATGGTTTGCGACTCTCTAAACTGCTGTATGAGGACACGCCCCCTGCACATAGGCGAATGCGGAACGTGTAATAGAAAATGCTCCGTCGGTAACACGCAGCATATTAGACACAGAGCCAGAAAACAATTGTACAGGTCTATGGAGATCAGAAACGTTATTATGTGAATCTGAGAACACGAGGGGATACCATAACAGTGCACTAGGATCATTTGGTCACGAATATATGGAATCACGCGCTGCAGACGAGAGGGAAAAATCGTACGGCGGACACGTCGAACCGCAGCAACAGAGCTCGAACCAGGATCGAAAGGATTCTAGTGACCAACAGCAAAGCAGTAACAAAAAATACAATGGTCAAGGTCACTGGAATGACCAAAGTAGCGAATATGTGGAATTGTGGTCACCTAAGCCATAGCAGGAGTCACGCAGAGAAGATTCGAACACGACTCAATTTGAAACGAGACTTGTCCGAAAAGGCAGCAGTCATCAACAGTCCAATGTCGGTGTTGACACGCCCAGGCAAGGCGTCAAGCTTTGTGTCGTGCAGTCATCAAGCGTACACGAGTAAGCCTTCGGCTCCGAAAGCTCACTTCGATGATATTTTGTTGAATCGTTCGCACGTTGACACTTGTTGATGACCCAGCACTGAACTCTGCATCTATTTGCGTAAGGGTTGCACTTCTGTCCCGCTGAACGATTCTTTTCAATCGTCGTTGGTTCCGTTCTTGCAGGACCTATTTCCGGCCGCAGCGATGTCGGAGATTCCATGTTACCGGATTTCTAATATTCACGGTACACTCGCGAAATGGTTGTACGGGAAAATCCCCACTTCATGGCTACATCGGAGATCCTGTGAACCATCGCTCGTGTGCCGACTATAGCACCACGTTCAGACTCACTTAAATCTTGATAACCTGCCATTGTAGCAGCAATAACAGATCTGACAACAGTGACAGGCCCTTGTTGTCTTATATAAGTGTTGCCGACCGCAGCGCCGTATTCTGCCTGTTAACATATCTCTGTATTTGAATACTCGTGCCTATACCAGTTTCTTTGGCGCTTTAGTGTAAAATAGAAAACAACTCCAATTTTTTTTTTTGATCTTTCCTTGTAACTTTCTTTTTCATTCGCTTGGATGAAGAGCGGAGAATTGCACCGCTGACAGTCCACCCCCGGCAGTATGGGGCGATGGGAATGAAATAACAATAAATAAAATATCTTTTAAATTTATTGACTCCTCCTATATCCACCGGTCAGGGCAGCCGAGAGCGCTAACGCACTGCTTCCTGGACTCGGGTAGGCGCGCTGGGCCCGAATAGAATCCGCCCGGCGGATTAACGACGAGGGCCGGTGTGCCGGCCAGCCTGGATGAGGTTTTAGGCGGTTTTCCACATCCTGCTAGGTGAATACCGGGCTGGTCCCCACGTTACGCCTCAGTTACAAGCGTCGTAGATATTTGAAACACGTTCGCACTATTTCACGATTTACACTAGATGCAGACAGCTGGGGTGCACTGATTCCATCCCTGGGAGTACGGGGTGGTGGCAGGAAGGGCATCCGGCCACCCTTCCAACTAACCTTGCCAAATCCGTTCTAACCACGCCGACCCTGCGCTCGCTGCGGGACTATGACGTAAGCAAACGAAAGAAAGAAAGAAAGAACTCCTCCTATATCTCTCTCGTGAAATGTTCACGATGAGAGAAGCAGAGAAGTTAGAGACATTCGGAGGGATACCGATAGTGGTTGCTCTCTCGCACCATTCAGCCAGGGGAAGGGAGAAGTGTTACCTGAAACACTCTCCAGCAGACACCGCAACCTGGTTTGCAGAGTTCTTCAGTAGACGCGAATTTGAGAGTCATTATGTAGTCGCAACCTTTATTTGGGTTTGACTGCAATGCCGGAAGGGAGCGGTGAGGCAGCTCCCTAATGCGTTTTCGACTTCCGGCAGACGCTAGCTTCCGTTTGCGCGGCGCCCCGCTTCAGGTGGCTGTAGATCCTAGCATCGCGTGCTGGGGCCACGCCGAGCCACGGTATCAATTAGGGCGGTTGCCGGCGGCGGCGCGGCGGTAAGCAGCTGGGCCTTTGTATTCTGAGCTACAAAGCGCTCCCGATTCTTCATCTCCTTATCTCTGCATACACAAAAAAGCTCAAATTTAAAGCGTAATTATGTCGAAGAACAGTTCTCGGGTTATTTTCAGCCGACGTGCTCTTTTGAGTAAGGCTAAAATCGCATTACCGTCACATTATTGTTTCAGGTACAAAGCGCATTGTGGCTTCTGGGAAGATGTGCAGCTTCTTTTGTGCCGTCTTAGAATTATTTCGCGAATTATGTACGCGTGCACGCAGTACTTTCAAAACTAGAGGAGGAAAAAAAAAGGTACCTGTGTTGCAAACAAAAGGATTTGGTAAACTGGACGCTTGATCACTGCGGAATTTATTGAAGGAAGGTCAACGAATGCAGGTAAAAGACATTTACTAGGCATGATGCAGTGCCGGCCGGAGTGGCCGTGCGGTTCAAGGCGCTACAGTCTGGAGCCGAGCGACCGCTACGGTCGCAGGTCCGAATCCTGCCTCGGGCATCGATGTGTGTGATGTCCTTAGGTTAGTTAGGATTAATTAGTTCTAAGTTCTAGGCGACTGATGACCTCAGAAGTTAAGTCGCATAGTGCTCAGAGCCATTTGAACCAAGCCATGATGCAGTTCTAAATGGGGCAGTCTCGCCTCTTCCTAATAAAATATTATTCTTTTAACTTGGTTTAAATTCAATTCAGACAACGGCGGATCACACAGGCGAGCAACATCAGTGTAGTGCAGCAACAATTTATAAGATTAGTTAAAGATATGTTAGATCTGTTGTCATCAATCTAAGTATCTCATTACATCACCAAATTTAACATCGGCTTATTGCTTTCCGAGCAGTGTTCAAAATGGTTCAAATGGCTCTGAGCACTATGGGACTTAACTGCTGAGGTCATTCAGTCCCCTAGAACTTAGAACTACTTAAACCTAACTAACCGAAGCACATCACACACATCCATGCCCGAGGCAGGATTCGAACCTGCGACCGTAGCGGTTGCGCGGTTTCAGACTGTAGCGCCTAGAACCGCTCGGCCACTCCGGCCGCCCCGAGCAGTGTAGTAAATGATAAATCACTGTTTAGGTTACATAGCACAGTGATAATGATCTGAAATTTGTGGGACAATGTCAGTGAAAAACTGATTTTGTTTCTTAGATACAGGACTTGGTATGCAATAAGATGCGGCTACTTTTTGTTAAGGATAAACCGCAAAAACGTTTGCTGTGTTACACAATAGAACAGTGCCTCACCACAGTACTAGACCACATCGACGAATTGCTACCCATCTACTTTTCAGTGTTTAAAATTCATATTTCACTACGAAATGATAGTCTAGATCCAGTTAAATTCATTAAATAAGGTCAACGCCACTTTGCATCTCATGTCGCGATCATTTTCATCGAAGAGTCGTTATAGCAACTACCTGGATAAAGATGAAACGAGACATCTCTATATCTGCAACAAAATCTACATGAACAGAATGGACAAAAATTCGCACAGTCGGATTAATTCTGTCAAATTGAATTACAATTAATTTCTGAATTATAATTTAATTACTGGTGTCCTAGTTTCAAAATATTTACGAGTTACTAACGTAACAATTTGATTGCTTACTAGCGTTTTATGTAATAGATAAATAAATAAACGCTGTATCTCCCTGTGTCTTTTATTTCTTATGCGATTTTCCTCCTTGCGGTACTCGTCATATATGTCTTTCTGTATGCGGAAGTAGAATAATTTCAGATGCACTGATGAGCTTTCAGTAAATTAATGAAAGGAAGTACAGAATTTTCTTCTTTTCTTCCCTTCATGTTCACAGCTCAAAGATAGTACGATACTAATGGCTGAAGAGATCGGAAAGTGGTACTTCGAGATATATATCATTCTCGATATGTCGTACAACCGCGCGGCTGTGTACGTTTTCTATCGCGTCCCTTTAAATTTCAAGTATCTGCCCGTGCGGGTCGAGTTTCGTATATCACTTACTATACACTGCTGTCCACCCCTGGTAGTTGAGTTGTCAGCGAGACAGAACGTCAATCGTAAGGCCCCGGGTTCGATTCCCGGCTGGGGTGGAGATTATATCCGCTCAGGGACTGGGTGTTGTGTTGTCCTAATCGTCATCATTTCATCCCCATCGACGCCCAAGTCACCGAAGTGGCGTCAAATCGAAAGACTTGTAGCCAGCGGACGGTCTACCCGACGGGAGGCCATCATCACACGACATTTACATTTTTATACATCGCTTATCTTACAGTTCTGCGGAAGACAGCCAAAGGCGTCCAGCTATGGGAAGGACTGGGGCACCGGACTATCACTCCCGGTTGTAGGGCCGTAGCGTGGGCGACAGTGATGTCTGTCTCTCTGGGACATCGCTAGGCACATCTTCGCTGGTCTTCGGGGTTCCGTTCCAATCGCGACTCATCACTGAAGACAATTAATGAGATTCCTTACCGAAGATGTGTCTGTAGACGCCCCGTACAGTGCAGTAATATCAAGCTGACTATCGCCCGCCATAGAGACCGACAACCAGAAGTGACGGTCTAGGATGCCATTTCTATTCACAGCAGGACTCACCTTTAAGAATAGCAGTACATCGATGATATTCTAACCTCTTCATGGCAAGCCATCCCAGATCTAATTTCAGCACGATAATGCTTGTTTTCGTGCTTGCCAAACCCTACCTTGGCCAGCAGGATCTCGCCCCAACTAGGAACGTTTGGAGAATTTTGGGCAGGGCCCTCCAACTAGATCGGGATTTTGTCGATGTACCACTCCAATTGGACAGAATCTGTCGCGTTATCACTAAGGAGGATATTCAGAAACTCTACCAATCAATGGCAAACCTGAAAACTAATTGGATAAGGGCCAGAGGTGGACAAACGCATTATCGACTTGCGCAGTTCGTGAATCTCTTTCTCTTGAATATACCATCGATTTTCTCTGAAAGTGTAATTGTTTGTTTGTCTGTATATGTAAATCACATCTACCGATTTCGGTCCCACTCGGATAATTACTTCGTAATGCGTCATTTTTTCCCGTAGAGTTTACTTACACAATACGAGGTGCCCAAGAGGTTAAGTTGTAGTTGGATACATGAGGATTCTTTTTCCGTATTATGGGCTTTATCCTGCTTTTAACAACATTTCTAGAGGACTGCTGATCTTTCTGAATTTCCTTACTATAGTCCAAAGTTGACACTTCCCTGTAGACAACAGGGCTGTCAGTGACGTCTCTTAAAGTGCTGCTTATCCTATTTGATAAATCGTTAATCTATAGGTTGATTCAGGAGGAACCGAAAATATTTTAGAAGGTGGTAGTATATTCCGAATGAAACATTCCAAATAAACATGGGTCCAGTTGTTATTAGTTCCAGAGACACCTGTTACAGACAACAGTTTCCACAAAAAGAAAGTTCAAATGTGGGTGAAATCTTATGGGACTTAACTGCTAAGGTCATCAGTCCCTAAGCTTACACACTGCTTAACCTAAATAAAACAAACACATACACCCATGCCCGAGGGAGGACTCGAACCTCCGACGGGACCAGCCGCACAGTCCATGGCTGCAGCGCCCAAGACTGCTCGGCTAATCCCGCGCCGCAACAGTTTCAATTTCTCGTGTTTGTACTCCTGCCGTTATGGGTTGATTTATCGACTGGAATTTTTGTTTTGAAGTTCAAGGTATGAAGACTGGCTTGAATTTTTATAACTGACTTTCTCAACTGTGATGGTGATTTGGAATTCAGTCTTATTTATCATTTAAAAATTCCGTACATACTTACAGGTACTAAATGTACCGATATTAATTTATGTACGGGTTTTGTAGTTGTAGATCTGCTTTAATGTAATAGGGCAGACTATTTCAACATCAGAGTACCAAATTCAAGAGTGTTTACTTCTGGTTCCACCTAATCCCATGAGACTGGAGCTGTGCCTAGCAGTCGTACTTCATGGCTCTGAGCACTATGGGACTTAACATCTTTGGTCATCAGTCCCCTAGAACTTAGAAATACTTAAACCTAACTAACCTAAGGACAGCACACAACACCCAGTCATCACGAGGCAGAGAAAATCTCTGACCCCTCCGGGAATCGAACTCGGGAACTCGGGCAGTCGTACTTCATATGAAAGTGCAAATGAACGGGGTTCCGATGAAATATAAGACGTTATTCTGCTGGTAAATCGTACTCCTTCAAGAAGCACATGCAGAATTTCTAAACGTATCGATGTTCCACAAACAAGAATACGGTGGACATTACGTATGCACGGCCTCGGTTCTTTTCACTGGCAGCGTATGCAGTACCTTCGAGAGGGAGATGAAGGTAGGCGATTGCAATTTCGTCGTTGACTAATTGGAAATAACCGAGTAATCCCATCAATACCGTTCACTGATTAAGCCACTTTCATTCCCGACAGTATCAATAACAAACGTAACACACATCGGACGTTTTACGAAAACCCACGTCTTTCCGGACGCACATTCTTAACAACACTTCTCTATCAATGTGTGGTGTGACATGAAACATTTTATCTTGACTGTTATTTTACTGCATCGTATTATAGCGCCCTGTTATCTAGATTTTATTGAAAACGGGATTCCAGCGTTATTTTAAGACCTTACTTTGGAAGAGTGGGTATGTATTGCAGCGTGTAGGGGCTCCCGCACATTCTAGTAATCAGCTAACACATCATCTAAACATCACACTTCCCGGAATATGGATCGGCAGAAATGACCAATTTTATTCTCACGCAAGTCCACGAAACACATTTTTTTAGCTTTTTGCCTGTGAGTATAGCTGAAAGATGAAGACTACAAAGAAAAAGTAAACGTAAGGGAAGAATTGATAGTTCGGCTGTGAATACTTCTATCCTTGTAGAACAACACCAAGGCGACCTCAGAGGAGCTACAAAACGTGTTGTCAAGAGAATTCGGAAGTATATTGATATCAGAGGTGAAATTTATGAAAACCAACGTTGACCTTAATCATTTGCCTTTGCTTGACGTCTTCTGTGAATACTTGTTTGGGTTAAGTCTCTGCAGCTCATAAAAAATGACACATATTATACGAAATGTTTTATTCGTTTCGTTTTGTACTACCACCTCGTAAAATATGTACTATTGCTTCTGAAGCAGGGTGTCCGTTGGGAACAATAAATTTTCTATTATACTTTCCTTTCTGTTGACATTCACATCCCAGCATTCTCTCACGGGTTTTATTACTCAAATGTTCGCCGAGTTATTCACATATCTGTGAAGATACTCCGCATTAACGATTCTTAGATCCTGTTCGACGATATGATGCAACGTCGAACGCCTTTTGGAAATCTAGGAAGATGAAACCTCATTATTTACCTGCATGTACGGTCTGCAACATCCCATGTATGAATGAAGTAAGCTATGTTTTACACTATATGTTTTACCGGAGCACGTGTGAGATTTCGAGAGAAGCTTCTTTACCTCCAGAAATGACGTTACTTTTGCTCATAGGCTTTTCTGAACAATTGTTTATGAACGAACGTTCTGTGCGACGTGCTAATACAGGACTGTCTCTCGTTTTTTAACAAGTCTACGCAGCGACAAGTCTAATGTAAATCAATTTACTCAACGAGAGTGGACGAAAAATTTCTTAAAGACTCGTCCTGAGCTCCGTCGAAAGCAAAACAGGCCAGAACCCTCGTGCAGCTTAACGGGAAACGACATGAAAAAATGTTTTGTATAGTGGAAGAAACAAACACAAGTGTGTTTGAGCACGACCACCACTGACTGAAGGTATCTGCCAAGGACACGAATTTCCAGAGTCACAATTACGACATTGAGAGAAATTCATCCAACATTGTCGTTATACCATAGAAAACGTTTATGGAAGTGTACATTATTGTCAAATACTAAGAAATTAATGGCTATTTAATGCGTTCAGATACGCACACACACACACACAGTATATCAGAGAACAGCAGAAGGCAGTCGCGCGATTTGGATTGGATTGTTTGGGGGAAGAGACCAAACAGCGAGGTCATCGGTCTCATCGGATTAGGGAAGGAAGGGGAAGGAAGTCGGCTGTGCGCTTGCAAAGAAACCATCCCCACATCTGCCTGCAGCGATTTAGGGAAATCATGGGAAACCTAAATCAGGATGGCCGGACGCGAGGTTGAACCGTCGTCCTCCCCAGTGCGAGTCCAGTGTGCTAGCCACTGCACCACCTCGCTCAATTTGAGGCGTCATGTCACGGACAGCGCGGCCCCTCCCGGCGAAGGTTCGAGTCCT
Source organism: Schistocerca serialis cubense (assembly GCF_023864345.2). NCBI lineage: Eukaryota > Metazoa > Arthropoda > Insecta > Orthoptera > Acrididae > Schistocerca > Schistocerca serialis. The sequence goes on along the minus strand of NC_064642.1, from coordinate 501,074,321 downwards.
CCGTCCGGTATGGGTGTGTGTGTTGTTCTTAGCATAAGTTAGTTTAAGTGGTGTGCAAGTCTAGGGACCAATGTCCTCAGCTGTTTGATCCCTTAGGAATTCACACACAATTCAACATTAGCACATCTGAACAGCAGAAGGTGTTACCTAACACCACTGAACAACTCAGAGCCTTGGTAGTTTTATAATCAGTGTCACAGCTTGGTCAGTTAATATAAAATGTGCACATCCGTGCCAGACTCACAGTATATTAACCAGCATATGATAGCCAGAACGTTACGTTTTCACTCTGATACGTAGCATGTGTAGTTCGATTTGGTGAATATTTAAGTAATTACGCTGGTGATTAAGAAACACGGATTCGTTTGAATTGGGTGCCTCTAGTGTAAAACGTGATGGAAGTACCATTAAGAGTTTGATCCAAATGAATATGCTAATCTAATTGTGTCACATGTGTTTCGACCCGCCCGTAAAGCTTCGCGCGGTACGACACACCGATTCCGGAAATTGGGGAGGCGTACCAGTCACGGTTCGAATCCACCCAGCGGATTAACGACGAGAGCCAGTGTGTGGGCCATCCTGGATGTGGTCTTCAAGCAGCTTCCCATATGCAGCTAGGTGAGTAATGGCAGGCTGGTACCCACATCCCTCCTCGGTTACACGATTCGCTAACCGCGCGGGGTAGCCGCGCGGTCTCGGGCTCCTTGCCACGGTTCGCGCCGCTCCCCCCGCCGGAGGTTCGAGTCCTCCCTCGGGCATGTGTGTGATCTGTCCTTAGCACAAAGTTAGTTTAAGTTAGATTAAGTAGTAGAGAAGCCTAGAGACAGATGACCTCAGCAGTTCGGTTCGGTCCCATAGGAACTTTTTACCAAACACGATTCGCAAACATTTCTAAAATGAACCGACACTTTAACGTGGAGTAGGAAGATGGTGTAGAATAAACAGTTTCCGTCCTCGGTGGGGGCTCTGAAGGAGTGGAAGAGGTGGGGGAAGTGACAGTAAGGGCATCTGGCCGCCCTCTGCCACTAACATTGCTACGTCCACATTAACATGCCGACCCCGTGTAGATATGGGATAAGGATATGAGAAGAAGAATATCTCGTTCATAGCTGGAAATATTTCTGTTTGTTTATTGAAGAGAGTAGGCATATAGGTTTTGTAATTTAATTAATTACTCGTGTATTATTTGCATATAATTCCTTCGTGCGCTCTTCTCAGTTTCTGTGACTATTTGTTTAAAATTAAAAAGTGTCCCATGTTGTTAAATTTGTAGTTTACGTGGTAGAGTGGGAATAGCCTGAAAGTAGAGATGGCGCGGAAGCTGAGTGATCAGGCCTTAGGTGTTTGTTCGGCAGTTCTAGAGGAATCTGTGTGTCCTGGCAGTACGGATTCCTAAATGAATGATTCTGGGCGACGAGTTGGCTATACAAGTTAAATACTTTAATCGTTATCTTTTCTTTGCTAAAAAAATGTTCAAAGGTGTGTGAAATCTTATGGGACTTAACTGCTAAGGGCATCAGTCTCTAAGCTTACACATTAATTAACCTAAATTATCCTAAGGACAAACACACACACACCCATGCCCGAGGGAGGACTCGAACCTTCGCCGGGATCAGCCGTACAGTCCATAACTGCAACGCCTTATACCGCTCGGTTAATCACGCGCGGCTTTTCTTTGCATACAAAACACAAATGTGAGGAATGCTATTCGGAGCTACGCGATTTTGGAGTCAAGCTGTCATTATACGGCTTTCTGCTTTCAGCCCTTGGTGCACAAGCACTTATAAATCACAAAAGAATACTGAAATAAAATCAAGTGCAGTTATTCGGAGATAAAGCACTAGTGTTACTTTAAAATCAGCAACACCTAATTCTGTTATGCTTCTTCATACTAATTCTCCAACTGGCTGTTTCCTTCGGCGCAGCTGTGGTTTTACGAGACCTAAACTCAGTTCATATGCTAACTTTCGCAGATTAGTCGTGTAACAATGCGCCAATTTTTTTTTTTTTTTTTTTTTTTTGCTCAGTTGCCACTGCTTCCTATTTGCGCCAGCGTCAGTGATACAAGTGCACTGATTCTTACTGGCGCATTTACCCTACAGCGTCACTACTCGTCCCGCACCGTATGATGATCGTCGCCAGGCGATATGTATTGCAAGTCACTGTGAAGTGCGTGAAAGAGGGCACTTCCCATTTTGCACATATTATAATTTTTTGCAGTTCAATTCACGTATAGAGCACGGTAAAAATGACTGCTTAAATGCCACTGTGCATGCTGAAGTTACACTAAGTTTTTCTACTCGATCCGAACAGGAACAGTACATAGGAGAGTGATCTATCAAAAGCATCCGGACACTTACTAGTGAACAGTAACACGGGGTGTGTCCACCCATAGTCTCTACGACGACTTGCACTTAGCTCGGGACTCTTTCAGTGAGGTGTCTGAATGTCTGTGGAGGAATGGTAGCCCATTCTTCCGAAAGGACTGAAATCAGAGAAGATAGTGAAGATGGATGTTTGGGTCTGGAGCGAAGTCGGCGTTGTACCTCATCTCAAAGGTGTTTCATTGGGCTGGCCAGTCCCTTTCAGGAGCACTTTTATCCACAAATCATTGTCTAACACATTCTGCTTAGTGACAGGGTGCAGAAGTCATGCCGATACAAACAGTCGTCTCCGAACTTTTTCTCTACTACTTGCAATGCACAATACTGCAAAATGCGTTTATTTCCTTCCACTTTTAGAGTTTTGTTAAGTGCAATAACAGGACTACACCCTAACTACGATAAAGACCCCCTACAACAGCACAACCTCCTCCATACTTCAGAGTTGGCACCGCACATGACGGCAGGTAAACTTCTCCAGTCATTCACCAAACCCAAACCCTGCCGTTTAATTGCCATAGTGTATAGCGTGACTCATCGCTTCAAATCATTCGTTTCCAGTTATCCGCTGTCCAATGGCTTCGCTGTTTGCACCACCTCCAACGCCGCTTTTGAGTAACTACAGGAATACACTACTGGCCATTAAAATTGCTACACCGAGAAGAAATGCAGATGATACACGGGTATTAATTGGACAAATATATTATACTATAACTGACATGTGATCACATTTTCACGCAATTTGGGTGCATAGATCCTGAGAAATCAGTACCCAGAAGAACCACCTCTGGCCGTAATGACGACCTTGATACGCCTGGGCATTGAGTAAAACAGAGCTTGGATGGCGTGTACAGGCACAGCTGCCCATGCAGCTTCAACACCATACCTTTGTTCATCAAAAGTAGTGACTGGCGTATTGTGACGAGCCAGTTGCTCGGCCACCATTGACCAGACGTTTTCAATTGGCGAGAGATCTGGAGAATGTGTTGGTCAGGGCAGCAGTCGAACATTTTCTGTATCCAGAAAAGCCCGTACAGGACTTGCCACATGCGATCGTGCATTATCCTGCTGAAATGTAGGGTTTCGTATGGATCGAATGAAGGGTAGAGTCACGGGTCGTAAAACATCTGAAACGTAACGTCCACTGTTCAAAGTGCCGTAGTGCGAACAAGAGGTGACCGAGACGTGTAACCAATGGCACCCAATACCATCACGCCAGGTGATATGCCAGTAAGGCGATGACGAATACACACTTCCAATATGCGTTCACCGCGATTTTGCCAAACACGGTTGCGACCATCATAATCCTGTAAACAGAACCTGGATTCATCCGAAAAAATGACGTTTTGACATTCATGCACCCAGGTTCGTCGTTGAGTACATCATCGCAGGCGCTCCTGTCTGTGATGCAGCGTCAAGGGTAACCGCAGCCATGGTCTCCGAGCTGATAGTCCATGCTGCTGCAAACGCCGTCGAACTATTCGTGCAGATGGGTGTTGTCTTGAAAACGTCCCCATTTGTTGACTCAGGGATCGAGACGTGGCTGCACGATCCGCTACAGCCATGCGGATAAGATGCCTGTCATCACCGTTTCCATATTCTGCTAACTGTCATTGGATCTCGACCAACGCGAGCAGCAATGTCGCGATACGATAAACCGCCATCGCGATAGGCTACAAAGTCAGAAACGTGATGGTAGCCATTTCTCCCCTTACACGAGGCATCACAACAACGTTTCACCTGGCAACGCCGGTCAACTGTTGTTTGTGTATGAGAAATCGGTTGGAAACTTTCGTCATGTCAGCACGTTGTAGGTGTCGTCACCGGCGCCAACCTTGTGTGAATGATCTGAAAAGCTAATCATTTGCATATCACAGCATCTTCTTCCTGTCGGTTAAATTTCGCGTCTGTAGCACGTCATCTTGGTGGTATAGCAATTTTAATGGCCAGTAATGTATATGCCTTATGAGGAGCTGTTCTACAATTATTCTCTACCATTTGCAACTCATTATGTGCAATTATGCTAGTTGGACTGCCGCTAGACTTCCGCTGATTTCATTCCATGTTTTAAACTACCCTCCAAAATGCCTATCCGTTAGTACGTGGGTTCGGCCTGGTCTTGGATTACGCTTGGTTGTGCTTTTGCGTTTCTACTTTTCAGTCACGTCTCCAAAAATCAGCTTGGGCAGCTTTGGGAGGGTTGAAATGTCCCTGATACTCAGGTGACATCCAGTGACTAATCCAACTTCGAAGCCGCTAAACCCTCCTGAACGAACCATTTTGCCGCTAGCGCTTCACTATTGACAACACGATAGTCCCCGCCCAGTTTTGTACCGACGGGCCCGCCTCTCGTGACATCTAGTGGCCACTTCCGCATTACACAGGGAATCTTTTGATCATATGGTGTGTATTTCTTGACTCCTCCATGCTAGTTCCTCAAACCTTCAAGTAAGACTTTCGCGGGAGGGTTGACATTATCTTCAAGCATAGGACATTTAAGTTTTCTCAGAATCACCATGGCGCTCAACAGTGTATCAAATAAACTAGTAACCATTCAAGGCATCCTTCTTCATATTTGTTCAGAATCTGCAGATAGTCTTGTCTAGTACGTACCCCACCCACCAGAGCAATATTCTAGAGCGAGTCGCACAAATGGTTAAGAAGCAATCTCCCTAATAGACTGACTCGCATTCGGGGGAGTGACGGTTCAAATTCACGTCTGACAATCCAGATTTAGGTCCCCCGTCATTTCCATAAATCCCACCAGACAGATACTGGGATGGTCTTTTGAACGGGCATCCTTAAACCATTTCGAGCTTGTGCTCCATCTCTAATGATCTCTCTGTCGACGGGACGCTAAACCATGATTTTCGTTCCTTCCTAACTTACTGCAGAGTGAGTCCATTTTCGGAGTAGTCTGCCAATGAAACCGCCATACTTAGACAATAGTATCTGTCATGAGCCGAGAGAAAACTACAAGTGATCATTTTGAAGAGGAAATCGTTTCAATCGATGTTCAAAGCACAGACGTTTGCGACCAGAGGCTTACTGATCATCAATCTCTTCTTGCTGGGTAATGTAAAGGGTAACAATTTTTGGAAATTAGTTTCTCTGTTCCACGAAACTTATTGTTTCTATCCTGTGAAATAACACGACGAAAATCTACCGTTGCGAGATACAGCACATGAAGTAGATGTAGGTAAAACCTGACGAAATGTTGCTGCAGAGTGAGTAGTCCTACCAATCGCTCGACCACAGAAATTTTCTCAATAATGTTCTCTGTTTCTGCCACAATAATAAAAAATGAAAAATTTGTTACGTTGTTCTTCACTGACTGAAAGACTGTACTGCATTATTTTCCAACTATCGTTGGAACTGGTGGAAGTATCTCTACCACCCACGTTCTGTATTCAAAGGGTGCACACGTTATCTCCCGGTAACCACATTTGTGGCGCGAACGAACCACTATTACTGCCGTCAGACGATGCAGAGACCATCGTTTCTACTTCACACCACTGAAAATAACGCAATCAGCTACCGGTATGAATAACCGCACGGCGATGTGCCAGCTTCCAGTTGTAATGCTCCAGCACAGAGGCTGCAGCACAAACATACTCTTACGTACAGCTTAGGCACGTGGAGACTATCGAATTTTACACACTAAATCGTTAGGCTGGCCTCTGAACAACTGGGTAATGTTATATGGCAGGAGTTTAAATTGCACTAAGGCCTTTGCACAAAATCGTGCGTCGTCTAAGAGACAAGGTATGTTTTCCCAAACAATATTACAAACGTTTGTGTGCTGTTTATAATCTATAGTATGAATGATTTTTGCCGATTTTGTTATTGTTTCGAGTCGTTCGCCGTTAGAAACTTGTTTCAAATTCATCATTAGAATTTTGTAGCTGTTTTCGCTTTTAGTTCCAATAGCATAATCAGTGATTTTTCACGCTTTGTGTAGGCATTTATGCAGCCTGGCGAGAACAATGACGTGCCGATCTCAACTCTTACACGACTTGTTTACAGAAAGAACCCCACATATTCGTTCACCTTTTCTCTGATGGTCTGTAAGTGGGCTCGAATAATAATTTTGACACAGGCAGCTCTGTTTATTAAATAATACGTTACTTTTACGTTTGCATGTAACAGAATATGCGCTCTCTAAAACGACTCTCTATGAGGTGACTGATGGAAGCAGCTGAAATCGAATGGCAGTAATCGGCACTGAATATTGTTCAAATGGCTCTAAGCACTATGGGACTTAACATCTGAGGTCATCAGTTGCCTAGACTTAGAACTACTTAAACCTAACTAACCTAAGGACATCACACACATCCATGCCCGAGGCAGGATTCGAACCTGCGACCGTAGCGGTCTCGCGGTTCCAGACAGCGGCGCCTAGAACCGCTCGGCCATACCGGCCAGCTAGCAGCAGCGCGGTTCCGGACTGAAGCGCCTAGAACCGCTCGGTCACAACGGCCGGCAATAGGCACTGACTCCTCCTCGATACAGCGAAGTGTACGCTGAACTAAAGCATCCTATCGGAGAAGGGGAAATTCGGATGATATCGGACACGTAAACTACTTTGAAATTATACACTGAAGAGCCAAAGAAACTGGTACACTTGCCTAATATCGTGCAGGGTCCCTGCGAGCACGCAGAGGTGTCGCAACACGACGTGACATGGACTCGACTAACGTTTGAGGTAGTGCCTGAGGGAACTGACACCATGAATCCTGCAGGGTTGTCTATAAATCCGTATAACAAAAACGGGGTACAAATCTCGTCTGAACAGCGCGTTGCAAGGCAACCCAGATATGCTCAAAAATGTTCACGTCTGGGCAGATTGGTGGCCAGCGGAAGTGTTTAAGCTCAGACGAGTGTTCCTGGAGCCACTACATGTTTCCGTGTTGACGGTCCCAGACGACGCGTAAAGCTTTGTGTCGTGCAGTCATCAAGGGTACACGAGTGGGCCCTCGGTTCCCAAAAGCCATATCGATTATGTTTCGTTGAATGGTTCGGACGCTGACATTTTCTGATGGCCCAACATTGAAATTTTCTGCAATCTGCGGAAGGTTTGCGCTTCTGTCATGTTGAACGATTCTCTTCAGTGGTCGTTGGTTCCGTTCTTGCAGGATCTTTTCCCGGCCACAGCGATGTCGGAGATTCGATGTTTCACCGGATTTCTGATATTCACGGTACACTCGTGAAATGGCTGTAAGGGAAAGTCCCCACTTCGTCGCTGCCTTGGAGATGCTGTGTCCCATCGCTCGTGCACCGACTATAACACCATGTTCTAACTCCCTTATATCTTGATAATCTTCCTTTGTAGCAGCAGTAACCGATCTCGCAACTGCGCCGGATAGTTGTTGTCTTATGTAGACGTTGCCGACCGCAGCGCCGTATTCTGCCTGTTAACATATCTCTGTATTTGAATAAGCGTGCCTATACCAGTTTCTTTGGCGCTTCAGTGTAGCTTCTCCTGAAGTCTGCACTGGAACATTGCCCACCCTAAACAATGCTATGATACGCTTCATAACATAATTACAAAATTCGATTTTTTTATATTTTTACACATTTGCATAATGGTCTTTAGAACATTTGGGGAGTTGGTTCAGATACGAAATTCTGATGTGTAAAAAGTAATTTTTTACAAAAAAAATTTTAATCGAACCGTAAGTCGTTATGAACATAAAAGTGAAGTAAGGACAAGTTATATATTTTATTTCTAAGTCGGGAGAAAGTTGACTTGAAGAAACAAAATTTAATGATAAAGTTATTAAGTTAAAGTTGTGGACAGAACAGTCCTGAAACAAAATATTACTTTAACTTTTAGTGTAAACCTTACCACTCGTGTAGTAAAGTCTGTTCAGCTCTGCATGGGCACAAGTGACACGGGGTCAAACCTCAGAAACGTTTTATTGAATTCAGTCATCTTGAAAGGTTTCATTAATCGTATAGTATTATTTCCTATTCATCACTGAATTTTCTCAGGACAAAAATGTCTTACTTCTTAAACAGGTTTCATAGCCACATCTTCATTTTCGCGTAAAGCTGTAAGTTTATCACATAATGTACTTAGAACTGAATAAATCTCAGTCGCTTCTTTGAGAGTCATTTCATTTTTCTATGGCTTCCCTCATGTTAATATCATTCTATTTGTGTCATGACTTCTCCATATTTGCCTGTTAAAGGAATAAAATTGTAGGAATTTTAAATTTTATATTGTTAGTTTTGCTATGTCTGGCACAACTCTAACGAGCAAGTGTGATGTTTATCATTCTTATTGTTATTACTTGAGCTCGACATTGTCAGAGCCTACAGTATTGGGGGTAATACCAGTTGTACCTACAGATGCAACTACAGGGAGTATTACTTAGATCCAGAAAAAATACAACTGTACAAAAGCAAGTTCATTCGCAGTAAAACTTACTTGAAATAGGTAACTATTGCCTCTGAGTAAAGCACTCTAGTTCTGATTAAAAATCACGTTATTGATATTGTTCTTCCATAGTTCCCATTGCACTGTCGCGACAGGTTCTATACTCGTAGTTTAGAAACTGTCTCTGAAATGCGAAAATTTTTTCCTAGGCTTTGCTGTGACTGTCATTCATACTGAATGAAACAACACGCTTACTGTAGACAGTCACTGTCCGTTTATTTAAACAAGTGTTCCAAAGGTTTAAACTTCCCTCATGAGGTAGTTTTATTTGGCTTATTATGACAAGTATGTGCTGTCTTACGAATTTGGAGTAACCTGAGATACTGTCTAATAGACAGTGCCACACGTGCCTACACAATCGTGATACAATACATACATACAGTATAATCCATATAAATCCATCTGACGATGCGGTTTAAACCTTAGAAACGTGTTGTGGAGATAAACAAACAATGATTAGTTACAGTATACCTGTTGTTTCCTCTCAAACAGTTCTTGTCCGATACAATACGCTGTCCGATGTAAATCAACCGTCTCCGAAAGGACTACGATGAAACAATATTTGGAATAGGAGCTGTCCGGCCTTGTTGTATCATCTCGAACTGATTCGCATTCCAATTAAAAGACGTTACCCATAACTCTGCATTACTTCGTCACAAGTAAAACAACAGCGGAAATATAAATATAACAGCAGAGACAGAGATTTCGATTTGAGTTCCATTCTAACTCTGTGTTAACACGCAAAAATCGTTTAGGGAATTTGACGATGTTTGTTGACCTTCATTACTAGATTCGTCGAAGGAATGACACTGGATAACACTCTCATAAAATGGACAAATGGTATGTTAGGCCGTCTAATGGACAGTATATCTGGAAATACACTGACCTCGCAGTGTTGCGATACTCGCCAGACACAATTATGATCGCCTGCAATGACGCGTTTTGTAATCTCCAAATCATTAAGTCCTTCGTTATGCAGTGACGGTTTAGCAGAGTGAGGGCGGTCGTAATGATCAGGCTGGAACATTCATTAAAGTAATTAACGCAGAGTTTAACATCCCGATCAAGCACATGACCGATGGAACAGAATAATAATTACGGCGCCCCGCCGCTGCTGACCTTTGCGTCGCTCCAGATCTGGCGTGCTGGCCCATGCGTCGAGCGGGCAGCCTGGTCGTCAGGGGCTACCCGCGTTCGGGATTTCTCTCTTCGTTCCAATGCGTCAGCAAAATACGTGGACCGTTACGTCAAGCTCACTTCCGGCTGACAGGCTTCACTGGCAACACTGCTTTTTGTAACGTGCCGTACACTGTGACCGAGTTTGTTTCATTCATTTCCCAGGTAAAGAAAAATTCGCTTCCATTCGTGCACTTCACTTATTCTGCAGCACCAAGAAACGCCATTGACTTCATTCACATCGTTTTCCTGCCGCAGAGCAGAATAAATTGTTATTACTTTATTGACAGCTTTGGAAAAGCGGCCACGTTGATCTTTCTTGGGGCATTCGTTCGGTTCTACCCACAACACCAATATAAAATGAAGTTGCCTAAAACTACGATTTCAAACCAATTCATTTATGACATAACAGCTTACACCACACTCCAGCTTACGATTTACTTTGAAACTCAATAAGCACCTGCCGTATGTTTAGTATTCATACTTGGATAGTAAAATCTGTATGGAGATTTATGAGAAAAACTAGCAGTTTTATCATGAGAATACCGCATTACAATTTGCAAATACTGGACGTTATAAGGATTGTTGAAGGACATGATATCCAGCGAAAGATACTTTTGAGAAGCTTTATTTTACTTCCACAACTGGTTTCACGTAGCGGCTAGCTATGTTTTAGTGCAGTGTTGGGATGATTAACAGCATGTCGTCCGCTCGTGTACGGCGTAACACTATGTAAGTAGCTAGCGCAACATTGTATGCTGTTTGGATGATTTGCACTACATAGAAAAATTTTCCATTGAATATGCATTTAAGATATATAAAGTGAAAGAGTTTTGGGCGCTTGCATTTGTTCTAGTGTTTTATAGCTCTTTGTCGTTAGGCATTTCTGGGTGAGAGCACAAAATGTATGTAAACACAAAGCACATATTACGCAATCAAGTTTTCTGGGACATCGGTCTGGTTTGATGGGACTCGCCACGAATTCCTCTCCTGTGGCAGCCTCTTTATAGAGTAGCATGTACACCCGACAACCTGAATTTGCTTCTATTTGTTGCGTGGTGTATAATCCTCGCCTGTATACAAAATCACGACGCGTGAGCCACAAGGCTAAATTTGCAACTGCCGAACTGCCGTGAAAAATATTGTGAAATGGTTGTGTCCCGGAGTTTGTTGTACAGTATTTGCGTGCTGCTAACATTTAAAAACTTTATGTGTCGTCCCAGTAATGCATAAGGACAAGAGCAAATCACAGAAACAAACGACGTGCTGCAGATGATTCTGACACCATCATTAACAACCGTAACCAGTTGAATCTGGGGTTGATGATAATAATATAAAGCTTCTGAGAGGTATTTTTGGCTGGCTGCAATCTGCTTTGACAATATTCAACTAATAAAAGCCATAGGGTTCAACAATATCCAGAGTGGATAAAATAACACTATAGATTATTCCGATCACCTGTCCAATAACGTTGGATTTTTAATTATATTTTTCTATGGTTCTGGTAGCCAACAGCCTTTCCGCAGTTGTAACACCGCTTCCCGTCAGATCACCGAAGTTAAGCGCTGTCGGGCTGGGCTGGCACTTGGGTGGGTGACCGTCCAGTCTCCCGAGCACTGTTGGCAAGCGGGGTGCACTCAGCCCTTGTGAGGCAAACTGAGGAGCTGCGAAATAGCGGCTCCGGTCACGAAAACTGAAAACGGCGCGGAGAGCGGTGTGCTGACCACATGCCCCTCCGCCTCCGCCAGTGACGCCACTGTGCTGAGAGGATGACACGGCGGTCGGTCGGTTCCGTTGGACCTTTCAAGGCCTGTTCGGGTGGAGTTTTATGATTCTGGGATTATTCATTAAACTGTTAATAGTCTGAAGATAGAGAACTGAATATTAAGAACACTGTAGTTTAATCAAGAGCGGGTTAGGTTGTTTGGTATCACAGTAAAAACTTCAGTTGAACTGAACCGAAGAATAAAATCCTACTCACATTTTGCTCTCATGTAAACTACATTTATTAAAGTAGTGTTATTTAAACAAAAAATACTTCTTTTCATGAAAAGAATGTGAGTGTGGTTCTTGAAGTAAAACGGGAGATGTACTTCACAAGTGACAAGAATAACAGTAGCGCTTGCGGACTACTAGACCGTTTACCTTCCAGTGTTTTATAGTGACAAATAACCATCGTATTCATAGCCAACTGTCTACCTCAGCTTCCACGAATTTTTCATCACAGAACTTTCGTTGACAGCGAAAGTATAGAGTATGGGGACATCTAGATGGAAGTACCAGTAGAAAAAATCTGACCCATTCATATTTTTTCTAACGAAAAGCCAAAATAATCTAGAGATCATATCGTGCCTGCCAGAGAAAAAACAGAGGGGAAGACAAGGGAGGGAACGCCAGAGAGATGGAAACGGGTGAAAAAATTATAGGTATAATTGTGCAACACCAGAATTATACAAATCTATTACTGTTTTATGGGTTACTAGGTATTTATTAGAGCTTTTTACTTTCTACAACTCGCAACGTTACTTGTTACTTACAGAAAAAATGGAACAATGTCTATAAAAAATTATTTTCACATATAAAGTAATAAAACGAAAGCAGTCGCTTGTTTCACTGTCCTTGCTGCTCAGATTTTGCTAGCTGGTAGGAGTGTGTTGGGAAAAACAAGATTTTTCTAAATTACTCTGCCTGATGTGCCGTTCATGTTCCGTACATTTATTGGAAACGACTCAAATAAACAGCCCAAGCAGCTATTGTCGCATTCACATGGAATATTGTAACTATCTGTAAATGTGGCAGTAGCAAAACCCATCTTACGAATCAGCACCAAATCTTGATAACCAAACATAAATTTAGGGCGCACTAGAAGTTGTCTCGAGTCAGTCATTAAATAAGTAATGGAAATTGGAATACGTGGCAGTAACGGAATTCACACCAGGCAGCCATTTGAACACGAGAGATTGCACAGGAGTATGCCCCATATTATACTTGGTGGTGGAAAACTAAGGATCTTCAACCACGAAGGTGTCTTTCAGTTTGCCTGTGTGCAACTTGACGTGTCTTCTTTCGGGTAAGCAGCAATCCATCTTTTCCTGTGCTTTAGTGGTCTTCAGTCCAGAGACTGGTTTGATGAAGCTCTCCATGCTACCCTATCCTGTGCGAGCTTCTTCATCTCCAAGTACCTTCTGCAACCTACATCCTTCTGAATCTGCTTAGAATATTAATCACTTGGTCTCGCTCTGAGATTTTTACCCACCACGCTGCCCTCCAATACTAAATTGGTGATCCCTTGATGCCTCAGAACATGTCCTACCAACTGATCTCTTTTTCTAGTCGAGTTGTGCCACAAATTCCTCTCCTCCCCAATTCTATTCAGTGCCTCCTCATGAGTTACGTGATCTATCCATTTAATCTTCAGCATTCTTCTATAGCACCACATTTTGAAAGGCCCTATTCTCTTCTTGTCTAAATTATTTATCGTCCATGTTTCACTTCCATTCATGGCTACACTCTATACAAATACTTTGAGGAAAGACTTACTGACACTTAAATCTATACTCGATGTTAACAAATTTGTCTTCTTTAGAAGAGTTCGCCTGCCGGAGTGGTCGAGCGGTTCTAGGCGCTACAGTATGGAACTGCGCGACCGCTGTGGTCGCAAGTTCGAATCCTGCCTCGGGCATGGATGTGTGTGATGTCCTTAGGTTAGTTAAGTTTAAGTAGTTCTAAGTTCTAGGGGACTGATGACCTTAGAAGTTAAGTCTCATAGTGCTCAGAGCCATTTGAACCATTTAGAAGAGTTCCTATACTGTTGATATTCCTACATGGAGCTTCCATTGTGTGAAAAGTAAGGATCTGTTAGATGACGATCAGTTTTCCGTTAGGAAATGTAAAGGTTGCACAGAGGCAGTTCTGACGTTGCGCATGCAAAAGGAAACCAGACTTTAAAAATTCGAAAAACATCTGTTCAATTTGCCGAACTAGGAAAAGTATTAGACAGTGTAAAATGATTCAAGATGTTTAAAAGTCTCAGAAAAATAGAATTCAGCCATATGGAAGGACGAGTAACGCATACTAGCCACAAGAACAAATAATGTAATAATGGTACTAATAACAGTCAAATCAACTGCCTGTAGCTGAATGGCCGACTGCATGTCTTCGGCGTCTTGCTTGTCCGTAACGTACCCAACGGGGGAAAGAAGACGTATTTTAACGTGTAATCTGAACCACGTGTTGTTGCTCGTGATTTTCACATCGTTGAGTATGTGTAGACTAGATTAAAAGAAGAGTGAAAATTTCCGTTGCCGCGACTTTTCGGTTTCCAGGTACGTCTTTACAACTAGACGACCAGGCCCCACAGAACGAAGAGTAAACAAATAATAATCCAAAACCAAAAAAAATTATTTTGATTAAAAGGGGTCTAAGTCAGAAAAGCAATCTTCCGCTCCTACTGTTCGATTGATACATCGATGAAGCAATGACGGCAGTAAAAGAATGCTTCAGGAGTAAGATTAAAGTTTAGGGTGAAAGGATATCAATGAAAAGATATGCAAAAGACGTTATAATCCGCAGTGACAGTGAAAAGAATAGCGGGACCTGTTAAATGAAATGAACTGTCTCATGAGCAGAGTCTATATGGATGGAGACTAAACAAAAGGTAGCAAAAATGAGATTAGCGATAAATTTAACATCAAATTTAGGGTCCACGAAGTAGATGAAGTGAAGTAGTTCTGCTACCTTGGTAGCGAAACCGTACTTGATGCACGAAGCAAGGAGGACAAAAAAAGCGGACTGAAAGAGGCAAATAGGGAATTCTTAACAAAAAATGAGTCTACTAACATCAGATCTTGGCCGTAGTTCGAGGAAGAAATCTTTGAGACTCTACGACGTTTGTGTGGAAAGTAAGTTCCGATTGGTGTCGAAATGGAAACTACAATGAAAATCAGAAATGTTTTATTTGCGATAGTTAGCAACACTTTCCATCTACTTCTTTATATAGTTACTGCACCGACTTAGACATGTATCGTTCGTTGTAAAAACTTTCCAATATACTCGTCATAAAAGGCAGCTGCATGTGCTTTCCACCAATTCTCTATGCTGGTTGGCAGCTCGTTGTCTGTGCCAAAATGATGTCTTCATAGCCAACGGTCCATTTGAGCATAGATGAAAATCAGAGGGAGCCAAGTTCGTGTTCTAAGGTGGGTGATCAAACACTTCACATCAAAAACGCTGCAGGAGCGTGCTCAATGCTCCTGCAGTGTGCGGCTGAGAATTGTAACAAAGAAGGAAATGTATTGTAGTGGGAAGAGGTAGAAGGCACCGTATTAAGACTCGTCTGAGCTTTCCAAGTGACGTATTTTACAACTTCAGGGCAGCATTCCCCTTGGTCTGCGTCACCGGGTCCCGCAATCCTGAGGACGCCACCTCAGCGACACATCAAGTGCTCTGCTAATGTGTCGGCCTTGTACGACCGTGGTGATATGACGACGTCAGGGCTGCGCCAGCAACTGACTCAGCAGCCTTCGTCCAGCACTGCCCCACCGCCACCCACTGACAACTGCTAGGTGGCCCATGCCCTGCATCCTCGCCGGCATGTCTTGAGTCACAGTGACAACAAGCGCATGCAGTCTGGCAGCTGAATCTGCGGCCCTCGCCCTGGATGTCTCTGGTGTATGCTGGGAGTCAAGTCGACTGCCCGCAGTAGCGAGCCATGGAGTGGCCCACCACTGACTTGCTACAGACCCCGCGTCAGCCTCAGAGGCTCGAACCAGCAACCCGCCATGGACTGGAACACTGGCGCCCCATCTACTGCTGTGTGTAGCCGGTGGTGTGACACGCCCCGCCGTCCAGGAGAGCTGCCACACTTGAGTGCTTTGTTAGTGAACCAGCACCTATTTATATGCGGCTGTGCGCCTCCGTTTTGCTAAACGCGCCGCTCTGCGTCACGTACTCATATCACTTAGGTCGGCCAGTGGGCCCCTTCTGCATGTGCCTTGCGCCATGCAAACCGCTGCGTGTACTTTTTCCGGAGGTTCTGCGCCCCTGTGGCCTCTATCTTACTTTGCAACTGCTGGTGAGCGTAACTCACTGTAAACACGTCCATGCATGGCTGTAACTTGCGCTCTCAGAAATATTGCACCAAAACTGACATTTCCCATCCCAAATGTTAGTGCCACTACAGTATGATAGTTACGTTTGTGGGCTTGCATGAAATCAGGTTAACTCTCTTGGCAGGTACCCTATTTCCTAGGTATCTTTACGTGCTGAATGGGCGCTCAGAACTGCAAATGCTCTGAGCACTATGGGACTTAACATCTGAGATCATCAGTCTCCTTGACTTAGAACTAACCTAAGGACATCACATACATCCACGCCCGACGCAGGATTCGGACCTGCGACCGCAGTAGCATCACGGCTCCGGACTGAAGCGCCTAGAACCGCTCGGCCACAGCGGCCGGCGAATTGCAAAGTGCGGCATGTTATTGATGGGCATACTAGAGACATTGCCAAACACATCTGTGCAGTACTTCATTGAATTTTCTCTGTCGTTTGCATTTTGCGATCGATCGGAACTTACTTGATAAACATCACCCGCAGTTTTGGAGCACAGCATTGTATGGAAGTGATTCATGGTCAATAAGATAACTGTAAAAGTAGAAAATCTAAGCGTTTGGGATGTGATACCACAGAAGGATTTTGAAAATTACGTAGACTGATTAGAAGTGCAGTTCCCTGTAGAGAAAGGCAAACAGCGTGAAAAAGAAGAGTCGGGGCTATAGCTCATGTGTTAAGACATCGGGGAATATACTACTCTGGGAACATACTACTCTGAGAGGAAGAGGCTGACACAGGAGAGGTATTTGTGACAAAAAGAAGTTCGAGTGGCATTTCGTCGTTGTTGTCAATGTACTCTCTAGCCACAGTTCACACTACTACAGCATGATTCCATAACCTCTTCGCAGTATGTTGCTCGCCTTAGGAAGACAATGGTGGTTACTCTCCAAAATGAGGATTTTCCGAGAGAATTAACGCGACAAATGCCACTCCATGGCGCTTACATCTCGAGCAGCCGCTGAGAGACACTGTGTGAACTCCATGCGTAAAGTCTCGTCGCAGTGGCTTCTGTCCGCAGATGCTGGAGACGCAGGAGGGCGTGAAATCGGCTGACGACTCGGCAGTGAACTGGCGAGCAAGAGCCGGCGACAATTAGTCGCAGTTACGCGCCTCGCGTCAGCTCAGCAACTCATTAACCCTGCCGGCATCGGCGCCAGGCAGGTGGGGAGTCGGACGAGTCCTTAATGACGACGTCCCGACTGCGGCGCCGGAGGACTTCGACTGACCCACTTGGCGTTTTGTAGCAGCCTCCGCGGCGTGCGGCCCGTAGTTACGACCCGGCGTTAATCTCACGCTGTCCCGGCGTTTCCTTCTGCAACTTAAGGCCCCTAGTTACCGCTGCCGCTGCCACCCCTCTCCGTACCATACGAAATGCGTCTCACACGCTGAGAAACGGCGCTGGCCTCATTGTACTTCCAGTTTTTTAGTCCTTAGGGCGCTGAATGTCTCCTGTAATTCTCGTGACTATCTCCTGTAAAAATATTATGTCAGCGGAGAGGTGTAATCTTGGACCGCCGCCTTATCGCTTCCTTGCTGCTGTATGTATGTATGTACTGCGTAAAATCCGTGATAGTATAAATTTCTTACTGCACACTCCTCTGTCTCGTAAAGTGTGCACCTACATTAAGCATGTTTCTCATAGCGCTCCGTAATTACCTATCCACCCAGCCGTACAATTTTCGTTTCATTTTTGGCGCGGATCTTCAGTGTAAATGCACAGCTTGTTTATGAGCAGTGCTTTGCAACCTGTATTTTATTGCAAAAAGAGGACACACCCGCCTAACTGGAACCGTTTCTTTGCTTCCTCACACAAGGACCCATTTCGTCGTGATATGTCAGAGTTATTTTATAAGAGAAACCGGGACAACGTGAGACCCACTGCTGAGACAAAGCCACTCCTTTAGAGTAGCAATTAAGAGGCCGCCGAGCTTAATGCACCATCTGACGGATCGTTCAGCATTAACTATGTCACTTGCCCCCACTTCATGAGACATATCGCAGAGGTTAGGAATTTAATCCAGGACGATGAAATACTAAGGTTGTCATGAAATTTAGGTCTGGGTTGCCGGTAAAATACTGACTGTGCATACACACTCGTTTAGGAAAAACAGAACAGCTTGAACGACTAGAGATAGGACGTTCATATTCACAGGAAACAGTAAGTTATGAAGAAATGATTAGCGTTTTAACGATGTCTGGCAGCGGGTTCAACGTCAGCATCAGTATCACGGCGCAAAGCCACCCACCGGTAAAATGTGCCTGCGGCTCCCATTGTCGTTCTAAACCGAAGGTAATGGATCTGTCACTTGAACTGACGTGCAGGATGCTTCGCAGCCATATGCGCGAACCGTACTGTCAAATCAGTGAGTCTAAAGGAGGGCGAATTTTGGAATGGGTGAATGTGATGCTTTCACCCGGGAAACTGCTGCTCTTGTGGGACAAAGTATTTCGGCAGTGTAACGGGTGTGTGCAGAATGGTTCACGGAAGGCCGTAGAACACGACGAGACGGTTCAGATCGCACCATCCGGACCATGCCCTGAGAAGATCGACACCTCATCCTAATGGCATTGCAGGAGAGATTTGCGTCCTCCTCGGCTCTGGCGCAACAGAGGAACAACGTAATACACCGCACACTGCCAGGAATGACAGTCCACCGCCGTTTATTGCGTCATGGGTTACGTTCTCCAACTACCTTTGACGAAAGTGCAGAAACATGCTGGACGCCGGCTGTCTGTAAACGAGTCAGTTGGGACAGGAATGGCATCAGATAGTGTTTTCGGACGAATCCGGGTTCTGTTTATTTGAAAATGACGGACGGATTTTGTTTCCCCGCAAACAGGGGTAGCGGCGTCACAGAGACTGCATTCGCAAAGGAAACTCGAGGCCTTATGGTGTGGGGTGCTATTGGGTTCAACGACAAACCGCAGTTGGTGCGTGTCCAGGGCACTGTGACCAGTGTGACCAACGTGAATAACATCCTGCAACCCGTATCCACATCCGTTTCTGCGCAACACCCCAGACGCCATTTTTTCAGCAAATCCGTGTACGAACACGTGTTCCTGCACGAACACGTGCCTTCTTGATGCCATAGGATGTCAGTCTTTTGACCTGCCCCGCCAGATCACCAGACTTGTCTCCAGTCGAAAATGTGTGGGATTTGGCGCTGTTACCCAATGACAATGACCACACATGATGTTTGGAACCAGGTGAATGCAGCATGGATGGCTATACCACAGGACACCATTCGTGCCTTATACGCGTCGATGCCATCACGCTTGCCACAAGTTATTAGGGTCTATGGAGGACCCTGTGCCTACTAAGCAACAGAATACACACTGAGCCGAGGTGACTGAAATGCAAATCATTTCTGTAACATACTAATGTGCATGCCCTGTGAATATGAACGTCCTATCTCCAATCGTTCAAAATGTTGTCTTCTCTGAACATGAGTATATTTTCGAATCACCAGGATTTGAACCTGCTAGCTCCGAATTGGGTGCCACCGCACAGGTGTGAGTAAGCGATCTTGACTGCGGAGGCAATTTGTCTTATTGCAAAGCTTGTTGTCTTACACATTTTAGAAGTAAAACGTCCATAAAGTCTGGGTAACCACAGAAAGGAAGATTACAATTCAACGCCCATTCAACGACGGTTCCAGTAGAGACAGAGTACGATTATTTGTCGGATTTCTTTTTTTGATCAGTTTTCTGAATGGTTTGATGCGGCCCAGCACGAATTCCTCTCCTGTGCCAACCTCTTCGTCTCAGAGTAGCACTTGCAACCTACTTCCTTAATTACTTGCTATATTTATTCCAATCTCTGTCATATTCTACAGTTTTTACCCTCTACAGCTCTCTCTAAAACTTTGGAAGTCATTCCCTGATGTCTTAACGGATGTCCCACCAACCTGTAGCTTCTTCTTCTCAGCGTTTTCCATATGTTTCTTTCCTTGCCGATTCTGTGGAGTACCTCCTCATTCCTTGCATTATCAACCCATTTATCAATATTCATCTGTAGTACCACATCTCAACTGTTCGATTCTTTTCTATCACGTTTTTCTACTGGCCATGATTCATTACCACACAATACTGTGCTCCAAACATACATTATCAGAAATTTCTTCCTCACATTAAAGCCTATGTTTCATACCAGTAGACGTCTTTTGAACAAGAATGCCCTCTTTGTCTCTGCTAGTCTGCTTTTTATGCCCTTTTGCTTCGTCCGACATGGGTTATTTTTCTTTCAGGGTAGCAGGATTTCTTAACTTTGCCTCTTTCGTGATCACTGGTTTCGATGGTATGCTGCTCACTATTCTCATTTCTGCTACTTTTCATTACTTTCGTCTTTGTTCAATTTACTCTCATTTCATATTCTGTTCCCATTAGGCTTTTCATTCCACTAAGCAGATAATATAATTCTTTTTCCTGATCACTGAGGATAGAAAGGTCATCAGTGCATCTTATAACCGATATTCTATCACCCTGAATTTCAACCGCAGTCTTGAATCTTTCTTTTATTTCCGTCATTGTTTCTTCGATGTATGGATTGAACCATAGGGAACAAAGTTTGTCTTGCCCTCTTTTTAAAGCGAGCACTACGTTATTAGTCTTCCGGTCTTGTTGTTCCCTCTTGGTTTTTGTACATACTGTATATTACCTTCATTCCCTAAAGGGTACTCTCAGAGTTGAGAAGGTATTGCACCATTTTAAATTGGTGAAGACTCTCTCCAGATCAACAAATCCTATGAATGTGACTTGGTTTTTCTTCAGTTTTGCTTCCATAATAAAGCACAACGTCAGGACTGCCTTTCCGATGCTTATTTTTCCTAAAGCGAAACTGATCATCATCTAAAAGCTCTACGAAATCATAAAAATTCAAGTACAATCCAGGTTTCGGCCTTTTTGCCATTTTCAAGTATTTGATTTTATGTCTTTAACGTATATTACACAACATTTAACATGTTGTCAGGCTCAAAGTTGGCCATAAATTTAAAAAAAATATTGGCTCCCCACGAAATGCTAAATTTAAAATCACCAATTTGTAACAAATTAGAAAATAATGCTGGGAGCACGTCTTATTTAGTAAAAACAGGCTGAAGTCAGTAAATAAAAGATGAGTACATGTCCTTCAAACGTAATGATAGTGATTTTATTTGATTTAACTTGAAAATTGATTTATATCAAATCAATTTAAAAAATAACCTGACCCGGATCGAAAGAAGATTATTGGGTCAGCCAGCCTAGTTTTTAATTTTAGGTGGTTTCCCACATCCCACTAGCTGAATAACGGGCTGATACCCAGGTACCGCCTCACATATACTCTCACACTACAACATATTCTAGACGCAGAAAGATAAGTTAAACAGATTCCGTCCTTCGGATGGGAGAAGGGGGTGATAAGAGACTAATTATCCTAGATCGTTAGTCTCTTCAGATCCTTAATCAGCAGCGGTAGCACTGTACAACCTTCAATGGGAAAATTTCTAGTAGAACACTACTGGTTTTAAACTAACCTACAGGGGGAGGAGGACACCTTTACCTAATATTATGCGTATTAAATCGGCTTCTTCTTCGCTGCTAAGACTAGGGGGTTTAAATCCTCATTCTTCGTTGTAGTACAAACATTAACACATTCCCAAAATAATGTTTATTTATATTGCAACGCTTCTCCCCCTCTCTCTATATTTGCAATGTTTATTGAGCGCTCCCAAATTTAATAAAAGTCAATCCTAGTGTCTTTCATGGGGGTGAAGAAGTTGCATAATGGTGTACAAGGGAATGTTCTCCATTACCAATGCCATGTCCTTATTTCGATCTTTCACTACTGTTTGAGGCATTTTTAGTTGCAATTTTATGGATAATATAATGTCTTTGGTTATAATTAATAATAACTCATCACCGTCACTAGTAATTATAGTCACTGTTTATAAGGCAACAATTTCAAACTAACAGTACTTCGGTCTGCAGTCACATTCGTCACTGTCTTTACAAAATTATTTTTACGATGGCAAGCTTGGGGTATTCCACTCGAAAATTATTGAGCTTATATCAGAACTCGTTATGGTTGTTATCGTTTGTTATCGTGCGCGCAATTGGCAATCTTAAACACTTGCGCCATTACGTTTCCGAATGTTATTTCTTCAATGACATCTCGCTACTCGTCCTCCAAATTCATGTATTAATATGCTTCTTTTCATCGCACTCCCTCTCCTTCTTGCCTTCCATCGACATTTATCCCACTTTTAATAATCACAACATTCAACATGA
The DNA here is from genome assembly GCF_023864345.2 of Schistocerca serialis cubense. Taxonomy (NCBI): domain Eukaryota; kingdom Metazoa; phylum Arthropoda; class Insecta; order Orthoptera; family Acrididae; genus Schistocerca; species Schistocerca serialis. Next base: position 501,051,941 of record NC_064642.1, on the reverse strand, counting down.
TCTTATTTTTCTTTGTATTTTTGTACATGCTCTCGTGACACGCTTTCACACTTGACTCCCGGCAGCTACTCACCGATTGCCGAAAACACTCAAGCGTTGGCTTTCGAAGAATCCGTTCAATCGTGGACCACATAAAAAAAACATACAGGAAAGTCTCTGTTCTTATCTTCGCAGTGGTTTCCTCCATCTTGTTTTGCTGCTGTTCTTTTTCCTAGATGAAGATCCTTCCTCTGTTTCATCTCTTTTCCTTGATAAACCTTGAGTGTTTCTTTTTTTTATTTTGGTTCTGAATCTTTCTCTTTTGAATCTCTTTTTCAGATATGCTCAGCTCTTCTAAGTCTTTTTGAGTAGCTTTGATCCATTGATTTTTGTCTCTTTTCGCTATTGCAACATTGGAAAACTATTTTGGTTAAGCTATTGTCCTCCATTCTTATCATATGTCCAACGATACTCATTCGTCTTCTGCGCATTTTGTCTGAGACTTGGTAAGCTTTTTGATGGAGTACTTTATTGCTTCATAATTTTAGTTGCCATTTTAATCGGTGGTGGGTCTCAGAATTCTTAGAATAATTCTCCTTTCTTTTTCCTACGTTATTTTATACTTCTCCTACTTTAAGTATGGCAATGCATCTGATGCATAGAGCACTTGCAGTTTTATTACTGTTTCATAGTGCTTATTCTTGCGTTACTGGAAAGCCATTCTCTATTCTTCTTCTTTTTAGTGTGTTCCTGGGAAGCTGATAGGCCATGACCACCTTCTGGAATATGGCGTTGGTTGCTTCTTCAGTGAGTTTATTTGTTTGAATTATTTCTCCGGGGTGTTTAAAGTTTTAAACTTCGCTAGTCTCTCCAAAATTTATGTTCAACGATTTGTAAACAATATTAATTGAAGAAAAAGGAGAAAATCAATTTAAATTGGCTTCTTCTTCGCTGCCGTAACTGCTCGTGGGTGCCTAAAACCTCTACTGTCGTAGAAACGTTAACACAGACCAAAAATAATGTTTATTTATATTGCAACACTTCCCCCACATACATGGAAAATTCCATCTCAGAAAGTCACAGAAACGTCTGTAAATGATGAGATAGTATAGGTACGCAGTTAAAACCGTGAGTACTGAACGAAGCTTCGAGCAACGGCAGAAGAAAACTTGCATTACCCAGCGGATTTGAGCAAAAGTGGACCTCGAATAGGCTGGCCATCCCTTTGTGCCGCAGATAGTGGTTAGCAGGGATTCCCTCACAGCAGCCGTGGCAGACACCCCCCTCCCGGATTCTGGGAAGGCGTTGTTCCGGCGAGCGAGGAATTTCAGGCGCGCGATTCTTTCCTTCTCAGCCGTGACACCAGAGCCCCCAGAGGCCTGCTTTTATTTTCGCCCGCGCACTCCAGTGTGTCCGCTGCGCCGTGCTCGTCGAACAACTGGCTCCAGCAGTGGTCAGTTTCGCAAGTTATCTGCCCCTTACGATTCCGTGGTATGTGTAGAGGCAACCTTTGTATTTTCAGCACATGGTACTTGTATTGGTTCCACTGTGTTTACGCGTATTCAAGTTCATTTTTGGCAGATAATGTGAAGACATAAGAACAGTGACAGTTCCCGATTCGACACGACTGAAATTTTATGCTTTATGGTCACTCTATTGCGATTAATATCACATTTTGGCACGCTTTACGGGACGCGAACAGGACTGTTACTGAGAGGCAGTTGAGTGGCCTTTCCCACAGGTAGTCTTACACAGGCGTCACCTGTTGCAACAGGCTGCACTGTAGCGGAGCATACTGCAGTGTCCGCGGGAGGAGCTGTTGGGATCATAGCACTCCGTCTTCAGGCCACAAGTGGCCGATCGGGACCATCCGACCGCCGTGTCATCCTCACTGAGGATGCGGATAGGAGGGGTGTGTGGTCAGCACACCACATTCCCGGTCGTTATGATAGTTTTCTTTGACCGGAGCAGCTACTATTCGGTCGAGTAGCTCCTCTGTTGGCATAACGAGGCTGAGTACACCCAAAAAAATGGCAGCAGCGCATGGCGGGCCAGATGGTCACCCATCCAAGTGCCGGCCACGCCCGACAGCGCTTAACTTCGGTGACCCGACGGGAACCCGTGTATCCACTGCAACAAGGCCGTTCCCTTGTTGCGACCATAACCTGTTCAAGATTACTTTAAGATTCACAGCTCTCAAGGAAGTAGTGATGTGCGGTGTGCGGTTGCCATGGGTGGCACAGCATTCATTCATCAAATGGTTCAAATGGCTCTGAGCACTATGGGACTCAACTGCTGAGGTCATTAGTCCCCTAGAACTTAGAACTAGTTAAACCTAACTAACCTAAGGACATCACAAACATCCATGCCCGAGGCAGGATTCGAACCTGCGACCGTAGCGGTCTTGCGGTTCCAGACTGCAGCGCCTTTAACCGCACGGCCACTTCGGCCGGCCATTCATTCATCCAATCCCACGGGACCTACAGCGAAATTTTAGCCCCATATTTCTCAAAACTACCAGCTCTCTACGTCACGGCCTACCTGCACCTGAGAGTTCCTGTTCATTGGAAACATTCCCTATGAGTCATGGTCTAGATGCACTCCAGAAGTCCTCGACCGTCATTGTAGATGAACACTTCAGCATTCACGAGTGGTACGACTCTAAGGGTCCTACCACAGTGGTATCCTACGGCAGCTCTACTGCCAGAGACACCAGACACAACGCATGGGACGCAATGGAACCTCTCGTAGTTTGGCAGTGTGGTCAGCAAAGCTACCGAAGTGGAGTACTGCCAGCAAGTCTGCAGCCGGGCAGCGCTGTCTGTAGAATACATGGCAGCATAGGGTTGGTCCTACAGCAGTACAGAAGCAGAGCTGCCACGTGCTACATGCTGCTCACCCGTACGTAGTTCGACTTCCCTATCTGCACTATGGATGGATCCGAAATCTAAATTTTTATCTGTGTTTTTGAGATGAGATCAACAACTTCGGACATTTCGTCTTAGGTCCATTCAAACCGTGAACTAATGAAAGGGAAACCCGTTTTGGAAATCATAAGCATCATGAGCGAAGCCCAGATCGAAGAATACGTCCATCGTCGTTACAATCACATTCAGACTACTTATGCGAGGGGCATTCAATAAGTAATGCAACACAATTTTCCTCGGCCAGTTTTGGTTGAAAAATGAGGAATTTCTTGTGTGACATCGTCAATACTCCCGCTTCAGCTCCTATAATCTTATGACCCTTCGATAGGTGGCGGTACTATACATAACCTTTAAAACCGCGTCTGCAACGGAGATGCGTACCAAGCAGACTGCTGTCATTGAGCACTGCAAATATTCATAGGCGCTTGCCTGTTTCCCGGCGACATGTCATCAACAAAAGTTTGGAGAGGAGCCTGTCCTCGTCGCAACAAGATCACGAAACCTGTCTGACCTCCCACGTGCTCTGCGGCCGCACAAAGTTCTGACTTCTGCAGTGTTGGAACGTGCAGACACCTTCATTCGAGGTGTTCTATGGGTCCAAATCAAACAACTCGCTTCTCAACTGGGCGTCTCTACTGGCAGGGTGACACACTCGTCCACCAGTTGGAAATTCAAAGGTGTGTGCCAACTGGTTTCCTCGCCACCTCACAGAACACCATAACACCATAAAGAACAACGAAAGACCATCTGTGTGGAATTGTTTGCGCTTTACGAGGCTGATCGTGATAATTTTTTGTCGACCTTCGTCGTAGGCGATGAAAAATGAGTTCATCACTTCGAACCGCAAACAAGATGGCGGTCCATGAAGTGGCGCTAAACCTCCTGTCCTCTAAAGAAAGAGTTGAAAGTCGCACCTCTCCCAGTGGAGTCATACCGACGGCCTTCTGGGGCTCTGATGGAGTTATTCTGATGTCCTCCTTCATGGTGCAAGAGTTAATTCTGAAATTTTTTGTGCTATCCTCACAAAACTGACGATAGGACGTCAGAGTGTTCGTCGCCACAAAGATGCAAGCGAATGTTTCTCCTTGCTTAAGTCTACGGACCCGGGTGGAGCTCACAAAGCCTTATTGTACTGTTCTTCCTCATCCACCCTACAGCCCGGAACTCGAACCTTCCGATTTCCATCTGTTTGGCCCAAGAAAGGTTGCACTCCGCGGGAAGCAGTATGTAAATGATATGGATGGCAGGCCGGGGTGACCGAGCGGTTCTAGGCGCTAGAGTCTAGAACCGCGCGACCACTACAATCGCAGGTTCGAATCCTGCCACGGGCATGGATGTGTGTGATGTCCTTAGGTTAGTTAGGTTTAAGTAGTTCTAAGGTCTAGGGGACTGATGACCTCAGAAGTTAAGTCCCATTGTGCTCAGAGCCATTTTGAACCAATGATAGGGATGTTATTGATACAGCAAGACGTTTACTTCTACGCCGACCAGTAGAGCGATACCATGCGGACATACTCGTATAGGTCCCCTCGGTAAGATGGCGTGATGCCGTTGCAGAGAGATTATGTTGAAAAATAGGATTCTGCAGCCAAATACGGTGTATTGAAATGCTGAATAAAAACCAACCTGGCAGAAAAAATCAACCTGCTAGAAAAAATGTGTTGAATTATTTATTGAACGCCCCTCATAACAACGCACTTTCAGGACACTGACTGGTTTGAGAACATGGAAATTATCGATCCCAATTTCCTCATGACCTGTATCTGACGCTCCACTCCAACCTCAAGATTTTCATAACACAGACGAAACAAATTACTATCCAACAAGACATGGAAGTTTAACTCAAAAGCTACATCCAGATCTAAATACCAAATCTAGAGCTCCTCGTGCAGCTACTGCTGCCTATGGGTCAGATAAGTCAGTTTCAGTAGACCCATTTTAGGACATAGAATACATAAAAAAATTTGGCTGGTTTCTTATTTTTGTCCAAAAATATTTGTAAATTGAATCTGACTTTACAATAAAGTGCTTCTCAAATAAAAACTGAAGTATTGCTTCTATGCGTACGTTACTTTTACAACCAAAACTGTAAATATCACTGCAATCAACCAGTACTTACCAATTGATTAGGCAGGTAGTTACCTTAAGGTCACGAAAATCTTTTCTTCTGGCAAGACGACTTTCCTTAAAACAGTGTCATTTTTCTTCATGTTGTCTCGGGAAATCTGCACTAACATAGGAGCAAGGTACTGCCATTCTCAAAAAAATTGAACAATTTAACACCGCAGTTTCTTAAATCATTGTAGAGTGTATGAAATAACCGGTTCTTGCATTGTTCAGCAATAACAGGATGTAAGTAGACTCCTTTTTCTGCTTTCTCCTTTTATTTCAACATCACACGCAAAACTATTAGCTCTTCTACTTAGATTCCATACTGAGTGCAGACTGAAAAAATTCCTCCGGTGTCTACTCTGGCGTCTTCTAGCAGCAGGCCAGAGCACTGTCAGAAGAGATTCCGTGATATCCACTAAGTGTCAATGAACATTTGCGGTAATCCATGTGAGCGCTACGAAATTTACTCATACATCAAATATCTTCGTTTTCCAGCACCAGTTTCCCGGGTGTGGTGTACAAACGCTCGCATCTCGTTCGGTCTTCATAGATCTCCTCTTTCAGAACAGCTTCCCATTTGTGTCCTTTCTTCTCCACATCTGATCTTACAGTCTCTACCCAGCGTTTTCTTGGTCTTCCCCCTGGTCCTCTTCGCACGAGTTTCATGTTGGAATACCTTTTGGCAGGTCCTTGGCTGTTCGTTCTCATTATGTGCCCTTACCATTGAAGTCTGCGTTTCTTTACGACACTGGTAACACGAACCTCAATACCAACTACGTTTCTATTCACCTCATTCCTAATTTTGTCCTTTCTAGTTTTTTCGTTGATGGTTCTAATGAATCTCATTTCTGTTGCCTGAAAGGTCTTTATTTAGTAGGATACGTGCTTCTAAACCCTGTGTTGGGAATGGTATGAAATACGTGTGGTACATGGTCGCGTTTGCTTTACGTGACCTTTTCTCATCCCTGAGAAGATTTCTTATTTGAATATAAAAATTGGATACTTTCTGTGTCCTGCTGAGTGTTTCCTGCTTATTGGTGCTGTCTTCCGAAATCATGATTCCCAGGTACTTGACTCATTCTAGAATTATATTTGAGGTTGCTCCTTGCCTGCTGATGGTCATTTCTATTGTCTTTGTTTTATTTTTATTTTTTTGGTCCGAAATTTTTTAATGTGTTGTTCAAGTCATTAAGTTTCTTCTGTGCTTCAGCTCCTGTATGTCCCCATACTATCAAATCATCAGCCAAAAACCAGGGCATTTCATTAGCTGTCTATTTTATTGATGGATTTTATACTCTTGTCCATTACTATAAAAAACAGGAGTGGTGACTTCCTAGTTGGACACTTCTCTTTGTTTCAAACCATTCTGGTCGTCCGTTGCCTTTCTGGACTCAGCTGTAATACTTTACAGCATCTTGACTTCACAAATTGGCTACTTTAGCACCTTTAAGTCCTACAAACATTCCCATATCTCGTTTCGAGGACCACTATGATACGGTTTTTCAATATCCACAAATAAAATCACAATATTTCTTCCATATGCCTAGTGCTTTTCTGTCAGCATTCTTACTGGAAAAATAAGATCCATATAGTACCTCCGTCTTGCCTGAATCCATGTTGTTCTTCCTTAAGCGAAGGTTCTACTATCATTCTAATTCTCATTTTTATGATCTTTCCCAACAGCTTCAGGGTGTACGACAACAGCGTGATGACTCTGTAATTTCCAAATTTTCGTCGATTGCCCTTTTTGAACAGAGGGATGATGTGTCCTTCAATCCAATCTTCTGGGATTTTGTTTTCTTCCCAAACCACTGATGATGATGTTCATACATCATATAAAAAAACATCATGTAAAAAACTACGACATACAGTATTTGGCGAAATTCAAAACAGAATTCCACATATGGCCGAGGATTTCTTAAGAGCAGGGATTTCATGATACTTAATTCAAATGTAGGTCTCCAGAAGACACTAGCTTGGAAATACGTAAGACTCTCACTCAGGCGGAGATAAAGGAGAAATTATGATCACGTCAGACTGTAAAATCTTTGGCACTACAGTTATTGTTCAAGCATCTCCAGTCCTCTTCATCAGAAGTCATTTTGAGGTTAACCCACCACATAGAAGCCCTCAGCTACTCTATCTGCCGAGCTAGATGAGAAATTCTGACACTGGGATTAGCGGACCTTTTCTCGACTTTTCCTGGGCGTAGTTTACAGCACACAACACCAACCAGCTGTGGTTGCCCGACCTTAACCCGCACCACCTGCATCACAATACTTGTATCTCGGAGTGTGCATCAGTCTCAGGTAGCTGGCTGCCCTATGCGATCGTTCGATGTTAGTTGATATTCTGTTCGTTTTCATTTCGTACATTACGGCGTTAATAACGTATCTGTTATTAACAGTTGTTTGATTTTTGTTGTTTGATGCTGAAGAATTTCAGAAGCAATTTCGTCAAATTTTATTCAGCGAAAAATATGAGGTTGCTCTGTTTGCCAATGGATTGTCACACAATATTTGCCAAGAGAAATAGTTTGTGCGTTGCGTGCGCACTTCGACAAAGGAAAATTTAGAGTTGGCTTACTTCCCTCCGTTAAAGAGTTTAGCGAAAGACTTGCTGCAGATTTCATTGTAAAAAAAAATGTAGAAAAAGGCCAGAGTTTGTGCTTTTGAAACCGAAAAAAATAAAAAAAGGAGGTAGGAAGATCAGAGGAAAATGTTTTGTGGACAAGCGGACTATTAAAATAGATTTATTTGCCGTGAAAGGGATAGGCAGTCATGTTTACGATTATTACCGCAGGACGGAACATCTGGCACAAGGCAAATTACCGGCTACCATTAAGGAAGCAGGTCCTTTTTTACAGCTGTGGCACGTCGCTGGTTACAGTTCTGCACAGACTGGCTTCTCGCTAAGGACATTTCTACGTTCAAAGCTCGAGCGCAGATCCGGGGATGGGTCTTGGACGTGAACGCAGGGCCTTACTTTCCCCCGGCCCCATTAAAACTCAAACATAATTTGCTGTCACCATCAGTTTTATTCTATTTTATTACTAGTAACAATAGAAATGTAAAAATTTTTAATATAAGAATAATTTGTTTACATTAGTGCATACTGCATGTTTCAGACTAACTTGTACGATACAGTAATCCGGAAAAACACCTCATTTTTGAGGTAGTGGTCAGAAAATTTTAAAAGTTAGAGTATCCTGTAATTCGTTTAAGAACTACAAGCGTAACAAAGTCTCGCAACATTGACAGCGTCGTAACTCACCTGTACGAAATATAAGTGGACGCTCATATTTATCAGCACTATCTTAACACTACCACGTGAAGACAAGTTTGCCGATTTATACTGTGTGAGCGGATAATGGGGGGAGTGTCCTTCTTTCAGTCATCTGAGCTCCCAATCGGGAAAGTCAGATATTATCATTTTGAGTATTATAATAATTAGTATTTCTGCAGTTTTTTTCCCTTCCGGTCTTGCTTCTGTCCTATTCCTTGGTTTGTCGATTCTGTCGTTGGCCTGTGAACCGTGCCGGTTTCTTGCTGTCAGCAGCTGCGGTCTGCCTAAGAATTTGCGAAAGAAGAAATTACAATTTACAATATTGTACCCTGAAGTGTTCGGCGTCCTTTGGTTTTGGCCCCAGTAGGGGGGTCCCAATCAGAGTCTCCCTCGGTTCTATGAGGGTCTTGACAGCGGCTTTCTGGACCTTCGCTACAGGATAGGGAATTGTAGAATTCCTCTTGACGGGTCAGGGGTGCACTACGCAGAGGAAGGAACTATTCGGGTAACAGGTGCTTGTTAGTTACACTTTTTTAGGTTAGGAGATAGTATTAGCTTCTGTGATGAACACTCGGCGGATGACACACAGAGAGTGAATTCAGATCGAGCAAAATCTAAAGACTCTTTACGTCCTATATTTTAACAGCATACGTGAAAAAACCTATGATTTTTCACCCTCCAGGAAACCTGTCGCGCTCAAATTACATCCGTAAACCCTAACTGGATGAAACAGACAGGCTGGACACCGTAGGAGCGGGAGTGTTCGTTGTAATCGACAAAAAAATATGACTGGTGGCCGCTAATGCCCCAGCTACCTGTCTGGGGGTTAGTGTATGTAATGGCAGTGTACGTTTCCTCGCCTTGCCGCCGCTGTCCGGTGAGGCGTGTAAGTTTGACAGCTTTCTTGATTTTAGGTTGGTTGGCGATTCTTCTACCTTGGTGGTAGTGATACGTTTCTTTTTCTGGGCACTCTAAGCACAGTATTCTGCGGGCGGAGTCCAGACCGCCGGTTCCGGCTATGGCGTATTTTTACATTTTTGCATTTGGTTTATTGGACGTCAGGTAGCCTCACCAAGATTATCATTAGTCACTTGTTAGACTGCCACTAGTCTGAGTTCCCATCTTGTGGTGTGAATGCAACTCTTGGCTGCCTTTCTCATCGCTCGCGAAAATGTTTTTTGGCCTGACCTACTCAGAGGCCGATTCCTAGAGCACCCATATGTGACTGGGTCTTGTGTTATGTTATTGTTATTATTTTATTATTGCATTACCAAGTTACCATAATTTGTTTCACCTTTGTTGATCAGTAGCTTCTCCTTTTGAATTAACTTTCGTTATTATATTTGCTGTTTTAGTGTATGTTGTTAAATTTTTTTTTAAGATTGCCTTTCTAGGCGCTAAAGGCCTTCATCCGTGACTGAGGTTACTTGCCTTAAAATTCTAATTTCGACCTTATTGGCTTGCTTTCAAAACATTACTTGCTGTGTTTGTATTTTATGTATCTCTGTTAAATTTTTTTAGTAATCGCCATTCTTGGCGTTTAAGGTCTTCAGCCGTGAAACAATTCTTAATTTATTGCCATTACTTTAATTTGTTGTCGATTTTAAATAAATTGTGTGTGATTAAAAGAAAAGCCAACCAATAGTAACTAATTGTGGCCCGTTCACAATCGTAACCGATTCCTGCCTTCCTTGACTGCCAGGTTTCAAAATGCTTTATAGATGTCTTCAGAATGAATGCCAAAATCCACACGTGCCTCTTGCACTTGGTATGAGGCATGTTTGGATTGTGGCATTCATTCTACCTTTTTCTCGTACGATATCCTTTTATCCACGTATTCGTGGATATTCCTCTCCATCATCATTACCACCAACATCATCATTATTATCATAATCATCCTTTACATCCCCTGTATCTTCTTATTTTACGAGCGTAGAGTTTATGAATATCCAGAAGGAATTTTTCACCCTGCACGGAGCGCTTATTATTTTGAAACTTGCTGACAGATTAAGTATCTATGCTCGTACCGACGCGGTAAGTGAATTAACTGCAGAAGGCGATGTTGTGGTTTCGAATCTCGGTCCAGCTGCACGTCAGTTTTGCGGATGTCGTTGCCGGTCGATCAGGATTTGAAATGAGAAAGAGTCCCTAATTTGGATTATGCGCAACAGAAACATTCCCTTTTATCGAATGTGAGTAGTCATGGAGGTGATTTGGATTATTTAAATTTAAGATCATCTTGCACGTTTTGATTGCTTCTGTCAAGCGTTTCTGTTACTCTTCATGAGGAGATACTTTTTGGAGGAGGTAAGGAAGTGACCTCAGATAGAATGACTCTTGACTAACGGATTTCATTAATTTACAAAATTTAGTGTTGGGAACAACAACCCACTTGGAATGAACAAGAAATCATTGAACACGACGCAGAGAATAGTCCCCTATTGATAATATTAGACTGGTGCATAAGTTCGTAGCGTTTTCCGTAAGTCTAATGAACACAACAGTTACTAACTAAAATCTTTGGTTGACGAGTTGTTCACATTCAGAGCTCGCGTAAAGATAAGTGTTTTTTGTGTAATAACTATTAATTAAGGCACTATTCTATCATAAATAAGTATATTAGCACCTATTGTAAGCCATCTACTGAAGGTTTCATTTTTAGTTGCGTATTTTTAGGAAAAATGAAACATTTCATAGACGCGAACTTCGGGGTAAGTTTTGTTTACATTATCGTGTACTGTCAGGTACCGGATTGTTTCAGTAAAGTACAGTTTTTGTTGTTAGTCCAACTCAGAAATAACTGAAATGTTCATATAGTGCAGACGCAGTTCTCTGTTTTCATTTGTCTCGTAGCGTAAACAGTACAAAGATATTTTGCCTAGAAATTTCTAACTAGTCTTTTGTTTACATACAGTGTGCGTACAGTGAAGCTCGTTTAGTTGTGATTACGTTATTTAACAATACTAAATTTAAGTGAATGCTAAGTTCGTGTTGTAAGCGAAAATAAATAACTTTTTACGTTTTATAAAACACCTGAAGCGCTAAACGGTAGGCCCAATTTTTGATGCTCATAAACAACGAACTTTCGTGTAATGTGAAGCGTGTTAAGTGATTTAATTATGTTTTTAAGCGTGTAATCTGTCTTGCAATACGTGATAAGTGTGGATGTTGCCGTAGGATAGTCAAAGAGGGAGTGGTATGTGTAGACCGTGGCATGGAATATCACTGGGGTGATTGTAATGGGGAACTGAATGGAGAACTCAATGAGGCTCTCCCATGGAACTGGAAGCTCTGCAAAAAAGACAAGAGAAGTGCTAAACAGGAGGCAAAGATTTGTGCCCTTCAGGCTGAATGAGATCACGCGAAATTGGAACTAGATAGATTGAAGTGGGAAAAAGGCCCTGGGAACTGGGTAAAGGTAACAAGCAATTGGCAAAAGGGGAACACCTCTTCAACGTCTTCTACATTGGAGCTAACGATATCGAATAAATTTGGTTTGTTACCTGAAGCAGGAGGGGAAGAGCCTCACACAGCTGTAAGTTACTGTAAGATGCAGCAGGCTTATAGGCAAGAAACTTAGTGTAGATCGGTACCAAAAGAGAGTAAGAAGAAAAGATTCTTGCTGTTAGGTAGTAGCCATGGTAGGGGTGTAGGCCGGATGGTGCAGGAAAATTAGAAGCAGGCTATCAGGTCACAAGTATTGTGAAGTAAAGTGCTAGCCTTAGCCAGGTGACAGAGGACATAGGAAAAATGTGCAAAGGTTTTGGCAAAGAGGATCAGGTCATTATGGACATAGGAAAAATGTGCAAAGGTTTTGGCAAAGAGGATCAGGTCATTATAGTAGGTGGAGCAGGAAATAGCCTGGCTAAGAACAGTAATTACAGCATTAGGGGTGACCTGGACAAAACAGGAGTAGCAGCTACACACACAGATGTGTTTCATGTAGGTCCTGCAGCGCCATGACCAGCCCTGGGTTAATACTGCTGTCAGCCTTGTTAACTCTGAGTTGAGCAGGTTACTGCTGACTGAAATGAATTCTCATATGAGCGCAGTGCCCAGTGCTACAATTGGGAGTTGGGTTTATACTAAACATGGCCTGCACCTGATTAGGAGAGGGAAGATAGGTTGGCTGAACTTCTTGTAGGAAATGTACAGGGGGTCACCATCACAAAATGCCAGATCCCTGTGGTTACTGCTGTCAGAGGGCACCTTTAATAGGCTAGAATCAAGTTTCAGGCACCCTGTTTTGAAAGAAGTCGCTATAACAGAAGAGCCCAGCAAGAATGCACAGAAAAGTAAATGTAGCTTATTTCCCCAAAATATTAAAGGATTGAGTTATAAGGCAGAAGAGCTTATTGTCTGCTTGCAATATTTAGAGGAGAAGATAGACATCTTGTGCCTGTCTTAACACCACATAACCACAGGGTTATATAAATTACATGTAAATATAGTCCAGCAGGTTACTCCTGGAGAACTAATATGGGAAAAGGAGGAGCTGTTGTACATATTTAGACAGAACACAAGTTCATGGCATTGACACAAGTACATTTTGTAGTGATCAGCACATAGAAGGGTGTGCTTGTGAAGTAATGCTGAAAAACAGTTCACTTTTAGTTGTAACAGTATATAGATCCCCACTGGGAAATTTTGAATTATTTATGAGGAACCTATATTCCTTACTGTGCTGTGTCATAATCAACAAGCAGTTAATAGTCTGTGGTAACTTTCATGAAGATTTTCTAAAGGATTCTGATAGGAAAAATGATCTGGAAACCTTATTTGGATCCTACAGTTTGCTCACAGTAGTTAACTTTCCAGTACAGGTGGATAAAGACAGAAGGTCCTTAATTGATAATGTTTTATTTGATGAGGTACAGAGCAAGAAAATAACCGTTTACCCAGTAACAAACGCTCTCTCTGATCATGATGCACAGTTAGTCAGGATAAATGATAGAGTGCCTTACAGTGTAGATACACCTCAGTGGAAGTCAATTAGAATCATTAATGACTACAGGATAAATGTTTTTAATAGTAGTTTACCAAAAATACTCCATGATAAATTCATATCAGTGTTTGGAAATAGCTCTCCACATAAGCTAATCAGAAGGGACATTAAAAACAGCCACGTAAAAAACCATGAATCAATAAGGGGATTAAAGTATCTTGTGAAAGGGAAGGGAAATGTATCTTGTGGCAAGAACAAGTAGACACCCTGCAGTAGCTGCGCATTACAAAAACTACTCAAAATAACTAAGAAAGGTTATTAAAAAATCAAAAAACATGCATATTATGTCAGAAATCCGTACATCTAACTACAGAGTTAAGGCAATATGGAGTATATTGAAGCAAGAGAGAGGACAACCAACCACAGAAGAGGATAACATTACTATTGAATTGAATGGTTGAGTTATAAATGACAAGTCACAGGTAGCAAATGTATTTAATACTCATTTCTTAAACGTAATAGAAAGCATAGGAACCAACAGTTCAAGAAAAAGATCACAGCAATATGTTGAAGAAATAACTCTCATAAAATTACATCTTATGAATGTACCACCGACTTCTACTTCTGAAATTAAGAGAGTCGTCCATTCTCTCAACAATAAAAGCTCTCCTGGTTTTTATGGCGTTTTCAACAGAGTGCCAAAGATTTGGTCCCATATAAGAAGCCTGGTATTGTCCGAAATATGTAATGCATCACCAACTCAAGGCATTTTCCAGAGAGACTAAAATATGCCGTTGTCAAACCTCTCTTTAAGAAAGGTGATAAAAGAGACATCAGTAACTACCGACCTATTTCACTGGTGACATCATTTTCCAAAATTTTTGAGCAGCTGATGTGTTCTAGGATAGTATCTCACCATGGCGACAATAATATTTTCAGCAAATCACAGTTTGGGTTTCAGAAGGGTTGCTCTTCTCAAAATGCCATTTACATGTTTACACACCAGATATTAGAAGCATTAAATAACAAAATAGCACCGATAGGTATTTTCAGTGACCTATCCAATGCATTTGATTGTGTGAATCATAGTATACTCCTAGATAACTTGAAATTTTATGAGTTTGGTGGTATAGCCAACCAATGTCATATCTAACCAAAAGAATGCAGAAAGTTGCACTTAGTAGTAATTCAACCAACAGAATCCAGAGATATAATTCTGACTGGGGAGAAGTCACGCATGGGCTTTCTGAGAATTAGTTCTTTTTGCAGATGACACCAGTGTTGTAATCACTTCCAGTATACACACAGACATGGAAGAAATGGCGAGGAAAGTTCTCAAAACTATGATTCATTGGTTTTCTGCGAATGGTCTCACCCTGGATTTCACAAAGACACACCATCTTCAGTTCTGCCCATCTAGGGATACCGCACCAGTGATAAGTGTAGCACATGGTTATGAAATAATACATAGGGTGGAAACTGCGAAATTTTTAGGTGTCTATATTGATGAGAATTTAAATTGGAAAAAACACATTTTGGAACTCCTAAAACAACTTAATTCAGCCACATTCGCACTTAGAGTCATAGCAAAATTTGGGGAGAGTGAAATCAGTACGTTGACATATTTTGCTTATTTTCATTCAGTAATGCCATGTGGAATAATGTTCTGGGGGTAACTCTTCTTTAAGAAAGAAGGTCTTAATTGCCTAAAAACGTGTTGTAGGAATAATATGTAGTGCTCACCCACGATCATCTTGTAGACATCTGTTTAAGGAGTTGGGCATTCTGACTACTGCTTAACAGTATATTTATTCCCTCATGAAGTTTGTTGTAAATAGTCCACTACAGCTCAAAAGGAACAGTGAGGTACATAATTGCAGTACTAGAAGAAAGAATGACGTTCATTACTCAACATTGAAGTTGTCTTTAGCACAGAAAGGGGTGCACAACGCTGCAACAAAAATTTTTGATCACTTACCCAGTGACATAAAATGTCTAACAGACAGCAAGGAAAAATTTGAAAATAAATTGAAAAAGTTTCTCCTTGACAACTCCTTCTGTTCCGTAAAATAATTTCTGTTTTTGTAATGTATAAAAATGGCGGGTAGGAATTGCTAAAAAAAATGGTTCAAATGGCTCTGAGCACTATGGGACTTAAAATCTGAGGTCATCAGTCCCCTAGAACTTAGAACTACTGTAAATAACCTAAGGACATCACACACATCCATGCCCGAGGCAGGATTCGAACCTGCGACCTGCTACCTAAGCGCCTAGAACCGCTCGGCCACACCGGCCGGCAGGAATTGCTAACTCAATCTGTATATCTTGTTTTCATTTCGGGGAAAAAATTATGTAGTGATGTTTAGAGTATAAATAGATGTACAAATTAATTTGCAATATGAATGTAAAATGACTCGTTCCACATTATGACGATTTATCGTGCAAATTGATACACGGAGCATGAAAGTAACTACCTAACTAACTGTCTACACGTAACAGAGACTTTACTCACCAGTAACATATCCTCTGTTCACAACAGTCTGCTGTCATTGGGGTAACTTTTCCATTTCGCCACTGTAGAAATCACACAGTATGGAGCAAACAACTGATCGAGCTGTGTTAGGAGCGCATTTTCATCCGGAGAAGAAGTTCCGTCAACGATGTTCGATAGAGAGACGGGCAGGTGAAAATCGAGGGCGCCAGATCAGGTGAACAAGGTGGATGCGAAATGGCTTCCCAGTCCAAATCCTACACGTTTTCTGTCGTTCTACCAGAATGCGGGCGACCCTTATCGTGAAGTAGCATCACTTTACAGAGTCTTCCTGGTCGTTAATATTGGAATGCGTCTGCAAGACCTCTCAGTTCTTGATAAGGATTGTCAACAGCGATGGTTACCGGTCAGGGAAGCAATTCATAGTACACTACACGTAGCTGTTCCACCAGACGCATAACATTATCTTTAGTGGGTGCGTAGAAGTCTTTGTCCGGGGAGTTGCTGCCTTTTTTGGGCTCAACTATAACTTTTTTTTCATTATGTTAGCATAAAGAACCATTTCTCTTCATCAGTAACGACAAGGGATAGGTTGTTCATAAATCAATTGATGACAAGCAAGAAAAGATGTATCTATGGTCACCTGTGGGTTTTTATGATTTTGCCTTAAAGCATGTGGTACTCTTACACTCAATTTTTAAAATTTCCTCATCGCATGCAGATGTCGCACGATAGTGGGATGATCATTCATCACATTTTCCAGGTATTGAGTACACAGACGTGAAACATTGCGGATTAATGTGTTTAAACGATCTTCATCGAACACCGAAAGTCTTCCTGGATGTGGAGAGTGACTGACGTCAAAACGGTGCTTAATAAACGAGAAAACTGTATTTTTTTTTTTTTTACCGTTCACTGTCCAGTGGCATTATCCCCATACAAGGCGCAACTGTTTCTGGGTATCTCCGCTGCTGTCATCCATCTATGAAACTCAAACAGAAGAATATGGCCAAAACGTTCTGATTTCTCTACCTGGTACTCCATTTTCTATCGCCCACAGCTTCACTCATGATCTACAAATGACAAAATGACAACATCCAAGCTCAAACAAAGTGAGCGAAGTACAAATAAAAAATGACAATCTCCGAAAGCCCATATCGGCGATGTTTCGTTGAATGGTTCACACGCTGACACATATTAATAGCCCAGGATTGAAATATGCAGTAATTTGTGGAACATTGAATGATTCTCTTCAGTCGTCGTTAGTCACGTTCTTGCAGGATCTTTTTGCGGCCGCAGAGATGTCGGAGGTCTGTTTTTCTACCGGATTCGTCATACTCACGGTACACTCAAGAAATGGTCGTACAGGAAAATCCCCTTGGAGATGCTGTGTCCCATCACTCGTGCGCCGACTGTAACATCACGTTCAAACTCACTTAAATCTTGATAACCCGCCATAGCAGCAGTAACCGATCTGATGATGACGATGTTTGGTTTGTGGGGCGCTCTACTGCACGGTCATCAACACCCCTACGATGTCCCAATTTTTACACAATCCAACTTTTTTACACAGTGCAGTCTAGCCACTATCACGAATGACGATGATGATGAAATGATGAGAACAACATAAACACCCAGTCCCCGGACAGAGAAAATTCCCAAGCCGGCCTGGAATCGAACCCGGGATCCCGGGATCTAGAGGCAGCAACGCTAGCCTTTAGACCGACAAAACAACTGCACCAGATAACTGTTGTCTTATATAGGCGTTGCCGACCGCAGGGGCATAGTCTGCCTGTTTACATATCTCTGTATCTGAATACACACTACGCTAGTTCCTTTGGCACTTCAGTGTATATTGATATCCATTAATATGAATGAATCAGTAACGAAAGTCGGCTCCTACAGCCGTCATTCACAGCACACAGATTTAGTTCAAATGGCTCTGAGTACTATGGGACTTAACATCGGAGGTCATCAGACCCCTAGAACTTAGAACTACTTAAACCTAACTAATATAAGGACACCACACACATCCATTCCCGAGGCTGGATTCGAACCTGTGACAGTAGCGGTCGCGAGGTTCCAGACTGAACACACAGTTTTAGTCCATCAGAAAATTCCAGATTACGGAAACCGTAGAAATGAAGCTATCTCTATTCAGTTACCTGCTACACCCCTTTCTTTCTTTTGAAGTGCGAAATGAACATTCGAATTTTTGGAAAGCTCTTGTATTTCCAGGTCTCGTATTTTAAGCTAAGATAGTCATTTTAGAGGAACAAGTAGATCGGCAGAGGGTACTTATCCGCGATTCGCTTGGAAAGTACACGAATCGACAGAGGAGCACCGGAAGAATCGAAGGGAGCGTCCGCTCAGGGACGAGCGCCACCAGAGACAGCAGGGAGATGGCTGGGGCCTACTCCAGACGGCCGGATCGCCGCTCTAATTGGACAAGACAGCGCGGCTGGCGGATCCCTGCGCAGCAATTGAATGCGAGATTACTTAGGCGGCCCGGCTGCCGGGCTCATCTCGTTACTGCCGGCTCCAGGGGCCAGGGCCGAGACGTGACGCTCGTCCGTCCAGCCGCTGACCGCCTGCCCCCGGCCCCTTTTGTGCACCGGAGCCAGCCCCATCACCCCGTGTCAAGGGTCGCATGCGCGAGGCGTCGTCTGCTTACGTACCCAACAAGGATCTACATCTACTTCTACACTCCACAAGCCACCTGATGGTGTGTGGCGGAGGATACCTTGAGTACCTCTATCGGTTCTCCCTTCTATTCCAGTCTCATATTGTTCGTGGAAAGAAAGACTGTCGGTATGCCTCTGTGTGGGCTCTGATCTCTCTGATTTTATCCTCATGGTCTCTTCGCGAGATATACATAGAGGGGAGCAATATACTGCTTGACTCCTCGGTGAAGGTATGTTCTCGGAACTTCAACAAAAGCCCGTACCGAGCTACTGGGCGTCTCTCCTACAGAGTCTTCCACTGGAGTTTATCCATCATCTCTGTAACGCTATCGCGATTACTAAATGAACCCGTAATGAAGCGCGCTGCTCTCCGTTGGATCTTCTCTTTCTCTTCTATCAACCCTATCTGCTGAACAGCATTCAAGCAGTGGGCGAACAAGCGTACTGTAACCTACTTCCTTTGTTTTCGGATTGCATTTCCTTAGGATTCTTCCAATGAATCTCAGTCTGGCATCTGCTTTACCGACGATCAACTTTATATGATCATTCCATTTTAAATCACTCCTAATGCGTACTCCCAGATAATTTATGGAATTAACTTCAAAATGGTTCAAATGGCTCTGAGCACTATGGGACTTAACATCTGTGGTCATCAGTCCCCCAGAACTTAGAACTACTTAAACCTAACTAACCTAAGGACATCACACACATCCATGCCCGAAGCAGGATTCGAACCTGCGACCGTAGAAGTCGCGCGGTTCCGGACTGAGCGCCTGAACCGCTAGACCACCGCGGCCGGCTGGAATTAACTGCTTCGAGTTGCTGACCTGCTATATTGTAGCTAAATGATATGTGATCTCTCTTTCTATGTATTCGCAGCACATTACACTTGTCTACCTTTAGATTCAACTGCCATTCCCTGCACCATGCGTCAATTCGTTGCAGATCCTCCTGCATTTCAGTACAATTTTCCATTGTTACAACCTCTCGATATACCACAGCATCATCCGCAAAAAGCCTCAGTGAACTTCCGATGTCATCCACAAGGTCATTTATGTATATTGTGAATAGCAACGGTCCTACGACACTCCCCTGCGGCACACATGAAATCAGTCTTACTTCGGAAGACTTCTCTCCATTGAGAATGACATGCTGCGTTTTGTTATCTAGGAACTCTTCAATCCAATCACACAATTGGTCTGATAATCCATATGCTCTTACTTTGTTCATTAAACGACTGTGGGGAACTGTATCGAATGCCTTGCGGAAGTCAAGAAACACGGCATCTACCTGGGAACCCGTGTCTATGGCCCTCTGAGTCTCGTGGACGAATAGCGCGAGCTGGGTTTCACACGATCGTCTGTTTTTCGAAATCCATGCTGATTCCTATAGAGTAGATTTCTAGTTTCCAGAAAAGCCATTATACTCGAAAATAATACGTGTTCCAAAATTCTACAACTGATCGACGTTAGAGATATAGGTCGATAGTTCTGCACATCTGTTCGACGCCCCTTCTTGAAAACGGGGATGACTTGTGCCCTTTTCCAATCCTCTGGAACGCTACGCTTTTCTAGAGACCTACGGTACACCGCTGCATGAAGGGGGGCACGTTCCTTCTCGTACTCTGTGTAAAATCGAACTAGTATCCCATCAGGTCCAGCGGCCTTTCCTCTTTTGAGCTGTACAATTCAAGACGAAGGGAACTTCCTACCAGTTCATCAACATATTTACCTCGCAAGTCGATATACAGTGCATGGCGGACGGTTCATGCAACAAAATCACGGCACATCTTCTACATACAAACCTCGCAAGCCAATGTGGAACGGTTCTTCACACCACATTAGAGTGTCAGATCATACAAACCTCATTCTAGTGTAGCATTTATGGTGAAGAGTGAACCGTATCAAAAACTTGGCATACACTGAGGTGGCAAAAGTAGTGCAGGTATACAGCTGGCGGTAGTATCGCCTACACAAGGAATAAAAGAGCAGTGCGTTGGCGTAACTGTCATTTGTAAGCTAGTGATTCGTGTTAAAAGATTTTCGACGTGATTATGGCCACACGACGGAAATAAGCGAACATTGAAGTTGGATCTAGACGCATAAGGCATTCCATTTCGGAAATCTTCAGGGAATACAATGTTCCGAGATTCGCAGTGTCAAGTGTGTGTCGAGAATACTAAATCTGAGACACTGCCTATCACCACGGACAATGCAGTGGCCGACGGCCTTCACTTAGTGAACGAGAGTAGCGGTGGTTGCGTAGAGTTGCCAGTGATGACAGAGAAGAAACACTGCGTGAACGTGTCCTTTGGGACAGTGCGGCGAAATTTGGCGTTAATGGCAGCAGACGACCGACGAGAGTGGTTTTGCTAAGAGCACGACATTGCCTGCAGCGCCTCTCCTGGGCTCGTGACTGCCAGTTGGATTCAAATGGCTCTAGCACTATGGGACTTAACATCTGAGATCATCATTCCCCTAGAACTTACTTAAACGTAACTAACCTAAGGACATCACACACATCCATGCCCGAGGCAGGATTCGAACCTACGACCGTAGCAGCAGTGCGGTTCCGGACTGAAGCGCCTAGAACCGCTCGGCCATAGGGGTCGGCTGCCGGCTTGACCCTAGACGCCTGGAAAAACGTGGCCAGCTCAGATGAGCCCTGATTTCAGGTGGTAACAACTGACGGTAGTATTCGAGTGTGCAGCAGAGCCCAAGGATCCGGTTTGTCAATATGTTACTATGCTGGCAGGTGGTGACTCCACAATGGTGTAGGCTGTGTTTACACGGAATGACTTGGGTTCTCTGGTCAAACTGAAGAGGTCATTGACTTAAATGATTATGTCCTGCTACCTGGAGACCTTTTGCTGTCATTCATGGACTTCATGTTCCCAAACAACGATGGAATTTTTATGGGTGAGAATGCGCCAAGTTACTGGGCCACAATTGGTTTGAAGAACATTCGGCACTAGTCGAGCAAATGATTTTGGCACGCATATTGTCCCACATTCTTGCACAAAATCCTGAACCCGCAAAACTCTAACATTCTGCGTGGTGTCTGTTTGTTCTAAGTCGTGTCTCCCTACCACTTTCGCTCAACGACGCTCTGAGCGTGTTTTTTAGGGGACTAGTTCTGCTCTCGGCTTCTGTTCTCTTTTCTTCCGTCGGAACTGCGTCTGTTTCACGGTGGGAAGGTATGACATGCATTTAGGCGTTCTTGTGTTAGTCTGTGGTATTCCATTTGCTCATTCGTTGATCGTATTACTTTGGTTAATTTAATGTCAGGATTTATTCGGAGCTATATGACATACTGCCGGATTTCCTATCATGTCAGGGTTTTCATGGAAGGTGTTGGATTTGCCTCACACCTTACAAAGCTTTCGCAATTATGGACGGCTCTAGAGGCAGCATGGCTCAGTATATCTGCAGAGGCTTCCCACGTGTTGCGTCCAAGCCACGTCGAGATGCTGCACGTCGCCGGGTGAGAGTAGGTTCGCCATGATATAACGAGGTACTCATTACTTTTGCCATCTCAGTGCATCATCGACAGATATATGCCGCAAGTGTCTGTACAATAGATGGTGAAGGGTACTTCAAACACAGTTTACTCATACCATCGACACATGCAGTGTGTCCCAGATATGTAATGACAAACTTCTAGGGGAGGGAGGTCGGGCACATCATAAGGATTAAGAATGGCATAATAACCCACGACCGCAAAAGTCAGGGGTTAAGTGGTAGTAGATGTTGAAGTTCGAAAATGAAACAAAAGACTGATTCATTTGAAACATTTATTGGACATAAACCGTACACATGGCGTACGACATGCATACATCTCTAATGTTACAAAAGACGCTCTAAGTCTGCACCATCAAATGTCACGCACTCGTGAAACCAACAGAGCATTGTCTGCTGAACATCATCGAATGCAGTGGGAGTTTCTCTGACTGCGGTGGCTGCGCAGACAATGATTGCGACGACATCATTTTAGACTGCACAGGATCGCAATACATGAGACATTTCATGACTCCTCAGGGAAATAAATCCGTGCTCAATGAATCCGGTGAGCGTTGGAGCCAGGAAACCGGTCAAGCATGCCCAAATCCATCGGTGCGGGAATGACATGTTCAATGTACTACGGACAGCCAGTCCAAAATGAGCGGCGCCTCATCATGTTGTGCCGGCCGCGTTGTCCGAGCGGTCCCGGAGCCACGCGGCTGCTACGGTCGCAGGTTCGAATCCTACCTCGGGCATGGACGTGTGTGATGTACTTAGGTTAGTTAGGTTTACTTAGTTTTAAGTCTAGGGGACTGATGGCCTCAGATGTTAAGTCCCGTAGAGCTTAGAGCCATTTGAACCCATCATGTTGTAAGCACACCCTGCACCTCATAGTTGCTGGAACATCTACAAGGAATCCGGGAAGAACCTTTTCGAGAAACGTCTCATAATTAGAGGCGGTCAAGCGGGATGGTAGAAGGTACGGCCCGACTCGGCCAAATCAAGCGATGTTGTGCTCGTAGTGTCGCACACCATGGGGACTTTCTGGTGCCCACAAATGTTTAGTTTGGTGACTGAAAGCGCCATCCCTAGTGAACGTGGTCTCATCAGCGGACAACACGTAAGCAGGGAAATGCACATCTAGATCACTCTGTTGCAGAAGCCACTGTGTGAAAGACATTGGTGCAGGATGGTCATCGTATTGCAATAACTTCAACCTTCGGAGCTGGAGGCCTTGTAAGGACAAGGCATCCAAAACACACTGGACACTGCTACGAGACATTCTTCAGTTCGAGGCAATGGCAAGTATCACGGTGCTTGGATTACTCTCCAATGCATACAAAACAATTTCTTTCCTGACGGACGAATGTGCCGATCGCGGCCTGCTCTCATTGGTCCTGCCATTTCTTAATGATATGTACTAGCACAATTTTCGATGCAAATGTGGAAACAATCTGTGGTGCTGTTGATGTCTGTCTGGGAACCATTCTCTGTTTTTGTCCTAATGGCCGTCTTCATAGGCTGGAAATCGGATATGTCATTCGACTGAAACCCCCCAAAAAAACAAAAAAAATGTGTAGTACTGAAAGTGCTTAGAAAGCGTCTTAGAAAGAAGATGGGTAAACGGATAGTGTGATCAAAACTTCCTGCACTATAACGAGACGTGTCCCCACCGACTAACTTCATTTAACACTGCTACTGATCATCGTGTTTCAGACGAACGTACACAAGCTATAAAATGTGGTGTTGTCACTGAAAAACTGAAATGAAATGATCGTGTGGGATGGGTGGCCGGGAGATGCGGGGAAGTTCGGCAGCCGGGTTGATCTTGTTATTTCAGGTGACGTCACACTGGGCGACTTGCGCGCCGGTGACGATGAGATAATGGCGAGGACTACACAACACCTATTCCACGACTGTAAAAAAATCTCTAGCCCTGCCAAGAATCGAACCGGAGCCCGCTCTGTGATAAGCAAACTCGTTACCACATTTTTTTTTATTCCAGAAAAACAGTAACATAATTGTCTAGCTTACAATGAAATGACATAAATAAGGTGACAGATAATTGCAGTCATATATGACAGCATTCACAGAATGAGGAATGATATTCAGTCTTTAGCAGCAGCACACATTTAGCATCTTCACTGCTACCTTCAACTGGTGGCAGTTCAGGATGCTCATTTTCTTCTTCTGCAGCCTGAGGTTCCTCATCATTTCCCAAACCCAAATCAATCATTTAGTAAATTCTTGATGTGCGTTCTAAATCTCCTCCAGGATAAATTACGTATACAGAAGAGCAGTCCCGAAAAGCAACATCGCAAAGCCCTTCACTGCCATGTTATTTTTTGTCAGTTTCAACTTTCTAAATGCATCCGTAGGAAGTTCAAGATCGTCCTTTACAACAGACACCAGATGTTTGCTGTCATATTCTTGTATCTGCTGTACTACTGATTTACTTTCCATGTGTGACTTGCAGGTGAGGTTAGGGTCGGGAAAGGCCCACAGAAGCAGTGGGACCTCTCCGCGGCACAGCTAGTGCTTCGTGGCCCAACCCATCCCCTCTCCACGAGGAATCCACGTGTTCCTATCATACACCCATTCTGTTGAAGACACTCAGCTAAGCAGGCGGATGGTGTTGTGAATTTGAACTTTTCATGAAAGCTCAATCACCTGCACTGAACAGGAACACTTTCTTACTATCAGATGAAGTGATTTGGACGAAAATGATCCTCAGCTTCTGACACGCATTACCCAGTTGGATTTCGCAACTCAAGTCTATACAACAGTAATTTTCTACAGAGCCACTGTGTGTCAATAGCGTGATTGCAGCTAATAAGTTTGATCCGAATGGCACCACTCGAAAGCTTTTGTTTCACGACAGTGCAATCAATCGAGGCAAAGAGATTATTCAGTTTTTTTCAGTTTTTATCCCACAACCTCCTTTTCCGAATTCACAGCCAACGGAGTAGTGTTTAGTCTCGTCGTTGCAGATCAAGGGAGAAGACCACTGATATGATTTGGTGACATCAGTCTACTTGAAAACAGTCGATGTAAAACCAGTGCAACACATCAATGCACTATTCAAAGACGGTTTTGGTGTTTAGCGTCTGTGGTGAGAGGTTAAACGGAAATTAAATTTTCAAATTAGAAATCTCCATTACTTCATACCGTGGCAGTTGCATAATTTCAAACATTGGGCTTTTTGAACAAATTATGATGGAATGCCGATTTCACTATATCACCAGATAAGTGCGAAAGGAAAAACGCTACAGTTTTACGTAACAGCAAACGTACCATCGATATGGAAAACAACGACCATTCAAATGAACCACGAAGAAACACGGAACTCGTCATGCCCTTGTGGGAACGGACGAAATCTCCGTAAGAACGTAGGCTACTGTGCCCGGAGTCAAATTGATTTACCTTCTTCCGGATAAATTGCCACGTCATAGTGTTAAATTCATTGTAGCCAACAAGTCGGATCGTTTAGACTTCCGGCTTTTTCCTCAACTCCAACAGAACAGTGCATGTGTCTCTGATGACAGTGATTCGTCCGTCGGAAAGGAAAACTAAGCGTCAGACCCTCTTACATCTGTTAGAGATGACTAGGCTACTGTAGGCGCCCTGTTTTACCCTCTCCCACAGAGTTAATCATTAACAGTAAGACTAGAATAAGGTATCAAACTCCAGACTCTGTGAAGTTGTAACTGAATCTTCTTGCAGAGAACCTACGATTCACAGTAATTAAATTAGAATCAGAAGGTGATCTGTGACGAAAGTAATCTGAATAAACTTAAATCATGACCCAAACGATGTCTATCTTTTTCTTATAATAGGAGTCTGTGTTTCGTGCATTTTGTTAAGTATACAGTTATGCATTGCTGAACACGTAAAGCAAGTTGTTAATCTTTGAATCACTCTCAAATCTCATCTACATCTAACTGAATAGTTGGTAACTCCACCATCTGTAAAATTTCTCAGTTCATTAAGCAGCTCGTTCATGTACTAGATGAATATGAAGGGACCCAAATGAAATCCATGTGGCACACCTCAAGTTACTTCTATCTCTATCGAATGTTGTCCATTTAAGATATCACGTACTTTTAATAATAAAAATTTTTGTGGTAACGAGGCAAATGCTTTCCGGGAGTCAAGAAATACTGCATCTCTCTTCCTGCTTTGATCCAGAAAGCGTCTGAAACAGTGCCACACTGTAGAGGTGTCCGAGTATGCGGAATAGATTCTGGCTCGAATATTTTTTTACGTTACAGGACTTCGCACGCTGTCCTAGACGTCGAGTGCTCATCGGAGACAAAGGAATCGTTACGGGTGCCCCGGTGAAGTGCGACAGGCCCTCCCTTGTTCTCTATATAGACACATCATCTGACAGATAGGGTGAGTAGCAGTCTGTGTAGTGTACGGGACAGGGCCATCTTTGTGTGAATGTAGAAGGATACAGAAAGTCATTGATAGTGGCAACTTGTCTTAAATGCACAAAAATGTAAATTAAAGAAAATGAGATGAAAAAAAATTCTTTTAATATTGGAATTCCATATTAGTGGCGTGCTGTGTGAGACAGTCACTTCAATTAAATATACAAGCTTAATATTGTATGAAATCGAACGAGCACGTATGATCTGTTGCAATGAAGACGAATCGTCGACTTCGATTTATTGGTGTAATTCTGTGTAAGTGTACTCTTCTATAATGGAGACAGCGAACAGAACAACTGTGTGATTCAATCTTGAGTGCTGCTCGAGTATTTGGGGTCCCCACCAGTTTGAATTAGGGAAGTTCTTCCTGAACTGAAATAACAATGCTTGGGCGGAATTTATTTTCGAGCTATACGACTGAGAAAGTTTAGAGGACGGGCATTTTCGACAGATTGCAGAACGGTCCTACTGCTATCGACATATATATCGCATAAGAAATGCAAAGAAAAGGTAAGGGAAATCAGAAGAATGAATCGTGTCTATGTAAATGAGGAGACTGAGTTCTAAATCTCCGTCCATGAGAAACAAACGCGAGTTCGGTTTCGAACGACTGGCGTTTGCAGCATAGGTGCTGGGAAGAGGATAATTCTTGTGAGAAGCAACAGTTATAGAGGAAGTTGTAAAGTGAACCTACGGTCCGATTAAAACTCCTTGACAGTTGACGCCTGTCGCTTGCCGCTACGTTGTTGCCACATCCGCTGAAGGCTACCGCTCGGTTAGAGGCGACACAGAAACACAGCGAGTCACTTCAAAAATGCTGTTACTGTGTAACGCGGAGCAATGTTGGAAGCTGCCTCCGCAAAGTATGACAGAAATGCAGATGCGCTGTCAACAACTGATTTTAAGTGTCCAATGACTGAACTACGCCAGACGATACATTTTGTAGCCTTGAATTTAAACTCATGTGCTAATCTGACTACAACCTCGTGATGTGCAATGTATCTGAGAAATCGGCGGTCAACAGTCTGCGGTAGAACTAGAATCACGGTCGCTTCGATCACGGCGATTACAGATAACGTCTACGAGCAAACCCAAGACACAAAAATTTCAGTTTCACCGCTAAACGCACACTGTGATTTCTTGGTGTCATTGGTTACTTGGAACTATCCTCACACTGACTACGTAAGCTGCCCCGTTATCAACTGAGGAGCAGTCCTGGTTGGCACTTAACTGCAGATTATAGGCGACAGAGGCAGATTCCAAACGAAAAAAGAACGACTGGAAAAAAAACACGAAATAAAAAAGTACGCTGCAGTGCACCTAGTAGCCACGATGAACTGCATCCTGCAAAAACTCGCCTCCACGCAGTGTCGTGCCGAGCTTATCTAAGGCAAACTGATCTCTGTGACTGAAATAACCGTATATGCAATGCTGCATCGCGCCTTGAGCGGAGGGATTCACCTGCCTCTGGTTAGCGCTGTTGGTAAAATGTGTTTAATTCGTTAGCATGATTTGACAATGTGGGCTGGAATACTCTCTTTGAAATTCTGAAGGTAGCAGAGGTGAAACGCAAGGAGCGAAAGGCTATTGAAACGTGCCCTTTGAACAATTATACATGACTGTGCTTAAACTGACACACAATATTTTGTTAGCGCAACGCAATCTGACTTTCAAAATTCCCTACAAAAGAATGGCCCTGACTAACATTAAACTATACCTTTCACAAATCACTTACCTCACAAAAATCTTCATTACTCGAACTACTGCAATACAGCGAGCGCCACTACTGCCAGCTAAATAAAAGATTCAAACTATGGAAGGCACTAACTACTGATAGGGAGAGTTAGCAAATGAAAAATATTAATAGAGAACAAACAATGTATTTACCTTGATATCATCATATATAAATATAGCAGTTCATGACAAATTTCAAAACTCCGCCATCTCTCTCCCCACATCCACCACTGCTGGCGGCTCACCTCCAACTGCGCAACGCTACGCGCTGTTCACAGCCAGCTGCCCAACACTACAATGGCGAGTATTACAACAGTGCAAAGCAGCCACAGACTGCACACAGCACAGCCAGTGATTTTCATACAGAGGTGGCGTTACCAATAAAAAAAAACCTAAACAGCCTACTTACACTATTTACAACTTGCATAGAAACCAGACGGCAGACATAAGAGTCAAAGGGCATGAACAGGCAGTGGTAATTGAGAAGGGAGTGAGATAGGGTTGTAGCCTATCCCCGATGTTGTTCAATCTTACGATGAGGAAGCAGTAATGGAAACCAAAGAAATATTTGGAGTAGAAATTAAAGTTCAGGGAGAAGAAATAAAAGCCTAGAAGTTAGCCGATGACATTGCAATTCTATCATAGACAGCAAAGGACTGCGAAGAGCAGTTGAACGGAGTGAACAGTGTCTTGAAAAGACAAAACGAGGATAATGGAATGTTGTCGAATTAGATTAGGTGATGATGAGATAATTAGATTACGAAATGAGGTACTGAAAGTAGTAGATGAGTTCTGTTATTAGAATATCAAAATAACTGGTGATGCCCGAAGCAGAGAAGACGATAATGGCAAGAAAATCTTTTCCGAAGAAGAGAAATTTGTTAATAGAAAATATAGTCGTCTCTGAAAGTATTTGTATGGAATGTAGCCATGTACGGAAGTGAAGCGTAAACGATAAACGGTCTACATAAAAAAGAATAGAAGCTTTTGAAATGTGGTACTACAGAAAAATGCTGAAGATTACATGGTTCGAAAATGGCTCTCAGCACCATGGGACTTAACATCTGAGGTCAGCAGTCCCTTAGAACTTAGAACTACTTAAACCTAACTAACCTAAGGGCATCACACACATCCATGTCCGAGGCAGGATTCGAACTTGAGATCGTTGGGGTCGCGCGGTTCCAGACTGAAGCGCCTAGAAGATTATATCGGTAGATAACGTAACTAATGACGATGTACTGAATAGAAATGGGGAAAAAAGAAATTTGTGGCCAACAGGCTAAGGGAATTGATAGGTTGACAGGACACATTCTGAGACATTAAGGAATCACCGGTTTAGTAGTGGAGGGAAGTGTGATGGGTAAAAGTCGTATAGATATTCGGAGATGGAGAGGCTTGCACAGGACAGAGTACCAAGGAGAGCTGCATGTAACAAGCCTTAGGACTGAAGACCACAACAACAACAACAACAACAAAAATGGCTCTCAGCACTACGGGACTTGCATCTGAGGTCATCAGTCCCCTAGAACTTAAAACTATTTAAACCTAACTAAGCCGACCGGAGTGGCCGTGCGGTTCTGGACGCTACAGTCTGGAACCGAGCGGCCGCTATGGTCGCAGGTTCGAATCCTGCCTCGGGCATGGATGTGTGTGATGTCCTTAGGTTAGTTAGGTTTAATTAGTTCTAAGTTAGAGGGGACTGATGACCCCAGCAGTTAAGTCCCATAGTGCTCAGAGCCATTTGAACCGTTTTTGAAACCTAACTAACCTAAGGACATCACACACATCCATGCCCGAGGCAGGATTCGAACCTGCGACAGTAGCAGTCGCGCGGTTCCGGACTGAAGCGCATAGAACCGCTCGGCCACTAACAACAACATTGTGTATGTGTGTGTGTGTATGTGTGTGCGTGCGTGCGTGTGTGTATGTGTGTGTGTGTGTGTGTGTGTGTGTGGGTGTGTGTGTGTGGTTATTACGTGTAATTAAATAAAGAGTAAAAGGGCCAGACGCAGCATTGGGGATCGAAACGCATCAAGACAGAAAATCGGACCGTTTGGGTGTGACGTTGAGCGCTCTGGAAGAAACCAGCTCTGGAAGTGTCAAGCATCAAGAATTTTAATCAGACTATAGTTTGTCAATAGGGATTAAGAAAGGAAAATGGCAGAAATTGTCGTGCCAATTTAATGAATCACTGCGCACAGTGAGAAGACACCAAGTTCCATCTGTAGCAAGGAGTAAGCAGAGCGGAAGACATCTCGCGGTAGATACCGCTCCCGGAACGGCCCGGGGCGGTGGTGCGCAGATGCGGCGTCTGCAGCCAGTAGTGGCCCGCCGCGGTGCGGATGACCTCTGCAGAGGTCGGCCGCGCTCGGCGCCCAGCAGCCGCTAACAATGGCAGGCGCTCGCGTGGCTGTTCGCGTGCCCGAGAGCGCCCGGAGATGGCCGGAGAAGGCCGAGCGCGCGGAACCGGTCCTGGGCCGCGCGGCGGCGTATCGGCAGGTGGCTGCGCGTCCTCATTCCTTGGCTCTCGCCTCTTGCTCCTGCCGCCCGCCGCTGCCCAGCGGCTCGCTCCCACAAAACGTCGTCGCCGACCTCGGCGGAGCACCGGCGTTGCCTTGCCGCCCGCAGCCTCGGGCCCTGCGCTCCCACCTCTCGGTGGCTGCAGCCGCAGCGGCAGCAACGGCCGCTTCCTCCTGCCCCACCTCCACCGTTTCTTTTTTGCCGTCGCTCTCCTGTAATAGACCACCGACCGGCTGACCGAACACAGGTAGTGCCGGCGACGGCTCCAGGCGCACGGCAGTAATATTACTAACACGGCTTTCGCCCTCGATGTTTACTGTTTGAATTTTAAGAAGGCCACAGTGTTGCGAGATGAATATTTAGGGTGACGTGCAGAGAGCTGTTCACGCTGTACCGCGCCGTACAGTCGCCTCTAAATCTACATATCTTCTCCGTAAGCCGTTGCACAGTGCACGGCGGAGGGCCGTAGCTCCAACATCGTTCTTCTTTCATACTCCATTGACGTACTGAGCAACAGAGTGAGGGAAAAAGAAGTGTTTACATGCACATGAGGTTGCCCCGATCACTCGTGTTTTATTCTTATGATTTCTACACACAGTGATTGCACTGTATTCTTCAAATACTGGTTCTCTGGATATGCCCAACAGAGTTTGTCGAGAATTACATCATCTCTCTTCCACGGAGTCCCATTTAAGTTACCTGAGAATTTCTGTCACCGGCCTGTTATAGTTGTGGCCGAGAGGTTCTAGGAGCTACAGTCTGGAGCTGCGCGACCGCTACGGTCGCAGGTTCGAATCCTGCCTCGGACATGGATGTGTTTGATGTCCTTAGGTTAGTTAGGTTTAAGTAGTTCTAAGTTCTAGGGGACTGATGACCATGGTAGTTAAGTCCCATAGTACTCAAAGCCATTTGAACCAACCTGTTATAGTTGGAGTCATGAACGATGGCGGTCTAGTTTAGGCTTATTCTGCGCTCCTACGTCACGTATTCTTGGACATCCAATGAGGGTTCAGCATGTTCTGAGCACTCTGCTGTGAATGCTGTAGCTAACGCTACCGTTACACGTGGTCGTGGCGAGTTGTTTAGTGAATATCGATTCAATTTGTTGGAAGCTATCGTCACCGATTGTGGAAGTAAGTGATAAATTCTGCATCAGCAAGCGAGAGACATAGCTTGCAGGATATAGGCTTTCTTCAAGCAGAAAGCATGCGAATGCGTATGCGCATGCGCGTACCGTAGATGTCACTTGGAATCGTCAACAATGCAATCCCCGTCCGTGCCTCGACATTCGCAAACCGCCATTGTTCGTGTATCGGACAACAGTATTCTTACACGGCACCCCTGAATTCGTTCCACGTCTGCAATACTCTAATGTTGGTCGCTCTAGTGTCTTCTATTAGATTTTCTTTTACATATACGCTGCATTTACCGAGAATTCATTCAACAGATCTAATTATACCACTCACTTACTTAATATCTATTTTACATCTTCGTCTCATTTCATATATCTTTTTAGTATTATCCCAACGTATTCAAGATTTTCAACACTAATTTTGGAATTCGATTCTACACGTTTGTTTCTCTTTGTTATAGTCACAATCTGACATAAAGAGAACTGTCATTATTCATAATAACAGGTGGAAATATTCTCTAACGATCGTTCAAGGACGACACTTCCCTTTGCATGACACCACGCGCGTATTGTCAAGACGCAGTTATCGTCTTGACAATATGCAGCTGCTCAGCACGTCGCCAGCTACAGCAAATTGCGCGATCAATCTGAAAATGGCCTATTGTATGTGCCGCAAACGGACATTTTAAATAAATGATATTTTGCTTTCGTTACTGTTCCTTCGTAAGTTCAAAATGGCTCTGAGCACTATGGGACTTAACAGCGGAGGTCATCAGTCCCCTAGAACTTAGAACTACTTAAACCTAACTAACCTAAGGACATCACACACATCCATGCCCGAGGCAGGATTCGAACCTGCGACCGTAGCGGTCTCGCGGTTCCAGACTGAAGCGCCTAGAACCGCTCGAACACACCGGCCGGCTGTTCCTTCGTAAGTAACTACATGTATCGTAGAAAGCGTGGAAGTCAATATCTCGTATTCGGAGTTCAAATCACCGTCCTCGTATCCTGATTTAGGCTTCCTGTCAGGTCCCTAATCCACTTCAGGGGTGATTGCTGCTGGAAAGCATCGGAAGACTCCATTCCCTACCTTTGTCCATCTGAGCTAGTACTAGACCCCTAACGGTTACAACAACAACAAGCAAGAAAATGCTTTGCTTCCATCAAAAATATGCTGATCAAATTTGACCAGCATGTGTGTGAGACACCAGTAATTATATAGGTAACCGTCTAGCAAAGAAAATCAACGTTGCTTGGAGCAGCTGCGTGACCTCAGAGCACACACGCAAACGATTGCTTCATTTTCTGTCTCTTGTTTTCACGCTAACATTTATTAGTTGTTGTTTCTTTATATTCCTGCGTTCTAAGTAACATTGTAATAACAAGATATTGTCTGAACGTGAGTATTTAAAATAGCTTCCGTGGTGAGTTTATAACATTGAGCGTTACGGGAAACGCCATGCAAAAAATGGACCATCAATTTTGCATTAAATTCCCGTCCATACAATAACGAATACTAACCATCATTAATAACAATTATCACTCGTTTCCAAAAGTACTATTGCGGTGACGCACACAGGGTTGCCTGCTAAACAGAAGATGAACTTAATTCGAGTAGTGTTCATGCATTGGCACGTCAGTTGGTCACTGAGGAGCCTAGGTCTGATTTTTAGGCGGTCTTCTCCTCCCGTTTTCCTGAATACTAGTCTGTTTCCTCACATCTGTCTCTGGAACACAACATGAAAACGCGAAGAACAGATTCTCCCCGAGTTGGTCCACAAGACGCTTTTTCCTTTGTGTTAACACGTAGTTGTGCATTCAGGATAGACATTCGATCCAAGATATGTCAGACAGACGATCAACTAAGACTTGCCAGGTGAACACACTGAAAAACCGGAAGACCGCTTATTTCCCTAAGCTTTGGGAGGATAACGCACATGAAACAGTTATTTACAACTTGCTAATAACGTCTGATTACTGTAAATATACGACGTAGTGATATCTTCAGTACTGTATACCTGAGAGAGCCTGGACATGATCAGAAATGGACAACCCAGGAAGCCAGTACAAAGGGCAGAAATATTCTGAGAAAAATCACGAGTCCTATAAAAGAAGATGGTGTCTACAGGATAATACACAAGGACCCATACATATGGAGCACATCTTGGACGCTATCTTGTATGTTGTACGTAATCATGATGGACAGTTGGAGACTCAGGTCACGGATCTGCAGCAGTGTCTCTAGAGGGATAGCAACAAGTGAATAAAAAAAGTTAGGGAAGAACTAGAATTCATAAAAAACATCATTACAGAATGATAATCAGAACATCAGATTCTCTCCAGTCACTAACAGCAGGAAATGTGCATTCGGTAACTGGAGTGAAATGGGGTCAAAAATTGAAAAAGTTCCATACAGCCAAGAGGAAAGCTTGTTGGGGTCAAGTACTACGTGGTCTACAGAAGGCCAGAACTAAATACAACAACAATAGCACTTCAGAATGAGATTTTCACTGTGCAACGGAGTGTGCACTGATATGAAACTTCCTGGCAGATTAAAACTGTGTGCCGGACCGAGACTCGAACTCGGGACCTTTGCCATTAGCGGGCAAGTGCTCTACCATCTTTTTTTTCTTTTTTAATTTATTTCATTTTGTTCGTTTTTGTTCGTTGTATCTGCTCGGGGCGGGCGTCGCAAGACACACGTTTCAGTTCGTCGTTAATCCATTAACTCAGTTTTTTTTTTATTACAGAGGGCAGCTAACCCTCTGACCGAACACGCTGAGCTACCGTGCCGGCGACCATCTGAGCTACCCAAGCACGACTCACGCCCCGTTCTCACAGCTTTACTTCTGCCAGTAAAGTCTGTAAGGTAGGAGACGAGGTTGTTTATATCTGAACAACTGGCATAGGAAAGACAATGGTTCAAAATGGTTCAAATGGCTCTGAGCACTATGGGACTTAACTTCTAAGGTCATCAGTCCCCTAGAACTTAGAACTAATTAAACCTAACTAACCTAAGGACATCACACACATCCATGCCCGAGGCAGGATTCGAACCTGCGACCGTAGCGGTCTCGCGGTTCAAGACTGTAGCGCCTAGAACCGCTCGGTCACCTCGGCCGGCGAAAGACAATGACTAGGAGGTATAACTGAAGGATTGTTGTAGATGAAATTGCTACTTTAAAATTCTATTATAATGGTTCAGTCATGGTTGATGTTTCTCGAATGAAGAGGGATTGTTTACAAATTTCAAGATGAACAGTATTATGTAATAGATTTATACACAGTAATAAACGCCAATTATGCATGACGTTGTAACCAGTTTTGACATATTACTCTTTCTAGTGTATAGTGAGGCTATTACCAGACGATTGTGATGTAAAAACTGGTTGAAGGGGTTAACCACATTTTAATTTATTCCAAGTTTCCAAGGTGAGGCAGGCTTAGGAAAGAGGGATGGAATAGCATCAGTTCTTTTTAAGCTGTCATTGGAGACTTTATAAGACTAACTGACAAGTAAATTTTCACAGGGCAAAATATTAGTCATCCTGCTAATGGAGCACACTGGTCTGTCAGGAACGTTGTAGATACCGAAACACTGGTGCCAGGTGATTATGTGACCCTCCACCACTGACGTAAGTCATGGCAGTGACGTGGTGCGTACGTGCAAGTCAATTGCGTGGAAGCAAGACAGTAAGGCGAATCGACGAGGAGACTTCATAGAATGCCACAAACGAGCTATCCTCGAGGAAATGGAGATTATAAAACATGCAGAAGGTACAAAGAAGCGTCACCTAAGTGATGAACCGATTACTAAAACCCAAGTGTATTCCGATGCCTTAAGATTCTTGCTTAATAATGTGTAGCAAAATTCGTGTTGCCTAAGGGGTAAGCTATAGGGAGAGACGAGTCATATACAATATGTACAACAACCAAGAGGGAATAATAAGAGTGAACGATCAAGAACGAAGTGCTCGTATTAAGAAGGGTGTAAGACAAGGCTGTAGCCTTTCGCCCCTACTCTTCAATCTGTACATTGAGGAAGCAATGATGGAAATAAAAGAAAGGTTCAGGAGTGGAATTAAAATAAAAGGTGAAAGGATATCAATGATACGATTCGCTGATGACATTGCTATCCTGAGTGAAAGTGAAGAAGAATTAAATGATCTGCGGAACGGAATGAACAGTCTAATAAGTACACAGTAGGGTTTGAGAGTAAATCGGAGAAAGACGAAGGCAATGAGAAGTAGTAGAAATGAGAACAGCGAGAAACTTAACATCAGGATTGATGATCACGAAGTCAATGAAGTTAAGGAATTCTGCTACCTAGGCAGTAAAATAACCAATGACGGACGGAGCAAGGAGGACATCTAAAGCAGACTCGCTATGGCAAAAAAGGCATTTCTGGCCAAGAGAAGTCTACTAATATCAAATACCGGCCTTAATTTGAGGAAGAAATTTCTGAGGATGTACGTCTGGAGTACAGCATTGTATGGTAGTGAAGCATGGACTATGGGAAAACCGGAACAGAAGAGAATCGAAGCATTTGAGATGTGGTGCTATAGACGAATGTTGAAAATAAGGTGGACTGATAAGGTAAGGAATGAGGAGGTTCTACGCAGAATCGGAGAGGAAGGAATATGTGGAAAACACTGATAAGGAGAAGGGACAGGATGATAGGACATCTGCTAAGACTTGAGGGAATGACTTCCATGGTACTAGAGGGAGCTGTAGAGGGCAAAAACTGTAGAGGAAGACAGAGATTGGAATACGTCAAGCAAATAATTAAGGACGTAGGTTGCAAGTGCTACTCTGAGATGAAGAGGTTAGCACAGGAAAGGAATTCCTGGCGGGCCGCATCAAACCAGTCAGTAGACTGATGACCAAAAAAAAAAAAAAAAAATTCCCCGTTATTGTTGCCTTGTACCAGCAGAGAAACGCTGATGACCCGAAAATAGCACCGTCAGCTTACTCAGTATTCCGTAATAATAATCCAAATAATTATTTCAATAGTTCTCATGCTTTCATAGAAGTATGCAAGTCCTGGCAATCTTATGTTTTGCTTATGTCGGACCTCTAGCGCCTCATATACTAGTTAAGCGTAATCAATGCTTTATTTTGTGTGCGTCTGTGTCGGCTCTACGAGACAGCCCATGAATGTATATGTAAATCCATACGCATCTGTACCTACGAGGGTTGGAACTTAAATAGTGGCAACTATTTATTCACAACTGATACAAGAGAGTTACACGTTTGCACCTGTTATTGTCCTTCAAAGTAGTCACCACCTTTGTGTAGAACCCGTTGCCAGCGATGTG
Organism: Schistocerca serialis cubense; assembly: GCF_023864345.2. NCBI lineage: Eukaryota > Metazoa > Arthropoda > Insecta > Orthoptera > Acrididae > Schistocerca > Schistocerca serialis. The sequence goes on along the minus strand of NC_064642.1, from coordinate 501,014,881 downwards.
GAAGGAGTAGTATACCGTTAGCAGAGCCTGTTCTGTTGATGGTGCGAATGGAGTGGTCTATTGCCTGTAGAACTTTGACACATTTTTACGAGAGAACGCTTGCTTTAAATAACGGACATTTTCTAGACTTTTCGTTTCAGCACGATGTGGTGAGTTATTAATAAAAGTTTGTAAATAATAGTCTTGAAAATACCGCTTCATAACTCACGGTGAACGAATGCCATTACAGTGATCAAGACACACTTGCCACAGGCCTTACGTGCTCCGACGTTCAGTACTGTATGTGTGCTCGTAGGATGTAGAACGAGGCTTCCAGCATCTTCATTACTTGACAGACCGTACTTTATTCACTGGATCACATTACGCGACCCGGAAGGATGATTCGCATTGTTTTCCTTTTTCCCTCCTTCATTTTATAAACTATAACTTTCATGAAAATGACTGGTCGCAGATTTTGCTTTTTTAAATCATTATTTAGTTGTTGTTGTTGTTGTGGTCTTCAGTCCTGAGACTGGTTTGATGCAGCTTTCCATGCTACTCTATCCTGTGCAAGCTTTTTCACCTCCCAGTACCTACTGCAACCTACATCCTTCTGAATCTGCTTAGTGTATTCATCTCTTGGTCTCCCTCTACGATTTTTACCCTCCACGCTGCCCTCCAATACTAAATTGGTGATCCCTTGATGCCTCAGAACATGTCCTACCAACCGATCCCTTCTTCTGGTCAAGTTGTGCCACAAACTTCTTTTCTCCCCAATCCTATTATTTAGTTATCAGCGTTAAATCAAGGAAGAATCAAAATACAGGATCATTAGACAGTATCAGACATAAAAATGATATTTACCTTCATTAACATGGACATGTTACAGTTTTCAGCCGAGGGCAAGGCTCGTTTAAGAAGCAAAATGTCTTTGCCCACAGGAAAAAGTCGTTCGACTGCAGCATTCGAGGGTATATGGGTATCATATTTAGCAAATAAATTTACTAAAACCTGTTCCCCAAGAAATACCGCATCGTTGGATGAGCGTTTCGAGTTCCTGTCCGGTCACATGTTGACTAGACCGGACTTCACTTTTTACTCACGGGTTACTACTAAGCTTCCCTTTAGACTCAGTGTTGCTGCTTCCTCCACCGCCGCTTAAAGTATCTCTGTGCTTTGAAGTTTCTATGGTTTCGTACCTCAAAGTATCTTCTACAATTTCTTCAATTCGTTTTCTTACTACTTCCGCTCGATGTTGTCATACATCTCCAGCCATAAATAGCCGCAGCATGTTGGCATTGTTCGTCCTCTATTAGAGGTCCAAACGTTTTATCTACGCCACTTAAGAAGGCAGTACTGACTGCCCATGACTGTTTATTTTTTTATATTTTATTTGCTCCACTGGACCCTGCCTCCACTGTTTCTCCAATCTGTACATACCACGATTCATATGCACTCCGTATGTTTTGTTTCAGATTGTTAAAGCTCATAGTGTGACCCCTAATCGTCGACTTTTTAGGTAAGCAAAGTTTACAATCGAAAAGTATTTGTTCTCCCAGTCTGGATACAAAATTAATGTAATCATTTAAATGTAGCCATATATTTTCATCGTTGTAGAGCTGGAATCGGGTTCCATGATTTAGTTTTCACATTCAATCCGCTAACGAAAAGTAGTACCTAACGTGATGTCAGTAACAAATAACAACAAACAGCCAACACGTAGTTATTCTCACTCGCAGTCGATTGTTTACATCAATCGTACGAAGCCCGGTAAATCCACACACCTACACGACACGAATTTATCAGAACATGATTTCCGCAGGCGGTGCCACGTCATTTTTGTCATAAGTAGTAGGTACCTAAATAACGCTTAAAGGACTCAAAAAAGTTAACATAAGTTAAAGACTGCCTTAACGTTTAAAATAAATTAAGTTAAAAGTTAATTCGTTTCTAGAAAAGGTAACTTCGTTAACTAGCGATTAATAGGTTAACGGTTTTGTGCTCAGCAATAAACATAAGCCGGCGATGCTGCATTGGCATTATACCCACAAACACAGGCAATGGTTTTTGTCTGGAAGACTTAATTACAGATGGACAGGTGTGACAAAGTTGGTTGATTGCTTTCTACGCACGTACGCCATAGTCATTGTATTGAACATCGAATAGTGCCGGCAATGATTATTCAATAGACGTTTCCAAATGTCATTCTAGACGCACACGTAATGTGTCAGCGGCTTCCGTTGGAAGATAGTTGTGCTCTTGTTTAAGAATGAACTGAAAATTGGAGGAATAAAAGCAGCACGAAAAGAATTCCAGCACATGTTCCGTGCAGTACCAAATACGGCTACGAGTTCTCCTTTAATGACCCAGTCGCCATCTTTGCCCTCCAATCTTCAGCTTTACTGCACAGATAGCAACACCAGGTCATTGCTTAAATTACATGCAAAAGCTAAAAGGTATTGCTTAATTACGTCCGACAAGAATGCGTACAGCAATAATCCGGTAAGAGGTAGCGTGTTCATCGGGTCGAGATTCTGTATCAGTTAGAAATATGCCATTAACTCGCCCATCGCACCTTATATCAGGCAGTGGTCTCCGAACGATTCCCGTTTCGTCTGCCGCAATTTTTGCCGCCTGGGCCGGCGTGTATAATTAGTACGCCTAATGGGGGCCCCTGTTTCCCACCCCTACGCCATGCCGCTCAGTGTTCCATTACCGTCACGGTTCATTAAGCACTGCCTCATCGCCAGTTCGTTCGTAAATCTGTCGGCTCGCCCAGTTTTAAATCTGCTACTCAAACTAGTGTTAGCGGCCTTTTTACTTAATTATTCCGTGAATCCCGCGATTAATCCATTTATCTCTGGCTTCCAGATCTTCCAGCGGTGATTAATTTTGGGGTCTGTTCGTCCGTGGCACTGTAACTTCAGTTTGTGATGAAATTCGTCGAAAGTTGTCATTGTAGAATCGTTTGTAGTTACGACATGGAAATACACTGACAGAAATTAAAGTACGAGGGGTGTCCGATAAGTAATGAAACACACATTTTTCTGAAAGCAGGTTGGTTTTATTCAGGATTCAAATGCACCATATTATTCCCCACTGTTTTGGCTATAAAACCCTGTTTTTCAACATAATTTCCGTTCAAAGCTTCGTCACCTTACGGGGAAGACATGTAATCTCGCATGGTACCAGTCCACTGATTGACGTCGCAGCCAACATTTTGTTGCATCAGTAACTTCCCAGTCATACAAGTCCTGCTTCTTGTAGAGTGCATACTTCAATTTGCCAAACAGACCTTTTTTTAGATGTTTGTTACAGTGACCACTTCAATCATCATCCCGGCCGCTGTGGACGAGTGGTTTTAGGCGCTTCAGTCCGGAACCACGCTGCTGCTACGGTCGCAGGTTCGAATCCTGCCTCGGACATGGATGTGTGTGATGTCCTTAGGTTAGTTAGGTTTAAGTAGTTCTACACTACTGGCCATTAAAATTACTACACCACGAAGATGACGTGCTACAGACGCGAAATTTAACCGACAGGAAAAAGATGCTGTGATATGCAAATGATTAGCTTTTCAGACCATTCACACAAGGTTGGCGCCGGTGGCGACACCTACAACGTGCTGACATGAACAAAGTTTCCAACTGATTTCTCATACACAAACAACAGTTGACCGGCGTTGCCTGGTGAAACGTTGTTGTGATGCCTCGTGTAAGGGGAGAAATGGCTACCATCACGTTTCTGACTTTGTAGTCTATCGCGATTGCGGTTTATCGTATCGCGACATTGCTGCTCGCGTTACTCGAGATCCAATGACTGTTAGCAGAATATGGAATCGGTGCATTCGGGAGGATAATACGGAACGCCGTGCTGGATCCCAACGGCCTCGTATCTCGAGCAGTCGAGATGACAGGCATCTTATCGGCATGGCTGTAACGGATTGTCCAGCCACGTCTCGATCCCTGAGTCAACAAATGGGGACGTTTGCAAGACAACAACCATCTGCACTAACAGTTCGACGACGTTTGCAGAGCATGGACTATCAGCTCGGAGACCATGGCTGCGGTTACCCTTGACGCTGCATCAGAGACAGGAGCGCCTGCGATGGTGTACTCAACGACGAACCTGGGTGCACGAATGGCAAAACGTCAGTTTTTCGGGTGAATCCATGTTCTGCTTACAGCATCATGATGGTCGCATCCGTGTTTGGCGACATCGCGGTGAACGCACATTGGAAGCGTGTATTCGTCATCGCCATACTGGCGTATCACCTGGCGTGTTGGTATGGGGTGCCAATGGTTACACGTCTCGGTCACCTCTTGTTTGCATTGATGGCACTTTGATCAGTGGGCGTTACATTTCAGATGTGTTACGACCCGTGGCTCTACCCTTCATTCGATCCCTGCGAAACACTACATTTCAGCAAGATAATGCACGACCGCATGTTGCAGGTCCTGTACGGGCCTTTCTGGATACAGAAAATGTTCGACTGCAGCCCTGGCCAGCACATTCTCCAGATCTCTCACCAACTGAAAACGTCTGGTCAATGGTGGCCGAGCAACTGGCTCGTCACAATACGCCAGTCACTACTCTTTATGAACTGTGGTATCGTGTTGAAGCTGCATGGGCAGCTGTACCTGTACACGCCGTCCAAGCTCTGTTTGACTCAATGCCCAGGCGTATCAAGGCCGTTATTACGGCCAGAGGTGGTTGTTCTGGGTACTGATTTCTCAGGATCTATGCACCCAAATTGCGTGAAAATGTAATCACATGTCAGTTCTAGTATAATATATTTGTCCAATTTACCATTTGCATTTCTTCTTGGTGTAGAAATTTTAATGGCCAGTAGTGTAATTCTAGGGGACTGATGACCTCAGATATTATGTTCCATAGTGCTTAGAACCATTTGAACCATTTCTTTTTCAACCATCACCTGCCGACTGTGAGTGATGGTGTAAGTGATCACTGTAACAAATATCTACTAATTCCAGTATTGCTGGCCCTGCTTTGATCACAAGCGAGGTAGATTTTTCCTACACGTCTATAATGGGCCTGAACGTGGCGTAGTAAAACGCTGAAATTGGTTGCCCAATAAAATTAGGTTGAAAATTGACGGCTGAAAGATGTTTAATTTGACATCCTCTACCGAACAGCCGAGTCCCGCAACCTTCGTTAAAAAGATGGACATAGGATATGTTTGATGTCTTCCTGAAGAATATCGTGCCAAATTCTGTCCAATTGGTGCCTTAGATCGTCAAAATTGCGAGCTGCCCGTAATGCTCCGAACATACTCAACTGGAGAGAGATCAAGCAACCATGCTGGCCAAGGCAGGATTTGGCAAGAACGAAGACAAGCAGTAAAAACTTTCGAATTGTGCGGGGGGGCATTATCTCGTTGAAATATTAGCACAGGATGACTTGCTAAATAGGGCGACAAAACGGGGCATAAAGTATCGTCTCGTCGATGTACCTCTGTGCTGTAAGCATGCCGCAGATGTCAACCAAAGAAATCGTGCTATAAAATGAAATGGCTGCTCAGACCATCACTTCTGATTTTCGGATCATGTGGCGGGTGACAATCGGCTGGTATCGCACGACTGTTTTGGGTGTCACCAGACATGTCTTCGTTGGTCATCGGGACCACTAATTTCATTGAGTGGTGTAGAATTGTCTTCAGTGACGACTCCCGCTTCGAACTGACCATCGACGACGCGCGAAGAAGCATCTCGAGACGCCCGGACATGGGTGACATACCAGCTCGAGCATCACCTGCCATACGGCCCGACAACCACGAGTCATGGCTGTGGCGCCCCTTCATTTCATAGCAGGACCCCTATGATTGTTATCCGTGGCTCCATTCCAGCACAGTGGCACATCGACAATTCTACGCCCCCTTTTGTTGTCCTTAATGGTTAACCATCCTGGGCTTACATTTCAGCCTAGTAATGCACGTTCGCACACTGCGAAAGTTTCTATTGTTTGCTTCGCACTTGCCAAACTCTTCCTTGGCCAGCATGTTCACCAGATATCTTCCCAATTGAGAATGTTTGGTGCGGGGTCCTCCTCCCAGCCAGGGTTTCTGACGATCTAACTCACCAATTGGACAGAATTTAGCATTATGTCCCTCGGTAGGAAACCCAACAACTCTGTCAATCACTGCCAATCCGAATAACTGCCTACATAAGGGTCAGAAGTGGACCAACACGTTTTTGACTCGCTCAATTTGTGAAGCTCTTTCTCTGAAATAAATCGTCTAATTTTCCTGAAATTGTAATCATTTGTTTGTACATGTGTATCACATCTACCGATTTCCATCGCTTTTGAGTAATTTGTAGATTTTAAATGCAGACTGCATACACAGAGGCTTACGGACTGCCTCGTATGAACAGAATAGCGCAATGGTTAGCACAATGAGCTCGCGTTTGCTATGGCGACGATTCCAATCACCATCCGGCCATCAAGATTTATGCTGCACTTGTTTTCCTTAAGTAGTATAAGGAAATGGCGCGATCGCTATTTGAAAACATTTAACAGATTTCCTTTACAGTTCATCCCCCAATTAGAGCTTATGCTTTGAAACTAATGACCTCGTTGCTGGCTGGCTGTTAAACCTTATACTTCTTTCCGTTTCTTCCATGTAAGGAGTAAAGCCGTAATGATATGAATATTCGTATTGCTGTTTTCTACAGGCTCCCATTCTGCCAATGAAATACTGCATCGTTGCATGGTTTATGTGGATGGATGTCCATATCTGTCTTAAGGAGCAATCTGTGCTTCAACAAGGTGCCCACTGTCAAGACGGTAATGTACGAAATAATTATTGCCGCTATCTATGGGTATGATTATTTGCTGAGCCTGGAGGTAAAACTTTTTATCTTCTCAGTTTGTTACAGTCATCGGTTACCTGGCACTGTTCTTGCCGATTTTGGAGACAGAGTAAAATTTTACTATGCCCTTCCACAACGTTGACTTACCTATTCATTTCATACATAGACTGCTCGGTTTTCTAATATTGGCTAATCTCCAAAGTAGACTATAAATTCCTTCATTTCATTCAGCTTGTGGATGCATTCATTTATCTTAATCGCATGAACATTTCATTAGACTGTCTTGCTCATAATGTAAAATCCTTTTTTCTGACTTGATCTTCGAGCATAGGGCACGTAAAGACAATGGTTCATTACTCACCTCACCTCGTTATCGTCATATAATACACCGGTATGGTCATGGACTGGTACCACAGAATTTTAGAACGTAAAAATGTTGCAAAGTTTTAGCTATGTTTTATGGCCGTCTTTCTATATTGTCGCCCAACGTCTGCGGAACTCCGGATCATTTTTCACGGAGAATCAACATTCCTCTTACCAGTAATGTTTTTAATCAATTCATGGTTATTGTGGAAAGCACGATATTTTTCGAGAACTGAACCTCATTTTTTGTTACTTAAGACTTCACGTTTCTGCATTATATTGGTGATACGTGTTCTGTCACAAATATGGATCTGTATTTAAGTTTCGCCTTCAGTTGTAAAGCGGAGAAAACAGTTAAGTAACTCCTTGAAAATAAGGTAGTCCTGTAGTTAGAAACGGTTTAGTGCTCGAGGAGAACAAGACTCTGCAGCAGCTCGCTCACACACCCTACAGAGGGTGATTCCGTGATGATGTTACAACCCTCAGGGATGATGTAAGGGTGAATGTAACAATTTGAGGCGAGGGATCCTGGTCCGGAAACGATCGAGTCGAAAATTACAAGCGCAAATCGTTCTGACACCTCAAACAGTGCAACTCTTTTGCAACAAGCTCCTAGCTGTCGATATGGTGGGCAGAGGCAGTATGGGCTAAAACCAGAAAAAATTGTCCAGTAGACATGGGCTCCAAAGTGCATACCTTAAGAGCTACGAGTACTTCTGCTGAAGAAGTGCTCATAGCTTTTAAGGTATGCACTTTGGAGCCCATGTTTATTGGACGATTTTTTTTGCTTCTGTCCAAAATACGAACAGTAAGGAGCTTGCAGCAAAGAGTTCCACTGTTAGATACAACAGAAAGATTTGTCCTTATAATTTTCAACTCGGTCCCTTACCTCAAATTGAAAATTTACCCTTCTCTATCATCCCTGAAAGTTTGTCTTATTATCACGGAATCATCCTGTGTAGAGTTATCGGCGGGAGAAAGGCTTAGTTTTTATTACAGCACAAAGAAGCATTGCGCACGCACAGCGTCAACGTAGAACAATAACCCCTATTTCTGCAATTCTTACCAGACCGTGTAGCTAGACAGCTTTGACCTGTAATGTGTACGTGCAGCGTTATGTTCTGGCGCCGTTCGATGGTAGTTAACCCGCTGAAACGTGAAATACAAGGTTCTGCGCTACTCAAGAGAGCCCGTTTGAGAACAGCTACGGTGCGAAACACTCCAGACTGCACCAGTGATTACGCGGCGCGTTCTTTCCGCAGTGCGAACTACAATTATTGTTAGTTAGTGTGATCACATCCAGATAAGTGAGGTACATATGTGATTATTCTGCCATATTATTCTTGTTTTGTTACGCTGAAGGAATATTTCAATCTTTTTTTTCTGCTTGTTGCACTTCGGTGCTCCGCGTTTTGTTCTAGACAGTTAATCCTATGAAAATGTTCAAGTAGTTCGAGGTTTATTGACACATGTCATCAATTCCCTACCACAATCTGGATGAACAAATGTGGTAGGGGATTCTGAACCCCATGGTAATCCACAGATCTGTTTTTCTCTTATTGCTAATTTCTAGGTCAGACCTTTTACTATTCACAGAAAGGCATTCTGCGGCATACAGCATCTCCGATTGTATTGCTGTGCAATTATGTCATCTTGCTGTTGCTGTTGTCTTCAGTTACAAGACTGGTTTAATGCAGCTCTCCGTGTTAGTATCTCCTGTGCACGCCTCTGACAACTACTGCATCGTACAGTACGTCCATTTCTAACTGCTTACTGTACTGAAGCCTTGGTCTCGCACTATCAATTTTAACCCCCCTCCCCCACCCCCACCCCGCACACACACTGCCTCCCGTTGCCAAAGTGACAATTCCTTGATGTTTCAGAATGTGTTCCATCAAACGATTCTTTCTTGTAATCAAATTGTGTCATAAATTTCTTTTTCCCCATTTTCTATTTGTTATTCGATCTACCCATCTAATCTTCAGTGTTCTTCTATATTGCCACATTTCAAAAGCTTCTGTCCTCTTCTTGTCTGAACTGATTATCGTCCACGGTTCACTCAAGACAAATACCTTCACAAAAGACTTCCGAACACATAAATATTAGATGTTAATAAATTACTCTTTTTCACTAATGCTTTTCGTGTTATTGCCTACTCGTAATTTTATATCTCGTCGACGTCCTAAGCTATTTTGCTGCACATGTAGTAAACTTACCTACTGCTTCTAGTGTATCATTTCGTAATATAATTCCCTTAGCAATGTCTCATTTAATTTGACTCCATTTCATTACTATTGAAGAACGAAACTGTCAAGGTTACAAGGATGTAATTGTTATTTACTTACCTATGATGTGTTTCACTTGATTCAGACAACTTCAGATAGTGCTAACTACTGCGATATCGAGCATACAGAACGGCTCAGCAGTTACTATGCACATAAAATGTTCAGAAACATTACGTGGTGTTCTTGATGAGGCATGCGACATAGTACAAAGAATGCAAAAAAGGATCAGGCCTACTTACATCACGATGTAAACATCTCAGAGTACAGATGTACAGTGGAACAGCCAAAGAAACTGGTACAGCTGCCTAATATCGTATAGGACGACCGCGAGCACGAAGAAGTGCCGGAAAAGAACGTGGCGTGGCCTCGACTAATGAGCGAAGTAGTGCTGGAGGGAATTGACACCATAAATCCTGCAGGACTGTCCACAAATCCGTAAGAATACAAGGGGGTGGAGACTGGTTCTGAGCAGTACGTTGCAAGACATCCCAGATATGTTCAATAATGTTCATATCTGGGGAGTTTGGTGGCCAGCGGAAAAGTTTAAACTCAGAAGAGTGTTCCTGGAGCCACTCTGCAGCTGTTCTGGAAGTCCGGGGTGTCGCATTGTCCTGCTGGAATTCCCCATGTCCGTCAGAATGCAGAATCGACGTGAATGGATGCAGGTGATCAGACAGGACCCTTACATCAGCCGTCAGAGTCGTATCTAGATGCATCGGGGATCCCATATCACTCCAACTGCACACGCACCACACCATCACAGGGTCTCGACTAGCTTAACAGTCCCCTGCTGACATGCAGAGCCCATGGATTCATGAGGTTGTCTCCATACACGTGCACGTCCATCCGCCCGATACAATTCGAAAAGAGAATAGTCCGACCAGGCAACATGTTTCCAGTCATCAACAGTCCTACGTCGGTGTTGATGGGCCCAGGCGAGGCGTAAGGCTTTGTATCATGCAGCCATCAAGGGTACACAGTGGGCCTTCGGCTCCGAAAGTCCATATTGATGATGTTTCGTTGAATGGTTCTTACGCTGACACTTGGTGATGGCCTAAAATTGAAACCTTTAGCAATTTGCTGAAGGGTTGTAGTTCTGTCACGTTGAACGTTTCTCTTCAGTCGTCGTTGGCCCCATTCTTGCAGGATCTCTTTCCGGCAGCAGTGATGTCAGAGATTTGATGTTTTACCGGATTCGTTATATTCACGGCACACTCGTGAAATGATCGTACGAGAAAATCCCCACTTCATCGCTGCCTCGGAGACGGTGTGTCCCATCGCGCGTGCGCCTATTGTAACACCGCACTCAAACTCAAATCTTGATAACTTGCCATTGTAGCAGCACGAACCTATCTAACAACTGCACCAGACGCTTGTTGTCTTGTATAGGCGTTTCCGACCGCAGCGCCGTATTCTGCCTGTTTACGTATCTCTGTATTTGAATACACATGCGTTTACCAGTTTCTTTGACGCATCAGTGTAGTATTGGGCACGGGAACACACTGAGGCGTACATGATGCGTGCTCCAGGTTCCCGTGCCCGTATTTTGTACATAGCCCAGCTATGAGCAACTACTCCTCCGACGTGTTTGCATTGTGACAGTTCTACGTAGGCCTGATCATGTTTTGTATTCATTGGAATACGTCGCATGCATGGACAAGGAGACCGCACAACGTTTCCGAATCTTTGACGAGGGTAGTTATTTGCTGCGACGTTATATATGTTCTGTGTCCCATGTACCTAACACCGTCTAATATTCAGCCAATCTGAAGGTCCCTGAATAAGGAGACACGAGTCACTGGTAAATAAATAACAATTACATCCCTGCAATGGAGATTGCGTTCCTTCATCGTACATTACTGGTTGCTGTACCATCTCTGCGTGTTAGAAAAAGTTTTACGTTTCATTACCCTTGTTTTACTTTTGTTTATAACTTCGGACAACGTCGTATAGGATTGCGTCTTGGCTCTCATTTACGCTGATATCATGTAGTACACAATTTTTACTGTCGTGCGCCCTTGTAGGCTCTTTGGGTTAGTTGACAAGCTGTTTTTATTTTTCTTACCCGTGATGCAGAGGCTGCTTTCGCAAAGGTGTTTGGCTTTGTCCATTCTGCTACGTGTTTAAACATCCACGTCCGTATGGTTCCGCCTAATTATACCTCTAGTACTATGGGTAGTGGCTCTTCGTACAATGAATTCAGTTTTCTCCAAGGAGATCTGCAATCCCTCCTTTCCTGCTAGTGTCTTTAGCTAACTAACTTGTTCTGCAGTTGTGTCTAGCGAAATGGGAAATCGAGGAAGTTCATCTACATAGGCAATGCAGTCAACTACACTATCTGATTAAAAGTATCCCAGCACATATTAGTGCTTCCACCATTCGCCTTCATCACGGCTGGAACTCTGCTGTGGACTATTTTCAATGAGGTTGAATGCCTGTCGGTGAATGGCAACCCGTTCTGACTAAACAGCCCTGAGCGGTTCTAGGCGCTTCAGTCCAGAACCACGCTGTTGCTACGGTCGCAGGTTAGAATCCTGCCTCGGGCATGAATGTGTGTGATGTCCTTAGGTCAGTTAGGTTTAAGGTTCTAGGGGACTGATGACCTCAGATGTTAAGTCCCATAGTGCTTACAGCCATTTGAACTAAACAGCCGGAGCGACGTCGACGTTCTAACTCATTGCGTTCACGCCGGGACTCTTTACAAGCCAGTCCATTTGAGGGATGTTGTTGTCGACAAGCCTTTGCCTCACAGATGCTGCTTTATGACAAGGTGTATTGTATCGCTGACACAGTCATTGTCTCTGAGCCGTGCCTCTGCTGCACACGCTACACATCGTCGCTGTAAAATGTATTCATATCCTACCGCACTTAGAGTTTTCTTAAGCGCAATAACGGTCACACCTTAGGGTCACAACCTAACCACGAAAAACACCCTCATACCACAACACCGACTACTCTGCACTTCACTGTTGACATTCACCAAAAGCAAATCCTGATCTCCACACGCTCACTCCATATCGGCCGTTTCCAGTCATCCACTGTCCAGTGGTGTCAATCTTTACGCTACCTCAAGCGTCGCTTAGCATTGACTTGAGAAATGTGTGCCTCATGAGCAGCTGTTCGACCATTGTACCCTATTCTTTCTAACTCCCTACGCACAGCTATTGTCATATTGAAGTGCTGCTTGCGTTTTGCAGCTCAAGAGTGATTCCTTCCGCTGATTTCATGTGATTTTTTTTACAACCACCCTCAATATTGTACGGTCGCTATGCACACTATGTGGTCAAGAGTACCCGGACACATGGCTGAAAAACAAGTTCGTGGCGCCCTCCATCGGTAATGCTGGAATTCAATATAGTGTTGGCCCACCCTTAGCCTTGATGACAGCTTCCAATCTCGTAGTCATGCGTTCAATCAGGCACTGGAAAGTTTCTCGGGGAATTGCACCCCATTCTTCACGGAGTGCTGCACTGAGGAGAGGTATCGATGTCGGTCGGTCGGGCCTGGCACGAAGTCGGCGTTCCAAAATACCCCAGAGGTGTTCTATATTATTCAGGTCAGGACTCTGTGCAGGCCACACCATTACAGGGATGTTATTGTCGCCTAACCGATCCGCCACAGGCAGTGCTTTATGAACAGGTGCTGGTCCGTGTTGAAAGATGCAACGCCGTCCCCGAATTGCTCTTCAACAGTGGGAAGCAAGAAGGTCCTTAAAGCATTAATGTAGGTCTGTGCTATGATAGTGCCACTCAAAACGACAAGGGGAGCATGAAAAACACGACCACACCATAACACCACCGCCTCTGAATTTTACTGTTTTCACTACACACGCTGATAGATGACGTTTACTGGGAATCCGCCATATCCACACCCTGCCATCGGATCGCCACATTGTGTACGGTGATTCATCACTCCACACAATGTTTTTCCACTGTACAATCGTCCAATGTTTACACTTCTCGCACTAAGCGAGGGCGTAGTTTGCTATTTACCTGCGTGATATGTGGCTTATGAGCAGCCGCTCGACTATGAAATCCAAGTTTTCTCACCTCCCGTCTAACTGTCATAGTACTTGCAGTCGATCCTGATTCAGTTTGGAATTCCTGTGTGATGGTCTGGATATATGTCTGCCTATTACACATTACGTCCCTCTTCAACTGTTGGCAGTCTCTGCACGTGTTCCTTCACGTTTCCACTTCACTATAACAGTGGTCCTAGGGATGTTTAGGAGTGTGAAAATCTCGTGTACAGACGTATGACACAAGTGATACCCAATACCTGACCGCGTCAGAAGTCCGTGAGTTCGTGGAGCGCCCCATTCTGCTCTCTCACGATGTCTAATGACTACTGATGTCGCTGATATGGAGTACCTGGCAGTAGGTTGCAGCACAATGCACCTAATATAAAAAACGTATGCTTTTAGGGGTGTCTGGGTACTTCTGATCCCATAATGTATGACTACATCACGTCTGCATGATCTTTCTTTAGCTGTGGTTGTTCCTTCGCGTTTCCACTTCACAATCACATCACCAGCAGTCGACAAGGGCAGCTTTGGAGAGGTTGAAATGTCCACTATGTATTTGTTTGGTGACTTCCAATGGTTGCTCTAAGTTCGAAGTTACTGATCTGACAGACCGATTTTACTGTTAGTGTTTCTCTCCCGACTACACAATACTCATACTCCCCGACTCGTCTTATACTGGTGGGTCTGCCTCCCTTGAGATTTAGTGCTCTCTTCCTCGTTACATAGGGAGTCTTTTCATCAGATGGTGTATATTCAAAGATTCCTTCACAGTAGCTTGAAACCTAATTTCCGCGCAAACACAGTTTTGGTTCGACAGAATTTCCGTGCCGTTCACCAATGGGTCAAATAAACCTGTAACCATTTGTATATGTTCAATATCAGCAGATAATCATATTTGGTGTGGACCACACAACTAGAGCAATAATCTCGTATAGGTCGCGCTAGTGTTTACTGCTTCAGGTTCGGGAGGACGGCTGTTCGTGCAGATTTAGTTCTTCCATGATCTTCGTAAATCGGTGAAAGAAAATGCTGGGCTGGTTCCGTTGAAATGGGACGGTTGGTTTCCTTCCCCATCCTTGAATCATTCTGAGCGTGTGCTCTGTCGTTAATGACATCTGTGTTGACTGGGTGTTAAACCCTTATCTTCTTTCTGTGCTTCCTGCTGTAGACTGCATTTCCGCAATATCCCTCAACGAAACCGTCATACTCAGACAATAGTACTTGTTGGGAGTCGAATGAAAACTGCAAGTGAAGATTTTGAAGCGGCAATTGTTCCATCCGATTAATAAAAAAAAAAAAAAAAAAAATATTTGGAACTAGAGACATACAGGTCAACGCACTTGCAATTGGGTAATACAAAGGGTATAAATTTCGGAAATTAATTTCTCTGTTGCACCAAATTTTCCATTATTGTTCAGCAAAATAATAGGTTTGGCGCAGTTGTTAGTTCGGTTACTGCTGCTACAATGGCAGGTTATCAAGATTTAAGTTAGTCTGAATGTGGGGCTACAATCGGCGCACGAGCGATGCGACGCAGCATCTCCGAGGTAGCGCTGAAGTGAGGATTTTCCGTACGACCATTTCACGAGTGTGCCGTCAATATGATGAATCCGGTAAAACATCAAATGTCCGACATCGCTGCGGCCGGAAAAAGATGTGGGAGAACGGGACCAACGGCGACTAAAAAGAATGGTTCATCGTGACAGAAGTGCAAACCTTCCGCAGTTTGCTGCAGATTTCAGTGCTGGGCCATGAACAAGTGTCAGCGTGCGAACCATTCAACGAAACATCATCGATCAGGGCTTTCGGAGCGAAGGCCCCACTCGTTAACTCTTGATGACTGTACGACACAAAGCTTTAAGCCTTACCTGGGCCCGTCAGCACCAACATTGGACTTTCGATGTCTGGAAAAATGTTGTCTGGTCGGACGAGTCTCGCTTCAAATTTTGTCGAACGGATGGGCATGTACGAGTATGGAGATAAACTCATGGACCCTGAATGTCAGTAGCGGACAGTTCAAACTGGCGGAGGCTCTGTAATTGTATGGGACGTGTGCGGTTGGAGTGATATGGAACCCCTGATACGTATAGATACGAGTCAGGTGACACGTACGTAAGAATCCTGTCTGATCACCTGCATCCATTCATGTCTACTGTGCATTCCGACGGACTTGGGCAATTCAAACTGCACAGTGCGACATCCGACACGTCCAGAATTGCTACAGAATGGCTCCAGGACCACTCATGAGTTTAATGACCTCCGCTGGCCACCAAAATCCCCAGACATGAACATTATTGAGCATATCTGGGATGCTTTGCAACGTGCTGTTTGGAAGTGATCCTTGTACTCTTACGGATGTATGGACAGCCTGCAGGAGTCATGATGTCAGTCCCTTCCAGCACTACTTCAGACTTAAATTGAGTCCACGCCAGGTCGTGTTGTGGCATTTTCGCGCGCTGGCGGGAGTCCTATAAGATATTAGGCAGCTGTAGCAGTTTCTTTCGCTTTTCCGTGTAATACTCCACGCCTACTCGAGACATTTGGTGGTCTATTCTGCATTATATAGGGGTGTCCGGATACTTCTGATCAGATGATTTATCAGTACAAGTGTCTGTTCCACATCCATCTGTCTTTCTCCACGTTAGTGAAAGAAATGCACTACCTTAAAGCTGGCCCGACCCGTCGGGAAATCCGGTCAGAGAGCGGAATGCCGGAGATGTCGGTGGGAACCGCTGCCCGCGCAGGTGGCGGCGCAGAGGAACGAGGAGTCGGTTGTTCCTACCTGTTGGCCCGGGGCGGCAGGTGCTCGCCGCCGCTCCATTGTGCGGGAGCCGCACTTCTTCCCGAGGCCGGGCCGCACAAATAAACCGGCCCAGCAGCGGCGGCGGCGGCGGCGGCGGCAGCAGAGAAGCCTGTGGCACGGCATGCACGCGCCCCGGCTCGCAGTGGTCCCGCTAACGAGCGGCCAATCCGGTCAAATGCCGTCACACGCAACCAGAACAGATTATGGAAAGTGCGTGAGCGCCGGCTCTGTCCCGCAAGTCTCAGCCGAAGTGGCCCAGCTCGAACGGCTACAAGCGTATAAAAAAGCCTGTAAAACGTGGTGGTGAGTCTGCAATGGCACCCACATAGCTCATTTTCTCCAAAACTCTGCGTCCATTTATTCGATTGGTGCATAAGTTCGTAGCGTTTTTCCGTAACAAACACTACTGTCATCAATAATATATTCTCAAAAGCTGAAAATCTGGGGGCAAGATCAGGTGAATAATATGGGTATGGAATGACTTCCCAACCCCAATTTAGCAGATTGCGGGCTTTCGTTCTCCTGAAGTAGCATCTCTTACGGAGTCTTCCCGGTCATTGTTCTTGGAATGGTTGCACCGCGGGGAGCAATTCGTAGTACACCACACCATGGCTATCCCACCAGATGCATAACATCATCTTTTGTCGATGCGAACAAGTCTTTTGTACGGGGAGTTGCTGCTTTGTTTGGGCTCGACCATTCCTTTTTTTCCTTATGTTACCACAAAGATACCATTTCTCTGACCAATAACGATGCACGATATGAATGGTCATTTGCCGGCCGGTGTGACCGTGCGGTTCTAGGCGCTACAGTCTGGAGCCCAGCGACCGCTACAGTCGCTGGTACGAATCCTGCCTCGGGCATGGATGTGTGTGATGTCCTTAGGTTACTTAGGTTTAATTAGTTCTAAGTTCTAGGCGACTGATGACCTCAGAAGTTAAGTCGCATAGTGCTCAGAGCCATTTGAAACAATGGTCATGAACCAGTCGATGACGAGCAAGGAAGACGCACATATGGCCACCCGCTGATTTTCATGAGTTTGACTTAGAGCTTACGGTACACAAACACTCGATTTTTGAACGTTCCGCACTGCACGCAAATGTCGCACAATGGTAGAATCATCATAGTTCATCACATTTGCCAGTTACCGAGACACTGATGTGGATCATTGTGGATCAATGGGTTTAAATGTTCTTAATCAAACTCCAAAAGTCTTTCTGAACGCGGAGAGTTAGTTTCAAGACGATCCCCTTTTCCAAACGAGAAAACCATTTTCTTCTTGTGATCTGTCCAGTTGTATTATCCCCATACTCGGTGCAAGTGTTTCTGGCAGCCTAAGTTGCTGTCACCCCTCTACTGAACTCAAATGGAAATGTTCCCGTCCACAGCTCCATTTACTACCCTCAAATGAGCCAGCCCGGTTGGCCTTGCGGTCTAAACGCACTGCTTTCCGGACGGGAAGGAGCGCCGGTCCCTGGCACGAATCCGCCCGGCGGATTTATGTCGAGGTCCGGTGAGCCAGCCAGTTTGTGGATGGTTTTTAGGCGGTTTTCCATCTGCCTCGGCGAATGCGGGCTGGTTCCCCTTATTCCGCCTCAGCTACACTATGTCGGCGATTGCTGCGCAAACAAGTTCTCCACGTACGCGTACACGACCATTACTCTACCATGAAAACATAGGGGTTACACTTGTCTGGTGTGAGACGTTCCCAGAGGGTCCACCGGTGGCCGAACCTCACAATAACCCTGGCGGTGTGGGGCAGCGGAGGGGTGAAGTGGACTGCGATAGTCGTCGTGGGGTTGCGGACCACTGCGGCTGCGACAGGGACGGAGCCTCTCCATCATTTCTAGGTCCCCGGTTAACATAACATAATGTAACATAACCCTCAAATGACATAATGCCTATATGTAAACTCAAATAGCAACAGTGAACTACAAATAAAATGACAGTCGATAAATTAATCCATAGCAACCGAAATATATCAGTCGAAATACCAACATGCAAAACAAAAATTCTTCTAACTTATGCACGAGCCGAATATTGATATCTCAAGGAAACGAATCTAAAGATTACACATGGGTTGATCACTAATAAAACAATACCGTGTAACATACAGTTTCAACCAGCACATTCATAGGATACATAAAGGAGGTGTCATTTCGCGAAATGCTAAACATTTGAAACTCTTAGGCAAATTTAAGGGATGTGCCAGACAGGAACTCGAATCCAAAACCTTACACTTAGAAGGCAATGCTCTTACTGACTGAAATATCTTTCTTTCCTAACGCATCCTTACATATACACTTCTGCCAGAACCTGTTTCCTAACATCCCCATACTCGCTGAGATTTTTAACACGGCCGTCATGTTTTACTATTACGTGGCATTTCTTATTAAGGAATATTGACCATCGGTTAATCGGACAGGCATTATAGTGTTGCAACAAAAACGGCAGGCTCACACGATACGAGCTCAGAACCTTCAAGCACCTATTTTTTAAATGAAAAGTTTTACTGAACTCATATAATATGATCAAGGTTGGCGAAGGTGAGGCCATTAATTTATAACAGAAACTATCAGCATAACGTTTATGTAACCACTATACTGCCTGACAAAGAAAGTGAAGCACCCAGAATGGGAGAAGGAAACTAAATCAAACTTCACGGGTTGAGAGGTTACTGATGTTGTTTTGGTAACCACAAAATCGAGTTAAATTTACAAAGAATTTGGCAGTGTCCACCCCTCTTATTAGTATGAAGTTGCACCAGTAGTGGGGCAAAGGGAGCATTGGGTCATTTTGTTAGTTTGGGTTGCCTACATCATGGAAATGCAACTCTGAGAGCCAAACCTTTTGTACTGCTCTATTTCAGTCCTTAACCTATTATTCTCTTTTGATTGTCAGGTCCTTCACCTATTGTTCTCTGCCTCTTTTGATACCAAATTGATAGGCAAATCAATGAAATTAGAACAGCTGATTGATTTAGGACCATCTCCCTTACCCCTCAACCTATTGTTCTGCTAAGTGGCTTGTGAAACCCTGGTGGATTGATTTATGACTCCCAGGGGATCTTCTGAGAAATCCCTACACCCCTCCCCCTCCCCTCCCACATTCCTCAGGAAACCTCCAAACCTCCTATCCCCCCCCCCCACCCTCACAGATACAGACACACTTTCAGGTCTGAGTTATTCGAATAGCCCACTCCCATTCTACCAGTTTCATTGATAAATTAACTAGCCACTGGGAAACCCACTAGCCCATCCCTCACACCTCCAGCTGCAAATTGGCCTTTCTGTGCTGGAGATGAAGGATCTCATGACAAGAAATTCAGTTACATAGCAAAGGACGTACTGTTTATTTATAAAATTCAATTCAGAGGGATTGCATCTGTTTTCCACATCATTCTCCGCTGTTTTGC
Source organism: Schistocerca serialis cubense (assembly GCF_023864345.2). Classification (NCBI taxonomy): domain Eukaryota; kingdom Metazoa; phylum Arthropoda; class Insecta; order Orthoptera; family Acrididae; genus Schistocerca; species Schistocerca serialis. The sequence continues at coordinate 500,995,185 of NC_064642.1, read as the reverse complement.
TGGATTCAGGTCATGTAAAATTCATTGAAAAGAATTAAACAGATCACTTTTTCCTCATCTTGCAAGTAATACCATCAATATAACTCACCACATATGACTGCACAGTTAAAAATTTTTCACATTGTCAAAGGGCATTGTGCACACGTGCCCAGACCATTTCAGCAGAGAGGTCGCATAGCATATTCCTGCATGCACAGGCCACACTATTCACACTCAGACCCCACTACCACTGTCATGTCAGCAGCCACGCTGCCATCCACCTCGTGTGAAACGCCCGAACAAGATGTCAGGTGGTGGCAACCATTTGATATTTGATACCTGAGAAATTCCTGTCGAAGCCCATGCTCTCCATCTCTCCCCCCCCCCCCCCCTCTGCTCTCTATCAAATGGATGCTTCCTGTTTGTGTGGACCAACTAAAGCAAGCATGCACAGAGCAAGATATCCCCCCTCACCCCTCCTCCCTTCCACCCTCATCCCCTGCCACCCTCGCAAATGTTGAACTGTGTGAATTCCTAAGGGACCAAACTGCTGAGGTCATCGCTCCCTAGACTTACACACTACTTAAACTAACTTACGCTAAGAACAACACACACATTCATGCCTGAGGGAGGACTCGAACGTCCGGCGGGAGGGGCCGTGCAGTCAGTGACATGGCGCCTCTAACCGTGCATCCACACTGCATGGCGCTACCCTTGCCACTCATACAGACCTGGAAATGGTAGTCAGTACATTCCTTTGTTCTAACACTCCCACTGCTGTGGAAAACTGTAGCAGATGAAAGAAAGACATTCAAGAAGAAGTATGCAGCGTCTGTTGTGTGCCACAGTAACCCTACCTTTGTCCTGAAGAATGTAGTGAATACCTGGTAAATCCCCACAGCTGTGGAAGTCTTGGAAATATTCCCTCAACTATCACATTGAATGACTACTTAATTAAATTGGTATCCTTTGCGTGTGGTCAATTTTTTCCTTGCCCTCTGTTGGAGGATACTAGGACTGGAGCTACCTTGTTCCCAAATCCTACTCTTCCCACTTCAAGATTTTTTCCCCTTGCGCCAACTGCAATATTCACGGTACAGCCATCATCTTTTAGCATGGGATTTTCTTGTCTTTGGTGACCTGTAGGAAGGCTTGCGTGGATGTCGTTTTCAGCCAAATGATGACACGCAAGAGTAGGCAGTTTTTAGAATTTGTGAAAGCCCAACTACCTTCTACGAAACAGGAGTTGATTGTTTCGCCTCCGAGTGAGATAAATGTCTTAACATGTCTAGAGATTCATTTTGAATGAAACCATTCTATGGTCCCATTGTGATGGTTGTTCAGTTTTCATTTGACTGCCCCTCATATGACCGGAATTGCCATGGTTAGGTCACAGTTAGTTTATTTAGTAGGAAGTTCATTACACTGGAGGTAGCTGAAAATTTCCAATTCCATTTCAGTTGTATGCCATGTCCTTAAACAATTAGCAGGAGAGGCTGGACAGTGTGAGCGTGTGGGTGCTATTCTGTCATTCTGCACAATGGATTGATCTGAGATGTACCCTTTACCCTGTGGCTCCTGCAAGATGCAATTTCCACCCCCACGCTACTACACAAGTCAGACAGACGCTCCTAACGTTCTAAAGAGAAATGCCTGAAAAACTTTCAACAATAAATACCTTCTGGTGTTGTCCGCTGTAAGGAAATGACACAAAAATTCACAAAATTTCTTACGTCACTAGTGGGATACTTGGATACTGGAGTAGTGCTAGTTAGTGTAATAAAAAGATGAAACTAACGAAAATTATTATTTATTTTGCAAAAATTCTGAGAAATCACAATGGCACTTTTAGTTATGCACTGAACACGTTATTTCCTGTTTCTTTTCAGAATGTGAAGTTACCTCTCAAGGATAGGATTCGCTAATGAAATTTCTATACGAAGATTAAGATTGTTATTGACTTGGCATAATGGCTGAGAGCCACACCTACTCAATTTGAAGAATTATCCGTTACAATGTTGCTAGGTACGGTCGAGGCTGTTGCATGAGAAATGCAGTGAAGTGTACTGTTGTGGAGGAAATATGGGGCTCGCAAGAGCTGTAGTGCACAATACTGTGAGCTGCAATGACTGCTGTCTGCGCCGCTCGCTGCTGCCAGATTAGATAACTCTTGTTCTATCTGGATTGACCTTTGCCAATCAAACTCTCCCTATGCCTTGATGAAGTCAAGGACTCCTATTTGCCCCTCGTCTAACTATTGGCGTGGTACACTGGTCAGATAACCAGTCCACCGTGATGCCACTCAAAAAATCGCTTGCAGGCGTTTAACTATAACTCTGTCCATTCACACCACACAATAAGTGTGGCGGCCAACACAGTGAACAACGCTTAATTGCAAGGACTCAATATAGAGTCGCAATCCGATTCGCTCACGACAGAGGTGCTCTCCCAGTGAGGTACTGAGGAGAGACTTGTTCCTCGCTCTTTGAGTACATGTATGAGCGCACATGCTCTCGTTACGTGTTCTCGCTCCAAGAGTGACAACGGAACAGCCCCTCTCCACATCAGATGTGAAGGGGTATATCATTCGGTCTCTTCCATTACTCCTTCAGCTCAGGCATCAGGAATATCGTCTGCCAATCAGCATTGCTCTTCTAAAACAGGAGAATGATGTTTCCTTTAATGCGACCAATCCAGAAATCTGTAGCATCGGTGTTTAGCGTTTGCTGTCTCCCTGTGAAAAACTCTGAAACTGCATGCTATGTTTGTAAAGAATACATAGGCTGGGCGCTCCCACACAATGTAGCGGAATTTGCTTTTAAGCTGAACAAGGGTCGTTATCCCCTTTCACTCCGGCAAACGCTGTCCGCTCCACGGGCGGTCGCCGTCCGATGTAGATAGGCTGAATCGTCCTCTGAAGGGACCGGCCTCTCGGCATGCAGTCCGCCTCTCCTGAACTAAAAGCTCTTGTGACCGTCGTGTCTTGAATATGTGTGTGTATGCCAGCCTCGAATATCTCAACCCCAGTGCGCACTTGTTATTTGCATATTGTTTACATGAATTCATACAACATTGACTTTATCTTATCGAGTTTGGGTTCGAATGAAGCGTCTTGATGTGTGAAATATGGTTGTGAGGGCAGAATATGTGAGCAATGATGGTTAGGAGACCAAGACGTCTTACAACAGATGCATTGATCAATTGGGAATGTGACATTGTGATTTGTATTTCAAAGTACTATAGAATTCCTAAATTGGTTCTCTCCACCACATTCAGAAGGTGGAGGAAGGACCTACTGCGTAATAGGACAGACACAATAACAATGACAGCAAATACCACTGCAAGATAGAATCCACTGTGATGTACTGAGAAGCACTAAACACAACACACTTAAACCATGGTCCAGTCTGTAATAAAAGTAGTTGTCATGGCTAGATGTCAGAGATCGCTGAAACACTCATACATCCCATGCACTCCTGTCCCAATGTCAACATGTAGTTTCCCAGGCCAGAGAGACAAGCAGTGCTAGTAGTTGCCATGGAATGGACGTCTCAGCGATCGTGCCAGGTCAGCAGTCATACTCAGCACACTGGAGAGAACCATCCAGCCATGGATGACACCTGGGGATGAGCAGAGTGGTTGAAATTTTTATGTTACTAATACATACAATGTCAACACCAGGGACTGATATTGAATCTTCTCAAACATCCACAATAAAATCAGAGAATACTCACAACACATGATGGCAGAGATCGCACTGAGTGCTAGATTCCTATTCAGTTATCCAGAAGACCCATCTACCAGGACTTGCTCCTGCAGCATATATATTTACAACTACACCCACTCTTGCACTTCCTCATCTGACTGAAACCGACGTCCACCCATGCCGTTCTTGAGGTCGCCAAAGATGTGAAAATCACACAGTGGAAGATCTGGGCTGTATGGAGGATGTCACAGTGCTTCCCGACCAAATGGCTAAGGTGTAGCCATAGTCCGATTGGCAGTATGGGTGCGGAGTTATCATGCAACAGGATAACACCCATCTCCACACTGCCAATAGGACGAAGCGACTTGGTTGGGAAACACTGTTAAATCCTTGGTACAGCCAGGATCTTTCACCGTGTGATTTTCTTGTCTTTGGCGACCTGAAGGAAGACATGCGTGGGTGTCAGTTTCACCTGAACTGTAATAGAAGTAGTTGTTATGGCTAGATGACAGAGATCGCTGAAACACTCATACATCCCATGCACCCCTGTCCCAATGTCAACATGTAGTTTCCCAGGCCCAAGAGACAAGCAGTGCTAGTAGTTGCCAGTATATGGATCCTTGACTGGTCTGCCTAGACCCCCCCCCCCCTCCATTTGTGACCCATGGCCAACTGCCTTCAACAAAACAGGAATTGACCTTTTCGCATTCAAGTGAGGTAAATGTCTTAACACGTCTAGTGATTAATTTTGAATGAACCATTCCATGGTCCCATTGTGACGGGTGTTCGGTTTTCATTTTACTGCCCTCATACGACCAGAATTCGATCCAACAACCTTACGGTCTCCTGGGTCGCGCTTTTATCACCAGACTACCAAGCCCATTCTTTATCAGCGTACTGAGTGGTATATTCCAGGAGAGTATGGCAGGACTCCATACTGCAGTTAATACCACAAACGCCATAACCAGTATATGGATCCTTGACTGGTCTGCCTAGACCCCCCCCCCCCATTTGTGACCCATAAAGCACGTTTGGGATATGATGGGAAGACAACCTCCAGCCAGCAATCCTCAAGAACTGACACAACATGTGTTTTAGAGAGGGCTATAAATTTGTCAAGATGCCGCTGGACCCTATTTGCGACCAAGTAATTTGTGCCTGTGGAGGGGAACATCTTTTCCGAATGCAATGAAAGTTTGATCATTTAATACCCTTTGTGTGATGAAGATCTCCACTAAGTTTGATAACTATACGTGCTTCGCTTTGTAGCACTATCAGTTTCTGTCAGTGTATAAAAATGGCATTAGAGGCCTTTCTGAAATTAAACTATGTAATTTTCATCTGATCCTGAGAATTACACGTCATGTCTAACGATATCCTAAAGTTTTCTCTTGATCGAGCAACGAAAAGTGTCTTCCGCATACTTAATAGTTTGGCAGTATCTTCTGGCAACAACGCTCGCATGGAACTCCGGCACCTGATTTTCCCATTTACATCGTTAATTCCGGGTGCATGCTGCAGCGGAACGCGTGTGTTTTTGTTCCGGTTCTGCCCAGTTTGTCAGAACTGTTGATTATTCATTTAATGCCTGTTTGTGCGTGGTGTCCGTATTACGCGTGTTTACTCTGTATCCATGTATGGCGCGCGCACACACACTGTTTCTGCTCATTCATACAAGTTACATGAGGGCATCACGTCATGTAGGAGTGTGTGTTACGATTGCAGCGACCGTATATGTCAGCAATATGCAAATGGTAAAGTTCCAGCGGAGTTATGCTAAACTTTCCGATAACGGAACAGTGTAATTCATCTCAAATGACACACCAAGCAGTCCTCCGGAACGGAGTGGGATGAGACAACAGGGAAGAGATGGAATGGGTGACATTAAAAGCGAAATTTGCATTTATGAAACATTCCCATCATCTCCAGTCCTCGGCCACATTTTCGCCTGATTTTCTACATATGGAACACTGAACTGCGTGGAACGGTGGGTTGGATATTGTGAAAGCAATAAGTTTCTGTAAAGTGTTGCCGAAGGTGCTTTTTTTTAGCACAGGCGAGAAAAGATTTCCGCAATTCACTCTTACCATTAAAAGGATACAAGGATGAAAGCTTTTCGTATCACAACATGCAAGGATTACAGTATAAGAGCGGCAGAGTATGACAAAAAACTGGTATATCCAAACCAGCTAAGCAGCATTAATTCCAAATATTTTCAATGATATTTGCACGCGCAGCTTTGCGAATCAAGAAGATCGATAGGGAGATAAAACTCGTGTACTCGCACCATTGACAATTAATTTCTATATATAAATAAAATTTCTGACTGCGATTTGTGTTGTGTTTTTAAGAAATGCTCAGTAGAATAACAACAATGAGATTAGGACAAGACACGATACTTACGCGTTCTATATTCCCTTAAGCAGTTTAAAAACACAAAAATAACAGAGATCAGCAACATTGTGTTAGCACAATATTGGTGTTGACATGTGCTAATTCAGACGTAAGTTATAGTTCCAAAATCCATAATTCTGACGATATCACCACGCCGTTATTAACGGCACACACTCTTCAGGAGGTAGGAGGGATGAAGTACAGTTACCGAAAGACTATAACTTGTGCAGAAACCGGATAGCACTTATAAGAATCGAAGGGCATAAAAGAGATTCAGTGACTGATAAGGGAGTGATACAGATTGCAATCTATCGCTAATGTTATTTAATCTGTACATTGAACAAGCAGTAAAAGAAACAAAAGAAAAATTTAGAGTAGGAATTAAGGTGCAAAGAGAAGAAATTTTAGAAAAAACTTTGATGTTTGCCAATGACATTATAGTTATGTCAGAGACAGCAAAGAACTTGGAAAGGCAGCGGAACGGAGTGGACAGTGTCTTGAAAGGCTCATAGAAGATGAACATCGACAAAAACAAAACAAGGATTATCGAATCCAGTCGAATAATCAGGTCATGCTGAGGAGAATTAGGAAACGAGACACTTAAGGTAGTGGATGAGGCTTGCTATTTGGACAGCAATGTAACTGATAATGACCTATGTGGAGAGGATATAAAATGTAGGGTGGAAATGGCAAGAAAAGCATTTCTGAAGAAGGGACACATAACATCGAATATAGATTTAAGTGTTAGGAAGTCTTTTATGAAAGTATTTGTATAGAATTTAGCCATGTATGGAAGTGAAACATGGACAGCAAAAGTTTAGACAAGAAGACAATAGAAGATTTTGAAAAGTGGTGCTGTAGAAAAATCCTGAAGATTAAAAGGATAGTTCGCGTAACTAATGAGGAGATACTGAATACAACAGGTGTCAAAAGAAGTTTGTGGCACAAACTGAATAGAAGAAGGGCCGGTTGATAGCACACATTCTGTGACATCAAGGAATCTCCAATTTAGTATTGTAATGAAGTGTGGGGGATAAAGATCGTAGGGGGAGACCAAGAAATGAACACAGTAAGCAGATTCTGAAGAATGTAAGTTGCAGTAGTTATTGGAGATGAATAGACTTGCACAGGATAGAGTAGCAAGGAGAGTTGCATAAAACAACTCTTCCGACTGTAAGACCACAATAACAATAACAATAACAAGAACAACAACAACAACAACTCTTCAGAAGTGAAAGAAACTTCAGGTGAACGTCAAGGGGATATTTTAGGATGGTTTCATCTCGCTCTGGTCTAGGGGTAGCGTCGGTGAAGACTTCTGGTAATGGAAGTCATCCTCGTTCGGCCAACGGTCTTGTCAAAGAAGGGAAGGCGTGAACAGATGGTTCGGCACACCGTCTTGTCGTTGGTATGTGAAATTGCCCCTGAAAGTCGGAAGAATCAACAACGATCAACGGTATGATGATGCTGAAGACAATGGAAGTCACTGCACTGACGACCCGAAATGTGTATCCACAACATAACCGATCGTATAGATTAATGCGTAGGTCGGTAGCTTGTGAGACTGAGGGGTCAGCCAGACCCGGAAGGAATCCATGCAGCGGAATAACAACTGTGGCTTGTTCCACCGGTCCTCCTGAGTGTGGTTTTTAGGCGGTTTCCCACACTCTTTAGGCAAATGCTGGGCTGGTCCCCAAATTCAGTATTTGTTTTTTACCAGTAGAGTAGGTTTCTCTTTTGTATTTTGTACTTTCTTAAAACATTTTCCCCTTGAATATTACTTTCCTAATGCTATTTTGTTTTACTTTACTTATTTAAAGATCTGAAGATGGTTATTACTTACAGCCGAAACTCTCGCGTAAATGTGGTCTAGGCATTAAAAGGTTATTGTAATACTTTTTGTTAATTTTCAACATAAAACCAAACTGTTTCATATGATAATCTGCAGTTTTCTAGTTAGATGTCATATTATATTCAGAGTAAAAATATAACAATTAAGTTAATTGCAAAAAACAATAAACTTACAAAAAGTGAAATAATGTGTAATGCAGTATAGCGAATGAGACCATTAGCGAAAAGACAATTTCAAAGACATTCGTGGTGACGAACATGCAAGTATTAATGTAAACTGCAAATGAAATAATGTGCTTGGTGACTGAGTTTGTGTCTAACTTAAATCTCTTTTTCCTCATTCTTGTATGTGAAAACTGGAATATTGCATTGGAAAAATCAATATTTCTCCCTGTTTCAATATCTGTGGATATGCCTATACTTTCATCTATGCTCCGTAAATCATTCAAGTCTAGTGAAACAGATGGAGATAAAGATCATAAGAGGTATTTATGTGGGTAAAATAAATCCATTCCCTCGAAAATTTCCTTCTTTCGTACCTCCTGTGTGTTACCACAAATCACTTGTCACTGATCTCATTTGTACTAAGACTGCGGTACATACGAGGTATCACTGCCCAGAGTGAAACGTGTAAGTTCTCAGTAATGTTCACCAACCTGCAATCTTCTATAATTGTTGTCCACTGTGCAAAAAAACAGCATGTAAGTCGTGAGTCCATTATGTTGATGCTGTAATAAACTTTAAGCAGAGAACTAGTATTGTATAAATAATTAAACTTCGAATTGGTTCCGTTAAACGGGATGCCACTCGCTTTTTATTATCAGAATACGAGAGCTGAACAATCTTAGACCACTTTTTTAATTACAGATAATTTCCATTTATTCTCACTTTCACAGAAATGAACCAAATAATGCACTTCTTCTTTGCATAATTACTGTCTGACTACTTCTCAATCGCATGTCCAAAATTAAGTTCTTAGACGATACCGACTACAGCAGACAACATGCCTCTCCTCAGAGACTGCTGGTTCAGCTCTGATCTTACAGCTCAACACTAGTAGGGCACCAGAGTGGCCTGGCGGTTCTGGGCGCTGCAGTCTGGAGCCGGGCGACCGCTACGGCCGCAGGTTCGAATCCTGCCTCGGGCATGGATGTGTTTGATGTCCTTAGGTTAGTTAGGTTTAATTAGTTCTAAGTTCTAGCCGACTGATGACCTGAGAAGTTAAGTAGCATAGTGCTCAGAGCCCTACTAGTAGGGCAAAGCCTATCCTGTGCCACTTTTGATCTCGTGTTGACATGCAAATTAATTAAATGGTGACAGCTGATTAATTTGTGACCTTAACCTGTTGTTCTGCTAAGTGGTTTTCATGTAAGCCTCACCCCTCCTTGACCCACACATCATTTAACCTGTTGTTCTGCTAAGTGGTTTATGACCCACTAGGGATAATCCATCCTGTCCTTCTGAGAAACCCCCAACCCCATCTCCCTCTCCCTCCTTCCTTCATACCACCTGGTTATGGGTAGAAAGAAGACTCAGTCTGTTATGGAGATGATGGTTCTCACAACATGAAATTCACATCAATGTCAGTAATATACTGATGTATATTCTTTATTTGATCAGTTTGTGGGAGACAAGGCTCCTCCCTGGAGGAAATAGCTCAGTTGTGGTGCCTCCACTCTTATAACATTACCTCACCTGCTGGAGGATGCTGGTGCAGTTAGGTCAAAATCCTTACTGCGTCGATTCCACAACCCATCAGTTCTCTGGAAACACTGAGGCACTTTTGATTAATGTCTTGTACATTCGGCAAAAAATATCTCATCAAATTCATTAACTGTGCAGAATGTTGCAATCTGCAGGAAAAACACTCGTCATGTATCAGAGATCTTGTATACACTGGCCCACGATTACACATGCATCCTCCTCCATCAGTACAACCAATATCTACAAAAAAAAAAAAAAAAAAAAAAAAAAATTCTGATTGCGTCTTCACAGCGACTACAGGGCAGATATGGCAGGAGCTGCAGCAACACTGTCTGGCTTGTGTGTTCCTACGCTGGCAGGTCGGCATATATGCCCGCACTGGGCTGGCCTACAACGTAGGAGACAACTTTGTCCTGTTCCACGACCCAAGACAGAATGAACAAAAGGTGTTCTGACTGAGATGGTTCACAAAAATGCCACAGAGGCCGCTTGAAACAGGTTTCCTTCTCCAACCACTTCCCTCAGGAGTCAATACGAACACAGTATTCACACCCTCTCACACACGAAAATTGTCAGGAGCCAATAGGAAAGCGGGAACACTAAATCGAGTCACATAATTGTGGCTTCGGTGGATATAAGATGGGCACACACTCAGTTGCAATCAGTCAGTAGAAGAACCTTCAAACATCAACAGCAGCTGAGATCCTTATCTGCCTCCTCAATGCAGAATAAGCATAAAAGTAAGTACTCATTACATGTCTTTACTACTGTTACAACACATAGCCTCCAACACACTGTGGACTGGCAGCAACCTCCAGCATGTGTGGACCAGCAACAGCCACCACTGGCTCGTCAGGACTTGCAGCATACTCCAGAGTTATGTGGCCAGCAGCAGCACTCGGGGATCCTGCAGCGCACCTGACCAACGAGCATGCTGGAGCTAGACAATAAGATGCTGTTACCTAATCCGCTTATTGATTTGTGTAATGAAGACACCCAGGCAGACAGCATCTCTCATAAGAACTGTGCTGGATGCACTACACCACATGGTGCAGCTAAGTACTCGTCTCCAACGTACACACCATCCCAGAACATTCCAGTGTTACTCCAAGGACAGAGTGTTGATGTGATGGATAAGAAGCTGCTGATTTCTCCCAGTGTTCTATTGCTTTTCATTTCAACTTACAGATAGCAGTTCAAAGCACTTAAATACTGAAATAGAAGCATCAATGGATGGTGACGGGTGTGTTGTATAAGAGATTTAAAATGTAGCGAGAAGTGTTAAAGTGCAGAGTTGGAATGTGATGAACTGTGCCCTGCAGAACACTGCATCAACCAACAGAGGACCTCCAAGTGCAAAGGCGTGACGCTCATGGTGAGGTCGGGTGGTCAATCCATTTATATGCAACACTCAACCATTACAAACTTACTCAGCTTACGGGTGCTGCTGTCCCTTGTAGCATCGAACCTTACACGTAATGCTTTAATATTACTGTTTCATGAGATACGATATGAACACAGGCCGAGATTGACTGTACACACATTGTAGACATGACATCAACTCCTAAAACGTATGTCTCTACTTCTTCCTCCGATCTGAATGATTTAGAAAATGATGGATGGTTTATAGACGAGCCAGTGGATAGAGCAGTGGAAGAGTACAAGAGATTTACTGCATGTATACCATTAAAACTGATTATGGGATACTTTGGGGACATGCAGCGAACTGTTCTGAATGCTAGACAGGAACTTATTCTGGTACTGAGCGCAACGCATAACAACTGATACATTAAAGAGCTTAAGAGGAGAACGAGATCACCAGCAGTAAAATAGAATGGAAAATACCACACATACCAGCACCGTTTGAAGCTTTTAGAAGTTCTGAATGCCTGTGGATTCCTAAAGTTATCTTTCCATTCATGGGAGGTTTTCAAGTACCCAGTGCTCCCGACAGCAAGCAGACAAACGTGGTCTATTATAACCTCCGCTGAAGACGCCTAGGTCTTTTCTTTAAGTATACAAGTGGGATAGGTTTCCTGTAAATAATAACAACAAAGACGTAAGCTAACGAAATTTTTCATTTATTCAGTTCTCACAGATACAATTTCATTCTTGAGGTACAATTTCGTTCTTGCACTACAATTTGGTTGCAATATTCAATACAGAGATTTTTTTACACAGTAACAAAAAAAAATTGGTTGAAATATTTACAATCTTCAGGTACATAAATCTATGCTAAAAATTAATACAGAGATACTTTTATTCTTACACTACAACACCCCAAATATGTAGTAGCAGTTACATGGTTGTTATACAACAACAGTTATGATGGATCGTGAAATATGTATATTTTTACATATACCCTTAAAAGCTAACCCGACTTGGATGGCTAGAATCAGGTGAAACTTAAAAAATCTGTTCTATTTACAAGATGTGCAAGGTGAGCATATATGTATTTCTGATGTACCTTTTTTGTCGACACACGTGGTACGGAGATTTTCTTTTTGCAAGTACAGTTTTTGTTGACGCACATGGTGTGCAGATATTTTACAGTTATTTTTGATTAACATAGTGCATAGATTTTTTAGAAGATATATATACATATATAGATACATACAATTTTAGAAGTGTATACAGTACATCCCACCCCCATGAACCATGGACCTTGCCGTTGGTGGGGAGGCTTGCGTGCTTCAGCGATACAGATGGCCGTACCGTAGGTGCAACCACAACGGAGGGGTATCTGTTGAGAGGCCAGACAAACGTGTGGTTCCTGAAGAGGGGCAGCAGCCTTTTCAGTAATTGCAGGGGCAACAGTCTGGATGATTGACTGATCTGGCCTAGCAACTCTAATCAAAACGGCCTTGCTGTGCTGGTACTGCGAACGGCTGAAAGCAAGGGGAAACTACAGCCGTAATTTTTCCCGAGGGCATGCAGCTTTGCTGTATGGTTAAATGAGGATGGCGTCCTCTTGGGTAAAATATTCCGGAGGTAAAATAGTCCCCCATTCGGATCTCCGGACGGGGCTACTCAAGAGTACGTCATTATCTGGAGAAAGAAAACTGGCATTCTACGGATCGGAGCGTGGAATGTCAGATCCCTTAATCGAGCAGGTAGGTCAGAAAATTTAAAAAGGGAATTGGATAGGTTAAAGTTAGATATTGTGAGAATTAGTGAAGTTCGGTGGCAGGAGGAACAAGACTTTTGGTCAGGTGAATACAGGGTTATAAATACAAAATAAAATAGGGGTAATGCAGGAGTAGGTTTAATAATGAATAAAGAAATTGGAGTGCGGGTAAGCTACTACCAACAGCATAGTGAACGTATTATTGTGGCCAAGATAGACACGAAGCCCATGCCTACTACAGTAGTACAAGTTTATATGCCAACTAGCTCAGCAGATGATGAAGAAATTGATGAAATGTATGATGAGATAAAAGAAATTATTCAGGTAGTGAAGGGAGACGAAAATTTAATAGTCATGGGTGACTGGAATTCGAGAGTAGGAAAAGGGACAAAAGGAAACATAGTGGGTGAATATGGATTGGGGGAGAGAAATGAAAGAGGAAGCCGTCTGGTACAATTTTGCACAGAGCATAACTTAATCATAGTTAACACTTGGTTCAAGAATCATAAAAGGAGGTTGTATACATGGAAGAATCCTGGAGATAATGACAGATTTCAAGTAGATTATATAATGGTAAGACAGAGATTTAGGAACCAGGTTTTAAATTGTAAGACATTTCCAGGGACAGATGGTGGACTCTGACCACAATCTATTGGTTATGACCTGTAGATTAAAACTGAAGAAACTGCGAAAAGGTGGGAATTTAAGGAGATGGGACCTGGATAAACTGAAAGAACCAGAGGTTGTGCAGAGTTTCAGGGAGAGCATAAGAGAACAATTGACAGGAATGGGGGAAAGAAATACAGTAGAAGAAGAATGGGTAGCTCTGAGGGATAAAGTAGTGAACGCAGCAGAGGATCAAGTAGGTAAAAAGACGAGGGCTAGTAGAAATCCTTGGATAACAGAAGATATATTGAATTTAATTGATGAAAGGAGAAAATATAAAAATGCAGTAAATGAAGCAGGCAAAAAAGAATACAAACGTCTCAAAAACGAGATCGACAGGAAGTGCAAAATGGTTAAGCAGGGATGGCTAGAGGACAAATGTAAGGATGTAGAGGCTTATCTCACTAGGGGTAAGATAGATACTGCCTACAGGAAAATTAAAGAAACCTTTGGAGAAAGGAGAACCACTTGTACGAATATCAAGAGCTCAGATGGAAACCCAGTTCTAAGCAAAGAAGGGAAAGCAGAAAGGTGGAAGGAGTATATAGTGGGTCTATACAAGGGCGATGTACTTGAGGACAACATTATGGAAATGGAAGAGGAGGTAGATGAAGATGAAATGGGAGATACGATACTGCGTGAACAGTTTGACAGAACAACGAAAGACTTGAGTCGAAACAAGGCCCCAGGAGTAGACAACATTCCATTAGAACTACTGACGGTTTGGGAGAGCCAGTCCCGACAAAACTCTACCATCTCGTGAGCAAGATGTATGAGACAGGCGAAATACCCTCAGACTTCAAGAAGAATATTATAATTCCAATCCAAAAGAAAGCATATGTTGACAGATGTGAAAATTACCGAACTATCAGTCTAATAAGTCACAGCTGCAAAATACTAACTCGAATTCTTTACAGACGAATGGAAAAGCTGGTAGAAGCTGACCTCGGGGAAGATCAGTTTGGATTCCGCAGAAATGTTGGAACACGTGAGGCAATACTGACCCTACGACTTATCTTAGAAAATAGAGTAAAGAAAGGCAAACCTACATTTCTAGCATTTGTAGACTTTGAGAAAGCTTTTGACAATGTTGACTGGAATACTCTCTTTCAAATTCTAAAAGTGGCAGGGGTAAAATACAGGGAGCGAAAGGCTATTTACAATTTGTAGAGTAACCAGATGGCAGTTATAAGAGTCGAGGGGCATGAAAGGGAAGCAGCGGTTGGAAAGGGAGTGAGACAGGATTGTAGCCTGTTCCCGATGTTATTCAATCTGTATATTGAGCAAGCAGTAAAGGAAACAAAAGAAAAATTCGGAGTAGGTATTAAAGTCCATGGAGAAGAAATAAAAACGTTGAGGTTCACCGATGACATTGTAATTCTGTCAGAGACAGCAAAGGACTTGGAAGAGCTGTTGAACGGAATGGACAGTGTCTTGAAAGGAGGATATAAGATGAACATCAACAAAAGCAAAACGAGGATAATGGAATGTAGTCGAATTAAGTCAGGTGATGCTGAGGGAATTAGATTAAGAAATGAGACACTTAAAGAAGTAAAGGAGTTTTGATATTTGGGGAGCAAAATAACTGATGATGGCCGAAGTAGAGAGGATATAAAATGTAGACTGGCAATGGCAAGGAAAGCGTTTCTGAAGAAGAGAAATTTGTTAACATCGGGTATAGATTTAAGTGTGAAGAAGTCGTTTCTGAAAGTATTTGTATAGAGTGTAGCCATGTATGGAAGTGAAACATGGACGATAAATAGTTTGGACAAGAAAAGAATAGAAGCTTTCGAAATGTGGTGCTACAGAAGAACGCTGAAAATTAGATGGGTAGATCACATAACTAATGAGGAGGTAATGAATAGGATTGGGGAAAAGAGGAGTTTGTGGCACAACTTGACAAGAAGAAGGGACCGGTTGGTAGGACATGTTCTGAGGCATCAAGGGATCACAAATTTAGCATTGGAGGGCAGCGTGGAGGGTAAAAATCGTAGAGGGAGACCAAGAGACGAATACACTAAGCAGATTCAGAAGGATGTAGGTTGCAATAAGTACTGGGAGATGAAAAAGCTTGCACAGGATAGAGTAGCATGGAGAGCTGCATCAAACCAGTCTCAGGACTGAAGACAACAACAACATACAGTACATGTTCCTCACACACATGGTGTACATAAATAAAGAAATATTTACACACACACATACAGTTACTTACACTATGATAAAAGGGTCACACTGTTCTGCAACATTCACACCCAGTCTCATTCTCTTGCTCTCACTCAATCAGTGCCCCCCCCCCCCTCTCTTTCTCACTCAACAAGTGGATAGTGTGACTACAGAGAATTTCAAACCCGTTATCACAACTGTCATGAGGTGATAAGGGAAACTTAAGATTGCAGCACAGATTACACCTTGTGTCTATCAATCGAATACTAGTCTGCGAACACTGGTGTACAGACACTGCAAATAGTCTTTGATAGAGAGTGCTCTTGATGCCACATGACACACACGCTTAGTCCACTCCTGTTTGACACCTTCCAACGTACAATACACATACATATTTTCTCACAAAACTACGAACTACACAATTCGTGACCCATTTGCCTTGTTCTTCACTGAGCAAATAACATCGATGTTCTGTGGAACAATACCATAAGGATTATCGGTCGTGTGTGGATATGTGTTGAATCCTTCACCTCGTCACTCACTTCTTCATACAGATTGCATTTCTTCATCCAGTAGATGAAGCTGTCTGTATCCACATAAAGTAACTTAGGATCAGGAAATGAGTATCAGTAAACTCATAATGAAAACGGTACATGCGGAGTTTGGATAGGTCTAGTATGCACATCCCCACATAGAAGGTGTCGTGAGCTCTACTGCAACCTTCGCCATCTCCACAGCAACAAAGTACTCCTCGAATATTGTGACCCATTTAAAATTTGGTCAGGTGACGCATTTTCTTATGCCATAACGCCCATCCCATTCGGTTCTAATCAAAATTTCATGATGTTCCCTCAAATTCTCCATTGTTTTACTGACAAATGAATTAGTCATTAATTTAAGAAATCTTTCTCAATGTCACACTTCATGGAAGCCCTCAGTGTCGTATTCAAATCAATATACTCCTTCAACCAGGGGGATTGCTTGATGAATGTAGCCCAGATGATTCCAACTAGCCTTGTCGGCAATCTGAGACATCACTAGAGATTATGATAGTGAATAATGTATCTCTGCTTAACCCCCAGCATTGTCATCAGTTTTGGGGTGGAACCTTTTTTCTGCATTAGTTACTCCGGACCCACTATTCAAATCGAAATGTGCATCATGCAAACTAATAGGGTATGTGAGTTCTGCCTCCACTACATACCAAGTGGTTCTAGGCACTTCAGTCCAGAACCACGTTGCTGCTACGGAAGCAGGTTCGAATCCTGCCTCGGGCATGGATGTGTGGCATGTCCTTAGGTTAGTTAAGTAGTTCTAAGTCTAGGGGACTGATGACCTCATATGTTAAGTCCCATAGCGCTTGGAGCCATTTGAATGTTCCCACTACATACCTCAAATTAGAACCAACCATGGTACCCTCAGTTTTCCACGTAATCCCTTATATTCTACCGAGCGAGATGGCGCAGTGGCTAACACACTGGACTCGCATTCGGAAGGACGACGGTTCAATCCCGCGTCCAGCCATCCTGATTTAGGTTTTCCGTGATTTCCTAAATCGCTCCAGGCAAATGCCGGGATGGTTCCTTTCAAAGAGCACGGCCGACTTCCTTCCCTAATCCGAGCCGGCCGCGGTGGTCTCGCGGTTCTAGGCGCGCAGTCCGGAGCCGCGCAACTGCTACGGTCGCAGGTTCTAATCCTGCCTCGGGCATGGATGTGTGTGATGTCCTTAGGTTAGTTAGGTTTAAGTAGTTCTAAGTTCTAGGGGACTTATGACCTAAGATGTTGAGTCCCATAGTGCTCAGAGCCCTAATCCGATGAGACCGATGACCTCGCTGTTTGATCTCCTCCCTCAAACAACCGAACCGAACCTTACATTCTACTTCGGGCATCCATCGAAACTCTAATGCATTTAATGCCTTAATAAGTTGTTGACATCCATGTACATGATGCAATTCGAATCAAGGCATTCATTGAACCTCTCACCCACTGGCGCTTCTATGGACACATTGACAAAGTACCCCAAGGATCCCTTGTTCAAAGAAAAGAAGCATGTCAGCATCGATCAATAGTTCAATGCTGTGCTTTCCTTTCTTGAGCACAGCGTCCCAAGGCAACCCAGGTGCTGTGTAATAAAAGGCGGGATCCAGAGTATAGGTGGTCATGCATAAACTCCGGAATTTCTCGAAAACATTCATGAGCAAGCGCATGTCTGTGTCCATGTAAAGCTGTGCATACCCTCCTAAAGTAGAGATGTTGAATTTCTGCCAGTCATTCACAAATGCTCATACTTTTCATCCGTTATGGCATCGCCCGTAAGTTTGGTGGAGAATGCAGTTACATTGGGTAGCCTAGTTTCATTGAGTTTTGCCATAGTATCCACATACTCGTATGGAAAAACTCCATTCACAATCACGAGTTGAAAATCAGCTTGGGTTATTTGCATATCCTTCTGAGACAGAGTTTCAACAAGTTTCTAGAGCGGTGCCAGCATAGAACAGTATAAGTCGAGGAAGCAGAGTGTAATTCTTCGTGTAATTCTTGGTGACATTTGTTTGGAGAATGAAATATATTTCTCAACAGTCTCAGTCAGGACACTGACCTGATTTTTCTCCCAGCCGAAGTCAGCCAAGTGCTCAACAAAACAGTAAGCGTCATACCCGCTTATATTATGAGAGAAATGGGTATATGACGCAGTAATTGTTACTTGAAGTTGCATATATAGTGAGCTTCGCCACAGAACTTCCCTGTAAGATTGCACTGGCCCCTACAAGGAGTTTCCGCTTTTCTATCTAGTTCCAGACCACAAATAACAGCAGTCAGCTGCATTATTGCACAAATATTCATTCTCCATCGATTTGGTGATGGGAACGTTGTAACTGTAAAGCTTAACAACCTCCCATGGAAGATTTTCAAGCTCAGTGAGAAGCCAAAGCGCAGGATTATCTCCATCCGAACATTTGTATCAGTTAAGACTCAAGTCATAGATGATGCAAGTTGGTATGTTGTCACATATGGTAAGTGTTTTCTTATGAAGGTAGTATGTCAGGCTGTATGGTCACCTTCACAGCGGGTCACAGGATCAAGGAGTTATCCAAAATCGGCGTTTCAGCTGATGGTGAGCATTCTTAAACTTCATGAATTTGTTTTCCACAGTACACTTAATAACATGTACAGGATCCTTGAGAGCGCAATCTACTAGATGTTTTAGTAATTACTTGTGTTAGGAAACAGCGACGACGCACCTTAAGCAAATATGCTGTTTATGAGATGGGACAAGTCCTTGATTCAAACATAACGATAACTGTTCGAAAGTAAAGTTCTATGTACTGACTTAGCAGAAAATCCTAAGAAATTTTGGTCTTATGTCAAAGCGGTAAGTGGATCAAAACAAAATGTTCAGACACTCTGTGACCAAAATG
Source organism: Schistocerca serialis cubense (assembly GCF_023864345.2). NCBI lineage: Eukaryota > Metazoa > Arthropoda > Insecta > Orthoptera > Acrididae > Schistocerca > Schistocerca serialis. Next base: position 500,976,176 of record NC_064642.1, on the reverse strand, counting down.
GTATTGAAACAGAGGATGACAGACTAAAGGCCGAAATACTAAATCTCTCTTTCCAAAGTTGTTTCACAGTGTAAGACTGCACCGTAGTTCATTCTCTAAATTGTCGCACAGATGACAAAATGGTAGATATCGAAATAGATGACAGAGGGATGGAAAAACAATTAAAGTCGCTCGAAAGAGGGAAGGCCTGATGGGATACCAGTTAGATTTTACACAGGGTACGCGAAGGAACGTGCCACCCTTCTTGCAGCGGTGTACTGTAGGTCTCTAGATGAGCGTAGCGTTCCAAAAGATTGGAAAAGGACACACGTCATCCCCGTTTTCAAGAAGGGACGTCGAACAGATGTGCAGAACTATAGACCTATATCTTTAACGTCAATCAGTTGTAAAATTTTGGAACACGTATTATATTCGAGTATAATGACTTTTCTGGAGACTAGAAAACTACTCTGTAGGAATAAGCGTGGGTTTCGAAAAAGACGATCGTGTGAAACCCAGCTCGCGCAATTCGTCCACGAGACTCAGAGAGGCATAGACACGGGTTCCCAGGTAGATGCCGTGTTTCTTGACTTCCGCAAGACGTTTGATACAGTTCCCCACAGTCGTTTAATGAACAAAGTAAGAGCACATGGACTATCAGACCAATTGTGTGATTGGATTGAAGAGTTCCTAGATAACCGAACGCAGCATGTCATTCTCAATGGAGAGAAGTCTTGCGAAGTAAGAGTGATTTCATGTGTTCCGCAGGGGAGTGTCGTAGGACCGTTAGTATTCACAATATATATTAATGACCTTGTGGATAACATCGGAAGTTCACTGAGGCTTTTTGCGGATGATGCAGTGGTATGTCGAGAGGTTGTCACAATGGAAAATTGTACTGAAATGCAGGAGGATCTGCAACGAATTGACGCATGGTGCAGGAAATGGCAATTGAATCTCAATGTAGACAAGTGTAATGTGCTGCGAATACGTAGAAAGAAAGATCCTTTATCATTTAGCTACAATATATAAAAGTCAGCAGCTGGAAGCAGTTAATTCCATAAATTATCTGGGTGTAGCTATTGGAGTGATTTAAAATGGAATGACCATACAAAATTAATCGTCGCTAAAGCAGATGCCAGACTGAGATTCATAGGAAGAATCCTAAGGAAATGCAGTCCGAAAACAAAGAAAGTAGGTTACAGTACACTTGTTCGCCCACTTCTTGAATACTGCTCACCGGTGTGGGATCCGTACCAGATAGGGTTGATAGAAGAGATAGAGAAGATCCAACGGAGAGCAGCGCGCTTCGTTACAGGATCATTTAGTAATCGCGAAAGCCTTACGGAGATGATGGATAAACTCGAGTGGAAGACTCTGCTAGAGAGACGCTCAGTAGTTCGGTACGGGCTTTTGTTGAAGTTTCGAGAACGTACCTTCACCCTCCCCCCTACGTATATCTCGCGAAGAGACCATGAGGATAAAATCAGAAAGATTAGAACCCACACAGAAGCATACCGATAATCTTTCTTTCCGCGAACAATACGAGACTGTAATAGAAGGGAGAATCGATAGAGGTACTGAAGGTACCCTCCGCATACACCGTCAGGTGGCTTGCGGAGTATGGGTGTGGATGTAGATGTAGAACTGGTTTTCTTCTTATTTTCATCTTCTGAGAATAGCAGCATGTTCACATGGGTGTTACACTCACCGGAAAATTTTGAGAAATGAAGGCGTCCAAGAACTATGTGCTTTATCTGCTCCTCTGACTTGCATTTCTCCAAGCCATAAATATGAACTGATATTCCGGAATTGTGCACCTCAAATTATGTATGTCCCTACTTTTTACAGGGAATTCAATATCAACAAAATTATAACACATAAGAACATCAGTGCCTATGCTATATCGAGATGTATGCAGTGGATGATACCAATAGTTGTAATTTGTTTCACAAGCCAGACCTGACCATGCAAAACAAGCCTGGTCGATTTTATTTTTGACATTAAAACATGCCTTCTTATCAGCTACATCCTTAGGAATCTTGATACAGCTGGACCCTCCATTTACTGTGTACGGATGTCGAGGTGTAGTATGCGGCTGAGTACTTTAGCTGACCCTCTAAATTCCATCTCGGAAATCTGGTCCAGTATAGCACTCTAGGTGGACTTGCGAAACCATTCGTTGATTGTTGTCCTCTATGATATCATAACATTTTGCCCCCAAAGGAAGTTAAGGTTTGCTTCTTGAATGCCAGAGGCCTGTTTGGGTTGGGGAGGGGGGGAGGGCACAATTCGATGTACAGCACAGCATTTCATTTAATGGCGGGATACTAAGGATCATTAACAACCTTGAGGAGATCTGCTTCAAGAACAGGAAGCCATACTTTGAGAAACCTTACAGGGTCTCGGTATCCACCTGCTGAATTCTCGAGCCTAGTGAACAAGATTCACTCCTCAAAGGCGACTGCACTCGCTGAATATTCAAATTGCGATGTGGTGTTACTAAACTAATGTCGTGCACTAAAACGGCGAGTGGGGGTGGGGGGGGGGGGGAATATCCATTCGTTACAGGATTGTTACTACTATTACTATAACTACAACTAGTTGATGACGATGACGCTGCTACTGATTGTTGCATGGAGGATAAGGGAGGAGCACGAACTTCGTGCTTTCGGTATAAGTGTGGGGGAGGAGGAGATAGTGCGCTGCGACAGCGTGAGCAGCCTGGCTGTCACTGTGCCTGCAGTGATTGTTGCTGGTCCCACAACCTCAATTCGGTTCCCTGAGAGAGAGAGCCAACCATGGAGGCCAGAGCACAGCTGTTGGGGAGCGCGAGCAGTGGCTGCTTGCAAGACAGTGGCTTCCCATGCAGTGAAAATTGGCGTCTGAAATGGCAGGGCGTATCACACAGGCCCTCTTCTACACAGTTGTTTCTTCACCACTCACAGTACTCGCGCCACTGCATACCGCATGGGTAGTGGTACTGTAGATAAAGAATAGCGGGAAAGAAGCATATCGTTCCAGATGTCACCTGTTACTGCAAGGAAAGAAAGTACACTGACTATTTGTTGTAAGTATATTGAGTACACATACAAATTATCTACATCGCTGTGTCTCCATGAGGTATCGCTCAGGCCATTTGGCCTCTCCAAGTGAGGACGCAGCTCCCTCTCCATTTCCCTCCACCCACTGAGGCATATTCCTGCTTGAATCGCAGTGTATCAATTGATTGAGATCTCCGAAATCACCTAAACTGCTACATATTTATTTAGTAAAAAAAGTACCAACACGCAGAGACACACACACATACACACACACACACACACACACACACACACACACACACATACATACACACACACGCGCGCGCGCGCGCGCGCCTGCGAGCGTGCGAGCAACTACAAAGAGCTGTTTACAATATACACTTACATGACAGCTGTGAAGTGGGTGGTTATCTACAATAAGAACAAAAAATATGCACCAGACAACATCAAATTACATTCACAATGAAACTCTTTGAACTGAATAAGTCTAACAGCAATATATTACGTATATCTGTACCACGAAGAAGAAAATATGTATACTTACTACGTAGATGCTGCTGCTGCTACCACTGCCTCTCAGCTTCCATCCGATCCATGATTTGGTAAATGCTTGTCGAAAAAACAAAAAAGAAAAAAAATCAGCAGTGAAATCTGAACAAATGCTACGAAACCCTAACACATAGTGATTTGATACTACGAAACTTTTTTATCAAAATATGCACTACGAAATCCAATCTGATGCTATGAAGCCTAAATCTGAACAGGTACTACAATACCAAAATCTGAACCCAATGAACCCATTCTACGAAAATTATTTTACGGAACTATGCACTAAAAAATCCAATCTGTGGCCTTGGCATGCAGGAAGTTGTGGTTGAAGATAAGCGATAACAGGCTATTTAGGTAATGTATCTGTATAGACAGCATGAGCCCTCGAGAAGCAGCACATGCAACAGCACTGAACGACTCAGAGAGCATGCCACAGGAAGAGTCGATGCTCACGTGTTAGAGTTTGCAAAGCTGTAGATAATAATACAGTGGTTACACTCTTAACTACCAAGGACATTGTAGACGAAAAATATAAAGTACCAATTTCTCTGTTGAACACGTCGTTAATTTGAAATGCGCGATAAGCAATCACATCCCTGCTATTAATACTCCCCAAATCAATCTTATATCTAAGATCACCTCAATGTACTACAGCTGCGGTAATCCAACCATTACCACGCTGAGACACATCATTCTTGGTAACCGTAAAGTTCAGTACACATCCCACGAACACACATGGGCCCTGCAGGAGAACTTGGAAAGCTACATTGTTCGCAGTAACCACTGTGATATTATCTACAGGTTTGCAAAGTGTAAGGCGTGAGCATCGACTCCTGAAAAAAAAAAAGCGACATCCTCTGTGAGTCGTTCAGCTGCTTGACGACTGATACTGTCTTATATAGGTACATTACTTAAATATCCCATTGTCCCTTAGGTTCAGTCGCAACCTCCTGCAGGCCAAGGCTGGAGCCTTATCAGCCACAACTTCCTGCTTCGAAATCTGCCTGCCGCTCCTAGTAAAACTAGGGGGTGGTGGGCGAGCGGGTGCTGGTGGAATGCGTCTCACAGAGCGGCCAAGAGGTACCTCACACTGACAGCATTCCAGGGAGGAGGAGTCTACACTCACACCTTACACCTTGCAAAGCTGTAGACAATATGGATCACTCCTTCTATTTTGTGGAGGAGTTCCTTGAAAAATTAAGCAAGTTCCTGTGTTATATTGCTGATTGTGTTTACGTAAACTTATAGCATGACATGTTTCTAGGATTCATAAACGTTTTATTTTATCTGTTATCACTTTTCTGTTGTAATTTCATGTACTGACACATTCGATGACTTTGCAGATTTGCTCAGTTTGGACCTAACGAATTAGATGTGTAAAATAAAAACAGTTGCAGCGGTTCCTGCAAACAATATGGCTGCCCAAGTCGTTTTGCAACGCCCACCTGTATTCATGCTACTTTACAGTTACTAAGAATGACGTTGCTCAATATGTTGTGGAGATGTTAAAGATAGACTGTGTGTGGAGAGTTTTAATAGTAGAGATGTGATTGCTTACTGCACATTTAAGATTAATGAGGTGTTCAACACAGACACTGGTACTTCGTGTTTTACGTCGACTCTGTCTTTCGTGTAGTCATTGTCGCAGGACTTTGACACTGCAGGTGGTGGTGCTGCTGCTGGTGCTCGAAAAACACTTCGTCTTACCAGAATCGTAACAGAAATAGCTAAACATGATGAAACTAATACAACTGCAGACAATAGCAGAATGAGAATGTGACTGGAGGGGTAGGGTTTATATACATTCACTTCTTCACCATTAGCCAATACGAATGCGGTATTCTCAGGAGGGATGGAAGCCTCCCTCTGTGTGTTTTGACATGTAGGTTCGCGCTCAGTCAGGAAGAAGTCACTTGAGAGAGAGCGGAGTTCGTTTCCCAGGAATCAAACATCAAAGGACGACGACTTCTGCACCATAACCGCTGGACTGCCCACGTAGCTATGCTCAAGGCGCCCTCTTGGAGAGTGAATAACAAACTACTGCTCAGTATGCTTCCCCGCACAACTTAGCCACCTCCACTGTGTATGTGTCGTGGACGAGTACTCCGAAAGAAGAGACACAAAGTATTTGAACCAGCACGCACTGAACACCAAGAGCAACCAGAAGAAAAGAAGAACTCTACGAGGATGGTTTTACTACTTTGTGTTAGTGGTGTGTCCATTAAGATCAGCATGCTATTCAAGAAACATCAAATAAAATGCCTTCCTTCCGCCGGCGCGAGAGCAAATGAAGTTGGGTTTCGTTAAAGACGACCTAAGGATAAGGACACAAGTAATGTATAAAATCCCGAGCCACCGTGGGAAATTGTTGGTCACTCTTATCGAGAAAGGATAATAAATACTGCTGTAGAACATTTACAAAACTCAAGTTTGAATAATAAAAGGAGACAATTAGAAAGACACATTCCTTTTAAGAACGATTTAGGGTTAGGGCTGGAACTTATCATTGATGTTCAACTAGTACACTGAAGAAGCAAAAGACGGAAGTGAAGAACATTTCAGAAGAGTTATAAAATTTCAGGATGGAACAGATGTCAGTATTAAGTCTCGCACACGATATAGCCCTTTAGGACGGAAGGACACAAAACTGAGAAGACCTGTTGAAGGGAATTGACTGTACAGATTTGTTTAGAAAATAGTGTTTCTTAAGGCTGGGAAAAGCAAAGACGAATGCGATGAAGAGTATTAGAATGGAGAATGAAAATTTGTTTGAGATTAAAATTTAGAAGGATACCGCTATGGAAGAACTGGAAGAATTCTCATACCTATGTTGTAAGATTACACTGGATGGGCAAAGCAAAGAGGGTACCACAAGTAGACTGCCGCTGGTGAAGAAAGGTTTCTTCAGTAAAAGAGCTGTACCGTACCGTACCATATATTATTTACATATATGTCTCTCAGGTTCTATGGGACCAAGTGAGCCAGGGCTATTTAGCAATGAAAAGAGTTAATACTTAATTTGCAGAATGCTGATAACAAAGAGTATAAACAAAGGAACGGAAGAATTATCAAAAAAAAAAACAATGTGAGAGAGAATGTGGCTAAATAACACACTACAGACAAAAGTTCCCAAAAACTTCAAATAATTCCTGTAGAGAATAGAAATAGTGTGTCAGAAGGAAATCTGTACACTTTAATTTAAATACTGGGGTTTACAAGTCATTCTTTTCAGTTCTGCTCTAATCTATTGAAGCCTGCTTAATAACGCACGCACACACTTCTGTGCAGCGCTTAAGGTAGTGTTGTCCAAGTGTACATAGTCACTGAATGAATTCTGCTCTTTGTTCTGAATGTATAAATATTGAAAATAAATATTGTAAACAACAAATCTCATGATGGAATATACGTACAAGGATTAATATGGACAGGTTGAAGAACATCTAGCACACAGCAATCAATGGAAATGAAAAGCGGACAATTAGAAACGCTTAGAGCCGGAAAGTGAAGGCACTTAAAATGTGATGCTATCGAAGAATATTAGAAAGTGGAGACATAGAGTACGAAACGAAGAAATATTAAAGAGAACACATGAGGAAATAATTGTAATGGAGTCCTTTGCTAGAAGAAGGGACAGGCAGATGGGACATTCGCTGCGGCATCTAGTTGTAGTTCACATGGTGCAGGAGGAGCAGTACACGACAAAAGATGTGGGTGCAGTCCGAGAATGAGATATACTGTAAGGTCACCATGTCTTCGGAGACAGCTGATGTCACCCCCCATAGGATTAAAATTCTTTATATGTATATACGTATGTACATTTGCCCGTGAACTCAGTTCTCCTTTGATGTAGTTGTTTGTTTATAGAAATATCGTAAGAGAAAGACACTGTCCACAAGAATATTAGACGTCTCTGTTGATCACGTGAAAGAACCATGTTTTGTTGCAGTCAACCCCTTGTGTGCTACTCACGTGATCATAGAGTGCCACAACGGGAGAGACACACTGCAAAAGGGACGTCAAGTCTGTGTGTGTAAGGTGGTAGCTGTGAAGGTATCGACGATGGATGACTATTGAGTGCGTGAAAGGTATTGAGAAATGTAACTTTGGTGACAGAATATCGAGGGAGCAAAAAAGGCATGAGTATTGAAAGCACTGAAGTAGTGCCACTGGTCGCCAAGTGTCTATCATTAATTAAGGATATGCAGTTGGTACTAAGTTTGTATCCTAATAGTCGGAACGGAAAAAGCGAAGTGAACAAAGAATAATTTACATCTCAAAACGACTAGCTGTGGGTTCCATCCGTAATTAAGTCATTTTCCGATAAAACACCACCATGAAAGTGTCACGCACTCGACGAGGGCTCACCGCCATGTTTCAGCTTAAACAGAGCACATTACTGGCATGCTGTGGTAACCATATTTTCAAGTGCAAAACGCAGATCCGCACACATATGTTAACACAAGGTCTCTTGGAATCACTGCTCAAGAATGTATATTGCATGTCACAGAGTCTCTCAGTAACATTTCCTTTACAGCTAGTTAGTGTCAGGTTCCACAGATCACTTTTCAAGATAAATTGTAATGATGTAGAACGAGTCATTTTACATTCACATTGCAGGTAATTTGTAAATACGGCTACATACTGAAAAAAAAATGTAGAGATTTGAGTTAGTAATTCCTGCCCACTAACTTTTACACATTACAATAACAGAAAATCTTCTATAGAAAACGGGGAGTTGTCAAGGAGAAACATTTTCAGATTGTTTTCAAATTTTAATTTGCTGTTGTCAGACATTTTATATAACTGGGGAAGTGATCAAAAATTTTTGTTGCAGCATTGTCCACCCCTTTCTGTGCTAAGGACAGCCTTAACGAGGAGTAATGAATATCATTTTTCTTCAGGTATTGTAACTATGTTCATCATTGTTCCTTTTGAACTGTAGTGGATTGTTTATGACAAACTTCATAGGGAATCGATATACTGCGAAGCAGTAGACGGAATACCCAACAGCTTAATTAGATGTATACAATATGATCGTCGGTGAACATCACATACTATTCTTAAAGCACGTTTTTCAAAAATAAAGACTTTATTTCTTGGATTTAAGTTAACTCAGAAAATTATTCCGTACGACATTACTGAACAGAAATATGCAAAATAGGTCATCTTACTGAAAAGTCTCTTCCCATGATTTGAAATGACTCTAAGTGTAAATGTCGCTGAATAAGTTGTTTTAGGAGTTTCAAATTATTTTTATTTCAGTTTAAATTCTCACAAAATGGACACCTAAGAATGTTGAAGTTTCCTCCCATTTATTATTTCCTCACCAAATATTATACTTATCATTGGTGTAGTGCCTCCAGATGTACAGAACTGAATATGCGGTGTCTATTTTTTTTTTTTTTTTAAATTGCTGGTGAGACCATTCGCAGAAAACATGCGAATGATTTTTTTTAAGAACATTGTTTTCATTTCTTCTGATTCTGTGTGTCCGCATGTAGCCTGATTGATTGTTCACTTATTGTTGAATAAATACAAAGCACAAAAATTGGTATTTATATGGCACAGACATTAATAGTTAACCGAGCGAGGTGGCGCAGTGGTTAGCACACTGGACTCGCATTCGGGAGGATGACGGTTCAATCCCGTCTCCAGCCAGCCTGATTTAGGTTTTCCGTGATTTCCCTAAATCGTTTCAGGCAAATGCCGGGATGGTTCCTTTGAAAGGGCACGGCCGATTTCCTTCCCAATCCTTCCCTAACCCGAGCTTGCGCTCCGTCTCTAATGACCTCGTTGTCGACGGGACGTTAAACACTAACCACCCCCACCATTAATAGTTCTTACACTGGCCGCGCGGGGTAGCTGCGCTATCTAAGGCGCCTTGTCACAGTCCGTGCGGCTCCCCCTATTGGAGATTCGAGTCCTCCCTTGGGCATGGGTGTGTGTGTTGTCCATACCGTAAGTTAGTTTAAGTTAGATTAAGTAGTGTGTAGGCTTAGAGACCGATGACCTCAGTAGTTTGGTCCCATAAGACCTTACCACAAACTTCCAAAAAAATTTTCTTACGCTAAACAATAAACATGCAAATATGATTTAATTTGCTAGCTGTAAAAGAACTGAAGGAACAATTTCACATCGTAGAAATTCGGTCGTAGTACAGTGCAAAACAAGTTGATGCAGAGCGTGTTGGATGTAGCAGTTATGTATAACTGAAAAGATTAGCACAAGCTAAGAGATGGAGAACAGCATCAAACCAGTCGAAAGTCTGACGTTAAAAATGTAGTAAGCGGAAAGATACATTATTGTTTGATTACGCTGTTGGCGACTAGTCAGTGGGAGCAGTTACAAGCGTTAACTATCCGGAAAAGAAAGAAATGATAGTGCGCATGAAGTACCATCCTTCACCCACCGTAAGGTGCCTTGTGCTATTCGTGTAGGTATATAACTGATGAATAGCTGAGAGAGAAAAAAAGAACTGTTTGTCTGACCTATTTTGGCGAAAGACCTAAACGGCGGAGATCGACCGTCTGGTACAAGCTGTTTTATTTGACTTCACTTCGACGAGTTGCGCGTGGACGGTGAAGAAATTATGATGAAGCCAAAACATACATACTCCCGAGTCGATAAAATCCGCGACCCGGCCAGGAATCGAACCCGGAGCCCCGTGATCTAAAGTCTGCAGCGTTAATCAAAATACGACGAGACAAGACGTAATTGAAATGTAGGAGACACTGAGAAAGAAGAAAAAAAAGAGAAGTAGGTGGAAGGGGAAGTTAAAAGACTATATTATTCTGTCAGTTCTTTTGCAACATTTTGTACATTTTGAGAGCTTTTAAGACGACAAATTATAGTGGGACGTTTTCTTCCTTTTTTTTATAGTAGCGTGAAAAAAGGAGCATGAGAATTTCTGCTCCTTCCGCAATTGATTTGAAGTCGTTTATTATTTCATTAATCCTCGAGAAGGCACGAGATAATTGAGCTATTTAAGCCTGCATATTAACGATGTCACAGACAGAAAAAACTGATATCTGGGAACCGGTTTCTTTATAATCTGACAGTAGAACAGGGTCCCGTTGCAACGTTTCGTCCCGAGCCCGCCCATTTTACGCCATAAGTGAGAGTTGTGTACGCTCGACTCATGCATATATTATGAACAAAAATACCTAGCATTACTTTTATTACATATCGTTATCGTTACTATCTCGTTTGCGAACAACTTAATGTTCAGATTAGCTTCTATAGTTGCAAGTCTTTTATTTTTAAAATAAACGGAACTCTGCGATCAGGAAGTATGCGATTAGACCATGAGAACCAAGCGATCCTGACCGGCCGCGGTGTCGTTCTCTGTTAAAGGCTTCTATTGGATGCGATATGAGGCAGCACAGGTTGTAATGGTACTTGAATTACGTAACCATTACGGCACCTCATCTGAACTTCTCGATACCAGTAATATTCTACTGTGTTTCAGTGAAGTAGTTAACATATTTCTGAGACAACGTTCAGATTTGATTTCATTTGTGATACATCGATATGTTTATATTGCAATGATATTATTCTTATGTGTATTCTTTCTTTTGTCACTATGATCTTTGACGTACTTGTCACTCTGACTTTTGGGCGCGTAAGCGATAGTTAGTTAGTTGTTAACTTGTTAGAGAGTCGGACCTTAAAAAAGGTCAAGTCTTGGAAGTCATGTTGGAAAGACGCTTGACGTAGTCAGCTTATAAAATGTGAACTTTAACAGTGACTGTGAGGAAGATGTTTTCAAGTATGTTTTGTATTGTGAAGTGATGTTTTGTGTTTACGTGATATTGCGATTAAAAAGAAGTGTAACTTACATTCGGAGTGCTGATTATTTTTTTACGTCACCATTGTCCAGCAAAAGTGTAATCTTGAAGAATGTTTTGTGAAGCGCATCTATAAAACTTTTGAATATAGCAGGATAAAACCTAGGCCTCTTTGCATCCGAGCTTGAAATCATAACCACCTAGATTTTCAACGATTGAGCCATGATAATACGAGGCCAGCGTGGGAAACACAAAAAGATGAGTGCCTAGTTTTTTGATTATTACATGAAATAAGTTTATTAACTGTGCTCTAATGACACCTGCCACATAACTTAGTTGTTGCCCGAAAATGCAGTATTTATTATCGTGAGCAACACCACAATCGTTATTAAAATTTTAACCTTTGTTGTGATAGGGTTGTTAGAAGGTCAACACTCAATGCACCCAGCCATCGTCAGCTTTCAGAACTTTGGAACACCTTCTTCTCGTACACAGAGTTCCTCATCTGCGTTCATAGTGCACCACTTTTGGGTCCTACCACTACGAGAAAACCCGATAATACCGAGAACTGAACCCGGATCCTCCGCTTATCGCTCAGTTGCAACGGTGGAAATCAGTATCGTATTTAAAGGCAATATCTAAACTATGATTTTCTAATAAGGGTGGGAGATTTAAGGGTGGTAAACTGCGAATTTATCAGCGTAAATGTTTATCGTATTACGTATAATTCAGTTATGCATCCCAACATGCGTTTCTTCCCGCCATGTGTTTTTTTTTTTTTTTCAGTGACGCCTCTTACAAGGGTTGCACGAGTTTTAATAATTAGCTACGTGTGCAAAAACTTTGCTGTCTGCACTTTAAATACGGCAAAAGATATGCCGTGCAGCTATTACTCTCGCTATCGCAAAGTATTTAGAAAGACCGATACAGTTTGAGAACCAGCGGTTATCCAATTGGTATCCAGTTATTATCCTGACGTAGGATAAACTATTTGCAACGCTTTTCTTAACATAGGCTTCAGACTTCAAAATTCTGGAAATAGTATTTGATCCCTCTAGGAAGCTGATACATTAGAACGTGCGATGGAAATATGAACAACACCCGTAATAGCCACTTTAATTTGAGTGTACCTCATCCCAACGCGGATGAATGTCGAAGATCTCCAAATAATGCAATACACATTTTATCGCACATTTTTAAGATTTTTGAGAGGGAAATATTTGTATGTACTTGAAGCGACCCTAAAGTGATCAACTACATATTACAAAATCATTTTGCTCTCTTTTTCTTCACTCCTACTACAGAACACATGGATGGTAACTACATCTAGCTGCACTGTATATGTTAATGATGATGTAATTACGGTAACAGTGCCAATACCATGCTCTCTAATTACGGAAGGATAACTACTGCGTGCCCTAAGGGCAGTTCAGTAATTAATGCTCACCACAATTCCATCCGGAATAAAACCAAATACGAGCCGGAAACGCATCTTTACGATGTTTCTGTGAATACGAAAACATGTTCTGCAGAATGCTAACATCGTTGCGGAGAGGGAACTATTTCGTGAGAAAACTATGTAATATGAAGCACATATTATACACAGTGAATTGTCCCTCACGTTGAATTGTCACAGGTTTGATAATTGCTCGTACATTACCACGAATTGTTGCGGTTTCACGTGACCACTAGTTCCTAAGGGAACGCTTAGACGCAGGTCCTCAACCTTTAGCTATAGTGAGAAAAAATACTTACATTTCTATAGCCGTGGGTCCGTTGGTCTGGTGTATTTTGAAACTGTCATCAAAGCAAATTACCGAGATTTTCCAGGATATTTTAATTAATATTTTATTTTATAAATAATACATATTTATCAAATCTACAGTAGGAACTTACAATTTTGTATCCAATTGACACAATATTAGTCGTTATTTACATAGGCTGAAAAAGTACAAAAATGTAAATAAAATACAAAATAAACGAGTTTATCAAACCAATATTTGGTCTCCTAAATAATAAAAGTGTGCCGTGACTGTAAAAAATATAGCATATTTCTAAAAATAAACTAGCAATTCCCCAATTACAGGCACAAAATGCTCATACATATGGGCTGCTTACGCTCAGTGCATAAATGGACAGTCTTTGTTCTCTTCCCGGCCAAACAAAATGAGCATCGCTTCCTATTATACCTATCCAATTTTACGGTCTCCCCAGGCCTATGGTATTGTGAGTGCTGCTGCCATGCTCATTCGGAATTGCGCGGGCAGTCTCTAATAGTAGAATCTCAATTTCATGTATGGTTCACGTAAAGACTTAGCAAGGCATTTCAAGAACATCATACGTGTCACATTAGACGTTCTGTCATGACTCTGCTGGATGATGTAAACATTCAGTGCACTGATGTCCAACAATCTATACAGATTAGGCCTAGGCCAACGACGTGCTCCACTACTGCTTAAATACACTGAGCACATTCGGCCAAAGGCATCAACGACCGATGGCATCGACGACCGCTTTTGTGCCGTTATGATTTCGGGCTTGGTCGTGAACTTCTCCGCGGTGTTACCGTGATGCATCAAAGACACGGCTATGACACTCTTATCTTTTTTCCGTATATATCTGACAACAGATGCTTCTTTTGTGAACCCGATGAGTGAAGACGCAATTGGACGATCTATGTAAGAATTTCCTTTTTGTTTTTCTTCATCGTTCCTACAACCATAATGCATTTTCTTCGTATAGTCGCAACAAGATCCATTGAGGTGCACTAACAGTCAGTCGTAATGTTACGGTTTGTGTTCAAAATTGGCTGTCATAATAGTAGACAAACTTGTATTGATATCAAAACCATGATCGATGTATAAACCTTTCTCCATCGTTTCTTCTGTGACTGCGGGAGACCTCGTCAGAGGTGAAGTGCGGAAATCCCACCAGAACGCGAAGGAATACCGAATACGTGGGCAATGCAGAGGGCACAACATTCCAAACGTGACGTCGGCAACTTATTTTCAGACTGAAGGTAATCGATCTTCATTCTTACGTTGCAATTTTGAAATCTAAATCGTATCTTCCTCCTTTCTGATAAAATCATTACGGTGTTTATAAATCTCAATAGCTTCTATACAGGTTGAGTCACCTAACGTTACCACTGGATATATTTCGTAAACCACATCAAATACTGACGAACCGATTCCACAGACGGAACGTGAGGAGAGGGGCTAGTGTAATTGTTTAATACAAACCATACAAAAATGCACGGAAGTATGTTTTTTAACACAAACCTACGTTTTTTAAAATGGAACCACGTTAGTTTTGTTAGCACATCTGAACATATAAACAAATACGTAATCAGTGCCGTTTGTTGCATTGTAAAATGTTAATTACATCCGTAGATATTATAACCTAAAGTTGACGCTTGAAACCTCCGACGTTCAGTTGCGTGTTGTAACAAACACGGGACTCGGTCGGCGAGCAGCATCTGCAGGGACATGTTTACGATGACGACCGTGTTTACGAGTGTGGCTGTAGTGCACTGTTGTGCTTTGGTCTAGCTGTCGCAGTGTCCGCATGTAGCGCTTGCTGCTATTGTTATTCTGCATTCGTTCAAAATGGTTCAAATGGCTCTGAGCACTATAGGACTTAACATCTGTGGTCATCAGTCCCCTAGAACTTGGAACTACTTAAACCTAACTAACCTAAGGACATCACACACATCCATGCCCGAGGCAGGATTCGAACCTGCGACAGTAGCAGCCGCTCGGTTCCAGACTGCGCGCCCAGAACTGCTAGACCACCGCGGCCGGCATTCTGCATTCGTCTCCGCACGCAGACCAACTGTAGTACACCGTGTTACCAGACATCTGTGATAGTGTAGTGTTATAGGAACTGTGACCACGGTGTGTTCGAACTCTGAAAAGGCGGAGATGATACTCATCTATGGCGAGTGTCGACGAAATGCAGCTGAAGCCTGCAGGGTGTATGCAGAACGGTACCCGGACAGAGAGCATCCAAAGTGCCGCACATTGCAAAACATCTACCGCCAACTGTATGCAACAGATATGGTCGTAGCACGAAAACGGGTCCGTAACAGGCCCGTCACAGGAGAAGCAGGTGCAGTTGGTGTGTTAGCTGCTGTTGCCATGAACCCACACATGAGTACACGGGACATTGCGAGAGCCGGTGGACTGAGTCAAAGTAGTGTCATGCGCATACTGCATCGTCACGGCGTTCACCCGTTTCATGTGTCGCTACATCAGCAATTACATGGTGATGACTTTAATCATCGGGTGCAATTCTGTCAATGGGCATTAACAGAGAATGCGTTGCAGTTCTACCTGTTTACCGATGAAGCGGGTTTCACAAACCACGGGGCAGTGAATCTACGGAACATGCATTACTGGTCCGTGGACAATCCTCGCTGGCTCAGACCGGTAGAGCGACAGCGACCGTGGACTGTAAATGTATGGTGCGGAATCATTGGCGACCACCGCATTGGTCCTCACTTCATTGCAGGGGCCCAAACAGCTGCAACATACATCGCGTTTCTACAGAATGATCTACCAACGTTGCTCGAAAATGTCCCACTGGAAACGCGTCGACGTATGTTGTATCAGCTTAATGGTGCACCTGCACATTCCGCAATTAACACTAGGCTGACCCTTGACAGGATGTTCGACGGGCGTTTCATAGGACGTGGAGGACGCATAAATTGGCCAGCCCGTTCTCCTGATCTTACACTTCTGGACTTCTTTCTGTGGGGTACGTTAAAGGAGAATGTGTATCGTGATGTGCCTACAACCCCAGAGGATATGAAACAACGTATTGTGACAGCCTGTGGCAACATTACACCAGATGTACTGCGGCGTGTACGACATTCATTACGCCAGAGATTGCAATTGTGTGCAGCAAATGATGGCCACAACATTGAACATCTATTGGCCTGACATGTCGGGACACACTCTATTCCACTCCGTATTTGAAAACGGAAACCACGTGTGTACGTATACCTCACCCCTCATGGTAATGTACATGTGCGTCAGTGAAAAAGACCAATAAAAAGGTGTTAGCATGTGGACGTAATGTGCTGTTCCAGTCTCTTCTGTACCTAAGGTCCATCACGGTTCCGTTTGGATCCCTACGTAATTCGGTACTCTCCGATACACACGATCGAACAGCGGAGGAGTGATACTCAAGCGTCAACTTTAGGTTACAATATCTCCGGATGTAATTAACATTTTACAATGAAACAAACGGCACTGATTACATATTTGTTTATATATTCAGATGTGCTAACAAAACTAACGGGGTTCGATTTAAAAAAACGTAGGTTTGTGTTAAAAAACATACTTCCGTGCATTTTTGTATGGTTTGTATTAACCAATTACACTAGCCCCTCTCCTCACGTTCGGTCTGTGGAATCGGTTCGTCAGTATTTGATGTGGTTTACGAAATATATCCAGCGGTAATGTTAGGTGACTCATCCTGTATACATACGCCCACGATTATGTATTATTTTCGAAATAGCTCGTCTCATTCAATTTTATTTCGTGATCACCATACTGGTAAAACTCTTCCACTGTGGCCGATTCGTCCTATGTCCCAGGCGGCAACTCCTCTTGTGTTCAACCAGAATGATTTTAAGACTTCTTTTCGTGGTAGTAATATAAACCACTCCACAACCACAAGGAATTTTACATACACCCGGTGTAGCCAAAGAATATCGTATATATTTTGCCTATCTTAAACATTGTCTTATCTGCCCCACCACGACCTGTTTTCAATACAGTAATGATTTTTATGAACAGATTGACGGGGTGACTGTGGGGCGACCTCTTACTCGGGCTGTATCCAATTTATTTATGGACAACTTTGAAACAACGGGAGTTGCAGGTTGCCAGTAAATAACCAGCCATGTGGTAAATGATATAAAATCTGGATCTCAACATTGCAGTGTGAGAACGACGATCGATTTCTTTCAATTGAGAGTGTTGGCATTACCACAGATAATCTCGTAGCCGATGTCTTGTGATGGACTGAGGTGCCCTCTACAATGCCCACATATTCGGTGCTCTTCGAGTTCTGGTTGCTGTTCGCCACTTTACCTCTGACGATGTGTCCCGCAGTCGGAGAGGGAAACGTTAAGGGAAATTTTTATACATCGACCACGCCTTCAAGCCCGGTAGTTTTAAGTGATGTCAGTACCAGCTTACGTGAAAGCTTACGTTCTATGATTGTACTGATATCCGTAGTTTCTTCTCTTCATCTGTCAGAGTGAGAACTGAAAGAAAAAGGATGCACTTTCGCGCTTGGCGATAACCACTTTGCTAACAGTGGTTACTACATGTAAGTGGCACAATGAGTCCGATGGATCCGCCGTTCGGTTTTGTCACTTATCAGATTTGTCCGGAACACTTCATTCGACTTCCCTGTTTTCTCATTTCTGCACACGCCAGGGAACTAGCAGTTGTAGTATGAAAACTGCGTGGTGAAGTTAAACGTTCCATTTTGTAATAGTAGCACCGAATCCTGATTACGTTACCATTTCCCTTCATAAATATCCGCCCACCGCAAAGACCAATTTTGTCATTTAGATTTTTATTCATAATTTTTTGCAACTGTTTTTGAAAAATGCCGATGAGTAGAAATAGCACAGTATTTGCGGTAAGAAGTTTTTTAACGCATCTGATATGCAATATCTTAATATCGGATGCCTTGTTATTCCATTCGTACGTCCACCCCCATGTGCAAGCGGACTTCTTCTTTGTGCCACCTATACTTGCTTCACACGGTCAAAGAGGAATACTGGACTTGAAGAAAGCTCAAAAATAGCAGGACTCCTTCACATACTAAAAGTAAAATTATGTTCTACTACAATTTCAAAAGAACTATTTCAAATGTTTACCGAAAATTCTGAAAATAGTATAATATAAAATTGAAATATCGCCACTCTATATTGCCATTTCGATATCGATATTTAGGGTAAAGAAATATCGCCGATACATATCTATATTTTTGGTATGCAAAAATAGAAGTGTAACGGATGCTTTACGTAAGACTGAATCAGAAGAAAATACGCACGGACGCAATCATAAATGACGGAAACATTGACGACATTGGAACAACGTCAATTTTGCCCTCATAATACGTAGGAAGTCCGAGACACATGCACGAAGCCACTCAAGGTACCAAGACCTACATAAAAAAAATACGGACGATCTTACCTCTTCATAATATTCACATGCAGCTCGTCGTGGACAGAAATCAATGGACAACTAAGATACGGGCAGACCTCTATGCTGGTTGGTTGGTTTGTTGATTCGAGGAAGGGGACCAAACAGCAAGCTCCTATCGCATTAGGGAAGGATGGGGAAGGAAATCGGCCGTGAACTTTCAAAGGAACCATCAGGGCATTTGTCTAAGGCGATTTAGGGAATCGAATAAAAACCTAAACCAGGATGGTCGGACGCGGGTTTGAACCGACGTCGTCCCGAAAGCGAGTCCAGTGTGCTAACCACTGCGCAACCTCGTTTCGTAAGCCCCCATGCATCGACTCAATATAATATTCGGAGTTTTTCGTCAACAACAAATGAGATTTATTGAAGTCGTCACGAAATATCACATATTTGTAACAGTTAGATGCTGGATGTAGACAGACAAATAGCAAAAATGAGAACTGCCTCAGTCACACAATCTCATATGGTTACACGACGGAATTCATCCCACGAAATCGACGAAATCATCCGGAACTGTACGACATAGTAGTGAAAAGTACGATTCACGGACCATGCGGGCTACTAAACCCCAATTCGGAACCTATGAGTGATGGAAAATGTATAAAAAAATACCCAAAACTATACGTTGACGACACACAAACCGCAGCTGACGGACATCGCAAATACAGAAGACGATCACCCCAAAAAGGTAGCTTCATAGCAAAAATACGAATAGGAGTCAGCAATGAACGGGCAGTAGATAATCAGTGGGTAGTGGCATATAACACAGTTCTTTCCAAAATGTTACAAGCACACAAACGTAGAATACTGCAGGTCAGTGAAATCCATCAAATATGTCTGTAAGTATGTGAACAAAGGCAGTGAAATGGCAATATTTCAATAGCCAACGACAGCGAACAACAAAACAGAAACGCCGATATCCTCATGTACAAATGGAAAGGTACATCGACAGTAACGAAGCAGCGTGTGGATTTTCGATTTTCGCTTACACAAACACGAAACAACTTGCAACGTCTAGCAGTACATCTGTAGAATTGACAGAGAGTTTACTTCGCGTTAGTCACGGCCAGAAAAATTGCAAGTGAACCACACCAGAACCCAACATTAACAGGTTTTTACCAGTTGTGTCAAACGGATCCATTCCCGAAAACATTACTCTATGTCGACATACCTACTTATTATAAATGGAACACAACAAGAAAAATCTTTCAACAACGAAAATAAGGAAGTCCAGTAGAAAATCATCCAGTGATAATGAAAACTGGCGCACTAAGCCGAGTATACACCGTACGTCTACACAACGCCGAATGTTTCTATCTCCGGATGCTGCTACACGAAATACAGGGACGTACAAGTTCCACAGATCTCAAGACCGTTGACGGTTACCTATAACAGACGTACAGGAAGCACGCCAATGCTTAGGACTACTGGAAAACGACAACCACTGGGAATTAACACTACAGCCTCAGCTGATTAAGAGACTTATTTTCCATAATTCTAACAACATGTAACACATCGAATCCAAAACAGGTATGAGACTCCTTCGAAGAGTCGGCGGAAGGTGCACGTGCCCGTCGACCTGGGACCGGACCGCAGCGACGCACGGATGCACGCCAAGACCGTAGGATCCTACGCAGTGCCGTAGGGGACCGCACCGCCACTTCCCAGCAAATTAGGGACACTGTTGCTCCTGGGGTATCGGCGAGGACCATTCGCAACCGTCTCGATGAAGCTGGGCTACGGTCCCGCACACCGTTAGGCCGTCTTACGCTCACGCCCTAACATCGTGCAGCCCGCCTCCAGTGGTGTCGCGACAGGCGTGAATGGAGGAACGAATGGAGACGTGTCGTCTTCAGCGATGAGAGTCGCTTCTGCCTTGGTGCCAATGATGGTCGTATGCGTGTTTGGCGCCGTGCAGGTGAGCGCCACAATCCGGACTGCATACGACCGAGGCACACAGGGCCAACACCCGGCATCATGGTGTGGGGAGCGATCACCTACACTGACCGTACAGCACTGGTGATCGTCGAGGGGGCACTGAATAGTGCACGGTACATCCAAACCGTCATCGAACCCATCGTTCTACCATTCCTAGACCGGCAAGGGAACTTGCTGCTCCAACAGGACAATGCACGTCCGCATGTATCCCGTGCCACCCAACGTGCTCTAGAAGGTGTAAGTCAACTACCCTGTCCAGCAAGATCTCCGTATCTGTCCCCCATTGAGCATGTTTGGGACTGGATGAAGCGTCGTCTCACGCGGTCTGCACGTCCAGCACGAACGCTGGTCCAACTGAGGCGCCAGGTGGAAATGGCATGGCAAGCCGTTCCACAGGACTACATCCAGCATCTCTACGATCGTCTCCATGGGAGAATAGCAGCCTGCATTGCTGCGAACGGTGGATATACACTGTACTAGTGCCGACATTGTGCATGCTCTGTTGCCTGTGTCTATGTGCCTGTGGTTCTGTCAGTGTGATCATGTGATGTACCTGACCACAGGAATGTGTCAATAAAGTTTCCCCTTCCTGGGACAATGAATTCACGGTGTTCTTATTTCATTTTCCAGGAGTGTATATGTAACTCGGGACAAGATCTGGTGAGCATCATAGGTGTTCGAGACGTTCAAATTTCATATCCTATATTGCAACGGTGGAACGGACAGTATAGGGACAAGCATTGTAGGGTTGTAACAAACACCTAAAATCAAAAGTCCTCGTCGTTTACTCTTGATTGTAGAGGGAAGGTGATTACGTAGCAGATTTGAGTATGAATCACTGGCCACTATTAATCCTCTTTGCATACAATGACGCAGAATTTTAAAACATGCATATGATAACAAATGTGCATGATTCTCGAAAAATCTGAAATCAGCAGCTTCCATAAACGAAAAGAAAATTTTCCTTTCACATTCTGTGTACACATGCTGTTTTTGCTATAGAATTTGGTTATTCGTTATCAGACAAAAATTGTTGTGCACAACTGTGTGGTTGCTGCATTTAGTTAGAACTTGAAATTTCTGGGATGCTATATTCGCCAGAATCTCTGTACTGTTGTTGAAATCTTGTTTGTGGCATATGAACTTTTTCTAAAAGCGATGTACTTGTACTGGTACTTCAGGTTTCTTAAATTCATTTATAATTTACGTAAGGCAAGTTTCAAACTTTGTGTGCCATTATTCTTCTGATCTATGCTGCATAGAATAATAAATGATGTTTAAGTCTGAAGCACCGTCCAAGTTCTTAGCTCTGGTTTCCCGTGGATTTCATCTGTATTACGGGGTAAACACGAGGAACATGATCCTCAGCACGTATAATAATCCAGACTTTAATAATATGTTAAGATGTTTAATTACCTAGCATAAACTTGATCATATCTGTAACTAATTAATTAGGTGAATACCATGTCACCGGAAGACTCAAATAATAACGTCCGTTTCTCACAACGATATTCTAATGACAACGAGTACAGTTCAATCAAATACTTCTTTCATCAAGAACGCTATGTGATCAATTACAATACCTTAGTGACTAATATTTGCTGAACTCTTCCAAAGTTTTGGTAACGGTTCAAATGAATAACGTGTGGTCGAATGGTGGAAGTCAGGTTATACTAATGAAAACTGCCTTTATCTTGTGAAGTAGATGCACAACATATCTTTTGATAAATTCGTGAGGCTGAACCTTTGCACTTGATGGAATAGTCATGAAGGAACATGATAATATCAATGTCAAGTAATATTCCTGTTTGCGGACTGCCACATAGAAATTACTAATACTGTTTGAGTTAAACCAAATTGATCATGTTCTTGTAGATCGGAGATGGCACACTAGTATAGAAAATGTTAGGACTCCTCAGGGGAGCAGACTGCGATTCTGATTATTTTCTTGTATTGGCCAAAGCTCACCAACGGCTATCTACAGC
Source organism: Schistocerca serialis cubense (assembly GCF_023864345.2). Classification (NCBI taxonomy): domain Eukaryota; kingdom Metazoa; phylum Arthropoda; class Insecta; order Orthoptera; family Acrididae; genus Schistocerca; species Schistocerca serialis. The sequence continues at coordinate 500,953,662 of NC_064642.1, read as the reverse complement.
AACATCAAGGTGTCACAATGCAGAACTCGTTAGGTTCGGCACTGACAAGCTAAAGGATGAAAACTTTAGAAGAAGGTACATGATAGAAATTTCAAATAGGTTTGATGCTCTCAGGACACACGAAGATCAAGACGAGGATGTAAATAAACAATAGGTACAATTAAGAAGAACAGGAGGAAACCATGGTTTGATGAGGAATGCAAGAAATTGGCAGAGAAAATGAGAAAAGTTCGATTAGATTGGGATAGAATGGGAGACAGAAAACGAGAGGAGTTCTTGAACTTGAGAAGGGAAGTTGGTCATAGGCTACGGGCGAAGAAGAGGGATTATTTGAACAATCAGATTACAAAAATGGAAACAAACAGTAAAACAAAAAACATTAGGGAACTTTCCCTAGACATAAATGGGTATAGGAAGTGCTTCAAGGCTAGGACAAATGCACTTCGAGGGGATGCTGGGGGAATACTGACAGACGCCAGTGCTATATTAAGTAAATGGGGGGCGCATTTTGAGCATCTATTAAATGTACACCAGGCAGCAGGAAATGAGCAGGCGACGAAATACATACAGCAGAACCCCAGATACCAACGTCAAAGGAAGTAAGAGGTGCAATCAACAAATCGAAAAACCATAGAGCACCAGTATCAGATTGCATAACTGCAGAATTTGTTAAAAATGGGGGACAGAAATTGGTGGAAGTAGTTCACAAAGTGATAACTAAAGTATGGAACTCAGAGATGATACCTGAAGAGTGGCAGGAGTTGATTCTGATCCCAATTCTCAAGAAAAGTGATAAAATGGATTGTAGTAATTATAGAGGGATATCGCTATTACCAGTATGTTCCATAATTTTCTCGAATATTCTGCTAAGCAGGCTTACACCATACGAAGATGAAATTGTGGGGGATTACCAAACCGGCTTTCGGAGGAACAGATGAACTATAGTCCAAATATTCACCCTGAGTCAAATTTTGGAAAAGAAATGAGAATACAATAAACCAGTTCATAATCTTTTCATAGATTTTACAAAAGCGTATGATTCAGTATTGAAGTCAAAATTGTACAGAATTCTTTTGGAACTTGGAATACCAAAGAAGTATGTTAGATTTATAGGAGCGAGTTTGAAAAACACAAAAGGTAGAGTACGCGTGGGGAAATTGGAGTCAGAAGAATTTGTAATAAAGAACGGACTTAAGCATGGAGAACGGACTTAAGCATGGAGATGCCCGGTCTCCGCTACTTTTTAATTTAGTCCTAGAATATATTGACGAATGGCAGCAGATAATTCAGAGGGTGTGGAGTTAAATGGAAATATTAAGATATTAGGGTATGCAGATGATCTAAACATCATTAGCGATAGGAAAGAATCTGTAACAGCAAATGCGAATGCGTTAATCAAGGCTAGTGAAGATGTAGGTCTAAGGATAAGTGAAGACAAAACTAAATACCTGGTTACTACTAGAATGCCAACAGCAGTATATCAGGAAATGTTAAGAATTGGAGACATGCAGTTTGAAAAAGTGAACGCATTTAAGTATCTAGGCGTGGACATCACTTCGAGAAATGAGATTGAATCCGAACTGAAGAAGAGATTACGGGCGGGAAATGCGTGCTACTTCTCACTGAATAGATTACTTTCATCACGGATATTGTCTAGGAATTTAAAGATTAGAATATACAAAACTATTATTCTACCAGTTATGCTGTATGGGTGTGAGACTTTCACTATGCAAAATGAAAAGCCGTTTCGAGTATTTGAAAACAAAATTTTGAGGAAAATTTTAGGAGCAAAAAGGGATGACATTAGCGGAGAGTGGCGAAAACTGCATAACGAAGAGGTTCACGAACTCTATTCAAGCCCTGACATAATCAATATTATTAAATCACGTAGGCTGCGATGGGCGGGTCACGTAGCTCGAATGGATGAGGGCAGGGCAGTGCGCAGGGTACCTAGAAGGAAAACGTCCTGTGGGGGGACCGAGGCGTAGATGGGAGGATGGCTGATTTGAGGAGCCTAGGTATTGAAGGTGAATGGAAGGAAATAGCCCAAGACAGGACAGATGGCGAAAATACGTTGCTGTGGTAATGGACTCTCGAGTCCGGTATAACCAGTGAGTAAGTAAGTACATAAGTATTTCAGATATTATGTTTGCGAGTTTATCATAACTGCATTGAATGAACAGTAAAAGCTATTTGTTTTGGTTCCATTTATGGAAAAGCGAAGTCTGGATAAAACTGATATCTGTAACACAATATTTGTTCTCTGACAGTTATAATCGTTCTGCCTTCTTGTTCTGGCATCAGCAAATACGGATGTAACTGTACTTGGTGTGTCAATGTTGTCAAAATAACTGGACCAGTATATTTCAAACTTGCTTTCAATTTGTAAAACGACAAGCCTTAATTGCAGAAGTAATAAACCTTTACTGTCTAATTGGGGCCATAGTAAATCAGAAATGAGTATGTCAGTGCTCTTGTTTTATGCAATAAACTTCTGGAGATTTAAATTGAGGTGGAAGTGACTTGTGGGGTGACGCAGTGATCGAGCACCATTAGCGGTCTATTATTAGCTAATATGCAGTGACGCAAAAAAAGCATAACACCTAGAAGGAGTTGCACGACATAAACGAAAGTTGGGAGGCGTTTTTCTACGTCTGAACGATGATGTCTCACTAAATTATACGTCAGTCGCTTAAGAGTAGCGCTAGTAGCCCCACTATGAGGATGGAAATCACGTTTGCTTTAATTACACGCTTTACGGTCGAGAGCTTTAGTTACCTTTAGATTGGACGTGGTGGATTGATGTTAGTCTACAATGCCTTTAACGGGACAAAGACGCCTTTATCAACACCTCACAGAGTTTGAACGAGGTCATGTAACAGAGCTACAAGAAGGCGGGTAATCTTTCTGCGATACTGCAGAAACACTTGGCAGGAATGTAGCCACTGTATTTGATTGTTGGCAGCGGTGGTAACGAGAAAGTAAGATCGCAAGGAGATCGGTCTCATGATGACCACGTGACACTAACGAGAGGGAAGACCATCGTGTTTGGCGTATATCTCTGACGGATCGTACAGCATCTCCAGAAGCAATCTGAGCAATAGTTGACACCGCAGTGACACAGTGAACTGCTACAAATTGGTTATTTCAAGGACTGCTCCGAGCCAGACGCCAAACCACTGCTACGAGGGTTATTCGGAAAGTAAGGAGCGATCGGTCGTTAAGTGGAAACCACAGTGAAAATCCGATGAAGTTTTGCACAGATATGTTGAGCAGTGTCTCTATTATGCCCGTCGATCTTGTTACGTCGTTCTTTTTAGTTCTGAACACATAAAGATACTTGCAACAATTGTGTCTCCCGCCGAGTACGAGGGCCTGGTGAGAAATTTCGCTATGCAGCCAACGTTACATAACTGTCGTGCGTTTTCTTCTTCAAGACAATTCTCAGTCGCATTCTGCAGGAACAATGAAAATGCTCCTGCATAGTTTTCAATTTTCCTATTGAAAACCACAATACAGCCCGTAATTGTCTCCCTCTGAGTTTCATCTGCTCACATGGACCACTGTCTATGACGGCAACTTTTTCACACAGGCAACGAGCTGTAGGCCAGCGTAGAGAATTGGCGGAAATCACTGGCGGCTGTCTTCTGTAACGAGGGTATTGGAAAGTTGGTACAACGCTACGACAAACGTCTAAGTCGGATAGGCGACTATGGAGGTAAGTAGCTGGAAGTTGAAGCTAACTGTTGCAAAAAAACAGTTTAGATTTTCACTGTGGTTTCCATTTCGCGACCTATCGTTCCTTACTTTCCAAATAGCCCTCGTATCTGCGACTTCAATAGAGTCAAGCGAGAGCTCATTGGAGGGCAGAGTGGAGGTCTGTAGCTTTTTCTGATGAAAGCTGGTTCTGCCTCGCGGCCAGTGATGGCAGAGTGTTAGAAGGAGTCCAGTTGTGGTTCTGCAAACCATCTGTTTGCGTGCTAGGCGTACTGGACCTACACCTGGATTTATGGTCTGGGGTGTGATTTCGTATGTCAGCAGTAGCACCCTCGTGGTTATCCCTCGCACCCTGACTGGAAATGTGTACATCAGTCTGGTGATTCGACCTGCTGTGCTGCCATTCACGAAAAGCATAACAATGGTCACCTTCCAACAAGATAACGCACGCCATTATACCGATGTTTTAACCCAACCTGCTCTACAGGGTGTCGACATATTGCCTTGGCCTGCTCTATCAACAAATCTGTCGCCAGTCGAGCACATACGTGGCATCATCAGACGACACTTCAATGTCATCAAACTATATTAATCGACCCTGTATTGACCGACCAAGTGCTTCAGGCATGGAACTCCAGCCCACAACTGGCATCCAGCACCTGTACAACACAGTGCATGTGCGTTTTCATACTTTCATTCAACATTCTGGCAGTTGCACCAATCATCAATGTACCAGCATTTCACATTTTCAATGACTTATCTTGCGCTTATATTAACATGTGCTCTTGCAATGTTAATCACTTAAATGTGTTGCCCAGACGACTGTATTCATGAAATTTCATTACTCTACATTAATTATTTTTTTGTGTTGCGATTTTTTCGTCAGTTTATTACTAAAAAATCGAACCTACATCTTGATTCAAAGTCCGATTAATTTTTTCAAAGTAATTTCTTTTGTGTGAACATTAACTACATACGCTGTCATTGATACTAGGCGCCGTTAACCAACAACGCCCTGTTGGTCTGAAGCTCATTTTTATCCATTCTATTTAAATCAGTGATCATGATTGCATTTAAAGTAAAAATAAGCAGGATTTACAATTTAAATAAAAAATGTGAAAATTGCACTGCCTCTTTTCCTCACCTTTGGAGTAGGTCCTTTTGTGTGAGACATCAAACACCGCTTATAGTGTGGAAAATTAGTCAGTTTGTACAAAAGAAACTGCTTCAGGGCCTTGGTCTGTGAGTGCTGGTTACCTATCGGCTTGCAGTCTGCGCCTATATCCACTTCGTTGCCGGCCGTTGTGGCCGAGCGGTTCTAGGCGCTACAGTCTGGGCCGCGCGACCGCTACGGTCGCACGTTCGAATCCTCCCTCGGGGATAGATGTGGGTGACTTCCGTAGGTTGGTTAGGCTGAAGTAGTTCTAAGTTCTAGGGGACTGATGACCTCAGATGTTAAGTCCCATAGTGCTCAGAGCCACGCTTTAAAAAAGTCTGCCATTCGTTGTTTGTCTCGGTACTCAATGGTTCCGCTCAGTGAAGGACAGACCACAATTTTTTTAAAAGAAGACAGTTTAGTTTTTAAGAATTATTATTATTGTTAAACGTATGTCAATTACACATTACTTAAGACATAGAAATAAAAGGTTACAAAATTTACAGACATTTTATTGATATAATTGATCATATCTGCTGAGTATCGAAGAAATACGACGAGTTTCGAGGGCATGAAGATTGACTGCCTGTCTTGGAAAGACAGTGGTGTATTCTGCAGTGGTAATCTTCACTTATCTGCATAGTAGGTCGCCGCATCTCCCTTGGTTGGTCCGAATCCTGTTGAGTGTACTCCATGTTCTATGGCGTACATCAAGTTCCCACGGTTTGTTATTGAATTGGGGAAAGTTTTCGAGCTGTAATGCAATCCTGGTTCAAATGGTTCAAATGGCTCTGAGCGCTATGCGACTTAACTGCTATGGTCATCAGTCGCTAGAACTTAGAACTAATTAAACCTAACCAACCTAAGGACATCACACACATCCATGCCCGAGGCAGGATTCGAACCTGCGACCGTAGCGGTCGCTCGGCTCCAGACTGTAGCGCCCAGAACCGCACGGCCACTCCGGCCGGCGTAGTGCAATCCTGAGTCAAACTTCGCGGAGACTGCAGTTGTTGCGCAGCAGGTAATTACGTGTTCTGTGTGGGGATGTCTGGAGCAGAACCTGTTGGTTCAAATGGTTCAAATGGCTCTGAGCACTATGGGACTTAACATCTGAGGTCATCAGTCTCCTAGAACTTAGAACTACTTAAAACTAACTAACCTAAGGACATCACACACATCCATGCCCGAGGCAGGATTCGAACCTGCGACCGTAGCGGTCGCGCGGTTCCAGACCGAAGCGCCTATAACCGTTCGGCCACACCGGCTGACCAATGTCTTGAAGGGTTATATCTCGTTGACATTTGATTGTAACACATGATACCACGAACGATGCGTTATTGTTAAATTGTGAATGCGCCGGTTCTTGGAAACGGCATACTTTCGTGGCAAGTAAGCTATAACACGAAATGCACCGAATACGAAAAGGCTTTCACACTGGTAAGGTGTTCCCCGTCATTTTATTATTACAGATCATACCAAAACCGAAGCATTTTCGAGAGAACCTCAATGCTCCGGTGCTTTTCAAAAGCGCATACTTTCAACACGTAATACAAAAACCACCAAACACAAGCTTCATCTGCGAACGACGTAATCGAATATGTGGTAGCCTAAGTTCTGTTTGCTACTTGGAACTTGATGTTGCATCTCATGGGCCAAGTTCCTATCTACGAAGCAAACCCGTGTCGTATCTGATTCTGCGTTTCACGCTTGAACGCTCCGCAACGTGAAATTCCACATTACGACGCCACGAAACGTCCACGTTCACTTTCACGTTCGGTGTGAGAACGACATAAAGCGTTCTCTCACGGAATGTGGAAACGTATGTGGACGCGGATCTATCGACGCCGCAGCGTGGAATTCCGCGTTCCACTACATTCTGGAGCGTGAGATATAGAATCGGGCATGGCAGATTTTTGCCTTTTGGAGACGAATGTCGCCAATGAGGTGCGACATCCTATTATGTTACATAGGTGCTGCCGTATTGTATGACGTTACAGACCGTATTTGGTGGATTCCCCAATCAAAAAGTATGTGGTACGAATATAAGCTGCTTCGAAGCTTTAGCAAATTGAGGATCTCCCGGAAACGCGTCATTTTAGCTACGATTTGTTACAGTAAAATGACAGGAAACTACATATCGGTAGGTAAAGAGTTCCTGTAGTTGATGTTTTTAATGTTATAACTTGTGTGCTACGAAAGTATATGGTTTCAATGCTACGACACGATGATGATCTATCAAAAGCTCGTGTTTCTGATATAGTTTGCATATTAAATATCAAATAATGAGTTTTACATAGAGGTTTTGGATAGTATATATCATACACGGAGACACAACAACTACGTTGTACTTGTAACGCAATTGATAGCATCGCAAGCAGTGGACTTTGAAGACAGAGGTAGCAGGTTTGCATCGTCCGCCTCACACAAAAGATTGTGTTTTTTTATTCATTAATAGAAGAATTATCTCAAAGTCAATGTTATTTATTATAAATGATGTATTTGCTGCAATTTTTGTTGCAAGGGCCAATGACTGCAATGTTTCGCCAGTGACCGTAAGTCTTAACGCGACCGCCAGTCTACGTCTGAAATTAAACGCAAATAACACACTGGAAGTTTTTGCTGTTACGAAACTTCTGTAAAATACACTACTGACCATTAAAATTGCTACACCACGAAGAAATGCAGATGATAAACGGCTGTTCATTGGACAAATATATTATACTAGAACTGACATGTGATTACATTTTCACGCAATTTGGGTACATAGATCCTGAGAAATCAGTACCTAGAACAACCACCTCTGGCCGCAATAACGGCCTTGATACGCCTGGGCATTGAGTCAAACAGAGCTTGGACGGCGTGTACAGGTACAGCTGCCCATGCAGCTTCAACACGATACCACAGTTCATCAAGAGTAGTGACTGGCGTATTGTGACGAGCCAGTTGCTCAGCCACCATTGACGAGACGTTTTCAATTGGTGAGAGACTGGAGAATGTGCTGGCCACGGCAGCAGTCGAACATTTTCTGTATCCAGGATGGCCCGTACAGGACTCCAACATGCTGCCGTGCATTATGCTGCTGAAATGTAGGGTTTCGCAGGGATCGAATGAAAGGTAGAGCCACGGGTCGTAACACATCTGAAATGTAACGTCCACTGTTCAAAGTGCCGTCAATGCGAGCAAAGAGGTGATCGAGACGTGTAACCAATGGCACCCCATAACATCACGCTGGGTGATACGCCAGTATGGCGATGACGAATACACGCTTCCAATGTGCGTTCACCACGATGTTGCGAAACACGGATGCGACCATCATGATGCTGTAAACAGAACCTGGATTCGTCCGAAAAACTGACGTTCTGCCATTCGTGCACCCAGGTTCGTCGTTGAGTACACCATCGCAGGCACTCCTGTCTGTGTTGCAGCGTCAAGGGTAACCGCAGCCATGGTCTCCGAGCTTATAGTGTATGCTGCTGCAAACGTCGTCGAACTGTTCGTGCAGGTGGATTTTGTCTTGCAAACGTCCCCATCTGTTGACTCAGGGATCGAAACGTGGCTGCACGATCCGTTACAGCCATGCGGATAACATGCCCGTCATCTCGACTGGTAGTGATACGAGGCCGTTGCGATCCATCACGGCGTGTCGTATTACCCTCCTGACCCCAGAGATTCCATATTCTGCTAACAGTCATTTGATCTCGACCTACGCGATACGGTAAACCGTAATCGCGATAGGCTACAATCCGACCTTTATCATAGTCGGAAACGTGATGGTACGCATTTCTCCTCCTTACACGAGGCATCACAGCAACGTTTCACCAGGCAACGCCGGTCAACTGCTGTTTGTGTATGAGAAATCGGTTGGAAACTTCCATCATGTCAGCACGTTGTACGTGTCGCCACCGGCACCATCCTTCTGTGAGTGTTTTGAAAAGCTAATCATTTGCATATCACAGCATCTTCTTCCTGTCGGTTAAATTTCTGGCCTGTAGCACGTCTTCTTCGTGGCGTAGCCATTTTAATGGCCAGTAGTGTATATGTATTTATATCTGGTTTTATGGACTGGTTCATGTTTGTGTCTTGCTGGTAAATATATTTTTCAAAGATTGTGAGCAGCTTCGAAAAGAACCTCCTCGTCAATTCAAATGAAGTAACGATACGGATCTCGATCTTGAAATCTATATGATGATGTACGTTATTTCAGAGTGTTGGTAGTCAGTGCAACATCGAGTATAGGATATTAAGAATGTGGAAACTAATATTAGACCCTACACCTTAACTAAATTCAATTAACAACCGAAATTAAGGTGAAAATGCAAGTGAGTTACCGAGAAAGTTCAACTAGTATATATCAATCGTTGTACAGCATTAAGTACTGTCCTCTACCAGCAATTTACTGTTCAAGACTGCGACGAGTCCAGAAATTTCTTCGCGATCTTCTCCGCCTTTCTTCGACAACCGCTAACTGAGTTAACGCACCTGTTATAAGCGTGTCCATTTTCGTATAGGGACTGTGTGGTTTGCGGGTCGAATAAAGCCGACAACGGCCGCTGGAGAGCTCTAATAACATTAAGCAGCGCGTCACATGGTCCGACGGCACTGCCCCGCGTGAAGTCCCCGTGCACGTCAACGTTAGTTGGCTCTTCCCGTGTGAGGTTGGCAGTGCCGCCCCATTGCTAGTAGCGACGCAGTTGCCGAGTACCGGTGTCCAGCGCGGCAAGCAGACAGTCGGCGCGGCGTGGGAACGGCCCCGCTCACTCGCAGCTCTGCGCGGCGCGCGCCGGCAGGTGGCCGCTGGCTGCCGGGGCTGGCCTGGGCTGCATGCCCGCCGGCAGCGCCTCCTCCCCCTCCTGCCCCTCCTCCCCCTCTACTGCTTCTGATGCTGCCGCTGCAGCCACGCGCAGGCCGTTGCTCCCACCGCGCCGCCCACTCCGCCAGCGCGATACCGCTCTTCGCTCGTACCGGTCTTCTCTGACTACTCAGAGCCGAGACTGCTCGCGCGCTACGAATGCCAATTTGCTGACGCTTCGTACTGTTGTCTAGGATCTTTTTTTTTTTTTTTTAAAAAAAAGTGCTACTTCTTCATATGGGATGGCGGCTGTTTACGGCAGCGCCGTACTTTTCGGCGCGCGTTAAGAAATTTCACTCTGTTGTGGCATCTTTAATTTTCCTTTTTGGCAGCCTAATGCCCGTTGATTTGTTCTTTTTTTTTTTTTTGTATACTTAGCTTTCATTATACACTGATGTCACAAGAATCTTGGGAACCCCTTAATATCCTGTCCACCAGTTTCTGCCCTGCGTAGTGCTTGCTGTAGCTCGATGTGACATGGACTCAACAAGTCGTTGGAAGTCCCCAGCAGAAACAATGAGGCATGGTGCCTCTGTAGCAGTCCATAATTACTAAGGTGCTGCCTGTGCAGGATTTGTACACGAAGTGACCTCTCGATTGTTGTTATTGTGGTCTCCAGTCCAGAGACTGGTTTGATGCAGCTCTCCATGCTACTCTATCCTGTGCAAGCTTCTTCATCTCCCAGTACCTACTGCAACCTACACTCTTCTGAATCTGTTTACTGTATTCATCTCGAGGTCTCTCTCTGCGATTTTTACCCTCCGTGCTGCCCTACAATACTAAATGGGTGATCCCTTTATGCCTCAGAATATGTCCTACCAACAGATCCCTTCTTCTAGTCAAGTAGTGCCACAAATTTCTCCTCTCCCCATTTCTATTCAATACCTCCTCATTAGTTATCTGATCCACCCATCTAATCTTCAGCATCCTTCTGTAATACCACATTTCGAAAGCTTCTATTCTCTTTTTGTCTAAGCTATTTATCGTCGACGTTTCACTTCCATACATGGCTACACTCCATACAAATACTTTCAGAAAAGACTTCCTGTCACTTAAATATATACTCGATGTTAACAAATTTCTCTTCTTCAGAAACTCTTTCCTTGCCATTGCTAGTCTACATTTTATATCCTCTCTACTTCGACGGTCATCAGTTATTTTGCTCCCTAAATAGCAAAACTCATTTACTACATTAAGCGTCTCATTTCATAATCTAATTCCCTCAGCATCACTCGATTTAATTCGACTGCATTCCATTATCCTCGTTTTGCTTTTGTTGATGTTCGTCTTATATCCTCCTTTCAAGACACTGTCCATTCCGTTCAGCTGCTCTTCCAGGTCCTTTGATGTCTCTGACAGAATTACAATGTCATCGGTTAACCTCAAACTTTTTATTTCTTCTCCATGGATTTTAATACCTACTCCGGATTTTTCTTTCGTTTCCTTTACTGCTTGCTCAATATACAGATTGAATAGCATCGGGAAGAGGCTTCAACCCTGTCTCACTCCCTTCCCAACCACTGCTCCCCTTTCATGCCCCTCGACTCTTATGACTGCCATCTGGTTTCTGTGCAAATTGTAAATAGGCTTTCGCTCCGATTACATCCTATAAATGTTCGGTGAGAAACATGTCGGGCTGTCTGGGCAGTCAAATCATTCACACAAATCCTCCAGAATGTTCTTCAAACCAACTGCGAAAAATTGTGGCCCGGTGAAATGGCACATTGCCATCCATAGAAATTCCATTGTTATTTGGGCGTGCGACATCAAAAATGGTTGCAAATAGTCTACAAGTCTTCGAACATCCAGATAACCTAGTCCATTCCATGTAAATACAGCCCATAACATTATGGACCTACCGCGAACTTCCACAGTGCCTTGTTGACAACTTGGGCTTATGGCTTCATAGGGTCTGCGTCACACTCTAACGCTACCATCAGCTATTACGAACTGAAATGGGGACTCACCCGACCAGGCCTCTGTTTTAATCGTGTAGGATCCAATAGGTATGGTCACGAGCCCAGGAGATGGGTCACAGGTATTGTCGTGTTATTCCAAAGGCACTCGCGTCGGTCGCCAGCTGCCACAGCCCATTAACGCCAAATCCCTCCACATTCTCCTAACAGATACGTTCGTCGTACGTCCCACATTGATTTCTACCGTTATTTCACTCTGCCTTGCTTGTCTCTTAGCACAGACTACCCAAACGCCGCTGCTCTCGGCCCTTGAGTAAAGGCCGTCGGCTATTGCATTGTCCTTGGTAAGAGGTAATACCTGAAATTTCGTATTCTCGGCACACTCTTGGTGCTGTGGGTCTTGGAATACTGAATTGCCTAACGACTTCTGAAATGGGATCCGGCTAGCTTCAGCTACCATTCCGCTTTCAAAGTCTGTTCACATCCACATGCCGTCATAATCACGGCGGAAACATTTTCACATGAATCACAGCTCTGTCAATGCACTGCCCTTTTACACCTGGTAATACCGCCATCTATTTATGTCCGTATCGTTATCCCATGACTTTTTGTCACCTCAGTTGCCACTACGTAGCCAAAAGGATCCGGACACGCTCATATAATGCGGAACTGACCATTGGATGTCACTGGAGGCGCATCCGCCAGTATAAAAGGACGCGGAGAGTACTGTGTTGTCAGTACATAAGCAGTAACAGCAGAATTTGTCGGTCAGAACGGCTCAGTGACTTGTGACGTGAGTTATTTATACAGGGTGGTCCATTGATCGTGACCGGGCCAAATATCTCACGAAATAAGCATCAAACGAAAAAACTACAACGAACTAAACTTGTCTATCTTGAAGGGGGAAACCAGATGGCGCTATGGTTGGCCCGCTAGATGCCGCTGCCATATGTCAAATGGATGTCAACAGCAGTTTTTAAATAGGAACCGCCATTTTTATTACATATTCGTGTAATACGTAATGAAATATGAATGTTTTATTTGGACCACTTTTTTCGCTTTGTGACAGATGGCGCTGTAATAGTCACAAACGTATAAGTACGTGGTATCACGCTACATTCCGTCAGTGCGGACGATATTTGATTCGTGATACATTACCCCTGTTAAAATGGACCGTTTACCAATTGCGGAAAAGGTCGATATCGTGTTGATGTACGGGTATTGTGATCAAAATGCCCAACGGGCGTGTGCTATGTATGCTGCTCGGTATCCTGGACGACATCATCTAAGTATCCGGACCGTTCGCCGGTTATTTACGATATGTAAGGAAACAGGAAGTGTTCAGCCACATGTGAAACGTCAACCAACACCTGCAACAAATGATAATGCCCAAGTAGGTGCTTTAACTGCGGTTGAAGCGGCATTGAATAACATATTTCATGACAGGTGGATTGGTCGTCGAAGCATCATACCTTGGCCCTCACGTTCACCCGATCTTACGTCCCCGGATCTCTTTCTGTGGGGAAAGTTGAAGGATATTTGCTATCGTGATCCACCGAGAACGCCTGACAACATGCGTCAGCGCATTGTCAATGCATGTTCGAACATTACGGAAGGCGAACTACTCGCTTTTGAGAGGAATATTGCCAAATGCATTGAGGTTGACGGACATTATTTTGAGCATTTATTCCATTAATGTGGTATTTGCAGGTAATCACGCCTTAACAGCATGCGTTCTCAGAAATGATAACTTAACAAAGGTACATGTATCACACTGGAACAATCGAAATAAAATGTTCAAACGTACCTGCGTTCTGTACTTTAATTTAAAAAACCTACATGTTACCAACTGTTCGTCTAAAATTGTGAGCCATATGTTTGTGACTATTACAGCACCATCTATCATATAACGAAAAAAGTGGTCCTACTAAAGCATTCTTTACGTACTACACGAATATGTAATAAAAAATGGGGGTTCCTATTTTAAAAAACGCAGTTGATATCCGTTTGACCTATGGCAGCGTCATCTAGCGGTCCAACCATAGCGTCATCTGGTTTCCCCCTTCAAGCTAGTTAAGTTTCGTTCTTTGTAGTTTTCTCGTTTGACGCTTCTTTCGTGAGATATTTGGCCCGGTCACGATCAATGGACCGCCCTGTAGAATATCACGTGACTTACAAATCCATCACGGACGTTTCTACCATTCTAAGGCTTCAAAGTCACTGTTTGCGTTGTGGTTGTGAAATGGAAACACGAAAGAACAACCACAGCAAAAGCATGACAAAGCAGATGTCTTGAAGTGACGGGCAGGTTTTGTTAAGCATTGTGAAAAGTGGCTGTAAAAAATTTCTCGAAATCAGTGATGGTAATCAGGGAGTTCCAAAGTGCTGTGAGCAGTCCAACTAGCACAATGACTGTGCTCATGGCGTTAATACAGCTACTCGTCAGCAACACATTTCCGTGGTCAGTGCTAAGCGACGCTTGAGGTCGTGCAGAGAGCATTGTCACTGGGCAATGGATCACTGGAAATGAGTGATTTAGAGTTATGGATCTTGCTATAGCCTGTGGCAAACCGATTCAACGTTTTGGACTTCGGAACGCCTGGAGAACGTTATTTGCTATCATGCGTACTGCCAACAGTGAAGCACAGGGGACTTGCTCCTATGCTATAGGGGCGTTTTTTGTGTTTGGGGCGTGATCCCAGTAACTCTAAAAAGGGTTCTACTAATGTAATAGTACGAAATGATACTCATCGTGTAGTTTAACGCTATTTGCAGTTGCGGGCTTTTATATACGAAATGCTGACAGTTTATGCCCTCGTAGTTATACGAAAGACAAAATTACAGCACTGTTATATGAATTTGGAACGTAAAATTTTTAGTCTCACATTAGGAAGGATTTCCTATAGAATGGCTAGCAATGATCTAAGTGAGGCGTTGCTCTCTCTACATAAGAGCAATTTTTCACTCAAGAGCATGATTTTGTATTATTTATAGCGAAAATTGCAGATGCAATGTAGCTTTTGCTTGCACCTAAAGAGAACATTTAATTCTTTTGCCAGAAGGTAAAAGTGTTAGCTGTGTTAATGTTGGAACCTACTCGGCAGTCTGCAGTCTGGTGCACCAAAAATTGGCTGAAATTACAGAAAATCTTAGTAGTGGTACTTGTGTCATAGCTCGTCGTCAGTAAACGCGCAGTTTTTTTTTCTGAATAAGTTCGCCAGTGCGGCCGTACTTAAACAAATTAATTATCCATCAATGGCTGCCAACGATGAAAATCTCCGTCTCAAATTCATTATGCCAATACTCAGAGACAGGGTGTTAATTTTAACAAAAATATAATCACATTTCTCTTTAGCAGACATAAGTTATGTTTTAAAGATAACAAACACATTATTTACATCAGTACAGATCTTTTATCAGCCGAGTAAAATAAGAGCATCCAGATATTACAGTTCGCGCAACGATAAGACACAAACCAGAATGATCACAAAGAAGATCATAGTCTCTACATTACTAAAGGAACAATTTTATTTAGGTGTTCTTTGGTTTGGTCGCATCAGAGGTACGACTTGTATTCCATTTTCCAAGTCCGAAAAGATTCATGTGTCGCGCGTCTCTGTATTTTGCGTCAAATTATAACAGAATCACTTACATTCTGTGTGTGTGAATTTCTAAGGGACCAAACTGCTGAGGTTATCGGTCCCTAAACTTACACACTACTTAAACTAATTTATGCTAAGAACAACACACACACCCATGCCCGAGGGAGAACTCGAACCTCCGACGGGAGGGGCCGCGCATTCAGAGACATGGCGCCTCTAACCGCACGACCACTTTGCACAGCACTTACGTTTTACACTAAATTGTTCCAAGAGAGGTTATATCCTTTTGTTGAGCTCCATAAAACTGTATATGCGGAAGGATATGAACACATTTCACAGCATTTTGTATTGCGTACAGTAAAGGAACAGCTGGGCGACGATGACTGTTTGTACCAGCATGAGTATGCATCCTGTCATAAAGCAGCATCTGCAAGGTAATGGTTTTTTTTATAGTAACATTCCTGAAACGGAGTGACCTTCCCAGATAACCTAAACCCTATGGAACACCCATCAAATGAGCTACAACGTCGACTTCGATCCAGTCTCAAGCGTCCAACATCATTACGTCCTCTGCTTTCAGCTCTTCACAAAGAATGAGCTGCCAGTCCTCCACAGACACTTAACATTATTAAAACTGTCTCCACCAGTGTTCAAGCTATTCTAAAGGCAAAGAGAGGACACATTTCATATTAACGTCCGCTGAGAGATATCCGGATAATTTCGATCGGATAGAGTATTTCCCTGCCTGGTGGAATTCCTCACCTCGTGACTTAGCTTACAACTCAGAGGAACCATCAGCAAAAGTCTCAGTCACGATGGACATTTCCTATTGCACTTACTATATTTACGATTTTCTACATTAAATATTTTTCTAGCTTGTCTTTGGGTGTATGCTACTTACTGTTTTGAGCGTTTTTTTCTATGTCCTAGTCCTATGGTGTCTGGTGTAAGGTATTGGCTGAATAGTCACGCATGGAAACGGGTTGGATTTCCTACTGCTGCATCACACGTGCTGAAAGGGCTCCATGTCCCATTGCCCTAGCTGTTGTTACCGAGTCCGCAGCTCGCGGTCGTGCGGTAGCGTTCTCGCTTCCCGCGCCCGGGTTCCCGGGTTCGATTCCCGGCGGGGTCAGGGATTTTCTCTGCCTCTTGATGACTGGGTGTTGTGTGATGTCCTTAGGTTAGTTAGATTTAAGTAGTTCTAAGTTCTAGGGGACTGATGACCATAGATGTTAAGTCCCATAGTGCTCAGAGCCATTTGAACCATAGCAGAGAGCACGTCAGTCTGTACCAGTTATTACTGTTTCTTCCCGTTCCCTTCACGTGTGGAGAGCTGGAAGTATGATTGTTCAAATGCCTCCGTGTGTGCTGTAATTAATCTAATCTTGTTCTTACGATCATTATGGGAGCCATACGTAAAGGATTCAAGTACAGAGGGCATTCATATAGTCTCTATTTTTTTAATTTTTGCAGGAGGAGAATGAATTTTTTTGTGAACATACTTGGAAAATTTAGCTGTACATTGAGCCTACTCAATGTAGCCTCCATCAGCTGTGATGCATCTGGCCCAACGTTCTTTCCATGATGTAAATGCACTTTGGTAAAATTCTGGCGATTGACCTTTACACCATCGCTTGACACAGGAAATAAGGTCTTTCTCACTATCAAACGTTTTACCGTGCATGTGGGCCTTCAGACGACCGAAGAGGTAAAAATCAGACTGAGCCACGTCCGGAATGTAGGGAGGATGAGGGACAATTTTCTAACCCATTTTCCTGATTTTCTCCTGCGTCATAAGGGCTATATGGTGTTTGGCATCGTCATGGAGCCGTCTGATGAGATGACACTGAAATTGTGGTCTGTGGGTCTTGATGGCACGTCGCAGCTTGTCCAATGACAAAAAGTAACGGTCCCGGTTAATTGTGAAGCCAGGTTCCAAAAAGTCAAAGAAAATGACACCACACTGATCCCAGAAGAAGGAGGTCATCGTCTTTCGGCCTACTGTTCGTGAAAGTCTTAGTTTCTTCTTCCGAGGGGAACCCGGATGACGTCACTCCATAGATTGGGTTTTGCTCTCAGATTCGGACAAAAAGAACCATGTTTCATCCTGGGTAATGACGCCGTCAAAACACTGTTTCCACTCTTCAGTAAAGGTCTTCATAAGACCTTTGCACACATTCTTCCTCATCGTTTTCATTTCCCTTGTCAATAATCTAGGAACCCAACGTGCACAGATTTTTCTGTACCCTGGTGATTGTACCAGTGATACCACACTAGCCAGTGACAAACGAGTCATTTCAGCAAGCTGTCGCGTCGTGACAAACTGTCATTTTTGATGATTTGTTCAATGGTCTCCTTATTCACATCACTCACTGCCGTCGGTGGTCTACCGCATCGTGCATTGTCCAGTAGAGAGAAATCACCTTCTTTAAACCTCTGCAACCACCGCTGGATACTGCAGCGATCCACTGTATCCTCCCCATAAACAAGGAGTAACTTCCTGTGAATCGTTGTGGCAGAGCCATCGCCGGTCTTGAAGAGGAACGCCGTCACCGACCGTTGTTGCAGCCTGACATTTACTTCACTGTCCATTATGACTCACCTCTAAATAAAAGAAAATACTTTTATACACCAACTTATAGGTAAATGTTCCAAGGATGTTCACAAAAATTTCATTCTCCTCCTGCAAAAAATACAAAAATTAGAGGCGACTGTGCACAACTTTTTGAACGCACTTTGTACGTTCCTTTTATCACCATTTAAAGCTGGTTCTTGAAACTTTGGAGGCAGACTTTCTCGAGATGATTTCCTCCTATCTTCAAGAGTCTGCCAGTTCAGTTCTTTCAACATCTCTGTTGCACTTTCCCGCAGGTCAAACAAACCGGGGGCCATTCGTGCTAGCTTTCTCTGTATAAGTTGAGTATCCCCTGTTAGTCCTATGTGGTGCGGGCCCAACACTCTTGAGCAGTATTCTAGGATGGGTCGCCATCTCCTTTGCAGACTGATTGTAACCTACTTTACCCACGACTTTGCCTATGTGATAGCTCCATTTCGTGCTCCTGTTGAGTGTTGTACTCAGGTATCTGCACGGGTTTACCTATTCCAACTGTGACTGAATAGGCTACTATGTTTTCAGTTCGGTGAAGTACACAATTTTACATTTATGAACGTTTAAATCAAGCTGCCGATCTTTGCATCACGTTGAAATGTTATCAATGTCTGATAGGACACGCGTGCAGTCTGGTTCAGACTATACTTCGTTGTAGCTAACTGCATCATCTGCGAAAAGTCTGAAATGACTATCAATACTGTTAGCAAGGTTATTACTATACAGCATGAACGACAAGGTACTCAACACATTTCCCCGGGGGTATACCTGAAGTTACTTCTACGTCCATCAATGACTCTCCATCCAAGACAGCATGCTGCGATCCCCTTGTCAAGAAATCCTCAATTCAGTCACAAATTTCATGTGATACTTCATACGATCGTACTTTTGATAGTAAACATACGCGTGGTACTGAGTTAAATGTTTTCGGAAATCGAGAAATATTGCATCTATCTGACTACCTTGATCCGTGGCTTTCAGGATGTTATGTGAGAAAAGTACGAGTTAGGTCTCGTATGATCTACGTCTTTGAAATCCATACTCACAGTAAAGACGTAGTCGAAAGGGCATAACATGGCTACCGAAGACGAATGTGCCCAAGTCATTCTACGAACAACACCCCACGAAATATTACTTGATCACCTGCGACCTGAACTGCAACCTCCATGCACCTTGAGCCGTCGGGTTACCCACTGCATCATTTCAAAAGAGGCAGTATACGGCTAGGAGGAGCACACTGCAAGATTGCTGTTAACTACCGTTCATTATTATCTGTGTTGCTTGGCATGACGGCGCAACTTCATGGTCTGCTGTAAGCAATGCGCTTTTGCGAGGTACTCGACACCAAATATCCATTGCATACTGGTCTCTTAAAAATGTTAGTTTATGTACTGGTTGAAATGGACCAGCACTCATTTAAAGAAGCAATTCTTATCAGATATAAAAGCGACTGTCATTGACAGGTTACGAGGTCGCTGCAATTAAGTATCCTTTTCCGTCCACTGTTCTTATGTTGTGTTGTATTTGTGAGTGGTACACCATATCTTGTAGACACACTGGACACTACTGACGTCAACACTAGATGGTCATATGTGAGCCATGAGTGGCTCGTGTTCTCGCCATCATGTATTTTACACCAGCCGGCCGGTGTGGCCGTGCGGTTCTAGGCGCTTCAGTCTGGAACCGCGCGACCGCTACGGTCGCAGGTTCGAATCCTGCCTCGGGCATGGATGTGTGTGATGTCCTTAGGTTAGTTAGGTATAAGTAGTTCTAAGTTCTAGGGGACTGATGACCTCAGATGCTAAGTCCCATAGTGCTCAGAGCCATTTGAACCATTTTTGAACCTCACTACGTTAATTTAAATTACTACTGTCACTGAGTTGGTGCTTTGCTTGACCGTGACCGTCGCTAGCAGCTCGTATCGATATATCCCCTCTAGTAGTATCTTTACTCGACTGCTATTACTTCCCGGTCGGGAGTTCGGGTTGTGAGTTCGGGGCCTGCCAGTCAGTTGGAACATGTCTGGAGTGCAGTACGGACCTGCTGGTCGGGGAGTTGCAATGAGGCACAAGTGCAGTCGGGTTGGAGCAGCAGTGAGGTCTGTGTTGACATGGCTCGCCCGACCATTGCCGCCACGCATCACATGAGCCGGCCCACGGTCTTGGTGGATCGTCGGTCGGTCGTCCCACCGGACGACGCGTTGTGGCTCGCCGATATTGCATGAGTCGGCTGTGTGTGTGTGCATCTACTCCCGATTTGTCTTCGTGTGTGCTCAATTACTGTTGGGTATCGTTATGGTCTACGTGCAAGTGTTTGTCAGATTGTGTGTGTAGTTGGCGTGATTTCCTTTGACAAGTTATTTTAAATGTTGGCGTAATGGCTCTGAGAGGTCGGTCGTCTCATTGGGCGACGTGTAACTGGTTCTCTGAGCGCTTCTTGGACCCTTCAATTACCACCTTGTGGAACTGGTGCAGGGATGTCACTTGGCCAGTAGGAGTGTTTCCTCTACATGGGTGGGTCCGAGCCAGTATTTCCACCATCGGGTGTCTGGGAATGAGTCGGACACGCACCAGCAGTGCAGTCGCAACGGAGCAGCAGTGGCGGAAGGACCAGCAGGCAGTCGGTCAGTTGTTGCGGACGAGGGAAGTTATCTCCGCGCAGTGCAGTCGGCTGGGGTCGCTGGCAGCCCTTGCGCAGTGTCGGAACGTGTGTGGAGCAGTCCGATCGCTACGAGCTTCGTGGTTCACCCACCCAGGACGTCAAAGTTGAGTAGTGGTTTCAACTACCCAAGCCACGTCTGTTCATGTTGTGGTGATTCGTTTCGGTGTTAGGAAGGTTTTCCTGTGAGCAACATCGCGGGTTTCTACTGCTGAAATTTAGCTGCCATGCGGTGCAATTAACTATTTTGGTTGACTTCAATTTGAGTGCACCAGTGGAATTTTCTGTCTTGTGGCCGTTAGTGTTCTGGTTACCTGCCCTGGGCACTGACGTAAATTTAGGCAGTGTTCTTTTGAGTGAAGTTCAAGTGTACCACCGGAATTTCCTGCCTAGTGGTCGTTAGTGTTCTGGTTACCTGCCCTTGCCAATAACGTAATTTCAGGCAGCGTCCTTTCCTCACTGTTGTCGCTGTCCAACATGGTGTGTAATTTTGACAGCTAATACATACACCATTGTGGATTATCACGTTTGTAACCTTTCCTGTTTGAGTTCTCATGTACTGATTAACGGGGAGCAAGTCGTTTTGTCGGTCTTTCCGTCGGTGTCCCCTGGTTGGTTTCCGACGGATCAAGTATAGTTGGGCTCACCACTTGTCTCGCCCAAGTGAACGAGGGCAGACCACCTCCATGGAGGCTTCTGAGTGCCACCGGTGTTTAACTATCTGTTGTCAGCTACTTTAAATTCAAGGCTTATGGTTATTTTTTATTTTCTTAAAAAATTGCAAAATTAAATTTTAAATTTATCTTTCAATCTTAAACATAGTGGCCTTCTGACTTTAAAAGATTATGCTAATATATTTTAAAATTTTTAAACTTAATTGTGGCCTTCAACCATTGGTATTGCACCTTGCATATGTATGTTCTATCTGCTTAGCCTTAAGGCTTTCCACGTAGCCATGATACGTTTTTTTATTGATTTGATTTGCCTCTTTAACTGCATTTTTAATCTTGTTGATTTTTAAGATTTATTGTTGTTAAACTTGGCCTTCTGCCTTTAAAAGTCTATGGTAACATATTCTAAAATTCTGAAATTTAATTGTGGCCCTTAGCCATTTGTATTGCACTTTGCATATGTTGCTGCATTTTTAAAATTATTTTATTGCTATCTTAATTGGATTTTCGTCTTGTTGTTTGTTAAGATTTCTTGTTTGGAGGCCTTCAGCCGTGAAAGAGTTGCATTCGTTAAAGCTCCGGCTATGTGCCACTTTCGTTGTAAAAGTTATTAAATTACAATAAATTACAATTAGAAGGAGAAACTGACCTCAACGTATTTGACCCTTTCCACAATCCAATTATCTGTTCTGCCCAGCGGGTTTAGCTGGCGTACCAATATGAATGTATGGCACCGGTTCTACGACATTTACTGGACTCCAGTGAGACCAATGTGCTCTTTTAAGAGGGGATACCGATTTATCCTCTGAGCTTGAAGAACGGTTTTCTTGAAGGAATTAGAAATCTACCAGGAGGGAGTAATAATTGGAGCAACCACAGAGCCATCTTGTAGGAGGTGATCACAGTGACACGAATAAGACCGTGGAAAGATGATACAGATGATGAAACAGGTACATACTGAAATAAGAATAGAACAGCAACAATACGAAGGTGCAACCTGAGAACTTCAGAGCATAACGAGCTTCTGACTGAATGCATCGGGGGCGTGTACAGAATGTCACGGAGATGCGATTCCAGGGACCACGAGCACCCTTGCAAGGTATGGTCGTGGGTCGTGTCCTGGAGTGCTACGATCAGAACTTCATGAAAGAGAAGACCACACCAGACAAAAAGACATTAAGATGAGAGACATTAGTCCTTCTGGGACGTGACCTGGTGTGCTACATTCAGAACTTCGTGAAAGAGAAGACCACATCAGACAAACACACAGTACGATGAGGCACATCAACCTTTCTGGGACGTTCCCTGGAGTACTACAGTCAGAACTCCACGAAAGAGGAGACTGCACCTGCCGGATTAATAGTAAGATGAAACAACTTAGTCCTTCTGCGCATGGCGGTCTGCATCACGCATTACATTTTCCGTTTGCTGGGGAGGACAATACATACAGAAAAAGGAGGGAGTACAGAAAAAATGATTGAAAAATACGTTGATCTTCTTTTGCGATAAAACATGGGAAGGTTGGTGACATTTTACCAGTAACAGTGTTCCTGACGTTTAGCATCTATATTCTTCAGTTTACTTAATAACTTCACTCATATGATAATCTTCTTTGATTTATTAAGACAGAACTTCAACTGTTACAGTCACTTTACCCATTGTAACAGTAGCTGATTTCTGCGATTGTTAATGAAACTTCGGGCAGAAAATATTGCAACTAGCCAGTTGCATTAGGGAAATGCTAAGGTGTATTTCACCCAGAGCTCTATGTGCCACATTTTGCAAAATATGGTTTCTCATCTTATGCGCTATAATGCTAAGAAGCGAAGTTATCTCTTGCAAGTGAAGAAATAATGCATGTTTGAAATATGTGAAGATGTTACATCGAGGTTGCATGCAAGACGTCCTTGTTAAGGGGTAACGCCAATGTAAAATTTCCAAAAATTCGTTTTTGTTGCCTCTGAATCTTCTAAAATGAGACAAAAAGCCTAATCACTGGAAAAAAATTTCTTTATGGAATTCTGAGCTCCTACTTCAGCGTCTCGAATAGCCCCAAACGGTCTACCTGCGCCATCTCTGGGTGTAGTTAGAAGCATTTCAAAACAATAATCCGTTAGCTTGGTGTCATCAATCGTCGGTACTTGTGTGAAGAAGGCAACTCTTGCGCTTCGAATCTTGATTTTTATTTACGTTATTGACTTTTCATATTTTATACTACTGGCCATTAAAATTGCTACACCGAGAAGAAATGCAGATGATAAACGGGTATTCATTGGACAAATATATTATACTAGAACTGACATGTGATTACATTTCCACGCAAATTGGGTGCATAGATCCTGAGAAATCTATACCCAGAACATCCACATCTGGCCATAATAACGGCCTTGATACGCCTCGGCATTGACTTAAACAGAGCTTGGATGGCGTGTACAGGTACAGCTGCCCATGCAGCTTCAGCACGATACCACAGTTCATCAAGAATAGTGACTGGCGTATTGTGACGAGCTAGTTGCTCGGCCACCATTGACCAGACGTTTTCAATTGGTGAGAGATCTGGAGAGTGTGCTGGCCAGGGCAGCAGTCGAACATTTCCTGTACCCAGAAAGGCCCGTACAGGACCTGCAACATGTGGTCGTGCATTATCCTGATGAAATGTAGGGTTTCGCAGGGATCGAATGAAGGGTAGAGCCACGGGTCGTAACACATCCGAAATGTAACGTCCACTGTTCAAAGTGCCGTCAGTGCGAACAAGAGGTGACCGAGTAACCAGTGGCACCCAATACCATCACGCCGGGTGATACGCCAGTATGGCGATGAAGAATACACGCTTACAATGTGCGTTCACCGCGATGTCGCCAAACACGGATGCGACCATCATGATGCTGTAAACAGAACCTGGATTCATCCGAAAAAATGATGTTTTGCCATTCGAGCACCCAGGTTCGTCGTTGAGTACATCATCGCAGGCGGTCCTGTCGGTGATTCAGCGTCAAGCGTAACCGCAGCCGTGGTCTCCGAGCTGATAGTCCATGCTGCTGCAACTACGTCTAACTGTTCGTGCAGATGGATGTTGTCTTTCAAACGTCCCCATCTGTTGACTCAGGGATCGAGACGTGGCTGTACGATCCGTTACAGCCATGCGGATAAGATGCCCGTCATCTCGACTGCTAGAGATACGAGGCCGTTGGGATCCAGCACAGCGTTCCGTATTATCCTCCCGAATGCACCGATTCCATATTCTGCTAACATTCATTGGATCTCGAGCAATGCGAGCAGCAATGTCGCGATACGATACACCGCAATCGCGACAGGCCACAATCCGGCCTTTATCAAAGTCGGAAACGTGATGGTACGCATTTCTCCTCCTTACACGAGGCATCACAGCAACGTTTCACCAGGCAACGCCGGTCAACTGCTGTTTGTGTATGAGAAATCGGTTGGAAACTTTCCTCATGTCAGCACGTTGTAGGTGTCGCCACCGGCGCCAACCTTGTGTGAATGGTCTGAAAAGCTAATCATTTGCATATCACAGCATCTTCTTCCTGTCGGATAAATTTAGCGTCTCGTCATCTTCGTGGTGTAGCAATTGTATGGGCCAGTGTATTTGTGAGCGTGTTGCAAACAGTTTTGCCTCTCAAATAAGAATGAGTGGTAAGAAAGTATGCTTGGACAGAAAAGGTATGAAAACGTCCTATCCAATGCGAAGTCGAAGCAATATGTCGTCAAAGCGTTCGAAGAATAGATGGAAGGCTGAAAGCAATTCGAAAGCAGTGAGTGCCTCTGCTAAGAAACTGAAAGACTAGGAGTTCGTTGTGAATTACGGATTGGGCTAGAGGATTAAACATTTCCATGTCGTTTTCTCTGTTATTGATCAGTACGTGAAATGCAAAATGAGCAATGCAGACATCATGTTGCAAGAACGACGTCATCAAGTCTTAACCTCCACAACAATTATTTCTTGTCCAAACTGCCCGGGGGTTGTTATACCAAGTACTACGTTTATACGGAACGCACATGAAATCAACCGTCAAATCGGCCTAGCAATGCGTCTGCTTGGAGTAGAGCTAAACAGAATTGTAAAGTTTTGTGCGTTCATGGAACAGCCATCGCCTATATTTCAATCGTTCTATGACAACAAATGAATATGATTTCGATAGCAATTGGAGCAGTACGACGGTCCAGTCCTGAGGTGGTAGATTAATGGCAAGAGTTTTTTTAAAAGCAGAATTTTTCATTTGTTCATGCCTATATTTCAAAACTTCAAATGTTCTTTTCTCCGAATATGACGTTTCAAAAAAAGCACACAGCATGACTCCTACAATTCTTAATCTTTATCACTGAAAATGTAACCACAACGTTGAAATGAAATTTCAAATTGAACCACGTAGGGGATTTTCGATTAGTTATTTTAAACAATATTTATTAACAAACTACTGTCCTTTTTTGGTGAAAACTGAACTACGTCATTCAAACATTCGCCAATAACACAAAATTCAATATTTCTAAAATCCCGTATGTGGTTTACTAGCCACATTCATTTAGATTGAACGGACTTTTTTCTTTTTTACAGATTCAAATTGGCACTTGTTATAATGCGTGCCACAGATCGCCTCAAATTCAACATGCATCGGGAGAATTGCTGCAGTGTCGCCATTCTGGAATATTTTTCAACAAAATTCTTTTGTAACATACTGAAATATAGGCTCGATAACTAGCGCAAGTAATGTTTCTCTTTCAAGGAAACACTTTTGTTTAGGCCGTTACAGCGGTGTTACCCCTGAAGTTGTTTCTGTATAATATGATACGAACATATTCCTATCAGAGCTGCTGCTAAACGACTAGGAAATGGGAATCCACGGCGCAGAGTGGGACACATTAACATGTCACATAACAAACACAGAAACTGCCCGCGATAGAATAACGGCTAGTACTACTTTAATTTAGAGTTCCCGGATGCTCCATATTAAAAGCACATAGTGTTTGATGCATCGGCAAGGGTATCGTCATGATGGAGAGGTCAGTGTACGAATACATGAGGGTACACTATTGGCCACCTAAAATTGTAATAGCGTGGGCAGACTATGAATATAGATAAATATGGCTCGCAAAATATGGATATAGGCATTATAGATGACTCTGGTGCTGAATGTTTTGGGATATCGCGGGCCTCCAATGTAGAAACGTCATCATTTGCAGATACCGCACTTGGCGGCTAAACGCCTCTCAAATATATTCAGTGCCAATAAATTGGTTTAATTCACTAAGTAGACGAACGATAATCCACATTAGTTTGACATTACGTATTTCAGCAACGGTTTATAGTTTTTTGGTACATACATAATTTCTTTGCAATACAATGAAGTGTATTATAGCCTTGTTCTTTTAGATAGTTCTTTCATGTAGGTTATTTGACGACATATTTTTATCCACAGTGCATACATGTACATATCATTTCTGGTATTTATTGAGAAAGTTGCTATTTCTACATTAAATGAAGAAATTTTGGCGTAATGAGAAACTTTATTTAATGGTAACTCTTCACCATGGTTTATCATTCACGACTTCTCTTTAATCTCTAGTACAGATATAATTTATTTTAACCTATTCATTAAAATACTTTTTAAATCCTTCGTTATTAAGGCGAGTACTCGGTCCTAAAATACTGACTTGATGCAGAACTGCTCTGCTATGGCATACCGGCACCGACCTCACAAAGTTAACACGTGAAAAATTAAACTCGTTCATGTTCTTAAGATTGACTTGACTTCAGCAAAATATTGATTCAAAAGTGAGAAGTGACTGGTCAAACAAACTGTTTGCACAGTGCTTTGTACATTATGTGACTATCCGGACACCTGGCTGAAAATGACTTACAAATTCGTGGCGCCCTCCGTCGGCAATGCTGGAATTCAGTATGGTGTTGGCCCACCCTTAGCCTTGATGACAGTTTCCACTCTCGCAGGCATACGTTCATTCAGGTGCTGGAAGGTTACTTGGAAAATGGCAGCCCATTCTTCACGGAGTGCTGCACTAAAGAGAGGTATCGATGTCGGTCGGTGAGGCCTGGCAGGAAGTCGGCGTTCCAAACCATCTCAAAGATGTTCTATAGGATTCAGGTCAGGACTCTGTGCAGACCAGTCCATTAACGGGATGTTATTATCGTGTAGCCGCTTCGCCACAGACCGTGCATTATGAACAGATTGTCAGTGTGTGGGTATTATGATCCTGCCTCAGGCATGGATGTGTGTGATGTCCTTAGGTTAGTTAGGTTTAAGTAGTTCTAAGTTCTAGGGGACTGATGACCTCAGATGTTACGTCCCATAGTGCTCAGAGTCATTTTTTTGTGGGTGTTATGTTGACGAGTTGCGCAACGAATTGATCTGACAAGTACCCTTTGGCTCCTGCAAGAAGCAATTTCCACCCCACACTACTACAGAAGTCTGACAAATGCTCCTAACGCATCAAAAAGAAATGCCTGTAAAACTTTCAGCAATAAATATCTTCCGGAGTCGTCCGCTATAAGGAAAAGACATAAAAATATTCTAATTTCTTAAGTAACTAGCGGGATACTTGGGTACTGGAGTATTGCTAGTTATTAAACCAACATAAAATATTATTTATTGCAAACTTTAAGAAAAATCTTATGAAACTCTTATTTGTAAACCGATACACAAATTTCCGGGTTCTTTTCGGAATAGGAGGTTACCTCTTATGGATAGGAATCCTGTTAATGACATTTATATACAAAGTGTAGCCGGCCGGTGTGGCCGTGCGGTTAAAGGCGCTTCAGTCTGGAACCGCGTGACCGCTACGGTCGCAGGTTCGAATCCTGCCTCGGGCATGGATGTGTGTGATGTCCTTAGGTTAGTTAGGTTTAAGTAGTTCTAAGTTCTAGGGGACTGATGACCACAGAAGTTAAGTCCCATAGTGCTCAGAGCCATTTGAACCATTTTTATATACAAAGTGTGGGAAAGATCTTTTACCCCTTTTCTTTAAGAATGTTATTTACTCGGCAGAATGGATGAGAGCCGCGCCTACTCAACTTGAATAATTATCCGATTCAACTGAAGTACAGTCGCGGCTCTCACGTGAGAAATGTAATGGAGTGACATGAAAGAAGTATGTTATTTCTAATGAAGGAAAGATGGGGCTCGCCTACGCTGTAGTGCACAATACCGTGAGCTGTGACGACTGCTGTCTGCGTCGTTCGGGCTGAAAAATCACAAAACTATCTCTTCCTATCCGGTTTAACATCTGAGGTCATCAGTTCCCTAGAACTTAGAACTACATAAACCTAACTAACCTAAGGACATCACACACATCTATGCCCAAGGCAGGAATCGAACCTGCAACCGTAGCGGTCGCACAGTTCCAGACTGAAGCGCCTAGAACTGGTCGGCCACACAGGTCGACTATAGAGTATCACTCCGATTCGTCAGCAACAGAGGTGCTCTCTCAGTGCAGTACTGAGTAGAAAAATGGTTCAAATGGCTCTGAGCACTATGCGACTTAACTTCTGAGGTCATCAGACGCCTAGAACTTAGAACTAATTAAACCTAACCAACCTAAGGACATTACACACATCCATGCCCGAGGCAGGATTCGAACCTGCGACCGTAGCGGTCACGCGGTTCCAGACTGAAGCGCCTAGAACCGCACGGCCACACCGGCCGGCTACTGAGTGGAGACTGTTCCCCACTCTCTGCGTACACACACGAGTACACTCGCTCCCGCTGTGTGTTCCCGCTATAAGAGCGTCACCAGAATGACTTCCATCCACGCAAAAAGCGAAAAGGTATATCATCCACTGTCTTTTCCTCACTCCTCTGGCTCATTGCATCACAAATAGTCCAACAATCAGCGTTGCTCTTACAAACGGGAGAATGGCTAAGCCGAACAATCTGAAAATATATAGCATCTGCGTTAGGCGTCCATTTGTGAGAACTCTGAAACTGCGCAGTAGGTCTGTCAAAAAATGCAGGGGCTGGGGCTCTCACAAACAATACAGCGGATTTTGCTTTTAAGGTGAACATGCAGACCATTATCCCTTTTCTCTGGAAAAACTGTTTTGGTCCGTGGGCGGTTGGCCGGCTGGCGCAGCTGCGTGCTAACTCATCCTCCTACAGACCTTCCAGCAGGCTGGTTGCCTCCGCCGAACAAAAACTCCTGTGGCCGTCGTGTCTTGAATGTTTTTGTATACCAGCCTGCACTTCTTAAACTCGGTGCACACTTGCGATTTATTTATTAGATTTGCATATAGATTAAATGGAAAAGTGTAAAATTGATTCTACCCAATCGAGTTTGGGCTTGAATTAAACGTCTTGATATGCAAAATACGATGGTGGAGTCGGAATATGTAAGAAATGAAGGTCAGGAGACCATGCCACCGTACAAAATGCTCGATCATGTTGAAAGATGCAGTCGTCATCCCCGAATTGTTCTTCAACAGTGGGAAGCAAGAAGTGTTTAAAACATCAATGTAGGCCTGTGCTGTGATAGTACCATGCAAAACAACAAGAGGTGCAAGCCCCCTCCACGAAAAACCGCACCGTAACACCACCGGCTCCGAATTTACTGCTGCCACTATGCCCACTGGCAGATGACGTTCACCGTCCAATGTTCACATTTGTTATACCAAGCGAGGCAGCATTTGGCATTTACCGGCATGATGTGTGGCTTATGAGCAGCCGGTCGACCATGAAATCCAAGTTTTCTCACCTCTCGCCTGTCATACTACTTGCAATGGATCCTAAGGCAGTTTGGAAGTCCTGTGTGATGGTCTGGATAGATGTGTGCCTACTACACATTACGACCCTCTTCATCTGTCGGCAGTCTGTCAGTCACTAGACGAGGTCGGCCTGTACACTTTTGTGCTGTACGTGTCCCTTCACGTTTCCACTTCACTGACATATCGTAAACGGTGGACTTAGGGATATTTAGGAGTGCGGAAACCTTGCATACAGACGTTTGACACAAGTGACACCCAGTCACCTGGCCACGTTTGAAGTCCGCGGGGTTCTGTGGGGCATCTCATTCCGCTCTCTCACGATGTCTAATGACTACTGAGGTCGCTGATGTGGACTAAGTGGCAGTAGGTAGCAGCACAAAGCACCTAATGTGAAAACCGTAGCCGCCAGATGTGGCCGAGCAGTTTTAGGCGCTTCAGTCAGGAACCGAGCGACCGCTATGGTCGCAGGTTTGAATCCTGTCTCGGGCATGGATGTGTGTGATGTCCTTAGGTTAGTTAGGTTTAAGTAGTTCTAAGTTCTATTGGACTGATGACTTCAGATGTTAAGCCCCATAGTACTCAGAGCCATTTGAACCATTTTTGAAAAACGTATGTTTTTGGGAGTGTCCGGATACTTACGATCACATAGTGTATCTCATCTTATAACATATTAATAACAGTTTCCTATACTAATGCCATTAAAACTTTTTTCGAATACACTGTACCTCGAAATTTGTTTCACATAGGTAAGCACACCGGCAAAATATTAGTCGCTTCCTACAAAGAGCGCACTGCTCGCTCTGTCGTAGAACTTCACCGCTGACGTAAGTCGTGAGAGTGAGGTGTGTGTGTGTATGTGTGTGTGTGTATGAGAGATAGAGAGAGAGAGAGAGAGAGAGAGAGAGAGAGAGAGAGAGAGAGAGAGGAGAGAGAGAGAATGGTTTATCGCTCTCAGTCATGTAAAATACCTAAGAACAATGACCGCAAGGGATCCTAACCGACAGCAACCGGAGATAAGTGTAAAAACTTTGTCAAACTGCTTATGTCATTGGTCCCTAAGCTTACAAATTACTTGATCCACTTAAACTAACTTACGCTGTGGACAACACACACACACATGCCCGAGGGAGGACTCGAACCTCCGACGGTGGAGAGCGGGGGGCGGAAGCGGGGGGAGGGGGTCGCGGACCGACAAGACGCCTCAGACGTGGCTACCCCACGTGGCCGAGATAGTTGTAACGCCTTGTCAATGACGATCGGTTTCAAACGCGACAGTAGCTGCTCCTGTCAGTGAATGCCGTGAATGCAGTTTTCAAGAGGACACTGCGAGGGGAACTGTATGCAATGGACATTTAGAGTCGAGCATCATAAAAGAGGACATTTCTCTCAGCGGCACGTAAATCTACTGCTTTTAAGTGGCCCATAAAACACAGAAATTGGACGGTAGCTTACGGCGGACGTGCTGTGTGACCCTGTAACGTAGCACACTCTTGTGTGTTATTTTTACTTGCAGTGATGTACGCGACCTTAGGACGTGTGTTTTCTTGTAGCCAGAAGGTAGCTTTGTTCTTTTGCTCGAGGCAGATATGCAGCTGTGCGACGGGGTACTGGGTCAACCTAATGTGCCACCAAATTGTTATTATTTCCCGGTAACTAAAACTTAATTTAACATTCAACTAAGTGTGTTATGAATTTGTTTTTGATAACTCTCCATATTGCCTACGAACCTAAACGAATACCCTCCAAGTATGCACCACATCACGAAGGAATTGTCCAAATGGGCCGGAAATCGTTAGATATTATCTACTTGTGCAGACAAACAAACGATTACAATTTCAGAAAACAATAGATTATTTGTTCAGGAGAAAGAGCTTGACAAATGGAACAAGTCAGTAAAGCGTTTGTCTATCTCTGGCCCTTAGGCAAGCAGTTACACCGCGTGACGCCTATTGACAGAGTTGCTGGTTGCTCTCCTGAGAGATACCGTGCCAAATTCTGTCCCATTAGCTCATAAAAAAATGAGCCTTCTGAGGTCTTAACTTCTGAAGTCATCAGTCCCCTAGAACTTAGAACTACTTAAACCTAACTATCCTAAGGACATCACGCACATCCATGCGCGACGCAGGATTCGAAGCTGCGACAGTAGCGGTCTTGCGGTTCCAGACTGAAGCGCCTAGAACCGCTCGGCCACTCCGGCCGGCAATTAGCTCATTAGATCGTCAAAATCCCCCGCTGGTTGGAGGGTGCTGCCAATAATGCTGCAAGCGTTCTCAATTGGCGAGAGATCCGGCGACCTTGCTTGCCAAATTAGGTTTTGTTAAGCACGAAGATAAGCAGTGTAAACTCTGACCATTTGATGGGCATTATCTTGCTGAAATGTAAGCCCAGGATGGCTTTCCATGAAGTGCAACAAAGCGAGGTAAGGGTGCCACGGATGACAACCAGGTGGGATACTGCTCTAAAAAAAAAAAAAGGGCACCCCAGATCATCACTCCTGTTTGTCGGGCAGTGTGGCGGACGAGAGTCAGGTTGGTATCCCAC
Source organism: Schistocerca serialis cubense (assembly GCF_023864345.2). Taxonomy (NCBI): domain Eukaryota; kingdom Metazoa; phylum Arthropoda; class Insecta; order Orthoptera; family Acrididae; genus Schistocerca; species Schistocerca serialis. The sequence goes on along the minus strand of NC_064642.1, from coordinate 500,921,210 downwards.
CGCTGACCGTGGCGTCTCGACGCACGTCTTCGGCCTGGAACAGAATTGTCTTCAGTGATAAGTCCGAATTCCAAGTGAGCTCCTATAATCTTCGAAGACATGTCAGCTGACGCACCGGACACTGGTGTGACACCAACCTTACTGTCACCCGCCATACGGCATGACAACCAGGACTGAAGGTCTGAGGTGCCATTTCTTTTAAGAACGGAATCCCACCTGGTTGTCATCCGCAGAACGCTTAAAACACAGCGGTATGCCGACGACATTCTGCATCCTGTGTCGTTGCCCTTCATAGTAAGCCCATAGAGTTTTACCGTTGGTGGATGTAGCTGTAGCAGATTAGCAAAGGAACACCGACTAACATTGTTATTTGCAAAAGGGGCAGTAGGGAAGCTGCAGTACTGATTACGTGAAGGAACGTATAATCAGTTATGAACACACAAATGAGAGGCAGCCCTGCCGCAAGTTCCCATAAACTGTCACTCATAGAATGTAGCCGCTAGGCGAGCGGTAGACTTGATGATATGGAGGAACATATAATATGAACAAATAAATTAGACGCTAAATCGAGTAGAACAGAAGTGATATCTGGTGTTCCACAAGGTAGTGTCATAGGCCCTCTGCTGTTCCTGATTTACATAAATCATCTAGGTGATAATCTGAGCAGCCCCCTTAGAGTGTTTGCAGAGGACGCTGTAATTTACTGTCTAGTACAATTATTAGACGATCAATTCCAATTACAAAATGATCTAGAGAGAATTTCTGTATGGTGCGAAAAGTGGCAATTGGCACTAAACAAAGAAAAGTGCGAGGTCATCCACATGGGTACTAAAAGAAATCCGATAAATTTTGGGTATACGATAAATCGCACAAATCTAAGGGCTGTCAATTCGACTAAATACCCAGGAATTACAATTACGACCAACTTAAATTGGAAAGACCACATAGGTTCAAATGTCTCTGAGCACTATGGGACTTAACATCTGAGGTCATCAGTCCCCTAGAACTTAGAACTACTTAAACCTAACTAACCTAAGGACATCACACACATCCATGCCCAAGGCAGGATTCGAACCTGCGACGGTAGCGGTCGCGCGGTTCCAGACTGAAGCGCCTAGAACCGCTCGGCCACACCGGCCGGCAGACCACATAGATAATATTGTGGAGAAGACGAAACAAAGACTGCTCTTTGTTGGCAGAACACTTAGAAGATGCAACAAACCCACTAAAGTGACAGCCTACATTACACTTGTTTGTCATCTGCTGTAATGTCGCTGCGCGGTATGGGATCCTTACCAGGTAGGATTGACAGAAGACATCGAAAAAGTGCAAAGAAGGGCAGTTCGTTTCGTGTTATTACGCAATACGGGTAAGAGTGTCACTGATATGATACGCAAGTTGGGGTGGTAGGCAATGAAACAAAAGCGGTTTCCTTTGCGGCGAGATCTATTTACGAAATTTCAGTCACCAACTTTCTCTTCCGAATGCGAAAATATTTTGTTGACACCCATCTACGTAGGGAGAAATGATCATCATAATAAAATAAGAGAAATCAGAGCTCGAACGGAAAGATTCAGGTGTTCCTTTTTCCCACGCGCCATTCGAGAGTAGAATGGTAGAGAAGTAGTATGAAAATGGTCCGATGAAATCTCTGCCAGGCACTTAAGTGTGAATTGCAGAGTAACCATGTAGATGTAGATGTAGGGCAAGTTAAAGTACACAAATTCACGTAGCATAATCATCTTCAGAATCAAGACCCGTCCCCAGAGTAAGCACAGCAATGAAATAGCGGGTATCACTGTAAGAGAAAAAATTAACTATGGGTCACGCTTACGATAACACTAACAGGAGTCTGCCAAAACAGCTTACCACGCTACGTATCGACTGCAGCGTCAGCATCTTGAGGAGCAAACATAGCGGTAGTACAGTCGCAACCACTGTAACCGCGATGTGCCTAGTAACTCTAACCATCACGAGGGTTCGCGGATGACTAACCTAATCTGTTCTCAAAGTAATAGGGACCATTAATCACTAAATGGCGGTAATTGCTGCACTCTGAACACCTGTAGAGACTGCAACGGAGTGGGCTGCAGAGCTGTTAGCTAGGTTGTTTAAAGACACATTCAATGAGCTACGGCGTATCTCTGCGGGACACGAAAAGGTCCTTCTAGCCAGCCTAACCGGAGTGAGAGGTGCTGATGTTCTGGCCACCTGGAGTGGCCGAGTTCAGGTCCTCAAGTTGGGTGACCTGAACTGACACTAACTTTCAGAACGCGGGAGATCTGCTTTTGCTTCCGCCATCCCGTGGCTTCAACGACGATTCGAAATAATGGGCGTTTTCGATATTAATTGAACGGGGAACGTTACATCTGCCCTGCCTCCTCCAACCGATGGTCCTCTATGTAAACAATACCTCGGTTGTGTCTGTGGACTTAGGAAAATTAATTAGTTGTTCCAATTCAGTAATTAAATTTGATGAATTGTTATTTAATTAATCGACTGCTCTGAGTTAGGTGTCAGTTTACTTGTAATTTTCTTTGGAGCTAGAATCTGAGATCAGTATTGAAGAATTAATTTTATTACTCTCTCTTCCTTTGTGGTGAGGACTCCTTTGGACAAACGCTGTAGTCTCATCAAATGTGTTTTTTGCTTGACAAAGTCACTGCGTTACACACCATCCTGCGCTTACATTTCAGCAAGATAGGGCCCATCCGCACACGCTAGAGTTTCTTCTGAATGTCTTCACGCTTGTCAAACCCTACCTTGGACTGTACCGTTTCAAGATGTCTCGCCAATTGAGAACGCCTTCACTATTACTGACAGCGGCCTCAAACCAGTGCGGGCTTTTGACGATCTGAAGAGTCGATTGGAAAGAATACAGAGCGATGTCCCTCATGAGGACATAAAACAACTCTATCAGCCAACATCAAGCCAAGTTGGCATAGGGGCCAGAGGTGGACCAAGTCGTTATTAGCTTTCTCAGTTTGTGAAACTTTTTCCCTTGAACCAGTTTTTCTGAAATTGTAATCGTTTGTTTGCCTATACATGCATATCACATTTATCTATTTCCGTGGCATTCAGATAATTCGTTCGTCGTAAGTCACTTTTTTTCTTAGTGTCTGTTATTAATTCTTGGCAATTGCGTTGCCAATTAACCTGTACAGTTTAAATTTCACACCCTTAACCACGATAATTTCAATGATCTAAAAGTTCATTGAAAAACCATAACTCTCCTTGTAACACGAAACTGAGTTAGGGATTGCAATTATTTACGACCTCTTCTGATACTGTGCTTACAATTTCACACCCTTAACTACGATATTTTTAATGTTCTAAAAGCTCACTGAAAAACCACAACTCTCCTTGTAACACGAAAGTGAGTTTCGGATTACAATTATCTACAACCTCTTCTGATACTGTGCTTACAATTTCAGTTTGTAGAAGCTTCTTATACAGGATTCTTTTATTTTGACTAGAATAGCTTGCTGACGTAAAACTAATTATTTCAGAATTGTTTTGTTAGTTAGTTTTGTTGTGTGAGTGTTGTGGAAACAAATGTCGAAGGAATGTGTAGAGGGCATCATGAAGCGTGAATCTTTATTTTACCGGACATCATATAGAAGTATGCGTGGGTAAACCTTGTGGAATCGTGAGTCACGTGTTACATATATCCTTTTTGAATGGTATTGTATAAAAGCAGCCAAAATAAAAGTTTGGAGCCAAATAGTTTAATATTTTGTTTCTGAGGACAATTCCGGCATTTACTTATGTTTTTGTATTAATTTGGTTTTGTAAATTTATATTATCCTTCGTCTTTCTTTTCTGTGATCCTGTTGGCTCAGTCAGGGCTACCATTGGTATTAGAGGACAAGAGCCTTTCTTATTGGGCGTTGAGATTATCAGCCTGTGAGAATTAGGCATTTCCCTCGGTTAGGGTATGGCTTTGTGCTTCAAATTAGTGAGTCTGGGAGTCGCTCGGTAGTCGTCGTAGAAGTTAGTGGATGTGGAGCAACGCTTCGCAAATTTCGGCTACGATGCAGAAACGTACGCATTCTTTCTGTTATTTTACAGCAGAAGTGTAGCGACAAAAGTTGGTCAAGTTTCGGAATTTTAATGAAGAACAGTTTGGAAGTTATTTTCGGGTGAAATTTCTGGTCGATTAACAACTCCGCGTGGCGTGCTACGTAAATTTTACGGAACATTATGGCTAGCAGTTGGCTAGAAGTTGGGAAGGAAAACATAGGTACAAAGAAGGTAGCTGCGAAGAAACCATGGGTAACAGAAGAAATACTTCAGTTGAGTGATGAAAGGAGGAAGTACAAACATGTTCCGGGAAAATCAGGAATACAGAAATACAAGTCGCTGAGGAATGAAATAAATAGGAAGTGCAGGAAAGCTAAGACGAAATGGCTGCAGGAAAAATGTGAAGATATCGAAAAAGATATGATTGTCGGAAGGACAGACTCAGCATACAGGAAAGTCAAAACAACCTTTGGTGACATTAAAGGCAACGGTGGTAACATTAAGAGTGCAACGGGAATTCCACTGTTAAATGCAGAGGAGAGAGCAGATAGGTGGAAAGAATACATTGAAAGCCTCTATGAGGGTGACGATTTGTCTGATGTGATAGAAGAAGAAACAGGAGTCGATTTAGAAGAGATAGGGGATCCAGTATTAGAATCGTAATTTAAAAGAGCTTTGGAGGACTAACGGTCAAATAAGGCAGAAGGAATATATAACATTCCATCAGAATTTCTAAAATCATTGGGGGAAGTGGCAACAAAACGACTATTCACGTTGGTGTGTAGAATATATGAGTCTGGCGATATACCATCTGACTTTTGGAAAAGCATCATTCACACAATTCCGAAGACGGCAAGAGCTGACAAGTGCGAGAATTATCGCACAATCAGCTTAACAGCTCATGCATCGAAGCTGCTTACAACAATAATATACAGAAGAATGGAAAAGAAAACTGAGAATGCGCTAGGTGACGATCAGTTTGGCTTTAGGAAAAGTAAAGGGACGAGAGAGGCAATTCTGACGTTACGGATAATAATGGAAGCAAGGCTAAAGAAAAATCAAGACACTTTCATAGGATTTGTCTACCTGGATAAAGCGTCGACAATATAAAATGGTGCAAGCTGTTCGAGATTCTGAAAAAAGTAGGGGTAAGCTATAGAGAGATACGGGTCATATACAATATGTACAACAACCAAGAGGGAATGATAAGAGTGGACGATCAAGAACAAAGTGCTCGTATTAAGAAGGGTGTAAGACAAGGCTGTAGCCTTTCGCCCCTACTCTTCAATCTGTACATCGAGGAAGCAGTGATGGAAATAAAAGACAGTCTAATGAGTTTCTAGAACAGAAACCAAAACATTGCTTTACAACAAGCGTTCAGTGTTGTGGAACGGGGAAAAAAACCGCAAATTGGCTTTCATAAGAGGAAGAAGAACACCAAAAATGCAACAGGAGCGTAATATGTAGGAAATTGTCCACGCAACCTGCCACTGATGATGCCTTCCAGAAAATAAAGGCAAAACGCGTATGGCACTAAAACTGTGTTTTATTCAGTTGCTGTCAGACGGTCCATAAGTAAAAATTATTAATATACCGTAATATTACACGCAACTGAGGAAGACAGGACTATAAAAGTTGAAGATATTAAAGTGAATTTACATTGTCGGCCGGTGTGGCAGAGCGGTTCTAGGCGCTTCATTCTGGAACCGCGCAACCGCTACGGTCGCAGGTTCGAATCCTGCCTCGGGCATGGATGTGTGTGATGTCATTCGGTTATTTAGGTTTAAGTAATTCTAGGTTCTAGGGGACTGATGATCTCAGATGTTAAGTCCCATAGTGCTCAGAGCCATTTGAACCATTTTGAATATACATTGATAGCAGTTTCCGCTATTGTTACAGGACTTGATAGCCATTTAATTTGTGGGATAGGCAACATAGCAGAGTTAATTGAACTTTAAACCTTTTTAAGCAAATGTTTAGAACTCGGGAAGACCGATACCTTCTTAAGTACTTACAGATACTGTCACCGAACTCGAGTTGTGCGGCCTGATTTTGCTAGGTATTAGCTGGTGTTCCTTCAATGCTGCTTTTCGTTGACTGGAGTAGTATCTGTTTGTTCTGAATGACGGGAATGGAGTTCGAGAAGACAATAGAGATACGTGGAGTGAACATTCTGCACCGAAACTAAAACGTGGGCTATTTGGCCAAACTGTTATTTAAAGCACGTGTAGGTAGTCCGGAGTCCGACGAAACACGACAATCCGCTATGTGTAGAGGGAGCAGTACAGACTCAAGGTAGTTCTGTGAAGTTTTGGAGTACTTTTCGTACCATGATTTGAGCCCTCCCATTCAGATTATTGTGAACATGAACCAGGATGGAACCGTGTGGCGGAACGCGATTCGAACGCTGTCCGGAGATCAGTGTATTCTGCCAGTAAGTTTCGAATCAGCAGACACACCGTTGCAGATCAAAAAATTTCGTTCATGAACAAGAATATTTAGTTCGGCATTCTGGGTAACTGAGAGTCGCCCTCCCTTCTACATGTTCATGATGAATATGCTGCGGACACTCCTGTTTTCTAAAATGGCACCGTTCTTGTTTACAGGTCTGCAGCATACGTTCCTGGTGTGACGTATATTAGGTATCCGATGGCATCTGACTGGCCCGCCAAATCAACCGATCCTGAGTCCACAAAAAATGTATACAACTATTTGTAACAGTGTGTGAAACAGAACAAGCAGCATCCCCACAGTTTGGCAGTTCTAGGGAATGTAATCATCAGTGAGTGATTACAGCTAGATATGGCCGTGATGTAAGCCATGCATTCTGTTTCTCACCGAACTGAGGCCACTGTCAATGTGTCTCGTGGTATCAGATTGATGTCTCTGATGTCTCTTGGAACGACTAATTGTTCGTCCGGGGTGCTCAAGCAGATGTCTTAGTAAGTGGAAGCGTTAAGGGATGTATATGTGACACAGATTTCAGCCTGCCACAATTACGGACGGAAGTACAGTGAGTGAAGATAGAGATAGAAGGAAGGGAGAGAGAGAGAGAGAAAGACATACACATCGCACTGAAGACGAGTTCTCTCAGGCGAAACAGGTTGTCGGTCGTCAGTGTGAGGCGCTGACGGAAGTGTCCGGGAAGCAGGTGTGCGGTCCTTAGGAGAAATTAATGAAAGGCGGGTTCCGCACTTGAGCAGCTAGGGGACTGTAGCAGTTATTCGGTAGCAAGCCACGGCTGGAGACGCCGCGAACAAGAGGGCTGTTCTGTACGAGAGACATTGAGCTGGTAGTGCTCCATCAACTGTTCATTGTAGCAGCTGCGCTTTCAGCGGTATCTTGACGTGACGAGAGCTGCTGTTTCTCCCCGAGTGTTCATTGTGTACTCAAGTAAATGGAGGAACTCCGTTGCGCAGCAGCCGCCGCTGTGACTCTGCGAAGCCGTCGCCGAGTTTGTGGTCTGTTTCTGACGCCACGGCAAAGTGCTGGTATTCTTGGGATCGTGACAAGTAATCCGCCCACACAAGTATTCACAATGCGTGGCGGTAAAGTAGTCTGAATGTCTTGCGTAATAACTATCGTTTGAGTACTGAGCAGCAGAGTGGTTACATCCATGATGGCGCAAAAAAGAAATTTCTTTTTGTTGACTTATTTTTGTCTCAAATCGGTCCGTTCCCAGAGATCCGAATGGAGAACTATTTTAACTCTAGATATACATATATTGAGATGCATGTTGAACATTTTCTGTGAACAGATACTTGAAAACACAGATTACCTCAATCTAAGAAGTAGAAGCCGTAACATAAGTGTAAGCTGCGGAAAGTTGATACTGTTGTTTTTTTTGTGGTCTTCAGTCCTGAAACTGGTTTGATGCAGCTCTCCATGCTACCCTATCCTGTGCAAGTTTCTTCATCTCCCAGTACTTACTGCAACCTACATCCTTCTGAATCTGTTTAGTGTATTCATCTCTTGGTCTCCCTCTACGATTTTTGCCCTCTACGCTGCCCTCCAATACTAAATTGGTGATCCCTTGATGCCTCAGAACATGTCCTACTAACCGGTCCCTTCTTTTTGTCAAGTTGTGGCACAAGCTCCTCTTCTCCCCAATTCTATTCAATACTTCATCATTAGTTATGTGATCTACCCATCTAATCTTCTGCATTCTTCTGTAGCACCACATTTCGAAAGCTTCTATTCTCTTCTTGTCCAAACTATTTATCGTCCATGTTTCAGTTCCATACATGGCTACACTTTATACAAATACTTTCAGAAACGACTTCCTGACACTTAAATCTATACTCGATGTTAACAGATTTCTCTTCTTCAGAAATCCTTTTCTTGCCATTGCCAGTCTACGTATTATATCTTCTCTACTTCGACCATCATCAGTTATTTTGCTCCCCAAATAGCAAAACTCCTTTACTACTTTAAGTGTCTCATTTCGTATTCTAATTTCCTCAGCAACACCCGAATTAATTAGACTACATTCCATTATCCTCGTTTTGCTTTTGTTGATGTTCATCTTATATCCTCCTTTCAAGACACTGTCCATTCCGTTCAACTGGTCTTCCAAGTCCTTTGCTGTCTCTGACAGAATTGCAATGTCATCGGCGAACCTCAAAGTTTTTATTTCTTCTCCATGGATTTTAATACCTACTCCGAATTTTTCTTTTGTTTCCTGTACTGCTTGCTCAATATACAGATTGAATAACAGCGGGGAGAGGCTACAACCCTGTCTCACTCCCTTCCCAACCATTGCTTCCCTTTCATGCCCCTCGACTCTTATAACTGCTACTGGTTTCCGTACAAATTGTAAATAGCCTTTCGCCCCCTGTATTTTACCCCTGCTACCTTTAGAATTTGAAAGAGAGTATTCCAGCCAACATTGTCAAAAGCTTTCTCTAAGTCTACAACTGCTAGAAACGTAGGTTTGCCTTCCCTTAATCTCTCTTCTAAGATAAGTCGTAAGGTCAGTATTGCCTCACGTGTTCCAATATTTCGTCTACCTTCTACAGTTATGCTTCCTCAATTACAATACAAACTAGACGTAATGAATAACTCTGAAAAAAATACGTAAATTAATAATTGGTGCTACAGCATTGTAAGCAATAAATCTGAGGTAATCTGAAGATCAGATGACTCATTAATGAGAAATGAATGAAACGTCGGCGTAGGAATACATGGCAAATTTTATTCTTTCTGTCAAACTTTAGGTCCACACCACTTAAATTTGGAAAGTTTAGCCGAAGCTATCAGACTTTCAATAAGTCAACCAAAAGCCTATTTACACATGTAAGATAAGACAGTCCTGTTTTATGATTTCAGAGCAGAAATATCGGCAGCTATCAATACACAGTATCCTTAAGTCATTCTACATGAAAAAGTCCAAAAAGTAGTGAAATCCGTACAACAGAAGAACAAGACAATTGCAGTTCAGTTAATACCACTTAATTGTAGCTAAGACAGCGACGACAAAAGCATATTTTCTGGCCAAAACAGCACGGAATTAAAAAATGTTGGAGAGACTAACACGTATTTTTGAGTAAAACATACGTTTAACAACACATTTAAAGAGAAATTGAAACGATCCAACAAAATTTTAATTGAGGGAAAGACCTAGGAAACCCTCATGAAAGAACGAGTGGGGCCTGATGAACCAAGAAGAGAAGCAGTAGCTATGGAAGGTCGTTTTATAGTTTATTCTTTTCTCTACTCAAAGGGGGTGTGACGCTCCAGGTTAATGATTTTAATTCTAGTAGCTATCGATAAAACGTAAGAAAATGTGCTCTCCAAAATTTAGGTTGGGGCACTTTCGAATATTAAACGAAACAATAGTTATAATTACTCTAGTTTATTATAGTAAAATGAATATTAAATACTGGCAGCCTGTGGCAACATTAACAAGGTAAGTCACGGAGATAAAAGAAGTGAATGACATCCTGTGACAATTTACTAGGCTTGTCCAGAAAGTAAGTTCCGATCGTTCACTAAATGGAAACCTCAGTGAAAATCAGAAACGTTTTATTTGCAAGAGTTAGCTACACTTTCCAGACACTTCTCCACACAGGCGCCGCTCCGACTTAGACATTTGTTGCAGCGTTATACCAGATTTCCAACACCATCGTCATAGAAGGTAGCCGCCTGTGCTTTCCGATATTTCTCTACGCTAGTTTATAGCGCATAGCCTGCACCCAAGTGTTGTCTTCGTATCCGGCGTTTCATGTGAACAGATATGATATTCAGGACGAGCCAATTAGGGCTGCGTTGTGGGTGATCGAACACTTCCCATCGAAAAGGCTGCAGGAGCGTCTTCACTGCCCCTGCAGAGTGCGGCTGAGAATTGCCACGAAGAAGGAAGTGCGTGGCAGTTGTGTTAGGTGGGCTGCATTCGTTAAGGCGAAACCTCTCAGCAGACCACCTACTCGGCAAGATACATCGTTGTTCTAGGCACCTTTACTCGCTCAAAGTGCTCTCACAACTGAAAAGAGATTCTTGAAGCGATCGACAGCCATACTGGAGACACTACCCAACACATGTGAGCAAAGCGTCATCGAGTTTTCACAGTGGTGTCCATTTTGCGAGCGATCGGAACTTACTTTGTGGACAACCCTCGTAGCCCTTACATAGAGGCCGGGGAGAAACGCTAATAATCTCGCAAGAAATTTACTTACAACTGTGCAATACCTAGTAACTGTAAGGCGAATGGAAGTAACATATACTGCAAAAAGGAAAAGCGTCACCTCTGTGGACGAAGTTGAAAGCAAACTGTTTGTTACTGACAAAACGCAAGCTTCACACTTGAAACAATAGAATTAGGAAAAAGTGATTCTGATCCTATGCCTCACCTCACAGCAGTGGCATGATCTCACCATAGTACTGCAGGTGATCGTTCATGTAGCTGCAGAATCGATCATTGATGGAACCAATGACTCTCGCCAGCAGCTAAGTCCAAATTAGCCTGGAATATTTCTAAGCCTGGAGGCTCTGCGGCAGCTCTCAGCATAAAAGTTGGATGTTGGACGCTCCGTCTCTTGGTCTTGACATCAGAACTCTATTTCCCCATTTGATTTCCAGTCGAATGTGAAGTAAGAGGAAACTTCGCATTGCCGCGTTTAGCGTCTCTCACAGTATTTGATTCGCTCAACTCCGAATCTTCCGTGTGCTGACCAAACTGCTCGTAAAAGGAAACTCCTAGTCTCCTTCCAATGACTGGTTAACCAATTGCTTGTTCCTACTATACCGAAAAAATCCGCGTCACTCTCTCTCCATAGTTTTCTTCATCCGGTGAGGTTCTCTGCCTCGTCACCATCTGGTGACTCCTTTTAACTTAGAGTTTGCTTATGTTTCCTAATAGTTGCAGGTTCACATAAAACATTCTTTTTCTGCGAAGTCAGGGTGTTTGGCGCCCTCCCGCAATTCCAGAGGCTTATCGTTAGTTTTCTGTGCTTTTGGGGGAAGGCCAACATTTGACATCTCATGTACGAAAGTGAGTTCCAGTTAAAGAGGGCGAGTTCTTACGCCATTCCCTGCTCGTAAAACGTTTTCGCCAGCAGTTTCTCTACGGAAGATGTTAACTGCGTTTCTGCACAACAGACCAACTTCCTGTGGCGCCTCTGCCCAGGAACAGCCTCTGTCTGGTGGCCAGTAACCCCTCGGACCAAGTCTGGCGGCCTTTCCCGGAACTTGACACTGGGGTGTGACTCTCTTATGGATTTAGCCAGTGCACATCCCTGCTCATCACCTCATGGTACTTCCAACATTTCCTTCTGCTAAATCGCATGAAAATTTGGATTAAAAGTGAGGGAACAGAAAGATTGCGTCAATTGTTTACTGACAATCGTTAGTACTGTGGTATATCAATTTTATAGATGTAAATTAAGCATTCCACTTAAATGGGAGTTTGATTACTGATTTGTTTATGTTGCGCTACTTTTTCCGAGAAACCGTCCTGTCACATAGCCACATTCCGTTTGACTACGGAATGTCATTGTTTGGCCAACCACTGCATAAGATCTCCACCCTGCTGTCTGCAGAATATGTTTTGTGTCACAAGATCGGTTCGACTGCGATCAAAGAACATTTAAAAAGAGTGAACAAAATCAACTAGCTGTAATTCAAGTTAACAGCACTACACTGGGATGCAAGAAGATGATAGATAATAAGTCAAGTGCCAGAAGGTTAAAATAGTGACAATAACAAAAAGAATAGGCTGATTAATTTTAGGTTACTTCCAAAGAAACAGGTCTAAATCATAGTTTTGAGAAACCGTGGAAGGTGATGCAGTCGACAAGAAACTGGAATCGCAGTTGGGAGGAAGCCAGCTCAAATTCCCATCTGACCATCGCGATTAAGGTTTTCTGTGGTTTCTCTAAAATACTAGTTCTTTTTCCATCATCCCCCAGTCCGTACTTGTGCGCTGGCTCTTCTTTGGTTCTCAGCGGGTCAAGCATCAGCACTTAACATAAGGAACTCTCTTGACGTAGCATTAAGACTTAAATGAAGTTTGAATTCTGTTTCATTCCATATTTTAAATATTGTGTTGCCTCAAGAAGTAACGGAAGGGAATTATGAGAAAATTTCGTTCTCTGTGGAATGTGTAACTGTATTAAATCCATGATAAAGAGGCAGACGAAAAATTTTTTGAAATCTAAATGAAGGCTTGAAAATGTGAAAACAGTTGATGCTCCTTTTTTTTTAAGCCATCATGATCCCTGCCTCCGTACTTCCTTATCTTATTGCTGAAATTACCTATTCATACCTGCCGCAGAGACCCGCATGTGAAGCCTCTAGGTCCCTTTTTGTAGAAAATAAAGAAAAATTAAAAATTGTGTAAGAAAAAAATAGCTGAGGTCCCTAACGCATGCTTATGTGGTGGCGCTCGACTCGGAGGTAAGCAGGCTCGAATCCTAGTGATGGAAAAACTTCACCCCAGTATTTGGCCAGTAAGTGAAGGAGAGGTGTTGCAGTGTCCTGAATCAAATTTAAAACCTCTAAGCAGTATCTCATGAAGTTAGAGCTTAATGGTGAACCGTCAGTTGTTTGGGGACATCAAGCTCAGTGGCCTGCTTGATGCTATTCTAGTGGAATAAGCTATCTGCTGGCACCAGGCTTCACCCCTCGCCCTTATCTACTCATCATACAACATAGAAATAACACCACACTGTACAAGCTTTCATCACAGTTATCCACAGGACACAGATTCACACAGATTCACACTTGACTTCCCGGCGGGGTCAGGGATTTTCTCTGCCTCGTGATGACTGGGTGTTGTGTGCTGTCCTTAGGTTAGTTAGGTTTAAGTAGTTCTAAGTTCTAGGGGACTGATGACCATAGACGTTAAGCCCCATAGTGCTCAGAGCCATTTGAACCATTTGAACCACACTTGACGCTTCGTAAGAGATCGGAGGAAAGCAACGGCAAACCACCTGCAGAAGGATTCTCTAGAACGGGAATGCAGTATTCTTGTATGTGATCCTATATGCTCATTAATTGAGTGTGGGACTACTTTGTCTTTGAGGTGCCATAGAAGAATTAATACCTCTTCATTCGTCATTTCTGTCCAATAAATTTGTGGGATTTCTCCACTTCTTCTTCTGCAATGGAGTCATTCTCAGTTCTAATTTCTATTATTCAAAATTACCATCGTCTTAGCTTTCATTACCCTTAACCTATGTCTCGTTCGAAGTATGCTGTTCGTTGAATTTAACACATCTTCTAGGTCTTCCTTACTTTCAGCCAGAAGGATTATATTACCTCTGAAGCCTTTCATTTGGAAGCTGTTCTATTTCCCATTTTATTCTTGTTTTGAATTTTTTTTCTCCTCCTTCATCGTTTCTTCGCCTGACAAGTTTAAACTGGAACCATGCATTCACACTTCGAATACGACCTGGACTTTCATACACTTATATGACTCCCACTATTTTTTGTAGATGTTGCAAATTACTTGTCTGTCTCCCATTTTAGCGCAATTTAGGATTGACAACATTTTCTCCCACCTTATATTGTCAAACTCTTTAGCCATGTCTACATATGCTTGGAAGTTATCCTGATTTTTCGTTATTCTTCTTTTCCTACGTTAGCACACTGGACTCGCATTCGGGAGGACGACGGTTCAATCACGCGTCCGGCCATCCTGATTTAGGTTTTCCGTGATTTCCCTAAATCGCTTCAGGCAAATCCCGGGGTGGTTCCTTAGAAAGGGCACGGCCGATTTCCTTCCCCATCCTTCCCTAATCCGAGCTTGTGCTCCGTCTCTAATGACCTCGTTGTCGACGGGACGTTAAACAATACTCTCCTCCTCCTCCTTCTCTTTTCCTACGTGTTGAAATAATAAATACTGAAAATGAATTGGCTATAGAGAAGATGTATAGCCAGGTGAGTAGGTAACCGATAGAAGAAACAAGTAATTGGTCTGATTTTAAGAGACAAGAAAAAACGAGAAGACAATCTAATCGATCATGGTGGATGACATCAGAAAAGTTGCAGAAGTAACATGGATCCTTATTGCTTAAGGCCGCAGTTTGGAGAACATCTTGATCCACCAGTGGATGACAAATAACTGCTAATGCAGACGATACCGAAGGCACATTGATACACAAAAAAATTGAAGGTGGAGGACAACTTGATTAGTGAAATGAACGCAAAATGGTTTGCGATTGTAAGCGCCAGCTGGAAATCAAGCTTTAGCTGAAACCGGTAACATTTCTCTAGGATTTAGCGGAGACCGCCAACACACTGCCAGTGTGGCCAGATGTTGGATGAGAATAAGATACACACAGCCTCACAGAAGACTGAAACACCTAGAAGACATGATCGGATGCCTATGTAGCTTCGTACACGTACAAAATGTCACTGGATATGAAAATAATTAGAGCTGAAATTCTCTTTGACGGGAAGAACGGCTACCAAAGTGCATTAGGGTTGTTCGTGTTAGTGTTTTGTGAACTGGGTAGATAAAAGGTGTGAATAAGATTGGATTTTGAGTATCACTGTGAATAACACGGAAAAGCCGCGTATTTGTAGAGACGGGGTTATCAGCACCTGTCAGAGTTTGGAAGGGGCCTACTTGTGGGTCTCCTTTTGATCTACTGGTCGAATAGTGTCTTATCCAGATTTGTGGGACATTTAGATGTGGAAAGAGCCTGATGTCGAACTGCGTGGGAAAGTAGGGTTGTAGACACACTCGTCGTCAAGTGTCCAGTCGACCACGTCTGATCACCACGAGGGTTGATTGATTGTTTGGTGCGAAGGAACCAAATAGCGAGGCCATCGGTCCCATCCGATTAGGGAAGGATGGGGAAGGAATTAGACCGTTCTCCTTCACAGGAACCATCCCAGCATTTGCCTGAAGCCATTTAGGGAAATCACGAGAAATCAAATTCAGGATGGCAGGACGCAGGTTTGAACCGTAGTCCTCCCGAAAGCGAGGGCAGTGTGCTAACCACTACGCCACTTACCACGACGGAAGATCGGCGTAGCATGCACCAATCATTCCGTAACCCCTTCATTTCTGCACCTACCAACCGAGAACAAGTGATGGACTTTTCTTTGTTCTGCTGTATTTTTATCGGCCTGCTGCCTCATTTCTTGTTGCCTTGCGATGGGGTCTCTAGACGCTGCGTCTGGTACTGTGCACAGGGCATACCGAAACGCCAACCACGTACACAGTTGTCCGTTACTGCCACGTAGAGACGGACCATTTGTATTTTCTTTATTTTTTCTTATTTTTTGCTTGTGTATTGCAGCTTTTATATTTATTGAACATAAAATACCCATAACTGTGAAAAAGGAAATTACAGTATCTAAATTTTAAGAAGAAAATGGAAAGACGACACGACAGAGTAAAGACGAGAGGTTTGTTCCACTTCCTTAGGCGTCCGGAGAAGTCTCGGTATGATCCATCCGTACGCCTTTAATATTTTAATTATTATAGTCCTCACGTTCAATTTTAAATTATACTTGTTTTGGCTCTTTTATGTGCCATGCGTCTTTGGCGTATGTGCTGTGGCAGTTATCACAAATCTGTTTATCTGAGGAAAGGTTTAAGTGAAGCCTTGCGGTGCAAATCTACTCTTTACGGCTATCTCTATGTTTTAGGCTATTGTTAGGTTTATTTTCTAGTCGCTTACTATAACTGAGTTCTGTTTGCTTTGTGATGCCAATCCTGATCTGCAATTACGGAGTAGTGTAACTGAATGATTACCTGATCAAGAGAATTTGCATATTGTCCTCAGAAATATGTTAGTGAAAAATTTCAAAGAAAAATGGCCTCTTACAGCTTTCAGTCTGTATTTGCATGTGTTGGTTATGTTCCTTCTGATATTGATTTTCGTGCATTCACTTTTCGTCCTTGTTTGTCTACTAAGCGGAATTTGTCCCAGTGTTACATATTTTGTATTCAGTGGCGTGCGCATCTATTTAGATACTCACCGTGGAGTGCTGAAGAAACTGTATCTGCTGAAGTGTTGAGCGTGTTCCATGCGTCTTCGTTACGCAGTATGCTGTATGTGGTGTCCCCATTGTTACTGCATTTCTGTGTTGTCCTGTTTGCCGTTGGTTACTGAACAGCCTACCAGCCAGGCCGTTGTGTTCTGGGGCTCCAGTTGCCCCTTATTTAGAGTTTGAGTCGTTGCTCAGTGTCGCGGGTGTAAGTGCGTGGGATGAGGGCCGTGTCCGGTCAGAAAGTGAACCATTCAGCGGTTGGAATTGGCGTAGCTCATATTCAGCCACCCCTGTATGTCAGGGTATATATATAAGACATCTCAAAGTATTTACAAGTCTAGACCAATTTAAAATAGACTAATTCGTATACACATACGTTTAGTTAAAAACAATCATTAGATTTACTCCTGGTATACAATACCTTGATTTACAAATAACTTATTAAATAATGTAATGCCACATTGTTCACTCATATCTCACTAACAGTCACTGTACACACTAGACACACATTGTTTCAAAACACTTCACTCACTACAGACACAAAAACACAAACCCACACGCACAAACGCAAACACACACACACACACACACACACACACACACACACACTAGTGATCTCTGGGCCATTTCCTGTACCGCAACTTCCCATTTACTACCCTGAAAAACTGAGTCAGCATCCCTCTATAATGAGTGAGATGTTGAGCTCAAAAAGAGGAAGAGATGTTAGTACAGTGTTATGCACAGCTGAGGGTAACTTTTTCTAGAAAAGGAAACAAAGAAGGAATAAAACATAGTGTGAAGGTGTTATGTGGAATGTTGGATGTTTTATAATCATTATTATTTTGTATATGTATAATTTTTTTGCAGCAAACCCCTACTCTGTTTTATCTAAGTAATCCTTCAATGTATAAAATGTATTGGATAACAGGTACTTTCTAACTGCCTTTTTAAATAAGTTTATTTTTGCAATTTCTTTAATCTGTTGTGGTAAGTTATTGTACTGTTTTATTTCTTGGTCGGAAATGCTGTTTTGTGTTTCAAGTGTATTTTTTCTTGATAAATGTAAGTTGAGTCTAGCCCTTGTTCCATGGTCATGGACAGAGCTGTTTATTACCAATTTTATTTTTGATGTATACAAGTGACTGGTAAATGTATTCACACAGAGCAGTTAAAATCCTGTGTTTTGAACAGATCTTTACAATGAGCTCGACTATTGTTTTTTGTTATTATTCTTATGGCTTTTTTCTGGAGTTTGAAAATTGTGTTCATATTTTGTGCATTTGTTCCCCAAAAAGGAAAGCCATGGTTAAGAACTTAGTACACAAATGAATAGTACATAACTAAAAGACACTGCACGCTACACACTCATAATAGGGTTCTAAGGGTATAACATGCTGATGACATTCTGTTTGCAAATACCTTGGTGTGTTCAACCCACTTCAACTGAGAACCAATATTCATTTCCAGAAATTTTGAATTTGTTACACAGTCTATACAGGTGCCATCTATATTTAATTTAACATGACAATGTTTCCCAATTCAAACTCAAATTCATGGCGATAATGTTCTTTATGTTCAATGTCACTTTATTGCTTATTGACCAATCGGAAACTTCCATGAGAGTTTCATTTACTTTCTCTG
This sequence comes from Schistocerca serialis cubense, assembly GCF_023864345.2. NCBI lineage: Eukaryota > Metazoa > Arthropoda > Insecta > Orthoptera > Acrididae > Schistocerca > Schistocerca serialis. The sequence continues at coordinate 500,903,102 of NC_064642.1, read as the reverse complement.
CAAGGAGTTCTCTTGTTTCCTCAGTGACTATGATATTGTTGTCATCAGTGAGGAGAATTTTTTCACGATGAGTGACACTAATGGGAAAGTTATTGATGTACATTAGGGACGTTATTGGTCCTAGTATAGTACCTTGCAGAACCCCTATATTAATGTATTTTGGTTCTGATAAGTGTTTTACTAAATGTTTGGATGTATCTGAAGTATGTGTTATCTCTATTCTTTGTACCATATCTCGTAGGTATATTCGAAACCCCTCTTATTCCTAATGCTTCTAATTTATTTAATAGACTCTTATGGTCGACTGTATCAAAGGCCTTAGGAAGGTCCAAAAATACGCTGCGACACACCAGTCGTTGTCAAGAGCATCAAGTACAACTTTTGCGAATTCTGCTATGGCTGACTCGGTATTTTTGCCACTTCGAAAATCAAACTGTGATTAGTTTAAAAGATTGTATTTATTTGGGTAATTCATTAATCTGTTTTTCATAATTGCTTCTATTATTTTTGAGAATGGTGACAGCAGCGAAATGGGCCAGTAATTTTGTATGTCTTCTGCATTACCTTCCTTAAGTAAAGGTACAACTCTTGCCTGTTTTAACTGCTCTGGAAATGTCCCTGATGTGAAGGATTCATTTATTATATTTGTTAAGGGGCCTTTTATAACCTCTATGCATTGTTTCAGTTCACACATTGGCACTTCAAATAGCCTACTGACTTTTTAGTTTTCAGTTTTTGAACAGATTCATTGACTTCATACTCTGTGGTTGGAAGTAGCATCATTGCGTTTAGTGCACCACTATTTACAGGTGTTATATTTGTTTTGGGGAATTTTTGCTATTACTTCTCTGCAATACTTGAAAAATGCTCGTTTACATAGATTGCTAAGTGTTGTGGATTATTTATGACCTTATTCCCCTCCCTTATCAGTATGTTATCCTGCATTTGTTTGCCTCTACCCGTTTCCTTTTCTTATAACATCCCAGACTGCTTTGCTTCTATTCTCTGAATTATGTATTATTTTGTCATTTAGTGACTTTTTTGCAGCAATCAGCACCTTCCTATATATCTTATTGTATCTCTGACAGAAATTTAAGAATTCTGAATCATTGCGACTTTTTCGTGGAACTGAGATGTTTAAGTGTTTGGGAGGACTTCTTAATACCTGCTGTTATCCATTTGTTTTTGTGAGATGTTAATACAGACAAGCATACTTTTGGAAATGCCTTTACAAAGTGCAATTTAAATAATGTGGAGAATTAAAAAAATTTCATATTCACATTGGTTTCCTTATACACTTAATCCCTGCTTTGTTTTGCTAGTACTTTTGAAAAATCTTATATTTTGATTTCTGATAGAAATCGTTTGTAGGCTTGTAGTTTAGGGAATGATTGTTTGCCTGACTTTACTGTTGTTATTTGACAGAGATGGTCTGATAGTCTGAGATCTCTTACAACTACATCACATTTTTCCCTGTCCATATTTGTGGCCACATGGTCAATTACTGATGCAGTCATTGTAGCAACCATTGTTGCACTATTGACCAATAGGGACATGCCAAAACTTTCAAGGATATTTATGAGGATACTGCTGGATTCGTTTATGATATTAGTGTTGATGTTAATGTCCGCCACAGAATTATGTTCACCTTTGTACTTGAGACTTTTTATAGAACTTCTGTTAATTTATTGAAAAAAGTGTCCACACTACCACTGGGTTATCTATACACACACAGAAGCATTAATTTCTTGGTGATATCAAGCCCTGTTAATTCAGTAGCTGGTATTTCAAAGTGTCTTCACTTACTGTACTGAGGTCATGTCCTGATTTGAAATGTGTTCCTTTTCTGATATAAATGCATGATCCTCCACCCCTTGAAGCAGTTCTGCAGTAAGGGTTTGATATTTCAAACAATGATATTACTACATGTTGGATTTCTGTGTCTCTGCACCAGTGCTCAGTCAAACGAATACTGTGCAGTTCAAAGATTTGAGCTCAACTTATAATAGTTGAATTTTATTTTTATTGATTGCATGTTTTGATGGAGGATTGTTAAGCCTGTGAAATTCCCCATGTTACTCTTTCCAATTGTTTGTTTTTCTTTGTAACGTCTGGTATGTGTCATATTTAGAGTGTTAAAATCGATCTTGTGAGTGATTAATTCAGTATTTCTTAAACTGCTGGAGATACTCTTCAGGCAGGGGAATATGGTGTCTGGATTTATCCTAAAGAAGACTTACTTTTCCTACCCATGACAACAGTTGTTTGACCATGTGTGGCCCGAGATTCACCCGCTATACTTTCATGAATCAGCTGTACGAATCTTCCCTTCCCAGTCCTGTTTAGTTGTAGCCAATGCCTAATGTAATCCCACTGTTGGTAGTCCAGACGAGCACCAGAGAAATATGAGCAAAGTTGGCTGCCCTCAGAGTCATCCCTAACTCCACATTGATTCGCCTCACAGCTCCATCAAGGTGTAGTCGATAATGACGCCGGAACAGCTCAACAAAGTGTACGTTGGTGCCATGATTCAGGGAAGCTATCTTGTCCTAGGTCATATGCCCCATCCCTGTCCAAACTGTTTCCCACCCACTATCACTACATGGACCTCTTTTGTTAAGTCCTTATATAATGACCCTAGGTCTTCTATCACATGACTTAGCTGTGCATTTGCCTTGAAGATACTGGTGGCTAGCTACACTGCCCCTAAACTTTCCTGCAACTAAGGGCTTACACGTCGCCCGTGGCTACTACCTAGAAGCAACACTTTCTTCTTCCTAACACTTTATACATTCCTAGGCTTCTTGACCTCTGTTGAAGTGTGCTTCACTTTACCTGCTCCTCGTTCTATCTGAGGCTCTTCTCCACCAAACTCTGGCAGTGGTAGATACCAGTTTTTTTTGTTGATGATAAAACTATCATATCCCTTCTCTTCCTTCCTATCCTCCTACTAGCTGCCAGTTCCCAACCACCCTCCTCCCGCCTATCTCTCCTAAAGCTTATCAATTCCTTCCTTGCTTCGTCCAACTGTTCTCTAATCAAAATGTTCCTCCTGCTTACTCTGCAGTTCCAAATGAGAGCGTCTTCTATTCTCCCAACATTCTCCCCACTACATGCCCCCAGTAAAAATATTTCCTACAAGATTTGCAACAAATCCCTCTACTCACTGCCTATAACAGCTCCAACATTTCTCACTCATGGTCTGTTTCGAAAGAGTAACTAAGTTTTAAGAATGTTTCAAATTTTCAAGGAAACGAGACTGGCGTTATGTAAACAAAAAAAAAAAAAAAAAAAGAGAAAAACGACACAAATAAGCGGCTGTTGTTGTTATTGTACTGATTTAGAGATGCAATGCCAGAAGAATGAATTAGTAATTACTCTGCTTTTAGAGAGTTTACGTTATCAAGCGTATTTCATCTGGTTTTTAAACGTTTATAAATAGTAAAATTTAGGCTCGATCGCGTGTATCTAACGAGTAAACTACATGAAACGTGTTAGTTCAATACGACTTAGAAAATTTTAATTACACTTTTATTGCGACTGATACACTGATGAAACTAGTAGCTGTCTTTTTTAACGAATTTTGCACTATCAAGAAAACTTTAATAGAAATTTTTGTGTTGATGTCACGCAAAATTTCGGGTTATGTCGCTATTATCAGGACATCAGATAACACGAAGTTTTTTCAAGAACAAGCTGTGCTGGGACGCTAATATTCAGTTGTGTGACAAGAACGGATACTACAGCAAATTTACGAAACAAAAAAATATTAAATTTGACACTATTTCCTCTAAAATAAGTTCTTTTAGTGGACGAAGAAAATACCCGTGACCTCACTTGTATACAATGTGCTCCTTATCACCAATCTCCTTTGCTTGTTGCCAGGTTTCCACCAGCCAGAGGTTACATTGGCGCTTGTCGTGAATCGGTACTCCACTGATTTGTTCAGTCCTGTCAGGTCTGCCCATCTTCATCCAGTATGATACTGCATTATATCAGATCGTAATATCGCTGGGTATATTCTTAGTACTACATATAGTGCTTCCAGTGATGTGACACCAAACGACCCAGATTGTCTTAGTAGCACACTCCTCTACCCTCGCCTGACAGCTATTTTGTTCATACCGAGAAGATGTTCCCATGGACGCGCAGGAGAGCTCATAACTCATTCGAAGAGCGTACGGTGATACGTTGATAGTCTCTGACCGAGTTTACTCTGCCAGTCTGTGTAGTATTTTTTCTGCATTAACTGCTGTCAATCGTTTATGTTCATTGAAGCTACGTCTCGTCAAGGAAATATCTCGTTACAATTTTGGTAAACATTTTTGGAAAACAGTGATCAATTGTTATATTTGGATTAAAGTTCAGTCTTGATCACGTTATGTCTGTTTTAATGGGTAACCGGTTTCGGTTTTTTCTATAAAACCATCATCAGACCCATTGGCTCCCTTGGGTTGGTAGGTGGAGCTCTCCTTGCTGCTGTGCAGTCAACTTGAGTTGACTGCACAGCAGCAAGGAGAGCTCCACCTACCAACCCAAGGGAGCCAATGGGTCTGATGATGGTTTTATAGAAAAAACCGAAACCGGTTACCCATTAAAACAGACATAACGTGATCAAGACTGAACTTTAATCTAAAAATATCTCGTTACTTTTGTGCGTTAAATGTACGTGGTCCCAAGTTGAATGCAGGGATTTCATTCCAGTGATCTTTCCATTAAAATGTATGTAGTTTTATTGTGGGCGATTGTTAACTTGTTCGTGTTGCACCACTGTGTAATTGTATGAAGTGTTCCAGTTGCTTTCTCTTCTAGATGCTACTTGTTGTGAGCTGATATGATAACTAATACGTATGCAACTACTCCATCCCCTTTTGCATCTCCTTCCACTGTATGAACTAAGGGTTCAATCGAGGTATATAATAAAGTGGGCCCACAGATCTATCTTTACGGACTGCCTTTGGTTATTTTCTTAATAACTTTGCGATTGCTAGGGCGCCATCCTACTGACTCTGTCCCTACACAAATCTAGGAAACTGTGGTATGGGGCCTCATGGGCATCGAGTTCTTTGAATCTGGAAAACATTGCAGGCTAGCAGAGTTTGTCAGAGGCGCCTGAAATGACTATTTTTATCGCAGTTGCATATTTATGTGTGGTTCCTGATACTATTTTGAGTGCTCTGTTCATACTATCATCGATTGATTTCTCTTCCCGGGATCCGAAATGATATGAATTCGTAGTTCACGAAGGGCTGTGTGTACCTACGGGTGGTCGCAAAGGAACCTCTCCTGGACTTAAGCTGGTGTGTTTATTAGACAGATTGGTTTGTCTGATTGAATATGATGGGTACTTACCCACGGACTTTTTGATTATTATTATACTGACTGTCTTTTGGACTGTTGATACTTTGCCAAGCCTTAACGCTTATTTAATGTCCCAGTTGAAAATAGGACGATCTGTGGCAATCCCTGATGGATCCCCTCTGGCCCGGTTGCCTCCGGTGCATAGCTGGATGAACTTCACAATTGCCTATTCGGGATTGTCCTCTGTGTTTCCTTTAGCCGTTGTTGCCCTTGGTAGATCAGTTATATTTCCACCTTCGATGGACGGCTATTGTAAACATATGATGCCTATTCTTAGCTAGTCAATGAGTTTTTGGAGTTCCACAGAAACCAGGGTGTTGTGCACAGTATTAAGCTGCAAAAACTCTCAAGGATATTTCACGTGCACATATCATCATGAACCTGTTTGTGGGAAGTTGGAATGAGCTCTCCCATGTCTGTGTTTTATGTATGTCAAGGTTTACGGGTCTTCTCATGTACACTTGACGCGTTAGATCATTAAGCGGTTGTGCAGCATTTGACAGCTTTCCTGTCCTCAGGGTGATTCTGTTTGTCTGCTCCGTTGTCGGAAAGCACGCGGAACTACTCTTCGGATGCGTCGACCTTATTACCATGCGCTGGCTGTCAGGAGGTTTTATTTTCTGTCTAATCTACTTATGTTTAGGTTTAAATCTAAGTTGTCGAAATTTGCATTCCATATCGACGGGGTGGAAATATTGCCGATGCTGATTGGGGCTGTGCTTGTTGTTGCAAGAAGCTGCTGTGTTGTCACTTGCAGTTTTCTCTTCATGAACCTCAACCCTTTTCTTCGTGTTGCCACGCGCAGCGCTAATTGGCGACAGGTCGGGTGTGGCTGATGGAAGGTCCCACAAGTAGCGGACTGCCTCAAACATTCTGCGTCACCCTGTACAACTGGTCGAAGTCTAGTGTAGCGGGACTTTGAATTTCACCGCGCTACACTCGTTCCCTCAGATATAAATTATACCGTCGCAGCGGTATTAGGGTTCGACGGCAGAGAAAATACTAAAATTGAAACTCTTCTTTTGTTTTCTATCCGTCTATTGTCTGTCGAGAGCGTAAGCTTAATGCAGACGTAAAAAATTATTAGCTAGTCTTGGTCTGATTAAGATGAAAAAACTTATTAATGTGTAGACATATTGTGGAAGTTGTTATGAAATTCGGAGGATGGAAGTAGCAACGTAAAATAAATTGCATTCAATGTCAAAATGATTTTGATTTGTATAAATTAGTGAATCCTGGACGATTGCAAGATTTTGGTGCAGACTTTTCACGCAGAAATGAAGTAGGAGATTTTTGAAGACCTGGACGCCGCACGAAAGAAGACATGTTAACATGGTAAAGGATGAACTCTTATCTATGCCATTTCCCCCTGTCAGTTACATTTTGTTATTCTCTGTTCTCTTTCAAATAATTTTTGTAGTGGAATCTGGTTTGACGTTTGCTCAGAAACGCCACAAGAACCACCCCAACAATAGCTTTTCCGAATCACGAAGTCTGATAACTATTCTGTAATACGAAGTCCGAGTTGCATTTCATTCTTTCCCTTTTTCACGGTCATTAATGATTTTAAAATCCCCTTTTTATTCACCATTTCTTCCCACATTTTCAACCTTTTCTTTTCTTCTCTTTTTCTTTTTTATTAACCATTACACTAGCAGCAAACGTACTGCTGAACTACCGTCCCACATGCTAGCCACAGCACAAACGGCTGTTTTTGCAGTGGTTCTATAATCGGGAATCAAGGGTTCCTGATAAACGACGTTGCATTATGGTTAGCAGTGAACCGCTGTTCTCCACTATCCCGGATCACCATACTCTTCTCGCACGGTGGTGACATTTGCTGGTGTCTGGGGAGCCTTCAGGTGAAGATCAGTAGTGACTGAGGGTACTCTGATTGTGTCACGGGAATCCTCATGTATTATTTCTCACGCGAGAGTATTATGCTGCGATTTTCCAACAGGACAATGCTCGATCACACATGGTACGCGTCTCTATGATCTGTCTGCATTATGTTTAGGAACACCCATGCACATGGAGATCCGCAGATCTCAACTCGACAGAACGGGTGTAGTACCAGGTCGGATGCCTATTCCATCCCTGTGCCAGCATCCAGAATATGAAAGACCGTTTACAACATTTGTGGATCAGATTTACTCAGGAGTGGATACAATTGCTTTGTAACGCCCTTCCCAAAAGTATCAGTGCGTGTATCCAGGCCACAGGAAGTGCAACGTCATACTGCCATGTTCTCTGCAAATGTAACTAGGTTTTTTAATCACTGAATTATTATGATTTCCCAGTGTAGCTTAAGGGAAATGCTAGAATGGTTCCTTTTAAAAAAACACGGCTGGTTTACTTCCCCAACTTTCTCCTTATATAATGACCTCTTCGTGAACGAGATGTCAAACGATAATCTTCCTTTTCTTCTTTATGAAGGAAGGATTCCTAAGGGTTATTGTCACTTCCAGTATGAAGATAAGTCTGAAAACGTTTACTTGTTGTTTTATGAAAAAGATATGAACACGTAAAAGTTTCTACATTGTGCAAAAGTGTGCAACTGGACCTATCTATAACATTGTAATTATGTACCAGTTCACAGATCTTGGAAACGGCTGGTCCCGGCGGGGGTTCGAGTCCTCACTCGGGCATGGGTGTGTATGTTTGTCATTAGGATTATTTAGATTAAGTAGTGTGTAAGCTTATGGACTGGTGACCTTAGTAGTTAAGTCCCATAAGATTTCACACATATTTTTGAACAGATCTTGGAAAGCAGTACATCGTACGCAGAAAAGAAAACGACCTGTGGGACACGATGAAAATAAAAGATCAGGTCAGCAGCATTGTCTCTGAAGAAAAAAAGAAAAAAAGTCGCTGAAATTCAAATCTGTATTTCTGTCACTGTTCAAGTTAACTACGAAGGCTGCCACCTCGAAATAACACACAAAAACAAACCCACCCACCCACTCACACACACACACACACACACACACACACACACACACACACACACACACACACACACACAGGTAGCAGTAATAGGATAAGACACTAGTGACACCATTACAAACGTACACGAGGGAAATCTGTAGAAGCAATAGCTCACAATTGACTCTTTACGTGTTTCTTTTCCGCAGAGCCTCAACGTCGGATCTCCAGAGGGTAGGTAAACGTATCGTCCTGCCGTTGATGCGAAGTCAGATCACGTACATCAACTTACGCAAGCCAAAGCTTCAGTCATGACGACGAAAAGTCACTCGTTGCTTTTCCCGTAAGCCTGAACACAGCGAAAGGTTAACCGTGCGGAAGATCACACAGACGGGACACACCCTATGCTCTAGAGGGCTTCTGCATTCCTTTCGAAGTTCCACGATAAACAAAACGGTCGCGAGATATGCGTTTACTTTGATCGCCCACAGCTTTCTTTAACGTATAGCTTTGAAATAAGACCACCCAAACACGTACAGAAATTCCAAACAAGTGGAGTAGTATTTCTTGAACGATAGCGTCAGAGGACGTTATCTGTATCAGGAGAACGTCCCGATAAAAAAAGTGACAAATTTATATCATGAAATATTTATTTCGCTGATGAAAAGAAACTATTATCTGTTTTTCGTAAAGCGAGGTGAGGGAATGGTTCCTTGTGTAAGGTGAACCCAAACAACACTCACAAAATTTCTAAAATGGCTCGGGGGTATTTTATGAGTATTTCGTTACAAGGGACCCGTGGTCGTCCGGTGAGTCATTTCGTATGATTTCTTAACCTAAAATATTTTTATACCTGTTCCGAAAAATATCGGAACACCAACGGTCGCAGGTTCGAATCCTGCCTCGGGCATGGATGTGTGTGATGTCCTTAGGTTAGTTAAGTTTAAGTAGTTCTAAGTTCTAGGGGACTGAAGACCTCAGAAGTTAAGTCCCATAGTACTCAGAGCCATTTGAACCAATTTGAACCAAGACGGAGTTGTGCGAAATGAACGAAATTTGGTAGACGTGTTTCTACATCGGAAAGATGTTGTCTATTCAAGTTTCGCGCCAGCTGCATAAGAGTAGCGTTAGGAGCGACGAATGTCTCTAAAGGAACAAACACGCCATTGTCAGGACATCACTGAGTTTGAAAGAGGTCGTGTAATAGGGCTACGAGAAACTGGATGTTCCTCATGCGATGCTCCAGAGAGACTTGTCAAGAATGTGGCCACTGCACGTGACTGCTGGCAGCGATGGTCACGAGAATGTACGGTCACAAGAAAACCGGACTCCGATGGCCCATGTGGCACTACCGAGAGGGAGCACCATCGTGTCCCGCGTGTAGCTCTGGCACATCTCTGCATCTGCAATAGGCACCACAGAGACACAACGTACTGTTACAAAGCGTTTACTTCAAGGATAGCCTCGAAAAAGACACCCGTAGCGTGCGTTCCACTGACTCCAAACCGTCGCCATTTGCGACTTCAGAGACGTTATGCGAGAGCTCATTGGAGGGCAGTGTGAAGATCTGGTTTTTTGTTTCCGATGGAAGCTGGTTCTGCCTCGGTGTCAGAGATGGCCGTGTGTCGGTTAGAAGGAGGACAGCTGAGGGCGTGCAACCAACATGTCTGCGTGCTAGACACACTGGATCTACAGCTGGAGTTATAGTCTGGGGTGTGATTTCGTATGAAAACATGAGCACTCTCGTGGTTATCCCACTCACTCTGACTGAAAATTTGTACTGCAATCTGGTGATTCGACCTGTTGTACTGCCACTCATGGACAGCATTCTAGGGGGTATTTTCCAACAGGATAACGCTCTCCCACATACCGCTGTTGTACACATGGGACGACAACTCGAGCGTCATCCACAAATAGCATTAACATTTCCTGTGTATACCGACCAACTTCAACAGCCATGGAACAGCATTCCACAAGTCGACACCCGGCACCTGCGCAACACAATGCAATCACGTTTGCATCCTCGAATTCGACATACTGGCTGTTTCACCGGTCATTAGCGTACCAGTATTTCACATTAGCAATGGCTTATCTTGCGCGTAGATTAACCTGTGATCTTGCAATGTTAATCACTTAAATACATTACCGAGACAAATGTATTCCCGAAATTTCATTGCTCTGTATCAATTATATTTTGTTTTCGCAGTTTTTTCTGCTAGTACATTTGCATAACAGTGTAAATGCCGACTGTAGGCACTGCGTGTTTAGTTTGGAAAGAAACTTGTTCCACTGACTCACGGCAATAGTTACTGATAACGGTAATAAGTATTTCAAACTTCAGCTCAATGATCGCACGTGTAACGTCTGTGGATTGTTGTATTAATATATGTTGAAGCTTCAGTGATTCCATATTTATGCTTTTACTGTTATGAAAATATTTTCATAGAAATAAAGGTAACAGAAGCAGCAAACCGAATAAATAATGAATACATTACTACTGAGGAATGAGCCACCAGAGACTACGTGCCCCTCACATTCAAAAAGTATCCCTGAACAATCTGTGGGATTTTGTCGGTGGGGTTCACTCTCCACGTCTTTGCCTAATTCTGACAGCCTCCTGTTATCTCGACGTTGAAGGAAATAGAACTGAAACTTTCCTTTTCTTTCATGTCGTAACTGTTTCAATGAAATTGTCTTCCTCAAGTATTTGTCGGAACTGGTGTAGAAAATGGAATGCAATATACAAATATTGCACAACAACTATTAATATGAGAAAACCAACTTGACACATTTCTGGAAAATTATTTCTTCAATAATTTTAAAGGTCTAAAGAATAAGATAATCTGCCTTAATGTTGTTAACAAGAAAAGAGTGGCCTAATTTGAACAAACGCTACATTTCCTCAGCGGTGACGTGTACGGTGTTGATGTTGATAAACTTTAAATATGCCAGTAGCTGTAATGTGTGCATGCTTCATGCTATTTGTGAAGTGATAGAAGTGTAAGGGAACGGAACAGAACATAATTAGTCCACTATGAGAATGTAACGTTCCGTGAGAATAATATTCTATAGATTTTTTTTCCACTTCGTACGCTGAAGATCTTTTATGGGAATGGTGAAACTTGTTGATCTTTGACTTGCTAGAACAAATGTCTCTTCTTAGACCTTCAGCTTCATTCCGTTGATGCGACACCTGTCACGGACCAGGTGTCACCACTGCCACAACATTTTTTCCATTTTACATTTAGCAGTCACCATTGGTTAAAGTATTGCAGACTATAATTCTGTCACACATAGTATACTGTGCTTCTTGACCCGTTTCTGAGTGTTAGGCTCCTCCAGTGGAATCGGCTGTTTCCAAACAAACGGCAGAGTTGAGAAAATTTTCTCTTTGTGACTGGTACATTTCCGAATTCCATGTGGTCGGGTGACACTCCATAATCCTCAATTTCATTCAACTTTCATTCACCCCAGTGTCATTCTTTTATGTCAGTTTATGGTTCGATACCCGCGACACATTACTAGCAGGATTACTCCAGAACCTTCAATTTCTATGGGCTATCAGGATACCAGTAGTGTAATTTCGAAGAAATAGTTTTTGGATAATTTGCCCTCAAAGTTAAAACTCCGGTAAATAACAACTCACGAACACACTCCTAATTTTGGTTTTGATTTGTTCTTAAGATAAAAAAGTATTTTTCACCTATTCTGGTAAGAATCAACAACATACACACACAGTTAACACAAGTACATTTTCAGAAAACGTAAGTGGTAAATAATAATAAAATGGCAATTATTCATTATTGCAAATTGGTTTTATAAGTCTCTCTGTTGTATTTCGACAAACTTAAAGAAATCAAAAAATTCGCCGTCATCTTCACTGTGCTCGTCTGCTTGAACAAGTTGGGAGTGACGAGTGTGTGATACAGCTGGCTGCTTATCGAAGGAAATGTAGTTGTTTAGAGAAATAAAATATCGTAGTTCCAAAATGTCTTTCCTTCACCACTTTTGTAAACAAAAACACAGTCCAACGCAGAGACTTGTCGAACATTCAGTAAGTGTCAGAAGTAGCCGATCTTTACCTTTCTCAGCTACATAGCTTCGAAAGAAAATTCCATTCCCATTTTTTTGGTCGCCCATAACTTTCTTGTACGTATCACTCTGAAATTAAACCTGAACGCGTAAATAAATTCCAAAAAGCAGTTCTTAAACTTTAGACATAGATATCTAGGTACCATATCGAATGGATAAAATGTTGATATATTTACATACGTCATTTCACTGTAGAATAATAATTTGTAACATCTGAGAGTTTCTATAAAATGTTATGACTGTCATTTTATACAGTCATTAGGAAAAATGAACGCCTAGATGTAATGGAAGAAGTTCAGAGAGCAAAATAATTACTGGTAATTTTAAAGTCGTTATTTTAAATAATAACTATGGGTCTGACATAAATGAAAATTATTTTATACTTCCATTTCCGAGATCATATTCAATGCTAGCTGAATTAGCCACATAATCTGTACCATCTGATCTGCATTACTCACTTTCAAGTCACAACACGATATTCAACAGTACATAAATAAGAACCGAAACAAACAATAGAACCCAATCTTCCTTTCTACCTTTCTTCTCTCTTGATCAGGGACTTGCTTCACCTATCACCCGAACCATAAACGAATAGTTCAGTGCCATTAAAAATTGATGAGACTTGGCAAGTAACAGTAGTATTATGAATTTCTCACTAAAGTGCGGACAAAATGTCATACTTGAGAATATATTTACACGATATTTGATTTTAATATCTTCTGGACCTGCACTATTTGTATCCGAAAGTCTCATATTCACAAGCTTTTTCTGATAACTGATACCTTCCCTCTACACGATCAGTTATTTTCTCTGCCATAAAATGATGCAGTGTAACCCATTCACCTGATAGGAATGCTGAATGTGGTCTCACATGTTCGAAGAGGACCAGAACCTCTCTCCATTCCGCCATTAAATAACCTAATTAGTGTTGACTGGCGAAATATCACGAAGTAACAACTGAAGAGAGTGGATGCGTCCGTGCATGGACTGAAAAAAGAAGTAAAATTCTTGCGAAGAACTGTTGAAACCAATGGATGCATCGAGGCCCGTTTTGGTGCAACATCCTAATGACTAGAGGTCTTCAGTATGCTAGTACTGCCAGTTTTGTTCTTAATTTACTTTAAATTTTTTAATCACTTACATGAAACCACAAGCCCTCTGAACATCTTCCACTCTACCCAGGTGCTCATTTTTTTCTAATGAGTGTATGAAATGGTATTTACAGCAGTTTTCGGCGACAGTGGAATCGCGTTTGATAATGATAGAAACGTTCAAATGCTATAAATAAATCTAATGCAGTGGGAGGACATATGTAAATATATCAACATTTTATCCATTCCCCATGACACCTAGTGTTTTCACATCAAATGTATAGCTATTAATAAAGAAACACAGGAGACACTCCAGAATGAAGTGCATACATGTCCGATGGAAACTTACATGATCGAAAACTACCTGGCGGGTAACGAAAAGTTTATTGTCTGTAGTACAACTACCAAATCTTGACGGATAATTACGGAGAAGCACGTTCAGTGCAGCGTTTTTCAAAAAAGATAATATCATCCTTCTCACCTGGCATTGACTGGCTGTTCTGTAACGTAGTAACGATCGTGAGCATGTACTATCGTTACGTGTGATACGTGGTACCGCTTCGAAAGTGTGACGAAGGAGAGGCTAGAACGATACGATTGCGGTATCATAGCACTACATTCTCAGGAAGAAGCGATGAACGAATTGAACAGCTTTCTAAAACCATGAACAGCACACAGTCGCTTTAATTCCCTTTCGCCACTGTAACTACTATGGTGTGTCAACAGAATTCCTACTGCTATCTGACGAGGAAATTATTTTAAAAGGAACTTGGTATTTGGCTGTACAACAGCTCGTACATCACCCATTGTTCTTTAACTCAAGTGGGACGGTATTGTCACCATTAACACTTTAGTGCCATCAAACTACAAAATCAGTTGTTAGAGTTAATACCCACACAAGATTGTGATTTCTGTGTAGCTGAAGAGCACATAACATAGCTCTAGTGGTGTACGCAAGGTAAAACATACAAAGAGTTAAAACACCACACAAGATTCTCAAAACTGTTTACTACTTTTCAGTCTGTTTGGTGCGGAGGAGCTCTAATGCTAATATGCATTTTTATTCCTACCTAATGCGACGTTTCATTTGAACTGTTTTTTAATTTGGGTTTAATTTCAAGAGAGAGAGTGTTCAAATTCTTCATACTCATGCTAAGAAAGTGTTAAGCTATTAAGTTCATAAAATTGTTCTATGTACGAACTTACTCCACATTCAGCTTGTTATATGTTTTATTAATCTCTCATTAGTTTACATAGAACATTTGCTAGAAGCTATTGCTAGTGCCATAAATAATTTTTGGAGGGCTATGCCTCGCGTCGAGACTGACAATTTTTTATAGGTACTTCATTGTATCGCAGAGCTGAACTGGTCTCCCTATACCATTAGCTACTTTGCGCTGTTGTTTCTTCTTTATGATCAACGAGCTGAAGAGAAAGCAATGGAAGAGAAGTTGCAGAGTAAGTATTAATTTTCTGTAGAATATCCACAGTTGGTTTTTATCTTGATCTATTTGTAAACAGAACACTTAATAAAGCATATTATGTCGAAGGTACCGATTAATATTGTGTTTAGTTTTCGATTTTCTCACTTAAAATTAAAAAAAAGAAAATTCACCAGGGGAAAAATAATTTCAGAAATGAATTGACTATTCGAAATATTATTTTGCTCTGCGTAGAATAACAATGTTCCCTGATGTCGTAGACGGGATCAGCGAGGCAAGCTGATAAAGTTAATACCCACACCAAATTGTAATTTCTAGGAAGCTGAAAAGGCCATATTGTATTTTATTGATACATGTACGGTACAACATACAAAACGCTAAAACACAACACGAAATTCTCAGAACACGAAACAATGAAAAAAAAAGACATGTTATTGGCTTCAATACTGTCTACTTCATACTGCTATAATTAGGACCGGCAGCTTCGTTTTGATACGCAGGACTTGTCTCTATCTACTACTTTGAGCCTTGTTGCTAACAGACTGTACTCAGTAAACCTCTGACCTGACCACTGGACCAGACGGTTCGTGCCCTTTGGCGCCTCAGGATAACCGCCTACTAACTTCCACCACGCCTTCCATTCCTTTGATAACAGTAAAAATTGAGAATCCAGTATCACAGAAGCTTCGCAAATTATTGTTATCCAATCAATTTCATCCAACCTCATTTCTGAGATTCCGACTACCGTTCGAATCGCGTACTATTTAGAGGAACCATAGAAGACTGGCAACGAATTTACAAACATATTACAGGGTATCAGTGGATAACCTATGAGCCATTTTTTCTGAATGATGATTTGCCGCACTACAATTCGTATCACGGATTACATGAAATGTACAAAATTCCTTGTAGCTTACGGAACTTGTTATAAAATTTCACGAAATTAAAACATACATGGTACTCTGCACGTATACATGTCTTGATAAAAATCCAGTGGGTAAAATGCCCATAGATGATAAAATGCACACAACTGATAAAATCCTCGTATCCCCGAGCATGTTGGCGGTAAACATAAATCCCACGAAATTGCCTTACAGCCCTACGCTGCCATAGAGTCGGCAGACCAGCTGCGAAGGTACCCACCTCGCCGTTGGATGGCGTGTGTAGTACATGCTAAATGATTACCTGCTGTGGTTAAAAACAATGAATAGGTTTGTTGGTTTGTAAAGTAAAGGGACCAAACTACAGGGTCATCAGTTCCTTTTTCCTCATCAAAACAGGGTCTGGGGTTAAAACCAGTCCCAAAAGGAGTTGGGGAAAGTAAAAAGGCGTAAAACTATCTGGGAACCAAACTAAAAGGGGAAACGGAAGAAACAAACCAACAGGGGAAACTGTGCACTAAATGGAAAACAAGTGGTGGAAGTTAGTAAAATAATATAGCAGGTGGTCTGAGCAGACTGGTCGCAAGAATAAAAAAGGGTGATACAGCCACTCTGCAACACACTAAAATCGCCAGCCGAAAAACACAAGGCTAGAGAAACACAAAAAGGGAAAAGACGAATATCAAGGCGAACAAACAGCAATGAAAGAGCGAGGAAGAGTTAAAACAGAGGGAAGGTGAAGGCCTGGGAGAGAAGGCCAGACACCCACCCTTAGACTGATCAAAACTTCCCTCTTGAAGAAATTGTAAAACTGAATCAGCCATTGAGGAATTGTCTCCTAACACCATAGGCAGGGCGGCAGGAAGATCAAAAGTCTGCCTCACGGCGACTAAAATAGGCAGTCCAACAAGATGTCAGCCACTGACAAGTGGGAACTACAGTGACACTGAGGTGGGTCATCGCAATGTAGGAGGTGACTTTGAGTCACCCAAACATGCCCAGTGTGGAGCTGGCAAAGTGCAACAGAATGCCCATGAGTGACTCGCATGGATGACATCCACACGTTTGTTGGCTCCTTGATAACATGTGTTTTACTTGGTGCACTGAGGGTGCACCATTCAGTGTCCCAGATCTGAAAAACTTTACATCGAAATTCTGATCTGAGATCAGTCTCTGGTGTGTCGTACTCTAGGGTCAATTTACTGGTAGCCTGTTTGGCCAGCCTGTCAGCAAGCACATTGCCTGGGATCCCTACATGCCCTGGAGTCCAAATGAAGGACACTGAACGTCCAATGTTTTCGAGGGCATAAAAACCTTATAGATAGTCATTAACAAGGGATGGCAAGGGAAGCTCTGGTCAGGAGCTTGTAGACTGTTGGAGGAGTCACTACAGACGACGAAGGACTCACCTATGCAGGAGTGATTATGCCCAAGAGAGCGGGAAATGGCTACCAACTCTGCAGTGGAAACACTGCAGCCATCCGGCAGGGAATGGTGATCAGTATGTCCACAGTGGGCCTAAGCGAAGCCAACTTGACCATTGATTCATGGTTGTAAACTATTTCTGAGCCATGGAACTCGCCAAAATTTGCCAGTGCAGGACCTCAAGTGGAACCGAGCCTTTTGAGCCTTGGAATAGGTTCAGACATTGCTGTGGCCGAGGCATGGACCATGGAAGTGTACGTGAGAGGATCTGGAAGAAAAATGGTAGACGGAAAGCATCAAATTCAGTGAGAAGGGACTGGACATGGACTGCAATTGGAATCCCCATGGAGGCCACTGTTGCAGGAGATGGATCAACATATTAGGGAAAAGCAGAGGATAACTGGGATGTTGAGGCAAGATGTGAATGTGTGCTGTATAATTTACAAGCACCTGTTGTCGCCTGATCCACAGTGGAGGACCGCGCGGGATTAGCCGAGCGGTCTAAGGCGCTGCGGTCATGGCCTGTGCGGTTGGTCCCGGCGGAGGTTCGATTCCTCCCTCGGGCATGGGTGCGTGTGTTTGTCCTTAGGATAATTTAGGTTAAGTAGTGTATAAGCTTAGGGACTGCCGACCTTAGCAGTTAAGTCCCATAAGATTTCACACACACACACACACACACACACACAGTGGAGGAACCCCAACTTTCATGAGGAGACTGTTCACTGGGCTCATTTGGAAAGCCCAAGTCGCAAGCACACGAAATGCTGAGTGCGATGCTGAATGATATGCCAGGCTCCCATAGGCAAGATGGGACTGCACAAAGGCTTTGTGCAGCCGCAACAGTGTAGTGTGATCTGCACCCCAGTCAGTGTGACTAAGATGCCACCAGCACTTTTCCTTAACCTGACGAAGACAGGGAAGCCAAGTTAAGTGGGTGTCGAAGGCCAGTCGTAATATATGATAAGTCTCGACTAAATTAAGCAGTTGGCCACTGAGGTAAAAGCTCTGAATGCGAGTGGACATTATGATGACGAAAGAAGTGCATGACGCAAGTCTTGACTGCTGAAAACTGAAAGCCATGGGTAAGGACCCATTACTACACCTTTCGAATGGCTCCCTGCAGTCAAAGTTCAGCCACACCAATAGAGGAGTAGCAAAAGGAAATACAAAAATCGTCAGCGTACAGGGAGGAGGAACTGAGGATCCCAGTGTTGCTGCAAGACCATTAATGACCACTAAAAAGAATGGGGTGCTCAGTACAGAGCCCTGCAGGACCACATTCTCTTGGATATGGGACGAACCGTGCGAACTATGAATGTGTGGAGCGACAAAAAGTTCCATATAAAAATCAGGATTAGGCCCTGGAGGCCCCACTCATGCAGAGTTGCAAGGATGTGGTGTCGCCAAATGGTATTGAAGGCTTTCGTCAGGTCAAAAGAGACGGCAATAAGTTGTTGATGGCGGGAAAAGGCCGTTCGGATGGCAGACTCCAGGTATACAGCTATACTAAGTTGTCCATGGTGGAGTGACCTTGCCGAAAACCGCCTTGGTACAGAACCAGAAGGCCCCAACACTCAAGGAGCCAACTCATCTGCAGGCAAACCATACGTTCAAGCATGTCGAAAAAATGGTTCAAATGGCTCTGAGCACTATGGGACTTAACATCTATGGTCATCAGTCCCCTAGAACTTAGAACTACTTAAACCTAACTAACCTAAGGACATGACACAGCACCCAGTCATCACGAGGCAGATAAAATCCCTGACCCCGCCGGGAATCGAACCCGGGAACCTGGGCGTGGGAAGCGAGAACGCTACCGCATGACCACGAGCTGCGGACAAGAGCAAGCAGGTCGCACAGAACGCTGATGAGGCTGATAGGACGATAGCTGTCCACATCTAGCGGGTTCTTACCACGTTTTAGCTCTGGAACAATTACACTTTCTCGCCAAGGAGACGGTAATTCTCCTTTGCCCCAGATACGCATGAAAGTGGCAAGGGGGTGGCGCTGGTAATCCGCTGACAGATAGTTAATCATCTGGTGATGGATGCCGTCTGGGCCAAGGGATGTGTCAGGACAATAGGCAAGGGCACTGAGAAATTCTCACTCACTGAATGGAGCATTATACATTTGAATGGTGCGGAAAAAAAATAGATAGGTGTTGTCGTTACACCCACTGTTTTAGCAGACGAAAGGCGGGGCAGTAATTCTCAGAAGCAGAGTTGCGAGGATAATGGTCGGCAAGACGCTCTGTGATTAAGTCTGGGACAGTATATACAGCTCCATTTGTGGAACTTACAGGTATACCTGGAGGGGTCTGATATGCATAAAACCATCTCAGCTTGGTGCAAACCTGGAAAGGAGAGGTTCGTGTTCCAGTGGTGGAGATGTATTGTTACCAACACTATTGCTTCCGTCATTTGATGGGTTGACGGAAACTGGCACGGAGCCAGTTGGAGGCAATGAGGTGCTCCAGGTAAGGATGCTGCTTGTGATGTTGGAGGGCGTGCCTGCAGTCTCTAACGGCTGCAGTGATTTCCAGCGACCACCAAGGCACAGTCGTCCACTGGAGGCAACATGAGGAAGAAGGAATAGCCAATTCATCTGCGGCAACAATGGTCTGGATCATCTTATAAATTTTGCCACGCAGTGGAGACTCAACACATGGTAGTGGAGGTGAAAGTGTCCCAGTCTGCCTTGGTAAGAGCCCATCTGGGCACAAGACCAGGTGAGTGACGCTGAGGGAGGGACAGGAAGAACGGAAAGTGGTAACTATTACACAAGTCGAGGTGAGCTCTCCAGTTGATACACGGTAGAAGGCCATGACAGCAGATGGAAAGATCTGTGGCCGAGTATGTGCGCCGGCTGGTGTGGCCGTGCGGTTCTAGGCGCTTCAGTTTGGAGCTGCGTGACCGCTACGGTCGCAGGTTCGAATCCTGCCTCGGGCATGGATGTGTGTGATGTCCTTAGTTTAGTTAGGTTTAAATAGTTCTAAGTTCTAGGGGACTGATGACCACAGATGTTAAGTCCCATAGTGCTCAGAGCCATTTGAACCATTTCGAGTATGTGCCAAGCACCCCACCGAAATGAGAGGGGGCACTTGTCAAGTTGAGTTAACAGATTCTCGACATCTTTACCAGTCCAGTAATGTTGGTTCCACCCCACAAAGGGTTATGAGTGTTAAAATCACTGAGAAGAAGAAAATTTGAGGGAGTTGAGAAATTAGCGCAGCCAATACAGGGCATGGTATTTCACCATCTGGAGGAAGCTAAAAGCTTCAGATGGTAATTTCCTGCGTTTTCCTCACTCTGACAGCCATGGCTTCTAAATGTGTTTGATGGGGCACAGGGGCGCTGTATATAGAGGTAAGGAAATACATACAGACTGAACCTGACATCCTGTTACAGTAAATAAGATTTTTGTAATACCCCAATAGCTATGAAGGCCAGGGGTCCGGATTGCTGGTAACCAAGTTTCCTGAAGGGCAACTCAAAAAGCAGGTGTAACGCTTAAAAGTTGTCATAACCCAGTTGGGGAAATACATCGGCGCAGTTCCGCTGGAGGATGACGCTTTCTGAAGTCTGGAAAGGCATGAAGTGACCAAGGAGGCAGCTTACTCCTCAGAATCACCTGCTGCCACTGGACGAATATTTGTATCCATTGCCATTTTTCACAGTGGCAGAAATACCTCGGGCCTATTCTAATCCCCAAACCCGCAGGGGCTCAGCAGTAAATAGCGGTGCACTGAAAGAAAGGAGGATTTTTGTCAGTGCCAGATATAACAATTAGGGACGCAACGTGGCCATACATATAAAATTACTATGGGCTTACATTCCGAGTAAAATCTGTAGTAATTACATGCCGGGTGCTTATTAACAGTGAGAAAACAACAGCAACAATAAAAAATTTTAATAATCCTGTATCTTTAATTAAGAAAATAACGTGACGTAAAAAGAAAATCACACTGATGAGAGCGTGAATACTAAACCGACCAGATCTGAAGGGGTGGACGCAGAGAAAGGGCGCAAGGAGGGAGCGTGAGCGAAAACCACGCTGCGCTTCACTTAGTTGAAAAGTCATCTAAACCAGATGCGGATGCAAGCCTTACTGTGAGCGAGGTGTCTACTTAAGAATCAGTCGAAATTATATATACCATAAAATATGTTGTAGATGATTATAACAAAAATTAAAAGTATGAATGGCTCGTAAAGGTGCGTACACGAATACGTCATACAGTGCGCATAGGATAACTGAAATCCACGCTGTGTGTCATAAACTGCTGTAAATGGTGCCATTTAAGCAAATGGCAATTTTAAGAATCAAATGGCTGGGCTGAGTCCGAGGCTCATAATTAGAATTATGGCTAAGGGATAAGACGGAATATGCTATATCTGCAGCCCCTAAGGGTATGTAATAACCAGACTTGAAATTAATACAGCAGACGATGAAACACTAAATCACTGCCACATGAGATACCCGCTCAGTGTTGGGCGCAAAGTGTATATTCGTCATACAGTGTGACTATTAAATGTGGAATATTTTACGTATCAGGTTTGGGGTACTGACATAGTATCTACAAGCTGTTTTACTGTAAACGCCTACATGTCAATACATACATACTTCATCTGTAAACAAACCAACTTAGTATCCTGCAATCTCTTCCTCTGGGCTACCTAGACTTACAGGACATCAAAGATGCTACAAAAATTATTGTCAGCTGGTTCTTATTGAGCATTCAGTAGGTGATCTGGGTATCTCTTTTTATTTCTGAAAATTTGTATGTTTTCCAGGATATTAAGCTTTTTACATTTGTGGGAATTATGAAGAATTTTCATACTTCGGCGTATGCCTACTACTCTATTCCTAGATGTGCGAAGATGGTCCTCAAAGACAGTTCTGTTCCATACAGATGTGGTTCTCTGAAGCGTGTGAAAAATGTTCTCCCCGTCTGGCCAACATCAAATGAGATAATGGCAGCATAAGACTGCTGAAAGCGGTCATCTTGGATAAATAGAAGTGTCAACATTGCGATCGCGGCCTACGAAGTGTGTTCATTTGCAGTCATAGCGATCATCCCACAGCACAGCACGTGTAGCTTAGACAATTTTAAGTGGTCGTTTCATTCCGCACCCTCAGTTATAGATATTTTTTCATAGTAATTACTTCCAGTGATTTTGTAGTCATACAATAAAGGGTCTTTCAGTCCATACCCTATTTGTTACAATCGTGTAAGTTCGGAGTCAACTGCCCCACCCTTCGGTCCCTGCACCAAGCATCACGCCTATGCGGATCGTCCTGGATTTCGCCACACTTTCCTAGCGTCGCGACTTCTCTACATAGGACAGTATATCCCCGGAAAGCATCATGGAACTTTCTTTCAACTTTATCTGAAAGGTCATTTACATATACAATAAGACAGAAAAAAGACGCACCATGAAGGAATTATCCCTATGAGACGGAAATCGGTTGATGTGATGCACATGTACAGAAAAACAAACGATTACAGTTTCAGAAAAATTGGATGATTCGTTCACGAGTAAGAGCTTCACAATGAGAATGTCAATAACGCTTTGGTCCACCTCTGGCCTTTGTGCAAGAAATTATTCGGCTTGACATTTATTGATAGAGTTATTGGACGTCCTGGTGAGGGATATCATGCTAAATTCTGTCCAATTGGCGCTTTAGATCGTCAAAATCCCGAGCTGGTTGGAGGGCCCTCAATTACGGAGAGATCTGGCGACCTTTGCTGCCCAAGGAAAGGTCTGACAAGTGCGAAGAAAAGCAGTAGAAACTTTCGCCGTGTGCGAGCAGACATTATCTTGCTGAAATGTACGCCCAGATTGGTTTGCCATGAAAGGCAACAAAACGGGGCTTTGAAAATCGTCAAAGTGCCGCTGTGCTATGAGGGTGCCGTGGATGGCAACAAAAGGGGTACTGGTATGGAAAAAAAATGGCGTCACTCCTGGTTTTCGGATCGTATGGTGAGCGACAATCGGGCTGATATTTCACCGTTGTCTGGGACGTCTTTAGACACGTCTTGGACTGGAATCTCGTTGTCTACTTTGCAACGACGTATTACTACAGCCTGCTAGGACATCTCGTCTGAAATGCTAGAACGTGTGCAGCAGTCGTTACGTACCAGAATGGAAGCGTGTATTGCCGATGCTGGCGGTCATTTTGAGCACATCGTGTGATGTTCAACTTACTCGTTACTGGTCTGAATCCACACAACTATTGCATGCACTTGTGTTATTCGTTAGTGTGTGCTACCAGAGGTATTGTACAAGTGTCGGAGTGGATACTTTTCAAAATACGATACCTCGTTAACGACGGGCAATAGAGTCCTGAAACGAACACCACTAGCACTATAATTTACCCTACTTTTAGCCTGTTAATGTTAACAGACATTGTTCCATTTTGAAGGGGTATGTTCGTAAAAAAACACTTTCTAAGTTTTATTACAATCTGTTTATTGAATAACAATACGAGCTCCTGACTAGCAATGCATTCTGTGAAAACCGCACATCGATAGCACTTTCCATTTCCGCCATCTTTCCGGTGCAAGTTTAAGGTGAATCACCCTGTATATTGTGAAATATGTAGTCCTTCGACACTCCCTAGGAGCACACCCGAAGTTATTTTTGTGCTGAGGACATCTTTCTGTTTAGATTCGCATGAAATCTTATGTTTGCTAGAAACTCTTCAAATGGCTCTGAGCACTATCATCTGAGGTCATCAGTCCCCTGGACTTAGAACTACTTAAACCTAACTAACCTAAGGACATCACACACAACCATGCCGGAGGCAGGATTCGAACCTGTGACCGTAGCAGCAGCGCGGTTCCGGACTGAAGAGTCTAGAACCGCTTGGTCACAACGGCCGACAGAAAGTCTTCAATCCATTCACGCACTTGGTCTGATATTCCATACTATCGTATTTATTTTCATCTGGCGGTAGTGCGGAACTCTATCGAACGCCTTTCGGAAGTCAAGGAACAAGGCATCTACCTGCATGCCTGTATCTGTTGCTTCCTGGTTCTCGTGGACGAACAGAGTGAGTCAGGTTTCACACGATCGTTGGTTTTGGAACTCGTTTTGATTCCTATAGAGCTGATTTTCCGTCTCCAGAAACGCCATAATACGCCAGCAGAAAATATATTCCGAAAGACCACAAAAGTCTGACGTCAGATATATAGCCCTATAGTTTTGCGTGTATGCTCGACGATCCATCTTGAAAACGCATGTGGCTTAGCAACACGTCGCTCCTCATGAGACTTTACGGTACATTGCTGCTAGAAAAGGGGCAAGTCCATTCTCATACTGTGTGTAAAATCGAACTGGTATCCCACCAGGTCCATTGGCCTTCCTCTGTTGAGATATTTCAGTTGCTTTTTTGTCCCTTAGACATTTGTTTCGAAATCTGTTATTTTGTCGTTCGTGCGACGATTTAAAGAAGGGGTTTTTCTCTGTTAAACAGTTTCGGATAAAGTCGTTTATCATTTCGGCCTTTCTATGTCATTTTCAGTTTGAGAGCCAATGTGGTTACAGAGTGTCTGGATGGAAGGCTTCGATCCGTTTACTGATTGAACTTCTTATAATTTCTATCAGTTGGTAGCTAGAATTTTACTTACGTATTCGTTGAACACTTCACGCATAATCTTCCTTACGCTAATTTAGGATTACTTTTATTTTTGTTTGTCTGTGAGACTTTGCATATGTTCAAGTTTCTAGTGAAGTTATCACTAGTCTCATGTCTGAAATTGTCCGGCCAGCCTGTTATGTTTTACTACTGTATGACTCAAAGAACAATTCGACTGTAACCTAGGTAAATATATTTAATGGTTTATAGTTTTTTACTATACAACCTATTGAAAATGGTCACATATCCGGAACTTTGCAATAGTGGTGTTAACCTAATCAGTGATAGCTAGTGCAGCAAACTGCGACTATTCAGAAAATTTGTTCCGACTAGGGGCCACAAGGCAGCTGAAGCTATGCAAAAGTTCCCCCTATAGTTCCCCAATCTACAAAATACCATGCACATTGTGTCTCCTGTAATAGCCAGATTGAAATTCGACCACGGTTGTTTTCGAAGATTTCTGCACTGACAGCACTTTCGGGAAACTCCTTTTTGTCCCTGAAGAACAAGAGGTCGCAGACCATGTTTTCTTTGAGCTTCCCGGACGATGTGAATTAATGGCACTTACCTTGCACGAACTCGTGCAACGTGTTCATCCGTTGCCAAAGAGCATGACGGGACCGTTAGCAACGCTACGAAATGTTCTTTCGGTTTTTCTCCGCGTTTCCAAGAATTCTTGCGAAGTCTCTCGCGGTTCGCTAAATGTATCGACTCTCTCCCAGCAGTGTTTATTGAGCCATGATAATTATGAGACGTATAAAACAGCTGGTTAGTCAGGGATCGGGGGAATTTTAGGCACTGACAAATCTGTGCAAATATCTTAATAAGTGTCATCGGCGTCGTTCGGACTCGCGAGGCGGAGCAGAAATTATCACTGTTCAAGCACCTGTTATAAATACCTTCTAACAATCCAGTCACAGGACTGGAAAAAGTAAGTCGCACAGAGTCAATATGCAACCTCGTGCCGGTTTCTTTCCTTCTGGTGAACTCTCCAGAAAGACAAAACTGGGTAACTCTTCAAAACTACATAGATGGGCAGCAATATTTCCAGGTGTCCCGATTTCGCAAAATGGATAAATTTTTAGCTGCCTATCCGTTCTGGATGTTGGTGACTATCACAGTTATATCACTTCTGCTAGTCTGAAAACAAATTTGATCGAGTCCATTTCTCTGTTTCCGACGCAAAAGATTCTTCTTCTCCCTCGTGCTCTCCTACCTGGTATCTCCCCTTGAAGTATTTTCTGCAGCAACTTATACCTCCTTCCATTCCACATTACTTTGGAGAAACATTCCATTCGAACTACTGACAGCCTTGGGAGAGCCAGTCCTGACAAAATTCTACCATTTGGTGAGCAAGATGTATGAGACAGGCGAAATTCCCTCAGTCTTCAAGAAGAATATAATAATTCCAATCTCAAAGAAAGCAGGTGTTGACAGATGTGAAAATTACCGAACTGTCAGTTTAATAAGTCACAGCTACAAAATACTAACGCGAATTCTTTACAGACGAATGGAAAGACTGGTAGAAGCCGACCTCGGGGAAGATCAGTTTGGATTCCGTAGAAATGTTGGAACACGTGAGGCGATACTGACCTTACGACTTATCATGGAAGAAAGATTAAGGAAAGGCAAACCTACGTTTCTTGCGTTTGTAGACTTAGAGAAAGCTTTTGACAATGTTGACTGGAATACTCTCTTTCAAATTCTGAAGGTGGCAGGGGTAAAATACAGGGAGTGAAAGGCTATTTACAATTTGTACAGAAAGCAGATGGCAGTTATAAGCGTCGAGGGACATGAAAGGGAAGCAGTGGTTGGGAGGGGAGTGAGACAGGGTTCGAGCCTCTCCCAGATGCTATTCAATCTGTATATTGAGCAATCAGTAAAGGAAACAAAAGAAAAGTTCGGAGTAGGTATTAAAATTCATGGAGAAGAAATAAAAACTTTGACGTTCCCCGATGACATTGTAATTCTGTCAGAGACAGCAAAGGACTTGGAAGAGCAGTTGAACGGAATGGACAGTGTCTTGAAAGGAGGGTATAAGATGAACATCAACAAAAGCAAAACCACGATAATGGAATGTAGTCGAATTAAGTTGGGTGATGCTGAGGGAATTAGATTAGGAAATGAGACACTCAGAGTAGTAAAGGAGTTTTGCTATTTGGGGAGCAAAATAACTGATGATCGTCGAAGTAGAGAGGATATAAAATGTAGACTGACAATGGCAAGGAAAGCGTTTCTGAAGAAGAGAAATTTGTTAACATCGAGTATAGATTTAAGTGTCAGGAAGTAGCTTCTGAAAGTATTTGTATGGAGTTTAGCCATGTATGTAAGTTAAACATGGACGATAAATAGTTTGGACAAGAAGGGAATAGAAGCTTTCGAAATGTGGTGCTGCAGAAGAATGCTGAAGATTAGATAGGTAGATCACATTACTAATGAGGAGTTACTGAATAGGATTGGGGAGAAGAGGAGTTTGTGGCACAGCTTGACTAGAAGAAGGGATCGGTTGGTAGGACATGTTCTGAGGCATCAAGGGATCACCAATTTAGTATTGGAGGGCAGCATGGGGGGTAAAAATCGTAGAGGGAGACCAAGAGATGAATACACTAAGCAGATTCAGAAGGATGTAGGTTGCAGTAGGTACTGGAAGATGAAGAAGCTTGCACAGGATAGAGTAGCATGGAGAGCTGCATCAAACCAGTCTCAGGACTGAAAACCACAACAACAACAACATTGTGTTGAGGGCATTTTCTCTTTCATCATTTTCAGGAAAATGTCGCCGTAACTAATTTTATCTACCAATGGTGTTTTTAGCATTCTCCTGTACAGACGCATACCATATGCCTCGAGTCGCGTGCCCGCCGTCTTGGTCATAGTCCAGGTCTCAGCTGCATAGAAAAGGATGGGAAATATGCAGCAACGTGGCAATCTTAATTGTAATTGGTGAATGACGCAACCAGACACAGATACTTCTTGAATGTTTTATTTTACTGCGGTAACTGGTTTCTAACTACCGTGCCCATCTTCAGATGGCTAACATTTTTCGTTACGTAGATGTTTTAGTTAACAGCATGTCGTCTGCTTCAAACTGCACCAGAATATTTGCATATTTAGTGCCACCTTACCCCTGATTTCATTAATAGAAAATACACAAAACACCCTACATATCGGGTGATTCACGAAGATACGCAAATATTTTGTTATTCTACAAGTAAAACTAAAGAAAAAAGTCCATACGAATCCAGGTCCGCAAATGTTTAGTTACGGCTAGTAAAAGATTTTAGCTGAAATTTAGCAACTTCGTTAATATGAAGCTACCGCGAAATTGTACGAGCTTAAAGTAAAGCGCGATTTCCATTTTTTTGTTGTTATTGATCCGGCGAATCTAATAAAACATGTCCCAGACGTGTATCTGACCATTAACTGACCTTGACTTTCATGTCGCTCCAATTAGTGCTTTGTTGACCTGCTCCAATGCGTCTATTTTTTTAATTACCAGTCTACATTTGATTACTTTGATGACCAAAACAGCACGTTTGACTATAGCTGTACAAGTGCAGCATCTTTCTTCATATTATGTTGTAAGGAAATACCTACCTAATGATTTAAAATTTTTATTTCCTTATGTCAAAAATTTTAGTTCCATGTCCTATCTATTTTTTAACCACTAGTCACTAAATGCCGATTTTCTGCAAACTGAATCTGACTTAAGTCTTGGAAGTGAAGTGACATGTATGTGCCAGTCGGACGTCTGGACGTCAGCACAATAACGTGGGTCGACATGGAGACGTGACAGAATGCCAGAAACAGGCTGCCATGTTTAGACGTTACCGTGACCACAGAGCAAATGAAGTTGCTCCATTTCTTGTTGTACCAATGCGGACTGTTGAACAAGTCTACAAGAAATGTTGCATCATTCACAATCATGTAACCCAGTGTAAGCACCGTGGTCGTAAAAATATATTTACTGACATGGCGAAGGGAACTGCATGTAGTGCACATTTATAATACTCGCCTGTGTTTAAGATTATGAGAGTATGCTCTTGAAAATGACAGTGGAAATCAGCTTAGTGGAGCTCCGCTTCTGTTACAACGCTTGAGGGCAGGCAAGCACTTAAATACCCTTTAGATTCCACAAGTCTGCAAGCAGACACAAGAGCAGCAATGGAGCATCACTTACCTGAATGGGTGGCGAAGTCTCCATGTATATTTCTCAAACGCTCAACAAAGATGTGCAGTTGGCACTGAGGGTGCTGCCGAATTGATGAACTCAGAGGTAACCTTTCCCGTTTTATTCATTCATGTGTCATTCTTGCATCCCCTACGACAGGCTACAGGAGGGTGCGAAACAGGAGGACTGAAAAACTATAAACACTCATTGCTGCTTCGACCAAGTTCAGATATCGATGAATGAACAGTCCCTAGTGGTTCTTCACTGTATACCAGGGAAAAAATTGCGTTCGCGGTACGCTCCAAAGGACCAGATCACGTTCAGTAGGGTTGACTGAATCGTCCTCATAGTGTCAGCAGTGTCGAACTTGTCAAGAATGTCATCCTGTTGCTCATCTCACCTCGAACTGTCGTTTTCGCTTGTGACATGTGTGGGAATCAACGCCCCAAGGGAAGGAGTTGTTTTATTGAAGCTCTTTACACTACATCTACATCTTCATCCATACTCCGCAAGCCACCTGGCGGTGTGTGGTGGAGGGTACCTTGAGTACCTCTATCGGTTCTCCCTTCTACCTCCTGAAGCCTTGCCGTGCCGATTCTGAACGGCGGTGTGTCTGAAATTTTTTTCTCTCTCACCCATAAGAGAACAACGTGATGTCAAGGCTGGGTGTCTCGGTTCTGATCTCCATCGCACAGGCGTCAAAAGAAGGAATGAAATATGTGTAAGAGAGGGGTGTGACGACTCTTCTATCAAATGACACTTCGATGTTGCAGCGACAAAAACTGAACTGAAATTTGTTGTCAATGTGACATCATTATATCTTATATGAACTTCTGAGCTCTGGCGTCTTTTTTGTCATATGTCGACATCTTGCTGTTTGAAGCGTCGATGAGTCCGAGCGTTTCGCCGAACGGCGCCACGTTTTTGCAACATTGCACAGGAAAATAGTTGGCGGCTTTGAGCCAAATTTGAAAC
Organism: Schistocerca serialis cubense; assembly: GCF_023864345.2. Taxonomy (NCBI): domain Eukaryota; kingdom Metazoa; phylum Arthropoda; class Insecta; order Orthoptera; family Acrididae; genus Schistocerca; species Schistocerca serialis. Next base: position 500,873,101 of record NC_064642.1, on the reverse strand, counting down.
AAATGCCTTGCAATGCAAGACAGTTATGGGACCTCAAGAAAGTGACCTTTTAACTCTGTTGTGCAGTGTGGTTCAAAATGACCCGTGGCACATGAATAATGGTGGTCTTAGCCTCATGAAATGTTGATGCAAGTGAATTTTTGCCTCTGAACGTACTTGTAAAGACAGGTTGTCAGATTTTATTAATCCTAGAAAATTACACTGTAAAGGGTTATTCATAAGCACCTCCAGGATTTCAGAAGACAATTGTGCGTAAACTACGTGTCATACAGAAAATAGATACATACCAGGGGATGGAGGATCTCTCCAAGTTCTTTACTGACATCACAGGTGCTCAATATGGCCACTGTTTGTGACGCAACAATCGTCAAAACTTGTACGCAATTTTTTGAAATGGTTGCAGCTACTACCCAAGAGAGTGCAGTGACAGAAGCCTGCTTTTGAAGTCTGTGCAATAGGCAGCCATCTGCAAATTCGCTGGTACAATATGCACCGAATGGACTTCATTTTCTGACATTTCTGGCCCCTGGTGGGAACTTTGAAACTACACAACGGTACGTATTACGAATCGAAGCGTAGAAAGTTGTCTTATCCACTGATGTGTCATTTTAATGTATGTCTTGTTGTTTTGGCGAAGTCATCTTCTGAAATATGGGAGTACTTATGAATAACCATGTCTAATGTTTATATTGTGATATAACGGATTAAAAGAGTACGTAAACCGAATCAGCTTTCTGAATGGTGACTGCGAGTCCACAGCACTTAGCGGTTCTGCATGCATGCTGATCATGACATCACTGAACTCCGGAAACAAACTACGGCTGACTGCACGCCACATTACCACAGGCAGTAAGTTCCAGAAGCAATACTCAAAGATCACTTAAAGCCGCGAAGGCTTATCCCATCAAAGAACTTGGTGCTCCACTGTGCCAGTGAGCTCGAGGCACAAGCTTAGGGAGATAGAAATTGATCAAACTTCAGTTCCTGCATGATGAAAGGATGTGAGTGATGATAAAAGGAGGAAAGAACAAACACAATCCTATCTAAGCAACTACACGACTAACATTGTGTGTATCTACCTGTCAGATCAGTAGTGCACGAACATTTACAACTCATGTCTGAGGCAGAATTGTGGCTAGAGAAACTTCAATTGCTCTCATTCAAAATTAATTTTAGCGTGTAAGATAACGAAGTCAGGTCATTTTCCAAAATTAAGAATATTTATCCGCTTCTACTAGAATGATGCTTGTACTTCATAACACACTAACGACCATTAAAATTACCATCAAGAATCTCGCACCACTCGCAATGTGGAAAGCGAAGGAATATGTTCCAGAGTAGTGTACTAGGATTCGTATCAATGTCTTGTGACAGCCAGAGCGACAGCACCAGCAGCAGCGAGTACTGTTTGTATAAAGCGTTTATTTTGTATTTTGTTTACGACCTTCCACCAAGGAAGGGATTCTATTTGTGTTTATCTGCTCTGTATAGTAACTAACAGTTCTTGATAAAACTTTACGTAGTTTTCGTGTTAGATTTCTTAGTGTTTTATTGATCGTTTAGAACAGAAAGCGCCCTAAAACCGTCTTTTGTTTGTTTCGCGGCCGTTAGCCACTAGTCACTTGAATCAGCAGTTGTCTTGTGACAGCCAGAGCGACAGCACCAGCAGCAGCGAGTACTGTTTGTATAAAGCGTTTATTTTGCATTTTGTTTACGACCTTCCACTAAGGAAGGGATTCTATTTGTGTTTATCTGCTCTGCATAGTAACTAACAGTTCTTGATAAAACTTTACGTAGTTTTCGTGTTAGATTTCTTAGTGTTTTCTTGATCGTTTAGAACAGAAAGCGCCCTAAAACCGCCTTTTGTTTGTTTCGCGGCCGTTAGCCACTAGTCACTTGAATCAGCAGTTAAGTGACAGCCAGAGCGACAGCACCAGCAGCGGCGAGTACTGTTTGTATAAAGCGTTTTTGTACTTATTTGCTGCGCTTAGCTTTTAAATAGTTTTTCTGGGAAAACCTAGCGTAGTTTTCGCGTCTCGTATTTCAGTGAGTGTTTCTTGATTATCAGAGTAGCTCATCAGAAGATTATCTTGGGAATTTGTCACCTTATAGAGTAGGGTAAACATAGTCATGTGTAGGGACTGTGGTTGTTGTGAGCGGACGCAAGGAGAATTGGCCACTCTTCGGGGGCAGGTGGAGGCTTTGTCTGTTAGGCTCATCGAGCTCGAGGCGCAGGCGTCGGCTCGTAGTGGCGTTGGGGCAACTGTGGTGAGACCTATGCCTACTTCGGTGGCCTTGGAATCACATGGAACCCCTGATGTCGCTGCGTCTTCCGGCAGTGAGCATCTTACCGGTCAGCCATCACTCCAGGGTGAATGGCGGACAGTGGTGGGCTCGCGCGTGCCTGGCCGAAAGGCGAAGGTGGGATCTGGCCGCGTGGCAGCTGCCTTACCCCTTTCCAACAGGTACGGGGTGCTTCCTAGTGGTGATGACATCGTTTCCGAGCCACCACAGGGTGCCTCGCCTGTTGGGCCAGTGGCCGATTCTCCGGCAAGGTCCCGACAGTCACAGAGGGCGGGCCTATTAGTTATAGGGAGCTCCAACGTTAGGCGGGTTATGGAGCCCCTCAGGAAAATAGCGGGTAGGTCGGGGAAGAATGCCAGTGTGCACTCGGTGTGCTTGCCGGGGGGTCTCGTCCGTAATGTGGAGGAGGCCCTTCCGGCAGCTATTGAACGCACTGGGTGTGACCGGCTGCAGATAGTAGCACATGTCGGAACGAATGACGCCTGCCGCTTGGGTTCTGAGGCCATCCTTGGTTCCTTCCGGCGGCTGGCTGATTTGGTGAAGACAACCAGCATCGCACGCGGAGTGCAAGCTGAGCTTAATATCTGCAGCACAGTGCCCAGAGTCGATCGTGGTCCTCTGGTTTGGAGCCGTGTGGAGGGTCTAAACCAGAGGCTCAGACGACTCTGCGACTATAATGGTTGCAAATTCATCGACCTCCGTTATTGGGTGGAGAACTGTAGGGCCCCCCTAGACAGGTCAGGCGTGCACTACACACCGGAAGCAGCTACTAGGGTAGCAGAGTACGTGTGGCGTGCACACGGGGGTTTTCTAGGTTAGAGGGACCCCCCCTTGGGCGAAACGATAAAATACCTGACGGCTTACCAGAGAGGACATTATCATCGTTGATAAAGAATGTCCGTCCTCGGAGACCAAAAACAGGAAAAGTTAACGTAATATTGGTAAACTGCAGGAGTATCCAGGGCAAGGTTGCTGAATTAGTATCTCTTATTGAAGGAAATAGTGCGCATATAGTATTAGGAACGGAAAGTTGGTTAAAACCGGAAGTGAACAGTAACGAAATCCTAGACACAGAATGGAATATATACCGCAAGGATAGGATAAACGCCAATGGTGGAGGAGTATTTATAGCAGTAAAGAATTCAATAATATCCAGTGAAGTTATTAGCGAATGCGAATGTGAAATAATCTGGGTTAAGTTAAGTATCAAAGGTGGGTCAGATATGATAGTCGGATGCTTCTATAGACCACCTGCATCAGCAACCGTAGTAGTTGAGCGCCTCAGAGAGAACCTGCAGAACGTCGTGAAGAAGTTTCGTGATCATACTATTGTAATAGGGGGAGACTTCAATCTACCAGGTATAGAATGGGATAGTCACACAATCAGAACTGGAGCCAGGGACAGAGACTCTTGTGACATTATCCTGACTGCCTTGTCCGAGAATTACTTCGAGCAGATAGTTAGAGAACCAACTCGTGAAGCTAACGTTTTAGACCTCATAGCAACAAATAGACCGGAACTTTTCGACTCCGTGAATGTAGAAGAGGGTATCAGTGATCATAAGTCAGTGGTTGCATCAATGACTACAAGTGTAATAAGAAATGCCAAGAAAGGAAGGAAAATATATTTGCTTAACAAGAGTGATAGGGCACAAATCGCAGAATATCTGAGTGACCACCATCAAACGTTCATTTCTGAGGAAGAGGATGTGGAACAAAAATGGAAAAAATTCAGAAACATCGTCCAGTACGCCTTAGATAAGTTCGTACCGACTAAGGTCCAAAGCGAGGGGAAAGATCCACCGTGGTATAACAATCATGTACGAAAGGTACTACGGAAACAAAGAAAGCTTCATCATAGGTTTAAGAGTAGTCGAATCATAGCTGATAAGGAAAAGCTGAACGAAGCGAAAAAGAGCGTAAAGAGAGCAATGAGAGAAGCATTCAACGAATTCGAACATAAAACATTGGCAAACAATCTAAACAAGAACCCTAAAAAGTTTTGGTCATATGTAAAATCGGTAAGCGGATCTAAATCCCCTATTCAGTCACTCGTTGACCACGATGGCACCGAAACAGAGGACGACCGAAGAAAGGCAGAAATACTGAATTCAGTGTTCCGAAACTGTTTCACTGCGGAAAATCGTAACACGGTCCCTGACTTCAGCCGTCGCACGGACGCCAAAATGGAAAATATTGAAATAAACGATATCGGAATTGAAAAACAACTGCTATCACTTAGTAGCGGAAAAGCATCCGGACCAGACGAGATACCCTTAAGATTCTACAGTGATTATGCTAAAGAACTTGCCCCCTTTCTATCAGCAATTTATCGTAGATCGCTGGAAGAACGTAAAGTACCTAGCGACTGGAAGAAAGCGCAGGTCGTTCCCATTTTCAAGAAGGGTCATAAATCAGATGCGAATAATTATAGGCCTATTTCGCTTACGTCAATCTGTTGTAGAATAATGGAACATGTTTTGTGTTCTCGTATTATGACGTTCTTAGATAATACAAATCTCCTTCATCATAACCAACATGGATTCCGCAAACAGAGATCATGTGAAACTCAGCTCGCCCTATTTGCCCAAGAAATTCACAGTGCCGTAGACACTGGCGAGCAGATTGATGCCGTATTCCTGGACTTCAGGAAGGCATTTGATACGGTTCCGCACTTACGTTTAGTGAAAAAAATACGAGCTTACGGAATATCGGACCAGGTTTGTGATTGGATTCAGGATTTCCTAGAAGAAAGAACACAACATGTCATTCTTAACGGTTCAAAATCTGCAGATGTAGAGGTAATTTCGGGAGTACCGCAGGGAAGCGTGATAGGACCTTTATTGTTTACAATATACATAAATGACTTAGTTGACAACATCGGTAGCTCCGTGAGGCTATTTGCAGATGACACGGTTGTCTACAAGAAAGTAGCAACATCAGAAGACTCGTACGTACTCCAGGAGGACCTGCAGAGGATTAATGCATGGTGCGACAGCTGGCAGCTTTCCCTAAACGTAGATAAATGTAATATAATGCGCATACATAGGGGCAGAAATCCATTCCAGTACGATTATGCCATAGGTGGTAAATCATTGGAAGCGGTAACGACCGTAAAATACTTAGGAGTTACTATCCGGAGCGATCTGAAGTGGAATGATCACATAAAACAAATAGTGGGAAAAGCAGGCGCCAGGTTGAGATTCATAGGAAGAATTCTAAGAAAATGTGACTCATCGACGAAAGAAGTAGCTTACAAAACGCTTGTTCGTCCGATTCTTGAGTATTGCTCATCAGTATGGGACCCTTACCAGGTTGGATTAATAGAAGAGATAGACATGATCCAGCGAAAAGCAGCGCGATTCGTCATGGGGACATTTAGTCAGCGCGAGAGCGTTACGGAGATGCTGAACAAGCTCCAGTGGCGGACACTTCAAGAAAGGTGTTACGCAATACGGAGAGGTTTATTATCGAAATTACGAGAGAGCACATTCCGGGAAGAGATGGGCAACATATTACTACCGCCCACATATATCTCGCGTAATGATCACAACGAAAAGATCCGAGAAATTAGAGCAAATACGGAGACTTACAAGCAGTCGTTCTTTCCACGCACAATTCGTGAATGGAACAGGGAAGGGGGGATCAGATAGTGGTACAATAAGTACCCTCCGCCACACACCGTAAGGTGGCTCGCGGAGTATAGATGTAGATGTAGATGAACCATTTACATTGCCGCTTGGTAAATCTGTAACACAAGGAAGGATATCATATAATGAAATCGTACTCCTCTTCCTTATACAACAAAGTACGACGAAATATGATTAAATTCGTAGGTGGTTTGAGAGTATACGGGGTGTGAAATTTAGTTCTCAGGACTACCGCCTCTGGTAGCCACAACAGCCCGAACTCGATTGGGCATAGAGTCGAAGTGAGCATGGTTCACCGAGATGCTTGCGTCATTGCAAGGTGCTTCAGTTCTATGCCAGAGTTCATCAGTCGTAGTGGCTGGCGAATGGTGACATGCCCGTATCTCAGCAACCATGACCATACGGTTTCAGTGAGTGAAAGGTCACTAGAAAATGCTCACTAAGATTCCAGTCGGACACCATTCCAATCGAGGACACACGCAGTCTTCCGTCATCTAGCTGAGAGACGTAGAATATAAGGTAGAACCACTAGTTTGCTGTAAATAAGTCGGTCTTCTGCTTCAAGACATGTGACAGGGCTGTGAGATCGTGCATAGCCGAGTGAATAATAATCCTTGTCTGTCCAGTTGGGCATTAGTCGCGTGGGGCACAGAGGTACTGCATGACGTTAACTATGGCCCTCCTGAATTTGTTGTATATTCAAATGACAGCCATGTCATCCAGACCAAGGCGACCAACTGAAGTGGTCCCCTTGGGTAAAAGACTGATTGGTTGCGGTTGGCCATGAAAACATACAGGCTGGTGCTGGTTGTATCGTTCGCTCCCTGAAATGCCGAACATGGGTGTCCACTAAGCAAAGCATGCCACAGTTAGTGCAGCGTCCCTGCTCTTACTAGACGCCAGAGGAAGATTTCTGGAAGACTTGCAGAGGAGGATGATGGCCTCCTCTAGTGGATGAAGCTCCTGCGAGTGACGACTTGTGGAAACACTGTACCAGCGTAGCAGGGTCAGTGGGTCCACTGCCTAGGTTTGCTGCTGGTGTGCGCCTGGAGTGACGAAGCACCGAAGTCTGGGAAGGTGGAATTAGTCATAGAAGATGGTGCAGTAAAGGCAGAGGCCCACACCAGCACTGACTGCTTGGTGACCATTATACACTCCTGGAAATGGAAAAAAGAACACATTGACACCGGTGTGTCAGACCCACCATACTTGCTCCGGACACTGCGAGAGGGCTGTACAAGCAATGATCACACGCACGGCACAGCGGACACACCAGGAACCGCGGTGTTGGCCGTCGAATGGCGCTAGCTGCGCAGCATTTGTGCACCGCCACCGTCAGTGTCAGCCAGTTTGCCCTGGCATACGGAGCTCCATCGTAGTCTTTTAACACTGGTAGCATGCCGCGACAGCGTGGACGTGAACCGTATGTGCAGTCGACGGACTTTGAGCGAGGGCGCATAGTGGGCATGCGGGAGGCCGGGTGGACGTACCGCCGAATTGCTAAACACGTGGGGCGTGAGGTCTCCACAGTACATCGATGTTGTCGCCAGTGGTCGGCGGAAGGTGCACGTGCCCGTCGACCTGGGACCGGACCGCAGCGACGCACGGATGCACGCCAAGACCGTAGGATCCTACGCAGTGCCGTAGGGGACCGCACCGCCACTTCCCAGCAAATTAGGGACACTGTTGCTCCTGGGGTATCGGCTAGGACCATTCGCAACCGTCTCCATGAAGCTGGGCTACGGTCCCCCACACCGTTAGGCCGTCTTCCGCTCACGCCCCAACATCGTGCAGCCCGCGTCCAGTGGTGTCGCGACAGGCGTGAATGGAGGGACGAATGGAGACGTGTCGTCTTCAGCGATGAGAGTCGCTTCTGCCTTGGTGCCAATGATGGTCGTATGCCTGTTTGGCGCCGTGCAGGTGAGCGCCACAATCAGGACTGCATACGACCGAGGCACACAGGGCCAACACCCGGCATCATGGTGTGGGGAGCGATCTCCTACACTGGCCGTACACCACTGGTGATCGTTGAGGGGACACTGAATAGTGCATGGTACATCCAAACCGTCATCGAACCCATCGTTCTACCATTCCTAGACCGGCAAGGGAACTTGCTGTTCCAACAGGACAATGCACGTCCGCATGTATCCCGTGCCACCCAACGTGCTCTAGAAGGTGTAAGTCAACTACCCTGGCCAGCAAGATCTCCGGATCTGTCCCCCATTGAGCATGTTTGGGACTGGATGAAGCGTCGTCTCACGCGGTCTGCACGTCCAGCACGAACGCTGGTCCAACTGAGGCGCCAGGTGGAAATGGCATGGCAAGCCGTTCCACAGGACTACATCCAGCATCTCTACGATCGTCTCCATGGGAGAATAGCAGCCTGCATTGCTGCGAAAGGTGGATATACACTGTACTAGTGCCGACATTGTGCATGCTCTGTTGCCTGTGTCTATGTGCCTGTGGTTCTGTCAGTGTGATCATGTGATGTATCTGACCCCAGGAATGTGTCAATAAAGTTTCCCCTTCCTGGGACAATGAATTCACGGTGTTCTTATTTCAATTTCCAGGAGTGTAGAACCGTCGCCTAGCATAGCTGTCTTGTCGTGGTTGGTGCTGCCGGAATGCTGATACCTCTGCTAAAATTGGCGTTACTTATATTGGTTAGCGCCCCACTTGTTGAGCCGCTGAGCTGTTTCGTGGCACGCTCGGGACAACAACCCTGTGTAACGGCGATAATGAAACTGCTTGGGTCGTTCTGCAAGAGCCCCATTGTACCGCTGCCTTAGCAGGATTACGACGCTTGGCCTCTCGATGCTTAAAAATTCCTTTTCTGCAGCTTGCATTCTAACCCCTTGGCACCCGCCGGTTTGTTTTGACTTCCTTAACTGCCGTGGCTGAGCTGCGGGAAAAATATTGGCGACGCTACAGTATCCTGGACGTATAAACCATAGTCCCGACAGAGCACAATCTTGTAGCTGACGAATTCCTAGACGTGCTGGCTAAGAAATTTCCTTCTAACACTTGGCATAACGCGATATTCCCACAAATAATCAACACAACCTTGGATAGCTACTTCTGAACATAAACCCAATGTGTAATCTTTCCGTATATAGAGAATGTGGATGGAGGTATTCACCTTGTACGTTTGCGCTGAAATGCTAATCTTTTGCATATCCAAGCGTGCAGTACACTTGATGCCAATTTGATGTTTCTTGCTTGCTTTCTTCGCGGTATTTCAATTTTAATTGCCAGGAGTGTAGATAATTGTGTTTATTAGCGTAGACAGGCATCTTCGATTAGTATTGCCGCATACAAAAGGGTGATGCTTTCGGCACCCAGAGTCGGTTTCCTTTGGAGCCTAACGGTTATGGCGTGATTCTGAAATTACCAGGGGATACCCGCGTTGCAGCCGTGAATTGGCGCGGGCAGCCGCCCAGGGATCATCGTTATTATTTTTAATAATATAGTAGCCCCAGGGAGAGATGGAGGCCCGCTTGTAATCACGCGGCAAGCCCGCCGATTATTCAGCGCCGCGATGCGCCCACTGCCGATTGGTCCGGCCCAGCGTACGCCTAAACGAATCCATTAATATCGCGGGGCTAATAATGCGGAGTCGTAACTAACGCCACTGTAGATACAAGTGGCAGATTCGTATCTGCTAATGGAAACCCGAGCGCCAGCGGCAAGTGTTCCCAGGCCCTACGCACATGGCGAGAAGCACGCGAAACGCATTCGGATACGCACCAGCCCAGCTTGGTTTCATGCTAACTGGATTTTGCGTTGCTGTACAACAGGAGATCAGTTCGTCTATAAATACTTCCTGCGTGTTTGTGCAAGAGCCTTCTAGTGCTAAATTAGGAAAATATGTACACTGATCTAAATGGAAAGTGTTACCCAGTAATGCATCATTCCTATATTTGTAAATCTATGTGGAGGTGTTCATCACGTAACGGGTATTAAATGATTAAACTTTTATTTCATTCTGAACTCGTACACGTCAACAATATAAGCGAGAAATGTGTCATAATTTGAGACATGGAGGCAAATAGCCTCCAAATATAATATTGCCAGCCCACGTTACATATTGTAACAGTCCACGAAGATTGTTAGCTACAGACTGTTGTACGTCCTCCAATGACATCTCAACCAGGCTCTGTGGCTCAGCAATCACGGGGCTGGACAAGTCAGTCAAAAATCCAAATATTTCTCAAGGGGTTTGTGGTGTGAACTGTAAGGTTTTCCAGTACCCTGCAGGAATATTGCAGCCAACTGCAGTGCATTCGTTGTAGTATACTAAGTAGCGTCGCTGGTTGGGGTGCTGCGGGTTCCTATTTCAAACCTGCCCATCAGGAATTTTTTTAGCGTTTATCATGTATCAAAGACTCTTAATTCATCTTATGCTCCAAGTATTTGTATAAATAGCTGCACACACTGTGCAGGAGGTCAGTTGTATTTTGAATGTACGCTGTTGTTTGTGATGAATGTGTTTTCACTACCAACTGTTGAATATCATTAACGAACACGATGTCGGATCTAAACTTGAGTGTGGTTCCGACGTGACATCGTTTGGTCTAGGCGCAGGCACGTCAAAACATTTACGTCACCTTGGCTCCAAATAGGTAATGCAGCCGTTTCCAGCAGGAGCAAAAACTGAAATACTAGCAGTACATAGTTCCAAAGGTCCTCACAGGAAACTATTGCATTCCAAGCCAGTAGTAAGTCACCTGCATATCTCACATGCATCAGTGTTCCACAGAGATGCTGGTCAGGATGAGAAAAAATGGTTGGAAAGGTTTGACTGAGTCGCCAAATACAACAGGTGGGATGACGTGATGTCTTTGGCAAATATTTACTTCTATTTGGATGGCACAGCCCAGCAGTTGTTCGACAACAACGAGAGAGTCTCAATAGCTGGGAAAACATCCACCAGCAAATGAGAAAATTTCGCAACAACCAGCAGCAAGTCAGCTTAGTGGAAGAACAAGTGAAGAAAAGAACTCAACGTTATGGGGAACGACACAGTCCTACAAAAAGAATTGCGAATCCAAACGTGACAAAATTTCTCACCTGATGAAAAGAGTTGCAAAAGACATGTTACATGCTCTTATGACAGAGGATATCCCAAATAAGGAATCCACCTAGGGGTGTCATTGCGTCGAAGAAATGAAACAGGAAAAATAATCGATTGAATAAAATATGACCGACACCCCAGCAGACCATTACAGAGCCTCCACTAGCTTGAACATTCCCCTGCTGAGATACAGGGCCCATGGATTCATGAGCCTGTCTCCGTACCCGTGCTCGTCCATCGGCTCCATACAATTTGACCGCCACTATTATGTACATCTTCGTACACAACAGTAAGGATGGGTGCGCTAAAGAGTGGTTTGACAATTATCAGTCAAGGAAAATTGGACAGGAGTATAAGTGATAAATTAACACAATAAACAGAATATTTGCTTAACTTGCATTTCTCTAAACGTAAGCTGACTCATTACAACTAAGCAGCAAGAAACAGAGTCCAACTATCAGAGCGTTCACAAGGAAGAATTACTCCGTACTGAAGCATACACGATGAAGATGGAGCCCTGACCAGGCGGTGTCAGCATGGTTCCGCGTAGTGACGTGCTCCAAGAGTGAGTGGGCTGAGTGGTGAACACCAGCCCTCCTATACTGCGGCGGCAGAGGGCTCTAGAGGTACCGAGCTATCACAAGCGTGGCCCAGCAAGCATGCTCCATTGGGTGCGCCAGATTCCACAACACCGCTATCGGCGCCTCAAGGAAACTTGCAATTCCTTGCTATGACGACCGTGGGGGATATCGATACATGATACCACAACCACAGACTCAAGAGTCTTATACACTGAAGAGCCACAGAAACTTGTACACCTGCCTATTATCGTGTAGGGCACCCGCAAAAGTGCCGTGACACGACGTGGCATGGACTCAATTAATGTCTGAAGTAGTGCTGCAGGATACTGACACCGTGAATCCTGTAGGCCTGCCCATAAATCCGTAAGAATATGAGGGGCTAGAGATCTCTTCTGAATAGGACGTTGCAAGGCATCCAGATATGCCAAATAATGCTCTCGTCTGCAGAGTGTGGAGACCAGTGGAAGTGTTTAAACTCAGTGGAGTGTTACCAGAGCCACTCTGTAGCAATTCTGGATGTGTGGGGTGTCTTATTGTCCTGCTGGAGTCGCTCAAGTCCGTCGGAATGCACAATGGATGTGAATGGATGGAAGTGATCAGACAGGTTGCTTGGGTACGTGTTACCTGTCAGAATCGTATCTGGATGTATCAGGGGTTCCCTATCACTCCAACTGCATATGCTCCACCATTACAGAGCCTCCGCCAGCTTGAACAGTCCCTTGCTGACATGCAGGTCTCATAGATTTATGAGGTTTCTCCGTACCCGTACTCGTCCATCCGCTCCATACAATTTTAAACGAGACTCGTCCGACCTGGTAACACGTTTCCAGTCATCAACAATCCAGTGTCGGTATTGACGGGCCCAGCCTAGACATAAAGCTTTGTGCCGTGCAGGCATCAAGGGTACAGGCGTGGGCCTTCGGCTCCGAAAGCCCATATCGATTATGTTTCTTTGATGGTTCGCACGCTGACACTTGTTGATGGTCCAGCATTGAAATCTGCATCAATTTTCGGAAGGGTTGCACTTCTGTCACGCTAAACGATTCTCTTCAGTCATCGTTGGTCCGGTTCTTGCAGGATCTTTTTCCGGCCGCAACGATGTCGGAGATTTGATGTTTTACCCTACACCTGATATTCACGGTACATTCGTGAAATTGTCGTGCGGGAAAATCCCCACTTCATCGCCACCTCGGAGGTTCTATGTCCCATCGCTCGTGCGGCGACTATTATACCACGTTCAAACTCTCTTAAACAATGATAACTTGCCATGCAGTGGTAGTCACCGACAATGCGCCAGACACTTGTCTTATGCAGGCGTTGCCGACAGCAGCGCAGTATTCTTCTCTGTATTTGAATACGCATGCTTGTAGCAATTTCTTTGGCGCTACAATGTATGTCAGGTAGTGCGCATAGAGGTACAGAATATTTTGCAGCCAGGACTGTTTGACCTAATATACAAGAGATAGCTGCCATGACCGTCGGCCCCAAATGGCAGGAGGTAATGGAGGGTGTTGAAGAGGAGTAAAACGCATCAGGGTATAGCGAGCCCCATTTTTGATTTATTTTCACTCAGTAAACTTGATTCCAAGATGTGATAGGTCTAATTAACTGATAATTTCCAATGGATGCGCAATAGAACGGTGTTATCCATCGGCGTGCTTGGTGACTGTAGAGGATTTCCATTAGATTCTTTTAATTCTAAGATTTATATTGAATTAATTCTTCCGGTAGTTAGCGGTGAATGGAATTATGGACCTTGCGGTTTGGTTCAAATGACTCTGAGCACTATGCGACTTAACTTTTGAGTCATCAGTCGCCTAGAACTTAGAATTAATTCAACCGAACTAACCTAAGGACATCACACACATCCATGCCCGAGGCAGGATTCGAACCTGCGACGGTACCGGTCACGCGGTTCCAAGCTGGAGCGCCTAGAACCTCACGACCACACCGGCCGGCCTTGCGGTTTCTGCACACCTCGGTTTGTCCTCAGCGGGTGAGGCGAGTGACTGGATACGGTGATGGGAGGTAAACATCGGCCGCCCGAGTTCCTGGGAGCAGCCATCTCTATCACATTCACTGCGGCAGAGGGTGGTGTGTGTCTTTGACCGGATTATCATCATTGCAAGTGGAAGAGATTGCCTGCATGCTGAGTTTAGTGAACTCCCTCAGCCCTCGTTGTAGTGGCGGACACCAATACAGAGTTTTCTCCGAAGGAATCAGGCCACACGTGCAAATGACGTGCCGTATAAGATAAAGTATAACTGTTGTGCAGTAGACTTGGGGTACATCCACAAGCAAGTCTTTTGTCTCGTGGCACTCGGCTACTGGCGCTTAAATGTTGAGATGTGGCATGAGCCCCCGCTCATATTTCTATCTTACTCTGAGTAATTCGATTTTCATCTCTAATTGCATGCAGTGAAAAGTTGCTATTCCTTCACACGCGGACTTCCCCCGCAGCGTCTCTCGTCACCCGGGTGGTCCGGTGACAGGCGAGTTCTGCTGAGCTTGAAAGGGTTAAGCCGACAGGTGTGAGGGAGTCGAGTGGATGCTTTCCAGACGCCGACATTGTCATAAGAGCGGGAGCGACACGACCAGATGGGCTGGAAGAGGCGGCTGGGCTAGAGATTCCGTTACTTCGCAGAAACTTAGTGAAAACCGTTTCTGGCGGGCTACCAGCGAGGCGTGGGAATGACTTGTGTTCCCAGACAGTCTTGGCGGGCAAATTCCCGCGTTTTCTGCAAAATTGTAACTGTGATTGGCTTGCTCAGGGCATAGCTCCGTGACGTAGCAAAATCGGCGCAGAAATTGGCGCCAAGAATCGCCATTGGTGGAATGGTAGTGCTTCGGCAATAGAGTGGAATTTTCCGCCGGTTTTCGAGTTGCTGATTGGAACGTTTAACCACGGCCACTGTCATGGGGGCGGGAATGTTCTGTGTTCGGTTTGTACGGGTGCTCTTGAGAGAGTCGACTCTCACCTTTCGGTCGGAGTAGGTTACAAGAATAAGCTCTCGCTGCTCTGGACAGCCTGCCTTCCGTTGGCTGTCTAATATACTTTTATTTAATTGTAACTGTTTGACGAAGTTGCTGAAATTCCGACTTTAACGTAACTTTCCGAGCACAGTTGGCAATTGAGCGTTCTGCGTACAAGCGGCCAATGTTGTCTTTCTTGAGCAGTTTTGGCTAAAGTTGACTCTATCGGAATTACTGCATGACTTCGCTTGTTAAAATCAATCACTGTACCGTCAGTGATTGTGTGGTGAGCATTCTTCGTCTCCCTCAGAGGTGCATTTGTATTGCTAGGAAGTCTTTAGTCTGGAACAACCAGACCAGGATAATTTGTTTCGGGCTATACTCGCAACATTATCATCACCACGACGGGATGTAGAATCAACCAGCCATCGCCCCTTTTACGCCAGATCGTGTTCTTGCAGTTAAGAAGACAACTTGGTAATGTATATCCGCAGCACTGGCAGATTTGGGATTTTCCTGGGTGATAATCAGAGCTCAGCAGAGCGCGCCTGTTCGTCTTTTTCTAACTTTGTTCTGTCTTGGGTGTTCATTGTCTGAGTTCTCACTACTGTAGCAGCAATTAATGTAGGGTTGGTCGTGTGTTTCTCTTAAGATTTGAGTTGCAAGGTATTGGCTCCACATATCACTTCGTCATAAATGTCACAATCTAGTTTAGGGACAACTTCACCTTCACAGCATTTATTTGAGTATCCAATTTGAGCCAATTTGATGTATTGTAAATGTTTTATGTATTTTGTTTATTATTTTGAGTTTAGTCATAATAAATCAGATTGTTATTTTGGACAGAACTGTCATTCTGTTAATCGATAGAGCAACCCTTTCATTTCTCACTACGTTAGTGAAACTTTCCTTTATTTAACTTATTTATCAAATTAAATTATTGCAGGTGCCAAACTCTTTCTACTCAACTTGCAGGGTCGATTACAATCAGTTCGCGTTTCTTTTTAACCCGTGTGCAACAGCAAAAGTCGGAGTTAGAAAAGGAGGGGTTTAGAGCATCATTTATATATGAAGATTCTAGAAGAATTTAGTGTTAAATACACTGCTAGCCCCGGCACCTCGCAATGTCAACACTAAGAACGGAAAGTTACACACAGTTTTGATGCTGTTGCTTTTAGTTGGTCAGCGCACACATCTTTTGGAGCAGCGCTTAGCCACAGGGCAGCACTCGCAACTTTTTGGAATGACGAGTTGTCTTTTGTCGCTGCTTGCAATCTTCCGAAAAGCGACGCTGAACCTAATGGAATAAAACTGTTACGAGTTTTCTGATTGGTGAAGTAGAGTACATGATCAGAGATTGGCCAAATGGTAATTTTGGTGGGTTCTCATAGCGAAGGAGCAGGAGAGCACAATACTCAACTTCACTTGAGGCTAGGAACTTCAGTCGGGTGATTCGGTGTTAGGAGCTGGAGAGAGGTAATAGATGCCTGTAGATGGTGCACAGTCAAAATCTGGACTTTGAGAGTAGCAGTCGATTTGCAAGCAGATGGGCCATATCATGCCAGTGTCCGTCTCCACTTGCGACCTCACCACACTTCATCTATCGCAACAGATTTAACTTCTGCAGTATAGTGGTGTACAAAATTCGTATAGGATGATACGTGCTTTGTATCTGATTAATTAATCTATCACTGCTTCGTGATCTTTTAGCGATGTTTTAATCTTTGGGGTTCCCTTTTTTTCTGTTCACTAACCTTCCATTGGTATCATCACCACCCAGTCACTTAACACGATCTCTTATCCACTACGTCTATCCTATGAGAACTTTTCCCGTCTTTCGTTCCCAAAGATCCACGATTATCAAGTTGTCATATGTGTAGATACAGTCATTCTCCGATGACGAGTGTTTTATCCTTATTTTTTCTGAGCAGTCATTTGAATCTGCAACCAATAAATGTACAATGCCGCATTACAGTAGCTGATAGTTCCCATCGTTAATTAGTAATTATTAATGTTTATCAGGGCCCATAGCTATCATCCACATGTTGGCGCCAACCTTTTCCTTCTATTTCCTTGCACACAATTCTTTTACATACACCTGAACCATAGTGGGTGAGCTACACTTTGAATGGAATATTAATGCATGTCAGTTGCAAATGATATTGACGAGAACCATAAAGCAGCAGCGTTTTGCAAGAGGTCCATTCATCTTTACCACCACAAGCAATTCCTATGCCAGATACAACGCAATGTAGATGAACAAATATTTAGAGAATAGAGGACCACATGCCGATGCAGACGCTCTGGAGACGTTGCACACTACTGCAGAGAAATTAGGCGAGTTTTCGACGTCTTCTACGGTGTCAGACATCATTACAACCGATCTATTGACGCCAGTCAACTGCAGGCGATTATAGCCAATGGTGACAGAAGACCACTGCCGTACCTTTGATGCTATCATTCCCCAACACGCCGTTGCCATTCCCCGTCGATGAACATAGGTACCAACCGTTCGCCTAGGCACCAGCTTCAGTAAAATTAAGTGATGCGGCCATCTAAAGAGGAGAGCCCACCACAGATGCAAATCCTCCATGAACGACTGTCACTAAAATGTCAGAACTGTCATCGTCATCGACAGCCAACTTGTTAGGGCATTAGTCGACTCAGGGGTATATCTTTTCTGTAAAGTCGAATACTTACTGTCAGCTAAAGAAGACTACGTTCTACAATAAAAAGCGATTCTACTAAAAGTCATAAATTGGAAATGTATCCTGCTGATAGAAACATGTATTACAAGAATAACTGTCAATGACAAAACACAGCCCTTCGAATTTATTTTTTTAACAGAATTTAGTCATAATGTTATTCTCAGATAGGACTTTTTGCAGGCATCAACAGCAGTCATAAACTGTGGAAAATCAGAGCTCCAGCTTGACAAAGCTATTCCAACGATTACACATAACAAAAACTGATCTTGGTGGTTGTTTTCTGTTGAAGACTATTACATCCCACCATCATCAACAAAACTGAGCTGCTCAGTTATTCTGTGAAGCTTTTGCTCATTCCAAAAAGGTACTCAGCCTTACAAAAGAAATTTGCATGCCAGTAACGATAGTAAGCATTTTAGGTGGTCAACGAGAGCTATGGATCACTGCTATGAGCAACCACAATGCATTCCTAAAGACACGTGTGTAGGAACAACTGATCCAGTCCAGGAAGGGCAGCTTACTCCCACCGGTGAACAATCGTGCCCTCCTATCACTACAGATAGTGCAGAGGAGGAAACTGCTAATAAGAAATGGCTTATCCACACGTCGGCGAATGATAGCCGTTCTGACTCAATTTTCGGAGGCTTTCAAAACCAGGATAGAGAAAGGACAAGCGCAGGTAAAACACTGTGTCACCATTGGGAATCACCCATCAATTAACTACTTCCCTTGCAGAGTATCGCCGGCGGAAAGACGGATAAAACGGGAAGAAATCGAGTACATGCTGGAAGGTGACGTCATTGGACCTCCGGAGAATCCTTGGCCCTCTCCTATGTGCTTGTGAAGAAGAAGAACTACATCTGGCGTTTCTGCGTTGATGACACCCTTGACTGCTTGAGAGGAAGAAAGCATTTCTCAGATATGGTAACGCAGACGGGCTACTTGAAGACAAGAGTTGTGTCGCAGCTTGGGGTGTGTGGCCTCTACAGTGGCACGTTTAAGTTGAGGCGGTGGGTTGTCATGAAGATATTTTCCGGTGATCGCCCAAGAAAACATTTTGTTAGGAAATAAGCTACAACATCCGTAGAATAATTTCACGCTAGCTACGCTCCCTCGGCACGTGATGGCAGCACAAAGCGATTGTGCCGATGCAACAGACGACCAGCGCCTGGCTGCTTCAGAATGCTGCCGTGGAACAGGAAGACAGCTCCAAGAGGTGGAGTGGCCTTCAAACGAGAAGTCGGCTTATTAGTAAGGGAGCCAAGTCTCGTAGTGGCAGCTTGCTAAGCCATGTCGTCCAGTGGCCTGGCATGGAGCTTCCTTCGTATTTGCTGCCACACTGCGATGCCTGCTGCTAAAATTATAGGGTGTTTATGCAGGTTCGGTACTTACTTTTTATGCCGAGGCACTGCTTCCAACGCCGTACACCAAACTGAGGTAGGGGCCAGAGTGAGTGGCACCCGGCTGTGATTGGCCCACCTTTCTGCCGTGTCACCGTTTGATGCGAGCGCTGGCCCCTGACTCAATATGAAAACCGACTGGTGGTACAGCTGTATCTGCTGCAACGGTGTTTTGGCCCGCTCTGTGGCTGCGCGGTGTGGGATCCTTAACAGGTGGGATTGACGGAGGACATGGAAAGGGTGCAAAAAAGGGCAGCTCGTTTTGTATTATCACGTAATAGGGGAGAAAGTGTGGCAGATATGATACGCGAGTTGGGATGGAAGTCATTAAAGCAAAGACGTTTTTCGTCGCGGCGAGATCTATTTACGAAGTTTCAGTCACCAACTTTCTCTTCCGAATGCGAAAATATTTTGTTGAGCCCAACCTACATAGGTAGGAATGATCATCAAAACAAAATAAGAGAAATCAGAGCTCGAACAGAAAGATTTAGGTGTTCGTTTTTCCCGCGTGCTGTTCCGGAGTGGAATGGTAGAGAGATAGTATGATTGTGGTTCGATGAACCCTCTGCCAAACGCTTAAATGTGAATTGCAGAGTAGTCATGTAGATGTAGATGTAGATGTAGATGTAGTGGCGTCTGCGGTTTGCTTGTGACAGCTGTGGCAGGCTAGCTATTTTACTTATAAGTACGGAAAAGTAGTGGCGGAGCTACAGTTGACCAGCGTTGCAGCGAAAAGTCTGTTTTCATCACTCCTGTCGGGCCGCTATGAGTTCAAAGTTATACCTTTTGAACTGCGTAACGCTACAGTTACCTTCCAACGTATGATAGACAACCAACCAAGACATCTTTAATGAGCGACGAGTCTTTGCTATTAGGATGTTATTGTCGTTTTTTCGAAGACATCTGAAGAACATCTAAGCCAACTGACAACCGTATTGAAATGTGTTAAACTGGAGGCCTCCGTCTGAATGTGAAAAAGTGCCTATCCACAGTTCAAGAAATAAATAACTTGAGGCCTATATTGCATGGTCATGGACTCCGTCCAGATTTTTAGAAAATAAGAGGAGTCGCACTTTTTCTGACTCCTCGGCACATTCGTGATGCTGAAAGATTGCTCAGAATGTGCTCAAACTACCAATGGGATAAAGGAGCAAATGTACAGCCCTTGCAAGAATTACTGCAGAAAGGCTAGAAATTTTCCTGGAACGAGGAGCAGGAAAATCTTGGTGTGTGTGTGTGTGTGTGAAATCGTATGGGACTTGACTGCTAAGGTCATCACTACTTAACCTAAATTACAACAAAAACACATACTCAGGACAAACACACACACCCATGCCCGAGGGAGGACACGAACCTGAGGAGGTGGTAATATCTTCTCTAGTTCTACCGTTGTATGAAGATAATTCCGAGAAAGAGCTTCACGCCGCAGCTAGTTGTTGTCGGATAGATGCATTTCTAGTGCAAATTCAGAATTGTGCTAAGGTGATTGCTTATTCTTCCAGAGTACTCTCCGAGCCCTAAATGAACTTCTCTACAGTCCATAAGTAGTGTCTTGCTGTTGTTGCAGTTGTGACTATGAAACAGTTCCGGCCATATTTATTTATCAAACCACTCACTGTTGTGATGAACCGTCCTTCTCTACTCCGGCTGCTAGCCTGAAGGAATCGTCGGGTCGATTGGCGAGTTGGGCACTGAGGCTTGAGGAGTAACATCATAATGGCGTAAAAATAAACAGACGCATACACAAGGACGCCGAATGCCATTCAAGAAATCATATGGCAGAACACAGCGTCATGAATGAAATATTAGTCATTGCTGCATTAAATGACATCATTACTGAGCAGAGGGAAGATTTGGCAATGCTGAAAATAACAGAAGCCTTGAAGAAGGAAAAGCCACCAAAGGGCAGCTCCAGTTAATAAGAGTAGTAGAGCCAGTGAGACGAAAATGGTTGCTTGTCATCCAAGCTTATCTGTTGCTAGCTATTGTGAAGTACTTCCATGACATTCCATCGTTTGGTCGCCAGGAATTCGTGAAGACCTTAGACACTATCAGACGCTCCTATTACAGCCCAGGTCTCTAACGATGTGTTAGACACTATGTGATCATAGAATGAAGGCTTTCACGACCGGATAACATAGCTGCAGGTAAACCTTTCGGGATGTGAGGTTGTGGTCCAAGAAATTCTTCCGTTCCTGACGTTTCGTCCAGGGCTGCGCTGGACATCTTCAGAGGCGCTCTTCCGCTGAGTCTTGCCGACTGACTGGTCGGACGTCCGAGAGCGACATATATACTGTAGGAAAGGGGGCATGGTCGGAGTAACACGTGATGAGTGGAGATAATCCTTGGCAAAGATAAAACTTAACTATCGATTATCGTCTTGTCAAACCTAAAATTGTCTAGCGATTTTGCAGAGCTGTTGTCCATATGTCGCTAAGTTTCATTGCCTCCTCTTTTCTGTTAAAATTATCCTGATGCTTATAAGATATTCTTGTAAGTTTTGGCATATTGTCCTTATTCATTAGAATCTAATCAACGAAGTTATGATTTTAAAAAAATGTTCGTGATATCTTATGGGACTTAACTGCTAAGGTCATCAGTCCCTAAGCTTACACACTACTTAACCTAAATTATCCTAAGGACAAACACACACACCCATGCCCGAGGGAGGACTCGAACCTCCGCCAGGACCAGCCGCACAGTCCACTACTGCAGCGGAAGTTGTGATTTTCATAACGGATATTTTTCCAAGAGATTTTACTGCTCATTGTAGACATTGCCTTACAGCGAATCAGTTCCGGTGCGACGATGAATTTTATGGGCAACTTGACCGCGTAGCAATGGGTAGTAACCCATTAGGTTCTTCGACCGTTGATTTCTGTATGAGAAATTCGAACAATTGGCTCTGGGCAAAGCAAATAAAAAATCATCTCGCTGGAAACGATTAGTAGATGGCACATTTATTGTTTGGCTCCAAGATAGAAAGGCTTTGGACGAATTCTTTGATCATCCAAACAAAATTAATCCAAAAATCCAGTTCACCACGGAAATGGAAAATGATAATACAATACCTTTCTGGGATGTTTTAGTTATGAGATGCTCCGATGCAAGTTCGGAACATAAAGTTTTTCGGAAAGTAACACATCCCAGTAGATATTTGCATAAAAATTCCAATCACCATCCAAAACAAAAGAGAGGTGTCATTAAAAGTCTTGTTGATAGAGCCGAGTGGATATGCACAGCGGAACACCTGGATGCTGAAATGAAACATTTGAAGCAGCCCTTCGAGAAAAATGACTACTCAAGGAAAGAGGTAAAGAGAATTTTGCGTCCAAGGAACAGAAGACCGAAGGAGAAGGATGAATCTCAACGACGGAAAAATACAGATTCTCTCCCTTTATTAAAAAAGTAAAGGATCAGATCGGTAAAATTTTACAGACACGCAACATCAGACGGGTCTTCAGACCAACAAAGAAAAGAAGTCAAGTACTCCGATCTGTGAAGGATAAACGCCCTGCTCTGTTGACATGTGGTGTACACAAAATTTCGTGTACATGTGGTAAAGTTTGTATTGGTGCTACCACGAGGAGCGTAAATACACGGCTAAAAGAGCACAAAAGTCTCAGGCGACTATGAAAATAGAGAAATCAGCTGTAGCATAGCATAATCTTCAGCCAGGAAACCACAACTGAAGTTTTTTAAAACAGAAATTTTATCTGCAACGTCAAATTATTATCCACGACTACGTAGAGAAGCCATTGAAATTTATAAGCACCAAGATAATTTTAATATGAAAGAGGAAGCAATGAAACTTAGAGACATATGGACAGTAGCTCTGCAGAATCGTTAGACAATTTTATCTTTAACAAGACGACAATCGATAGTTATGTTTTATCTTTAACAAGGATTATCTCTGCTCATCACGTGTTACCTCGACCACGCCCTCTTTCCTACAGTATATATGTCTCTCTCGGGCGTTCGACCAGTCAGTCGGAAAGACACAGCGGAAGAGAGCCTCTGAAGATGTCCAGCGCACTCCGGGACGAAACGTCAGGAACGGAAGAGTTTCTTTGACCACGACCTCACATCCCGAAATGTTTACAAGCAACTTTGTAATGAATTGTACGGAATGTGACTACGAAGGCTTTCCCGGCGTAATAATTGATAATATTCTTCTCGTGTATGCAGCCGGATCATAACGTCTTCATGACACAATATTTCCGCGGTCCAACTGGCCGCCATCTTCAGGTGAGAGTGCTGGTGCACGATCTCGCCGGAACTGACTTCCCAACGCAAGCGGCCGCCCCTATATAGGCCGCAGAAGACCCACAACGCGTGCGCGAGAAGGTGCCGTAACTGCCCTCTAGCGCAGTAGACATACCGCGCCGCCAGTGGTGGAAACAGGCGAAATCGAGATATCGCCGTCAAAAATTAAAAAATTTTATTCCAACGATCGAAACACAGACCGTTGTTTCTTAACGTCAGATAACACCGGGTCCCAAGTCTTACTTAAAAGATAACCCTTGTCTCTATTAATAAGATTGTCAGATAAACGAATCTCTATGGATTCTTTTAAAACACAGTCCCAATAGCGAGATGCAGGGGCAACCATTTGTGTCTCGTCATATAGCATTCTGTTTCCCTCGGTGAGACAGTGCTCCTCCACTGCAGATTTATCAGGTTGAAGCAGCCTTGTGTACCGCTGATGCTCAACACATCGATCCTGAATGGTCCGGATTGTCTGACCAATATAAGTCTTCCCACAGTGCCAAGGGATCTTGTACACACCGTGCTTCCTCAAACCAAAGTCATCCTTCACAGAGCCAAGGAGCGCTCTAATCTTGGCTGGCGGACGAAAAATACTTTTGATATGATATATTTTCAGAATCCTTCCTATCTTCGAGGAAATGCTTCCAGCAAAAGGCAGAAAAGCCACCGATTTGCAGGTATCTTCTGGTGGTTCAGGCGAAGGTCCAAACTGGAAAGCATGACGGATCTGTTTATCTGTATAGCCATTCTGCTTGAACACAATCTCAAGATGGTCCAATTCTTGTGTCAAGCTTTCTCCATCTGAAAAGGCATAAGCTCTTCTCGCCAACGTCCGCAGGACCCCCGTACGCTGGAACGATGGATGACAGCTAGAAGCATGTAGGTAACGGTCCGTGTGCGTAGACTTTCGATAAACACTGTGTCCCAGTGTCCCATCATCCTTTCTGTACACCAGAACATCCAGAGACGGAAGCTTTCCATCACTTTCTACCTCTATGGTAAACTTGATGCTAGGATGCAGGGAATTAAAATGATGTACGTTTGGCACACGTTGTTTCGCAAATTCAAATAAGGTGAATCTCAACATAGATCCTTTGGACAAAACACTGTCCATATGCTTTCACATGCTTATCCTACTTTGTGGTTCACTTCTAAAGATGAGTCATGTAGTCATACCTGGACCTTTGTCAATGCGTTGTAACACAAATTCTTTCACATATAGTGTTCCTATATAGGGAACAGTCAACGCGGGAAGGTAGTTGTAAATTTCGTAAAAAAAAGACAGTTTTAAAATTTACACGGCGAAATGAATATTCAGAGAAATATCGTGGCCGGTTGTACTTCACTGCACGATATTTCACCATCAGCATGACCTTACGACATCTGCCGAACATTTTTTTTTTTTAATGCTTTGATGCGGCCGGCCACGAATTCCTTACCTCTGCCAAACTCTACATCTCAAAGTAGCACTTGCTACCTACGTCCTCAGTATTCCAATCTCTGTCTTCCTCTACAGTTTTTCTTCTCTGTAGCTCCCTCCGGTACCATGGATGTCATGCCCTGATGTCTTAACATATGTCCTACCATCCTGTCCGTTCTTCTTGTCAGTGTTTCCCACATATTCGTTTCCTCTCCGATTCTTCGCAAAACGTCCTCATTCCTTACCTTATCAGTCCACCTAATTGTCAACATTCGTATGTCGCACCACATGTGAAATGCTTCGATCATCTTCTGTTTCGGTTTTCCCTAAGTCCATATTTCAATGTCATACAATGCTGTAGCTAGACGTACATTCTCAGAAATTTCTTCCCCAAATTAAGGGGTATGTTTGATACTAGCTGACGTCTCTTGGCCAGGAATACACTTCTTGCCAGTGTTAGTCTGCTTTGATGTCCTCCTTGCTCCGTCCTTCATTGGTTATCTTACTGCCTGTGTAGCAGAATTCCTTTACTTCATCTACTTCGCGAGCATCAATCCTGATAAGCTTCTCGCTGTTCTCATTTCTGCTACTTTCATTATTTTCGTCTTTCTTCGATTTGCTCTCAGTCATTTCTCCATTCAGCATATCATGTAATTCTTCTTCACTTTCACTCAGAATAACAATGTCATCATCAAATCTTATCACCTTGAATTTTAATTCCATTTCTGAATCTTTCTTTTATTTTCGTCATTGCTCTTCGATGCACGGGTTGAACACTAGGGGGCGAAAGACTACGTCCGTGCCTTATACCCTTTTTGATCCAAGCACTTCGTTCTTGGTCGTCCACTCTTAATATTTCCTATTGGCTCTTGTACATTTGTATATTACTTGTCTCTCGCTATAGCTTACCCCTATTTTTCTCAGTATTTCGAACATCTTGCGCTATTTTACATTGTCGAACGCCTTTTGCAGGTCGACAGATCCTATGAACGTGTCTTGATTTTTCTTTAGTCTCGCTTCCATTGTCATCCGCAACGTCAGAACTGCCTCTCTGGTGCCTTTGCCTTTCCTAAAGCCAAACTGATCGTCATTAACACATCCTCAATTTTCTTTTCCATTCTTCTGTATACTATTGTTGTCAGCAAGCCGAACACTTACTTGATGTTAATAAGTTACGAGACTGGGGAAGTCTTCATCAGTCTTCGATAGTGCACCTGAGGGTGACTAGCAGATGCACAGTCGAAATATTGTGCAGTATTGTGAAAGACAATCGGCTGTAAGCTCGACATTTCTTTGAATGTCCCACTACGTTGTTTCTCTATGTTGGATAATGTTTCCGATGGGTGCAGGTCTCCTCACGGCCGCTGCTATTTGCTTGACAGCATTCGAACAGCATGTCGCTTCGTTTCTCATTTCCATAACTTACACAGAAATAGCACTGTTCCACTGTTTGCACCACGCTGCCCTTGCGGACTTGCTCATCCCTCCAAAGCACAGCATGCTGTTAACGCGAATGATCCCGTGTCTCATCTGTGTATTACTTTGAATACGAACAGCCACATCCGCAATAAACTTTTTTTTGTATGAGGTTACCGTTTTCGGTCTGTTTTAGACCGTCTGCAGACATTGTTGCATGATGGTATAGCTGGTAGCTGTGAACGGAGCAGGCACGCCTCTGCGAACGCTAACTGACCAGTTGGGGTTCTTAGAGGTTTAGAGCCTGCTCCGTTCAGACCCACGATCTACCATCATGTCACTAGAACAGACCGAAACCGACAACATCGTATAAAAAATAAAAGTTGATTGCTGTTGTGACTATTCATGTTCATTTTTAAGTAATAAATAAACCGCTGTCCTCCAGAGAGACACGTTCTCTAAAATATGAGTGTATTAGTTATCGTGCTGTCACCACGCCGTGACTCGAGCCATGGTGGAGACAGCACTGCAACGCGGCGGCGGTGGCTGACAGCGGGAGCGATATAAACTACTGGCCATTAAAACTGCTACACCACGAAGATGACGTGCTACAGACGCGAACTTTAACCGACAGGAAGAAGATGCTGTGATATGTAAATGATTAGCTTCTCAGAGCATTCACACTAGGTTGGCGCCGGTGGCGACACCTACAACGTGCTGACATGAGGAAAGTTTCCAGCCGATTTCTCATACACAAACACCAGTTGACCGGCGTTGCCTGGTGAAACGTTGTTGTGATACCTCGTGTAAGGAGGAGAAATGCGTACTATTACGTTTCCGACATTGATAAAGGTCGGATTGTAGCCTATCGCGATTGCGGTCTATCGTATCGCGACATGCTGCTCGCGTTGGTCGAGATCCAATGACTGTTAGCAGAATATGGAATCCGTGGGTTCAGGATGGTAATACGGAACGCCGTGCTGGATCCCAACGGCGTCGTATCACTAGCAGTCGAGATGACAGGCATCTTATCCATATGGCTGTAATGGATCGTGCAACCACGTCTCGATCCCTGAGTCAACAGATGGGGATGCTTGCAAGACAAAATCCACCTGCACGAACAGTTCGACGACGTTTGCAGCAACATCGGCTATCAGCTCGGAGACCATGGCTGCGGTTACCCTTGACGCTGCATCACTGACAGGAGTGCCCGCGATGGTGTACCCAACGACGAACCTGGGTGCACGAATGGCAAAACGTCATTTTTTCGGAAGAATCCAGGTTCTGTTTACAGCATAATGATGGTTGCATCCGTGTTTGGCGACATCACGGCGAACGCACTTTGGAAGCGTGTATTCGTCATCTCCATACTGGCGTATCACCCGGCGTGATGGTATGGGGTGCCATTGGTTACACGTCTCGGTTACCTCTTGTTCGCATTGACGGCACTTTTAACAGTGGACGTTACATTTCAGATGTGTTACGACCCGTGGATCTACCCTTCATACGATCCATACGAAACCCTACATTTCAGCAGGATAATGCACGACCGCATGTTGCAGGTCCTGTACGGGCCTTTCTGGATACAGAAAATGTTCGAATGCTGCTCTGACCAGCACATTCTCCAGATCTCTCGCCAACTGAAAACGTCTCGTCAATGGTGGCCGAGCAACTAGCTGTTCACAATACGCCAGTCACTACTCTTGATGAACTGTGGTATCGTGTTGAAGGTGCGTGGGCAGCTGTACCTGTACATACCATCCAAGCTCTGCTTGACTCAATGCCCAGGCGTATCAAGGCCGCTATTACGGCCAGAGGTGGTTGTTCTGGGTACTGATTTCTCAGGATCTATGCACCAAAATTGCGTGAAAATGTAATCACCTGTAAGTTCTAGTATAATATATTTGTCCAATGAATACCCGTTTATCATCTGCATTTCTTCTTGGTGTAGTAATTTTAATGGCCAGCAGTGTACAACAGAGCTCTGTGGAGCCAAAGACAGGGGCTGCGCTGAGGGCCGGAGAGGACTGCACATCAGAGGAAGGCGGGAAGTAACATCGAGCAGAATGGATTTGACAGAAGTCTGGGTAGCTGTTGTACACTGAGGTGAAAATGTCTTGGGATATCTCCTAACATCGCGTCGGACCTACTTTTGGACGGCATGGTGCAGCAGCTCGACGTGACATGCACTCAACAAGTCGCTGGATGTCCCCTACAGAAATATTAAGCCATGCTCCTTCCACAGCCATCCATAATTATTTAACATCACACAAACTTAGAAGAATACCAATCTGGTTTCCGGGAAAACTGCAGCATGACGACTACTCGTATACTGTAAAAGTCAGTGACGATTTAAAACTGGGCATGGACAAACAGCAGGCGACTATTATGTGCTGTTTAGATTTCAGCAAAGCATTCGACACAGTGGACTTTGTCATTTTACTTGCTAAACTCAAAAGCCTAAATTTTTCTTTAAAAGCTGTACAATGGTTTTGTTCATAACTTATATCACGCCAGCGTTGTGTAATTACTGGAACTGAAAGGTCATATCTGAGTTATCTAGTATTAGGAATCCCTCGAGGATCAGTACTGGGCCCGCTACTATTCTCATTATATGTTAATGACGTCCCAACTGTTCTCTCCAACTGTAATTATCACTTATACGCTGATGATCTCCAGTTACATCTAAATGCAAACTTGTGCACAGTCATCCAGCATGTGTTTGCTGATTTACTTGCCTTGTCAGATTGGGCGCAGAAATTAAGTTTGAAACTTACCCCATCAAAAACACAAACAATTTTAGTTGCTCATAAAAGACTCATTATCCCTCAAACCAGAGAATTTCTTCCGCTATTAATCCTAAAGGGCACAGAAATGACAGTTTCTTCTTCTGAAAAGGACTTGGGAGTACTTCTGAGCCATCATCTAGACTGAACTGAACACCATTGCAGTCTGTAAGAAGGTGTCAGCGTCACATCACTAACTACAGAAATATAAAAAAGTTTTTACTTGCGAGCTTAAAAAGAGTCACTTATACTCCCCATACTTGGCTATGGTGATGCTATTCTCCAGCGGCTTTCATACGAAAACTCAGGTAGATTGGAACTGGCGATGAATGCTTGTGCACGATACATTTGTGACATTCGCTTTTTCGACCATATCACTCCTGTCTACAAGCATTTATCATGGTTACGTGCAAATAAGCGTTGAGATTATCATACACTATGCTTGCTCTATCGTCTTCTCAATCACTGCACTCCCTCTTACTTATCGTCAACTCTTACACTACTATCTGAACAGCGCAGCTGGAATACCCAATATCAAGACAGTAAAATCCTCTTTGTACCAGCACATAACACTGCCATATTCTCTAAATCGTTCTCCGTATCAGGAACACGACACTGGAACAATCTTCCACAAAATATCAGAGAAATCAAATCCCTTCCTAGCTTTAAAAGACAGCTATGGCCTACCTCCTATCACAATAGCCGTCTATCCAGTACTCAGATCCACAGTTTAATTTCACAGATTCCTTCCACCACGTAACTCTCCGCCCCCCACCCTCCTCTTGTCATTAGAGATCACAGCCCTCTACTTGTATTTTATTGTTTCCTCTCTTCTACTGCCACTGTCATCACAGTCTTCTTATTCATATATGTTCCTTTCACTCCTGATAACTCTAATCACAAACTCAAATGTACTAAAATAATTTACATAATTCCTTATGCCGTTCACTATTATTATCATTATCATTATTATCGTATTATTATTATTATTATTATTATCAACTATTGGTATTATCATTGTTAATATTATTATAACCATTATTACTGTGAAGTTTTTTGCGAAATCTTTCGTATCTCTTGCTCCTGGTCAGATGTAAGAGGTCCTTAATGTGTCCAGGCTAAATAAGCAACAAATAAATAACTAAATAATTGGCGCCGGTGAAGGATTTTGCGCACGAACTGATTTATCAATTAAGTCCGATAAATGTTCGATGGCATTCATGTCGGGTGATCCGGGTGGCCAGATTATTCGCTGGAACTGTCCAGAATGCTCTTCAAACCAGCCGATAGGAATTGTGGCCCAGTACCTGGCGCTTTGTGATCCATAAAAATTCTATCGCCAATTGGGTACAAATGGTATTCAAATAGCCGAACATGATCATTTACAGCCAATGATCGGTTCAGTTGGACCAGAGGATCCAGTCCATTCCCTGTAAACAAAACCCACACCATTATGGAGACACCAACAGCTTTCACAGTGCCTTGTTGACAACGTGAGTCCATGGCTTAGTGTGGTCTGCGCCATACTCATACCCTACCGCCAGCTCTTACCAACTGAAACCGCGACACGTATGACTGGGCCACGGTTTTCCAGTCATATACGGGCCAAATGATGAGGTCACGAGCGCAGGAGAGCGCTGCAGCCGATGTCATGTTGTGAGCAAAGGCTTTCGCATCGGTTGTCTGCTGCTATAGCCCAATAACGCCACATTTCGCCACACTGTCCTAATAGATACGTTCGTCGTACGTCCCACATTGATGTCTGCGGTTATTTCACGTAGTATTGCTTGTCTGTTAGCACTGACTACACTATGCAAACGCCTCTGCTCTCGGTCGTTAGGTGAAGACCTTCGGCCACTCCGTTGTCCTTGATTAGAGGTAATGCCTGAAATTTAGTAATCTCGGCAAGCTCTTGACACTGTGGAACTCGCAACATTGAATGCCCTAACGATTTCTGAAATGGAATGTTCCATGCGTCTAGCTCCAGCTACCATTCCGGATTCAGACTCTATTAAATCCCGTCGTGCGGCCAAAATCACGTCGGAAATCATTTCACATGAATCACTTGAGTATAAATGACAGTCTGCCAATGCACTGGCCATTTATACCTAGTGTATGCGATACTGCCGCCATCTGTATGCGTGCGTTTCGTTATCTCATGACTTCTGTCACTTCATTGTATGTTCGGCGGCCGGTAAAAAGAGTATGCTCGTAGAGAAGTGGAATTACGTCACGCCCGGCTCCTTTATCTACGGAGCTGCTTCTTGTCGGTTCCTGGAAGGCACACCTTGCGGCAGCGTCTTGGGCTGCATGAGTGCCTTGTCATAGAAGGCTTCCCAAAACTCTCGATGCAAGTTGTTAACTATCTCACCGATACTATCGGCAGGACGCTCACAGGTGAGAGGAGAGTTAATTCTGTGCACATACATGCTTGTAGTCAGTGCTAAAGACAGCAATGATTGTTGCATCCATGGTAAGTTTTGTTGTAGAGTTACTCCTGTTTCTGAATATGACGTGCTAGTTATTTAGTGTACCGGGTGGCTATAGTTAAACTCTCCCTACTTGACACGTTGGCCTGATTGAGAATCTATTAGTCTGTTGCAGAATGTTTATCTCATCTTGCCACATACTGCCCCTTTAAGTTTTGATACAGATTGTAAAATTATTTTTCGGGTAGGTTATTAAACGAAAATTTTGAAGGGTATTGATCACTCACAGCTCAGCCCAACCCTCCTACCCCCTGTACGTCATACTGACTGAGACGCATTTCCTTCTTACAGCACGTAGCGTTGCGAAGTTTTCAGCACAATAGTTGTGTCACCACAGTACACATCAATATGGGAACAAATTATCACAATTTGTGCTGCACCTGTACCTCACTAACAACGTACTGTAGGACATACTTCTTAGATATAATTCTTCTGCTTTCAGTGCTTGGAAAGCCTGCATCATCAGTGTTTCCTAGCCAACGAGAATTCTCTTTCTTATGCTTATGACGAGAAATATGTGACTACGGTTGGACACGATGGCAGCGTTCTCTTTACGGTAAAGAATATACATTGACACACTTCACGGTGAATCATCACGCGAGAATATCACTCATGGCGACCCTGAAGTAAAAGATTTCGACAACAGTCCACAAACAGTATGTCGTCGTTTATGAAACAGTACCTTCGGTTCAGCAGATAATGACGGAAGGGTTTCCAAAAATCTCGAAAAGTTGTTAAGCTATTTACTTTAAATTTTTACATGATGCTCTATCGGATGGGCGTGGGGTATGTAGTTTTCTTTTGTATAAGGTTGCTGTAATTAAGCTTTCGCTTCTTGAGCTAGTGTAGACGGAGAACTCTTTACCTTATGATTACCCAAATTTATAGGAATGGTGCTTAGACCGTATGTTGCAGGATTTGCATAGTTAGTAGTGTTAATGCCATGACTTACCGTTATGCACCGATCCCAGCGTCTTAGGACTGGTGCACTAGCATCAGTGTTCATTGAAGTTGAATACAGTCAGCATGAGTCGGGACAAGGTGAGCAGGGCTTTACGCGTGAAGCTGTTTTGTCAAAACAGTAGCAATAGTGTTGTGGCTCTTTGTGAGTGTCGACGCATTAAACGAATGCGAGACGTCCTCTTTCCACACCAGTGTTGAAGAACATTACTCGCAAGTCTGAATTAACTAGCGATTTGGGAACTGCGTCTTGGAGTGGCCACAAATTTTTGTAGAAGTTGCTGTTGCCTTGGTTGAGAATGCTGCACGCAACGTGCGATCTTCAAGCAGTGCACGAGCTGAACATTCCATGGTGCACCGTTGTTTCATAGAGCAGCAGAGCAATGTCCACTGCGCTTCCAGGCTGTCGTAAGTGCAGGTGGTCGTTACAGTGAGCAACGTTTGTAGTCCGAAACTTAAGCACGGTAAGCAGTTAACACGTGTTACCCTCTCCCGTGGAAATTGAAATCTGTTTCTTTCAATAGTTCATTCGTTATTTCTTTTGCGCATGTCTTCGCCAAACGTTCCCACAAAGTTTTATTGTTCGGTGGTCAATCGTTTGTCGTGGGGTCCAGGTCCACTCAAATACCGACAGCTTAATTACAACCACACTATTACATACAGGGTGGTCCATTGATAGTGACCGGGCCAAATATCTCACGAAACAAGCATTAGTCGAAAAAACTACAAAGAACGAAACTTGTCTTGCTTGAAGGGGGAAACCAGATGGCGCTATGTTTGGCCCGCTAGATGGCGCTGCCATAGGTGAAACGGGTATCAACTGCGTTTTACTAAAAGGAACCCCCATTTTTTTATTACATTTTCGTGTAGTACGTAAAGAAATATGAATGTTTTAGTTGAATCACTTTTTCGCTTTGTGATAGATGGCGCTGTAATAGTCACAAACGTATAAGTACGTGGTATCACACAACATTCCGCCAGTGCGGACGGTATTTGCTTCGTGATACGTTACCCGTGTTAAAATGGACCGTTTACCAATTTCGGAAAAGATCGATATCGTATTTATGTATGGCTATTGTGATAAAAATGCCCAACGGGCGTGTGCTATGTATGCTGCTCGGTATTCTGGACGACATCATCCAAGTGTCCGGACCGTTCGCCGGATAGTTAAGTTGTTTAAGGAAACAGGAAGTGTTCAGCCACATGTGAAACGTCAACCACGACCTGCAACAAATGATGATGCCCAAGTAGGTGTTTTATCTGCTGCCGCGGCTATTCCGCACATCAGTAGTAGACAAATTGCGCAAGTATCGGGAATCTCAATAACGTCGGTGTTGAGAATGCTACATCAACATCGATTGCTCCCGTACCATATTTCTATGTACCAGGAATTGCATTGCGACGACTTTGAATGTCGTGCACAGTTCTGCCACTGGGCACAAGAGAAATTACGGGACGATGACAGATTTTTTGCACGCGTTCTATTTAGCGACGAAGCGTCATTCACCAACAGCGGTAATGTAAACCGGCATACTATGCACTATTGGTCAACGGAAAATACACGATGGCTGCGATAAGTGGAACATCAGCGACCTTGGCGGGTTAATGTATGGTGTGGCATTGTGGGAGGAACGATAATTGGCCCCCATTTTATCGATGGCAATCTGAATGGTGCAATGTATGCTGATTTCCTGCGTAGGGTTATACCGATGTTACTACAAGATGTTTCACTGCATGACAGAATGGCGATGTACTTCCAACATGATGGATGTCCGGCACATAGCTTGCGTGCGGCTGAAGCGGTATTGAATAGCATATTTCATGACCGGTTGATTCGGTCGTCGAAGCACCATACCATGGCCCGCACTTTCACCGGAGATGACGTCCCGGATTTCTTTCTGTTTGGAAAGTTGAAGGATATTTGCTACCGTGATCCACCGACAACGCCTGACAACATGCGTCAGCGCATAGTCAATGCATGTGCGAACATTAGGGAAGGCGAACAACTCGCTGTTGAGAGGAATGTCGTTACACGTATTGCCAAAAGCATTGAGGTTGACGGACATCATTTTGAGCATTTATTGCAGTAATGTGGTATTTACAGGTAATCACGCTGCAACAGCATACGTTTTCAGAAATGATAAGTTCACAAAGGTACATGTATGACATTGGGACAACCGAAATAAAATGTTCAAACGTACCAACGATCTGTATCTTAATTTAAAAAACCTACATGTTACCAACTGTTCGTCTAAAATTGTGAGTCATATGTTTGTGACTATTACAGCGCCATCTATTAAAAAGCGAAAAAAGTGTTCCAACTAAAACATTCATATTTAAAAAAAAATTGTTCAAATGGCTCTGAGCACTATGGGACTCAACACCTTAGGTCATAAGTCCCCTAGAACTTAGAACTACTTAAACCTAACTAACCTAAGGACATCACACACACCCATGCCCGAGGCAGGATTCGAACCTGCGACCGTAGCAGCCTCGCTGTTCCGGACTGCAGCGCCAGAACCGCACGGCCACCGCGGCCGCCATTCATATTTCTTTACGTAATAAACGACTATGTAATAAAAACAAAAACGCAGTTTATATCCGTTTGACCTACGGCCGCGCCATATAGCGGACCAACCATAGCGCCATCTGGTTTCCCCCTTGAAGGTAGACAAGTTTCGTTCTTTGTAGTTTTTTCGTATGATGCTTATTCCGTGAGATATTTGGCCCGGTCACGATCAAAGGACCACCCTGTATATCCCGTTATCTTCTTAACAATTTCGTTGCAAAGTCACATCATTGTTCGATAATTACTTCAGACTGGCGACACGGCGTTAAAGTCTCACTAAATTTTCTCCCGCGGTAAATCACGTCACCCTTCCATGTTGAATCTTGCAGTTTACACCTACTAAATTCTAATTTTTAAAAATATTTCCTCAAAATACTTCTAAGAATTTATTGAAGTTACTTGCAACGCGGTCACCAGAATGGCTCTGATTAATTACGCTCCACGATACGTCTTTTTACCTTAAAACAGTTTATTAGAGTTGAAAACTCGATCCTTGTCATCTGCAAAATATCAAGAGCAACCCTTCGAGGGCGACTTTTGTGCATATAAAGCCTACGATTGGAAGAGAGAGTGGGTATCCTCCTTACTCTCCAGCACTTTAAGCGTCAGTTCAAAGACATAGAAGGAATTTTTAAGTTTACGCATCTCAGAGCAGACTGACGAATAATTTTCGTTCTAATTAAAGCCAGAGATTTTCTGCGAACGAGATTCATTCACAGACGGTACCGTGGGGCTCATTAAATTTCATCTTTTTAAAGATGGTCCCGCGTTTCTTTGAACGACTGAAGACAGTTCTTTTTCTTTTGCCCGAAAATAATGGTACTGGTCGAGTTTGAAGCTTAACGTCTCCTCAGAAGCATGTCGTTGCACCTAGGCACGAGGGCGGACTGATCCGACGCTTATGAATCTTTGTCCACGTACTTCCTTAGAAA
This sequence comes from Schistocerca serialis cubense, assembly GCF_023864345.2. Taxonomy (NCBI): domain Eukaryota; kingdom Metazoa; phylum Arthropoda; class Insecta; order Orthoptera; family Acrididae; genus Schistocerca; species Schistocerca serialis. The sequence goes on along the minus strand of NC_064642.1, from coordinate 500,837,570 downwards.
CGTAATTCACTTCATTGGTAAAACTGTTTCTCTATACGAACAATAGGATTGCAACTGCAAATTCCTTATTTATGAAGGGAACTTTTACAAAGGCATAGAGATCCAAGATTTTGGCAACCCTTGTCAGCATAACAAAACAGGAGCTGGGATCCCAGTGTAAAGCACTGTTGGGGGAATGTAGCATCTAACATCATGTTCATATGCTAAAACAGGTTTTCAATATGTTACCATAAAATAACCAATATCATTAGCTGAAAGTTCAGCTGACCATCTTAATATGTTCCTGCGTGTTGTAACGGGACATCCTCCTCTAACACTACCCTTTTTATACAAATAACCGATACCACTTATGCTATCGATTCTTGTATAGGTTAAAATTAGCTGTTTCACTAAAAGAATTCATATGATTTTGTGTACGATGTACTATACGTTTTAGGCTGATATGTATTAAAAATAATAGTTTGTTACAATCGATTTGTACTTATGGTTAAAATTACTCTTGTTTTAGAAATGTTTACGAAATTTCTGGCACACTTAAAACTCATATTACTAATTGCCCAATCTAACGCGAATTATTAAATATTGTTTCTGGATTCATTTATAAAATAATGTTATATTGTGGTGATGATTTTTCACTTGTCAAGAAGATATGTAAACTCTTTTGCTTTGTAAACTCTTTGGAATAGTCCGCAGCTCGTGGTCGTGCGGTAGCGTTCTCGCTTCCCGCGCCTGGGTTCCCGTGTTCGATTCCCGGCAGGGTCAGGGATTTTCTCTGCCTCGTGATGACTGGGTTTTGTGTGATGTCCTTAGGTTAGTTAGGTTTAAGTAGTTCTAAGTTCTAAGGGACTGATGACCATAGATGTTAAGTCCCATAGTGCTCAGAGCCATTTGAACCATCTTTGGAATATTGTGAGTTCCGCAGAATGTAAGTAGTAGTGGACAAGCCTCTGATGGAAACATACACCTTTTTGCGATTAATAATAACAATGTAATTTGCGGTGTGATAGAAGTTGAAATTGTAAAAACAGTGTGGTATTTAATAATCCGACAAAGAGAAAAGTTCACGAACTATACAGGCTAATCTTCATCAGTTATTTAGTCATTAGCAACCCACAACGTTAAATCAAAATTTCAGCCGCAAGAATGTACCCCTAGACACAAAAAGTGGAACCAACAACAACGAGATAAGGAACATAAGTAAAAAGTTTTTCTTTTGTATATCTTACGCGTCTCTAAGCTTTTGAAAATAACGAAGAGACTAAGAGAATTTTAATGGTGATGTGTGGAAGGGTAAGATTACAGTGCCCTGTCAATAAGAATGTAATTTCCTTCCATTTAGCATCATTTGTTTCTTGGCATTTGAGTCCATACTGGTTTTACCACTAACGCATTTTCTTTCCAGAGAGTCTTTCGTGCCTAATAAATCATTACTCTAAGCACGGTCAGAACGCAGTATTAGGATAGGCAGTGTGTTTCCAAATTCAGCAGTGTAGCGGCAGTGGATTGTTAAGTTCAAATGTGTGTGAAATCTTACGGGACTTAACTGCTAAGGTCATCAGTCCCTAAGCTTACACACTACTTAACGTAAATTATCGTAAGGACAAACACACACACCCATGCCCGAGGGAGGACTGGAACCTCCGCCGCGATCAGCTGCACATTCCATGACTGCAGCACCCTAGACCTCTCGGCTAATCCCGGGCGGCTCGTGGATTGCAGCCGTACTCCAAAGTCTCGTTAGTAATAACTTTGTGCATCGTGAAGTAGCAAAGTATGTCGGGCCGACATGGGTATAAGAGATGCCGAAACGACGTGCAGTGGGTTTGCGAGTAACTATTGTCGCAAACCGCCATCGAAACCAACGCACTGACGCTAACCTAATGTATGTCAGTACGTGACTCGAAGAGACGCATTGACAAAACATACGCGCACTGCCGAGTATAAACAGGGGACCCTCATGCCATACCTGTGTCTTTAGTGTCACAGCTCTCTTGGACAATCGTGCTACGCTACAAGGGTGGCCACATGAAGCTTCCGACGGAGAACCACAGTTCCACTCTGTGGTTTGGCCACGGTTCGACCCTCTGAGTTCGCAAGAGACTCGGAGGCAACTGGCAGTCGGTCGTGCCGGACCAGACCTTCCAGCAGCGCGGAGGCAGGGGGTGGCATCTCGGCTGCTGCAGAGGACATCCATCCATCCGTCATCGCACGAAGCGGGTCGATGTGGCCAAGAGCTACTTGTCACGGAAGTCAGCGCGCTGCCGTCATCGAAGAGTTCATTGCATGCCTCGTCGTGGCTGGTCTACGGGCAACGAGGCTGCATCCTCAGCAAAGCTGAGCGACCAAACGACCGAGTGAGCGAAATACGACGTGAGCGGGACGACTGACACCTCTACCGCCAAATGGAAAGGAAAATAAAATGTTTAGAAATTGCAGCAGTGTCTCTCTGCAGCCTTCAGCTGCCCTGTGTCCCGCCCTACAGCCCCCACTCCAGCCACCCATACCCCTGGCGTCTTCAGTAGTAAAAGGAATTAAAGTATTAATAGCACTCTACAAAAATTTTGATTCAACAAACATAGGTGAAATATGCCTCGGGTAGTGGACTCGGAATGGACAGTGTCTTGAAAGGAGGATATAAGACGAACATCAACAAAAGCAAAGCGAGGATCATAGAATGTAGTCGAATTAAGTCGAGTGATGCTGATGGAATTAGATTAGGAAATGAAACACTTAAAGTAGTAAAGGAGTTTTGCTATTTGGGGAGCAAAATAACTGAGGATGGTCGAAGTAGAGAGGATATAAAATGTAGACTGGTAATGGCAAGCAAAGCGTTTCTGAAGAAGAGGAATTTGTTAACATCGAGTATAGATCAGGAAGACGTTTCTGAATGTATTTGTATGGAGTGTAGCCATGCGTGGAAGTGAAACATGGACGATAAATAGTTTGGACAAGAAGAAAATAGAAGCTTTCGAAATGTGGTGCTACACAAGAATGCTGAAAATTAGATGGGTAGATCACGTAAAGTTAGATATAGTGGGAATTAGTGAAGTTCGGTGGCAGGAGGAACAAGACTTCTGGTCAGGTGACTACAGGGTTATAAACACAAAATCAAATAGGGGTAATGCAGGAGTAGGTTTAATAATGAATAGGAAAATAGGAATGCGGGTAAGCTACTACAAACAGCATAGTGAACGCATTATTGTGGCCAAGATAGATACGAAGCCCACGCCTACTACAGTAGTACAAGTTTATATGCCAACTAGCTCTGCAGATGACGAAGAAATTGAAGAAATGTATGATGAAATAAAAGAAATTATTCTGATTGTGAAGGGAGACGAAAATTTAATAGTCATGGGTGACTGGAATTCGAGTGTAGGAAAAGGGAGAGAAGGAAACATAGTAGGTGAATAGGATTGGGGGACAGAAATGAAAGAGGAAGCCGCCTGGTCGAATTTTGCACAGAGCACAACATAATCATAACTAACACTTGGTTTAAGAATCATGAAAGAAGGTTGTATACATGGAAGAACCCTGGAGATACTAAAAGGTATCAGATAGATTATATAATGGTAAGACAGAGATTTAGGAACCAGGTTTTAAATTGTAAGACATTTCCAGGGGCAGATGTGGACTCTGACCACAATCTATTGGTTATGACCTGTAGATTAAAACTGAAGAAACTGCAAAAAGGTGGGAATTTAAGGAGATGGGACCTGGATAAACTAAAAGAACCAGAGGTTGTACAGAGATTCAGGGAGAACATAAGGGAGCAATTGACAGGAATGGGGGAAATAAATACAGTAGAAGAAGAATGGGTAGCTTTGAGGGATGAAGTAGTGAAGGCAGCAGAGGATCAAGTAGGTAAAAAGACGAGGGCTAGTAGAAATCCTTGGGTAACAGAAGAAATATTGAATTTAATTGATGAAAGGAGAAAATATAAAAATGCAGTAAGTGAAACAGGCAAAAAGGAATACAAACGTCTCAAAAATGAGATCGACAGGAAGTGCAAAATGGCTAAGCAGGGATGGCTAGAGGTCAAATGTAAGGATGTAGAGGCCTATCTCACTAGGGGTAAGATAGATACCGCCTACAGGAAAATTAAAGAGACCTTTGGAGATAAGAGAACGACTTGTATAAATATCAAGAGCTCAGATGGAAACCCAGTTCTAAGCAAAGAAGGGAAAGCAGAAAGGTGGAAGGAGTATATAGAGGGTCTATACAAGGGCGATGTACTTGAGGACAACATTATGGAAATGGAAGAGGATGTAGATGAAGATGAAATGGGAGATATGATACTGCGCGAAGAGTTTGACAGAGCACTGAAAGACCTGAGTCGAAAGAAGGCCCCCGGAGTAGACAATATTCCATTGGAACTACTGACGGCCGTGGGAGAGCCAGTCCTGACAAAACTCTACCATCTGGTGAGCAAGATGTATGAAACAGGCGAAATACCCTCAGACTTCAAGAAGAATATAATAATTCCAATCCCAAAGAAAGCAGGTGTTGACACATGTGAAAATTACCGAACTATCAGCTTAATAAGTCACAGCTGCAAAATACTAACACGAATTCTTTACAGACGAATGGAAAAACTAGTAGAAGCCAACCTCGGGGAAGATCAGTTTGGATTCCGTAGAAACACTGGAACACGTGAGGCAATACTGACTTTACGACTTATCTTAGAAGAAAGATTAAGGAAAGGCAAACCTACGTTTCTAGCATTTGTAGACTTAGAGAAAGCTTTTGTCAATGTTGACTGGAATACTCTCTTTCAAATTCTAAAGGTGGCAGGGGTAAATTACAGGGAGCGAAAGGCTATTTACAATTTGTACAGAAACCAGATGGCAGTTATAAGAGTCGAGGGACATGAAAGGGAAACAGTGGTTGGGAAGGGAGTAAGACAGGGTTGTAGCCTCTCCCCGATGTTGTTCAATCTGTATATTGAGCAAGCAGTAAAGGAAACAAAAGAAAAATTCGGAGTAGATATTAAAATTCATGGAGAAGAAATAAAAACTTTGAGGTTCGCCGATGACATTGTAATTCTGTCAGAGACAGCAAAGGACTTGGAAGAGCAGTTGAATGGAATGGACAGTGTCTTGAAAGGAGGATATAAGATGAACATCAACAAAAGCAAAACAAGGATAATGGAATGTAGTCTAATTAAGTCAGGTGATGCTGAGGGAATTAGATTAGGAAATGAGGCACTTAAAGTAGTAAAGGAGTTTTGCTATTTGGGGAGCAAAATAACTGATGATGGTCGAAGTAGAGAGGATATAAAATGTAGGCTGGCAATGGCAAGGAAAGCGTTTCTGAAGAAGAGAAATTTGTTAACATCCAGTATTGATTTAAGTGTCAGGAAGTCATTTCTGAAAGTATTCGTATGGAGTGTAGCCATGCATGGAAGTGAAACATGGACGATAAATAGTTTGGACAAGAAGAGAATAGAAGCTTTCGAAATGTGGTGCTACAGAAGAATGCTGAAGATTAGATGGGTAGATCACATAACTTATGAGGAAGTATTGAATAGGATTGGGGAGAAGAGAAGTTTGTGGCACAACTTGACCAGAAGAAGGGATCGGTTGGTAGGACATGTTCTGAGGCATCAAGGGATCACCAATTTAGTATTGGAGGGCAGCGTGGAGGGTAAAAATCGTAGAGGGAGACCAAGAGATGAATACACTAAGCAGATTCAGAAGGATGTAGGTTGCAGTAGGTACTGGGAGATGAAAAAGCTTGCACAGGATAGAGTATCATGGAGAGCTGCATCAAACCAGTCTCAGGACTGAAGACCACAACAACAACAGATCACGTAACTAATGAGGAGGTATTGAATAGAATAGCGGAGAAATGGAGTTTGTGGCACAACTTGACAAGAAGAAGGGAGCGGTTGGTAGGGCATGTTCTGAGGCATCAAGGGATTACAAATTTAGCATTGGAGGGCAGCGTGGAGGGTAAAAATCGTAGAGGGAGACCAAGAGATGAATACACTAAGCAGATTCAAAGGCTGTAGGTTGCAGTTTAGTATTGGGAGATGAAGAAGCTTGCACAGGATAGAGCAGCATGGAGAGCTGCATCAAACCAGTCTCAGGACTGAAGACCACAACAACAACAACTGGACTCAAGCGATCTCCCTTCGTAGCTGAGCGGTCAACTTGTGGAACTGTCACGCAGAGGACACGGGTTCGATTTCCGGTATGGCAAGGATTTTCATTGATTCGAGGGCTGGAACGGTGTTCCCTCAGCCTCATGAGAACAACTGAGGAGCCACTTGAAGGAGAAGTAGCGGCTCAAAAGTGTGGAAAGCTGACAATGGCTGTGACAGCGGAGTTACTTTACTAATGGCGCTTAACTAACATGCGTAGGCGAGTTAGTACGCTGGTAACCCGGATGGTGATAGAGAGCGGTTTTAGTCACTTTGACGGCGAGGAAATTAGCGACAGAACATGAGTTCTGCCTGGTGGAAGACAGGGAAGGAAAACAACTGTGTCCCTCTTACAGGATCCATCCTCTCACTAATCGAATTCAATTCAGAGAAACCACGAAAAATCGAAATGAGGATAGTCACATTCGGTGTTTAACGTCGGTAGCCGGCCGTGGTGGTCGAGCGGTTCTAGGCGCTACAGTCTCGAACCGCGAGACCGCTACGGTCGCAGGTTCGAATCCTGCCTCGGGCATGGATGTGAGTGATGTCCTTAGGTTAGTTAGGTTTCAGTAGTTCTAAGTTCTAGGGGACTGATGACTTTAGAAATTAAGTCCCATAGTGCTCAGAGCCATTTGAACCATTTTTTTTTAACGTCGGTACTCCAAAACAAAACCCGGTGTCTTAACCGTTGCGCCACTCAGATCTGCATTCAGTGATAACACAGATGCTTCGCGGGAGTAAGGAGAAGAGATGGTGGCGTACAAGGCTTTTTCCTGAGCATCGAATTCTAAAGCACCAAATTAAATTCTAAAGCTCACACTGCGGTGTCTCATCAACTAAGTGCATGTGTCGTCATGGTTGGTGACCCGCCCGACATTGTAAGCTTAAGTTTGGGGAACACGATGGTATTAGAGAGAGCTAAAGTGTGTATAGGCACTGGGTTCCGTCTTCTTTTCAGTTCCAAAAAAACCCCATGATATCACACAATTGTACAACATTGATGCTCAATGTTGTCGTAAGAGAGGGTGTTATTCATTTTACATTTTTGATTGGAGGTGTCACACGAATACCCACGAAAACGTGTCGTAACCTTGAGGTTAGATATAATGACTAAGCAAAACCATTCACTGATTACTGTATGGTACTTTAGTAAGTGGATACTATATAAGGTCGGATATCAAGGAATGGAAGGTATTAGCAGCTTCGTCTGTGTTCAATATTGCTTGGCTTGTGGGTCATCTGTCTTACCTCTTCACTTCCGAGTAGCACATGCAACCAACGTCCTCAATTATTTGCTTGATGTATCCAGTCTCTCTATCTTTACAGCTTTTACCCTTTACCGTTCCTCTAGTGCGATGGAAGTTGTTCCCTGATGTCTTAGACGATATACCATACTGTCCCTTCTTTTTATGTTTTCCATACATTCCTTTCCTCGCCGATTCTGTGGATTATCTCCTCACTCCTCACCTTATCAGTCCACCTAATTTTCAACATCCTTCTGTAGCACCACATATGCTTCGATCACCTCTGCTGCAGCTTTTTCACAGTCCACGTTTCACATTACTGCCATGCTGTGCTCCAAACGTACGTTCTCACAAATTTCTTCCTCAAATTACAGTCTATTGGCCAGAAATCCCCTTTTTGCCAGTGCTAGACTGGTTTTATGTCGCCCTGCCCGTCATGGGTTATTTTTATACCAAACTAGTACAGTTCCTTAACTTAACCTGCTTCATGATCACCAATCCTGATGCTAAGTTTCACGCTATTCTCATTTCTGCTACTTTCCATTACTTCCGCCTTTCTTCGATTTACTCTCAATCCATACTCTATATTCATTAGACTGTTCATTCCATTCAGCAGATCATGTAATTATTCTTCATTTTCTGTGAGGACAGCAACTTCATCAGCCAATCTTACCATTGATATCCATTCACTTTGTATTTAAAGCGCACTCTCGAATCTCACTTTCTTTTCCGTGAATGCTTCTTTGGTGTATTGGCTGAACAGTGGGGGCGAAAGACTAAATCCATGTCTTACACCCATTTTAATCTAAGCACTTCATTCTTGGTCTTCACTCTTATTGTTCCCTTTTGGCTGTTGTACATATCGTATATTATTCGTCTTTCCCTACAGCTTACCCCTATTTTTCTCAGAATTTCAAACATCTTGCATCATTTGACATTGTTGATCGCTGTTTCCAAATCAACAAATCCTAAACCTTATCGCCAGAATTGACTCTTGGTGCCTTTACTTTCAAAATGTGTGTACGTGTGTGAATTCCTAAGGGACAAACTGCAGAGGTCATCGGTCCCTATACTTACACACTACTTAAACTAACTTATGCTAAGAACAACACATACACCCATGCCCGAGGAAGGACTGGAACCTCCGGCGGGAGGGGCCGCACTATCCGTGACATGGCGCCTCAAACCACGCTGTCACCCCGGGCGCCTTTACCTTCTGTGAATCCAAATCGATGGTCCTGTAAGATATTCTCAATTTTCTTTTCCATTCTTCTGTACATTGTTCTTGTCAGAAACTTGGAGGAATTAGCTGTTAAGCTGATAGTGCGATAATTCTTATACTTATTGGTTCTTACGATCTTCGGAATTGTGTGGATGATGTTTTTCCGAACGTCAGATTGTATATAGGCACTCATAAATTCTACACACCAGCGTGAAGAGTTTTTTTGTTGCCACGTCACCCGATGATTTTAGAAATTCTGGTGGAATATTATCTATTCCTTCTTGAGTCTTCCTAAGCTCTTTTAAGTTCTGATTCTAAAACTGGATCTCCTATCTCTTCTGTATCGAAATCCTCTTCTTCTATCGCGTCACAAGACAAGTCTTCCCCTCATAAAGACCTTAATTGTATTAGCGGTGTAATTCATACAGTACTCTTAACGTTACCACCTCTACTTTAATTCCTCCGAAAGTTATTTTGACTTTTCTATATGCTGTGTCAGTCCTTCCGACAATCATGTATTTTTATATTTCTTCAGATTTTTCATGTAATCATTTTGTCTTAGCTTTCCTGCACTTCCCATGTATTTCACTCGCAAGTGAATTGTATTTCCCTGAACATCTCTGTATTTCCTTCTTTCAGCGATGAACTGAAGTATTTCTTACGTGGCCCGTGGTTTCTTCAGTTTTACCTTCTTTGTATCTATATTTTTATTTCCAGTTTCTGTGGCTGATCTTTTTATGGAGGTTCAATCCTCTTCAAGTGAAATGCCTACTGGGCTATTGCTTATCGCAGCTTCTATAGCTTAGGAGAGCTCTCTTCCCTCCTTATCACTTCCATATCACACATCTTTGCGGATAATTAACCCGGATACATTCTTAAACATCAGCCTACCCTTCATCACTACTACCTTGTGGTCTCAGTCTATATCAGCTCCTTACAATGCAGTATTTGATTTCGTAATCTCTGTCTGATGGTGATGTTATTTAACTGAAATCTACGAGGTTAAGAGAGGCGAATAGAGAAGGATGGGAGAAGAATCGCCTGTATACCTTCGAAAGAAACCGATGATGCCTTTCCGCCGTCTTGACTGCACGTCTTCTTCCTCTTATACTCGCGAAAATGCGTAAGTAGAGCGATGATCTGTACGCCTGATATTTTTTTCTGATCGTAATTCTGCATAGTTACCTATGAAGGGAATACTAACACAAGGGTCGTACGATAAACAATGCCTCATAACTTTTTTTCTCAGAAAATATTCAGTCCTATGAGTTTGATTTTGGTGATAGTATCAGTCAAGATTTTTTACATGCACTGTTTTTTTGTATAGTCTTCATCCCGTTCTATGGCATTACGTAAGATCATACATTCCCTATTTGTAAAAGCTTTTGTCCTGTGCTAGTAGCTATGTTTTCACTTCATGAATTAACCTCTCATCATCCTGAATGTCTGTTCCACGTAGAAAATCCTTAAATAGCAAAAACAGATGGAACAGCGATAGTTACGGGCCCGGGGTATTTGATGGATAAAGTAGTGATGTCGAGCTCAGTTGGTGGGAGAAGTGTTCCCGAGTTCTAAGGCTTGTGTGGGACATGTATTGTTACAGCGGAGCAAGATATTGTTTCTGAATCTTGTCAGTCCTAACACGATGGAAGCGATGCTTGAATAATTCTTTCATTCATCACGTGTGGCTCTGAATTAATAATCAGCCTTATTGTCAACATATCCACGAGAATGGTACCATCCAAAAAGATTTGCCATTATGATGCTGTCAGCAGAGGAAGCGGCCTTGAGAGTGTTCTTTTTTAGGGATTGTGGCAGCCTTTTTATTTCCTGCTCAGTGTGACGCACCCAGGATTCTTCATCTGTAGCGATCCATGACAGAAAAGCTTCTCCATTGTCCTCAATCTATTCTGAGAGTTCATATGAAATAGCTTCTCTTTGAATTGTGTGTTCTTAGCATTCGTGAAACCCATATGGAGCGGATTTGTGAGTATCCGAGGGTGTCAATCAGTACACACCCGCTTCTACAGCTCACCGATAGCTGTAGAGTTAACTGTGGAACAATGCTATAGACATTGCACGTCTCTGAACTTCAGACATCTACGCGATTTTTGGACATCTACGTGATTTTTGTGGAAGATACAGACTTTAAAGCGATTTTCTATCCCTGTCAAAAGTGGAGCGTTATCGGGCTGCCTGCGGACACGGGCTGCCTGCGGACAGTAACCGCCGCGGTAATAAAAACGCAAATTTAGAAGTTAAACGTCAGATTTCAGCTTATGTAAATCGGGCTACAATGTACTCATCTTCGAATAGAATTGGATATCTCTTGAAAGGTCGAGAATTATGTTTCCAACACCAAGGGTATAATCAGTACATTGTGACTGATGTGCGCGAAGAATTTCAGTAGGTTGTGTTGGGCAGTGGGATTTCCAATACCCTGAAACTAGCTCATTTCATGTTGCAGTGAACTGTAGGTGTAATGAAGAATCCTGTTGGTGATTGCATTTCATTAAGTACAGGAACAGCATTTTTTTCAGTGAGGTAACGGTTACATACATTGTTCAATCTAAGAAATAGGCACCAGTAATATACAGGGGTCCAAACAAATGTATCCACTGTTTAAAAGTCAACTTGCAAACTAATTGACGGAGTTGTCTCATTTTTGGTGAAAGTGTAGCTTAACGTCCAACTTAAAGATATCACTGTAGGTGTTCGAAATGGTCACCATTAACATCCACATACAAACGTTGCCGTCGAAGTGCAGCACGAACTACTGACTGCAACGTGTTCAGTTGGATATTTGCACGTGAATGTACGATGGATTCTCGAAGTTCATCCAATGTGCGTGGCTTTTGTCGATAAACGAAGTCCTTTAGTGTTCCCCACAGCTAAAAGTCCAGAGGAGTTAGGTCTGGGGAACGTGGTGGATACTCCACAGCACCTCTACGGCCTATCCATCTTCCTGGTAGATTTTCGTCGAGATACGCCGTAAAACGATTTTGGTAGTGGGCTGGGGCACCAACTTGTTGAAAGTAAACTCTTGCGTCTCCATACAAGTCTCGGATGGCAGGTAAAATGGATGTCTGGAGCTTCTAAAGGTACACCTCAACGGTAACTGTGCCGGTGGAAGATGGATAGGCCGTAGAGGTGCTGTGGAGTATCCACCACTTTCCCCAGACCTAACTCCTCTGGACTTTTACCTGTGGGAAACACTAAAGGACGTCGTTTACCGACAAAAGCTACGAACACTGGATGAACTTCAAGAATCCATCGTACATTCATGTGTAAATACCCAACTGAACACGCTGCAGTCAGTAGCTCGTGCTGCATTTCGGCAGCATCGTGTGTGGATGTTAATGGTGACCATTTCGAACACCTACAGTGATATCTTTAAGTTGGACTTTAAGCTACACTTTCACCAAAAATGAGACAACTCCGTCAATTAGTTTGCCAGTTATGGACTTTTAAACAGTGGCTAGATTTTTTCGACCCCTCTATATATTTTTTTCTCTTATATGGTTTCTATCTTTAGTACGTGACGTTTCGTTAGATAACATAATCGCTCTGAGCAGTGTAAATACGACCGGACTGTTACTCAGCATGTAGTCATCTACTCGAGACAAAGGTGACAGGCTGCATTACACGCTCCGGTTGCCGCGAACTAATATAGTGATTTACTGGACAGAGATGTAAATGTGACGTAGGGAGCTTGTAAGCCGGCGCTGACCTTTGGCTCTAGCGCACAGGTTAGGCAGCGTCAGCTGGGAGGCGGTGCCACCGCCAGCCGCCCGACAGGGCACGGGAGAGGAAAAAGAAAAGAAGGCACCGCCTCCCCTAAGCGTGAGGGGCGGCGCGGGCTCACGGGTAATAACCAACAGCGGCAATAAGCCAGCCGCCGGGCGGACACCTGCGGTCCGCTCATCCCACCCGGTTACGTAACGATGCCGCTCCAGTCGTACCACAGTGGTAGACAAGTACCTCATGGTATCAGTAACCAACGATATACAAGTTACTGTGTACTCCACTTATCATTAAAACCGCAACACCGTGAAGACGACATGCAACAAACTCTACTGGAATGAATACACTTAAAAAAAAAAAAAACGGAAGACGAAAAAGAAAAGAAACGACGCACCGCTAAGGAATTATGTGAATGGGGCGGAAATCGGTATATGTGATATAACTGTGCAGTCAAACAAATGATTGGAATTTAAGAAAAAATTAATGATTTACTCTAGACAAAGAGCTTCACAAATTGAGCACGTCAATAACGCGTTGGTTCACCTCTGACCATCACGCAAGCAGATATTCCGCTTGCTATTGATTGATAAAGTTGTTAGGTTCCTCCTTATGGATATCGTGCCAAATTCTGTCCAAATGGCGAGTTAGATCGACAAAATCCTTAACTGGTTGGAGGCCCCTGCACATAATGCTCCAAACGGTTTGAATTAAGGAAAGATCCGGTGACCCTGCAGGCCAAGATAGTGTTTGGCAGGAATCAGTACAAGCAGTAGAAACTCTCACCGTGTGCGGGCGGACATTATCTCGGTGAAACGTAAGCCTAGGATGCTCGTCATGAAGGGTAACAAAACGGGGCATTGAATATCGTGGACCCAGCTCTTTCTCGTAGCGGTGGTGCAGATGACAACCAAAGCGGTCTTGCTACGGAATTAAGTTGCACCCCGAACCATCGCTCCTTGTTAGAAGGAGCGTTGATATATATCAAAGAGGACAGGTAAAAATGTGTGCCCCCACCGGGACTCCAACCCGGGATATCCTGCTTACGTGGCAGACGCTCTACCCATCTTTTTTTCTTTGTTTCTTATCTCTTTCTTCTCCTTTTTATTATTTATTTTTATTTTTTACTTTTTTTGGGTGGCCGAAAAGTAACAAAAAAGAAAAATACAGTTGGACGCGAACATGGGACTGTAAGTTTAGAATTCACCACTATTACCACTTTTTTTTTAATGAGGAGAAATGAAAAAGGCGTATGGAAGGTTTGTTTTATTTCTTTTTTTATATTTTTATTTTTTATTTTATTTTTTTCTACAGTTGGGTAAAGGAAAGTCGTTCCTCTTCGGATGCATAACCAGAATAATAGAAAGTCGTCCCGTTACGACATAAGGACCCTCCATACTATAGCCCGATGCGAATTTTTCGATGACTGTCGTCTCGTTGCTGTTTTGCTTCCGTTGTTTGTTCAATCTCACAAAAAAGAAAAACTGGAAGAGGTGCGATGGTTATCTTCTCATGTCATCGATAATCCAGCTGCGAGGCGGATTATGGAAAGCGCTCCAAAGAAAATTAGAAAAATATTACCTGTATTTAGGGTTCTTGACGATCGCACAATGTCGTTCGTTGAGGTAATACCAAAAATCTGGTACCGTTTTTTCGCTATTACCGAACAGATAGTGAACAGCGTGGCCGCTAACCCACGTCACAGAGTTCGTTTTTGCTCTTGGGAAATACATCTCATCGGGGAAAAGAAGTGATCGGGTAGTTATCCTATCGGGAGTCTTGCGTGTGAGAAAAGTCAATATCTGACCCCCATTCGAAAGGAATACAAAGGATAGTGCGACTGGAGGGACTATCTCGCCCACGTCGCAGGCGAGACCCACATTCTCACCTTATATGTCCACACACTACATTCATAGTGTCCCTACCCAACACACTCATTACTCGTGGAAGTCATTCTTACCAATTCCCGTAAGAGTTCGGGTAATATGTGTTCATCCGCACGAATATGAAAGGTCCTGGCCGATATTGCCAGAACTATATACTTATATGGATATGGTGTCTGTTCTTTCGTATCAATATAATTTCGTTCTAGGCGGCTGCATGTCATCAATGCTATATCGTACCTTGTTGTCGGCCTTTACGGCGAGCGACAGTCAGGTTGATCTCCCACCGCTCTTCGGGGCTTCTCCCACCATGTCTTCGCTGGTCATCGCGGATCTGTTCGAAGAGGGACGCACCGCTGAAGACAGTTCTACTCCAGTCAATGAGATTCCAGGCGAACGTTTGGTATGGGCAGGGCTCTCTATCCATCTCAGGATTTTGACGATCTAAGGCTCCAATTGGACAGAATTTGGCACAATGTCTCTCTGGAAGACATACAACAACTCTGTCAGTCAGTACCAAGACGAATGACTGCTTCCATAAGGACTGGAGGTGGTCCAGCGTTTTATTGACATGCTTAGTTTGTGAAGCTCTTTCTCTTGAATAAATAATCAAATTTTCTGATAATTCCTTCGTGGTGCGTCAGTTTTTTTAAGTACGTATTAACACTGCTTCACTGGAAAGACAGAAAGCACACAGGAGTAACACCAGCTACATTCTATACCGAAGGAAGGACTGCGCAATGGCCTTGTAATTCAGAAACAACATTTTAATTTCAGTCTGTGAGAAGCTAGTGTTGCACTTTACCTAAAAAGTTCAAACGTCTATCAACACTTCTCGGAATTAGACAGTGTCAGGATCGAGGTCTATAGAGACTCAAGTTTATTACTGGGTGATACTGCTGCTTGCGTTGTTCCGAATTCCATTACTTTCAGGAAAACACCCAGCCAGTGGGTTCAGATTGGCTGTACTCAGCGCCATGCATGATTTCAGTAACCCCGACGACTAGCGCCCAAGAAAATATACTTATTCTTCGCTTGGTGGTGCACTATGGCACCACATGTAACAAACATTGTATCAGGAAAACAATGCAGATATCTACACGGAAAGCGCGATGACATCTACAGTTCCACAGACTATCGGCATGTCGACTTGTTTTTGTTTCCTTCGATGCGGCAGCAGACAGCGACGCACCGACGGTTGTGCACCCGTCAACAACGTTGGACACAGGAGTGACAGCAAATCGTGTTTCCAGGTCATCTGGGTTCTATATACGGCATCAACGTGGACTAATCCACGGTTACAAGAATAAACAATACATACCGTGGATCTACGTGGAGTAGCAAGTGACAGCTCTGACATCACAGCCGACACTATCACTGCTCAGCAGACCGCCATCGCCCTACTTTATTGTGATGTCACAGCATTGTTGAGTAAATATAAGGTTTTTTAAGGGGTGTGAATGCTGGCTGTAACAGTTCAGCAATTATGTACAATACGTTACTTTTATTTGGGGACAGCTGTCAATCTAGGAACCAAGCTTCGATCATTAGCAAGTCGTTTTGCACTTCACTGCAATTTTCTATCGTTGCGACTTCTCTACATGCAGTCTGAAAAGCTTTTGAGGATGTTTTAGGATAGTATGTGCTGAGAGAGTCCTGTTAAGAAAAAAATTCGATGCATTATGCTGTTTCCGAGTTAATTATCTTTGAAGTCAGTCAGGTCGTTGCGCGCAAGTTAAAGTAGCCCTCAAGGTAAAATTAGTGTCAGTGTTTCTCATAACGTGGATGACAGCGCACGAGATTGCTCGGCCTTTGGTTCGGGTTCGATCCTTACTACTGTAACTTCTCCAATTTTTGTATCGCTCTCTAGTTCGGATTTAGGAAACCAAACAAAGAGCACGTTTGGCGACCCGTCTCTGGCGGTCCGCTTTAATTAGTGCGCGCAACGGCCTGATTAGCTAATGTCAATGCTAATTAACCCAGAAACGGCGCTAAATACCGAATTTTCTCTTAACAGTTACTTCTCAGCACAATCTACCTTATAACACCGTTACTAGCTTTTCAGACTGTTTGTGAAAATCGTGTAGGAGAGTATCTTCCGTGATTGACGTGTAAGTGCAGAGTTAGGTTGCAGTTATTAGTGTAAGACTTGGCAGTGATATGCTAGCTCCCAGATTACGCGCACTTCCTAACACTAAGGTTACGTAATCGAGTAAGTACAGCAAACAATAATTTGCGATGACACCTTTTCAGTATGTGCTCTGCTTAATTTACAATGGACTGATTCAAACCACGTCTTAATCGGATATTTGTATCCGGATTCACTTGAGTGCGCGACGGCTGTGTCCGAATATTGTAGTGCTGGGGCCGCAGAGCACCCGGTAAAAAACGCAAGCCATCCATGATGGGGAACAAGTGAAGCGTTTGGAAAAGACTCAAGGCTTGGCGAAAGAACAATACCGAAAAGATCTATAAGTAATACGCAGTTTTAGTGGGCAGATACCCATTAGCAATAGTCTTTTGGGCTCATTTGAAGCCTGGAAGGACGGAGAAGCTATAATAAACCATGCAGGAAACGGGACTATCGTAATTTCAAACCATCATACTACAGGTTTGGCGCTGGAGGAACCAGCCTGAAGAATAATAATATCAAAATTGCGTATATTAAGAAAATGGAAGCGTCTGACATCACAATCGGCTACAAAGCAATAAACAGAGGTCATAGACCGTTGTTTTAGGCAGAACGCGATAGGTGTTGACTGAGGACAGGCCCGTAACTGATTGCATCTCCGCCTCAGTGGCGCAATAAGTTTTTGGTACTTTATCTGATTTGACAAAGTCGAAATATGAGCAGTCACGTAGGAAGTGACTTTGATTGACGTTTACAAATTATTTTATGGACTGTCACAACAACTACAGTTTGAGACATAATTGGGTCATATGAACAAAGGACAGAGTGCGGTATTTCGTCATCTCTAACTTTTAGATTGGTAGGTGTCTGAATTATCAGTGTTGTGTTAAATAGCCCCTGACGACCTCCTGATCGTGATTGTGGGTGTCAAATTTTACAGTCTTGGAGCATATAGCTTGTTTCGCTGCCCATCAGGTTCACAAATTTCCAGGTTTTCCACGTATAAGTCCCCTGTGGAATCAGTATTATTACGTGGTATCTGTAATATTAGATGGGGGTCGCTAGAAAGGCGAATTTACGAGAGATTAATGTTAGTAGGTATTAGTGGCTGCGGCACAGCCTCCACGAATCCTGGTGCGTGGCGCTTTTACCTTTGTGTTTGTATTGTTACTACTGTACACCAGCGTTATAGAACGACACAGGATCACGATAATATAGTGTGTTACTTATTTGATGATATACGAACGTCCGTCAGAGTTGTTTTTTGGCAGTGCCAGGAGTAACTACGCCACCCCAGAGTCAGAATGAATGCATACCAAATAAGGGCAGGTAGGTTTTAACAAGTGGATGCCGTATGGATCGACGACGAGTGTACTGAAGGAGCAGGAAGGTATCTTATCACACGATGATGCACTCCCGTTATTCCGCCACTCGCGGCTACAGACAGTTCGTTCTAAATATGTAGGAGGCCTTTTTTCGTCGTCTTTCTTCATTCAGTTCTGGATTTACGCACTAATAATTAAAGAGTATGGAGAAACGACGTTACAGCTCTTTAGAGGAGTTATGAGAGCATATTTTGAATTGTTCGCAGCACGATCCTGAGTAGTGCAAACCACTGCACACAACGAAAAAGTTACGCACGAAATTTATTTTATTTGCTACGAACAATGATGCGAAATGAAAATGGATAAATACTTGTAAACGCGCCGATTTATTTTTAATGGCAGATGCTCTTATGACGTCAATACACTTTTCTGATTCGGTTTATGAAAGGGATGAGAAATCTCTTCAGTCTTCGAAGACTCGAACTTCCCGATTTGATTTGAATGTACCGTAGTTATGAGTCTAATAAAGAGAGAAAAATTTGGTCGCAGAAACGATGTTACAGTAAAGAAGCAGTAGAAGTCCTTCTGGTAGACATGTTACCAACATATGAAAACAGTAACAGTGAAAACAAACAATACCGTCCAAGCGACAATGAGGGCGTAAACAGTTTGAAATCATGAAAAACGAACTTCCGCAAAAGAGCGCACATTAAGACGATGGTCCCTCGCGCTGCAACGCTGAGTTACTGTAAATAAATCATTTTCAAATAGGGGCAGAACCTTCCTTTCCGACCATCAAAAGACAAGTGTTTTTGGAAGGATTAGTCATCTGAAGGTTCTGCAAAGACTGCGCTTTTATGTTGCATCTCCCATAAAGTTTATGCTTCTAAGGGGTACTCTACCCCAAATTTTGAATCTTGTTCTACTTTGCCGATTTGAACCGAAATTTAAGGGGATACGGAATCGGATTTTGGGTTAAAAAATCGAATTTTTTTTTATTGGCGTATTATATTCTGCCATGTTTCCTCTTTAAAATGACGTATCATACATAGCTCTACTACAATTATAACTATTTTATTTTTATATATTTGTGAGATCGGGTATTGCGCTTTAGTTATACACGTCTCTCGTGGCTGACCATGAACTTTTTGGCAGTACCTTTAAAGTGACATGAATTCAAATATCCCGGTTTCCAGCGACTATTTATACACTAGTTGCCCGAAAATGTTTCTCTCTGGTTTCCTCAAGTTACTCTTTGACTTTGTGGCAGGACTGTTTTGTAAACAGTGTGATATAAGAAAGTAGTTGTTGTTGAGTTATTTCGTATTTAGTGCTTCATTTTTCGCAGTGAAAATGCCTAGAGCTAAAGCAAAAGTATTTAAAAAGCGTGTGAACTGGCAAAAGAAAAGAAGTAATGATTCATTAGCAAAGCAAAGCAGTTCATCATCATCACTGTTGGAAAATGTGAATCCACTTATTACTGATTTGCCGAACGAACTTACACCAAATGAAAACAGTGCTTCTCATAAAAAACTAAGAGATTTGGAAGAGAAATATAATTTACTTGATAGAGGGAATGAAGTTTTTGAACTCATTGATACGAATATATTGTGTGAAGCTCTTGAAAACAGTTTGTGCTGCAAAAAATGTCATGGAAACGTTTCTCTGAAAGTAGAATCCCATGTTGGCCTGGCTGCCCAGTTTAATTTAATATGCAGTGTTTGTAAATACAGCTGTAAGTTTCCAAGTTCGGTTTCAGTAATTGTAAATAATGGATACAAGAAAACTGAACTTTATAGTGTAAATATTAGGTTAGTTTATGGATTGCGAGCAATTGGTAAGGGCAAAGCAGCTGGTGATATGCTATGTGGTGTTCTAAATCTTCCAAGTGCACCTTCAAAGTTTGAAGCTTACAATTATGTACTAGGATCTGCAGTTGAAGATGTAGCACAGAAGTCAATGCAGGTTGCTGTGGAAGAAGCAGTGGAAGAAAATGACGGCAGTCGTGACCTCACAGTGGCGTTTGATGGCACGTGGCAGAAAAGGGGCCACACCTCCAACAATGGTGTTGTAACAGCAACTAGTGTTGATACTGGCAAGGTTATTGATGTTGCAATAATGTCTAAATACTGTAGGTGCACAGGCAGGCTGAAAAATGAACACAGTGATGACTGTATTGCTAATTATTATGGTAGTAGTGGTGGCATGGAGGTTGCTGGGGTGAAGAAAATTTTTCATCGCTCTTCACAGTGGTATAATGTTCGCTATGTCAAATATCTGGGAGATGGTGACTCTAAAGCATTCAAAGAAGTTTTGGAAAGCAAACCATATGGGAACAGTGTAAATATAAGCAAACTTGAATGTATAGGACATGTGCAGAAGAGAATGGGTGCCAGGCTGAGAAGGTTAAAATCAGTTATGAAAGGGAAAAAACTAGATGATGGGAAAACCTTGGATGGCAGAGGAAGATTGACTGATTCCATAATAGACCACATTCAGAACTGCTATGGCCTTGCAATCAGGCAAAATACAGGCAATCTTGAAGAAATGAGGAGAGCTATATGGGCTTTATATTTCCACACCGCATCCACGGATGAGCATCCACAACATGGTTTGTGCCCCAAAGGTGAAAACAGCTGGTGTAAATACAATAGGGGACTAACAACAGGAGAGAAATACATTCACCACCACAGTCTACCATCAGCCATCATGGCAGAAATAAAGCCCATTTTCAGAGATCTGGCTGACAGAAGTCTTCTGATGAAATGTCTTCACGGAAAAACGCAGAACCCCAACGAGTGCTTGAATAGTGTGATATGGCATCGTCTCCCAAAAACAGTGTTTGTCGGAATTAATACACTACATTTTGGTGTGTATGATGCTGTGGCAACCTTCAATCTTGGAAATATAACTAAATGCCAGGTCCTTCAAAAGTTGGGTATGTGTGTTGGTTCCCGTACGGTACGTGCTATGTTCTTTTTAGATCAGCACAGACTAAGGCATGCTGATAATATAATCAAGACATTAGTGAAAAAAGCAAGACAGGTGCAGAGGGGTGCCAAAAGAAGACTTGAAGATGATTATGAAGACTGTGAAGGGGGTATTAGCTACGGATCAGGAATGTTTTAATCTTCTTTCTCCGTTTCCCGTAAGTTTACTTTTTACTTCATCTAGGAACATTATCTCAGGTACTGGTCAACCTAGAAGTCTGAAATTTTTATGCCGTAGTGACATAGGTCCCTATTACATACTGAAACAACGATTTTTTAATTACTTGATTTACAAAAGACTTAGGTGTGATAGTCTAGTAAAAAGCGATGGAAAAAATTTACTTAAAAATAAATGTACAATATCTCTGTAAGAAAATACTTTGACAATAAACTGTTGTTTCAGTATTTTTGTAACATATGAATGCACATACAGTAAAATTTTTACCTCTCTGTCTCCAGTAGTTTGTGAGAAAATGTTCCCTATAGTAGGCATATATTAACATTGCGGGGATAGGTGATTCCGTATCCCCTTAAAATAACATTTATCACGAAAATTTGTAACAGTACCCAATTTTTGAAGACCAGAACTTGAGTGGTTTTTTAACTGTTAATATGATTTTAATGGTAGTTTTGAAAACCAACTTTCGAATTCAGACACCAGTTTTCACATTCTAGATTTTTCGGCACATTCAGAAGACATTATTCAATAGTTCAATGCGTTGATTTGATGAGAAATACTGTTAACTTACTTTCAGCATTCTCTTTTATTCTTGAAACTCAAAGTTTCTTCAACTGTTGGCACAGAAATAGGATAGTAAAATAAACTACATATCCCATCACATTAATGGGTAGAACAACGCAAGAACCTCAAAACCGTTCCTGTGAAAGTTTCATTGAGACTGGTTAACATTTAGGATAAAAACTTGGCTTTAAACTTAGAAAAACAAACTTATGGGAAAATAGCTTTCAAAATTTTATTAAAAAATGAATGAATGTACATGACACATGCCAATTAAAATTCACTAGCACCATATTTTATCCCCTCCTGCTCCCGAAAGGCTTCTTCTTGTGGTAATTTCCAGATAAGGGTAGCCTACGCCGGGCAGCATCGTGTGGACCGCTTGATTCGTTGTTGATTTATAGATAAGCAGATATCCTTCTGGGAGAAAGATGAAGGAGTGTCGGGTCTCCCGCTTTCTTCAGTCTTCTGCGAGACCCAAAAGTTTGTTTGTGTGTTTTTATTGGATGGGTGCGGTGAAACTTGGACCAAATGACACTGTGCACACTTTCATTAGGAATTTATGTCTTGTCATTAGTACGTATTGTCAGTAGTGCATCAGATGCAAGTCTCTGATGGACAGGTGCTACCTCGATCACTTTGGCAGCAATCAGAGTGCCACCGCCCCTCAGGCAGTCCATATTTCAAATACGGTATTTCTTAGAGGTACTTGTAATTTGAATACAGCCAAATCGTTTTTGGAACTAAGGATAAACACTCCAAATATTTTAAATTTTATTGAAAAATATTGAAGTTTTAGGGTGGAGTCTCCCTTAAATAAAGACAAATTAATTTGTTTGTTTAACTAATAAATACGTTAGGAACACTATAACACGAAATATCTCGGTTGTATTCACAACTGTGAATGAGTTTAGAAGTCTGTCCGAGGTGTGTCTACAAAGTTCTATAAGGTTCCGTGAGGAGAATGTGTTGTAAGTAGGCTGTTTATGTTTTCTTATTGACAACGTTACGTAGCGCTCTGTATGAAAATCACTGGCTGTTTTGCATTGTTGTCTGCCATTGTAGTGTTGGGCAGCTGGATGTGAACAGCGCGTAGCGTTCCGCAGTTGGATGTGAGCCGCCAGCAGTGGTGGATGTGGGGAGAGAGATGGCGGAGTTTTGAAATTTGTAAGACTGGATGTCATGAACTGCTATATATATTATGACTATTAAGGTAAATACATCATTTGTTCTCTATCAAAATCTTTCATTTGCTAACTATGCCTATCAGTAGTTAGTGCCTTCCATAGTTTGAATCTTTTATTTAGCTGGCAGCAGTGGCGCTCGCTGTATTGCAGTAGTTCGAGTAACGAAGATTTTTGGTGAGGTAAGTGATTTGTGAAAGGTATAGGTTAATGTTAGTCAGGGCCATTCTTTTGTAGGGATTTCTGAAAGTCAGATTGTGTTGCGCTAAAAAATATATTGAGTGTCAGTTTAAGCACAGTCATGTTTAATTTTTCTAAGCGGACGTTTCATATGTCGACCCTTAGCCGAGGATACCTCACTGGAATATTCTGATTTTTTTCTTGTAGTTTGTGTAATTAGTGTAGCCTTTGTTTATTGCTAGCGCGTAATCATAGAGAGAATTTCCTTTGTAATTGTAGTTTTTCATTGTTGTACAGTAAAACAGTTGTGATATGCATGTAGATTTGCACCAAGTATTTCGCAGCTGCGCTTGCAATTAAGTAGACATTATTTCCATTGCTATGTTATCTTATTTTGCTCTTCAAATTGTGCTTTTCTGTGTTATCGTGTGAAATATTGTGACAATTATGGCGTGTGAAAAACGTAATACTAGGCTCCAAAGTAAACTGAAGAATGACAGTGAAGACGAAAGCAGTGTGTTAGCGCCACCGTGTAATGAATTAACTAATGTTCAACATAGTAATTTGGTAATTGTGCATAGGGAAATGGAGTGGGCGGCAAACAATGGCGTAGGCAGTGAAACAATTAGTGAACAGGGAAGCATTATCGATCGATCGCTCGGCAACAGCTCGCCTCAGGAATCCGAAATGACAGGACACAATTTTGCAAATACTGTAGATTCAGGTTTTGCGTCCTCACCGTTTTCTCAAATAAGTCAAGACACATTTTCCGCTTGTCAAAATGTGAATGTTGCCGGTGCAAATGCACTGCCGAAAAGCGTAGAGGAACAGATTCCAGACACTAATGCATTGTTATTACAGCTAATGCAACAAATGGACCAAAATCATAAACAAACACAGCAAAAGCTTCAAAAGTTAGACACAATGGAACCAAATCTTCAAAAGTTAGACACAATGGAACAACACCAGAGACAAACACAGCAACAGTTAGACACAATGGAAAAACACCAGAGACAAACACAGCAACAGTTAGACACAATGGAACAAAATCAGAGACAAACACAGCAAAAGCTTCAAAAGTTAGACACCACCCTTGAACAAACACGTGAAGATTTAACTACTGAGTTACATAACATTGAATCGAAATGTCAAAAAGCCTGTAATGACGTAAAAACACAAATTTGTGAGCATTTTAAACCTGTTTTTTCGCGGCATGAAAATGCATTACAGAATCACGAAGCAGCCATAAAGGAACTGCAAATTATTGTTCATGAAAATCATGAGACCTCGCAAGCTAAAATTGACTCAGTTGCATCTACCGATTCGGTTACGCACCTTGCAAAAACTCAGGAAAACTTAAAGGACACAGTAGATACGATTTCAACACAGATGGACACTGAAACTTGGTTCAGAAAAACACACAGAGGAAATAATTTCACTATCGGATAAAGTAGCCGAACTTTCAGATCAATTCACTAACTTATCTACAAAGGTAGATGATGATCTGAATGACACAAGACCTGTAGCTTTCACTGACACTGAAGAGTATGAACAAATTAGAAAATTCCAACAAAATCAAAATCAAATCAATACACAGTACAAAAGAGAAATCCTGGAAGTACAAGATCAGTTGGCACAAGTAATACAAGAATTACATATTTCAGAGGACACTCGCGCTCCAGCACGGGAAGAGGGACATAGAAATACGGAGCAACCACAAAAGAATAACACAGGACACTTCGGAAATTATGAAAGAAACTGGCAAGGCACATTGAATTTTGAGATGGAACCGCCGAAACGAAGTAACAATGAGCGATGTGCGACTCGCCGACACGATGATTTTGACTATAAGCTGTTCATTACTACATGTAAATTCAAAACATTTAAGAATTCTGGCAACGACATTCATCCACGAGCATGGCTTCATCAATTCTCTCATTGTTTTCCTCCCAACTGGTCATTGCAGCACAGATTAGAATTTATGTGTGGCTACTTAGAGAATGAACCAGCTGTAAGAATGCGATCGGTCATTCACGATTGTCACAGTGAAGGAGAATTTTATCATGCCTTCCTCTCAACATATTGGTCTCAAGCTACACAAGACCGAGTAAATAGCTACAATGAGACAGCCTTTTTCGTGGCACAACAATACGTTACTGTACAGTACTTTCTTCATCACGCCAATAGGCATAATAACTACGATATCTATACGCAAAGCATTTCACTTTTGTTTATCATGAGGTAAGTACATTGACTTCTGCAGAACTTAGCTTTCGGAGGACGATAACTACGACACTTCCACAGAGATTATGTTGCAACAAGATGCACAGTTTAGCGCTACAGTACACGTATTTGAGTGACTAATTTTATACTTAAAACGTTTATTTTTAAAGATTTTTGAATTACAAAGAAAGTTTTCCGTGATACATTTCATTCCATTGCTGTAATCTGTAACACCTGAGGGTATAATTACATTAATCCTCAGGGGGGTACATGCTTACTTTGTGTACCATGTGTATGGCAAGCACAAGGAGCCCTAGCTAATATGGTATTTGCTTATACAACTTTACACATCGGTACAATGTTTCTCTAACACAGAATTACACAGCTATCTGATTATTTAACTGAGAGAGACAAACATTTATTTTACTACATCAGTGACAGATGTTTACGTAATTACACCATTGGATAACTTCACACTTATGAAATTGTATTTTGTCTGTACTTTGTGAACTGTTCATATTTTTTCGGAACCATTGTGATACTATAAGAGCTTTGAATGATTCATTTGATATGGGATCATGATTTTTAAAGTACATTTGAGGTAGATGACACTATTGAAATGAGCAGAGAAATTTTTTTAGGTTTTGACATTATTGCAGAAAGCTACGCCTTTTTTGAGATTTGATTGAAGTGTTATGATATTTTTACGACGACGATGTGTATTATGCTGTTGAGGTATGTTTATGATGAATAAGCTGATGCTATATGAGGAATTTGATTATGCTACATATTTATTATGATGAAATATCGAAGAAGTGTCGACGAATATGTATATGTGTAATAAGTTAAGGAATAATGAGTAGTGGTTAGGGACTCTGACTTGTGAAAAAGGATGTTGGAAACCAAGAATCGTACTTTAAGAGTTATGAAATGTGTGTACATGCGTGAATGTATTACAATGACAACGAAAATTTTTTGGACTCTGTTATATCAATAGGATTTTGTTTCTACAGATTTGAAACGCAAATTCTTGACCTGTGAAATATTTTTATATGAGACTGTCACTGTAGCGGAAACTGCTGTTGTAAATATTTCCGTAAGAAAGTTAAGTGACCACCTGCACGTAATGCGTCGTGGGCAGCTGCGCGACAGTCGCCTGGAAAAAAGCCATTAGTGTGTGCCTTTCAGAGGCACAGGTGGGAAAAAAAGGGCCATTATCCTCGCTATTGACATTCCTTTGTAGAAAGCATCGCAAATACGACACGCTCAAACTTGAAAACATATGATTATACTGTGGAGCTCTTAATTTATGATATTTACTAAAATGCCTAATGAAACGATGAGAAACATTTCACGGCTATTGTCTTGCTAGTTGAGAGAAATACCATATGGCTTGCTTTATATACTTATTTACTCATTTTGTATAATATCTAGTTCGTAGCTGCACTGCAGCATTGGTTAAAATAAAATTTAATAGATGTACTAATATAAATATTTCATGCCTACAGATCCAGTAAATAATTTTATGATCTATTCAAAAAAACGAAGGAGAATAAAAAGACATTTCCCTTCATAGGAATTGCCTATGGAATTTTCTTTTCAACTAGTTGGTAATTTTTTTGGTAGAATAACTTCTTGTGGTGCACCACTTTAATTATATAGACATTAAGATGTGAATATACATTTTCCTTATCTTTCTATAGTGTTATGTTTGAACAAAATAACACAATTCATTATATCCACTGTAGATGACTAACCGCAACTGCGAAATCAAGTGCACGTAAGTGCCGTGGTGTGTGTGTGTTTCTGTAAGATGACAAAATGTACATCATCAGAATGAATTTGTCATGGACACCAGGGGGCAGTGCAGTCGCTATGACCCAAACCTCTAGCTGCACATGCTGCAGAATACAGTGTTCCAATAATACTTCCATCAGATCATCAGATTGTGGTGGCTCGAAATCTAATTAGTAATATGATGAATCGCTTCAGAATCAAAAAGCGCCTGGTTGCATATTGTACCAAAATGCAGAGTTACTCCTTTCAACCTCACACCCAGCCTCAAGCACCTTGGCATCACCCTTGACTGTCACCTCTCCTGGAACCCCCATCTATGGATGACCCAAGCCGAGGTACACTCCGACTCCACCTCCTTAAGCTCCTTTCTGGCACACATGAGATCTGGACTCCTCCATAATCCTTCACACCTATAAATCTCTCATCTGCCCCATCTCTGTTATGCCCATCCCTCCTACCTTCTACAGGTCGCTTCAAATCCTGGAACGCCATGCACTCCACCTCGCCTATTGCATCCGCCTCCCATCCCCCAGGCGGATCCTCTACAACTTGATTCCTTTCCCACACCTCCTCCTCTTCCTTGAATGGATATGGATCCATCACACCTCCCATAAACTTGATCCCCCTTACCTGCTTGTCTCTCCATTCCTTTCCCACCCCCTTCTGCTGCCTCGCTTGTACACCTGCATCCGACCTGCTCTCCATCTTACCACACTCTATACTCTTGCCCAAGGTGGCTTTTGCCAACTTCCCCTGCTGGATGATGCCCTCGTCCTCTCCGTCTATCCCTCCTACCAGATTTAATCCTCCCCTTCCTCCTACTGTGTTTTTCCTCCAGGGCAAACTCTTTCCCTTCTCTCCCTCCTCACTTCCTCCCTCCTCTCTCCCCCTCCTCCCCCCTATCAGCGCTTCCACACCGCCCCCATACCCTCTCCCTCTCATTTTCTTTCCATCCATCGGGCATCCCTCTCCCCCCCCCTACCCTCCAGTATTTCCCTGTGGCAGGCCCCCTCTTTTTTTTCGTGCAACAGTGTGTTTATAGTGCGCCGAAGATCACCATCATTGTATTAGTGTTTCTCTTCGACTTAGTGCAACGGTGTTTCTTCGTCAGTGCTCCTACGTTCACGTGTTCAACCATCTGTCTACGTTTGTGCACGGTCCTAAACTTCCCTGTGCGACCAGTGCCTTCCGTGAACGACTTCATTTCTTTTTCATTTGTCTGTCTCCTGTTGTTATCCTACATGTACATCTGTTTTTATGTCTTTATGTTTCTTGTATGCCTTTTTCTTTGGCGGAAGAGCGGCGAGGATAAGCCGCTGCCGGCCTACCTTTTGTAAAGGCTGAAGAGCAGCTTACATTACGTTGACATGGCTTAAGGCCATAATATGTAACATGGCTACGTGTTTAAAATGTCTTGTGTAATCGGCACAACGTCGGGATATATAATGAATCTGTAAAGTAATTTATTAAACATTCTGTATTTTCCAGCAGCACTTGATAATGGCCTAAGGCCGAAATTGCAATAGTGTAATAAAAACATATAACAGTCTCTGGTGTGAAGGTGACGTCCTTCAAGAAATAGAATACTCGTTTCATTGGAAACTACGAAGTTTGGAAAGCTTCCCTCCTTTCAAGTCGGAAATATAAACATTTTTAAGCACGAGTGTGGAGATGAGGACTGCGAGCACTTTCTGTAATAATTTGTATTTCTTTATTCGTGTAAATAAGTAGTCTACGAAATCGAGAAGTAGGAAGTAAGAGAGAGTTCGATGAAATAACTGCAGCTTGCACACCACCTGGAATTTTCAAGTAGTCTGATTTCTGACGGATTATTCTCCAAGCGTGGTTCGCATTTTTTCTCCTTACCTTCTGCTTCCACTACGAAATTACATTTTTTATCTCTAGTCATTGCAGTCCACAAAACGTTGTTGAGATGCCTCGTGTAAGGAGGAGAAACGCGTACCGTCACGTTTCCGACTTTTTGATAAAGGTCGCACTGTAGCTTATCGCGATTGCGGCTTATCGTATCGCGACACTGCTGCTCGCGTTGGTCAAGATCCAATGACTGTTAGCAGAATAGGGAATCGGTGAGTTCAGGAGGGTAATACGGAACGCCGTGCTAGATCCCAACGGCCTCGTATCGCTAGCAGTCGAGATGACAGGTATCTTATCCGCATGGCTGTAACGGATCGTGCACCACGTCTCGATCCCTGAGTCAACAGTTGGGGACGTTTGCAAGACAACAACCATCTGCACGAACAGTTCGACGACGTATGCAGCAGCATGGACTGTCAGCTCGGAGACCGTGGCTGCGGTTACCCTTGACGCTGTATCACAGACAGGAGCACCAGCGACCGTGTACTCAACGACGAACCTGGGTGCACGAATGGCAAAACGTCATTTTGTCGGATGAATCCAGGTTCTGTTTACAGCTTTATGATGGTCGTATCCGTATTTGACGACATCGCGGTGAACGCACATTGGAAGCGTGTATTCGTCATCGCCACAAAGGCGTATCATCCATTGGTTATACGTCTCCGTCACCTCTTGTTCGCATTGACGGCACTTTGAACAGTGGACGTTACATTTAAGATGTGTTACGACCCGTGGCGCTACCCTTCATTCGATCCCTGCGAAACCCTACATTTCAGCAGGATAATGCACGACCGCATGTTGCAGGTCCTGTACGGCCCCTTCTGGATACAGAAAATGATCGACTGCTGCCCTGGCCAGCACATTCTCCAGATCTCTCACCAATTGAAAACGGTGGCCGAGCAACTGGCTCGTCACAATACGCCAGTCACTACCTTTGATGAACTGTGGCATCGTGTTGAAGCTGCATGGGCAGCTGTACCTGTACACGCCATCCAAGCTCTGTTTGACTCAATGCCCGGGCGTATCAAGGCCGTTATTACGGCCAGAGGTGGTTGTTCTGGGTACTGATTTCTCAGGATCTATGCACCCAAATTTCGTGCAAATGTAATCACATGTCAGTTCTTGTATAATATATTTGTCCAATGAATACCCGTTTATCATCTGCATTTCTTCTTGGTGTAGCAATTGTAATGGCCAGTAGTGTATTATGAGCAATAAATGAACAACGTTACATTCCCCGTACCCTCCTCCCTCAGGCCAACCCATTAACTGAAGGAGAACTCATAGTGACAGACTATAAATAGCATAAAATTTTTAAGTAGGTCCCGCAGTACATTGTACAATAACTAGCGGGAAATATCTGTCGATGTCAGTAAAGATAATTTTGAGATATTATTAAGGAACCTGGGAATTTGAATACACTTGGTCTAGGAGAGGGAGGGGGGTGGGGACGAGACCGGGAGAAGATCACATTATAAAAACATTCTGTTGCCGTACACGTCACAGAGAGTAGCAGGCTAAAATATGTAAATCGGACTAAGGCCTTTTCTCTCATGTCTTTTCCTCGCTTTCGTCGCGCTGTCAGAGCTCCAGAAGGATGATATCAGGGTGATAGCTGTGTCATGCGATCCATATTACTTATCCGACAGTGAGCGTAGAATAGAAACGTTGGCATAAGCCCGCGGCTGAGAAATAGCTCTATCTGTCAGCGGTTGTCCTCGTGACAGGCGTCGGCAGCTTTCGTTGTTGGGGGCTCCGTCTGTTTCAAACGGCGTTAACTTTGCCACCATCAGCGTAAGCGGCTTCGTCAACTGAGAGCGCTTCAAGGCGCTGAGCCCGATGAAACCGGATCGCTCTCGGGCGATAGCAGCAGGCAGAAACACCGCCGGCGCTGCGCAAGCAATACCGCACGCTATATGTGATAGCTGAGAGTTTATCAGCGGGGGATACCCTTACCTCTTGAACTGACGCGTGAGCCAGAGGTCATCGCGTTAGAATATGTGAAATGGATCAGAAGGCCAGAAGCTACATACTTCAATTACAGCCACTCCCCTAACATGCGTGGTGGCTAATTACGAAATGAGTGGAACAGAACAAAACAAACGGAATTGTCTCACATGACTGAGCAGTGACAATGGATACAAGGCAAACGTAATTAACTAACTAAACTACTGAATCAAAGGACGTATTACACACAGTAATTTATATTATCCACACGTATGCAGGGACGACAAAAGCTAACCGTTGTGGACGACCGAATGCCAGCAAACAAAGCGCATGCATCTAATTAAGAACTAGTGACTTGGTACCCTACACGATGAGGATAATTACGAGTAGATGACAAATCTGAGGTGAAATTTAGGTAGGAAAAAGGAAGATTAAAGCCTACAACAACTTAGGCCTATTCATCTGCGTAATAAGTACAAAAATCTAAAACCCACTAAATACAACGGCGTAACAAGAGAAAGAAAACATTCCTGTTCAGCTATTTCTCAGAGAGTAGATCCTTGACTATTAATGTATGAAGTCTTAAGTGGTACGCACTTAATATTTACAAATCTGCAAAGGAAAAGAACTGTCTCCAATTTCTCAGGCATCCTCTGTGCTCCAGAAGGTGAATACATACACATGTCCTTCTCATAGTAATACGCACTAACAGTGTTTGGAATGTGTACGTTACTATCTTGTCTGCTCACCACCGGAACCGAAACTTTGTGGTTACACAATCCAAAATCATCCTAATAAATCAATATATTGACCAACAGTCAGGACGGATTCAGAGAACTTCGTCCTCGTGATATGCAAGTAGTTTTCTATTCACGCGAAGTAATGAGTGCTATCGATAGGAGATCTCAAACTTATTCCATATTCCAAGATTTCCAGAATGCTTTTGAGACCGTTCCTCACAACTGACGTCAAATCAGCTATGGTGTATCGTCTAGCTGTGTGACTGGATTCGTAATTTCGTGACAGAAGCCTAACAGTTTGTAGTAACTGACAGTCTTCGAGAAAACAGAAATATCTGACCTTCCATAAGCAAATGTTATAGACCCTATACTATTCCCAATCTTTATGATCGATTTAGGAGACAATCTGAGCAGCCCTCTTAGATTATTCGCAGATGACGCTGCAATGTACCGTTTCTTAAAGTCATAACAAGATCAAAACCACTGCAAAGTGATTTAGATAAGATATCTATATGATGAGTAAAGTGTTAATTGAGTCTTAAATAATGAAAATGTGAAGTCATCTACATGAGTAGTGAAAGA
Organism: Schistocerca serialis cubense; assembly: GCF_023864345.2. Lineage (NCBI taxonomy): Eukaryota > Metazoa > Arthropoda > Insecta > Orthoptera > Acrididae > Schistocerca > Schistocerca serialis. The sequence continues at coordinate 500,805,625 of NC_064642.1, read as the reverse complement.
AATTCGCTTAATTTCTGTTAAGCAATAAAATACACAATTCTTAAGACAGTGAATTCAGCTGAATACTAAAAGGAATCCGCTAAATTTCTGTTGCGCGATAGATCACATTTCTTAAGGCTGTGAATTCAGCTAGATACTTAGGGATTACAATTATGTCCAACTTAAAGCGGAACGATCACAGAGGGATAAAGTGGTGGAGAAAGTTAGGCAAAGATTGCGCTTCATTGACACTACAGGGCTAATGAAGGGACTACCTCCACTAGGTTATCGATCCCCTTCTGGAGTATTGTTGCGCGGAATGGGATCTGTATCAGATAGGATTGACGGAGGACATCGAAAAACTTCAAAGAAGGTTCAAAATATTTTGTATTATCGCGAACTAGGGGAGAGAGTGTTACAGATATGACACGCGAGTTGGTGTGACAATCTATTTATTTATTTATTTACTTATTTATTTTTGAGATCTTTTCACGAAATTTCAATCACAAATTTTTCCTCCGACTGTGAAAATATTAGGGCCAATCAAAAGTTTCCGTTTGAGGTCGTTCGTGCAGCGTGTGTGCAACATTTTGCGCCTCTGATGCTGATCGCCATATAGGCCAAGGATTAGTGTGACATTGGTGTCTTTCAGAAGTGTGTGTGCAGTAAATGCAGAAACGTGAACTATGGCGACGTTATTGCCGAACGCGTCCCCACAGGACCAGTGTGCTTTTCTTGGCTGCCGAAGGACAAACCGGTAGACATCCATCGGACAATAAAGAGTGAGTATGGGGCAGTATGTCTGTCGAAAACAACCATTGTAGAATGGTACACCACGTTCGGTGCTTATCGCGATTTGACGTGAGATTCCGACCGATCTAGCAGGCCAGGTTCATGGCTACCTCAAGCAGGAGACGCTCGAGCGTCTGTCCTGTAGTGCTGATCTCTCCCCATGCTATTATTAAGCATTAGATCCATTAAAAAGGGCGTTGAAGAGTGGAAGACACCTACCGAACGAGGACGTGGAGCAGGCAGTTACTGACTGTCTTCATTCAGCAGGACACTGTGTTTTGCCAATCTAGTATCTTCAAACTAGTGCGACGGTCGGATGATTAACCAAACCCTCCGGGCAATTTTTTGTGATTGGCGTACCTATTCCGGACTGTATGGCTTTTGAACGGCAACTATTTGATGCCCTCTTCGATTTTCTTGGTGCCCTCCTACATTATTACACTGTCGCAATAAATAAGAGAAACCACAGGTTGCGCGGCAAGAGTTAACTGTTCGTTCTTCCAGCGCACTGATCGAGAGTGAAATGGTAGAGCAATAGCTTGAAGATGGTTCGATGAACCCTCTGCCTGAGACTTTACCTTGAGGTGACAAAAGTCGTGAGACACTTCCTAATATCGTGTCGGACATCCTATTGCCCGGCCTAGTGCAGCATCTCGACGTGACGTGGAACCAACAAGTCGTTAGAAATCCACTGGAGAAACACTGAGTCATGCTGCCTCTATAACGGCGCATAATTGCGAATATGTTGCTGGTGCAGGATTTTGTGCACGAACTGACATCTCTATTACGTCCCGGAAAAGTTCGATGGGATTCATGGCGATCGATCTCGGTGGCCAAATCGTCCGCTAGAATTGTCCAGAACGTTCTTCAAATCAATCGCCAACAAGTGAGATCTAGAGACATGGTGAATTGTAATCCACAAAATTTCCATCGTCGAACGGCTGAAAACGGTCTCCAAGTAACCGTCCATAACCACTTCCAATCAATGATCGATTTAACTGGACCAGAGGACCTAGTAAATTCCATTTAAACACAGCCCACACTATTACGGAGCTTGTATAGTGCCTCGTTGACAATCTGGATCCATGGCCCCGTGGGGCCCGCGACACATTCTGCTGGGATTCGGCTGTCCAGGCCACAGTTCTCCATTTGTCTAGGATCCAACCGATATAGTCATGAGCACAGGAGATGCGCTGTAGGCGATGTCGTACTGTTAGCAAGGCGATTTGCATTGGTCGTTTGCTATTGTAGCCCATTAACGCCAGCTTTCGCCGCACTGTCCTAACGTATACTTTCAAAAAAATGGTTCAAATGGCTCTGAGCACTATAGGACTTAACATCTGAGGTCATCAGTCCCCTAGAACTTAGAACTAATTAAACCTAACTAACCTAAGGACATCACACACATCCATGCCCGAGGCAGGACTCGAACCTGCGACCGCAGCGGTCGCGCGGTTCTAGACTGAAGCGCCTAGAACCGCTCGGCTACCGTACACTTTCGTCGTACCTCCCACATTGATTCCTGCGGTTATTTCACGCGGTGTTGCTTGTCTGTTACCTTAGACGTACGTCACTGCTCTCGGTCGTTAAGTGAAGGCCGTCGGCCATTGCGTTGCCCATGGTGAGATAATACCCGAAATCTGGTATTCTCAGCACGCTGTTGACACTGTGGGTGCTGGAATATTGAATTCCCTAACGATGTTGTTGTGGTGGTCTTCTAGTCCTGAGACTGGTTTGATGCAGCCCTCCATGTTACTCTATCCTGTGCAAGCTTCTTCATCTCCCAGTACCTACTGGAACCTACATCCTTCTGAATCTCCTTAGTGTATTCATCTCTCGGTCTCCCTCTACGATTTTTACCCTCCACGCTGCCCTCCAGTACTAAATTGGTGATCCCTTGATGCGTCACAACACGTCCTACCAACCGATCCCTTCTTCTAGTCAAGTTGTGCCACAATCTCCTCTTCTCCCCAATTCTATTCAATACCTCCTCATTAGTTATGTGATCTACCCTGACGATATCCGAAATAAAATGTCCCGTACGTTTAGCTGCAATTAGCATTCCGCGTTCAAAGTCTGTTAAGTCCTGTAATCACGTAGGAAAGGTTTACACATGAATCGCCCGTGTAAATGACAGCTCCGTCGTGCTCTGCCCTTTTGTAGCTTGTGCACGCGGTTCTACCGACATCTGTATGTGACCACATCTGTATTCCATGACTATTGACGCATCAGTTATTCTGAATTGCAGAGTAGTCATGTAGATGCAGATGGAAATTCCGTCGGGGCACAACCGCTACTCTAGCTGACGTACGGTTTCGGCTGTGCTTGCTTCAGTGTCGGTGAGCTGTTGAGCTGTTCAGGTACCTCTTGTACCAGCGTGGTGAAGGCGCGCGCACCTGTGCGGGCGCGGCTCGGGACCCGTGGTTAGCGGCGCCGACTGTCCAGGCGCGGACGCTATTGCAGCAGAGAGCTGGCATCTCCGGCCGGGCAGCTGCTAGCAGGCTCGGCCGCAGGTGGCGAAGGTCAGCGGCTCGCCGGGCCGGGATCTGGTTGGTCGGCGGCTCGCGCCAGCGCGCGTCCGCCCAGGCCGCCTGCCCGAGGAATGCAGACCTCACAGGCGGTGCTCGCTGCTGATGCTGGGAACTCCGGACTTGGGGCCGCCGCGGCCGCGGCCGCGTGCTTGCGTGCCTGTGTGTGTGTGTGTGTGTGTGTGTGTGCGTGTGTGTCTGTGTTTTCCCGGCGCCGATCAATCACGGCGTTGCGCGCCAGCACGCGAATTACGTAGCAACCAACTTATTTATCAATCATTTTCAGCCCGACCTCATCATCGTTATACCAGAACACGATACACTTTTTCATTAAACCGGCACTTTGCGTTCTGCACCAGTCACTTCTTATTATCAAACGAGATCTGCACTACACGTTTCGCTATCGCGCTGCTTTTTTCGCTCGACTGTGAACCTGTTTAATGGATTCACTGTAGCCGACATTACTTTGTAGCATAATCCGTAAGGCACAAACAGCGATAACGTTATTAATCTTTTTTTCTTTTTGAGTGACCACACCGCCATTTGACTGTGTATTACTGAATTTTTCTTCTGGACGATCTAGATTTCGGCTCTCACGCAATTATAGAGTACAAAAGACATTAATTTTGTACCACTTATACCAATGTTAAGCAAATGTTTTGAATTGCGTATCTGTCATCTTACACAGTACACACAAGAATGTTAATGTGCTACGAACATTGTACTCGATAATGGCATGAAAGCCGATATCTAGGTTGTAGGGAAGGAAAATACAGCAATATACTGTCATATGGTAGCGTGGTCTTTCAAAAAATATTATATGACTTTGACTGAGCACCATCGAAAGCTTTGTCCCATTATTTTTGACCATCCCAAATAACCTTTTATCCAGAGAAAAATTAAATAAAAGTGTATCAAGCACATGTTGATTAGCTACCATTTTGTAGGAGGTGGAATTTTAGGGGTAGGGGTGGGGGTTTAACATCTGACTGCCTTACTTTAACGTTATTCGTTTCGAAATACAACCAACATTACATGTTTATTAAATAGCCCAATACATTTTTATCCAATAATTCGCCTCTTCTTCCCAAGACTTTTCGACGTAAACATGACGTTATTTAAAACATGACACAAAATTGACTGACTCTCCGCTACTGCATACAATGCTGCCGACACGAAACGAATGGAAACACATGGACAACACACACTGGTCATTCACTCAACCGTCGTCAGTTGAAGGTTTTGAAATTACGGTGTGCACTAAGGAAGGGAAGGCAGAGATTCTATTCATCTATGGAGAATGTAAGTTAGCAGAACAGCAATAACTGCTGTGCATTTTCCTTGTGTATTAATATGATTACAGACAACTCCAGCAAGTAGAGGCGTTACATTAGCCCGGTTATCAGCGTATCCTAGTAAAGGAGATTGTAAGATGTTAACTTTGAAGGCTATACATTAGTGTAGTACAGGAGAGTCAAAATTAGTATTGTGTTATGTGTTTAATAGAGCTTTGATTACGAGAATGACACTCTGCGATACGTTTTTGAACTGGTGCTGAGAAGAGGAAGTTGATTAGTGAATAAAAATACACGGCGCTACTTAAAAAGGTCGTACTGCTGTTCGTATCGACATAACGAACGATGTTATAAGAAAGAAAATCACTCTGGTTGATGTTAACTAAACAGCACTTGTTTTAAACTACCTGCAGATTAAAACTGTGTGCGGATGAGACTCCAACTCGGGACTTTTACTACGTCACAGTCTATGGTAGGAGATATATTGTATTACAGTACAAATGTTACTAGTACAGATATTATATTTCAGTAAATTTTGCTAACTGCAGGAGTGTTTTTATACTGGAAACATAATTATAACATGGGTTAACAGTTACACATAAGGTAAACACACCTAGCTGATCAATCCACAATGGATATACTGAAAACCAGAGTAGTTTGATATCAGCGCACAGAGTGATGCAGAGTGAAAATTTCATTCTCGAAAAAATTGTTTGGTAAATTTTTTATTTTGCTTCTTGACAAAACGTTATTTCATGTCGTCAAGATAAATGAGACACCCCGTGGGCCTACGTGTGAATAAAGAGTGACCGAAAATCCACCGACAAATTTTTGGAGGTCGTTCACAGATATTTTCTGTGTATTTTGGTAAGGGACCCTTGGCCTCCAGTGACTAGGTATAGATTATCAGTACAATTATGTCTTATTCGGTTCGTTACGCGAATTACCTTCGTTTTTGTGAAACGTACTCTCCACATTGTAGAAAAAGCCCATGATATCCGTTCACCATAACGTACAACACAAAACACAGAGTAATGCAGCAACCCTGGTATGCTAAGATACCATTAGGAGGTTGCCGTCCCTGTGTCTTCCTCTATAGCTTTTGCCCTCTACAGCTCCCTCTAGTACCAAAGACGTCATTCCCTGGTCTCTTAATAAATGTCCTATCATCCTGTCCCTTCTACTTGTCAGTGTTTTCCACATATTCCTTTCCTCTCCGATTCTGCGTAGAACCTCCTTATTCCTTTCTTTATCAGTCCATCTGATTTTCAACATTCGTCTGTAGCACCACATCTTCAATGCTTCGATTCTCTTCTGTTCCGGTTTTCCCACAGTCTATGTTTAACTGCCATACAATCCTGTGCTCCAGACGTACAGTCTCAGAAATTTCTTCCTCAAATTTAGGCCGCTGTTTGATACTACTAGACTTCTCTTGGCGAGAAATGCGCCTTTTGCCAGTGCTATTCTGCTTTTGATGTCCTCCTTGTCTGGTCATTTTGCTGCCTAGGTAGCAGAATTCTCTAACTTCATCTACTTCGTGACCATCAGTCCTGATGTTAAGTTTCTCGCTGTTCTCGTTTCTGCTACTTCTCATTACTTTTGTCTTCTATCGAGTTATCTCAACCCATACTCTGTACTCATTAGATTGTTCATTCCGTTCAGCAGATTATGTAATGCTCCTTACTTTCACTCAGCATAGCAATGTCATCAGCGAACCCATACTCGAGGTGAATACGACCATTTCTTGCCGGCTGCTGCGGCCGAGTGGTTCTAGGCGCTTCAGTCTGGAACCACGCGACTGCTACGGTCGCAGGTTCGAATCCTGCCTAGGGCATGGATGAGTGTGATGTCCTTAGGTTATTTAGTTTTAAGTAGTTCTAAGTTCTAGAGGACTGATGACCTCAATTCCTATAGTGCTCAGTGCCATTTGAACCATTTGAACCGACCATTTCTTCATCGCGAAACACATCTATCTACTCGGGATTAGCCGAGCGGTCTCAGGCGCTGTAGCCATGGACTGAGCGGCTGGTCCCAGCGGAGGTTCGAGTCCTCCCTCGGACATGGGCGTGTGTGTGTTTGTCCTTAGGATAATTTAGCTTAAGTAGTGCGTAAGCTTAGGGACTGATGACCTTAGCAGTTACGTCCCGTAAGATGTCACACACATTTTTTGTACTCGTACATCTACATCTGTACTCCGCAAGCTACGTTACGGTTTGCGGTTGAGAATACTTCTCCTACCACTGTTGTTTACCCTCCATCCCAGTACCATTCATGAATGATTGTCGGTAAAGCTCCGTACGAAATCCAGTTTCTCTGATTTTCATTTCTTGATCATTTGGCGAGACAGTGCATCACTGTTAACGCGCATATGACAATCTTGCAAGAAACAAACGTGAGACACAACTGCGCAGTTCTGAATATATTGAATGCAAGCTTCAGGACGAATAGCAAGCTGCGCGGAGAGACCGCGTGGTTTGCTTCACCATGTAACGGATTGCGCGGAGCATCCCGCCGGAGGTTCGAGTCATCCTTCGGGCATGTGTGTGTGTGTTGTTCTTAGCATAAATTAGTTTAAATAGTGTCTAAGTCTAGGGACCAATGACGTCAATTTGGTCCCTTGGGAATTTACACACATTTGAACTTTTGGACTATTAGTAAAGTGGGACAAAAACGTGAATGAATCTATTAAATCTGTTTCCCAACATCCAGCTCATATCGTCCACATTTACTGTTATGTGGTGATATTTTCGGTGCAGTACAGATACAAAGATAAATGTGGGTAAGAAACTCAATTTAATTGGAGGGTTCCCTGCAAAAAGAGCCCCATCCAAAATTTATAGAAACTGAGACATCGACATCTATCGTTGGAATCATGACCTACCGACCTATGGTACAAGTTTCGCAAAGCAAGCTCAAGTTAAAAAACAAAAGTGTCCAAATAATTCAAATTTCCTCAAAAACAGCCCTTTTCCATTCTTTTTCTACAAGAATGTCCCTTGTTCATGGTTGTTCCTTTTTTTTGGAGGGGGGGGGGGATGTTGGCTAATATTATAAGTAAGAAGACTGCTTGCTTTTCAAGAGTTATTCATTTCCATTGTTGGTTTTATTACATTACATTTTCATGGAGTTCTACAAGCTGTTTAGTAAAAATTTCCAGGACTCTTATTTATCCCATTTAATTACGAATTTCTCTGTACAACGTAGGAGAGGAATGAGGGAAAACGGAAACGGAAATTCAGCGACTCATCACCATTGTTCTACAGGCTAATGAAAATGACAGTGCCACAGGTGTACCCACACGTCGAAATGCCTGTTAGGTTTTAGTGGGATAGCAATGCCACGTCTGAGGTATATCCAATAGAGAAATATGGTAACAGACCACGAAAGTGTCCTGAAACGATAGAGAATTTGGTTGTTGAATATACTAAGTCATTTACACCAAAAACGTCTCATTACTCAGTCAGAGATAATCCAAACCGCAAATACTTACCAGAAACATTGAATATTAGTACAGTACATACAGTGTCCCTTGAGATGTATCAGACAGATGTTCCATACAAGTGCAGTTGGATTGTTTTTTATCAAAAGTTTAAAATTAAATTCGGAATATCTAGGTCTGACGCACGTACACTTTTTGACATTCTAAAGGCCAAATTCAGTCATCGTCTGTTGACAAAGCAGCCAGTGAGAGGAAGACTCCCCGGACCCGGAAAAGCCGAAGTGTTTCGGGAAAGGCAAGGAAACTGAAAGAACACGCTCGTAATGGAAAATTATCTGTAATTTCGTTTGATTGTGTGCAAAATTTACATGTACTACACCTACTCGCAAACCAGATACCGGCACCTTACGCACTACAGCTATGGCATTTTGTTTTAGGTATACACAATTTCCATGACGACAGCGCATCTCTCTACGTGTACTACGAGACCACTGGGAAGAGACGTAAAAACGGGGTAATATCATATCTTTTCCATTAAATTAGGAATATGGAAAACAAGAGAGAGGTTCTGGTTTTGATGTCTGGGTGTGCGTGTTGTTCTTAGCATAAGTTATTTTAAGTAGTGTGTAATTCTAGGGACCGATGTCATAAGCAGTTTGGTCCCTTAGGAACTCAGACACATTTGAACATTTGAACATTCTGATGTGGGATGTGTGTCCTGACGAGAATAAGGACTATGTCATGATTAAGTTCCTGTATCTACCTTCCCAATGATCAGGAGTTCGCATTCACCTCTAAAAGAAAACGGTGAGGACAGTAGAAACTCCAGAGCAGAGGAATGTCGTAATGTCGAAAAAAAACGAGCCTATTTAAGGTTTTAAATGTTGATCAAGAAAATATTTTCAACTTAAAGGAACCTGTAGATCCTTGCTTTCTGGAATCTCCGCAGCCACTTATTCAGCTGAAGAAGCTAAGAATGTACCGAGTGGAAATGCAACATCCATTCGTGACTGTGCGAGACACTGGTACCGGATCATGAAGGCCATGCATCACACGAAACAACAAACATGTGCCTTCAGAACCTCATTTTCCCCTGCTGTATACAAGACCAATTCATATCAATGTTGGGAAAATGAATGATTTGTGAAGGTTGTATCCTGAATTGACGGAGAAGGGACGAACTTTTCTTAACTCTTTTAGGAAAAGTAACGTGGGCAAAGTTTACACTTATGAGTTACTTAACAGCAGTGGTGAAGAGTCACGAACTAAAGACTGGGAAAAAGGGAAAGAAAGCAAATTTTCTTGTTTTAGCATTGCTCAGTCAGTTTTAACATTAAGGATTAAGAGAAAGAGAGTTATTACGTAATTCACTTACGCTGTAACACTAAAACTTAACATAATTAAAGCTAGTAAGTAAGATATACTGTAGTAAATAAGATATATTCTTCAGGACAAACACACACACCCATGCCCGAGGGAGGACTCGAACCTCCGCCGGGACCAGCCGCTCAGTCCATGAGTACAGCGCCCTAGACCGCTCGGCTAATCCCGCCCTGCTATGTTGTAGTGAACACGACTTTGGAAGGAGTAGGATACAAACTTCACAAAACATTCATTTTTCCAACATTGATATGAACTGGTCTTGTATACAGCCGGGGAAAATGAAGTTCTGAAGGCATATGTTTCTTGTTTCGTCCGCAACAAAAGGTCATTTTTGACTAAGAAAAGAAGAAATTATATTAAATAATACAGTTCCTTTCTTTTTTTACTAAGAAAAGAAGAAATTATATTAAATAAAATGATTTCTTAGTCGAAAAAGAACTTAAGCTGCATGTGTCTCTTACGCAATCTGCCCTGTCCTTCATCAGTCGTGTTTACTACACTATATCTTTATCATAACCAAACAGGAATAAATCTATTCATAGGTTATAATATATCTTTGGTGATTTTGTTAAGATGGAAACTAAGATAGTTTAAGTATCAGAAATCCGTGAGTCGCTGGAAGACTTTACACTCTCCTGAAAAATTACAGGCAATGGTCAAGGGCTGTTTTTGTAATAAAAAAACTCTTCAATTTCCCAATTTCCCTGTAACGAGACATCGGAAATATCACTGAACAACAGCCGAAGCAGTGATTTATGGTACAACTTTATTAAAAGAAGGGTTCGGTTGGCACGACACATCTGAAGGTATCAAAGAGTTGTCGATTTGGTATTGGAGGGAAGTGTGTATTTGCATACAGGTGTGTACCTGAATACAGTGAGCAGTTTCACATGGATGCAGGTTGCGGTAGTTCTGCAGAGATTGGAAATTTGTGATAATGACTATGGGATCAAACTGCTAAGGACATCGGTCCCTAGGCTAACTTACGCTAAGGACAACACATACAACTATTCCCGAGGGAGGACTCGAACCTCCGACGGGAGGAGTCGCGCGAACCGTGATGAGACGCCCGAGACCGCACGGCTAGCCCGCGCGGCTATGCAGATATGAAGAGGGTTGCACAGAATACGCTAGCGTGGTGAGCTGCATCAAAGAAATGTTTCGGATGAAGATCATAGAAACACTACTAACATACCCCTCGTATTAAAGCTACCACTTTGGTCAAACAACAGATCTCCTTCAGGTATTAAAATATACTTTAATTACAATAATAATTCGTATTTATGTCAACGAGAAAACTGTATCAAAATTATTGAAAGCAGTAAAGTATTCCACTTGCATATTCGGCCATATATTAACTGGGTAAAGCACACGATCTTAAGAGAATGTGAATACTCATTGTCATAGCTAACCAGCGTCACGCAAAGGTAAAATGAAATTAAATAAGTTTTAAAAACTCTACAACACGACACGTGCATGGTGAGAGGGCACGAAAACTTCGCCGATAGTTTCTATGAATATAAAACAGAGTTAACTTGCAGCAAACTGATGAAATTTCTGCAGCGCTAGACAGCGGAGTCCCACGTTTGCGCGGTCCCGATATGCCATGGGCGTGCCCACAGAGAGCTGCAGCGAAAGCTCGCAGTGCTGCGACAGCCGCCAGTAAACAGACCGCGTTAACCGACTCCTGGCGGCTGGCGCACGGGCAGTTACAAGCGGATTGCTTTCCCTCTGGCCGCGCGGCCGGGGCGGAATGCTATGCGGATTGAAATAGGAAAGAAAGCCAACGGTACTGGCTGAATTGTAATGGGAGAGAAGCGCCCGAATGCTGCCGGCGCGCTGTTTTCGCTGCGCCACTGTGTCGCACCGCGGAACACACGGAATTTGCTGCCAGGAAATATGTCGCCCGAAGAGCGGAAATGAAGAGCGCGCTTTGCGACACGTTATAACTAGGTATTCGACCGGCCACTGGGCTCGGATTTCTGGCGCCAGCTGACACCGTTTCAAAACGAGATGAGGTTTTGCCGCTGGACCCCTCCACGCTGCAATTAATTGGATGCGATCGACACGACAAGTTTCATGTTCGAAGGACGGATACGCGCTTTTAAGAAAAATGAATTTTCGCTTTTGTAAAGCTTCACAAAGCTTCCGCTACGAATAACCGGGCATAGCGCAATGACAGCTTTGTACGATTTTGTTCTCACGCTACCCACAAAGTAAACGCCACTATAATGTCGATCACGTTCATTCAATTCAAATGAAAAATGAGTAAACAAAATCGCGTGTTTGCAACTGAAAATATTCTAATTTTCTACCTGTTTTATGAAGGATACCAGCAGAGATGAAGAATTATTACTGGGTTTCGCTAAACTTCACATCTGAAGGTACTGAAGCTATTAGGAGACATGTATAGGATCCTTCTCTAGATGTATATCACTTAAAATAACTATTGAACACTCCGAATCCTTCCTCGAATCATACAGACTTTAGTGAGAAGTAGCGGAGTCATTAAGACATTATATCCACATGCAATAAGATCTGAGTTGAAATCCTCAAAAATGGTTCAAATGGCTCTGAGCACTATGGGACTCAACTGCTGAGGTCATTAGTCCCCTAGAACTTAGAACTAGTTAAACCTAACTAACCTAAGGACATCACACACATTCATGCCCGAGGCAGGATTCGAACCTGCGACCGTAGCGGTCTCGCAGTTCCAGACTGCAGCGCCAGAACCGTGCGGCCACTTCGGCCGGCTTGAAATCCTCGCCCGAACATTCTCATTTAGTTTTTCGCTCTTTTCCCTTAGCAAGTTGAGTACCGGGATGGTTCCTTTAAGAGCACAGACGGTTTTGTTTCTCTTCCTTGTTTTGTCAGAGCTGGCCTTTCATATCGTAACTAACTCAGCGTCTCCACGATATTAAACCCTTGCTCTGTCAGCATAAGCTTCTCCCATTTTGGAAAAAAAATCCCTCTTTCTGTATCATCCTCTCGTGTTCCTTCGTACTTAACCATACCTCCTCCCTCCTTTCCCTCTTACTATCATTCTACTTTCTTCCCTCTCATTCTAGCTCTCTCCTCGTTGTGTCTCTTCCTTTTTCTTCCTTTACCTCTTAGGATCTCGTCGCTCTGTCTCACCCATGCTTCGTCCTCTCTTTCCCTCTCACTGTTTTTCACACACACGCACGCACACACACACACACACACACACACACACACACACACACACACACACACACACACACATACATACATACAAACATGCTGCTGACCTGAGTGGCCGAGCGGTTCTAAGCGCTTCAGTCTGGAACCGCGCGACCGCTACGGTCGCAGGTTCGAATCCTGCCTCGGGCATGGATGTGTGTGATGTCCTTAGGTTAGTTAGGTTTAAGTAGTTCTAAGTTCTAGGGGACTGATGACCTCAGATGTTAAGTCCCATACTGCTCAGAGCCATACAAACATGCACGAGCATAGAAATTCCGTGTACGTAGATTTCGAACTAAATAGTCAATAAGATAAGGACGTCAGGAACTTTTGAACGCAACAGTTGTACTAGGCACGGTCCCATTGGTGGTGCCTTTCCCTGACGTTTTAACTGACTTACCAAGCCCACTACATACAGAATCTACTATTTAAAGTACACTTTGAAACACAATACAAAATGCTCATTCGTTTTTAGTATATGTAATCAGTAATGGGATTAGGGGCTGCCACGCGTGAGGTGACTATGACGAAAATGTGGAATAACCAATGAATTGAGTATCAGAAGTCTTAACGAAGTAAGAAAGCTAGAGAATTTGAAAAGGGGAATCTAAAGGATCAGATATAGTGGGTTTCAGTGAAGACAAATGGAAAGAAAGTAAGAATTTGTGGTAAGACAAATACACGGTATTGTGAACTGCAGCAGAAAATGGAGTAACGGAAGTAGAATTCGTTATGAATCGAAAGGTCGGGCAGAGAGTGTGTTACTATGAAAAGTTCAGTGATAGGGTTTTTCTCATCAGAATCGACAACAAACAACATCGATAACTATAGTTCAGGCATACATGCTGATACCGTTAGATAAATATGAAGAGATGTAGAAAGTATATGAGGATGTTGAACGGATAATTCAGTACGTAATCGGAGATGAAAGTCTGTTAGTCATGGGGGACTGGAATGCAGTTGTAGGAGAAGGAGTAGAAGAAAGGGTCACAGGAGAATATGGGTTCGGTGCTAGGAATGAGAGGGAAGAAAGACTAATTCAGTTCTGTAATAATTTTCAGATGGTGACAGCGAATAGTCTGTTCAAGAATCACAAGAGGAGATGTACACTTGGAAAGACGGGGAGATGTAGGGAGATTTCAGTTAGATTACATTATGGTCAGGCACAGATTCTGAGATGAGTTATTACAGTGGAAGACGTACCCAGGATTAGATAAGAATTCGGATGATAATTTAGTAATAGTTAAAAGTACACTGTAGCTTAAGAGAATCGTAATGAAGAATAGGTGTGGAAGGAAGTGGGATATTGATGTACTGTGGAATAACGATACGCGTTAGAAGTTCGCTAAGGACGTGGGTACTGCGATAAGGAATATCACAGCACTCATTTCTGTTGCAGAGGAGTAGACATCTCTAAAAACGTCAGTCACAAATGTTGGATAGTCAGACATAGGTACAAGGAAGATAACTACGAAGAAACTTTGGGTAACAGAATAAATACTTCAGCTGGTCGATGAAAGAGGAAGTGGAATAACGTACAGGGAAAGACGGGGATACTGCAATACAAATGACTTACTAATGAAATAATAGGAAATGCAGGGCAGCCGAGGCGAAATGACTGAGGGAAAAAGTGAGGAAAGCAATAAAGAAATAATGTGCGGAGCGATTGACTCACCATGTAGAAAAGTCAAAATGACTTTTAGTGAAATTAAAAGCAAAGGTGCTGTCATTAGGAAAGCAGTGGGTATTGCGCCGTTAAACGCAGAGAAAAGAACGGACAGCTGTAAAGAGTACATTGAAGGCATCTATGAGAGGGAGAACTTGTCTGATGACTTGACAGAAGAAGAAACTTCAGTCGACAAGGAAGACATATCCAGAATTATAGTCAGTATTTAAAACGGCTCTGGAAAACCTGAAATTTAATAAGGCAAAAGGGATAGGTAGCATTCCGTCGGAGTTTCTACAATCATGGAGAGGAAACAGCAACCAAACGACTATTCAGGATGGTGTGTAGAATCTTTTAGACTGGCGACACACCGTAAGACTTTCAGAGAAATGTTATCCACACATTCCGAAGAGAGCAAGGACAGAAAGTGCGTAGACCATCCCACACTCAGCTTAACATTTCACGTGCCCTGTCTCCTGAGAACAATAATACACGAAAGAATGGAAAAGAAAAACTGAGGCTCTGTTAGATGACGATCAGTTTGGCTTTAGGAAAGGTAAAGGTAGCAGGGAGGCGGTTCTTATGAAGCAAGACTGAATAAAAAACCAAGATACGCTCTTGATATATGCCGATTTAGAAAAGGCGCTAAACAGGGTGAAATGGTGCAAGATGTCCGAAATTCTGAGAAGAATGGGGGCGAATTACAGGAAAAGACTGGAATTACACGATATGTATAAGAACCAAGAGGGAACAATAAGACTGGAAGACCAAGAACGAAGTGCTCGGAGTAAAACGTGTGTAAGGCACGGATTCAGGCTTTCGCCCTATTATTCAATCCATACAATCGAAGAACCCATGGCGGAAATAAGAGAAAGGTTGAGGGAGGGAGTAAATTCAGGGTAAAAGATAACAGTGATAAGATTCGCTGATGACATTGCTATCCTCAGTAATAGAGAAGAAGAATGCGTAGAGAATATGGACTGATCGTAAACCGGAGAAAAACAAAAGTAACTAGAAAGAGTAGAAATGAGAACAGCGAGAACCTTAATACTAAAATTTGCGGTCACTAAGTAGATGAAGCAAAATAATCCATGACAGTTGAAGCGAGGAGGATATAAGGACCAGCACTCTCACAGAGGACATTCCTGACCGAGATAAGTCTGTTGGTATTAAATATAGACCTTAATTTGAGAAAGAAATTTCTGAGTGTGTACATCTGGAGCACGGCATTGCAAGGTACTGTAGTGAATCATGGACAGTGGGAAACCGGAACAGAATATAATCAAAGCGTCTGAGATGTGGTGCTACAGAAGAATGCTGAAAATCAAGATGACTGATAATACTAGGACTGTGGAGGTTCTCTGTGGAATCGGTGAAGAAAGAAGCATAAGGAAAAAAACTGACAAGAAGAAGGGGCAGCTTGATAGGATACGTGTTAAGGCATCAGGAAATAACTTGCATGGTACTGTATTGAGCTGTAGGGAAGACAGAGATGTGAATACATACAGCAAATAATTGAAGACGTAGTGTACAAGTGCTACTCTGAAATGTAGAGGTTGAAGTGGGAGAGGAATTCGTGAGGTGTCATATCAGTCAGGAGACTGATGAGTGGAAAAAAAGAAAGAGAATAGTAACGGAGGCAAAAAAAATTCTGTATCCTCATGCTGTGATAAATTTCATCAAAGTGATTCTACTCATGGAAGTGGACCAACAGTTTAATAAATGGGCATTGAGACCAGCAGGAGGTGTCGAAAAGATTTTTTTGACACGAGTCCATTTTACTCATAGGCAGAGACTTTCTCAGAACCAGAATACCAACAGCAGACTATATTTTCTCCTAAGATGATTACTGTCTAACGCTTGCAAAAGTTTTTCTATACACGCAAACACTTTTTCTAGAGTTTCTGGGCCTGCTCAAATTCGTAGGGTTTTCTTTGTCGTCATTGTTCTCCAATGACCAGGCCACCAGGAGTACCATCAACTAGAACCACTTCATTGATGATCTGTTGAAAGGCAGATTCCAAGAAATTAAAATTTTGGTCACGAGTGAACGTTTTGGTCTTAGGTAAGAAACATTTACTGTGTTAGAATACAAACACTAAACAGTACATTCCCTCCTAAAAAGGGGTTAGTTTGACTCTCAGGAAAAATTTCCGACGATCGCAGAACATATTTTCAAGAGATTCTGGGCTCGTCCAATTGCTTAAGGGTTTTGTTTGTCGTCTGACCATCAGGATGCATAAAGTCTCACTAGAGGTACCACCAACCGGCAACCACATTGATGAATGGCTTTTGGACTCTGAAAACTAAAGTTTTGGTGAAAGAAGCGGCTTTGATCAGAATTTTTAAAGAGGAAACAAAATGGATTGTGTCTGTAAATACTAAAGTGCCTGCTCCAACGTGACAGTTCGCTTCATGTAGTTTTATTTTCCCAAATCTTTTCCTTTCTAGTGTTCGAGGACAATGAAAGACACCATATCGGGTTCCCAGGTTCGATTCCCGACGGGGTCAGGGATTTTCTCTGCCTCGTGATGACTGGGTGTTGTGTGATGTCCTTAGGTTAGTTAGGTTTAAGTAGTTCTAAGTTCTACGGGACTGATGACCATAGATGTTAAGTCCCATAGTGCTCAGAGCCAAAGACACCATATGAGAGATGTTACACGTGTTCTATCAACGATACGTGATGCAATCATTCTTATAAGAAGTGAGAAGTATTTATACATGGAAACAATCACATCTTCGCGAAAATATCAGTTTTTGAGCACACATACAACTTTGACATACTGCTCGAATTTTGCAGTTGTGACTTCAATGGTATTTATGCGTTTTCTCAGCCGCATTAACATCCCTTCTATAAATGTCAAATCTATAATTAGTTCTGGATAAATACAAAGAACAATGTTGTACTGGTAGCTTTCTTGTTGTTCAGTGCTGAACAATATTGTTTTTGAGCACATCATACCGTTTGGGACGTGATAACGTCCACTTCTTCTGCACGACTTGGATTGCAGCATATCACAGTAATTCATTTCTTCTAGCTAATTTCATTCATTACATCCAGTTCAGCGCCCCCCCCCCCCCCCCCCCCTCGAAGGTTCGAGTTCTCTCTCGGGCATGGGAGTCAGTTAGATTAAGTAGTGCGTAAGCCTAGGGACAAATGACCTCAGCAGTTTGCTCCCATAGTCATTACCATTATCTTGTAGACAGAAATAACTATTACCCCTCCCTTGGAACTGAATTTTTATCACAGTTTTCAAACATACGTGGTTCACTTAACTGTAACATTCATCTTTAGTGGGCTATAAAGGTATAAAAGAGGTGGCTGTTTGTTTAGCGACAAAATTTAACTTTTAGGTGTGTTGGGTCCATGGAAGCAAGTTTAGGTTGCGTTAATAACTACCTTATTTTCTTACAAGTAAGCGATTCTAGCTTTGCACTTATTTTTAAGTCTTCTGTGCTTTATGTGTGTTCATTGGATCGCATTGGACTCGAATTTTAAGTCAACCGCTTCTCCCAACCTTTTTGTCTTAACGTTTCAACGTGCGCCGAGGGTGCTTATAGCAGAAGGTTGCAAAACGAATCATATTGCCTGTTATTTCATCTCTTTACATTGAGAAAGGTAGGTATCATTTTAAAGATTGACAGAGTTAAAGAAGTAGAGAACAGCTCCATCAAGAACCATGTAACGATGCAGTGTAGGATGTTAGCTTTGTGCTTCGCGTGTGCAGCTGTGTTTGCAAGGAGAGGTACACTTGAAGTCAGCCTACGTCACGTTTCTGGAAGCCGTTGGCCGTCAGCAACTTTTGCTGCATCATGTACAGTAGAAAATTAGAGCATATTCTGTAAATGTGTTTACAGTTTGTTCTTTGTATCACCTTAGAATTACGAAAGAATGAACAGGCAAATGTACAACCGCATTTGCAGCACATTCGATGTTCAGCACCTTAATGGCCGTGTATATAGTAGTGAAAACTGTTGTACCATAAAGCTGTGTGCTGAACATGGTAGAAAATATCTGAAATCTGATTCCAGACATCAAATCATCGTTTTTGTTTAGGTTTTTTTGACGAAATGTGTTTTCTAGTATATGGGTCAGTAACACCGTTTGCGAAAGTAGTCATGTAGCGGAAATCTGCTGGGCGCATTGGGACGAATCTGCTCATAAAAATTTTAGACAAATTTCGGAGAGAAATCATATAGTTCTTCCCATTTTCTGTCCCTATAGTTCGCACTGTGAGTTCCATGAATGTTGGCTTAGTCGATAAACTAAACCGTGACCAATGTCAAATGAGAAGGATTTCAGCAACTTCACGGCCACTATCCAATGCAAACTTGGAGCTTTCATAAATCTGCAAACACAGGGTGAATCAGTGGAATTATACTGATTTAAAATCTAGTGAGAATGTGAATTGTAAGGACAACTAGAATGGATAAGAGGCTCTACACTTATTGAAGATTCCCTTCCTTAAAATTAACTGACTTTTATGTCCTCTGCGTCAACGAACACATTAGTAAAAAAATGCAGTGGAAAAATTCTATGACCTTGCAATCAATAATTACACAAATCTGGCACGTGAGTAGTAATACGCTTGCTTAGATTTTAGACAGTCCTCGATTTTCTTGCTTAGAATGTTACATTTAAGGGTCTACAGCTGGAAAAGCAAGTACAAGTAGCTGTCAGATATGGAAATCCTGTTGAGTGGTGGACAAGTCATGAAATTACCCAACCTAGAAATAAGTCAAGCAAAATTCACATTACATACCAGTAAGTATATCGAAACCACGACTCAACAGAATATTTGATTTAAATACGCTGAAGTAAGCATCGCATTTGGACGTTTATTATCAGTACAGTTATGGTTGTTCTTCACACAAAAGTGGAACCCGTTTATACAAAAACATTCTGTTTCAAGCGAGTGTCGTAGCTACAAACACTGGTTTGTCCGTGTATCGGAATTGTCTGCCACTCTTATATGGACAGTTAGGTTTTACTTGGGTACCAAGATGTGGGGAAATGTGATTCATTGCACAAGCGTTTGCAAGAATTTGCTCAAAACGCCTCTCACAGTGCCGTAAAATTTCTAGGTGAGCCCATTTATCATTTGGTTTCATTTCATGCGCTATCTGAATTTAGTTTGAAATGTATCACAGTGAGAAATATGACTTAAAAACTTCACACAGAAATATCCAGGCAAGAGATTATTGCCGGACTGGGCGCGTTAGAGCGTTGCTAATGCCTGTCGCGATCGCTGTTTTCCGGATTATTTATCGAGCATACGATCCGGTCAATAACACTCCTAGTGCCATTTTTCTACTCGCTGCGAGACGGTATTTCTTGATTTATAACAGCCATGCCGGGCAATTTAATAATGCTGACCGCGTTTCTACATTTATATCTACATCCATACTCAGCAAACCGCGGTGAAGTACATGTCGGAAGTGACTTCCCATTTTACTATTTATTGGGGCTGCTTCCCGGTGCATTCAAGAATGGAGCACGGGAAGAATGGCTGTTTAAAAGCTTCTGTGCACGGGGTGCATTGAGGTGATAAGAGTCATGGAATAGCGATACGCACACACACTGATGGTGGTGGTACCGCGTACACAAGGTCTTAAAGGACAGTGCTTTGGTGAAACTGCCATTTTGACTCAGGTGATTAATGTGAAAACGTTCCCGGCTTGAATATGAGCGCACGACAAGAATTATACACACTTTGAACGCGGAATGGTTGTTGGAACAAGACGCATGAGCACTCGATTTCGGAAATCATTAGGGAATTCAAAATTCCACGATCCATAGTGTCAACAGTGTGCCGAGAATATCAAATTTGAGGCATTACCTTTCACCGAGGACAACGCAGTGGCCGAAGGCTTCATTTTACGACCGGAGGCATCGGCGTTTGCGTAGAGCTGTCAGTGCTAAAAGACAAGCAACACTGCGTTAAAGAACTACAGAAATCTATGTGGGACGAACGGCGAAAGTATCCGTTAGGACAGTGCGGCGATATCTGCCGTTAATGGGCTGGGGCAATAGACGACCGACGCGAGTGCTTTTGCTAACAGCACATCGGCTGCAGCACCTCTCCTGAGCTCGTGACCGTATCGATTGGAGCCTAGACGACTGGAGAACCGTGGCCTAGTCACATGAACCCAATTTCAGTTGGTAAGAGCCGATGGCAGGGCTTGAGTGTGGCACAGACACCACCAAGCCTTGGACCCAAGCTGTGAACAAGGCTTCCAGCAAGCTGGTGGTGGCTCAATAGTAGTGTGGGCTGTATTTACGTGGGATGGAATGGGTCATCTGGCCCAGCTGGACCGATAACTGATTGGAAATGGATATGTTCGGTTACTTGGAATCCATGTCATGAGTCCACAATTGTTAGCGATTGGTCTGGAGAACATTCTGGACAATTCGAGGGAATGTTTTAGAAGCTCAGATCATCCGACATGAATCCCATCAAACCTTTGTGCGACGTAACTGGCAAGTCAGTTCATGCACAAAATGCTGCACGGGCAACACTTTTCACTTATAGTCGGCTATAGTGGAAGCATGGTTCAATGTTTCTTTAGGGGACTTCCAACGACTTGTTGAGACCATGCCACCTCGAGTTGCCACACTACGTCAGGCAAATGGAGGTCCCACACCATATTAGGAGGTACCCGATGACTTTTGTCACCTACTAGTCGTTAATCTAATCTTCCGCTCACGATCGTTACGAGAATAATACATGAAGGATCACAGTACATTCCTAGATTCATCATTTAAAGTTGGCTCCTGAAACTTTGGAAGTAAGCTTTCGCGGAAGAATTTTCGTCTGTCTTCACGTGTTCGCCAGTTTATTTTTTCAGCTTCTCTGTGACTCTCTCCCATGTGTTAGACAAACCTGTGACTGTTCGTGGTGAGCCGAGCGGTTCTAGGGGACTGATGACCTCAGAAGTTAAGTCCCATAGTTCTCAGAGCCATTTGAACCATTTGAACTGTTCGTGGTGACCTCCTTCGTATGTATTCAGTATCGCTTATTAGTCTTATTTGGTATGGGTCCCACACACTTGAAAAATATTCTACGATGAGTCGTTATAGTGTGTAGTAAGCGTTGTAAGCAAACTTCTCAATAGATTGATTGTATTTCCCTACTATTCTATCAGATAACTGAAGGGTGCCATAAGCTTTTTCTGTGACTGACCTTATGGGTTTGGTTGTTTTGGGGAAGGAGACCAGACAGCGTGGTCATCGGTCTCATCGGATTGGGGAAGGATGGGGAAGGAAGTCGGCCGTGCCCTTTCAAAGGAACCATCCCGGCATTTGCCTGGAGCGACTTAGGGAAATCACGGAAAACCTAAATCTGGATGGCCGGACGCGGGATTGAACCGTCGTCCTCCCGAATGCGAGTCCAGTGTCTAACCACTGCGCCACCTCGCTCGGTTGACTGAGCTTATGTGATCTTTCAATTTCATATCCCTACAAACAGTTATACCCAGATGTTTGTATGAGTTTACCGATTGCAGGTGTGACTCTTTGATACTGTAGTAATAGGACACTATGTTTTTTCGTTTTGTGTAGTGCACAGCTCAACATTTCCAAACATTTACAGCAGGTTTAAAATATTTGAAACATTTTGAAATATTACCAAGATCTGGCTGAATATTTGCACAGATATTTTCAGACAGCATTCATTATAGATAAATGCATCACCCGAAAAAATTCTGAGGCTGCCATTAATGTTGTCTGAAGACCATAAATGTTTAACTTGAAAAGCAAATGCCCCATTACACTTCCCTGGGGCACATTCACGGTTGCTTCTGTCAGTATATGGCTCTCCGTCCTAAATAATATGCGACATCCTTCCTACCAAGAAGTTCTTAATCCAGTCAAAAATTTCGCTTGGCTCCCCTTGCGACTGTATCTTTAATAATGAGAGTAGGTGTGGTACTGACTCAAAGCTTTTCGGAAATCGAGAAATACTGCATCTATCTGATTGGTTCAAATGGTTCAAATGGCTCTGAGCACTATGGGACTTAACATCTGTGGTCATCAGTCCCCTAGAACTTAGAACTACTTAAACCTAACTAACCTAAGGACATCACACACATCCATGCCCGAGGCAGGATTCGAACCTGCGACCGTAGTAGTCGCGCGGTTCCGGACTGAGCGCCTGAACCGCTAGACCACCGCGGCCGGCATCTATCTGATTGCCTTGATCCAAAGCTTTCAGTATGTCACGTGAGAAAGTGCGAGTTGGATTTCACATGATCGATCTTTTCGGAATCCGTGCTGGTTGGTATGGAAGAGGTCATGCTGTTCGAAATATCTCACACTGTTTGAGCTCAGAATATATTCAGAGGTTCTACGACAAATGTGTATCACTTCTTGTAGACGGGTGTGGCCTGTGTTTTCTTCCCACTACTGGGCACTTTTTTTGTTCGAGGGATCTATGGTAAATCATGTTTAAAAGAGAGGCTAATTCAAGCACAAATTCGTTATTGAATCTGATAGGGATTCCATCGAGCGATGGAGCCTTGTTCAGTTTAGGCTTTCCTCATAGGTATCAGTGTGAGTGGTGCTTTTACCTCTAGATTTTCCTGTGAAAAGAAATATCTGAAAACGGCGTAGTGTCTTTCTGATTTTGCTTTGCTACAAATAGTTTCAGTCCCTGTTTCACCAGTGACTGTCCTGGTCAGATCTTCTTTAGGTTCTGTAAGAAATCCTTCGATATCGTTTATCACGGTAATGTTTGACGACCTCACACCTGGTGACGCCAAACTGAATGAATGTTTAAATAAACGTAAATGCAGCTCATACTGGTTCGTACAAATAATCTAGGAGTCGGAGAAGAGAGTCCAGAGCTCTAACCATATTGGCCAATGCACAAAGGTAGGCAGAGGGACAGAGTCACTCATACATTTTGGAGTCCCAAAAATAACAAGTTTTTTATCTCGGTTAACAACTTCGAATCCGAGTAGGGAAGGGAGCCCAGTGACTTGTAAGACAAAATCGTACTGGTCGGCACTAATAAAAATTAGTATTTCGCCAATCAAAATAATGCATAAATAGACCTCAGAGATTATCTTGTCAGAAGCTCGCTGCAGATAGTCACTTCTTCACTTCCAGGGCTTGACTTCGAGACTTCAGCTAGTCTTCAGATCGTCCAGGGCGAGAGGATCTCATCCAAAAGAGACTGATCTTAAGTACAGGCAGAGACAGATGAGCTGTTGGTACCGAGCCATTGGCTCATTAAGCACCTATTGCTGCCACTACTTGTAGATTCCAAGTACAGTGAGACACAGCTGCAACAGTGAAGCGAACCGTAAGGAAAGGCGAAGTCTCCGTATCGACGTTCAGTAATTAGAATCTTCATTTCTTACTTCCAGTTAGAAGTTCAACATGTTTTCAACTCCAGCAATAGATCCACAGACATATTATTCTGTAGTATTTTCAATCTCTATGTACTAATGTACAGTAATCATGATATGACTACCGCATACGTCTATGTTTTGTTCAGATACACGTTAACTATGAATTACCATTCCAGATTCTTCATCCAAGTTCGCTAAGTAATTAATTTATTGATTTCAGTTCTCGTTAAATTCATCTGTTGTGCAAGTTGATTACCTGCAAATAATAAACTGATAGGCAAAAGAGAACGACGTGTGCCCTCATAACACCAAAATCATTTATAATAAATCCATAGAATAGGATTTGCAGATGACATTACATTGGCTGGAGATTCGGAGAAGAAACTAAGAAAAATGTGAGTTTTATCATCAACACTAAAGGAAGTAAAACTGAACAGTTAAAAAAATAATGATTGTCCAAAAGTCTTTTAAGAGACACGAGCAGATAACAAGATAGATAATGAAGCCATACAACAGTGTAGTTAGTTCTGCTCTATAGGAAGTAGTGTCACTCAAGACAACATGTGCACAAGTGAAATCAGGTGAAGAATTGCCCTCGTTATATTGGCATTCTAACAAGAAACATCTTCTGAAAAGCAGAAATTTAAATTAGAAAATTATTCATGAAAAAATTTTTTTGGAGTATTTCTATGTATGGCTGTGAAACATGGGTCCTAACGAAACAGGATGTACAACGCCTGGAAGCGATGGAAATGTGTACGTGGAGAAGAACGCTGAAAAAATCTGGGGAGAGAAAAAGGACAAACGAGTGAGTTCTCAAAGAAGTAGTCGAAATCACTACCATAGAAATAGTTCACCATGAATTTTAACAACTATGTGGCGGTTGAATATCCCCGTCTGCAAATATGCATAAAATCAGGATTCATTGACCGTAAGACAGTCACAACGAATTCTTGACCATCATACTCCACGGAAAGTATTTAGGGATGAAGGGAAGTGTAAGATCGTGGAAGAATCTTCTAGATTTTGTGATAGATGAACTTGAACCGAAACAATGAACTGAAGTGAAACACTCAGCGGAGAGACGCATACGGTTGCAGCGACCAGGAGTGGGCTTTATAGGCAGAATAGGAAGAAGGTAATTTGATCAGTTGGTTCTATCACCTCATTCTCAACATGTACTATTTCCGTTTTGATATATTCAATGTGCATTGTTTTAGTGCATTCGTAGTTGAATATGAGGCCTACTTTCTTTCTTGCTCCTTTCGCTGTAGAAATGTTTTCCCTAGGCCTAGGGGCAAACACCAAAATCCTGTCCACAAAGCAGTGGTTCACATACACTTCATTAACATGTAGTCCTTCTTCGTTTTCCTATTATGATGCTGTGAAAACGTCTTCTACGACTGCTGGAACAGTTTTGTGTGATGTGAAATTTTCTGGCCTGGCCCCTGTTTCAATTACGCTTTTCACAGTGGTTTGACGAAGCCTGATGTAAGCTGTAGTACTGATGTATGTATTTCCGCATGGATTGAACTAATACCTCTTTTCTCAAGGGCTGTTTGTACAGATATGGTTGAAATCGAGTCAAAAGGGTTCCCTAAACCTTTGTATTAGGGACTCATACTTAATACTCAATTCTTAATTTTGACTTGCAAATGGTTTAGTTTTCTGTATCTACCTCTAGCCCAGCCTGATAATACACCTGATTAAATTCTAACGCTTCTTTCTTCGTAATTCGTGATAGTTTGAGTGAATGCCTCGTTTCTTACGAGAGTGAAGTGATGGGTCTACAGCCATTTACGTCTTGTGTGTCTCCCCTTTTTTTTAAAGTAAAACAGTTACAGCAATTTTCCGCTTTTTGGAAACAGTCATCCTCCACAGAATTTCAGTAAACTACTCTGAGATTTCATTTTGTATAATTTTTCTTCAAATTTCAACAATTAATATTGAAATACTGTCATCTTCAAGTGTTTTTTTATCTCCCGTAATCTTTCCACTCTTCATGCCTCGAAAGGATTTGTAAACATCATATTACATCTCTGAAATGTCACTATTTTCGTCGTTAATTATCTGTGTTACCGAGTCGTGTCTTGAACTACACAAACATTTAAAGTAATCTTCGAACGCTTGGACAATTTACACTTTATTGTTAGTTACCATACCATCTATCAGCTTAAACGATGAAATGCATTGTCCAAAACAAGATAAGCTTATTTTTTGTTCCTTTAACACTTCTACTTTTTTCCATTTGTCTCTCTTCCAGAATTGTCATTGTGTGTTCTATTATTGGTTCTGTGAAATTCTATGATATAATGCTTTTATGATATATAGCTTACTTTTTGTAGTTTAAGAACAGTATGTTTCAAGAAAACTGTTGTTTGTAAATGTTTTCTGGTGTGAATCTTATTAGATTTTCAGTAAAGGCAAAAGTTTAACAAGAAGGTGTAGAAACTAAAAAGATTTTTTTTTACTTCATGCACCTTATAGTGACATTAATTTGCATCCACAGACAACGAGTTTATTTACTCTTCATAGTTACTGGAGCTCACTCCAATCTTCAGACTCCGCGGAAAAGCTGAAACACTTTACACGTATGGACTAAAAAACAACTTTAGCTTGTCACATGTTAGTATTGGAAGTTATTACGTCTAGTAAACACCGTTTTCCCTGTGTTTTACAGTTCTTTCTCCGTGATGAGCAAGAAAAAATGCAAGTCCACATTAACTTTCTCCGTCATATTTTAAATCGATAGCATTCAGTCTAAGGACGTTAGCTTAGTTTCCTCACCGGTAAGGGAACACAAAGTAATCGGAGGAATCACGCACTTGAATAGACTGGAGAGTCGAATATCGACTTCGGCCGAAATCCAGATGAAACAGAATTTGCAATGTGTCAATGAGACTTTTATCTACTCCTCATCTTTCTCGGAATTTAATGACCCACATCATGAAGCACAGAACAGCAGAAATCATTCTGTAGCAAAGTGATTCTCTCAACAGCTTTCTTGGCGTTAACCAAATTACTTCCGGACAAGGCCACCTGAAACGGAATGTAGCGTTCCGATGTTCCTACCTGTGGGAACAGCATTAAGATTCGTCTTAAGCCTGTGAAACATGGCTGACTTGATCCTTATGAAGACGTTTCTAAAACTAATGTGACAGGTATAAAAAGTGTTCGACAAATACCATAAATGATGGTACAACGCTGCATTGTCCTTGCAAGCATTCTTCTGTAATGAAAGCGTTTAATAAGAAACGCTCACGCGTCTTAGCGGCTTACTTTTATTTATTACTTCATTGTCTTTCCTCCTGTCCTTTCAGTCGTTACCCCTCCTCTCCTGTCAAACGCTTCACAGCCACTCCCCAATTGTTCTGTCTCTGAATGTAAGTTACAAATACACTGCTGTTTGCTCTACTTCGTTATGTCACCATTCCATCAGCCGTTTGTGTATTTTGCCACTGAGTCACAGCTTGTTCTGATCATGACTAGGGCCACTAAATTATTTTTCTACGCAGGAAATTGGTCTGAGAATCGTTGCGCCACTATTGGCAAAGTACACAAATCATTTACTTCACTTACCTGGTAGTTCCCACCTTACATCGGACCAGCGTTTTACACAAGCAGGGCTTTTTACATCTTAATTCCTTAAAATCAAAGCAATTTTAATATGATAGACAGTAACATAATGAAAGTAATGGAATTAAAGTGATTTCCTGCAAGATTCGAACGTATCTAATGACATTGTCATCAGAGACAAGGGCACAGTAAGGAGCGATTTACGGAACTGTCATAGGACTGCTTTTGTTCTCTACATACATCAAGAACCGTAGCGGTCACGCGGTTCCAGACTGAAGCGCCTAGAACCGCTCGGCCACACCGGCCGGCGATTGTAGGAGAATACAAGATGATATGGACAGAATTTCTACATGGTGTGATGAGTTGCAGGTGCGTCAAAAGGTGGAAAATGTACGTTAATGCTTATGAGTAGGAAAAACAATCCTGTAAAGTTCGAATACAGTATTAGCAGTGTGGTGATTGACATAGTCACTCCCGTAAAGTATTGAGGTGTAACGTTGCAAAGCGATATTAAATGGAACGAGGAGGTAAGATTGATTGTAGGGAATGCGAATGCGCGGCTTCGATTTGTGGAGATAATTCCAGGTAACTGTAGCCCATATATAAAGGAGCCTGAGTGCAGAACACTAGTGTGATCCATTCTTGGGTACTGTCCGACGGTCTGGATCCCAACACAATCATATTAAAAGCGGGCGAGATGCTAGATTTGTTTCCGTTAAGTTCTGTGAACAACCGAGTACAGAGAAGGTTTACAGAATCGGTATTTGCTACAGGCTGCAGAATAATTACATTGGCACCAACGTGCATCTCGCATGAGGACTACCAACTTGAGATCAGAGCATACCAAATGTCGGCTTTACTTCGCTGCATTTGAGAGTAGAATAAGAAATGAAACTTTAGGCGTGCCCAGGGGAGTGTAAGAGGACCATTACTTTACACATTATACATAAAAAAGTAAATTAGTTGCAAACTACGGCGCGCACATACTTGATTCAACATGTAAACGTCGCTACAGATTTACTATACGGATTTAGGCTATGACATGTTCGATGTGCCAGCCATCATTGGCGATGACGTGGCACTGACGAATGGCTCTATTGTGCATGACCCACTGAAGTGTCGGAACATCAATGCTGTCGATGACCTCTTGAATCGCTGTTTTCAGCTCAGAAATGGTTTTGGGATTATTGCTGTACACCTTGTCTTTAATATAGCCCACAGAAAGGAGTCGCACGTGTTCAGATCTGGAGAATATGGTGGCGAATTGAGGTCTTTGCCAGTGGGCTCTGGATACCCCAAAGCCAGAATGTGGTCATCAAAGTGCTCCTCCAGAACATCAGAAACTCCCCTCTTTCGGTGGGGTCGATCTCCGTCTTGCAGGAAACATATTTTGGCTAATTGAGGGTCACTTTTTATAACGCATCGATTATTCCATGACTGGACATTACACACCACACAGTCACCCGTTGAGGGTGAAGAGACTTCTCGATCGCGAAATGTGGATTCTCAGTCCCCCAGATGCGTCAATTTTGTCTATTGGCGAACCTATCCAAATGAAAGTGGGCTTCGCCGCTAAACCAAACCATATTCACTTCAAAGTCCTGTTCGTTAATTATGAGGACAATAGTGTTGGCGAAACGCAACTGCTGTTCGATACCACTGTAGCTGATGGGTTGGAATTTTGTATGGGAAGAGATGCAGGTCTCCAACACCAATTCGTCGTAGTGTCTCCCAGTTGGTCCCCACATGTTGTGCAGCTCGTCTGATAGATTTCCTGAGGCTGGTTTGAAAAACAGCGCGTGTCTCCTCCATGTTTTCACCCTTTCTGGACGACCGACATGGCCAACACCGTCATTATGAACACTATCCATTCTCTCAAACTAGCAAATCAAATTCTTGATTGTTAGTTGTCTTCGGCTTGAATTCGGTCGCAATATCCCTTTTAGCCGCAGTTGGACTGTGATTGCTCGCATAGTAGTCCTTCACAAGCGCTATACGCTTATGTACGCTTTACCGTGCAAATGGGTGACAACAAGGCGCTTGCGCATGTGCATACTAATTCCCATCACGCCCCGCAGCCAACCGTGCAGCTTGAGTGTCCTAACGCAAACAGTTCAGAAGTAATGCTGATTTTGTTTCATGTAGTTCGATAACTGTCACCCTCTATATGAATGACCCAGCAGATAACGTCGGAAGTCCCACGCTTTCCGTGGATGATGCTGTTGTATAAAAAGAAGTCGCGACTCTAGAAAATTGTAGGAAGACGTGCAGAGAATAGATATTTGTGGCAATGGACCCTTGACATAAACAAATGTAACGTGTTGCGAATGCAGAGACGGAAGTACTTATTACTGTATGATTACAAAACTGCAGAACAAGGGCTGGAAGCAGTTACTTCCATAAAATATCAAGGAGTACTGAATCATCCTCCTCTACCATTACCTTTTTTATTGAAATAACTGATACAATCTATACTATCGATTCTCGCATAGGTTTAAATTATCTCAGCAGTTTCATTAAAAGAATTAATATAATTTTGTATACGCTGTGTTATATTTCAAGTTAAAATGTATAAAAAATAAATTAAGGCGTTGCAATCTGTATGTACTAACAGTTAAAATTACTCTTCCTTCAAAAATAATTGAAATTACAAAATTTGTGGCATACTTAAAATTCATATTATTAATTGCACAATCTAACACTAATTATTAAATTTATTTCTAGATTGATTTACAAAATAATGTATATTTTAGTGAAGATTCTTCTTTGGTAAAGAAAGTTTGTAAACTCTTTCGCTTTGTAAAATCTTTGGAATAATGTGAGTAGCGCAGAGCTTAAGTAGTGGTGGGCATGCCTCTGATGGAAGTAGACTTTTCCAAGTTTCTCACCAATAATGTAATTATTGGTTATTTTGAATGTGGAAAACGTAAAAACTGTGTGATGTTGAAAGATGTGACACAGAATAAAATTCAAGAATAATACAGGCAAATCTTCATAAATTACTTAAACATGAAGAACCTACAAAATCGAAATTTCAGCTACAAGAATGTACCCCTAGACAAGACTTTGAGCCGTCAGCAACAAAAACGAGATAATGAAGACAAGTAAAAAGTTATTCTTTTGTGTATCTTACGCCTCTCGAAGATATCAAAATTTGTGAAAAGAATGAGAATTTCAATAGTGATGTGTGAGAAGGTAAGATCACAATACGCATATGGAGCGATATGAAGTGGAACGACAAAATAAAATTAATCACTAGTAAGGCAGGCACCAGACTGAGATTCACTGAAAGAAAGTAAATGTAGGCTACCAAAAAGGAAGTGAATATTGAATCATCTGCCAAGATCGCTAAAATCATTGATTCATATAATTACCAGTTTCGGTAGTTCCCTGTTGCAATTTTCGAATTTGCAAAAGATGGGACTGACGATGCTAGGATACAGCATACATAATTATATTAAAAATCTGCAACATGTGGAATACCGGCATATCTATCTTTACATCATCACAGGATCTTCTCCGTCAGTATAGTAAGTGGTGTTATAAAATGTATATCCATGTTGGTATCGTGAGCTACACTAGAAGTTGTCATGTCAGTTTTAAAATAGCAGCCATATACACACATGTTATTGCGCCACTGACAAGTGCTCTCATTCAACAACACTTTACAGCTGACAGATCCCAGAGTAAACACTCTTAGTGATATTCAGGTACATCAGATGTCACAGTGGTAGTACGAATCGACACTATCATCTCACATTAGATGAAGGCACGGGTCTATTACTTCAAATAATTACATATGCCTAAATTATTGTCATGACATATAAGCCAAGTCAGTATCTTACAGTTTTAAGAAAAACGTCTGTAAAATCATGCGTAAAATTCATGATTTTTTATATATATATATATATATATATATATATATATATATATATATATATATAAATCATGAATTATATATATATATATATATATATAATCATGAATATATATATATATATAATCATGAATTTTATATATATATATATATATAATCATGAATTTTATATATATATATATATATATATATATATATAAAAAATCATTAATTTTACGCATGATTTTATAGACGTTTTTCTTAAAACTGTAAGATACTGACTTGGCTTATATGTCATGACAATAATTTAGGCATATGTAATTATTTGAAGTAGTAGACCCGTGCCTTCATCTAATGTGAGATGATAGTGTCGATTCGTATTACCACTGTGACATCTGATGTAGGCCTACTTGAATATCACTAAGAGTGTTTCCTCTGGAATCTGTCAGCTGTAAAGTGTGTCATCTGTAAAGTGTCGTTGAATGAGAGCACTTGTCAGCGGCGAAATAATATGTGTGTACGTGGCTGTTTTTATATATATATATATATAAATAATGGAAGGAGTTTTACTTAGAAATCGGGAGACGACGTTGTATACGGATGTCGGGTGCTGAGGTTTCACCAAGACATCATACGACGAGTTGTCATAGACCGAATTCGGCACGTTTATGTATCCCATCTTACAAAAAAAAAACTATTAGAAATTTTTTATAAATATTTTAGAGAAATTTTTTTATGAAAATTTGCGTATAATATTATTCTGTATGAAAATTTGCCTTAAGAATTCGTCGTTTTAAAATTACGGAGATCTAGAAACTGGCCATATTCTGTTACATGATACAATTTTTGACAATGGGTGAGTATCACGTGAATATATTTGTTATATCGGAGGTATATGTAAAAGTGAGCTAGTAGTGCTAGAAAATGGGCTCATTTCAAGAGCGACCGCAAGCCCTTACGCTGTAATAGACGTACATTGGCTGCGTTCAACATTGGAAGGTTGTTCACCCAGTTTGCACGTAGGCATCAGGTGAGTGACGACGTTTCAACCACACCTCCAGCAACGCGTTGTCGTAGAAATTCTCATGTAAAAACCGTAATTGACAACAGAAGCATAAACCTCCAATGATGGTATATATGTTCCGAATGTATTAATGGTGAAAAATCATTTCTCTGCTTGTAAATATCAAGCTGTTTCTGGATGTATTAAAATCTGTCTATGTATGATACCGTTAGATGTACATAGAGAGCATCTAAGTGTTTACAGGATGTGGTTTTGGTTGTGATTTGGAATAGAGAAAAATTCGGAAAAGAAGTTTTCAGACTTTTTATAAAGTTGTTGTTGTTGTTGTTGTGGTCTTCAGTCCTGAGACTGGTTTGATGCAGCTCTCCATGCTACTCTATCCTGTGCAAGCTTTTTCATCTCCCAGTACCTACTGCTACCTACATCCTTCTGAATCTGCTTAGTGTATTCATCTCTTGGTCTCCCTCTACGATTTTTACCCTCCACGCTGCCCTCCAATACTAAATTGGTGATCCCTTGATGCCTCAGAACATGTCCTACCAACCGATCCCTTCTTCTGGTCAAGTTGTGCCACAAACTTCTCTTCTCTCCAATCCTATTCAATACTTCCTCATTAGTTATGTGATCTACCCATCTAATCTTCAGCATTCTTCTGTAGCACCACATTTCGAAAGCTTCTATTCTCTTCTTGTCCAAACTATTTATCGTCCATGTTTCACTTCCATACATGGCTACACTCCATACGAATACTTTCAGAAATGACTTCCTGACACTTAAATCAATACTGGATGTTAACAAATTTCTCTTCTTCAGAAACGCTTTCCTTGCCATTGCCAGCCTACATTTTATATCCTCTCTACTTCGACCATCATCAATTATTTTGCTCCCCAAATAGCAAAACTCCTTTACTACTTTAAGTGCCTCATTTCCTAATCTAATTCCCTCAGCATCACCCGACTTAATTAGACGACATTCCATTATCCTTGTTTTGCTTTTGTTGATGTTCATCTTATATCCTCCTTTCAAGACACTGTCCATTCCATTCAACTGCTCTTCCAAGTCCTTTGCTGTCTCTGACAGAATTACAATGTCATCGGCGAACCTCAAAGTTTTTATTTCTTCTCCATGAATTTTAATACCTACTCCGAATTTTTCTTTTGTTTCCTTTACTGCTTGCTCAATATACAGATTGAACAACATCGGGGAGAGGCTACAACCCTGTCTTACTCCCTTCCCAACCACTGCTTCCCTTTCATGTCCCTCGACTCTTATAACTGCCATCTGGTTTCTCTACAAATTGTAAATAGCCTTTCGCTCCCTGTAATTTACCCCTGCCACCTTTAGAATTTGAAAGAGAGTATTCCAGTCAACATTGTCAAAAGCTTTCTCTAAGTCTACAAATGCTAGAAACGTAGGTTTGCCTTTCCTTAATCTTTCTTCTAAGATAAGTCGTAAGGTCTGTATTGCCTCACGTGTTCCAGTGTTTCTACGGAATCCAAACTGATCTTCCCCGAGGTTGGCTTCTACTAGTTTTTCCATTCGTCTGTAAAGAATTCGTGTTAGTATTTTGCAGCTGTGACTTATTAAGCTGATAGTTCGGTAATTTTCACATCTGTCAACACCTGCTTTCTTTGGGATTGGAATTATTATATTCTTCTTGAAGTCTGAGGGTATTTCGCCTGTTTCATACATCTTGCTCACCAGACGGTAGAGTTTTGTCAGGACTGGCTCTCCCACGGCCGTCAGTAGTTCCAATGGAATATTGTCTACTCCGGGGGCCTTTTTTCGACTCAGGTCTTTCAGTGCTCTGTCAAACTCTTCGCGCAGTATCATATCTCCCATTTCATCTTCATCTACATCCTCTTCCATTTCCATAATATTGTCCTCAAGTACATCGCCCTTGTGTAGACCCTCTATATACTCCTTCCACCTTTCTGCTTTCCCTTCTTTGCTTAGAACTGGGTTTCCATCTGAGCTCTTGATATTCATACAAGTCGTTCTCTTATCTCCAAAGGTCTCTTTAATTTTCCTGTAGGCGGTATCTATCTTACCCCTAGTGAGATAGGCCTCTACATCCTTACATTTGTCCTCTAGCCATCCCTGCTTAGCCATTTTGCACTTCCTGTCGATCTCATTTTTGAGACGTTTGTATTCCTTTTTGCCTGTTTCACTTACTGCATTTTTATATTTTCTCCTTTCATCAATTAAATTCAATATTTCTTCTGTTACCCAAGGATTTCTACTAGCCCTCGTCTTTTTACCTACTTGATCCTCTGCTGCCTTCACTACTTCATCCCTCAAAGCTACCCATTCTTCTTCTACTGTATTTATTTCCCCCATTCCTGTCAATTGCTCCATTATGCTCTCCCTGAATCTCTGTACAACCTCTGGTTCTTTTAGTTTATCCAGGTCCCATCTCCTTAAATTCCCACCTTTTTGCAGTTTCTTCAGTTTTAATCTACAGGTCATAACCAATAGATTGTGGTCAGAGTCCACATCTGCCCCTGGAAATGTCTTACAATTTAAAACCTGGTTCCTAAATCTCTGTCTTACCATTATATATCTCTGTCTTACCATTATATACCCCCCCCCATGAACCATGGACCTTGCCGTTGGTGGGGAGGCTTGCGTGCCTCAGCGATACAGATAGCCGTACCGTAGGTGCAACCACAACGGAGGGGTATCTGTTGAGAGGCCAGACAAACGTGTGGTTCCTGAAGAGGGGCAGCAGCCTTTTCAGTAGTTACAAGGGCAACAGTCTGGATGGTTGACTGATCTGGCCTTGTAACAATAACCAAAACGGCCTTGCTGTGCTGGTACTGCGAACGGCTGAAAGCAAGGGGAAACTACAGCCGTAATTTTTCCCGAGGGCATGCAGCTTTACTGTATGATTATATGATGATGGCGTCCTCTTGGGTAAAATATTCCGGAGGTAAAATAGTCCCCCATTCGGATCTCCGGGCGGGGACTACTCAAGAGGATGTCGTTATCAGGAGAAAGAAAACTGGCGTTCTACGGATCGGAGCGTGGAATGTCAGATCCCTTAATCGGGCAGGTAGGTTAGAAAATTTAAAAATGGAAATGGATAGGTTGAAGTTAGATATAGTGGGAATTAGTGAAGTTCGGTGGCAGGAGGAACAAGACTTCTGGTCAGGTGACTACAGGGTTATAAACACAAAATCAAATAGGGGTAATGCAGGAGTAGGTTTAATAATGAATAGGAAAATAGGAATGCGGGTAAGCTACTACAAACAGCATAGTGAACGCATTATTGTGGCCAAGATAGATACGAAGCCCACACCTACTACAGTAGTACAAGTTTATATGCCAACTAGCTCTGCAGATGATGAAGAAATTGAAGAAATGTATGATGAAATAAAAGAAATTATTCAGATTGTGAAGGGAGACGAAAATCTAATAGTCATGGGTGACTGGAATTCGAGTGTAGGAAAAGGGAGAGAAGGAAACATAGTAGGTGAATATGGATTGGGGGACAGAAATGAAAGAGGAAGCCGCCTTGTAGAATTTTGCACAGAGCACAACATAATCATAACTAACACTTGGTTTAAGAATCATGAAAGAAGGTTGTATACATGGAAGAACCCTGGAGATACTAAAAGGTATCAGATAGATTATATAATGGTAAGACAGAGATTTAGGAACCAGGTTTTAAATTGTAAGACATTTCCAGGGGCAGATGTGGACTCTGAACACCATCTATTGGTTATGACCTGTAGATTAAAACTGAAGAAACTGCAAAAAGGTGGGAATTTAAGGAGATGGGACGTGGATAAACTAAAAGAACCAGAGGTTGTACAGAGATTCAGGGAGAGCATAAGGGAGCAATTGACAGGAATGGGGGAAATAAATACAGTAGAAGAAGAATGGGTAGCTTTGAGGGATGAAGTAGTGAAGGCAGCAGAGGATCAAGTAGGTAAAAAGAAAAGGGCTAGTAGAAATCCTTGGGTAACAGAAGAAATACTGAATTTAATTGATGAAAGGAGAAAATATAAAAATGCAGTAAGTGAAACAGGCAAAAAGGAATACAAACGTCTCAAAAATGAGATCGACAGGAAGTGCAAAATGGCTAAGCAGGGATGGCTAGAGGACAAATGTAAGGATGTAGAGGCCTATCTCACTAGGGGTAAGATAGATACCGCCTACAGGAAAATTAAAGAGACCTTTGGAGATAAGAGAACGACTTGTATGAATATCAAGAGCTCAGATGGAAACCCAGTTCTAAGCAAAGAAGGGAAAGCAGAAAGGTGGAAGGAGTATATAGAGGGTCTATACAAGGGCGATGTACTTGAGGACAATATTATGGAAATGGAAGAGGATGTAGATGAAGATGAAATGGGAGATATGATACTGCGTGAAGAGTTTGACAGAGCACTGAAAGACCTGAGTCGAAACAAGGCCCCCGGAGTAGACAATATTCCATTGGAACTACTGACGGCCGTGGGAGAGCCATTCCTGACAAAACTCTACCATCTGGTGAGCAAGATGTATGAAACAGGCGAAATACCCTCAGACTTCAAGAAGAACATAATAATTCCAATCCCAAAGAAAGCAGGTGTTGACAGATGTGAAAATTACCGAACTATCAGCTTAATAAGTCACAGCTGCAAAATACTAACACGAATTCTTTACAGACGAATGGAAAAACTAGTAGAAGCCAACCTCGGGGAAGATCAGTTTGGATTCCGTAGAAACACTGGAACACGTGAGGCAATACAGACCTTACGACTTATCTTAGAAGAAAGATTAAGAAAAGGCAAACCTACGTTTCTAGCATTTGTAGACTTAGAGAAAGCTTTTGACAATGTTGACTGGAATACTCTCTTTCAAATTCTAAAGGTGGCAGGGGTAAAATACAGGGAGCGAAAGGCTATTTACAATTTGTACAGAAACCAGATGGCAGTTATAAGAGTCGAGGGACATGAAAGGGAAGCAGTGGTTGGGAAGGGAGTAAGACAGGGATGTAGCCTCTCCCCGATGTTGTTCAATCTGTATATTGAGCAAGCAGTAAAGGAAACAAAAGAAAAATTCGGAGTAGGTATTAAAATTCATGGAGAAGAAATAAAAACTTTGAGGTTCGCCGATGACATTGTAATTCTGTCAGAGACAGCAAAGGACTTGGAAGAGCAGTTGAATGGAATGGACAGTGTCTTGAGAGGAGGATATAAGATGAACATCAACAAAAGCAAAACAAGGATAATGGAATGTAGTCTAATTAAGTCGGGTGATGCTGTGGGAATTAGATTAGGAAATGAGACACTTAAAGTAGTAAAGGAGTTTTGCTATTTAGGGAGCAAAATAACTGGTGATGGTCGAAGTAGAGAGGATATAAAATGTAGGCTGGCTATGGCAAGGAAAGCGTTTCTGAAGAAGAGAAATTTGTTAACATCCAGTATTGATTTAAGTGTCAGGAAGTCATTTCTGAAAGTATTCGTATGGAGTGTAGCCATGTATGGAAGTGAAACATGGACGATAAATAGTTTGGACAAGAAGAGAATAGAAGCTTTCGAAATGTGGTGCTACAGAAGAATGCTGAAGATTAGATGGGTAGATCACATAACTAATGAGGAAGTATTGAATAGGATTGGGGAGAAGAGAAGTTTGTGGCACAACTTGACCAGAAGAAGGGATCGGTTGGTAGGACATGTTCTGAGGCATCAAGGGATCACCAATTTAGTATTGGAGGGCAGCGTGGAGGGTAAAAATCGTAGAGGGAGACCAAGAGATGAATACACTAAGCAGATTCAGAAGGATGTAGGTTGCAGTAGGTACTGGGAGATGTAAAAGCTTGCACAGGATAGAGTAGCATGGAGAGCTGCATCAAACCAGTCTCAGGACTGAAGACCACAACAACAACAACAACAACACCATTATATAATCTATCTGATACCTTTTAGTATCTCCAGGGTTCTTCCATGTATACAACCTTCTTTCATGATTCTTAAACCAAGTGTTAGTTATGATTTTGTTGTGCTCTGTGCAAAATTCGACCAGGCGGCTTCCTCTTTCATTTCTGTCCCCCAATCCATATTCACCTACTATGTTTCCTTCTCTCCCTTTTCCTACACTCGAATTCCAGTCACCCATGACTATTAAATTTTCGTCTCCCTTCACAATCTGAATAATTTCTTTTATTTCATCATACATTTCTTCAATTTCTTCGTCATCTGCAGAGCTAGTTGGCATATAAACTTGTACTACTGTAGTAGGTGTGGGCTTCGTATCTATTTTGGCCACAATAATGCGTTCACTATGCTGTTTGTAGTAGCTTACCCGCATTCCTATTTTCCTATTCATTATTAAACCTACTCCTGCATTACCCCTATTTGATTTTGTGTTTATAACCCTGTAGTCACCTGACCAGAAGTCTTGTTCCTCCTGCCACCGAACTTCACTAATTCCCACTATATCTAACTTTAACCTATCCATTTCCCTTTTTAAATTTTCTAACCTACCTGCCCGATTAAGGGATCTGACATTCCACACTCCGATCCGTAGAACGCCAGTTTTCTTTCTCCTGATAACGACATTCTCTTGAGTAGTCCCCGCCCGGAGATCCGAATGGGGGACTATTTTACCTCCGGAATATTTTACCCAAGAGGACGCCATCATCATGTAATCATACAGTAAAGCTGCATGCCCTCGGGAAAAATTACGGCTGTAGTTTCCCCTTGCTTTCAGCCGTTCGCAGTACCAGCACAGCAAGGCCGTTTTGGTTATTGTTACAAGGCCAGATCAGTCAATCATCCAGACTGTTGCCCTTGCAACTACTGAAAAGGCTGCTGCCCCTCTTCAGGAACCACACGTTTGTCTGGCCTCTCAACAGATACCCCTCCGTTGTGGTTGCACCTACGGTACGGCTATCTGTATCGCTGAGGCACGCAAGCCTCCCCACCAACGGCAAGGTCCATGGTTCATGGGGGGGTTTTATAAAGTATATTTTTAAAAAAAATCTAAAATGGTATAAAAGGGTTTATGTACAAATTACGTTTTATGAATGATGCACGTGATTTTACAGACTTTTTTTTTTAAACTGTAGGAGACTGATTTGGCTAATATGTCATGATAATAATTTAGACATACGTAATTATATGGAATTGTAGATCCATGCTTTAATCTAATGTGAGATGATAGTTTCGATTCCTCCTACCTCCGCCCCATTTGATGTACCTATGTATGATTAAGAATGTTTATGCTGGTATCTGTCAGGTGTAAGGTGGTGATGAATGAGTGCATTTATAATAGACGCAATAACATATGTGTACGTAGCTGTTGTATTAAAACTCACACGCCATCTTCTAGTACATCTCAAGATACCAAAATGAAGATACACTG
Organism: Schistocerca serialis cubense; assembly: GCF_023864345.2. Lineage (NCBI taxonomy): Eukaryota > Metazoa > Arthropoda > Insecta > Orthoptera > Acrididae > Schistocerca > Schistocerca serialis. The sequence continues at coordinate 500,766,179 of NC_064642.1, read as the reverse complement.
TGTAGCATCCCTTAGTGTACTGAAGGGGAAGATTGTGTATTGATGTAAACATCGATATGTTGTTATTCCATGTATTGTAAGCCTTGATTGTAATTATGTATGCTGTCATGTTAGTTGCTGTATCCTAGTATTTTCGCTCCCATCTTTTTCAGATCCGAAGATGACAACAGAGAATTTCCGAAACCGGTAATTATATATACATCAAAGAAAGTTTTGCATAACCCCTGTTCCCAGAACTCCTGAAGATAGACGTTGACTGAGGATATTGTACTATAGACACAGTCCCTTTGACTGTTCAGAGATGTCACTAAGCCCACCCAAAGATGTAAACAATCATGCATGAGCAGCGTCTATTAGACGGACGGGGTCAGATAGCCGATCAGTTCCAGTCATTCTACCAGGAAGGAGGCACACGGCTCATGTTGTCTGTAGTTCAACCATGCTTAGATGGTCAATACCGCCGTTGCATTACGTCCGCATTGTTATTTTGTGCCACGAAGGGCTCTCAAGAAGGGAAGTGTCCAGGTGTCTCGGAGTGAACCAAAGCGGTACAGATAGACAGGAGCTGTCGATGACATGCCTCGCTCAGGCCACCCAAGGGCTACCACTGCAATGGATGACCGCTATCTACGGATAATGGCTCAGAGAAACCCTGACAGAAACACCACCATGTTGAATAACACTTTTCGTGCAGCCACAAGGCGACGTGTACGACTCAAACTGTGCGCAATAGGCTGCGTGATGCAAAACCTCACTCCCGACGTCCATGCCGAGGTCCATCTTTGCAAACCCGACACCATGCGGTATAGATGGGCCCAACAACATGTCGAAAGGACAGCTCAGCATTGGCATCACGTTCTCTTCACCGATGAGTGTCATATATACCGTCAACCAGATAGTCATCGGAGACGTGTTTCCAGGCAATCCGGTCAAGCCGAAAGTCTTAGGCTCACTGTCCAGCGAGTGCAGCGAGGTGGAGGTTTCCCGCTGTTTTGGGGTGGCATTATGTCGCGCCGACGTATGCCGTTGGTCGTTATGAGTGGCGCCGTAATGGCTGTACGATACGTGAATGCCATCCTCCGACCGATAGTACAACCATATCGGCAGCATATTGGCGAGGCATTCGTCTTCATGGACGATAATATTGCGTCCCCATCGTGAACATCGTCTGAATGTCTTCCTTCGAGATAACGACATCGCTCGACTAGAGTGGCCAGCATGTTCTCCAGACATGAAACCTATCGTACATGCCTGGGATAGATTGAAAAGGGCTGCTTATGGACGACGTGACTCACCAACTACACTGAGGGATCTACGCCGAATCGCCGTTGAGGATTGGGGCAATCTGGACCAACAGTGCCTTGATGAATTTGTGGATAGTATGCCACGACGAACACAGGTATGCTTCAATGCAAGAGGACGTGTTACTGGGTACTAGAGGTACCGGAATGTACAGCAATCTGGACCATGACCTCTGAAGGTCTCGATGCACAACATACAATTTAAGGCTTTCATGAGTAACAAAAAGGGCGGAAATGATGTTTATGTTGAAATCCATTCCAATTTTCTGTACAGGTTCCGGACCACTCGGAGCCGAGGTGATGAAAACATTTTTGGTGTGTGTATGAATAGTTTATTTTAGCGAACTTGGTGGTTGAAAATTATTCTGTTTCGTGATGTTACAGATCTATCCCACGCTGGGGATGTCAGAATTGTATAACAAAGGAAGTCGGCCACAAAGTACTCGTTCGACCAAAACTTGAATACTGCTCACCAGTATGGGATCCGTACCGAATAGGATTGATAGAGGAAATAGAGAAGATCCAAAGAAGAGCAGCACGTTTCGTTTCAGGTTCATTTAATGGGCGCGAAAGCGTCACGGAGATGCTCAGCCACTCCCAGTGGCAGTCGCTGCAAAACTGGTGTTCTGCATCTCGTTATGGTCTGCTGTGAAGGTTCTGAGAGTATACATTCTTAGAAGAGTGAAACAGTATATTGGTTCCTCCTATGTATATCTCCCAAAAAGGCAATGAAGATGAAATCAGAGAGGTTCAAGGCCACGCGGAGGCTTACCAGCAATCATTCATCCAGCGAAACGTGTGCGAGTGGAACAGGAAGAGGGGGAAAGTGACAATTATACACAAAGTACCCTCCACTACACACCGTAAGGTGGCTTGCGGAGTGTAGATGTATATGTAGACCAGTAATAGTACTAAGTACGCTCTGGCATGCACCGTATGGTAGCTTGCGGAATATGTATGTAGATGTACATATACAATGTGAATAACAGTTCTGACTAAGAACTAACAGCGTCAATACTATCTGTATTCCTACTGTTATAGTAACCAATACTATTATTACTGCTGCCATAAAAAAACAAGAGTGATTATAGCAGACGCGAAATGTGTTTATAGGTGTACAAAAGTGATACATTCTCATTTAGCAGATTCAGAAGGAAAGAAATTTAGATACACTGTACCAACTAGCGGCTTTGGGAAGTGGTAAATGGTCTGGCGAGGAAAGGAGGATACCTAGTTGTAATTGGGTATTGGCTATGTAGAAGATAAAATCGGCTATTATTGTTGTATTAGTAAATGCAATCCATTAACTGCCATTTGCTTTTGGAGATCTTATTCAGTTAACTGATACAGTTGCGCAGATCACTCCAAAGGACATTGAAAGGCGGATGGGTGATGGAGGGTGACAGAATGGACTTTGCCCTGATAGGAACGAGTGTGTATTTCTGTGTTGTTCAGAATGTGTGGTAAAGTAGAGAAGAAATACGAGCGAGTATATGATGGTAAAACAGAGGAGACTATGTATGTGGAAATACCTGAGAGAGTCCGCATGAAGCACCGATAACTGTGCCTAAAATGGTGAAATATGATGTAATAGTTGAACACTATATCGTGCACAAGCTTTCATCGTCAATTCCTAAGATCGTGAGCTTTTTCGGGAAAGACCTTGCAAGATGTCATCGCTGTAGTGAATAATTACAAGCACAAGCGGTTTACACGGTTTTATTCGGTCAATAAGGAAGAGTTTTTCGAATTTTTTTAGGGGACTGATATGCTGATGGGTACCCAGCAGAGTTGAGACTTCCATCTCCTTATTACTCCTATACATTTTGTTGAGGGACTGAAATTTTGATTAGAATCATTCTGGATTATGGTAGGGATTCCTCATATCTCGGAGTAATTAGCCTAGAACGACGAAAGACTGCTTGGATTATATTCATGTCGATACAAATTCAAATGGAAAAACCACTATGAGCATGTGAAATAATGACAATTGGGGGAAATGTTTAACATATAGGAAGAAATTTGTCGTGGCGTTGTTCAATTGAAATTAATGGGGTTAAGATTAAAGTCTCCCATTTAAGAAATCATTCACGTAGGAAGATCGTATAATATATCGTACAACATATCGTATGATATATCGCCCTTTGATCGTCATACAGGCTCCCATACAGGAACAATTCCTTAATGTTCGAATACGGCGTCAGTAGTGAACTGCTTGATAGTCACGCCGATTTGATAACTGGGCATAAGGTTGCAAAGTAATATGAAATGGAACGAGCACGCAAGGATGGTAATAGGGAAGGAGAATGGTCGACTTCAGTTTATTGGAAGAATTTAAGGGACGTGTGGTTGACCTGTAAAGGAAACTGAATATAGAAAACTAGTGTCACCAATTCTTGAGTACTGCTCGCGTATTTGGGATCCTCACCTGGTCGGATTAAAGCAAGACACCGAAGCAATTCAGAAGCGGGCTGCTAGATTTATCCCGATAGTTCGATCAACACGCGAGTATTACGGAGATGCTGCGTGAACTCCAGTGGGAATCCCCGGAGGGAACGCGATGTTCCTTTCGCGGAACGCTGTTGACAAAATTTAGAGAACTGACATTTGAAGCTGACTGCAGAACGATTCTGCTGCCGCCCACGTACGTTTGGCGATAGGACCATGAAGTTCAGATTAAAAAAATTAGGCCTTGCGTGGAGGCGTTTAGGCAGTTGTTTTCCCTCACTCTGTTTGCGAGTGGAACAGGAAAGAAAGTGACTGGTAGCTGTATAAGGCACCCTCTGTCACGCCCCGTGCGGTTTCGGTGGCTTGCGGAGTATGTTCGAGGGCATTATGCTTTCCTGAAACATAGCACTAACTCAGTGGAGAGGACTGCGAATCTACCTTTGCAGGCGTTCACCTCTAGTGTGCAGGGAAACAACTGAAAATCTAAACTAGGTCATCCAGAAGAAATTTCACCACTTCTTCTAAACAATACAAACGTGTTATCTTCTGGAAAGCACCATTTCGTTAGTGCTGTTTACCTCTGCATTCTTAGTGTCATCTTCTAAGCTACACTTGCTCTTATAATAGAAGTAAGACGATGGGTACCCATGGTCTAGGGGTAGCGTCTTTGATTCATACTCAAAACGTCTTCGGTTCCGGGTTCGATCCCCGCCACTGCCTAAATTTTGATAAATAATCAGCATTGGCGGCCGAAGACTTCCGGCATAAGAAGTCAGCCTCATTCTGCCAACGGCCTTGTCAAAGAGGACGGAGGAGCGGATAGAGGTTCAGGGCACTCTCTTGTCCTAGGGGTGGGAAATTGCCCCTAAAGGCGGAAGGATCAGCAATGATCAACGACATGAGGATGCAGAAGGTAATGGAAACCACTGCATTAAATACACGTAACGTGTATCCACAGGACATGTGGCCTGTAATTGAAGAAGTGTCATGATGATCTCTCCATTGGCAAAAGATTCCGGAATAGTCCCCCATTCGGATCTCCGGGAGGGGACTGCCAAGGGGGAGGTTACCATGAGAAAAAGATTGAATAATCAACGAAAGGATAACGTTCTACGAGTCGGGGCGTGGAATGTCAGAAGCTTGAACGTGGTAGGGTAAATAGAAAATCTGAAAAGGGAAACGCAAATCTAGATATAGTAGGGGTCAGTGAAGTGAAGTGGAAGGAAGACAAGGATTTCTGGTCAGATGAGTATCGGGTAATATCAACAGCAGCAGAAAATGGTATAACAGGTGTAGAATTCGTTATGAATAGGAAGGTAGGGCAGAGGGTGTGTTACTGTGAACAGTTCAGTGACTTGGTTGTTCTAATCAGAATCGACAGCAGACCAACACCGACAACGATAGTTCAGGTATACATGCCGACGTCGCAAGCTGAAGATGAACAGATAGAGAAAGTGTATGAGGATATTGAAAGGGTAATGCACTATGTAAAGGAGGACGAAAATCTAATAGTCATGGGCGACTGGAACGCAGTTGTAGGGGAAGGAGTAGAAGAAAAGGTTATAGGAGAATATGGGCTTGGGACAAGGAATGAAAGAGGAGAAAGACTAATTGAGTTCTGTAACAAGTTTCAGCTAGTAATAGCGAATACCCTGTTCAAGAATCACAAGAGGAGGAGGTATACTTGGAAAAGGCAGGGAGATACGGGAAGATTTCAATTAGATTACATCATGCTCAGACAGAATTCCGAAATCAGATACTGGATGGTAAGGCGTACCCAGGAGCAGATATAGACTCAGATCACAATATAGTAGTGATGAAGAGTAGGCTGAAGTTCAAGACATTAGTGAGGAAGAATCAATACGCAAAGAAGTGGGATACGGAAGTACTACGGAATGACGAGATACGTTTGAAGTTCTCTAACGCTATAAATACAGCAATAAGGAATAGCGCAGTAGGCAGTACAGTTGAAGAGGAATGGACATCTCTAAAAAGGGCCACCACAGAAGTTGGGAAGGAAAACATAGGTACAAAGAAGGTAGCTGCGAAGAAACCACGGTTAACAGAAGAAATACTTCAGTTGATTGATGAAAGGAGGAAGTACAAACATGTTCCGGGAAAATCAGGAATACAGAAATACAAGTCGCTGAGCAATGAAATAAATAGGAAGTGCAGGGAAGCTAAGACGAAATGGCTGCAGGAAAAGTGTGAAGACATCGAAAAAGATATGACTGTCGGAAGGACAGACTCAGCATATAGGAAAGTCAAAACAACCTTTGGTGACATTAAAAGCAACTGTGGTACCATTAAGAGTGCAAAGGAATTCCACTGTTAAATGCAGAGGAGAGAGCAGATAGGTGGAAAGAATACATTGAAAGCCTCTATGAGGGTGAAGATTTGTCTGATGTGATAGAAGAAGAAACAGGAGTCGATTTAGAAGAGATAGGGGATCCACTGTTCAAAGTCAACGATGTTGTGAAGGTCTTTGGCATTGCGGTATCATATCGATATGTGAGTTGTGACTCGACTGCAAGTATACACCTAGGCTAGTTTCAGTCTGTATGTTTTATATCAACTTTATTTGCCACTGGTGATATATGTAATAATTGGAATGATCAGCTGCAAAGTGCTATGATATTACATACACTTTTTAAAATGCCATAAAACTGATTTATTAAAAATGGAGTCATATTTCGTAATATTTCTAGTTGGAATTTTAAAGTTGTGATATAAATATTTATGTACTGTTCAAAGGTACATTTCTGCCATGGATACACTCCCTGTTGAACGTTGAACGACGTTCAGCATGTGTTGGGTAAACCTTTTAGACAGCAAAGAACTTGTTTCCAATTGCCATACAACTTTATAAATCCATATGCTGTCTCAAATATTTAATTGTGCTTAAGGATTACTGAACGACTTATGTGACAAAATTATTGGTCCAATACCTTTTGAAATGTCACTTACTGTAATTAAGTTTAGTTTACAAACGTTAAGGACTGTCTGATCTCTTCTGTACTATCGTGGTGTTACTTTACATCTGGACGGACTGTCATAAAGACCAGTGTCCTCTAGTAGTCTCTAGCGGTACCCATTGTGTATCTTACAACGATTGTACTGTGGAGGGTTGCGACGATGTGCAACACATATATGATATGTTGGTTGCATACATTCAGGTGCAGCCTACACGTTGGAATTCAGGAGTGACCCATTTTATTGGTGTCGACTGTACCTAAACCGATGGAAGTGAATCGTATGTTAAACGTTTTCGAAGATCAAATGGGACAGGGCTCAAAGTCAAGTAATTAAGGCCTGAGTGACCAGGCACTGGGAAGTGTACTGAAGAGGAATGGGAGTTCTGGAAAGGTCGAGTAAAGGTTCGCGACTCACATACTTGCGCCACAGAGACCTGATGAACATTTCTCATTATGCTGAGAAAGGGGAGGTGGGAGTTGTTCAGCAAGTCCGATTTCTTCGTACTCTGAGGACGACGCACGGCCCTCGAAAGGCGGTAACGAGGGGGCGTGGTGCGGCACCGTGCTGCGAGTGTCAAGGCGCAACCGTCGCTGGCGACACGATGACAGGTCGTTACTGCGGGCTCATAATTCTGGGAGCCGCCGAGGCGGGCCGCTGCGGGCGCGGGCGTAACGAGAGCGCCGCAGCCAGCGCTGTACGTCACTTCCGGCTGCCTCTGTTGCCGCGACTCTGGAGATGTGGAGGGCACAGGCTGCTGCATGTCCCGAGCTCACCGCACGCCCAAGTCCTTCCTGCAGACAGACGTCTGCGAGATATTCTTGGAGGGGATCTTCTTGTAATGATACGTTTATTGCATCTGAGTTCGTGTACAATTATAATAACACATGAAGTTAGAAATTTTACCTATTGTGATTAGGACAGCCACTTATTGACCGCGTCCTTTTGCTATAGAGTCCCGTACGGTGAAATAAAATGTCGTTTGGCTAGGGTCTCCCGTCTGGTGGACCGGTCGGTTGGTGGAGTTAAAGCTAGTTAAAGCCACGTCGGCGGCTTCCGTTTCGATGACGATGATATGATGAAGACAACACAAAACGCAGTCTCAGAGCGGAGAAAGTCTCCGACCCAGCTGGGAATCGAACCCGGGTGTCTCGCATGGCATTCTGCCGCGCTGACCAATCAACTATCGAGGCGGAGTTCTGTGTGTTAACATTTACATATTCAATGACACAGCTTACACGCACACATTGCGTTTCTTTCATGATATGACGTGTTGTTGCACGTAAGGTGGCGGAAACCATGGACTGCTATTCCGGTGATCGCGTGTCTCATCTCGAAGGTTTCCCTTGACCATGTTCGGTCAATCCCGTGTTGTCAAATTCTGGAGGAATGTCTTTCCTTTTCTCTGTTCCATGTTTTTAGTAGGCATTCCGAAGCGCTGGTGTTGGGTAGCATCAGGTTTGTCCGTAGGACTTCAGTGAGAAAGGATTCCCTCGCCAGAAGTTATGCGAGTCTGCATCGTGTTGTTTTGGACAGTCCGATAGCTTTCTTTATGTAGGCCCCCTTTACTCTTTTTCGTGTCGTTAGAGTTTTCACTATGGGATGTGGTCCGAAGTTTTCTATGTCGTGCGTTAGCATTGGAGATATTTCGGTTCTGAATATTAACATTGCTGTCCCTAGGTGGAGGGACCTATCGAGGCGGAGTTCTGTGTGTTAACATTTACATATTCAACGACACAGCTTACATGCACACATTGCGTTTCTTTCATCATATGACGTGTTGTTGCACATAAGGTGGTGGAAACCATGGACTGCTATTCTAGTGATCACGTGTCTCATCTCGAAGATTTCCTTTGTCCATGTTCGGTTAATCTTGTGCTGTCAGATTCTGGAGGAATGTCTTCCCTTATCTCCCTTCAATGTTTTTAGTAGGCATTCAGAAGCGCTGGTGTTGGGTAGCATCAGTTTTGTCCGTAGGACTTCAGTGAGAAACGATTCCCTTGCCAGCAGGTATGCGAGTCTTCATCGTGTTGTTTTGGACAGGGCGATCGCTTTCTTTATGTAGGTCGCCTTTACTCTTTCTAGTGTCGTTAGATTTTTCACTGTGCGATGTGGTCCGAAGTTTTCTAGGCCGTGCGTCAGTATTGGAGATATTTTGTTTCTGAATATTGACATTCCTGTCTCTAGGTTGAGGGCCTCATTTAATCTATTTAATGAATATCCGTCATTGCTTTCTCAATTACTTGTTTTGCAAAACATTTTGCACTTCTTTGAATTGTGACCCATAGGTACTTTAAGTGTGGTACGATTTTCAGTTTTCTCTCCCGTATGAAGATCTCAGCCGATGCAGCCGCTCTTCCTCAATTTCTGGGCACCATCATTTCTGTTTCTGCTACATTTGTTCCGAAACTTTGTTCGACGCACCAATCGGCCATATCGTTTATTGTTTCTCATAGATTTGCAATATCCGTTGAGCTTATTATAGTATCGTCTGCATTTGCATTTGAGATCACACCTTTCTTCTGAGGAATGTTTATAATTTCTTCCACTGCAAGGATAAATAACAGAGTAATCAGTGGGTCTCTCTGAAGTACTCCGTCTCTTTCAAGTATCGGCCCTGATCGTAAGAGATTATCTGAGATCCTTATTTTGTTCCATTGCAGTATTGCACTTACGATTTATGTACATATGTTGTTTTAACTTAGCTTTTCCATCATTTTTTTATCACTAGTTTTCTGCTTATATAGTCAAAGGCTTTTGTGAAGTCTACAAATACTACACAAAAATTTCTCTCCCTTCAAGGGCTTAACATACGCTTCTTGTAACGAATCATTTCCTATCCTCGTCTTTGTGCTCATCCTGTTCGCCATGGTGGACTCCACACTGAGTTTCCGATATCCAGGAGAAGGGTGAAAAGACATGATACAACGTGTCGTTAATTGAACACGATGCGCGGTAATGTTTGACATTAACTACGAGTCCACTGCACATAACCAAGTGCAGGTTTTTTCGTCGGCAAACAAAAAGCGAGAATCCAAGCAATACAATAAACCGTAACAAGTGCGCGGTCGTGGCAATGGTTGTCGTCGATGGAGTAGCCAGATGGTAACGTAAGGACATCAAACGTGTGAACTTACAAGTGAGCATGGGGCCTTTTCTCAGTCCGCAGATCATTGGCTATTATTTCGGTAACCCTGCTAAATGAGTTGTGGTCGAGGTTTGCTACATTCATCATTTCTGATTTTATGACTGACAGGTATATATTAGTGAGCAGTGTATTGTTGTGGGACAAAATTGCATTGAAATAGTAATGTCAAAAATTTGGTGTGGTTGACTAAAATTTTAGAACACATTCGAAGTGAATACTATTTATGTAAGAAAATAACTGAACTATGTGTAATGCCAAAACGCTCAATATCAACCATTTTATAAGCACGCAAACTACGCTACTGGACTGTAAAAGTACAGATACTTGTCGAATTTAGTACCAGTGCTACAATGAAAAAAAAATTGGGGGACAAGATCACCGGACGTCCCCGGTAACAGTGCTGTTATTCTGGTGAGACTTTTCGCCAAAGTGACAACTAAGGATTTACGTAATAGGTCCTTTTCAAGGCCACCGTTAAAGAGCAATGTCGATTAACATCGAAGAATTTTCAACAACCAATTGATTTACTATCTGACCTAAGTCAAAAACGTGATGGTGATATTTTCTGCATACGAAAAACCATCCGTGGTACGAACGACTGCGGCTCAAGAGTTGATGGCATGAGACTAGCTATATAAAGACCTCACTCAAAGTATGAAAGTGTAATGTTCTGCAAACCGAGCCTAGTGATTTTCTAACAGATGATGGTGTCATCGAAACCTTCCGTAGAACTCGACACATACACTGTAACTTTTGCCTACAAACCCCCTGCCGTTAAATTTGTTGACCGACCCCCTAGAAATTATCACAATCAGAAAAAAACAGAATCATTTACCGGCGATTTCAACAGCCACCAAATTGATTAGGGCTATACTGCGTGTAAGAACGATGGACTTAAAGCTGAATTTTGGGCAGAGTACTAGCAACTCAAACTCATCCATGGTCCAAAGCAGCCGGAGACTTTCTATTGTTGTCGACGGATGAAGAGTTACAATCCTGATCTCCTTTTTGTCAGCTGTGACATCAGTCAAGTAATAAAGAAGCAGGTTCGTCAGGCGATACACTCTTCACAACACAGGAGATTTGTGTGTACCACACAAAAAGTTTCACATCCTCAAGTCGCACAGTTTAGGTGCAGACTGAACTTCAAAAAGGCGAAGTGTGACGCTTACACCAAAGTGGATGAGGACAAAGTATCGGAAATAGATGCCAATCCAAAGAACTATGATGCATTCATCAAGCTCCTGCTTAAAGTTGCGTGTCAGAGCATCCCAAAGAGCTGCCGAACCAGCTACAAAAGGGGGTTATAAGATGATGATGGACAGATGTATCCCGAATATTATCGTAGCTTTGAAGAAGACCCTCTCTCCGGCGTAGCAAGGGAGTTGGGTGAGACACTAATGCAGAGAAGGCCTGGTCCACAATAAAGAAATTATCCGACGACCCTCACGAACCTGTACGATTTTGTAACGTTGCTGCAAATTAAATCACCTATTAAGTTTTACTTAATGGCAAGCGCAGCAGGAAGCGTCTGAAGACTACTAATAACGTAATACGCGATGTAAAGTCAGAAACTGACAGCATTAGTCACCTTATCACAGTGTAAGAATTCACTAAAAGTATCCGACGTCTGGAAGATGGCAAAGCTGTTGGTGTAGACATATAGAACTGCTACAACACCTTGGCAAAAGAGGTACAAACTAGCTCCGCCAAGTGTTCAACAACAGCCTGGGAACGTCCAACATTCCGAAGCTCTGGAGACAAGCTCATGTTGTCGCTCTGATCTAGCCCGGCAAGTCACCAGACGATCCGAAAAATTTTCTGACAATACCTATAATCTGCCAACCTTTCATGCTATCTAGACGAGTTTTTCTAGCCCTGCTCACCCCACTTATGGAAGATAAACTCAGAGCAGAAGCTGGCTTCCAACATGGGCGGTCTTGTATAGGGCAGGTATAGAATCTTACTCAATATATCGAGGACGGTTTCGAGATAGATCTTGTCATCAATGTTGCGTTTGGTGACCCGAGTGCGGCCTACGACACGGTAAGCAACAGGAAAAGTCTCCCAAAGGTGTACAACACAACCATAGATTACGGCTTTTGAAGATCACTGCAGAGCTGCTCATAAGCAGAAGATTCTATGTTAGTATTAAAAACACCAAAAATCAGTGGCGCAAAATAAAAACTGGCCTTCCTCGAGGAAGTGTTCCTGCTCCCCCTCTGTTCAACTTGTGCACCAACGACCAAGCACGTAACAAGGCTTGCACCTCATTTATTTATACCGACTAAGTGGCTCTCTCTACCCAGCATAAATTTGAAGGTGTTGGAAGCCAAGTTTCGTCTGCTCTTGTCGACATGGGAAAGTATTTACAACTGTCTGAATGGCGTTGCTATGAATTTGGAAAATGCAGCCAACTGTTGGGAATAATGCCTGTGTTACTGAGTGAACTGTTTCCATACGCCTTTCCAGCTGCCTTCTCTTCCAGTGTGGTTGTAGGAACTCGATTTAACGCCAAATTCCATTATAAACTTCCATAAGTGTTCACAGTTTGATGAAGACTGACTGAATTGAACGCCTTCCCTGTTGTTATGCGGACCTAAAGATATCCTACGATGTTGTTGTTTGTTGTGGTCTTCAGTCCTGAGACTGGTTTGATGCAGCTCTCCATGCTACTCTATTTTATGCAAGCTTCTTCATCTCCCAGTACTTGCTGCAACCTACATCCTTCTGAACCTGCTTAGTGTATTCATCGCTTGGTCTCCCTCTACGATTTTTACCCTCCACGCTGCCCTCCAATGCTAAATTTGTGATCCCGTGATGCCTCAGAACATGTCCTACCAACCGGTCCCTCCTTCTTGTCAACTTGTGCCACAAACTCCTCTTCTTCCCAATTCTATTCAATACCTCCTCATTAGTTATGTGATCTACCCAGCTAATCTTCAGCATTCTTCTGTGGCACCACATTTCGAAAGCTTCTATTCTCTTCTTGTCCAAACTATTTATCGTCCATGTTTCACTTCCATACATGGCTACACTCCATGCAAATACTTTCAGAAACGACTTCCTGACACCTAAGCCTATACTCGATGTTAACAAATTTCTCTTCTTCAGAAACGCTTTCCTTGCGATTGCCAGTCTACATTTTATATCGTCTCTAATTCGGCCATCATCAGTTATTTTGCTACCCAAATAGCAAAACTCCTTTACTACTTTAAGTGTCTCATTTCCTAATCTAATTCCCTCAGCATCACCCAACTTAATTCGACTACATTCCATTATCCTCGTTTTGCTTTTGTTGATGTTCATCTTACATCCGCCTTTCAGGACACTGTCCATTCCGTTCAACTGCTCTTCCTTTGCTGTCTCTGATAGAATTACAATGTCATCAGCGAACCTCAAAGTTTTTATTTCTTCTCCATGGATTTTAATACCTACTCCGAATTTTTCTTTTGTTTACCTTACTGCTTGCTCAATATACAGACTGAATAACATCGGGGAGAGGCTACAACCCTGTCTCACTCCCTTCCCAACCACTGCTTCCCTTTCATGCTCCTCGACTCTTGTAACTGCCATCTGGTTTCTGTACAAATTGTAAATAGCCTTTCGCTCCCTGTATTTTACCCCTGCCACCTTTAGAATTTGAAAGAGAGTATTCCAGTCAACATTGTCAAAAGCTTTCTCTAAGTCTACAAATGCTAGAAACGTAGGTTTGCCTTTCCTTAATCTTTCTTCTAAGATAAGTCGTAAGGTCAGTATTGCCTCACGTGTTCCAACATTTCTACGGAATCCAAACTGATCTTCCCCCAGGTTGGCTTCTACCAGTATCCTACGATAGGTCACAGGGATAACACGACACGCCTGTCGATACTATACATTCCAGTTGATCCGTAGACAAGGTGAGTATTCGAAGTCTGCAGTCAAGTTGTTGGATTCCTTGCACCACTTTAACATTTCCTTTTATTTCTGCACTGTGTTATGTAGATGCATATTAAACGATTGGCCCATCATAGACTGACACATCAGTCACTGTTGTCACACTTAACTTCTTGCACTTAACGATCCAAAATTTTCCGTGATCTTTATGAGTCTGTCATGAGTCTTGGTACAGTTGCTCATTATATGCCAACTGCATTTGGGATTGTGGAAGGAAGTCTGGAGTGACGTTTCGAAACGAACAATCACAGCATTTCAAACTTTGCATGTACCAACAATTTTCCCTCGTTTGATGCCTATTGCAACATGCTAATATGTCAGCACAGTACAATTACTGGTAGTTCAAAACACTTGGGTAGTAGTACGAACAAAAAACAGATGGTGGTGAGCTACATGTAAGTCACAAGAGAAGCTAAAGAAATCAGGTGGTCACAGCCGTTTGTTCGTATCTCTTCTAGTCCTTGTGTTTCTTGGTGATTTTCGTAGTTGGGCAATCTTAGTTCATGCCGGTAACGTCATTTAACACTATGGTTACGTCTTCTAAAAAGTCGCTTGCTTGCGTGCTTCTGAAATGTAATCTAATCTCAGGAACTGCCGTAAGGGTTCTGATCAGGTTTTGACCAACAGGTATACTGATTCACGAGGAAGGTTTCCGTATATAATTTATGAACATTTTACACAGATAGTTTGAATTATGATGAATTAAAGTTAAGAAGTGAAAACGATGCCGTTGCCATCTGGCGAACAGTCGCCATAACTCGAGAGAGCAGCAGTGCCTCGAAAACGCAGCAAGCGCTACCAGATATTTTTGTGGCGTGATAGTCTAGTTCACGCCCGCTTCGCAAGATAGGCGAGTAGGTCTTGTCAGTTTCCGTCTCTATCGTAATGCTGCGAGAGCTTCCTCGTTTTTTGTCTTTAGTGTCGTGTGAGTCCTAGTGTGTGTCGCCTAGTTGTTCATATCTTAGCGTTTCGTGATTGTGATTCAGTTTTGACGCAGCATTGTCTTGTACCGTGATGTCGTCCATGGCTTCCAGGAACACTTCACGTACAGGTACCATCAGTTTTAAATTTGATAAGTCCACGTGACACGTGCAGCTAAGTTAGCTAGATATTCATGATTGGCTTGTAGACACAATCATGATAACTTCAGAACAGGTTCACATTTCTTACTTCGAATCTGAATGCTATGTGTTTTACGAGTATGTCAAGTTTCTAGATCCGCTTCAGGTGGACAGGATTATTTTGTGGCGCGGACAACAGGTTCTCGTCACTCATCGTGATAGTTCTAATACTATGATTGTTTTGACGGACGCATGTTAACGAATGTTAAAGTATTTAACCGACCGCCCGAAGTTGATGACAGTTTCCTCAAATCGTCTTGCTCCGTCTGGGTTCAAATGCTTCAAATGGCTCTGAACACTATGGGACTTAACTTCTGAGGTCATCAGTCCGCTGGAACTTAGAACTACTTAAACCTAACTAACCTAAGGACATTAAACACATACATGCCCGAGGCAGGATTCGAACCTGTGACCGTAGCGGTCGCGCGGTTCCAGACTGTAGCGCCTAGAACCACTCGGCACTCCGGCGCGCGCTCCGTATGGGAACATACGGAGTATGCGACGGGTATGTTGGTCCGCGCATCATCGTTTACAAGTTTAGAGTGGTGTTCGATCCATGGACATGGTGCTCAAATCGATTATATCCTCTCATTTGGAGGTGTGTGGTTATTGGGCACATAAAATTCACGCACGACCAGAAGGGACTTGTTTGATATATAATTAGAGCGGACACCTCCTCACAAATAGCCAGCGTAGTGTCACGGTCTTATAATCCACTTAGGAACATCGTTAAAGGCAAACTTTAGCAGTCATGGTTCCCCAAGTGGCAGGCATTATACTTAACTAAGTTTCTGAAGGGCAACGCGAGCCATTGCTTGATGGTCCTAGTGCACTTTCACCGTTACACTCGTATAGGGACTTCGCCACTGCAGCTTCCGCGCCGTCGCCGCCTCCATTTCAAAACAAGCGTAGACAGACACAAGATGATTAGGAGTCAGATGATTCCTCACCCCTTCTCCGCTCTGCTGAAAATATTCCAGTGGAGGAAGCCTCTTCCCCTCCGAGTTCAGACCAGATAATAACGAGTCAGCTGCTGTTCAAGATTCTAAAGCGTCCAATCCCACCTCTGACGTGTCTTCCGAGACGAAACCGCCTCTTCGGAGTCACCTGAGCATGGACCTGTTCCGGAGCTCCGTACTATATCGAAGGACATGCCGGGCATTCCTGAATCTTTTGAGCTGCTGGATGGGGAAAGTATGCTGCACGCCGCTCCTGATCAGAACCAGATCGGCACAAGTGCGTCAATGGGACACATGGTGACGGTAAAAGACATTCTGTCAGTTTTAGTTTCCTTTGAATCTCATGAGCCGTACCTCCCACTTGTGGAGGAGTGGGGTGTGTCCTCTGCATCTGATACTGAATTTCCGCAGGATCCCCCATACTTCAGTTGCCTTCCCGCAAATCCGCAACAAACAGCGGTTCCAAACTGAGCGTTAAGTATCGGCAAAAAAACAATCTGAAAGAGGATGGAAGAGAGGGATCCAACTCTTGACATTCAGATTTATCCGTTGATTCTGCCATGGACTGTGAAACACGGATTTCAAAGTCACTTGCAAGTAATCAGTTTAATTGTTTTGGGAATAACTAGATGGCTGTATCTTTCTTACTTCCGAGCTTAGACTTGCGGTGCTGCGGCAATTTATTTACGATTCAAGTGCAGACGTGATATTTTTGAAAGAAGTGTTATTTGATCGTTTTTCTATTTCTGGCTGTTACACTTTCTTTATTTGTCTTCTACCAGCCAGTCTGACTCCCCTCCGAATGTTGGCCGGATCAACTCTAAATTTCGGCATATACGTGAAGTTTATATAATAATACGTATTCTGGGAGCCGAAATTTGATCAGTGAAACATCTTACCATCAGTTTTTTACTTTCTCGTTCGGCAGTGCAACCGTCCCTCTCTCCCCTGAAATGGCCGCGCAGTTGATACCCTGGAAAACCGCTTGGTTTTACGTTAGTTTTCCTATCCCCCCGATGGAACTAGCCTCATCGTGGTATAGGGTCATTCACAATCTAAGGCCGAACAACGAACGTCGCATTGGTCTTAGACTGAGTGGTATCTGCGACACGTGTCATCGACCTCATACATTAGCACACGGCCTTGCCTTTTGCGGACGAGACCAATGGCACTGGATTCGCCGACGACTAACATTCCTGGCCTGATTACCTGAAGCTGCGTTCAAGGTTGAACTTTTTGTGTGCCGGAAGTAATTAGATCGTATGATTCCTCGGGCACTACGCCCACTAGATAGTCGGGTGTGACATCGATCGCGATCCCCGTGTTTTTCGCCAGTATATGGTGAACGCTAATGGGAAGTGGCAGAGGTTTCCACGTTATCGTGCTTTATTTTCAAATAAAAGTATGTTGCACCTTGTCTTTAATCGCCAAGGCATAGAATAGCTTTACTTGTTTTGTCCCTTTTTCTGGAGCCTTGTCTCACTGTGTTCTCCCTAGACAGAAACTTAGTTTTCTTTTGAGTCCCGCAATTGTGCAATTTCTATGTCCCAAGTTTTATTTTCATAAAGAATAAAAAATGAAGAAAATAAACATACCACCAACAAAAAACAAAATAACAGCCAACCTAGTACCATGTCCACTTGAGGGACTAACACAGCGACAGGTGGGGGCAGGCGGAGGCATCGTGCCCAGCTCTTGGGATTCTTTGACCCCCGCCCATGTCATCGCCACCCAGCCTGAAGCTGGCTGTTGCCATTCTTTCCTCTACTGTAGCGCAATAACAACACAAAAACAAGAAAATATGAGAGAGTCATAGTGGAAAAAAAAGAGGTATAGTTTTGTGGCAGGAAGTCGAAGCATGACAGGAAGTCCAAACGGTATGAGACCAACTCCTAGCTGGGTCACTTTCTTTCACTTTGTCTTTTAACCAAGCATTCACCTCTAAGTAACGTGGAGATACGAATTTCAAAATATGACGTAAATTTCTGCTTCCCTGAGATTACCAAACTCAATTCGCTCTCTTAATTCACCGCAAATTCTTCGAACAATGTGCAGTGAGTTATTGAACTTAAGTGTATCGCAATAGATATGACAACGAAAAGATAACCACGTCATCTTCAAGCTGTGAGTCATCATCAAGCTGTGATGTAAGACTTACAATTTCAAATCAACAAATATTTTTAACGAGTTGTATCGCTGGAATCGTTCCAGAGCAATTACATTGAGAGCATTGCGAAAAAAACATGTGTATCCAAAATAGGCGGTGATTTATTTCTTATGCTACAAGTAAAACGTTTTCGGCAAAAACTACTTCAGCAAATATGTTTCGTTTACATACATTACGTTCTTTAGAATCAAACCTGGATGTGGAGGCGATTCTTTTGGTGGCAGAGCGGAGAAGTTTTCAATCAAGAGTACACAGAACAGCATTACGGCAATGAGCCTCAACAATGCATCACAGTGCGTACTAAGCTTCACAGGAGTAGTGCTGTAACACGAACTAAACATGTACATCATTTGTTTTTTCGTATCTTTTATTTTATTTGTGCCACTTTAGCCAGCTTCTGATACATATTGAATCACTCAGACACATATACCCCCCATGATTCGCATACAGTATTTGCACTGGTTGTAACATATCTCTTACGTCACGATGTGCTCCCATCATTGCCGTGAGATGTCACTCCAAACGTCAATTCAGTATCTAACTTACATGCTGTCTTTCTTGCTTTTTCGGCCTCTTTTTTCCGCACTTGCAGATATACAAGTTGTATAGGTTAATTACTACATTATTTGAAACTGCAAAGAAAGTCTTATTAATATCAGACACGTTTCGTTTTATTCTAAAGCATCTTCAGTGGTCACTGCAACAATTTCTTTTTCTCTCTTACAATTCTGTTTACTAGAATCATGAATAATTCGCGTGATTCATATACTACTATAAACAGTTCTGGTTCTAGTCTTTACTCATGGTTTCTTGTCGTTGTTTACTCAGTTTTTCTGCTCTTTCATGTGTATGTGCTGGGGTTTCACCACACACATGTGCATGGAAGAACAGGAACAACTAAAGAAACAAACAAAGTCACTAACGGTAAGAATTAAAACTGTTTATAGTAGTAAGTACAGCATGTGAACTGTTCGTAGCGACTCACACAGTGCAAACACTGACCCAACTCCGCGAACTGTCGTATCCCGCAAACGTTATGCTTGTAATCGCACGAAACGTTTACCTGCCTTGGACCTACGTCCAGTCGACAAAAGTAACCACGTTTCACTATTGCCATAAGGGACTTGCAAGGCAGTGGACTCCTATCTTGTTGTCGGATATAAGACGAAGGTGAGAGGGAATGGTACATTCTAATCACAACAGGCGTATTAGTAGAAAGTCTGAAGCGAGAAGGAAGAACACTTGGGCCAAATTCTGTGATCAGTTAGCGGATATCAAATATAAATATATAACAATACGTAACATGTACTGCATAGAGAATCATACTGGGTTAGAGATGGGAGTCCAACTTCCGCGATCAGTATCAATTACCGGATACAAATGCGTGCAGTTTTAGTCTGTTATGGCTATCGTATGAAATAATACAGAATTCACTATTTACGGTTTCAATAGCATAGAATCTCAGCCAGAATCTAGCCAACGTACCTCAACGACTCGCCGGTTCTCTTGATGCCCACTAGTAGATAATTGTTGCCCATAACAGTTGTGGCTACGTAAAGAATGATGTCTGGAGATGCTCCGTAATTTGCCTGATTCCATAGGCTCTAACCCAGCTTAATTGTTAAAGGTTATTCTACCAACTACTGATAATTCAAGTGACCGTAATGGATACTCAGACCACTCGCCTATCTTTTAATTCGGGTATGCCCTTTTTCACACGTCGGATGATGCAGGACCTGTAAGTGTGACGTGAACAGTCTAATGACTCTCTAAGGTCCACAAAAATCGATTCTCGTCCGTCTTCTAATGAACGTTCTATGAGCTACGGCCTGTGACAAAGTGACTCTTTCCTCGTCATGCTGTCCTTCACTTGTCACATGTGAATCAACAACACGCTTCTTGTCTGTTGCGAGTAAATGCGTCACGTGTTACCCTGTATTCAATAACCCGTTGCTTATCTGTCGCGAGTAGCCGCCTGATATTTGCTGAGTTGAAGAAATTTATATGCGTTAAAATTCTACGCGAAACATACACTCCTGGAAATGGAAAAAAGAACACATTGACACCGGTGTGTCAGACCCACCATACTTGCTCCGGACACTGCGAGAGGGCTGTACAAGCAATGATCACACGCACGGCACAGCGGACACACCAGGAACCGCGGTGTTGGCCGTCGAATGGCGCTAGCTGCGCAGCATTTGTGCACCGCCGCCGTCAGTGTCAGCCAGTTTGCCGTGGCATACGGAGCTCCATCGCAATCTTTAACACTGGTAGCATGCCGCGACAGCGTGGACGTGAACCGTATGTGCAGTTGACGGACTTTGAGCGAGGGCGTATAGTGGGCATGCGGGAGGCCGGGTGGACGTACCGCCGAATTGCTCAACACGTGGGGCGTGAGGTCTCCACAGTACATCGATGTTGTCGCCAGTGGTCGGCGGAAGGTGCACGTGCCCGTCGACCTGGGACCGGACCGCAGCGACGCACGGATGCACGCCAAGACCGTAGGATCCTACGCAGTGCCGTAGGGGACCGCACCGCCACTTCCCAGCAAATTAGGGACACTGTTGCTCCTGGGGTATCGGCGAGGACCATTTGCAACCGTCTCCATGAAGCTGGGCTACGGTCCCGCACACCGTTAGGCCGTCTTCCTCTCACGCCCCAACATCGTGCAGCCCGCCTCCAGTGGTGTAGCGACAGGCGTGAATGGAGGGACGAATGGAGACGTGTCGTCTTCAGCGATGAGAGTCGCTTCTGCCTTGGTGCCAATGATGGTCGTATGGGTGTTTGGCGCCGTGCAGGTGAGCGCCACAATCAGGACTGCATACGACCGAGGCACACAGGGCCAACACCCAGCATCATGGTGTGGGGAGCGATCTCCTACACTGGCCGTACACCACTGGTGATCGTCGAGGGGACACTGAATAGTGCACAGTACATCCAAACCGTCATCGAACCCATCGTTCTACCATTCCTAGACCGGCAAGGGAACTTGCTGTTCCAACAGGACAATGCACGTCCGCATGTATCCCGTGCCACCCAACGTGCTCTAGAAGGTGTAAGTCAACTACCCTGGCCAGCAAGATCTCCGGATCTGTCCCCCATTGAGCATGTTTGGGACTGGATGAAGCGTCGTCTCACGCGGTCTGCACGTCCAGCACGAACGCTGGTGCAACTGAGGCGCCAGGTGGAAATGGCATGGCAAGCCATTCCACAGGACTACATCCAGCATCTCTACGATCGTCTCCATGGGAGAATAGCAGCCTGCATTGCTGCGAAAGGTGGATATACACTGTACTAGTGCCGACATTGTGCATGCTCTGTTGCCTGTGTCTATGTGCCTGTGGTTCTGTCAGTGTGATCATGTGATGTATCTGACCCCAGGAATGTGTCAATAAAGTTTCCCCTTCATGGGACAATGAATTCACGGTGTTCTTATTTCAATTTCCAGGAGTGTATTAGTAGAAGGCTACATTCCTATATTCGAAGTCACTTTGCGTACATACGACTCAACATCTGTCTGAGAATGGGCGTCATTGTGTGTTCTCTTGAAGTATGAATGCGCGAGTTACCTCTGAGTGAACAACTCGTTTTCCAGATGTGACTCCCAAGCTCGTGTACATAGCAGCCCTCTGAAGAGCAGCTCGCCGGCACTTGCTGCCGCGTCGATCTGCCCGCTTTCATCCTGACTCAAGACTTTTCTTCTAGACTGTGTGGTAATCGTACTTATTCTTCAGTTATCTTCGTAGCCAAGATCGTTAAGGCGCTGTAATGCCTTGATTGTGGGTCTATGGTCGTGGTAGTGGATCAAATAATCATCACATATATTGAAAGATTTATGTTAATAGTGGAAAGTAATTGTTTCGAGTTGCGTGTGACTAAACGATCTCCAACCTGAACACAAACAGGATCCACTACACAAACTGAACTCGTAACACTAATGCAATAAAGACATAAGCGCAATGGAATATATAGTCCTGCTTAAAGAAAAAATAGTTGATGATCATGGCCCATCAGTAACGACTATGGCTAAAACCATGAAGTATATTCCACCATTCTTTAACAAAAATAAATACTGGATAACACGTCCGACTGCTTGAAACTATCCACTTTTTCGGTTTTGTTTGTTCCATATGGTTCAAATGGCTCTGAGCACTATGGGACTTAACATCTGAGGTCATCAGTTCCCTAGAACTTAGAACTACTTAAACCTAAGGACATCACAGACATCCATGCACGTGGCAGGATTCGAACCTGCGACCGTAGCGGTCACGCGGTTCCAGACTGAAGCGCCTAGAACCGCATTGCAACACCGGCCGGCGTTTGTTCCATACCTCACCATTATTGAAATTTTGTAAACTCATGTGTAACAAGAAGATAATGTTCCACTTACTTAAAATACTGCTGTTAGTGCGCCGTCTGCTGGAGCATTAGACAAAGAAAAGACCTGGTGGATAATATTTTCCAGTGAGTGGTCATACTTTGGCAAAGCTCTTTCCAGGAAACATGTGACACACACCTGAGCAAAAACTCAGCGACAAAGGGAAGTCTCATAGTCGAAATAAAGTTTCCATAATAAACTTACTTCTGAAATTCCGTGCAAATAATGTAAACAGAAAATTACGTGAGTGACAGCTAAACCAAATCCAGAGTCACAACGAATCATGATTAATACTGAAACACATGTATCAAAATTTTTCATTCCCCCGAATTACACACTAATAACGTGTTTAGAATGAAATCCTCCACTGCAGTAGAAACATTCAATAGGTACGCACGAAGAATAGACAGTTACCGCATCAAATTGAAGTGCTAGCAACGCACGTAAATTAGCTAAATGAAAATTGTTCAGAGTCCACTGAAAGCAACAAGAAGTATTTACACATTCTGACAGATCATTCTTTTCCCGTCGACATTACATTTCTCTAGGCCTTGTTGCACATAAGCTGGTGAACCAAAGGACTTGTTAGATTGCTCATAATGACCAAGTGGTACTTATTATTCCCAAATACAAAAACATGTACTTTCCGACATGTCACAAATTCACAGAACATTCCACATGAAAGACTCCGTAGACATTAAAAGGAAGGTCAGCGTTGGCCGTAATATTGATGTTTCATTGATAGCAAAATCGATTTTCAATCACATAGTGATCATCTTCAGTGCTGGAAGTTAAAAATTTCACGTAGCGATCAGTGAATAAAAACAACAAACCACAAATACACCTGAGTATAAACCAACTGTTGGAAAGAACATACTGATGTGTTGGTAAATGTGCCAACACCTTGTAGATAAAGTAGGCCGAAATGCACGCTATCTAACGCAGACGGGCGTGAATTCTGGAACAGGATAAGTAGTGAATTCTCATAAGAAAAGTATGCAGCTCCTCGAATACTTATCTTTTATTCTTTGATGTGAATACAGCATTCTTGATGAGACATTTCATATGATAACTATCAAACTATGGAAGGCTAATGGCGCCTTGCTAGGTCGTAGCCATGGACTTAGCTGAAGGCTATTCTAACTGTCTCTCGGCAAATGAGAGAAAGGCTTCGTCAGTGTAGTCGCTAGCAAAGTCGTCGTACAACTGGGGCGAGTGCTATATCGTATCTCGAGACCTGCCTTGTGGTGGCGCTCGGTCTGCGATCACACAGTGGCGACACGCGGGTCCGACATGTACTAAATGGACCGCGGCCGATTTAAGCTACCACCTAGCAAGTGTGGTGTCTGGCGGTGACACCATACATACCTGTGTACAAATTAAACTCAAACACTGGTATCAAGTTATCAGCAATCAAAACGGAGAAGCGATCACAATAACTGAAGCCGCTGTTTACATTCACCTACACAGCAGACTTCGGTGTGGCAGGGTCTTGGAATGCCCTCTATGTGGCGTGTGTCACCTGAAGACTTCACAATTCTTTATTTTCCAAGAGATTACCACAAAATACCAAAGTGCACTTGCAAATCATTAATTGAATATTTCAATTTTAAAACTGTACATTAAAAAACGCATACCAAAAAAGACAGGGGGGAAATGCACATCTTGCCAACATACTCTGGCGTGTTATTTTCAAACAACTTAAAAAACGTGTCAGAATAAAAATCAACAGGTGAAGTTATATGGTGTCAGATTACAGGACTAGAAAAGAAGAAGAATATACAAATAACATGACAACAAATATAACAGAATTTGTTGTAATACAGTAACTGACATCTGGCGTAGGGAGTCAGAGATATAAAGTTCTTAATTTACGTAAAATATTACATTGAAACCAAAAAGTCAAATACATAAATGTAATTATACGATGTATGTCATAATATAGCAGGTCAATATGCCATGAAACTCATTGCGTGTTATAAATTTTTTAAGGGTGCAGTTTAACAATTTTTTATCGTATTTATCGACTCTATGGAATCGCCAATCCGTAGACATTTTCGGAACACATGGAAGCATAAAAATTATTAAAGCTTAGGCATCTTGAAAAGAATTAGCGTGGCTCGGAATCTGACACTCCGTTGGGAGGCCGTCCTGTCAGACTTCCCTTGCGCTCGTGCCTCGTGGTTTTGTCAGCAAAAGGAATTCTTACGCACTCCCAAGTTAACCTGCAACCCGGATATTGTCACTGAAAGTATTGTATCCTGCCTACTCGTCAAATATAGTGTGCCTAGGAAACCCGCTTCTCGGATCGCTAGATAGCAATTCAAGTAAATCCTTTAAAAAGTTTTATTACAAAAAACCAATGGCAATACTTAGCTTTGAGAAATACAGACGTCTCGCAAGCAAAGGGCAACATGCAGTATAATCAGTGTCGTTCAGTATAACGATACCAATACAAGTGAAGTAATACAATGGGTGCTTCTATACATGTCGCTGGTTTTGTCAGTTCTGTAGCACTGGCCGCGACCACTCGGGAGCGGCGCTTATAATCTCTTCGCCTAAAAGCCCATCGGGTCGTCGTCCTAGAGAGGGGTCGGCCAGTGTGCTATTGGCTAATGTCTTCTTCACAGCCGTCTCTGCTCTAACGTTCCCGACTGGCTTTTCGGCGCTCCATCTTACGCCAGAAAAGAACGTGGCCAATATCGTTGTAATAGATTAATGAGGTGAGCGGTTATTTAACGCCTTCACAGACTGCTTCCCAAATCATTGTGGGCTGTGTAACAGCGTTCTGTTTGCTGTATGTTCAACGTTCCCGTGTAGCGCACTTCGTCTCAAATACCATTAAACACTACTGCATTGTTTCAGCGAAATATTTCTTCCTCTTTCATCTGGGAAAGTTCTTTTACACTTGTTGCTACGTCCTCGTCGTATACCTGGCTCTCCCACGGTACCTGCAACTGTGGTGAGGCAGGCAGTTTTACTGTGAAGGTAACGTAAGCGATACCCCTGACAGGCATTTACAGTTAAATTAGTGGACATTTCAGACGACCTAGTCATTAAGATAGAAACAGCATAAATTACGGACAGATATATATATGTTGGACTACGGAGTTAGTGGCTATTATTGGAAAGAGCAGCAGTGATATTGAACTGGTATAATTATGACTATGAACATGTGACGCCTGTGGACGATAATTACTGAACTGACGGGCTGCTTCGACACACGTTTATGGTGCCTTGGAGCGTTGTTCAGGTAAGCAGTTACTGCCTGTATCCCCAAATGTACGTAACGGTGGGAACTCACGAAAGAACGTATTCATCTTTGGTGAGAAAGCGTAGAAATCAGTTTTAAAAGCTTCCTAATAGGCTCTAGCAGTAGTTTTCACATTACAGCAGTTCAGGTAAAATGCTCAACTTCTTTAGGATACTTATTTTTACAACAGTACATCTTTCGAACGAATATGTTGATTTTAGAATAGAATTGATAAATATACGAAAACTTTGTGAAAAACGTTGAAGGTACATTTGCATCTATGCATCGCTTTGTAGATTTATTCCTCGTGATTTGTGAAATGATAAAGTCAGAATGTAATCTTCTTGCAGTTATTTCTCCGAAGGAAGGAAACGGCCCGCTGACCGTTACAACACATCGTGTTAGTGCATAGGTGCCTACATGTAGTAGTAGCACATGCATCCAGCAAGCCCAAGGTTCATCGAGAATTTCTATGGGAATTGTTTTATTCGTAGAATAAATATCATTGGCACTTGCTGTCATGCCATTTGGTTTCCAACTGACACAATCCACCTACGCTGAGGTAGCACCTGACCCATTAACGGCTGTACAGAGTATTACTTCGACGCACGTTGGAAGACGTTTTCTGGCATCTTCCAGGCTGTCCCAGTTGAATCACTGCTAGTAATTCTGTACATTTTCTGCTGATGTAGCGCTAAGTTATAGAGCCGTTTTCTCTTGCGTGGGATCTAGATCACAAAACAAAGCATTACCAGTTAAATACAGCTAAATCACTGAACGAGCAATACCTGGCAGTTACAACAAAGCGACTGTAGTGAAAATCTTGGTGTATTCTACCTCTACAAACACATTTTGCAACGGAGGATAGTGAATCATCTGAACACTAGTCGGGGGCTGGCCCATTACCATTACAGCTCTTGCCCAGCTCGCTTAAAAATGGTACAGCAATGAGTGATTGTGACGATTATGGAACTGTTGGATCACTATTCACGCTTTCCAGGTTACGCCATAAATGTTGCTTTGAGAGATATTGTCCTATTATCCCAGTTTGACTAAATACATGACAAAATCTCAACAGCAAAACAAATACCTTATCTCATCACAAGTATCCGGAAACCTGTCAATGGACATTTATAGGGGATGTGTCAGTCCTTCGCTTTTATGACGACTTGAACCACAGAGCGAGGTGGTGCAATGGTTAGCACATTGGACTCACATTCAGGAAGACGACGGTTCAAACCCGCGTTCAACAATTCTGATTCAGATTTCCCGTGATTTCCCTAAATCACTTGAGACAATTGCCGCGATGGTTCCTCTGAAAGGCCGACATCCATTCCCAACCTCCCCTAATATGATGGGATGGGACCGATGACCTCGTCGTTTGGGCCCCTTCCCTGAATCAACCAACCAGCGGCTTGAACTATGTTGGGGACACTTTCAATTAGGCATCAAATGTCTGTGGAGGAATGGCAGGCAATTATTCTTCAATAGCACAAACTAGAGAAGGTAGTGAAGTTGAGCGACAGGTATGGATCTTAGTGAACGTTCTCTTTCATCCCAGAAGTGTTCCATTGGACTCATGTCAGGACTCTGGGCAGGCCAGTCTGTTTTAAGATGTTAATGTCCACAAATATTTGCCTCAAAGATGCTGCTTTATGCCAGGGTGCACTATCATTCTGCTAAAAACAATAATAGTTTCGGAACTGTTCCCGTATTGTACGCAGTACAAAATTCTCTGAAATGTGTTGTTATCCTTCCTCATTGAGGGTTTCCTTAAGTACAGTAAGAGGACCCCACTCGAAACACGAAAAATATACCCTAGCGTAACACCATATCCTCTGTGCTTCGTTGTTGGTACTATACATGATGGCAAGTAACGTACTCCAGGCATCGCCTAACTCAAATCCTTCCGACGACGACGATGATGATGATGATGATGTTAGGTTTGCGAGGCGCTCAACTGCGTGGTCGTCATTGCCCGTACAAAGTCCCAATTATTACACAGTCCAATTTTTACTCAATCCAATCTAGCCACTGTCACGAATGAGGATGATGATATGATGAGTATAACACAAACACCCAATCCTTAGGCAGAGAAAATCTTCAATCAGGGAATCGAACCCGGGACTCCGTGATCCAGAGGCAGCAACGCTAGCCACTAGACCACGAGCTGCGAGCAATCCTTCCGCCGGTGGATTGCCATAGGATATAGTGTGATTTATTACTTCAAATCACTCGTTTATAGTCACTGAATCCAGTGGCATCGCTCTTTGTAACAACTCAAGCGTCGATTATCTACCGTATGAAGAGCTTCTCTATCATTTTATTCCGTTCTTTTTCTTTGCGGACAATCATTGTGGCATATGGACTGCTGGTAGCCCTTTGAAACTCGCGAGTGATTGCTTCCGCTGCTTTCACACGATTTTTTACCATCATCCACAATGTTTGACGGTCTCTGTCTGTCAGTATACAGGGTCCAGCTGGTCTGGTTTAGCTGTGGTTGTTCACAAACGTTTCTGCTCAATAGTTCCTTGACCAAGTTCAGAAGAGTCGACATGTCTCTGATGGATCTGTTTCTCAGATGACATCCAGTGAATAGCCCACGTTCGAAGTGTGGTTGCTCTCCTGACGATCCGCTCTGCTGTTGCTGATTTCCTACTGAAAAGAAATAGTCTCCGCCTCCTTTCCTGCTGTTGGGTCCGCCTCTTCTGCCATCTAGTGGTCAGTTCGCCATTACACACACGATTCCCGTTACTTTTCATGAGATAATATAAAAAAATGGCTCTAGGCCCAATGGGACTTAACTTCTGAGGTCATCATTCCCCTAGAACTTAGACCTACATAAACCCAACTGACCTAAGAACATCACACACATCCATGCCCGAGGCAGGATTCAAACTTGCGATCGTAGCAGTGGCGTCGTTCCATGCTGAAGCGTCTAGAACCGCTCGGCCACAGCATCCGGCTAGATAGTATACACAGAAAGGCGTCGTGGGGAATGACACACTACTCTCTATGTTGAGTCCGATGCTATAGGCATAGGTTGCGAAGGCGTGGCATAGCAAAATGTAATCACTCTTTAACAGCCATTATTAAATGCCCATGTGGTTGCTTTGCAGGTGTCCTCGAGGCAACTGTTCCTTTGCTATACATATCCGAGCTGGCGTGCATCTGTGTGGGCGCACATTGAGTCGCTGATCATGCAAAAAACCGTTATTTAACATCTGCCTGTTTCACACTGCACACAGATTGTATTCAAAGTTTCTTCTTTCTTTCTGTTTTATTGAATTTCATTTTCACATTCAGGGTGGGCTGGGAGTAGCATAGGTGCTGCTCTTCAGCCGAGAGACAGTAAGTACATAGCAGGAACACATTTAAAACAACATAAAGGAGAAAATATGGCGGAACATAGATAAAAAGAGGAGGAACATTATGGGAGAGAAAGTAGTAAGGGGGGTGACTAAAAATGGAGATAAAAATCTGAAACAGTATATTACACAAAAAAAAACACACAAGGCAAATTATGGATGGAGTATAAAGTCAAGCACATGATAAACAACAGCACTTGGCATCACTGTAGATTGGCACCGAAGAGAAACTGACATAGCACACTGATGATGAAGAAACAAACTAGGAGCATCTGCAGGGGTAGGGATGCGAGGGAGAAGAGAAAAAGGGGGGGAGAATTGGTGCTAGAGAGGGTGGGAGAGATGGGGAGACAAGGTGGTGGCATAACAAAGGGAGCTGGGGAGGGGAGGACAGGAGGTGAAAAGAGCCAAGGAGGGAGTCCAGAGACTCAAGGGGGGGGGGGGGGAAGAAAGTAAAATTACTCTGGGGGAAGGAGAGGAAGGGGTCTTGTCCTGGGAAGGGAGGTGGACAAGGCCAGGCTACAGTTAGTAGGAAGGGTGGACATCACAGTGAAGTTCATCATCCAGGGGGGGAAGCGGGTTGTGGTGCTCGAAATTGCCCTTATCAAGAAGATGATGGGTGTGGAGGTGGAGAGAGGGGTGGATATAGTGATAGAGATGCAGATATGTTGGAAGAAAAGAAGGAGGTGGGGAAAGGGGATGAGGTCATATAGCAGCCATGTAGGGATGGAAGGTGGATATATACAAGGCAAGGCATAGCATGTGGAGTTCAAGGATTTGGATGGCCTTATAAAAGTGGGGGGGGGGGGGGCAGAGATCCAGGCAACGCTGCTATAACAGTGGACAGGACGGATGAGAGTTGTAGATGTCGAGAATAGTGGAAGGCTCCCATGCCCATGTCCAGCTGGACAGGAGTTTCATCAGGCAGAGGTGGTTATGGGCTTTCTCCTGGATAGTAAGGAGATGAGGGGTCCAGGTGACGTGGCGATCAAGGGTGAGGGCAAGGTGCTGGTGAGTTGGATGGGACGACCATAAATGGTTAGGTAGAAATCATGGGGATGGAAGGAGTGTGGTGCGACCTTTGATAATTGCCTGGGTCTTGAGAGGATTGAGATGAAGAAACCACTGGTTGCACCATGTGGTGAACTGGTCAAGCTGGGTTTGGATGGTGTGTTGAGACTGTTGAAGGGTAGAGCAGAGAGTCAGGAAGGCAGTGTCACCAGCATACTGGAGGAGGTGTACAGGTGGGGGTGTCTTGGGCATACCGGCAGTGTACGAAAGATAGAGGGTTGTGGAGAGGATGCTGGCAGTGGGATCAAAGATACAGGAGTTAGTATTTGGGAGGGTGACATAGGAAGGATGGTGTGAGAGGAAGGAAGCGGCCAGATGGAAAAAATTGATAGGCAGGGCGTAGGTTTGGAGTTTAAAGAGGAGACCAGGATGCCATACGTGGTGGTAAGCATTCTGGAGGTCGAGGGAAAGAAAAATGGGGGAGCAACATGAGTTAAGTTGAAGGGAGAGAGGGTGGATGAGGTGAAGGAGTTGGTCTTCAGCAGAGAAGGAGGGTCGGAAGCCACACTGGATAAGGGGGAGGAGGTGGTG
Source organism: Schistocerca serialis cubense (assembly GCF_023864345.2). Taxonomy (NCBI): domain Eukaryota; kingdom Metazoa; phylum Arthropoda; class Insecta; order Orthoptera; family Acrididae; genus Schistocerca; species Schistocerca serialis. The sequence goes on along the minus strand of NC_064642.1, from coordinate 500,735,525 downwards.
TTGATTAAGGTGGTGATGGATACGATGGGAGAGGGTGGATTCGAAGACCTTAATGAAGATGGAGGTGAGGCAGATAGGACAATAGGGTTTGAGGAACAGGAGGACGCGGGAAACCTTCCACACGTCAGGGTAAAAGCTGGTGGAGAGAATAACGTTGTCCAAGGTGGCAAGGACAGTAAGGAAGGAGAAGAAGCATTCTTTGAGGTGGTGGTAAGTGACACAGACGTGACCAGGGACGGTGCTGCGTTTTGACTGGAGGATACGTTTAGTGTCGTGTGCTGTGATTGGAGTGTTGTTGTCAGAGGGGGGGTAACCGCCTTAAGTACTGGAGACTGGGAGCGAGTGGAGTGACCGAGGCATCGGCACGTTCCATGATGGCGCGGAAAAGAGGATAATCAGAGTGGGAGTCATCAGGGATGGAGAAGACCTCGGAAAGGTGGAAAGCGAAGTGGTTGGCATTACTGAGGTTGTCGGGAAGGGACGGTCGCTATGGAGAAGGGGGTAATAGGGGGCGGCATGGGAACCAGTAAGGTGATGGAAACCCGACCAGTACTTGGAGGAGTTTGTAGGGAGGGTGGTGTTGACTTGCGTACAGGGCTGGAGCCAGTCCCGGCGTTTCTTTGCTGTAATTAGGTTCTGAACGTGTCGCTGGAGTTGCCGGTGGCCGTGGATTCAAAGTTTATCCAACGATGTCAAATAAAATAGTAGCTCGTAATTCGAGTTTCAAGTCAATAACTTTAACAGTTGTTAAGGAACAGAAATTTTCTCAAAACTTGACGTTTTGCATATAGCATAAGGAATAGCTTCCTCATATCTTACTAGATGGGATCAATAAGTAATGCAACACAAATTTTTTTCTCGTCCTGTTTCTGTTGAAAAACTACTGTAATTTGTTGTGGGACCTGGTGGAATATTCACGCTTCAGCCCCTGTGGTTTCATGCACTTCCGATAGATGGCGGCTCTATGCGTAGCTCTCAAACTGGCGTCTGTAACGGAGGAGTGTTAGATTCACGGAGCTGTCATTGAGTTTCTTCTGGCGGAAAACCAGAGCAACGCAGATATTCATAGATGCATGCAAAATGTCTGCGGAGACCTGGCAATGTACAAAAGCATTGCGTCTGTCACCACTGCAACACGATCGCTCAGGTCTGTGAGATCTGCCGTGACCCGACCTGCTGCACGCAGCTGTCATTCCTGTAATATTGAAACGTACAGACACTCTCATTTGAGGTGCTACCCAAGCCTGACTCCCGGCTCCTCCTTACTGCTTTACTTCTGTCAGTATCTCGTCTCCTACCTTCCAAACTTCACTGCGAAAGGATGTTTTTCCATGAGTGCTAATTCTGCAAGTTTCGCGGGAGAGCTTCTGTGAAGTTTGGAAGGTAGGAGACGAGGTACTGGCAGAAGTAAAGCTGTTAGGGCGGATCGTGAGTCGTGGTTGGGTAGCTCAGACGGTAAAGCACTTGCCTGCGAAAAGTCAAAGGTCTCGAGTTCGAGTCTCGGTCTGGCACACAGTTTTAATCTGCCAGGAGATTTCATATCCGCGCACACTCTGCTGCAGAGTGAAAATCTCATTCTGAAGCCGCAGACCTACTTGGCGTTTTTTTACGTAGGACCTAAATTTTCTCGGTTTCTCGGCAAGATCTAGTGCTGAGGTATGACGGTGGTAGTTGCTGTAAACTTGGCGCTTAGATCTTTTTACAGGCGCACGAATTTCTACTAACTTTTGCCTGTCATCATTTTCTTGTTCTCTTTTGATCCAACAGTGCAACAACCTTTGATTTTTCAGCACTTTTTGAGTTTGGTTGTTAACCACGATGTGAGTTATCTGCTCTTAATCTAAGTAACTCGGCACCTACTTACCCAGAGTGTGATTTTCAATCCGTTTAAACTTGGCCCAAAATTACCCTAGGTTCATCCTACTGAACTGTCCGCCTCCGGTAGCTGAGTGGTCAGCTCGACAGCATGTCGATTGTAAGGGTCCGGGTTCGTTTCTCGCCTGGGTCGAAGATTTTCTCGGCTCAAGGCCTGGGTGTTGTGTTGTCCTAATCATTCTCATTTCACCCCATCGACTCTCAAGTCGCCGTAGTGGCGTCAAATCGAAAGACTTGCACCCTGCGACGGTCTACCCGACGCGAGGCTCTAGTCACGCGAAGTTTATTTATGGTACTGAGCTAAATGATGTCAATTTTGTTGTGCAAATGGGACGTTAACACTGCCTACCTGCTCTTTCTAGCGAAAATACTGTCCTGGCCTTCTTGACTGGTTTTTTAATTTTACCAACCAAAGTCGCTATGATGACATCATGGTCACTAATCTGTGTCTCCATTCTGACGTCGTCGATTAGGTCAGACCTGTTTATAGCTACAAGGTCTAAAATATTTCCATTACGTGGGGGCTATTGAACCAACTGCTCAAGACAGTTCTCGGAAAAAGTGTTCAAAAGAACTTCGCGAGATTCTCTGTACCCCTTACGATAAATCCATGGATGTCCCAGTCTGTACTCGGTAAGTTAAAATCGCCTAAAACTAATATTGCTTGATATGGGTGTTCCCTTAAAACTGAGAATACATTTTCTGTCAATGACTCTGAAACCGTCACAACGGAATCGGGTGGCCGGTAAAAACATCCAACAATTAACTTTATTTCACCTAGACATGTTATAAGCTACCAGATAACTTCGCTAGATACTCTTCACATATACACACAAGCATTTGTCGTGGCATATTAGAGGGTGAGTGTTTTTTCATGACGCAGTTAACATTGGCCACCAGGAAAACTGTTTTGGTACCAATTATTGACGTATCTTCTTCTAGATTTTGACAATACTGAGTCTATAGACTTTCTCTGGTGGAGTATAGATAATAGGAGTCAAGGTTTCGACTCACTGTAGATTTGGCCTATTGATCTGTCGGTATGCAGGCGAACAAGACTGGAAACGTTTCTCAGCATTCTCACAGTGTCTTCAAAAGTACCTGATACAGAATACTTATACAACAGACACCTGCATTACACCGGCCGACTACACTGTACTAACTCTGAAGCTCGACTCAGATGTTCGAAGACACTATGTCCGTGGAGGCGATGAACCAAACCATTATGGTCATTGTCCGACGAGAGACTGAATGCCACCTGGTGGCAATGTGGGCGCATGAAGAAGTAAGAAAAGCATTTAGGCGGAGAAGAAACGAATGAGAAATCATTATAATCACAATACGGGCTGCAAATGGTGAAATTCACTGACGTAAGTGACTTTGACAAAGGGTAGATTGTTATGGACTGGCGCCTGGGAACGAGCATCTCGGAAACGGTGAAGTTGGTAGGCTGTTCGCGTTATACAGTCGTCTGTATCTATGGAAAATGTTTGAACTACGGTAAAACCACAAGTAGGCGGTAACATGATGGACCTTCCTGGAATATTAAAACTGTGTGCGAGACCGAGACTCAAACTCGGGACCTTTGCCTTTCGCGGGCAATTGCTCTACTAACTGAGCTACCCAAGCGCAACTTACGACCCGTCCTCATAGCTTCAATTCTGCCAGATGTGAGGACGGGTCGTGAGTCGCGCTTGGGTAGCTCAGTTAGTAGAGCACTTGCCCGCGAGAGGCAAAGGTTTCGAGTTCGTGTCTCGGTCCGGCACACAGTTTTAATCTGCCAGGAACTTTAATATCAGCGCATACTCCACTGCAGAGTGAAAAATCTCATTCTGAACATGATGGACGTTCACGCCTCGTCGTAGAACGTGGAGGTCGGAGGTTTGACCACTTCGTGAAACAGGATAGGCGGAAACCTGTGGCAGATATGACAGCTACAATGTGGTTGGAGGCACAAGCGTTTCGGAGCACACCGTTCAGCGCACATTACCAAAGCTTGCGACTGCAGCAGACGACCTCTACGATTTTCCCTGTTCGACCCACGACATCGTCTACTGCAAATGCAGCAGCAAACGGAATCATCAAGACTGCACCGTGGATCAAAGGAAACGTGTCGCCTGGTTGGATGAACGACATTTCTTGCTACACAAGGTCGATTGTTGTGTCGGGATATGCTGTCGTCCAGGCGAACGACTCCTGAGGCACTGGGTCATGAAAGCTGTCCGTTTGAGCCAGTGTTATGTTACCGAGACATTCAACTTGGCTTCCATGGGTCCTGTGATAGTAATCGGCAGCTGTAGACTAAGTGCTCATTACTGCGGACGACTTGCATCCTTTCATTCTTCGAAAGTAATTAGCACACAATACTCATACAAAATAGCCTCGACTGAATCTCCAGCAAGATACCAGTTCTTGTAAGAAAGCCAAATTCTTGCTACAGTGTTTTGAGAAACATGACAGTGATGCCTGGACAGCAAATTCGCTTGATCTAAACCAACCATAATACATCACGGATGCTATCAAGCGTCAGCTCCGCGCCCACAGATCACTGGCTCGTAATTTATGGAAATTGAGAGACCTGAGTGTAAATCTCTGGCGTCACACACCTCCGAAGTCTTGCCAAGGACTTGTTGAATGCAATCCACACATAATCGCGGCTATATTGCATTCCAAAAGTGGATACGCATGCTGTTTAGCAGATGAAAGTAGTGCTTTATCTCACAATATGTGTTTTCTGTACTTGAAATGTGGCTGATGATCCAGCCTTTTATCGTGATGATCATTTCTCCCTATGCAGGTGGGCGCCAACAGAATGTTTTCGCAATCGGAAGAGGAAACTGGTGATTGAAATTTCATGAGAAGATACTGTAGCAAAGAAAAACGCCTTTGTTTTAATGGTTGCCACTCCAATTCACGTATCATGTCTGTGACACTATCTCCCCTAATTTCGTGATAATACAAGACGAGCTGCTCTTCTTTGTAGTTTTTCGATGTCATCCGTCAGTCCCACCTGATATGGATCCCACACCGCACAGTAATACTCCAGAATAGGGCGGACAAGCGTGGCGTAAGCAGTCTCTTTAGTAGTCCTGTTGCACCTTCTAAATGTTGTGCCAATGAATAGCAGTCTTTTGTTGGCTCTACCTACAACATTATCTATGTGATCGTTCCAATTTAGGGTGTGTGTAATTATAATCCCTAAGTATTTAGTTGAATTAACAGCCCACAGATTTGTGTGACTTATCGCGTAATCAAAATTTAGCTGATTTATTTTAGTACTCATGTGAATAACTTCAAACTTTTCCTTATTCAGGGTCAACTGCCACTTTTCGCACCATGCAGATACCTTATCTAAATCATTTTGCAAATCGGTTTGATGATCTGATGACTTTACAAGACGGTAAATGACAGCACCATCTGCAAACAATATAAGACGACTACTCAGATTGTCTCCTATGTCGTTAATATAGATCAGGAACAATAGAGGGCCTATAACACTTCCTTGGGGAACGCCGGATATAACTTCTCTTTTACTCGATGACTTTCCGTCTATTACTACGAACTGTGACCTTTCTGACAGGAAATCACGAATCCAGTTGCACAACTGAGGCAATACTCCGTAGGCACGCAGTTTGGTTAGAAGACGCTTGTGAGGAATGGTGTCGAAAACCTTCCGGAAATCTAAAAACATGGAATCAATTTCACATCCCCTGTCGATAGCACTTATTCCTTCATGAGTATAAAGAGCTAGTTATGTTTCACAAGAACCATATTTTCTGAAACCGTGCTGACTATGTGTCAATAAATCGTTTTCTTCGAGATAATTCATAATGTTCCAATGCAGTTGTTGTTGTTGCGGTCGTCAGTTCTCACACTGGTTTGATGCAGCTCTCCATGCTACTCTATCCTGTGCAAGCTGCTTTATCTCCCAGTAAGTACTGCAGCCTACATACTTCTAAATCTGCTTAGTGTATTTATCTCTTCGTCTCCCTCTCAGATTTTTACCCTCCACGCTGCCATCCACCACTAAATTGGTGCTCTCTTGACGCCTCAGAACATGTCCTACCAACCGATCCCTTCTACTAATCAAGTTGTGACACAAACTCCTCTTCTTCCCAATTCTATTCAATACCTCCACATTAGTTACGAGCTCTACCCATCTAATCTTCAGCATTATTCTGTAGCACCACATTTCTTGTCCAAACTATTTATCGTCCATTTTTCACTTCCATACATGGCTACACACTATACAAACATTTTCAGAAACGACTTCCTGACAAATCTATACTCGATGTTAACAAATTTCCTTTTTTCAGAAACGCTTTCCTTGCCATTGCCAGTTTACATTTTATATCCTCTCTACTTAGACCATCATCAGTTATTTTACTCCCCAAATAGCAAAACTCCTTTACTACTTTAAGTGTCTCATTTCCTAATCTAATTCCCTCAGCATCACCCGAGTTAACTCGACTACATTCCACTACCCTCGTTCTGCTTTTGTTGATGTTCATCTTATATCCCCCTTTCAAGACACTGTCCATTCTGTTCAATTGCTCTTCCAAGTCCTTTGCTGTCTCTAACAGAATTACAATGTCATCGGACAACTTCAAAGTTTTTATTTCTTCTCCGTGTATTTTAATACCTACCCCGAATTTTTCTTTTGTTTCCTTTACTGATTGCTCAATATACAGATTGAATAACATCGTGGATAGGCTACAACCCTGTCTCACTCCGTTCCCAATCACTGCTTCAATTTCATGTCCCTCGACTCTTACAACTGCCATCTGGTTTCTGTACAAATTGTAAATTGCCTTTCGCTCCCTGTATTTTACCCCTGCCACCTTTAGAATTTGAAAGACAGTATTACAGTCAACATTGTCAAAAGCTTTCTCTAAGTCTACAAATGCAAGAAACGTAGGTTTGTCTTTTCTTAATCTAGCTTCTAAGACAAGCCGTAGGGTCAGTATTGCCTCACGTGTTCTAACATTTCTACGGAATCCAAACTGATCTTCCCCAAGGTGGACTTCTACCAGTTTTTCCATTCGTCTGTAAAGAATACGCATTAGTATTTTGCAGCCGTGACTTATTAAACTGATAGTTCGGTAAATTTCACATCTGTCAACACCTGCTTTCTTTGGGATTGGAATTATTATATTCCGAGGGTGTTTCAGTTGTCTCATACATTTTGCTCAACAGATGGTAGAGTTTTGTCAGGACTGGCTCTCCTAAGGCTGTCAGTAGTTCTAATGGAATGTTGTCTACTCTTGGGGCCTTGTTACGGCTTAGGTCTTTCAGTGCTCTGAAACTCTTCACGCAGTATGATATCTCCGACTTTATCTTCATCTACAACCTCTTCCATTTCCATAATATTGTCCTCAAGTACATCGCCCTTGTATAGACCCTCTATATACTCCATACAACTTTCTGATTTCCCTTCTTTGCTTAGAACTGGGTTTACATCTGAGCTCTTGATATTCATGGAAGTGGTTCTCTTTCTCCAAAGGTCTCTTTAATTTTCCTGTAGGCAGTATCTGTCTCACCTCTAGTGAGATAAGCCTCTACATCCTTACATTTGTCCTCTAGCCATCCCTGCTTAGCCATTTTACACTTCCTGTCGATCTCATTTTTGAGACGTTTGTATTCCTTTTAGTCTGTTTCATTTACTGCATTTTTATATTTTCGCCTTTCATCAATTAAATTAAATATTTCTTCTGTTACCCAAGGATTTATATTGGCCCTCGTCCTTTTACGTACTTGATCCTCTGCTGCCTTCGCTACTTCATGCCTCAAAGCTACCCATTCTTCTTCTACTGTATTTCTTTCCCCCGTTCTTGCCCATTGTTCCCTTATGCTCTCCTTGAAACTCTGTACAACCTCTGTAGTCAGTTTATCCAGGTCCCATCTCCTTAAATTGCCACCTTTTTGCAGTTTCTTCAGTTTTAATCTACAGATCATAACCAACAGAGTGCGATCAGAGTCCACATCTGCCCCTGGAAATGTCTTACAATTTAAAACCTGGTTCCTAAATCTCTGTGTTACCATTATATAATCTATCTGAAACCTGTCAGTGTCTCCAGGCTTAATCCATGTATACAACTTTTTTTTTATGATTCTTGAACCAAGTGTTAGCTATGATTAAGTTATGCTCTGTGCAAAATTCTACCAGGCGGCTTCCTCTTTCATTTCTTTGCCCCAGTCCATATTCACCTACTACGTTTCCTTCTCTTCCTCTTCCTACTACCGAATTCCAGTCACCCATGACTATTAAATTTTCGTCACCCTTCACTATCTGAATAATGTCTTTTATTTGATCATACATTTCTTCAATTTCTTCGTCATCTGCAGAGCTAGTTGGCATATAAACTTGTAATACTGTAGTAGACGTGGGCTTCGTGTCTATCTTGGCCACAATAAGACGTTCACTATGCTGTTTGTAGTAGCTTACCCGCACTCCTATATTTTTATTCATTATTAAACCTACTCCTGCTTTACCCCTATTTGATTTTGTGTTTATAACCCTATATACACCTGATCAAAAGTCTTATTCATCCTGCCACCGAACTCGCTAATTCCCACCATATCTAACTTTAACCTATCCATGTCCCTTTTTAAATTTTCTGACCTACCTGGCCGATTAAGGGATCTGACATTCCACGCTCCTATCCGTAGAACGCCAGTTTTCTTTCTCCTGATAACGACGTCCTCTTGAGTAGTCCCCGCCTGGAGATCCGAAAGGGGGACTATTTTACCTGCGGAATATTTTACCCAAGAGGACGCCATCATCATTTAACCATACAGTAAAGCTGCATGCCCTCGGGAAACATTATGGCTGTAGTTTCCCATTGCTTTCAGCCGTTCGCAGTACCAGCACAGCAAGGCCGTTTTGGTTAGTGTTACAAGGCCAGATCAGTCAATCATCCAACAACCGAAAAGGCTGCTGCCCCTCTTCAGGAACTACACGTTTGTCTGGCCTCTCAACAGATACCCCTCTGTTTTGGTTGCACCTACGGTACGACTATCTGTATCGCTGAGGCACGCAAGCCTCCCCACCAACGGCAAGGTCCATGGATCATGGAGGGAGGTCGAATATACTATATGTTCCAAATCCCTACTGCAAACCGACGTTGGTGATATAGGCCTGTAATTCAGTGGATTACTTCTATTTCCCTTTTTGGGTATTGGTGTGACTTGAGCAATTTTCCAGTCTTTAGGTACGGATCTTTCTGTGAGCGAGTGGTTGTATATAATTTTTAAATATGGAGCTATTGTATCAGCATACCTGACTGGTATAGAATCTGGACCGGAGGCCTTTATTAAGTGATTTAAGATGCTTTGATACCCCGATGATATCTACTTCTATGTTTCTCATCATGGCAGTTGTTCTTGATTGGAATTCAGGAATATTTACTTCCTCTTCTTTGGTGAAGGAGTTTCGAAAGACAGTGTTTAATAACTCTACTTTAGTGGCACTGTCATCACTGACTTCACCGTTGTTATCGCGCAGTGAAGGTCTTGCCACTGGTATGCTTTATGTATGAGCATAATTTTTTTGGGTCTTTTGCCAGATTTCGAGACAAAATTTCGTTGCGGGAATTATTAAAAGCATCTCGCATTGAAGTACGCGCCATATTTCGAACTTCTGTAAAACTTCGCCAATCTTGGGGATTTTTCGTTCTTTTGAATTTGGCATGCTTTTTTCGTTGCTTCTGCAACAACGATCTGACCCGTTTTGTGTACCATGGGGGATCAGTACCATCACTTATAAATTTATGTGGTATATATCTTTCAAATGCTGTCGATACTATCTCTTTGAAAACGTTCCACAACTTTTTTACACTTACATGATCAGATCGGAAGGAGTGAAGACTGTCTCTTAAAAACAGGTTAAGAGCATTTTTATCAGCTTTTTAAATAGATATATTATGAGTTTCTTTTTGATGGTTGTAGGTGTTACGGTATTCATCTTAGCAGCAACTGCCTCGTGGTCGCTAATCCCTGTATTCGTCACAATACTCACTATTTGTCCAGGATTATTTGTTGCCGAAAGGTCAAGTATGATTCGTAACCATTTACGCTTCGAGTGGGCTCATGAACTAATTGTTCAAAATAAACATTACATCTGAATGAACGAGGGCGATGCGGTGGTAAGCAGGCAGTTGTGAGGGGGGAGCTGTACTGAAGTGATCAGACGTCGACATTCCTAAGTGCGCTTGCTGTGTAGTATAGTGCACGTTATTTTGAGTTAGTCGGCGCTGTAGCAGATGCTGTAGCAGATGCTACACTATGCGAGGATCTTTTATGATAATTATTCTAACAAATCGTAAGGTTATTTGAACTTTCCATTTTCTTTACTTTGGCGAGACCAATGTTCCCAACTCATGCCTCTTGACGTAATAATATATAAACGTTTTTTGATTAATACCAATGCGGATTTTAACTTATTTCTGCCTTAGTAAGTTGTCTGTGAGGAATAACTATTGTATGTTAGTTAATTTTGAGTATTTAAGGTAAGTCACTCTTCCGAACGACGAAACTGCGCCTGCCGAACTCTTATAGTATTTTTTTCCGGTGGTGTGGCATTCGTTCGCTCTTTGAATAACTGTATCTGTGACTAAACTATGTTATGCATTGGTATTTGCCTAAACGTGTTTACGTATAGTCAGATCCTTATCGATAAGATGACTTATCAGATTTAAACTATATTAACAGAATCCATGCAAGTTAGTTTCGAAGGAGGACATGGTAAATGTAAGCATAATGTTACAGTTGTTGGGTAGCATCTCACTTAGACTATACCAGAAATTAAATTGTGATAAGTATGACCAATATCGATCAGATCAGTGGCAGCGTTTGGTCGGTTATATTGTAGACGTATTACTGCTCTGCGCTGTAAGGCAAAAACAGCGGAGTTTCTCCTCAACCTTCTTAATATGAAGAGCAAGAGGAAATATTAGAGTAGTGGAAAGAACGAATGTAAGATTATGTGAGAGTCTGACCGTCATTAATGAACGTTTAGCAACCACACGGCGCAAAAATATGTTTGCAATAAACTGATGGTCCAGTGCTAGTTAATCGACCGATAGTGATCACAGCCCAAGGACACAGGTCACGGTCACTGAAGTCACGCGCATATGTTCCACGGAAATAGTTTCGGTTTTTGTTTCTTTCAGGTTGTCAGACCATACACTCCATTTTATATCTTTACTAATAATTTATACGTATGACCCTCTCTAAATGTTTTTAGCTTCGAATGATCTGGTCGTCGACGTGAGGTTCAACCCTTATGTTTCTACCTTCTTTATATTCCGACTTCAAAACGACCCGGGTTTTTTGTAAATTAATGACGCCACTGTTTTGTGGTTGGGGAGATGTTAGTGGCAGGGGAAACAACTAACTGCATAAGGAAAGTATTCCCACATTACTTTAGGTTACGAAGTAATTCCTTAGGAGCGAACCAACAGCCTGATGAAACTGTCATATAACGTCGTTTCTCCTTAACTTAGACGCGAATATTACCCAACCACGATCTCTGTAGTCCCTTATCAAGTGATCCTAGATACACAAAGAAACAAGAAGATAGATTATCCGTCGTGCTTGCTGTCAGCATCATGAGCACAAGTGTCGCAGATTGTAAGACCATATTTACAGTATGTACACATATTTTATACTATGTACATAGAATGATAACTCCATGATAAAGCAAAGTGGACCATGCGATGCGGACCGGCCGTCGTTTCATCCTCTGCCAGATAGTATCGTTTGGACGTAGCGTGTAGGGTCAAGGGGTCAACTCGTCCCTCTCCAAGCCGTTGTCTCATTACCAGTTCTTGAAGACGGTACTTATGATTCGTGTAGCATCTCAGTTGACCTCCAGAAACAGATTACCCCGTTACAGTATTGCATCAAGGAGAAACCATTGGTAATACAGGTAATCTTGTATGGTCCTGCTAATGGCAGCCTGACCGCTCAAATAAGGAGTACTTTTAGATACTTACAGACATTTCTATAATCTACTGATCACTTATTTCTTCTTCTTTGGTGTATCTGTCTTACAAGAAGTATCGAATTGTTGCTCTCCCCTTTTCATTTCTTTGTGCCTCTTTGTTATTTTGCCGAACGGTTCTAGGCGCTACAGTCTGGAACCGCGCGACCGCTACGGTAGCAGGGTCGAATCCTGCCTCGGGCATGGATGTGTGTGAGGTCCTTAGGTTAGTTATGTTTAAGTAGTTCTAAGTTCTAGGGGATTGATGACCTTAGAAGTTTGGTCCCATAGTGCTCAGAGCCATTTGAACCATTTTTTCCCTATTTTACTGAGGTCACCTCCTATCTTTAATGTCACCACTCATTCCAAGTCTCGAAACCTTCGGACAGATTACAGCTGTGTTACTGACTGGGAATCTAATATGTACTCTTGAATTTCTTAGGGAATGCTCTTAACGAATGAGCTGTCACGGCAAAAGCTGCAACCTGTCTTCACAGCTCTCCTTACAAAACCTCTCTCCTATCCTCCAAACTTTACGGAAGTTCCTCTGCATATCTTGTGCTCACTGGACAGCTCACTGGATAAGAGCATTGTGTTCGAAAGCGAAGACCCGTTTCCGATTCCAGGTCTGGCACACAGTTAGCTCTGCATGGAAGTTTCAAAACACTGCACACTCCGCAGCAGAATGAAGTATGAACTCTAGATAAGACTTTCTCCTCCCTCTCACGTCCTTTCCGGCAGTCTTCCCTTTGTTGACTTTTCCTTGCAGGCAATTTCTTCGCATTATACGTGACAGTGACAACCAATATATTTTCCTCATTTTTTCTTTATCTTTTTGATAGATATAGAATTAGCTTCAGACGTGACTCACATTTTGTGTTTCGACCCTTGCTTTTCACATTGTTGATTAATGACCGACGTGAATTAACCTCACCCTTTTCGCGGATGAGACAATTATCTGTAATAAAGTTCTGGCTAAAAAAAAGCCGCACGAATATTCTGTTCGACTTTGAAAAGCTTTCAAAGTGATGTAAGGATTGGCAACTCGCTTTAACTGATCAGTGGTATCAAATTGTGCACAAAATCAAGCATTGTAGTATCCCAACACTAAAGTATCAGTGAGTCACAGTTGTAACCAGTCAGCTCATACAAATACTTAAGGACAATAATTTGTAGGCATGTGCAATGGAATGTAAGTTTGTCTGTTCTCCTTAGGCATGCGTTTAGAGAGATTTGGTTCCCTGAGTCTTCACAACATTTTTTCAGTGGTAACTCTGTCCGTCCAGCTGATCCCAAATCCTTCCGTAGCAACAAATTTCCAGGCCTACTATCCATTTTCTCTCCTGTTTTCCTGCTGTCCAAGTTTCACACTCGTATATGCTCTCATAAACCATTATCTTATTTGCAGGCAGATGTTCATGTTGCTAAGTAAGTTCTTTCTCAATGAAACGCAATTTTGACCTGCTGTACTCCGCTTACGAATCCTTTCCGTCTCCTACAGGCTCTTGTGATACTGCTTTCCAAATAATTATTTTCCTGTATCACTTCTAACTCCTCTCTCTCAATACTCCTTCTTAGATGTTAATACTGTTCTGCAGTCTGTATGCCATCACTTTAGTCATACACTTGCTTTTTCTCTATCCATACGTGTTAAAAATCATTTCCACTAAGCTGAGGACCTTCCCTAGATCTTCTTTCGTCTCTGTGACCAAAGAAATGTCATTCGCGTATCGAAGAATTTCTATCTTCTGTCCATTAACTGTAAAGCTCTATCTCACTTGTTTCGCGAACTTGGCCAATAGATATGTGGACTCGACTGAATACAAGAGGAGAGACATCAGAGCCTTCTTTCATGTCTTTTCAAAATTTGGTTTCTTTTTCTTAAAGGACGGCATCAGGTAACCACCAAAAGCTGCTTTAATGCTTACTTACGAGGGAGAGTCAAATGAAAACTTTAAATATTTTTTTAAAATACTATTTGTTGTGCGGAAGTAGTACAAAGCTGTATCACTTTTGAACATAATGTCCCTCACGCTCAATGCAAGTCCTTCAGCGCTTACAAAGTGCATAAATTCCTTTAGAAACAAATTATTTTGCTAGTCCGCGTAACCAGGCATTCCCTCCGTGCCGCACCTCTTCATCAGAACGGAACTTCTTTCCTCCCATTGCGTCTTTGAGTGGTCCATTAACATAAGGAAATCACTTGGGGCAAGGTCTGGTGAGTATGGTGGATGAGGAAGACACTCAAGATGCAGGTCTGTGATTGTTGCAACTGTTGTACGAGCAGTGTGGGGCCTTGCATTGTCATGTTGCAAAAGGACACCTGTTGACAGCAATCCACGTCGCTTTGATTTCATTGCAGACCTCAGATGATCTGTGTATGATGAACTGGTGACAGTGGTCCAAAATGACACCTTTTTCTTCTCAAAAGAGAGTCAGCGTAACTTTCCCTTCTGATGATTCTGTTCGAAACTTCTTTGGTTTTGGTGATGAGGAAAGGCGCCATTCCTTGCTCGCTCTTTTCGTTTCCGGGTGGTGGAAGTGAACCCATGTTTCGTCCCCAGTAACGATTCTTGCAAGGAAGCCATCACCTTCTCGTTCAAAGCGCCGAAGAAGTTCTTCACAAGCATCAACACGTCGTTCTCTCATTTCAGGGGTCAGCTGCAGTGGCACCCATCTTGCAGACACTTCGTGGGACGAATAATGTGGTGTGCTGACCCATGACTAATCTGTAAACATGCTGCAATGTCATTCAGTGTCACTCGGCGGTTTTCCTTCACTATGGCTTCAACTGCTGCAATGTTCTGTGGAGTCACAACTCGTTGTGCCTGACCTGGACGAGGAGCATCTTCCACTGAAGTCACTCCATTTGCGAACTTCCTACTCCATTCGTAGACTTGCTGATGTGACAAACATGCATCAGTGCGGTGATGCATGTTTGTCACATCAGCTTTCATTCGTCGATGAATTTCAATAGGTTTCACACCTTCACTATGCAAAAACCGAATAACAGAACGCTGTTCTTGCCTAGTGCAATTCGCAAGTGGGGCGGCCATCTATACACTGACACTGCGACAGTATGTGTGCATTTGCACTATGCTGCCACTTACAGACCATTCTGCACGCTGTTTGTAGCACGCTTACCAACTTACAGGATAACGGCACGAAATTTCGATTTGTTATTACAAATTTAAGGTTTTCTTTTGACTCGCCCTCGTACATTGCTTGAAAGACAAAGTGAAGCACGAAAAAGACGTGGTTGGATGTCAATAAAGCTATGTACACGTACACACCATCAGCAGGTATGTGATCGACTGGAGTTGCCGTTCTATGAGACAGGTAGAATGACATTAGTGTTGTTCGTGTTTAGCGCTGTTACCAGGCCTGGTAGGGAAAGTACGGGACGTGAGAGCATCAGATGCTGAATGATCTCTGTGAAGGACACGGAGATGCCTGTTAGTCGTGGGGGACATTGTTATAATCACATGACACAGTACTACGAGAGTGACCTTATTGCGGGCCTCCATTTGGCCAACTGGTAAAATGGTGCAAAATCAAGATTTGTGGGGCATTCGGAATGACAATGTCCTCATGTTGGACTGCATGGGAACATGAGGTCGGGCATACTCTCTGTATTGTACGCCAAGCACACTGTAGCCCCTCATATCTGCGTCTGCCATCTGAGTACAAATAATGGACTCCCTGCATCATCTTTCACAACCGGTTGAAGTCTAGCAGCAGCCAGATGGGACATTATCCTCCCAGGCATAGGCTGCCATTAACGTCAGAACACAAGTGGTTGGGTTTGGGTTGGTGACCAGAAAGCATGGATTGCTGATGAGTGGCTTCTCACTGAGTTCAGTGATGAATCGTGGTTGTGCACCACCCCAGATGAGCATCGCCAGCGACTATAGTGGCGACCTGGGTAGTGGTCCAGGTCCATTTGTTACAATATTTTGGAGAGCCTCAGTGGTGTTACATCTGGCGTCATGGTGTGTGAAGCTGCCAAATGTGACTTCAGGTCCCAGCTGGTAGTGACAGAGGGAACTCTGAAGCACAGTGGTACATTACCGATATCCTGCGTCCTCAAGTGTCAGCTCCCATGCGTCAACATCGTGGTGCCGTTTTTCAACAGGACGAATCTAATCCTCACATGTCTCGCTACTGTTTGAACTGACTGCGTGATGTTGAGGATCTCCATATCGACAAATCGGCAATAGCGGAACATGTTTTTAAAGATGGAGATCACGAAATAAAATTTGGTGAGACGAGCGTGTTAGCGAGGACGTCGCATTATTATACACGTATGTATAGAGAAGCAATTGAAATCCACAAACATCAATACAATTTTAATCGCAAAGAAGAAGGATTAAAATTGGACAAGATATGGCGGTCGACGATGCATCAATCACGTGACAATCGACTGCCTGCAATCGAGAGAACAGACGATAGCCAGAGATAGCTACACATCGACGCCACGCGACGTGCGGTGGCGCCCTCTACGATCTCCATATAAGCAGCGGCCCCAGCTCCTAGCAGCCAGTCGTCGACTCACCTCGGAAGATGTTCTCCGTAGTTGAGAACGAAACGTCAGGGAGAAGAAGTTCTACAGATCGACCACGGCAACTTAGCCCGGAGGTGTTTACTGGTTTTAGGAAAACATTTCAAAGACAGTTCTGATAGCAGCCAGTTTATCATGGCGTCGCCTGGCTGGTCGATCATGTTTGTTGTCAAATCTGAGAAATCTGCTGATTGATGGAAATGCTTAAGTGACATCGTTGCACGAAAAACTGATCGACCATTCATGTTGTCCCGTAGCTCTTCAATATATTCTCCAGCAGATCTTTACACACCAGCCAATATAAGAAGTCCCAAAGAAGCCTTCAGTTCCCAATTTGTAATTGATGTGAATGTCGCATTGTTGGCTTCGGATACTCTGGTCAATTCTCTGTTGATTTAATTCAAAATCAATGTTAAAATTTCTTCAGTTAAACAGTGAAAATGAGGATACTTTCATTTCGTTAATTCGTTGAAGAACAAACCGGATAGGTCCTGGAGCAGGACGAAGAATGTTTCCAGCCCTAAAGAAATGGAAAAAAAAATGAATTAGATGAGAACTAACCAAAAACCAGTAAGATAAACTGCAAAGAAACACGAGAAAAGTAAATCTGGAATTAAGTAAAATTAAAGAAATATTGCATACAAGGCCCAAGAGATTATGGAAGATGAAGGTTTTCATCCTTGTAGACAATCAGCCTTCCCTTACCTACCACAAAAATCAGCTTTGGCCAAACCGAGTTTCCAATCCAAGACCACAGTGGTGATAATGTACCGAGTTAGAAACTACCTTACGACGCAGACCTATAATAATAGCGATATACTCGTAAAATTCAGTTGCATATAATATATTTATTATGCTCACCTTGCCTGTAACGCAGCTGGGGGATTTGTAGACCACTCTGTACCATTACGCGACTTATAAACATTTCCAACTACATTAGTTTCCTTCATCTGCTTCAATAAAACCACTCTCCTCGCTTCCAGCTGATATATTATCAACTTCACTTGAACTATCAACAGCATCGTGAAAATCTGAATCATTGACAAGATCATCTACTGTTTCGTCATACGACTCATTTGGAAGCATTTCTAATTGTTCATCGCTTAGAAAACGACTAGCCATGCTGGCACACTAAATCAGACTGACGGTGCAGTTGTTATACTAGTTCTTGCAGCAATATGAAATACCTCTAAGCCATTGTAGACTATATGACAACAATCGCGTATTAAAAAACAATTTGTTGGAAGCATTCAAATGAATATCCGCCTGGGTCTAAAAGACCCATTCACAAAAAGTGTGTCAAAGCTCTACATCTCAAGAAATGTTTGACATTTTGAAACAAAAATTAAGGATAACATAAATTATTACGAACTTGGGGATTACGTAAGATCCTGTCACAAAATAAATATTATTCGCGGATTTATGTTAATCATAGTAAACTATCTGGGTCATTTAGACCCATTCACAATAGGAAGGATATATAGGGTGAATATAATAAAAGTTAAACTTTCAAACCACTGTAGAAATAACACCACATCTCAGAATGACGTCAGATTGCAACGGAATATTATCGGACAAGGGGGAAAATGTAGTGCACAAGAAAAATAAATAGTTTCAAAATGTAGCATTAGATGGCGCTGAAAGCATCATAATTTAGTAGTGGTCGACTACAAAATGACAAATGAATCATACAACAATGCCTAAAGTGTACGTTTCACGTTAAACAAACTGTACTACTCAGTGTGCATGGGTGTACAGGTGTTACACTGTCAGTTACATAAGCCCATCTACCACGGCAAAGTAATATCACAGCGGATAGGAAATATCGGTTTTTAATTGTCCTGCGGCCAAAAACTGCATAAAAAGCAGGAACCAAAATAAAATCGGATTATTAATTTCCGTGTGACTGGCGCAAAACATGTTCAGTAGGCTGTCCACCATTTTCTGCAACACGTTGAAATCGAGAAACAGCATTTTCCACAACTGATCGAATTGTTTCTGGGATCACGTTCAGAACGTGTTGCGCAATGCGTGCCTTCAATGCAGCTAAGTTTGCAATCGGAACACTGAACACAACATCTTTCAGATAGTCCCACAGCCAGAAATCACACGGATTAAGATCAGGTGACCGGGACGGCCAGGCTGTAGGGAAATGGCGGCTGATAATTCTAGTGTTTCCGAAATGGCACTTCAGCAGCTGCTTAACTGGATCTGCAATGTGCGGAAGTGCGTCCTCTTGCATAAAAATGATAGCATCCACACAACCACGCTGTTGGAGGGCCCGAATGACGTGTTTGCCCAAAGGCCACTCATAGCGCTTACCAGTGACGGTACAGGTAACAGGACTGAAAGCAGCTGTCTCTTCGAAAAAATATAGCCCTATCATAAATGATGCCGTAAACTGGCGCCACACAGTGACCTTTTCAGGATGAAGTGGTACTGGTTGATTTGCGTGTGGATTTTCCGTTGCCCATATTCGACAATTCTGCGTATTGACACATCCTGTCAGACGGAAGTGGGCTTCGTCTGTCCACAAAATCGTCTATGACCAATCATTGTCCACGTCCATGCGAGCAAGAAATTCTAAATAAAAGGTCTGTCTTGCTGGCAGGTCAACAGGAAGCAACTCGTGCACATGGGTAATTTTGAATGGACAGCAAAGAAGGATGTTTCGTAGAATGTTATGCACCATGCTGACGGGTATGTCCAATGTTCGAGCAATTCTCCGTGCTGTACACGTTTGCACACCACTACTCGTCTCCTCCTGCATCGCTGTGGCCACTGCTTCCACTGACGTCGAATCAATTCGTTTCCTCCATCTACCAGGTTGCACACAAAAGAAACCGTCTTTTCAAATTTCCGAATCATTTTCTCCAGAGCCTCGGCAGTCATTGAAACAACGCGTTTTTTTTCAAACCCTTCAGTGTCCGGAACTTCTGCAGAACAACGTGTGCACAGTGATCGTTCCTGTAATACAGCTTTTCAAGCAGAGCGTGATCCTGCATTGAGACTTTCATGGCGAACGTCGCAGACGCGAAAGGAGGAAAAGCTCTTTTTTTTCGTTTATTGTATTTCAAAGCCCCATCCGGGGCGGGCTGGCAGCAGCATACGAGTTGCTCTTCAGCCGAAAGACATTAATCATACAATAGACGACATTGAAAATAACATAAAGAAGAGAATATGGCGTACATTGATATAAAGAAGGGGGAGCATCATGGAACAGAACAGATAAAAAGGAGGGTGACTGTAAAATGGAGATAAAAACAGTAAAAAAATAGCGCACACAAAACAAAACCTCATACTAGATCACAAAAGCATCGACGGACGGCGTAGCACATAACAGTCACTGACAATAACATTATTTATAAGTCCAGCACTCAATTAAAACCACAGCTCCTGACACACAGGAGAACAGCACCAAAAACAACAGAGATGTAGTACACTGATGACGATGAGTAAACAGAGAGGATCTGTCAGCGGCAGAGGGGAGAGGGGAGGGAGGGGAAGAGAGGATAGGAGAAGGGAAGAAGGGGGAGGGGAGACAGGCGGGGGGCGCGCTGAAGAGGGCCGGGGAGAGAAGAACATGGGAGGGAAGCAGTCGACGAGGGGGTGCAGGGACTCAGGGAGGGAAGGAGAAAAATCCGGTCTGGGGGAAGGAGGAGAGAGGAAAAAGGGGGCCCTGCAGAGGGAGGGGAACAAGGCCAGGTTACAGTTGGAAGGAAGGATAGATGTCACAGTGAATTTCAACATCGTGGAGGGGGACGCACTGAAAATTGCCCTGATGAAGGAGATGTAAGGTGTGGGGGTGGTGAGAGGAAGGGATACAGCGACAGAGGCGAGGGGTGGAGAGGAAGAAGGAAACCAGGGGGTGGGGGGATCAACCCTGCAGACAGTGTAAAAGATGCAGAGATGTTGGAGGAAAAGGAGGAGGTGGGGGAAGGGGATGAGGTCGTACAGGAGCAGTGTGAGGGAAGGAAGGTGGATACGGAAGGCAAGGCGGAGTACATGGTGTTCAAGGATTTGGAGGGCCTTGTGAAAGTGGGTGAGTGCGGAGATCCAGGCGATGCTGGCATAACAGAGGATAGGACAGATGAGGGATTTGTAGGTGTGGAGGATGGTGGAAGGATGCAATCTCTATGTCTGGCCATACAGAAGTTTTAGGTGGCAGAGGCAGGTTGGTTCAAATGGCTCTGAGCACTATGGGACTATGCTGTGGTCATAAGTCCCCTAGAACTTAGAACTACTTAAACCTAACTAACCTAAGGACATCACACACATCCATGCCCGAGGCAGGATTCGAGCCTGCGACCGTAGCGGTCGTGCGGTTCCAGACTGTAGCGCCTTTAACCGCTCAGCCACTCCGGCCGGCGCAGAGGCAGGAATGTGCATTCTGCTAGATGGTCAGGAGGTGAGGGTTCCAGGTGAGGCGACGGTCGATGGTGGCTAAGGTATCTCAAGGTGGGGATGACCATAAATGGTGAGGTAGAAATCACGGATACGGAAGGAGCGGGTGGTGTGGCCTATGGTGATTGCCTGGGTTTTGGAGGGGTTGAGACGAACGAACAACTGTTACACCAAGTGGTGAGCTGGTCAAGGTGGGTTTGGAGGGTGCGTTGGGACTGTTGAAGAGTGAGGAAAAGGTGTTTAGCCGGCGTATTTATACCACCTTCAGTGGGTCTCTGTGCATGACAGGTGTTCTCATTTACGTACTCTGACATACACAGCCCCACCTATTGATCCATTTTCACGCTATTTGTTTCTTGTGCCATTCTTTTCTTATATATAAAGCAGCCTTGCATTTACGCGTACGAATAGAAATGTCCTTCGTGAACTATATGATAGCTGCATGACATCTTGAATACAAAACACTCACACAGCACATCACCCACCTCCTTTTCCACTCTAATCGAAATTAGCCTTACGAAAATTTTTGATGCCTCTGATGTTAGGTTTGATGTTCGCTACTGTCCTGTACTAAAACACGGCTGTTGTGTGAAGATGCGTTCGTGGTTCTTTCGGAACAGCACGCGCTCTGTCCTCCCAGGGCAAAGCGCTGTGTCCTGCAGTCGGCGCTGTACATTGTACAAGCGGCGCCTCCATCCCTCGGCGGCCCGCCTGCGGCTAGGCGTATCTAGCTCTGCTCAAAGCGGCCGGCGGCGCACGTCCGACCGAGATCTTTGCTCTGGACCGCCGCACTTCCTTTGAGCTGTCCGCCCGCTGCAGGGACAGAGGGACACAGGGAGCTGGGTTGTCTCGAATCGCCTGCAGCCTCTCCGCCTCAGAGCCGCGCTATCAGAAGAACAAAGGTCCGGCCACATGTTTTTCTTGATCGGTATTTGTGTTAACAGCTACTATCGACACTGACTTCTTTTACTATATAAAGGAAGATTTCGACTATACCTTACAGTTTGCAATGGCAACGCCCTATTTTCAATTAAAACGAATAAAGGAGTATAGTATCTGTTGTGGATTGGCAAGAGAGCCAACCCACAATGAGAGGAAGCCGAAAGGCACGCGTTTTAGCTCACGCAGGCTGGCGTGAGGTCTGGAACAGGTCAAGGAAATGAGACTAGCAAAAAAGGACGTAGCTGTGGAATATTTAACTTTAATCCGTAAATGGTGAACATCGCTCTTGATGGTACATGTTTTACAGCATCAATAGTAACAGGTAATGGCGCTTTGCTAGGTCGTAGCAAATGACGTAGCTGAAGGCTATGCTAACTATGTCTCGGCAAATGAGAGCGAAATTTGTCAGTGAACCATAACTAGCAAAGTCGGCTGTACAACTGGGGCGAGTGCTAGGAAGTCTCTCTAGACCTACCGTGTGGCGGCGCTCGGTCTGCAATCACTGATAGTGGCGACACGCGGGTCCGACGTATACTAACGGACCGTGGCCGATTTAAAGGCTACCACCTAGCAAGTGTGGTGTCCGGCGATGACACCACAGTATCAACACTGATGGCCATTAAAACTGCAGCGCCAGTGTAACGCTTCCCGGTACTATCAGAGGGAATAAGACCGACCTAGAAATTCCACAACGCTTATACGCATGTTGCCAAGGTTGTTTCGAGATAGCTCAAGAATTTTTACCGTGGATCCCTCACACATCTTCCATACAGTCCCGATTTATCGCCAAGCGAATTCCATATTTTTGAAGACCTAGCCGTCGATTTGCTTGGGACGACTGCTGTTCCTTAGGCAACCAAAATATTTTTCCGAGAAGGCACTGGCTGTCTTGTCTCACAGCGCAATTAATGTGTTCATAGTTATGGCGATTACTTCTGAAGTAATTAACAGCTTACTTACCGTTTTTCCATATGCCTCCTTTTCGTTTGACTGCCCCTTATATATTTTTACATAGGCCTATGGCATTTACAGATTAGAAACAGTTTTTCTTTATAAATTTGGCGTACAGTTTACTTAAGCTGTTTTTTTCCTCTTGTTTACATGTTCCTCGGTTCAATGATTTTTCTCTCATTGCTAACCGATCTTTCAGTTGAAAACAACATGGCTGTACATTCACCTTCCACGATTTTTCGACTTTACTTCAGTAAACATCGCAAAAGTTAGAAATTGTACTTTCACCTGTTGTATTGGCAAACTTGTGAATACTCTCGGGTCCTCGCCTCTCCGATCCAGTCACATCTCTGGTGAACAACTAACACATCTTCCGCAATATACTCATAGACTGTTCCACTCACACACAATTGTACTCATTTACCTCGTCCTCCTGAATCTTCTATCTTCTGTCTCTCCCTCTCTTTCACACATAACACCAAACTGCAGAAAAATATGTTCACATGGCTGGAAATACTCACTACCTGCATGGGGACCAAATGAGCAAGCAAAAACACTGTTCTGAGTGCGGAAAAGGTAAAACTACAGTTGTGTTACTATGTAGACAACTTTCGTTGAAGTTTACAAAAGTGAACTGAAGTGAAAAACACACGTGAATCCAGAAAAAGGAAAAACAGGTTTATGAAAGCAAAAAATGATCGCGGAAACCGAACGCGTAAGTAAGTTTTATTTACCTTCAAACTCCGCTAACAACAATGAGAAAAGCAGTGTAGTTCAGAACCTGTTAACGTGAGGAAAAAAAAAAATCACCGTAAGTAATTCGTCTGCAAAATTTACAAACAAAATTAATTTTTAATCTACAAAAAACAAGATGTAGAAACATGTTTCGTACAAGAACGAGTATTGTATCTTAAAACACTTTCCAGATTTTGCCTCTAGCCAGCTCTTTAATACAAGGGTAATATATTTACTATATCATTTTTTAATGATGGTATTCATCTTTTATTTGCTGCAGTCTTTTCCTGAAATTACAAAAATTACTCCGGGAAATTAAGGTTTATTTCAAATGTGAAAACATGCTTCAAATGGTTCAAATGGCTCTGAGCACTATGGGACTTAACATCTGTGGTCATCAGTCCCCCAGAACTTAGAACTACTTAAACCTAACTAACCTAAGGACATCACACACATCCATGCCCGAGGCAGGATTCGAACCTGCGACCGTAGCAGTCGCGCGGTTCCGGACTGAGCGCCTAGAACCGCGAGACCACCGCGGCCGCTAACCATGCTTCAATTTACAACATGGTTATGTACCTAAGAAGAAACATTCTATAGAAATTTGAAAGTGTTTCAGCAGAGAAAAACTCTTCTGCGCAGTATTTGCTTGTTTGTCTACTAGTTGTACTCTACAACAAACCAATAATCAGCAACTGAACTCAGATTAGCTGAAGTGTTATCAAGCACCTGTTACAACTTAAATGTATTTCGAAATTGAATTTATTGGAAATAAACACAAATTTCCACTTTTAAAAAAGGTCAGACTGTTAACACACTAACAAAATTAATCTAATTTGGTAATATCTCGTGTTCCATTGTAAAACAGTGCCTTTTGTTTTAAAGTAGAAGACAGTACACGACCGACGAAGTAGGCTTAACTGTCCACAAGTAACATAAGTGTGGCATGTAAGTAAGCAGTGGGTCAAGCGCCAAAAAATTGATTTAGAGATAATCAGTGAAATGTGTATAGCACTTACACAAAATCTGTATAAATGCTGGGGATCACCATATAAATACAAAAATTATAGAGGTTTCATTTCATGTGTACTTTTGTTCTACGTTAGTAGGTTTAAGAAAAAAATAATGCAAAATTTGAAGAGAATGAAACGTTTTGTGCATAATGGTTTTAATAACGATACAAATGCAAAGACACCCATTTTTGCTCATTTCACAAGATTCTCGTAAAACTAAATATTCTCCTTTTTCACAACTGGAATAATTTTAGTTATATCCCTTATGTTTTCTTCAGACAAAATAGATGTGTAGTGTAGTGTTTCCAGCTCTTCCTGTTGATGATCAGAAGGCATCATGCTCCTCTTCAAAACAAAATGTTGTGTATTAAAGTGCGGACCTAGAAAGGACGGAGAGGCTTCGTCCCGCCGTAGCCCTCAGTGGTACACAACCGCACAACTGCCATAGCAGTCCACCCACCCCACCACCGCCCCACAGGGAACCCAGGGTTATTGTGCGGTTCAGATCCCAGTGGGCCCACCCCCCTCCCCCGGGAACGTCTCATACCAGAAGACTGTACCCCAAATGTTTGCGTGGTAGAGTAATTATGGTGTACGCGTACGTGGAGACAGTGATTGCGCAGCAATCGCCGACACAGTGTAGCTAAGGCGGAATAAAAGGAACCAGCCCGCATTCGCCGAGGTTGATGGAAAATAGCCATAAAAACCATCCACAGGCTGGCCGGCACACCGAACCTCGACAGTAATATGCCGGGCGGATTCGTGACGGGATCGGCACGCCTTCCTACTCGGGAAGAAGCGCGTTAGACCGCTCGGCTAGCGGGGAGGGCAAATGTAATGTTCCTTCAACTCTTCAATTGCAGTAAGAGTTGATCGAACTTGCAGTACCCCTAGCCGTCCAGCAGTCAGTCTGATCCACTGTGCTTTTGAAATATGCACATCTGTGAAATTCATGTATTTTTCAACAGCTGACTAAATGTCGTAAAAATCTGTTTCTTGCAGAACAGTCACTTTGAATGGAGATGTGTGCGTAGCTTCAGTGATGAGGCGAACTTCACACAATTAGCATCTTTCGTTTCTCAGGGTGAACAAAATCACGATTGCAAGACACAAACAAGAGTCTTGTCACCAAAAACTTATGTTCTATTGCCGTAAAGTAACCCTTTGCTGTTGGGGAAACCCTCAGAAACTTCGTCATCTTATTTCTTTTCTGCCCACATCTGTTGTCATTCCTCATTATCAGTATCTTTTTACAAGTAAGTTGGGATGTAAAGGCTTTGTGCACACAGGAAGCAGTTTCACTCCCACCCCTGCCACACGTGGCCTCATGCCAGAGAAACATGTGAGCAGTTTCGTTATCACTAACATGAATGCAAAAACCGTAAACTGAGAACGGTGCCTCAACAGAGGAAGAGTAATCACTTTTTGTAAATCCATTAGAGTTGCACGTACATCCGAGTTATGCCCTTAACTCTGGTTTATGTCAGCTTTCATGGAACCCATACCATTCATAGCATTTGCTGTCATGGAATTCTAGCTGCAGTTTATTGCCTTAATTATACGAATCACACCACAATTTGGTTTTAAGAAGATTACATGCGGAATACGTGTCACATAACAAACGACGAAAATTAAGGTCGGGGAATCTGTTTTCAAAGACTTTAGCATAGAACCAGTATGTGATTTTATTGTCTTCACGTAGCTTTTGAAATTCCTTGAATAAACGGAAAACAGTCAGGTCTTCACTTTTCCCATCGAATAATGGCATCCTTGCGTTAATATGGCGTTAATATGAGCAACAATCAGCTTTTAACTCCCTTATATATGTTTCCGGTGCTTTTCTTATTTTATCGCTTTTCTTCACAAGAAGTCTCACCACTCTGCCTCAAACTGTGTTAGTGTGTCTACTGTTCTTTTGGTGAAACTGAGACCTTCAGAAATACATACACCTATTACGCCTCCTGCACCATCGGGAAATATGTAGCATATCAGTATTTCATTCTTCTTTGGTATTACAGGTTGAACCAGCACCTTCCTTAGCAGACAGCCGAAAAAATTCGTTACTATCATTACTTACTTTTGATCTTCGCCACTCCACTTTGCAAGCATGTACACGAAACATTGCATAGGCATTTTGCTCAACAGTATCTTTTACTGAGTTGAAATCACTATACAACTTCAGTTTCTGATCATATGAAACTTGCATGCATTTAAAGTGACATGTCGGCCGGAGTGGCCGAGTGGTTCTAGGCGCTACAGTCTGGAACCGCGCTACCGCTACGGTCGCAGGTTCGAATCCTGCCTCGGGCATGGATGTGTGTGATGTCCTTAGGTTAGTTAGGTTTAAGTAGTTCTAAGTTCTAGGGTACTGATGACCATAGAAGTTAAGTCCCATAGTGCTCAGAGCCATTTGAACCATTTTTTTAAGTGACATTTACAGGAAACATGAAAGAGTCAAACAATATACACTGAAGCGCCAAGGAAACTGGTATAGGCCTGCGTATTCATATACAGAGATATCTAAACAGGCAGAATACACCGCTGCGGTCGCAACGACTATGTAAGACAACAAGTGTGTGGCGCAGTTGTTAGATCGGTTACTTCTGCTACAATGGCAGGTTTTCAGTATTTAAGTGAGTTTGAACGTGGTGTTATAGTTGGCGCACGAGCGATGGCACACAGCATCACCGAGGTAGCGATGAAGTGCGGATTTCCACGTACGAACATTTTTCATGAGTGCACCGTGAACATCAGGAATCCTGTAAAACATCAGATCTCTGACATCCCTGCGGCGTGAAAAAGATCCTGCAAGAAGGAGACCAATGACGACTGAAGAGAATCGTTCAACGTGACAGAAGTGCAACCCTTCCGCAAATTGCTGCAGATGTCAATGCTGGGCCATCAACAAGTGTCAGCGTGCGAACCATTCAACGAAACATCATCGATATGAGCTTTCAGAGTGGAAGGCAATCTCGTGTACCCTTGATGACTGCACGACACAAAGCTTTACGCCTCGCCTGGGTCCATCAGCACCGACACTGGACTGTTTATGACTGCATACATGTTGCCTTGTCAGACGAATCTCGTTTGAAATTGTATCGAGCGGATGGACGTGTACGGGTATGGAGACAACCCCATGAATCTATGGAACCTGCATGTCAGCTGGAGACTGTTTAAACTTTTAGAGGCTCTGTAACAGTGTGGAGTGTATGCAGTTGAAGTGATATGGGTCCCCTGATACGTCTAGATATGACTCTGACAGGTGACACGTACGTAAGCATCCTGTCTGATTATCTGCATCCATTCATGTCGAATGTGTATTGCGACGGACTTAGGGAATTCCAGCAGGACTATGCGACACCCAAAATTGCTACAGATTGTCTCGAGGAACACTCTTCCGAGTTTAAACACTTCCGCTGGCCACCAAACTCCCCAGACATGAACATTATCGAGCACATCTGGGATGCCTTGCAACGTGCTGTTTAGAAGGGATCTTCACCACCTCGTACTCTTACGGATTTATGGGCAGCCCTACAGGATGCATGGTGCCAAGTCCCTCCAGCACTACTTCAGACACTAGAAAAGTCCATGCCACGTCGTATTGTGGCACTTCTGCGTGCTCGCGATGGCCCTACACGATATTAGGCAGGTGTACCAGTTTCTTTGGCTCTTTAGTGCAACAGCATTTTTAAACTAACACATCTAGGTCTTTGCAGCTAAGTAAATGATTCCATGAAAACAATTATAGCTTCACAATCAGAACGATGAATTCTGTCGATACGAGATTCGTTTCAATTAGAAATTAAACGCATTAAAATACTTGATGCTTAGTAACGTTAATTCCAAGTCTTACAATGAATAAAACGATAGCCGAGTCCTACCTCTTTCTTGGGACCCTCCTTAGCTGGAGTTTATTCCTTTCCCTCGCTGCAAGTTTTTTTCTTTCACTTTGAGGGCCACATTCACCTCTGTTCGTTCATTTTGGTGCAGTTTCCCTTTCCACTTTGCAAAACTGTGCATTGTGTGTCAGTAACAATCAACTCAGCAGTGCCTTTTTCTTGCAAACAAACCACAGATATACTTCCACTGTCAGTAATTCACGCAATTGCGCACCAAGGCACTAATAGGGAGCAGACAGATGGCACATGACTCATTATCTGAACATCAGTGTTGGTGTTAGACACGAGTGCCATCTTGTAACAACTGTAAACACTGTTTCCCACTGTTCTGGTGCTTTCGTCAGTATTACGTTATTGACTTTGGAGTTTATAGCAAAATTTCACCAATAACTCAAATTTTCATATTTTGGAATTTTTGACCCGTTATTTATTTACATGCCTTAACTAGTTTTAAAAATATATAAAACTTTACTTACCATATAAATCCATAGCTGAAGGTTTAGCAACATATTCCAAATATATTATGTAGTATTTAAATACGTAGAACTCGAAATATTTTCAACGCTGCACGAAACGCAACCTCGTGCATTATCACAATAAAATCTATGGAAAATGGTGGAGACTTCTTATGGCTGTTTCTAGCGCGCATTCTTTTACGTAATTCTAAAATAGGTCATTAGTCTGAAATACCGACCAAGAAATGTTATGTGTTGATAGGTACACTGTCCTCTAGGTACACTTCTCTCCTCTACCATATTTCCAGAAAGACCACTGAATATGTTTTACAAATAACACCGAAACTCATCTCACTAAAAGCATTGTTAAATTGCACTAAGTTTAAGCTGGAAAAACCGTAGTAACGGATGTAAAACTGAACAGCACTTAAATATGTAAGGAATACCGCCCGTAAGAAATTCCTGTTGCACATGTATAGGAAGATAATATTAAATGTTAAGAATCAAGAGGTATAAAGCTGCCAAAATACGCGGTGAAATTCACTTGTGTTTACGTCATTTCACGTTGTTGTGTTCTGTCTGCACTGAAGATCCCTGCTGCTAGCAGTAAAGAAAACGAGAAAAAGGCACATATTGAATGTTTCTTTTCAAAGTGTAATGACAATACGTCAGAGCCGACAAAGCGTGCTGTGATCGGAAAAGTCACTTGACGTGATAATGGTGTGGCGCGCTGTACACAGAAAAATATAACGTACCTGAAATTCACCGTTAGGAGACCTTCGCCTGCCGGTTGGTACCCCGTCTTTCGTCCTGTCATTATCGATATCCTTTCGACATTCCCGAAGTCATTTTGACTTCACCGTTGACAGCTCTGTAATTTTAGGGTACAGCTGCGTAATATACGTCGTTCTAAATCATATGTCTGCTATGCAAAGTAGAACCTGACATTACGGCCATCGGACGAAAAGAGGAGTCCAAGGCGCATACGCCAAAGTCACAGTGCCTTGTAGGGCACGAGGCCCAGAGATATCACTGTGCTATTTCCTACGTTAGCTTCAACGTATTTTTTTATCTGTGAACTATTCTCAGTTTTTCTATTTATATTGTAGATATCTAACCATCGGCAAATACATTGAAGGATGTTCAGACGTGGCGCTCGAGAGATACGAAGTGCTTCTCACAATCTGTGGTAGTAACACCGTATACATCAGAAAACTTACAAATTAATTTCCATCACCACCTTCATAGTTGTCCGTTCGTGCTTGTGTACAACCTTCCAGCGATTTGGCCATTGTTGGGAGCAGTGCTGGAAGTCTGCTAGCTCAAACATCTTAAAAAAAGTTATGATTCCGCTTGAGTGTCTTTTATGGGTACAACACGGCTACCTTTCAACTTCAGCTTCAGTTTCTGGAAAAGGAAGAAATTATAAGGGACTAGATAAGACGAATGTGGGGACAGTTGTCATCTTGTTTTTTTATATACGAAGATGGTACCTGTTCTTTCAGACATGTCCGAAAGAACAGCTACCATCTCCGTATATATATAGTTAAGGCTCGCCAGCCATTTGACCATCTTCTTCTTCTGTGCGGATGCACAAACAGTACCCGAACTCTTATGGGATTCGGCAACACGCCGCGAGTAATGAGTATAATGAGTGGGGGCACTACGAATGTAGTGCGGGACAATAAGTTGAGAATGTGGGTCTCGCAGGAGGCGTGCCAGAGATAAATCCCTGCAGTCGCGCTATCCTCTGTGTCCTCGGTCGCTCAGCTGGATAGAGCGTCTGCCACGTAAGCTGAAGATCCCGGGTTCGAGTCCCGATCCGGGCACACATTTTCATCTGTCCCCGTTGACGTATGTCAAAGCCAGTAAGCAGCTAAGGGTTGTCGTTTCATAGTAATGTTGTTTTTTGCCAGGAATTTCCCACAATGAACGAGGTGTGTGCAGGTGCATTTTCATGATACATCCAGCAATGGTTCTTCCACGTCTCGGAGTGTTTGCCTCCAACACTTACCCTCTATCACCGCAAGAAACTGCAGTCGAACTTCCCTACGATTTCCTGACCAGGTAGAAGGAATTCATTTTGGGGAATCCCATAAATGTCAAAACGTTGCTAGCACTGACTTGATGTTGCAGCAAACTTGGCGCGGTTTTCAGGGCCGCGGAGGGATACTGTCTTCCAGTGCGAAGAATGCGCTGTTTTGTTTCAGAGTCATAATCATACATCTATGATTCTTCGGTGGCTAAGACCTTGGACAGGAAATTGGATCTTCTCGAACTGCTGTTAAAAGTTTAATGTACACCTGATGATCTCGTTGGTCGGAATTCGAAAGTCGAGGAAAGTACTGCGCTGCATTTCCTCTCAAGTTCAGTTCATCAGTTGCAGTGTGTTGACGTCGCCCGTGTGAAGTTCCAGGAATTTCATAAACATCATCATTTCACGCAGATTCGAGATCGTTCCACAGTTGTGAATGATGGCGGTTGGTGCAAGTGTCTGTCATCCTTCACAGGCATCCTACCATATTTATATCGCTTAAACCACTGAGATGTTCTTGCTTGGCCCAAGGCTTGCTCACCAGAAGTCACCCTTAGCATTTGGTTCGTTTCATCTGCATTTTTTTGCAGCTTTAATCAAAACTTCATGCATATTCCATAATTGAGCCGCTGAGAAATTCATAGGAACCGTAGAACACGATGTAAATAAATCAGCAACAATGTTCGCATCAAAGCACACACAATGAACCACTTGCGGCTGCTAATTGAAATAACAAACTGTAGGCGCCTATCGGTCGAAATTTCTTTTATTGTTTGTTTGGGCGCAATATTCAAAACGTCGAAAATTTTCAGTAGCGCATCGTAAGCCAGATACAAAGTAACATGGTACGTCACAATTTCTCACGTTACGCGCCTGTAAGAAAGAAAACAACACAAAAATTATTTGAATTCTATAACCTATCCGTTTAACGACTAAATCGCTGTCGTTGTGTTTGCAATTGTTCTTGTAACTTTTCATATTATGTATTTGTAGTTTTATGTGTAGTAACCGGTACCATATTAAATATGGGGTTCACGTGAAGTTTACAAAAATGTGGAAGGGTGTACGTCAAGGAATCTCTTTAAATCTTCTTTTCAGCTTTCTGTTGCTTTGTTCAAATGCATGTTTCTTTGTGACATCAGGTGAACGAAAGGTATTCAATAATTTTATTGAAAGGAATACGATTCCTCGCTATCATACCAACCATGAAATCTGCAGGCTGACTTTTCTTTTCCGCCCATGTACATACGTGCTTCGTAAAGTAAATTACTCACATGCTAACTTTGATTATATTTCCGCAAATGTTAGAGCAGCAGTGTTTCTATGACGTACTGTCGATTGCAATTTCGTCAATGTCCAAAAGAATTGCAAATAATTATGCTATGTTTGGCCAGTTCTAGAAAATGTGATTCTTGAAGTGTTCAATAATTCCACTTCACTGAGTTTCATTTCGTATCTCCAACATATCTAGCGTGACATTGTAGTTATGGATATGCTGATTAGAGAATTAGTGAGTGAAAAACAGGAATACGTATACCTGTTGTAAAGTGCCGGGTGGAGATGCTACGGCGCAAAACAGTGCATTCTAAATTACGAATTACTAGCGTAGTGAGCTTTATCAGTAGTAAGGAATTTAAAAAACAGACTCATACCGTATACACCGTGATTTAGCTGACCTGCGCATGGGGTTTATGCAACTCACATGTGCATTCAAAAACCACATACGAGGTTTTAATAATCTCTCTCTCGCTACGTGCAAAATATTAATTCTAGATAAAAAAAATACACCTCACCTTCTTCGTGGAAATTTAATGTAGTTAAATTTTGTTCGAGAATGCTTTTTCACCGTAGGCCACTGTTTTCGAGTTATTAAAAAAACGCGTTTGAAGGTCACTTTTGTTCATTTTTCTTCAATAATTGGAAAACTAAGATCTCTATCGAAAATATATCCTTGTACAAAATTTAGGCGCATTAAGTTTTCAACAAAAAGGTCTTGTTAATTTTTTTCTGTAGGACTAACAGGTTGATAGTTTGCACATAGTGAGAGAGAGAATATGAAAATCTTGTATGTAGTTTTTGAAGGCATTGCAGGTTGCATAAAATACTTAAGTAGGGACAGCTGAATCACGATATATATATATATATATATATATATATATATATATATATATATATATATATATATATATATGTTTGTGTGTGTGTGTGTGTGTGTTGGGCAATATATCACTCTTGGATAAGATCTCACAGAGGAAGAACGTGCCCTAGGTACTCCGCAAGACTGGGTGATTAGCATAAAGCTCCATGAAAATTGCAGATTGGGTCTGTAGATAGTCTGTCACCATTTATTGGCTTGGTTTACTATTTCTACCATGTCTGTCAGTATGTGCAGTAAATAAGAAGAGAAGAATGTAAGTGAATGTAAATGTAGCAGGATAGTCATAGAAGGAAATTTTTTATTATTTATTTGTTTTTTGTGTTATTTGGAGATCATCACGTACCAGTGTGCAAGAGGTAGTAAATTCATTTCACTTAAATGTCAACAGAATACGTTACTAAGCCTCATGGTATCACAATATCATCATAACTTGTCACTAAGTCTGCTGATCATCCTTCAGTTGACAATATAAAGGATGTCTCGAAGCTTTTGGGTCAAACTGAAATAGGTGATAGTGGGTCCACAACCGATTATATTGAGATAAGAAACCAATGGTCGGAGATGGATATCTATTGTGTTAAGGATATACACAGCGTACATTGCATAACAACAACATAGCTCATAGTAACGGTTCAAAGAGACGAACGACGGTTTCAGTGCGTGTATCGCAACGGCAGTACCATGAACAACGTGTCCATGCACTGGGACCA
The DNA here is from genome assembly GCF_023864345.2 of Schistocerca serialis cubense. Lineage (NCBI taxonomy): Eukaryota > Metazoa > Arthropoda > Insecta > Orthoptera > Acrididae > Schistocerca > Schistocerca serialis. The sequence continues at coordinate 500,701,805 of NC_064642.1, read as the reverse complement.
ACAGAGTTTGAGCCCAGCATTCACTTCTGTCAATGGATTATTCACCATAGTGATTTAGTGCCGAACTTCGTACAGTTTGTTTTGTTCGCGGATGAAGTCTCATTCACCCGTGAAGGTGTTTTCGACAGCCACAACAGCCATGTCAACAATGAGTATAATCATCACAGTGGCCACCAAGAACGATTCTCTGTCAACGTATTGGGAGGCATTGTTGCCTTACCGTTTGGCTGGTCCACGTTACCTGGTGTTCTAGCGAGATGCGCTGCCACAGTTCTTAAAGACTGCATCCCCTGCTACCCGCGATATATGTTGTTCCAACACGATAGTGCACAAGTCCATTTCGATGTTAATGTCTGCGAGCGCCTGAGCAACACGTATCCTAATCGTACAATTGGAAGGGGAAGTCCTGTCCCATGGCCAGCGCGATCGCCGGATCTCACAACTGCGGACATTTTCCTCTGGGGTTACGTCAGGACTTTACTGTATGAAACCCCCAAATAAACGGATGAAGACCTACTTGCTATGATCCAAGCTGCCTATCTCCTGGTACAACAAACACCGGGGATCTTTGAGACAGAGGAGAGTGCGACAGAAGTTCATATGGCGCAACCATGCATGCGTTGAGACTATAGCTCGTCACTAGCTGCTACGTTTCTGTCATGCGGTGTACGCTGTTTCTTCCATAACACAAAAATACGCATTTACCGCAATTGGTTCTCTGTATCAATATAATCCATTGTAGATCCTCTATTATCTGTTTCTGTCTGACACAAAAGGTTTGAGACTCCCTGTAGGCTAGTCGAAAAGTTGATTTGCTGCTGTGAAATGAAGAGCAGCAGCACTAACTTCTCTATTTTCTTGGTATTAACGATTGGTGGTGGTCGTTTTATTCACTATGTAATTTCTGTATATCATATTCCCGAGTTACTAGCTGACTTGCAAAAGATCCTTATGCAATCCAGAAGTCAGAAATATGTGGGAGAACGTGGAAAAGAAATGGACGTGTGAAACTAATAAGCTCGTACTGAGAAAGCCAATACACAGAAAACCCTATCATCATTAACCTTTCATTGTAATAACACCACTTTCTTACGGTGCAAATTCGTCTGAAAATGAACGAATCAGAAGTACGAGTTAAGGAAGAAGTATTGTAATAGTAGTTTTGTTGAAGTAGTGTATGTTTAGATGGTTGAGCCGTGTATCGACTCGTGCTACACCTTGTGTTTAGATTGCATTGGTTTTCCTTTTCTTCCCCTGACATGTTTGTTTGATATGTTGTCTGACATTAAGTAGCTGCTTGCTTGTTTTTTCCCTCTGCTATCGATATCTGCGTTTATCTTCCGGGAAACTGCTATGGAGGAAGTGAGATCTTTGACCGGTTGTAACCTCGTGTTGTGGCGCGGAAGTAGGGGGTTGCGCACGGAAAGTGTGGTAGACACGGGAGGGCAGTGTGGCTCTCCAGCGCGAAGCAGGCGTGGTCGGTTGTACCGAGTCGCCACGTGATGTATGTCGGTTATGTGTAACGAGCGGGTCGAGTCGACGGAAGAGCTCCCCGCGTGTTGGTTGTATACAGAATCGCCCCAAGAGTAGTTGCTGTTCATTTCGCCTTGGTGGAACGTTAACAAGCTTCTTTAAATCCTCCGTTTCAACACTGGAGTTTATAAAGGAGACACCTAACATGAAAGAGCGGTCACTACCCGTCAACGTTGCAGAGAAAACGTGAACTCCGGTGACAGAGCGTGTTGTCGCGTGACCGTGGCGTGTTGGTTACGCTGGCGACTCGTGCGCGGTCGGATGTGTGGATCCTTGCCATCGGATGTCGTGTACTGCCTGTTCGAGCATAATTGCAAGTTAAGTTCGTGGAAGGTTTAATCATTAAGTAATAATTTGGTGTAACCAGCGCCTCTTCTACCTTGTGGCCTCCGGCGACCGGGTTTCCTGTCCCTGGCACCAGTGTAATTGAAGACAGTGATCTTTCCTCCTCCTCTCGTTACTGTCCGATGGGAGGTATAGTTTTGGCAGTTTAATTGTTTCGCTATTCTGTCGTGGGTTATGAGTAAATTCACGCTTCTTGTTGGTTGATCATGTGGTCGCTCATTCAGGACTGTGTGATGTAATGTTTCCTTGCACGAGGTTAGCTCTAATTCTGTCAGGAAGTTAAGCCATCTAATAACAAGTTTTCGCTGGCTAAACGTCGGTGCAGTGACCAGCTTCAGAGTGGCAATTGTGTTTACGGGCGTATTTAAATTGGTCAGTATTCTGTCTATCCTGAGCATCCCTGAGTGGCTGATTTGTGGCCGCCTTAGACGGGTCTGTCATATCTGTTATTTTCTAATGATATTCCAGGACACGTTTGTTTAAAATTCTTTTAAATTCCTCTAAGTTTGTAAATTCCTTTTATTGCCATTAATCGTGTGTTTGCTGAGGCCTGTTTCATTTTTTTAATGGCTGTGTTGGTAGCTTCACTACCTCACCGTACCTTATTAACAAAGATCTGTATTTACTTTAGCCTGTTTACTAATGTTCTTTAATTTTTTTAAATTGTTGTATTGCTACAAATTACTTTGATTGGCGTTAGCGGCGTGTTTTAAAAGGCAGTTTATTGCCGTACTGCTAGCTTATGTGTTTTAAAAAAAAACTTAAACAGTTGTATTGCTATAAATTACTTGATTGCTGCTAGCGGCGTGTTTTAAAAGGATGTTTATTGCTGTAATGCTAGCTTATGTGTTTTTTAAAAAAAATTAAATTGTTTTATTGTTATAAATTACATGATTGCCGTTAGCGGCGTGTTTAAAAGGCTGTTTATTGCCGTACTGCTAGTTTCTGTAAGATACGAATAAAACATTTGTGAAAATCTCAACTCGACAGTAAACTACTAGAAATTTGGCCCCGTTTCCCAACTTGTGGTGTGGCTTGTAGTAACCGTAACCACTGTGTGTGTCAATGGTCTACAGTGATAAGGTGCTTTACTCTTTCAAAAATGTTGGAGCTGGGCGCATAGGACATTCCAATTCGGAAATCGTTAGGGAATTCAGTATTCCGAAATCCGCAGTCTTAAGAGTGTGCCGAGAATACCAAACTTCAGGTGTTACTTCTCACCGCTAACAACGCACTGGCCGACTTCCTTCACTTAACGACCGAGAGTGGCGGCGTTTGCATAAAATTGTCAGTGCTAATAGAAAAGCAACACTTCGTGGAGTAACCGCAGAAATCAACGTGGGACCTACGGCTAACGTATCCGTTAGAACAGTGTGGCGAAATTTGGCGTTATTGGGCTATAGGGGCAGCCGGCCTACGCGAATTCCTTTGCTAAAAGAAGGACATCTCCCCTCCTGAGCTCGTGGCCACGACGATTGAACTACAGACGACTGGAAAACCGCGTCCTCGTCAGATGATTCCCGAATGCAGTTGATAAGAGCTGGTGGTAGGTAAGGTTCGAGAGTGGTCCAGGCCCCACGAAGCCATGGACCCACGCTGTCAAGAAGGCATTGTGCAAGCTGGTGGTGGCTCCATAATGGTGTGGGCTGTACTGGTATTTACACGGAATAGACTGGTACTAAGGTCCAGCTAAAGCGATCATTGACTTTAAATGGTTATTTTCGGTTACTTCTAGACCATTTGCAGCCATTCAGGGACTTCATGTTCCCAAACAATGGTGGAATTTTTGTGGATGCCAGTAAGCTATGTCACCAGTCACAGCTACTGTTTGTGGTTGGTCTGAAGCACATACTGGACAATTCGAGAGAATGATTAGGCGAAGTAGATCACCCGAAATGAATCCTCTCTAGCATTTATCGGACAAAATCGAGAGGTCAGCTCGTTCATAAAATCCTGCACCGTCAACACTTTTGCAATTATGGATGGTTACAGAGGCAGCATGGCTCAATATTTCTGCATGGGACATCGAACGACATTTTGAGTCCATAGCACCTCAAGCTGCCGCACTAAGCCGCCCAAAAGGAGGCCCGACTCGATATTAGGAGGTGTCCCATTACTTTTGTCACATTAGCGTGTATGTTTTCCTACAAGACTACCGGTAGGTCTGCTTCTAATGTTGTTTGAGACAATCCCTTTTCAACGACGAAACAGCCTCGTACTAGAATGATCCTGAACCGTGAAATTCGGAGTTTATATTGGAGACAAGAAAACCCATTGCAGAATACTGAAAATGGCCTACGTCAGTGACCCGTACCGCTGTCTTATCTTTTTTTTTATACATATTTCTGATGTAACAATCACTAAATGTTGGAAGCTGCAGTATGCTGATGATCTGGCCCTTAGCTAGCAGAGTCGCAGATTGAGATATCGAAAGAAGACTACCAGATAATCTCCATCAAATTTATCAATACTTTCAAAATTGCTCTTCATACGTTCCGTGTTTCCTACTGAAAACTCTGCTTACAGCTTTAGCAGCAGGTTCCAAATAGTACCGTTAAATTCAGTCAAAATCAAAATTACGTTGCAGTTATTGTAAACGTTAACGTTGTAAATACACTATGCTTCAAGGTTAAAAAACAGTCGCGAAAGAAAAAGCTGGCTGGAAGACGCTGGGGTTGTTTGCTGTGACTCTGTATCTTTTGTTTCTCAATTTTAGAGTATTGTGCCCGTGTGCAGAGGTCGATGCACAACTGTTCCCTTTATTGAGGACAATTATATTACACCTGCATCAAACCTCAGGCTGATTGCTATCTGAAGGTTGAGTTGAATTGTCTAGGGGAAGAGACCAAACTGCGAGGTCATCGGTCTCATCGGATTAGGGAAGGACGGGGAAGGAAGTCGGCTGTGCCCTTTCAAAGGAACCATCCCAGCATTTGCCTGGAGCGATTTAGGGAAATCAAGGAAAACCTAAATCAGGATGGCCGGACGCGGGATTGAACCGTCGTCCTACCGAATGCGAGTCCAGTGTGCTAGCCACTGCACCACCTCGCTCGGTGTCTGAAGGTCAAACAGGCCCACCAAAGTTAACGCAAACCTTCCTGTCGGCTCAAGGTCTACATGAAGTGCCCAAACGTCGCCTGAAATCAAGATGTCCACTGTATTTTGAGGCAGAAGGGCTGATTTTCAATAATTTCTACCTGGAGGAAAAGTGGAAGAACACCTTTACGGACAGCTGAAAAGATATTAGCCTACTTACTGGTAGAAACCAACTGGGTAGATTGCCAAGTTCCTTAGTATGTAGAAAGTTGTAGTGTGGCTCAATGACTTCGAGACGGGCCCCAGGAGAGGAGAGACTGTCTGACGGAGTTGTACCTAACACATTATTACGGCACTGCAAAGACCACCATCCACATCATGGAAGACTGTTTGGTCCGACACTCTCTGCACGATGTAGATGGCGTTGCACAAAGGTGACTACAGTTTCTCGAAACCACAATTTGTTGATGCTACTGTGGAAATATACTTCCATCTTTGTACTTCTGTATTGCTATTATGCATTTTTGTATTTGTGTCACGGCTCTACAGCTGAAGTTCTTAACACATATTTGTGCGGTAGCACACGACTCCGGTGCCAATCATGGTGGCAAAAATATATTTTCACCACCATATTAGGACTGCAAGGGGAGGAGAGGTGGTGGCGTGAAGTTTCTGTTCACCAGACTTTGGGATGGTGTCCTGAGTTGAAGTCCAAACAAAAAAAATAAAAAAATCAGTAGTCATCTTCACACGAAAACCTTTATCTGGTTCACTTTACCGCTTTCGAGAGTTTAAACTGTCATCTTTAGAAGTGAAATAGGATAAAACATTGCTAAAACTTTGTGTTCCGCCTTACGGCTCGTCTTGTCATGGGGGAAGCCTCGTCAGAGAGTCCACCGCATGAGCGTCTAGGGAAGTGATTCTATTGGTGGTTTCCGTTGCCTTCGACTGGTGATGATGAAATGATAATGAGGACAACACAACACCCAGTCCCTGAGGGGAGAAAAGTCTCCGACCCAGCCGGGAATCGAACCCGGGCCTTTTGGCGTGACATATCGCAGCGCTGACCACTTTTTGCAAATTTTTTTTTTTTTTACCGGGACTCGAACCCGGAATCTCCTGCTTACATGGCAGACGCTCTATCCATCTTTTTTTTTGCATTAGCGCTCTTTTTTTTTTTTTTTTTTTTTTGCAACTCCATTAATTAAAATGGAAAATAAAATAAAAGGTTGTATTTATTGCTTCCACCGAGATTGGAAACGTTATGTCATATAGCACGAGCACCACAACGCACAAGGGAACCTCCTGAGCTATCGGGGCGGACAATCATTGCTAACCCAATTACAAAATAACAATCAGACGGTAGTGTCTTTCAAAGGATTGGCAAAAAATACATATGTAAGCCAAGTATATTAAAATCAATGTACAAAGATTGAACAGCAGAAATAAAGCAAGTTTGTTCAAAAAGATGTGAGATAGTTAAGCTCAAGAACCACAACACACCTTTGCTACAGAGTCAGTACAACTGAGTGAGATCGCTGAAAGTATATGACACGTGCGATGAGTGGAAAACAATCAAATTTCACATCGCACCTGGTATGTACGAGAAACTTTAGCCACCAAACTCATGACACGAAGGGCACTGACCACGCCTATGTAAAACGTTGGAGCGCTAGTGTACATACAAAATATAACAAATTCGGCGACAGTTGAAGCGGAACCACAGAAAATGATTAACAAAAGACAATGGACCGAGCTTAAAGTAAATAGACATATAAAAATGACATCACTGCTATATAAAGGGACAAACGAAGGAAGGCAAATTGTTAAAATTTTATTATCATTTTATGGTGGTGTCAACGGTCACTTGGGCAGCGGTGATTCTTTGAACTGTTCAGTATCCAGGAGACGAGGCCGGCCGCTGGACGAGTGTTAGCAGGGAAGACAAGTAAGTGAGCTGCTAACGCATTGCTTTCCGGGCGGGAAGACGTGCCGGTCCCCGGCACGAATCCGCCGGGCGGATTTGTGTCGAGGTCCGGTGTGACGGCCAGTCTATGGATGGTTTATAAGGCGGTTTTCCATCTGCCTCAGCGAATGAGGGCTGGTTCCCCTTATTCCGCCTCAGTTACACTATGTCGGCGATTGCTGCGCAAGCACTTTCTCCACGTATGCGTCACCATAATTACTCTATCACACAATCATTACGGTTACAGTCGTCTGGTGTGAGACGTACCCGGGAGGGTACACAGGGGGTCGAACAGCACAATAACCCTGGGTTCGGTGTGGGGCGGCGGTAGGGTGAGTGGACTTCTGTAGCCTGTTGTGGGATTTGGGATTGTGTACCATTGCGGGCTCTGGCGGGGAGGAAGCCTCTCCGTCGTTTCTAGGTCCCCTGTTCCATACAATACAATACAGTCCAAAGTGAGCTGCAGTCCGGCTTCGGCAGTAAGAAGTGGACGCCGCCGAGTGTGTTTACAAATTGGCTTACAGCCATGAACAAAGTCATAACGCCCAAACATTTCCGCCATGTCTCATGAAGCAATGACATGTTATATTCTTCATGGTAGTTCGTCCGTCGGTTGGGGACCTTAAACTCAGCGGTTCCACTGCTGCTGCCGGCGCTACAGTCTGGAACCGTGTGACCGCTACAGTTGCAGGTTCGAATCTTGTCTCGGGCATGGATGTGTGTGATGTCCTTAGGATAGTTAGGTTTAAGTAGTTCTAAGTTCTAGGGGACTGATGACCTTAGAAGTTAAGTCCCATAGTGCTCAGAGCCATTTGAACCATTTCCACCGCTGCTATTAAAGGGGAGTAGGCTATGTACCAGTACTGGGCTATACCATCTCATTATCACAAAATACAAACTCGACAGCGCGCTATAAACACACTCATTACTATCGCCTATACTCTACAGATGCTCTTAAGATACTGTTTTCACACACCGCGTGGAAAAGAGCAACTGTGCACTGAGGCAGAAAATAAGAAAATCCTATTTTGATAAGACTTTTGAACTCATTACCAGTGCGGGTCTCAAAGACAACAGTGCAGTTTGACTCCATTTACTTGTATTTATCGCGAAAGTGCATCTATCCTTCTGAAACATTTTGTTGTTTGTAAGATAGTCGATAGTTTCCACCATTTCGTAATGTATGACAGTTAAAACAATATAGTGTACTCAGAATCATGAAGTTGCCGTGCAATTCCCATTAACTCTGGCATCATGTACCTGTTCCGTTAGCGCTGATCCTGATCTCATGATTAATTGGGTATGTTACCGCGTTGTGCAAAGACTATTAATCTTGCGTGTAACCTGCCCTGCTACCAGCTGCGGCCGTTGTGTGACGGATAGTGATTTACGATAACGAAAGGAAAGAAGAGCAAGAAAAAGAAAGAAATGGAAAAAATAATTTAGCTGTGTGCTAAACGTATTGAGTCACTCATATATTTAATACTGTCCATTTTGGTAAGAATTTAATCACTTTATAGCGCAATATCACGTTTGAGCGAAAGTATGTGTCCGTGCACTTCTTGTTAACTTTGCTCTGTGTTTTGCAGTGCGCTACTGTTGTGTACTTCGAACAATCTGTCATGCCATCGTCTGGCTACAGGCGTTACAGCATCTATACACGAGTCGTTCGATAAAATCTGTCACACTCTTATTTCCGTGTAGCCTCGCCAAGAAAAACCTAATACCTTTTGAGCAATTAGCGAATTCCGTAGAAAGTTTGCATGCAATAGTGTGTCATGCGCCTGTATGACTTTGAAGTCTAGTGTATCATTCAAGAAAAGGTTCTTGGTGATGTGAACGTCAGACTTATTACTGGTCACAAATGTTGTTCAGAAATTCCTCACGTTAAGTTGACTGTTTCGAAGCGATAATAAAATTTTAATGTGTATGTGTATTACAAACACGGGAGCACCGTTTCTCCGCTAAACGTCCTATAAGGCTTTTAGACTGTACTTCTCTTTGCTCCAGGGTACTTTTGACACCCTCTCAGCACATCACTAGTGTCAAAACCTTAAGGAACTCTACAGTGGGAAAAAATGCATCTGTAGCTTTTTGTCACATAAGAAAGCGTTTCTTTTTGTCTCCTCTAAACGTTCTAAAATTTTGTAGGTATTTACACGTGTCTCCCCAGGCTAAGACCGTTTGCGCAACGGGAGTGGTGAATTTTCAGAAGAGAGTACATGTTGTGGGTTTTATGCAGACTCAATTCTGTTGCGGTAGGGATCATAGCTGCGTCACAGTGTGGGAGTGAAACGGCACCATGACTGGAAAGGAAAGTTGAAGCATGTGTGACACTGTGAGGAAAACGTCTAAATTACACACAGATTCTCAGTGAAATCCTGACGCTATACTGACTAAATACAATATCGCGTGCAGCGGTAGTGAAACGGTGCACACAATTTGACCAAGGCCGTACACTTGTGGGTGATTCAGACTGGAAGGCAGGGCCATCGATGTACATAACAGAGAACAATATCCCAGTAGAGCGCCTGATGGCCAAAGAGATTTTCCTATCATTAGTAGCATCACGCACTGGCTTCGTACCCCAAGAGTGGATATTTAGCGGCGATTCATTGAACGGTTACAGAACGTTCCGATCGTTTCCCAGAGAGACTTGGTGAATATATTGAAAAATAGTGTCATGTATCTGTATGACTTTGAAGTGTAGTGTACCATTCAAGAAAAGGTATTTGGCCTGCCATAATTAGTAAGCATAAGTTACTGTTTGACGTCCCCTCGTAAATATAACAGCGTCTCAAAGTCTTTGCAACAGAAGTGTAGAAGCGATAGAGGACCTCATGGGGAACAACTTTTGTGAGACAGTAAATGTTCGCTGATGCTTTCTGGGGACGTTACGCGTCTTTTATTACTGGTTATGCCCCTGAGGGACGGCAGGGCGTAGTCACTCTGTGACGAGTGAATGCAGTGTGTTTTGTCCGTAATCCAATCATAAGATGCACGTGATTTGAGTTACACTGAGCAAAATGAAACTTAGTGATTCACTTCTAAAATGCCTTTCCCCGCTCAGAGACACTCACCCTTAGGTTTTCGTTGTTGAAAATCACTCTGTCAATTTAAAGGGGTAGCTACAAGGGACGATCAAAAACTTCCCATTTCAGGGTGTTTCTGCAGCCTGAATGCAACGTAGTGCGACTTCGGTGCGGGTATGTAAGGACCGACATGTAGTCAAGAAAGTAGGGTGACATTCGTATTTTTCCGACATGCGTGCGGTAATGCGAAAACGTGAACTATGGTAACGTTATTATAAAACCGGATCAAACAGCCCCAACGGGGTATTATTCTTTTCTTGGCTGTCTAAGGACAAAAACTGGTAGATATACATTGGAAAAATAAGAACAAGTATGGGGAAGCACTTCAGTTGAAATCCACCATACTGGAATGGTGCGAAAAGGAGTGCTGATGTTTCTTGATAAAGCACGCATCCATATCGCAAATGTCGTAAAGCAGAATTTAGGCGAATTTATGCGGGAAACACTCGAGCACCCGCCCTATAGTCCTGATCTCTCCCCATGTGATTACCATGAGTTCGATCGCTTACAAAAGGCCTTGAAAGGTCAAAGATTCCTGTCGGACGAAGCTGAGCAGCAGGCAGTTACGGACTTCTTCACACAGCAGGACACGGTGTTTTACCACATGTGTATCTTCAGCATAGTGTTTCAGTGGGACGATTGCCTCAGCGTTCACGGCGATCGAGCCAGACTGCCATACCGATTTTGGACCGTACCACCTCTGAATGGAAAATTTTTGATCGCCCTTCGTAGTATGCACCACATTTGGAAGTGGACCCTGCCAATTTGATAAAATCTCTCTCTCCGAGAGCGGAGAATTCACTAAAAAGACCAACAGCGTCGACGGAAAGCGTCAGTGAACAGTTGTCTCTAAAAAAAATTGTTCCCCATTGACGTGTTCTGTTAATCCCAGGCGTTTGATCCAAGGACTTTGGTACATCCTGTACCTATAATCCGTATGTGGAACTACAAGAAAGTACACTCATATTCTGAAAAAAAAAACAATACTTTGAGCGACTAGAGACAGGACGTTCATATTCACACAACATGTACATTACTACGTTCTGCAGAATTGATTAGCAATTGAACCATGTCGGCCAGCAACATCAAATCGCGGCCCGACACCACATACCGGTAAAATGTGCCTGCGATTCTGATTGTCGCTATAAACAGAAGGTAACGGATCATTGTGACTTGAGCAGACGTGCAGGATACCTCGCAGACGTACGTGCAAAGCGTACCGTCAGACTAATTTGTTTGGAAGAGGGAGCATTATTTGGCTTGAGACAATGTGAAGCGTCCATCCACGAAACTGCTGCTCATGTGGGACGAAGTGTCTCGACAGTGCAATGGTTGTGTGCAGAATGGTTCACGGAAGGCCATAGAATATGATGAGCTGCGTCAGGCCGCACCGTCCTGACCACTCCGCGAAACAGGCGACACCTCATCTGAATGGCGCTTCAGAACAGATCTACGCCATCCTCGGTTCTGGCGCAACAGTGTACCAATGTAACACATCGTACATTATTAGGAGTGACAGTCCGCGGCCGTCTATTACGGCATGGGTTACGTGCGTGTCGTCCACTTCTCCGCCCACCTTTTACGAATGTGCAAAAACAGGGTATGTGACAATGCTGTAAGAAACGACGTCACTGGGGACAGAAAAAACATCAGATAGTGTTTTCGTACGAATCCAGGTTGTGTTTGTTTCAAAATGATGGCCGCAATTTGGTTCGCTACTGACAGGGGGAGCGGCAGCACAGACTGCATTTGCACAAGACTTACAGCGCCGACTCGAGACCTTATGGTGTGGGTGCTGTCAGGTACAACTACATACCACAGTTGGTGCATGTCCAGAGCACTGTCACCAGTGTGACCTACGTGAATGACATCCTCCGACCTCCAGCCATACCCTATCCGTATAACTCCCCAGACGCCATTTTTCAGCAAGACAATGCACTACCACATGTTACTGCATGAACACGTGCCTTCTTCGTGTCACAGGATGTCAGTCTTTTGCCCTGGCCCTCCAGATGACCAGACTTGTCGCCAATCGAAAATGTGTGGGATATTGTGAAACGATCGGCGAAGCGCTGTGACCCAGTGCCAACCACCACAGATGAGATTTAGAACTAGGTGAATGCAGCATAGATGGACACCACTCACGTCCTATTCGCATTGATGCCGTCACGCACGGGCAAGTTATCAGGGCCCATGCCTGCTAGGCAAAAGGATGCATGCTGAACTGAGGTGACTGAACTGCTAATCATTTCCGCAGAACATACTACTGACACACACGTCCTGTGAATGAATATGAACTTCCTATCTCTATTTTCTCACGGTCTTTTTTTTTTTTAAAAAAAAAAAAAGACACGAGTATACGTATTTATGTCACTATGCGTGCCAGTGGTTTGCGCTCTAGATATATAAACGCGTTTCGGCCACAGATCGTCTTCAAAACGTAAATCAGACCTCAATTGAGGACGAACCTATGTGTCGACATAATTTGTGTGAAGGCAGCTCTACTTAAAATTCTGTAGATGGACTGCGCCCGAAACGCGACAATATAAAATTTTTGAACAACAACGGACCAGTTCATTTCAAGCGACCCATTCAGCACTGACATAAAAAGTGCTCTCATGTTTACATCATAGTCGCAGGCCTCATGTGCTACTTAAAGTTGGAGGTTCAGGTAAAAACAATTCGTTACAAAAGGTACTGAGGTGTGATTTTAGTTACGGTATTTTACCTAAGATTTTCACCTACATCTGTAAATACTGTCTGCTTGTCATATACACCTGGAAATACCGTCTGCTTGCACATTTTGGATGTATGCCACTGCTGTTTATATTATTTTTGGCTACTTTCATTTTGGTCTTCTGCACTAAGCATTTCTTTGTGTGAAATACGACTCAATACAGTATCAGTGCTGTTTGATTGCACACTCCTGACTAAATGTGCCTCTGTTTGTTTTTATGGGAGTAATGTTGTAAACGCACTTCGATAGCTGTTAGGGTGCCGCTTCTGGGATTCGGGAGGGGGCGAGGGAGCGGCTTAACAACGCCTCACATAATCTGTTCGCAAACATTTCAAAAACGTTATCACAAAAAGCGTATCTTGCCACCGTCTAGCACTAACACCGCCAAATCCAGATAAACATATCAACTCTGTGAAGTCATGGGACAAGACTAGGAGAAAGGAGTGTTAACAAATTGACCTCTAGTGATGGTTTTCACTTGATCTAAGAGTTTTCTCTTCAGCTTTCGTATGCCATAGTCTATAATGCGATTTTAATTGTGTTGATATGTATCTATTTAATACGTAAGTGAAATAAAGGAGTTTTTAGATATATAAACAGAATGAGGCAACAGAAAGCTCATCCGACCACCCTCTACCACTAACAGTGGCAAATCCAGATAAATATTTCATCTCTGTGAAGACACAGGATGAGAATAGGAAAAAGGATTGTTGTCAACTCAACGGCTTCTTTGAGATTTTTCTTGATCTAACAGTTTTCTCTTCAGTTGTCGTTTATCACATGTTATATCGTTTCAGTTATGTTAATATGTATTTATTTAATATATAGTTTAAATGAAGAAATAGTTTGGAGTTAACGGTGTATAGTAGAGGAAAGGAGAGAGACTTGGTAATGAGGTGGAGAAGATAACGAACAGGTACAGATAGAGAGAAAGAGACAGAGACAGAGAAATGATCATATGAGACAGACATACATAATTTACCAAAAAGTAAATTATTACTCTGTGATAAATAACCGATCACTAAAAAAGGGATGTGTCTTTAACATAACGTGAAAGAGACGGAAACATGGATATTAACAGTTTGATGATAACCTGATAACCACATCTACATCTACATCTACATGACTACTCTGCAATTCACATTTAAGTGCTTGGCAGAGGGTTCGTCGAACCACAATCATACTATCTCTCTACCATTCCACTCCCGAACAGCAAGCGGGAAAAACGAACACCTAAACCTTTCTGTTCTAGCTCTGATTTCTCTTATTTTATTTTGATGATTATTCCTACCTATGTAGGTTGGGCTCAACAAAATATTTTCGCATTCGGAAGAGAAAATTGGTGACTGAAATTTCGTAAATAGATCTCGCCGCGACGAAAAACGTCTTTGCTGTAATGACTTCCATCCCAATTCGCGTATCATATCTGCCACACTCTCTCCTCTACTACGTGATAATACAAAACGAGCTGCCCTTTTTTGCACCCTTTCGATGTCCTCCGTCAATCCACCTGCTCATCTTCACATTTTAATAGTATTACACTTTCACCATCGCACTTCAGTAGGATACACCATGCACAGAGTAATCTCTGCCATCTTAGACTCTGGCAGCCTCATTTTGTAACAACACGTATTTCAGGGTACCGGTACATGAAAGAAACAAAAAAGGGCAAGCAGTGCCAATATCATTCTTATACAGGGTGTTACAAAAAGGTACGGTCAAACTTTCAGGAAACATTCCTCTCATACAAATAAAGAAAAGATCTTACGTGGACATGTATGTGTCCGGAAACGCTTGATTTCCATGTTAGAGCTCATTTTAGTTTCGTCAGTATGCACTGTACTTCCTCGATTTACCACCAGTTGGCCCAATTGAAGGAAGGTAATGTTGACTTCGGTGCTTGTGTTGACATGCGACTCATTGCTCTACAGTTCTAGCATCAAGCACATCAGTACGTAGCATCTTGATTGGGCCCCATGTTCTTCCACCAACGTTATCATGATTTCATACGTGATACTCTACCTATGCTGCTAGAACATGTGCCTTTACAAGTACGACACAACATGTGGTTCATGCACGATGGAGCTCCTGCCCATTTCAGACGAAGTGTTCGTACGCTTCTCAACAACAGATTCCGTGACCGATGGATTGGTAGAGGCGGACCAGTTCCATAGCCTCCACGCTCTCCTGATCTTAACCCTCTTGACTTTCATTTATGGGGGCATTTGAAAGCTCTTGTCTACGCAACTCCGGTACCAAATGTAGAGACTCTTCGTGCTCGTATTGTGGACGGCTGTGATACAATACGCCATTCTCCAGGGCTGCATCAGCGCATCAGGGATTCCATGCGACGGAGGGTGGATGCATGTATCCTCGCTAACGGAGGACATTTTGAACATTTCCTGTAACAAAGTGTTTGAAGTCACGCTGGTACGTTCTGTTGCTGTGTTTCCATTGCATGATTAATGTGATTTGAAGAGAAGTAATAAAATGAGCTCTAACATGGAAAGTAAGCGTTTCTGGACACATGTCCACATAACATATTTTCTTTCTTTGTGTGTGAGGAATGTTTCCTAAAAGTTTGGCCGCACCTTCTTGTAACACCCTGTATATTAAGACAGTACATGTATTTTATATTTGTGCTTACTGGTTTATGGATACACATTTTATGATAATGTGCCTACTTGAACAAGATCGTCCCTCTGTTTAGTTTCTAGGTATGCATTTAAACTATATAGCACTGAGGAGACTAAGTAACCTTTTGTTTCTGGAAACAGAAGTCTTTTCAATGTTTTTTATCCTGGGTGAAAATTTATTGTGTAAATTGCACCCAGCCGTTATAGGATCTTTTACAGATAACTTAAGCTGCTTCCTGTATAGATGGCATTCTCATATTGTAATTGTGTATCTCTCTATTCAACTGAATTGTATTATTTGCCTTCACGTGCACAATTGTTTCGAATATATATAGTGAAAGTACTGTGATGATATAAAGTTCCCTGAATTTATTTCTGTTGAATTGTCTTGGGACCAGATCTGCAACGCATCTAATAGCCTTCTTTTGAAGCTTCACTAACCCATGGATATGTATTTCCCCAGATTAAAATGCAGTATGATAAGTGGGAACAGACTAGACCATAGTACATTGTTAATAGTGCATCTGTGTCTACTGCCCTAGACATCTTCCTTATTAAGAATATGTTGGTGCTTACGGTATGTTGGTGCTCATTTTTGGGCATACTCTTCTGATACGGTCCTCCCACGATAAACGCTTATTAACGATGATACCCAATAATTTACAATTCCTTACTTTTTAGAGAGCTGCATTACCCAATTCAAGGAAAATAATGTCAGTCTCGTCAGCTTTATTTACTTGTAGTTGTATGTACGTTGACTTATTTTCATTTACAAACATGTTGTTTTCACTGACATATTTGTAAGCATCACTCAGATTTGCACAAGGACTTGATTCCAATTCTTTTACTGAGTCACTTTTTACTATGAGTGAAGTGTCAACTGCAACCATTACTGCATTGTCATCTACTGCTGATGGCATATCATTTACGTACAGAATGAAAACAATGGGACCCAAAACTGCTCCCTGAGGTGTACTATACTTACCTCCTTGAAAATTAGAGTATATTTTTACAATAGAGCTACTTTTTAGAATCAGATTGTCACTCTGCAGTGGAGTGTGTTCTGATATGAAACTTCCTGGCAAATTAAAACTGTGTGCCGCACCGTTACGCGAACCCGGGACCTTTGCCGTTCGCAGGCAAGTGCTCTACCATCTGAGCTGCCCAAGCACGACTCAGGCCCCATCAGAAATGGTTCAAATCGCTCTGAGCACTATGGGACTTAACTGCTATGGTCATCAGTCCCCTAGAACTTAGAACTACTTAAACCTAACTAACCTAAGGACAACACACACGTCCATGCCCGAGGCAGGATTCGAACCTGCGACCGTAGCGGTCGCGCGGCACCGGACTGTAGCGCCTAGAACCGCTCGGCCACTCCGGCCGGCCAGGCCCCATCCTCACAGCTATACTACCACCAGTAAGTTTGGAAATTTGGAGACGAGGTACTGGCAGAAGTAAAGCTGTGAGGACGGGGAGTAAGGTGTGGTTCCTTAGCTCAAATGACCGTATTTGGTCAGAGTGCTGACTGGCCTCTGTAATAAAAAAACTGAGTGAAAAGATCAACAACGAACTTCAACAGATGTCACGTGACGTCCGCTACGACGAAATACAACGAACCATAACAAACAAAATGAAAAAAAAAAAGAAACGATGGTAGAGCACTTGTCTGCGAAAGGCAAAGGTCCCGAGTTCGTGTCTCGGTCAGACACACAGTTTTAATCTGCCAGGAAGTTTCAGTAGCGCTACTTTTTTATGGTTTACTTCTACACATTATTCTCTGGTTTCCACAAATGATGTTTTGGTGTCAGCTGCCTTATCCATGACACCATAATAGTTCAACTTGTGAATTGGTTTGTAGTAACACACACGCAATCAAATGTCCTTGAGAGGTCAAGGAAAATAACACAGACTTTTCTTTGTTGATCTAATGCTCCTGTAACATCGACTAGAGGTTGGCTGAGGTGGTAAATCCACGTTTTCTAAAACCATACTGCACCTCATTTTGTACGTTATTTTTCTCTATAAAATTTAACATTCTATCTTTCAAGACTGTTTCCACAATTTCGAACAAGACGGACGTGATGGTAATTGGTCTATAGTTTGCAGGATTTTTCATGTCGCCACCTTTGTAAACGGGAACAATCTTACTCTTTTTCAGACATTTAGGAAATATCCCATTTTCCGTGGTTGAGTTTATTAAATCAGTCACAGGTCTCACTAACCACAGAGAACTATACTTTGCTACTGAGGTATGTATTCCATTAAGACCTTTCGTGTTTATGAAATTTAGAATGTTTATTGTTTTTTTTATCTCTGATTCACTCGCTGGCATCAGAAAAACACATTCTGTAATATTGGATATGTTATACATATTACTTTGCTCTTGGGACCTGTTGTTATCCTTTATAAGTTTTTCCACTACTTCAATAAAATGTGGATTAAAAATATTGCTGACATTATTTGGTTCTCTACATTCCTTATAAATTTTCTCTAAAATTATGTTACTGCTATCTTCCCTAACAAACCGTTTATGTGTGACCATGCAGTGTTGGAAATGTTTTTAGAAGTTGAAATTTCATTATGGTAAAATTTTGATTTCGTTTCTCTTACAATTCTACTATAGGCTCTCTTCTTTTTCTTATATGTGTCAATGTTAGCCGTAGTTTTGTTTATCCATCATTTTTCAAATGCCATTTTTAGATCCCTCCCTTGATTTTATAATATCTGAGGTGATCCATTTCTTAGTAGCTCCCATAGTCAGACTTCTGGATACAATTGGAGGAAACAATATTTATGTAACAGCCCACTGTTGAACAAAAATACTTCCATCTCTCCTGAACATTATTTGCTGAGTGTGCTTTCCTCTAATCTTCCCTTTTAGTAAGGTTTGTAGTCTATTCAAATGTTCTGGTTTTACCTGTCAAAATTCTAGCAGAATTATTCCGCATTTTTCAAGTACTTGACCATAATGGTCTGAGATAGCAGCTCTTGGGTATATTAGTAATCACAAGATCGATCAGCGTTTGTGGAGTCTGACAACATCTTTTGTGTTATTACTTAGTGTATGAGGTAATTTTCCTGAAAAGTGAAGATACATCTGTTTTTAATGAGTTTTAATATTATCAGATTTTTTCCATTGTGCTTGGCATATGATATTCCCCATTTAAAGTAGTCCGGAAATGTTGGGTTGTTTGTACTGTACTTGCATGCCGTGTTGCATTCTTTATATCTTGTATCCAACGTCCCGATAGCGATCCAGTTGTAGATTTTTGTCCCAGTTCCTGTAACAGAGATAGCAGGTAAGAGACCATTGGTGTGCCTATTATTGGTTTTAGTTCTGGGATGCGATTCTTTATTGAATCATTCAGGCCTTAGGCGATGTTTATCTCTTGTTTTTTTAGTGTGTAACCTATTTCGTATGGGAATCTGTTGTGGTCGACCACTGTACAACATTTTCTTGTGATTGCGATTGGCAATTACCTTCTAGCGTAGTTCGGAGACAATTACTGTTCTCCGTATCGATTACCGGTTGTTTGTTAGTTACCACCATTTGAAGATTAATTAGGTGAAGATAGACTGAACGTCGCTATTAGTTTATTGTATCCTTTGTCGAAATTTATTATTTACTTGTAGTAAAAAAATTGTGCTCCAGTATTCGAATACAACTTTCATGGATGCTTCACTCTCGGATGACAGTTATATTTGAGAATTACTGCTCAGCATTATTATCAAACTTCGTCCTACTCGTGAACGTAAAATTCAGTGCACTACTCGGTTACCATTGGACTGCCTCCTGCAACCGACTTCTGACAACCGCCTGCAACTGTAGAATCCTTTTTGGAGACTTCGACGCTGATGCTCACTCAAGGATAAGATACTGTAAAACTCATTGTTGAACCCAGATATGCTTACCTGCACGTTGTCGCACCTCGCTAAGGTTGTACTTGTTCTCGTATCGATCGGGATACACCAACCGTGTGCATGCATTATTTGTCCCAGATTGTTTATCTGAGTTGTCGGCGGGCTGTGAGTATGTTTTGGCATGCTTTGGTTTGCTTGCTACGTCTTATGTGCATTTATTTTTCTGTTAAGCTTATCTGCCAGCATTTTTATAATCATTAGGCAGCGACTTTAAATGATTTAGTGTTGAACTTATTACTTTTGATCCTTTGTTGTCGATTCGAGCCGATTATGGAGGTGAATATTTACTGCAAAGTGCAAATGACCCATACACATTTACGATGAGTTTTTCGTTCGCAGAATTTTCATTACAATCAACGGAAACCCACGATAACCCTCATGACATCCAGGTACGTTAGATGTTTTTGATTTTTTCTGGAATGAAAATTCGAATGCCTATGGAATATTCCACTGTGGTGTTTAAAACGTAAGGACGAAAGCAACTTTCGTAAGATGTGTCACTGCTAGGTACCATAGCTCGATGAAACATGGAAAATACACAGAGAGAGTTGCTACAATATAGAACTGAAGGATATCGAAAGAACAACGCACTGAGACGGACAGAAATGACACATTTATTCAAAGGCAATAATTATAGTCGAGTCAGTGTGGTTCATTATGGTCCTCTGGACATTGCAAAAGCCATGGTTCTTGACAGGGTGTGCGGTCACCACGGACGATAATGCATGCTCTGTAACATCCTCCTATGCCGGCCACTTTGACCGTGTTTAGAAATTCGGAAGTCAGTTCGCCCATGCAACATTATGCTCCCTCACACATAATACCTGGACCACCAAAACGATCACGGTCGTCAGTGATGCATTGTTTTGCTCACTAGTGTATGTACGTCTATTAGTGTGCGTGTGAGGCAGAGTAATGTCTATTACAAACAAAGTATGTATAGCAGGCTTTCTTGCATATTTTATTACCGTATGTAGGCTGCTCATTAGTACATGGCAGTCTCCCAAATGGAAACGGTAGGTGATTTCCAGTTCTGGGACTGAGCTGATAATCTTAGAAAACCTCTATAAAGCGTTGGTTGAACATGGAGTGTTGGCACGATTCTTAATTTATTTCAGGGACGATTTTACCTATGGTCCTAGGCATAAATTATAAATAAGTGAATGTAATACATTCTTCTTTTTCTGGACTTGCCATTCTCTATTCTCTGTTCGATTTCTGACCCACTGTACAGGCAGGGTCCTTTCAGCTGAATACCAGGCGAGCTGCAGTGGCGCAGAGGGAATTCCAGCTGCAAATATTTGGGAGAGAATTTTCAGTTCCAACAAATCAAGGCAAGTCTCCTGGAAACCTTGTCTATAACTGTTGGAGGGGCAGAAGAATTTTTAATTTAATTCTGGCATAATAGGCCCTCCAAATACAGTGTGTGTGTGTGTGTGTGTGTTTGCGTGCTCACTGAAGAGTAGCGTCGATGACTTGCTCGACACGTGCAGTGTTCGATGACAGCGACGGATATCATTTTATTTTTTCGTTCTCTGCCGCATGCAGTAGAGTAGGATGTCGGAGATCAGATCCATTTTAGAGCCACTGTTTCTGTCAGCCATAACAGGAAAGCTAGTAGCATGGCAGTGGGCGCTCCCAACTGGGGAGTAATGCGAGGGGATTGCCAATTCCGCCACTTGCCTTATCAAAATAAATTTCCTGAGAGCCTTGCTAAAACTGAGAACTGGAATCATTTTTAATTAATTTCTGGGACAATACTGTCCAATGTTCAAGTCAAAATAAAAAATCTGTTTTTGTGTGTTTTGATGGAAAAGGAAGAATAAATAATTCAATTAAAAACTGGATAGTTGCAGTATAATTAGCGACTATGGTTTTTTTGCAATTGTAATAGCTATATTGTTTTTTATTGTAGAAGTTGTATAAGGTATTATAACTGTAGTAATAGTAGAAGGTATAATGATAACTGTAAATTAGTCAAGATAATTTGAAGTTACAAAAACCCATAGCTCTCTTTCGGTTGGAGTAAAGGTAAATCCGACTGAGGGTAGACAGAAATGGCATAGGATAACGTTAGGTAGCAGTCTAAATGATAGAGTGATAGCAGTAGATAGAAATAAAGATAAGGAAAATTATTATTGGCGACTATGTAAACTTAATTCATGTTTACACCAGAAAAAAGGAGTAGGAAAGTAAGTAGTTATCATGAGCATTCGCGCACATGTAATTCTGTATGAAATGGTCCATTGTTGTAATCAAGAAAATGAACTAAGATAAATAAAAATGTGTATTTTAATAGCTATGAAGTTGTTTACATCTTTCTTTTTTCAATGTCTCACATATAGATGTTATCTGCAACATCGCTACAGCATCTCGATATATTCTAAAGCATGGTTTTTGACGTTATCATATACTAATCTCCTTGGAATTGTGCTGGGTCCTCAAGGGTTCGACATCGGCGTAATGTTTTTTGTAATAATTTTTCATTCTCTAAGTAGAGCGGGCTCTTCTCTACATATGGTCGGTCAGCTTGTAAGAGGTGCATGATTAAGAAATTTGTTGCTAGCGCACTCGAACAGATGTAATTTCGATGTATTGCTCACGCGCTGCCTACGATATGTAAGATATAAGAGAATCTCAGACCAGAGAGCAGTGTTGTCAGCAGTAGCAGTAAGTTGTTGCTAGCAGTCTGGTCTGGTGTATCGTGTTGGCTGGACCGGTCGTGGTGCAGCGATGCCGGAGCCTGACCATTATTGTATAAGGTAAAAAGCAGCCTCGCGCACATGTAGTATTGTTATCTCAGTGTCCCATGTAAATGTTTTAAAAATCTCCTAATAATAATCTTTCTCTTAAAAAGTAACTTTTAACAACTATTCATTTCAGTTTAAAGAATTTACTACTTTCTCCAATCCATGATCATCTCGATTATTGCAAAAGAAAAATCGGTTGCATTATCACCAGGTTACTGAATTTATTTTTTGTTGGGACGTTGCACTGAATGTGAACGACATAATTATAATTTTTACTGTTGAGAAGTTTAGTAATTTTTCTGTTTTGAGGTTACACTAAATGTGAAGGTATTTTGTGGGGAGGTTACAAGATACTTTACAACCAGTTATCAGGGGAGATGGTAGAGAGTGCTCCAGTTGAGAATACTTGTGAGTGGGTTTTTGCAGTTCTGAAATTGCTTTACAACTAAGAGAAGACTCCCTAAAACCATCTCAGAACCATAGGAAACGAACTGTTTTTTATTCGATTCTGGCATGATATTTTCCAAACAAAATATGAAAGCATATTGTATTCGAAATTGTATTTGTTGATGAGTTGCTCAAAATTTGCAGTTAATCTAGGTAGACCTTTTTCGTTTCTCATGAAAATTAGGTCTTTTAATTGTATCACTTACTAGACGCTTCAGTTTATTCTTCAAGAAGGAGACACGTTCTTTTAATTAGCACAGCTATTGTAACAAGGACAAGCTCAATAGCATAGAATCTAAATGTTATTCCATGTTAATTGCTGCATTAACTTCACCGAGTTTCTTACGTGATAGTTTTCGCATTGTATCTTCCCGGTTAACAAATAATGTCTGGACATAGTGAAAATGTAATTTAAGTCAGATTGGTAGGAAAGTCAATCCTGTAATGGCCGAATACAATATTAGTGGCGTACTGCTTGACATAGTCACGTCGGTTGAGCACCTAGGTGTAACGTTGCAAGGCAATATGAAATGACCGAAGCACGTATGGGTGTTAGAAGGGAAGCCGAATGGCCGACATTGGTTTGTTGGTAGAATTTTTGGTACTAGCTAATCAGTAAAGGAGACTGCGTATAGATCACTTCTGCAACCCGTTCTTCAACACTGCTCGAATGTTTGAGATACCCACCAGATCGAATTAAAGAAAGACTTTACAAAAGGCTAAGTCTTGTAGGGAGCAAAAATGTTTAAGTCCACAGTGTAACCATTTTAAAGTTTAACTAGTCCGAAAGTCTGCTGCGACCATAGAGTCCCCATCTTCTTCAGCAAGGAGGCCATAGTTGATAATTCCAAGGTCGCTAAATGAGACGAGAATGGCAGCAACGCCATAAAAGCAGCTCTCGAATGGGAATGCTAAGTGATGGATTACTTGCAGAATTGGTGCCTGGCCCAGGAAACTCACTCTGGCGCTGCAACTGCCCTAAGTTACACTCGTATAGGATACAGCCGAAGTATTTTCTATCACGTGTCTTGTGGAAGAGAACAGAATTGTGCACCCCGTAGCCTCGAACAGGACCTGCTTCGGCTCCTCACGTACGGTCAGAGCCTAGCCGTCTGTCTTCTGGAAAACTGCCCCCTGTTCGATAAGTATCTCTGAAGCACCGATGTGATGTTGGTTGTTGACACTAGAGACATTAAGCCTCGGTATAACACAGTTATAAGTGGATTTGGCATGGTCAGTTCAAGGGATGGTCGGATTCCTTTCCTGTGGAAAGCCTGTTGTCCCCCAGGACAGGACATGTATACACCAACAGTCTGAACGTAATGATATTCATGTGAATGTGAGAAAAAGTCTTCTAAATGTTTGCGAATCGTTTAAGTGAGGCGGGACTTAGGTATCAGTCTGGTATTCACCTAGTGGGATGTGTGAAATCGCCTAAAGACGACATATGGGTTGACTAGCATAATGATACTTATTGGGCAGACTCTATCCGGGACCGGCGCTCCTCCAACCCTGGAAACCAAGTTTTAATACTCACGGCGATTCAGGCTAGCGCTAAATAACTTGCTATGACCACGTTTAATGCTCGCATTGTCCGCCCCAATAGCTGAACGGTCAGCGCGTTGGATTACCAAGCACGGTGCCCCCGGGTTCGATTCCCGGCTGTGGTGGGAGATTTTCTGCCCTCAGGGACCCGGTGTTATGCTGTCCTCATCATCATTTCATCCCCACTGTCGACGTGCAAGTCGCCCAGTGTAACGTCGCACTCAATAGGCCGAACTTCCCGCCTGGGAACTCCGGCCACTGACGCCAAACGCTCATTTATATTTTCCAATGCTCGTATTGGCTACGACACTACTGTACGCTCATTGTTTGCGTGACACTCATGCTTAGTACAAGCCTAAACTTGACCACCATAATTTTTGACTCTGGACTATAGTAGTGCTCTAAGGTATCTCCAGGAGCACCGTACGGTGCCTTATGCAGTATGCAATTTATCTAGACATACATATTTTTTGAGATATAAAGGAGCTGGTAGTACAAACCATGAAACCGCATTCATCAAAATGCGCGAAAAGCACTAGAGCAGTCCTGTCTGAAGAGGAAGTATCAGTGTTTTCAAACAGTTGTTTCTGACAGTGTCTGCCGGAAGTTTATTTCGCAAATAAATGACGAACATGGCCGCCGTTCTTGTTGTTACTACGAAAAGTACGTACCAGTGGATCTTCTGAAACAGCAAAGTCAATCCGCAAACACGTTAATCGCTTTATATTCGTCAACAAACCAGAGTACTGGAAAAAGTGCTGAGCTTCACTGGGTGAGCAACAATTTTTCGCGTTAGGCTACCGAGAGATCTCACGTTCCTCACACTAATGCCCTGGAACGGCACTGGGTGCCTGAGAATGTGCTAACAGTAGTGGGCAGCGTACACGCGGCTGCCGCGGTGCTCTTACGGCAGCAAGAACACAAATGAATCATCCGATGGGAGCCAGACGAGCAGCCTACAAATCGGCCCGTGTCTCATATATCTGCATTCGACACGCCACACTTCCGGACCGGTCATTTGTCAGACTCAGTCAGAGCCGGCTCGCCTAACTGCTGGGAAGCTTTGGAAGTCTGTAAAAATGTGCCTTTTTTGTCTACAAGTCAGTTCAAGAAAGCTATTACCACTGAAATATGCATCCCGACGAATTATTTCTGACATCTTTATTGTTTGGTCTCTATTGCGAAGAATACTATTACATCGTCTTTACAGTCGTGTCCCAAGCAGCTGAATTCGGTGCTGGAACCGAGGTATCGTGTGTGTTTTCAGAGTAGGTTCATAAAAGCAAAATCGGAAAGTAATGCAGCCATTTAGTTACCTGCTTACTGTCGTTCCCTGTTGGACAAGACGTCAGTTAATACGAACTATTTTTTTAATACTTTTCGGTTTGCAACAACGACGGATTCTTGATAGCCTTACACTTATATCAACGGGAACATAAAATAATTTGTATCCTTAAGGGCTCGGAGTGTTATATGTCTTGCAGAGACACTATAAGTAGAGAAATCCAAACTGCTGCTATGTTTAAAGTATTTAGTGATTTGTTGTTTGGTTTGCAATAGATTTGTTTCCGCTGTGACGCCAATTTCTAGCTTCCTGCAAATAATATTGAAACGTCCCCTTAGAAAAATTAATGAATTACTATGCTGATAAACTCTCACGTTATTTGATTTTCAAACAGCTGAGCAGAACTGAACGTACTCAGATATTTCTCTCTTTATTTATTCTGATCAACAGTAAACTTACAAACAATATTTTTAGCGCAGTACAATCTGACTTTCAATAATCCCTACAGAAGAATGACCGTGACTAACAATACTCAATATGTAACATCGTTAACCTTTGTTTCTATTCTTGTGTATGACTATCGACAGTCATTCAGCTCTATAAAATACGCAACCAACGAGCACACAGCGACATCAGTAAAGACAAAAACTACTAAAAGAATCGTCAGTCAAACAGGAAATCTTATACTTATCTGCAACATACTTAGGAAATATGTACAACAAATTAAATGATTTACTTAAAAGTTCAAGAGTAAGATTAAATTCTCGAAACATACATCATCTAGATACGTAAATTCACCCACAGAAAACGAAATTACCAGTCGACACAAATTCAGGCATATATAAAATCAAGTGTCATGTTTGTGATAAATTTTGTGTAGGACAAACAGAAAGAAATTTGGGGATTAGATATCGAAAACACATCAAAACTGGCAATACGAAGCAATCCACTTTCTTCAGTCACATGAAAACAGAAAACCACCAAGTAGACCAGACTGAACGAGCAATGTAAATATTACAAATACCGAAGGTTCTAACAATAAATATTTTGGAAGAAATAGAAATTTATATGCACATATATAACTAAACAGAGGGCATACTAAACGAACAAAATGATCTTAAATACAAACTCCATATTGAAAATTTTGTTGTCAACTTAAATATAGATAACGGAGAAACATACAAAGCGACAGCATTTTACCAGATTTTGCAAGCAAATATAAAATCAAAAGTAAAGTTCAAATCACTCATACATACTTTGATGAACCAAAACGTTACTACCACTCCTTAATAGCTTGTTTGTCCGTCTTTGGAACGAAATCTGGCAGTTTGTTGGTAGGTTTCTGGAGGTATGTAGGATTAGATGTCTACGCCCAAGTCAGGTAATTCGCGTAAATAACGGGCCGCTGATTTGCGTACGCGGTGATGGTGCCCGATAGCGACCCAGATGGTTTGCATAGGAGTTATATCTGGCGAATCTGGTCGCCGACGCATCAACGTGAATTCACTATAATGTTCCTCAAACCACTGTAGCGCGGTTCTGGCTCCGAAACACGGATAATTATACTGTGGAAAGATGACTTCGCCGTCGCGGAAGACATAAAGCATGAAGATGAAAGTTGGCTGTTTAGGTTTTTATGTTGGTAACGCCAAGTAGTTGCATGGGGGCTTAATTAAAAAGAATGCAAATACTTTTAATTTTAGTAGCTGTGTGTCCGATTACGAAGTCTCGCAAACGGTTGTCCCTGACCAGTATTAGTACGCAATCTGACTGCATAGAATAACAATAAGGAATGAAAGAAAACTTTCGTTAACACAATTAATTAATTAAGTCCCCAGCAACTATGAAACCTACGAAACAACAAAGCACAAGTGTCGCTGTTCTGTGTGCGGAAGTGTGATTCAACGTACACATCTGGCACGGTTCTTCCTCAATACGACAAGATATTTTAAATAGCATTTATACTGAAGTAATTAAAAAAAACAGAAATACTATAATTGCACATAGAAACCAGAAATACAGTCTAATACAAGAACACGAGCCAGATGCTTTGTTGACTGAACCTGTGACCAAGAGGCATTATTGTTTAAGACATTGAAATAATAAAAAAAAGGAATTTTTGACCTTCATATATATTGACGAAAAGCACACTTTGGTTATTACAGCATCCCCAATCCAACAACATCTGGTGTCTAGCCCATCAAAACAATACTACAAATTCTGAACAAGCACTGACTACCGCAACTTCTCAACAACGGCTCGCTACTGCTACATCTCAATAGCACTCTCCACCACTTCTCGATAAGAACTGCCAGTGGAGGCGGCTGAATAATACTCTTTGGCGCAATCTCTGGCGCTGTGGCTCAGTGTAGCCACCTTTCATAGTGCTCTGTATGAAAATCGGTGACTGCACTGTGTGCAGTCTGTGGCTGGTTGGACTCATTTTTGAAATATTCGCTAGTGTGGCGTTGGGCAGTTGAATGTGAACAGCGCGTAGCGTTGGGCAGTTGCAGGTGAGCCGCCAGCAGTGGTGGATGTGGAGAGAGAGATGCCAGAGTTTTGAGAGGTTACTATGAGCGGACGATCTCGACGTGTGTCCGACAGAAAAAGGAAATTTGTAAGACTGGATGTCATGAACTGATATATGATGACTTTCGAACACTATTAAGTTAAATACATTGTTTGTTCTCTATCAAAATCTTTCATTTGCTAACTATGCCTATCAATAGTTAGTGCTTTCAGTAGTTAGAATGTTTTATTCAGCTGGCAATATTGGTGCTAGTTCGAGTTGCAGTAGTTCGAGTAACGAAGATTTTTGTGAAGTAAGTGATTCATGAAAGGTAGGTTATTGTTAGTCAGGGCCATTCTATTGTAGGGATTATTGAAAGTCAGATTGCGTTGCCCTAAAAATATTGTGTGTCAGTTTAGTGACGACCAAAATAAGTAAAGAGAGAAATGGCTGAGTACGTTCAGTTTTGCTCAGCTGTTTCAGTATCAAATAACGTAGAAGTTTACCAGCACAGTCATTCTTTACGTTCAAAGGAGAAGTTTCATAGGGAAGCAGGTGGTTCGCAACAGTCAGCGTGTCTTCGATTACTTCCACGGGTCTCATGCAAACGCAGGAGAATGTCTCCCATAGCACAACACTGTCCCCGCCAGCCTTGGTCTGTTTCGCGCTGCACGCTTCGAGCCGCCGTCGACGGCGTTTGTCGAGACGACCAGCTACTTACTTTATCAAAAATGTGACTTATCTGAAGAGACAGCACGTTTCCATCGATCGACGGTCGAATCCCCAAGGTCCCGTGCCCATTGCAATCGTAATTGACGATGTCACTGGATCTTCATGTGAACACGTGCGGGTGGTCCGCGGCAGAACTCCACGTTCAACAGTGTACGATGGACAGTGTGCTCCGAAACACTGGTGCTTGCACCATCATGTGCGCTTTCTGCACAGATGCTACAGATCACCACCCATCCTATTTTACAGATCAGACAAGCCCACGTTATGTGAAGAGTCGTGGACGTCCATCCATTTAACCCTAGTGGTAGTTTCACTCTCCTTCTACCGCTTTCTGAAGATGCTCACGACAGTAGCACGTGAACATTCGTCCAGCTTCGCCGTTATCGAGACACCTGTTCACAAGCTGAACAGAATAATAATCTGCCCTTTGTCAAAGTCGTTTATCTCAATGGATTTTTCAACTTCGCTTGGGTGATCGATCACCCGTCCTAGTCCCCTTACATACACTCCTGGAAATTGAAATAAGAACACCGTGAATTCATTGTCCCAGGAAGGGGAAACTTTATTGACACATTCCTGGGGTCAGATACATCACATGATCACACTGACAGAACCACAGGCACATAGACACAGGCAACAGAGCATGCACAATGTCGGCACTAGTACAGTGTATATCCACCTTTCGCAGCAATGCAGGCTGCTATTCTCCCATGGAGACGATCGTAGAGATGCTGGATGTAGTCCTGTGGAACGGCTTGCCATGCCATTTCCACCTGGCGCCTCAGTTGGACCAGCGTTCGTGCTGGACGTGCAGACCGCGTGAGACGACGCTTCATCCAGTCCCAAACATGCTCAATGGGGGACAGATCCGGAGATCTTGCAGGCCAGGGTAGTTGACTTACACCTTCTAGAGCACGTTGGGTGGCACGGGATACATGCTGACGTGCATTGTCCTGTTGGAACAGCAAGTTCCCTTGCCGGTCTAGGAATGGTAGAACGATGGGTTCGATGACGGTTTGGATGTACCGTGCACTATTCAGTGTCCCCTCGACGATCACCAGTGGTGTACGGCCAGTGTAGGAGATCGCTCCCCACGCCATGCTGCCGGGTGTTGGCCCGGTGTGCCTATGTCGTATGCAGTCCTGATTGTGGCGCTCACCTGCACGGCGCCAAACACGCATACGACCATCATTGGCACCAAGGCAGAAGCGACTCTCATCGCTGAAGACGACACGTCTCCATTCGTCCCTCCATTCACGCCTGTCGCGACACCACTGGAGGTGGGCTGCACGATGTTGGGGCGTGAGCGGAAGACGGCCTAACGGTGTGCGGGACCGTAGCCCAGCTTCATGGAGACGGTTGCGAATGGTCCTCGCCGATACCCCAGGAGCAACAGTGTCCCTAATTTGCTGGGAAGTGGCGGTGCGGTCCCCTACGGCACTGCGTAGGATCCTACGGTCTTGGCGTGCATCCGTGCGTCGCTGCGGTCCGGTCCCAGGTCGACGGGCACGTGCACCTTCCGCCGACCACTGGCGACAACATCGATGTACTGTGGAGACCTCACGCCCCACGTGTTGAGCAATTCGGCGGTACGTCCACCCGGCCTCCCGCATGCCCACTATACGCCCTCGCTCAAAGTCCGTCAACTGCACATACGGTTCACGTCCACGCTGTCGCGGCATGCTACCAGTGTTAAAGACTGCGATGGAGCTCCGTATGCCATGGTAAACTGGCTGACACTGACGGCGGCGGTGCACAAATGCTGCGCAGCTAGCGCCATTCGACGGCCAACACCGCGGTTCCTGGTGTGTCCGCTGTGCCGTGCGTGTGATCATTGCTTGTACAGCCCTCTCGCAGTGTCCGGAGCAAGTATGGTGGGTCTGACACACCGGTGTCAATGTGTTCTTTTTTCCATTTCCAGGAGTGTATTTATATTACCACATTACATGCTTGCAACGCTACGAGGAGAGATTCATCGTCTCGGTGGGCAGTGGCCATAATGTCAGGATTTTCCCATGTGCAATCTTATAGAGTAATAAATTAAAAGAAGATTGTTAACATATAACATCGCTGATGTTCTGTCAAGCAAAACTGTCAAAAGTACAAAAACTAATAAACAGACCAAAAAGCCAGTGCCAACAAAAATTCTCTTCTACAACGCTAACGATCGAAATATGGCAGTATAGCTGCCGTAACAATACAATGACAGCGCCTATAAGATATAACAATCAAATCATGGTACAGTGATAGCATCAACCGATGTTTTAATGACTTTAAAAGCAGCCAGCCGTAAGTAAAATTATATAATCACCCAGTATTGTCAACAGTATTACATAAGAATAGAATCAAGGTTAATGAAGCTATATATTATTCACAGGCTGTCAGAAAATGACACTACAGCCAGAACAGGCCTATCGCTAACCAAACAATAATGCACTAAATGCATTAAATGTAGCAGATATTTAAGTATATCTGCTTGTGGGAATATAAATGTTTCCGTGTCTGTGGAGCATTTAGTGGAACGGTGCCTATAAGCTAGGGTAAGTGTTGCGTCATCCCAAACTAGTAAAACGTTACATATTTGTGATTAGTGTTGTGCTGAACAGGTGAGATAATGGGTATTTCAAGACAGTTCATCCCATTTCACAAGATTAAATCTTCTAAGTGAATGAATGTAGAAACTTGGGGTGAGTTGTAACTTACACATCGAACCTGAAAGCCTATCTTGGAGCCAGTTGCAAGTTGCGGGCTCATGCGTTTGCTGGGGTCAAGCGCACGGTCCAGTTCCAACCATCTCCTTTGACACTCAAGATGTTTACGTTGCGAAGAATGTAAGCGTCTTTTATTAATCGTTATCTTGGTTGTTTTAGATGCTATTCTAATCTATAATGGCTTGGGTGAAACCTGAGTGCACATTTAAATTGTCGATAGAGAAATTCCACGTTACAAAATCAGCCAAATAATTGTAACAATCAATATGATAATTATAATCACTAATCATTTCGCTCACAACACTTTCACTTGTGCTCTTCAATTAACACCTAACCTTAACCTCTAAAATTGTTCCAACAAAGAAAGAAACACAAATATATATATATATATATATATATATATATATATATATATATATATATAAAGAAACATAAATATTTATTTGAGGTTGGGGTTAGCCACTAACTAAGGAGCACAAGTGAAATTGTTTTGAGCGAAATGATTAGTGATATAATTGTCATGTTGATTGTTACAATTACTTGGCTGCCTTTGTAACGCAGAAAGTTTGTTGTTGGTGATGTTAGCCGGCAACCTAAGTGCAGATCTCTAATTGTTGTGAGTGAAAGGAGTATTAATTTCACTTATAATTTTAGTTGCTAGACTGTAATATCTGACTGCTATTTTCGAATGTGATGTTGTTGAGATGCCGCATATATAAAACCAAATGTTGTTACAGAGGTCGCGTTGTTCTTAGCGGTGGCTCATTCTTGTGGTGGATGTTCTTTGTATGTGATATGAAGTAATGATTTGGTTGAATGAGATCAAATCTTTGGTATTTATTAGTTATTCATTTTTTCGGTGTTTGATCTTTTAAATTTTGTTTGTAGTGCGATCCAGTTTACTTAGTTTATTCTGGAGAATTAAGTAAGTGCTATTTTTCTATTAAATATTTATTTTGTTGGGGTGTGTTTGGTATCCTTGCCTTCGTTTCAGCTATATAGGTCAAGATTTTGTGGGGATCCACAGTCTCTAAGTGTTTAATATTAGAACACATTGTCCGTTGTTGGCTGTATTGTACTTTAATAAAATCTTGCTATTATTTAATTTCGGGAGTGAGCTGGCAGGCTGCAGCATGTTACGGTGGAGTACAGTTTCTGGTTCTATGTATGTGACATAAAAGAATTCGATGAGCACGATATATACTACATGACATAGGAAATGTGCTTGATAATGGCTCACAGCAGAAGTTAGCTAATCGCAAGATGTTAATAGAGCACAAAACAGGCTACAACGGGTAATGTATTCTTTCGTTGTGTGTTTTTGTTTGTTCTGTTTCTGTTATAGGAATTCGTGTATTCCATTTATCGATTATGTGACTGTTTTCAGGAGTGTGTCGTGTATCTGTCGCTGTTTGGGCTACACAGATCCTGTGAGCGCTGCGATCCCAATTGAGTATTTATTATATTTTCTTTTGGTTTATTGTGGAGGAATGTTTGTATGTTATTTCTCAAAAATGTATGAATTCCTATCGGATCAAATTGCTGAGGTTATCGGTCCCTAGACTTACACACTACTGAAACTAACTTATGCTAAGAACAGCACAGACACCCATGCCCGAGGGAGGGCCCGAACCGCCGGCGGGAGGGGCTGCGCAATCTTCGGTGTCTTCGTTTGAGGTCAAGCGAATTATTCTATTCCAGTTTTGTGTTTTCAGTGTATTTTCGTTCGGTTTATGCAAGAGGAATTTGTGTGCGTTATCTTACAATTTTCCGGTTGCTTTAACTTTTTTCTAGTTTGTCGCCCCCGAAAGTCCCTCGTTGCTGTCGGCGTCCCGTTAATTTTATTTTATTAGCTGACTGAAACAATTTTTTTATTTTTATCGTAACCGTCTATCTTGTGGTCGCCATCTTGAAGAATCTCATCGGCTTGTTATTGTATGTTATCTGTAGCTGTCTTAAAAGTGGTTCAGATGGCTCTGAGCACTATGGGACTTAACTTCTGAGGTCATCAGTCCCCTACAACTTAGAACTACTTAAACCTAACTAACCTAAGGACATCACACACATCCCTGCTCGAGGCAGGATTCGAACCTGCGACCGTAGCGGTCGCGCGGTTCCAGACTGTAGCGCCTAGAACCGCTCGGCCACTCCGGCCGACGTAGCTGTCTTAGTAACTCGTGTAAACTACCCTCTTTACTCGAAATATGACGTCATAGGTCAATGCGAAGGCTGTAGTCGAAACTTGCTCTACTCCTGTTTGCTAGTACGGGGCCTCTGTGGTACAGCTGGTTCACTTGATCGTTGAGATGGTGATAAATACAAACGCGTGTCTACCTCTCTGTTTCAACAGAACTAGAAGCGTGGTGTGTGTTTCCGGTCAAGCCCGTCGACTTCGAGGACGTTGCAGATGGAGCACACGCTCGTAATATTTTCAACGACGGGGAATTAAATCGGCCATGTCCTGTCAAAGAAACCGTCTTGCCATTGCTTGGAAAAATTTAGGTAAATCACTGAAAATATAAATCTGGATGGTCGGACAGAGATTTGAACCGTCGTTCTCCCTAATGCGAGTACACCAACGCGCAGCCTCCCTCTGTGCCACAAATGTCGCATTGCACCACTAGTTTCCAAGGGCGCTTGGCCTCACTTCTTCTTTTTCTTCTTCCTCTGGTCTACAGTTCATTGTGAACAATTCTTCGCTAGTTGTCACGATCCAGCTCGAGCTTTCCATCCGCTACAGTACATTTTCTGCAGGTTCTCCATGGCTCCAACTATCCATTTAGCTCTCTGTCCACCCCGATCTCTTTGATCACCTGGATTCACATTTAATATCGTTTTAAGGACTTTTTTTATCACTCTTCCATGGTGGCAGTTATCTCTTAATATTAGTAAGTGTAACCTATTGCGCATAACAAAGCAAAACCCCCCATTAATGTACAAGTACAAAATAAATTCCCAGTCTTTGGAAGCGATAAAATCCGTCTAATATCTGTGTGTGACTATTTGAAACGATCTCAAATGGAACGATCAGATTACACAAGAACGGGTAAGGCGAACTCTAGATTGCGGTTTATTGGTAGAATACTGAAGCGATGCCGTCTTTCAACAAAGGAAATTGCTTACAGTACTTTAGTTCGTCCAGTCTTAGAGTATTGTTCGTCTTTATGGGACCCTTACCGGTTGGGTCTGATACCAGAGATTGAGAAGGTCCAAAGAAGAGCGGCAAGATTCGTGACTGGTACACTTAGCCAAAGCGACAGCGTTACAAATCTCATAGAAATCTTGAAGTGGGACACACTTGCAGATGGACGACGCGCTAAACGGAACGGGCTGCTCACTAAATTCCTAAATGCGATATGCGATCTGGGGTGGGGGGGGGGGGGAATATGACTTTGGCGCGAATAGTGCCCTCCGCCATATGGACTATATATGTAGATGTAGATGAGTCAACGGTATGTGATTTTTTTGTCTTCTAAAGGTTTGTAAAGACTCCATGTGCCTCCACACCAAGTTGAATAAACTATGACGTCGCAAAAAGCAACATTGAATACAGTGATTGCAAAAATGCTCTCAGAAGTATGGGACGAGTATGAATATCGTAAGGATGATATTCAGGCATCGAATATTTGAGAAAGGTAAATGAAGACTTTGATCCTAAACATAACTGTAAAAAGCACCACAATATTGTATGAGCGTGCATATAAAAGACATACCCTTGTGAAAATGGGTGGTTCTTTTGAAAATAGAAATTTTGAAGTCCTATGCGTCAGTCAACAGTCGACTTACTGCAGCGATAGTAGTATCTCTGAACTTATGTATCTTTGGCTCATTTGCAGAGTGGAGAGTAATCGATTGTTGGACATTGAGTAAGCTGGTAGGACTTTTAGCGTAATGCATACTGAGCGAGGATTTCCTGAAGAAAATTGTTAGCAATTATAAATCTAATGGAAGGACTTACAGATGCAGCATTTATGCAACACAGAGAATGGATTTGCATTACGTATACGCTTTTAAGGTAATAATGTTTGCTTGCTCGCTCTGATATTGTTAGCGATTCTTGCAACGTAACAGTCCACCTCCCAACCTCAGTTTAGATCATTTCAGTTTAGTTCACTGAATTTGCATAATCGTGAAAACATTGCCTTGTAAGACTTTTGTAAAGAAAGCAAAGTTTTTAGTTTCTGTGAGTTGACGTTCTTGTGCAATAAGAGTTTAAAATACCACATGGTCATTATAATGAATGAATTGATACTTTCATTTCAAGTAGGAAGTTTTTTGTACGAGAAAATCACCCCAATCTTTCTCCCGGTATTTTAGTTTTACTTCAGCATATTTTAACTGAAGCGGTTTCTTCATGCTGTGCTGTTGCTGCTGGTTATGCTGCAATTTTTCACGTGAGATTCTTTTCGTATTTTGTTGGTTCGTCCGTTTCTCATTTCCTTTGCGAAAATTCTAAGCATTTCCTTTGTAGTTCAGATTTTTAATGGGCCAATGAAGAGTGGGTGTTCCATTGGCATGATACGTTATTTCAGTGTTTCAATTTGTTTTGGGTAGCGCACAGTTTCATTTTGCTGGCGCTTTTTTAAGTAACAGTTTTTATTTAATTTGCTGCACAGTGAACGCCAGTCGGTTTCGTCTCTATGTCAATGTGTGACTAAGACACGCCGTTCGCAACAATAATTTCAGTTCAACCTTTTTATATCAGAGGACAGTACATTCAGTTTGGAGCATAATGCAGGCAAAGAGTTTAATGTTCGTGAACGATCGAACGATCGAGTCAGAGCAATTAACTTCTATTATGTTGACTTAAGCAGCTCAGTACACATAAACTGTGGACAAATGGAAAGTTAATGAAACGTAGGTTACGTCGAAAATGCGCTTGCTGCATGAACTTCACATTAATACTAACTCTGGCTTTCGTTTGTTAAAGTAAAAATATTTCCACTTATACCCGAATATAATTTCCATCTAGATGAAAAATGGTTCAAATGGCTCTGAGCACTATGGGACTTAAAGTCTGTGGTCATCAGTCCCCTAGAACTTAGAACAACTTAAACCTAACTAACCTAAGGACATCACAAACATCCATGCCCGAGGCAGGACTCGAACCTGCGACCGTAGCAGTCGCGCGGCTCCGGACTGAGCGCCTAGAACCGCTAGACCACCGCGGCCGGCCCATCTAGATGAAACGGTTGCCAAAACCAGAGGTAAGTTATTCGCTTCGACGGAATTCAAATGCTATAGTGTTCTCAGAAACTGTTTCCGATATCAAACTACCAGAAATAGCGGATTTGTTTTTCTTTAATTTACGAATTACCTCCGTTCGACAAGTCAATATTAGGCCGACATACTTTTAGATTGCTAAATTAAGAATTTTCCTCTTAATGGGCAATATTTGCTAGTGAAAAAACAAACAGTTTGCTTAAGGCTTGATTGAAACAACATTAGGAGGTTCAGAAACATCCGATTTTTTGTTGTTTTAAAAATCGTTAGCCTAACTATCCAAGAATACGATGTCAAAATTTCAAATCGAAATTCTCATTCGTTTAGATTTTATGAGCATAGAACCGACTGCACATCGGGTTCAGGGTCGAGCAAGATAGGGCGAAGCACTACATCAGGTAGAGATGTTTAGGTGGCCACACACAAAATGCGAATGGAAGTTTTAATTCCGCTAATGGGCGATTAGCTCCTAAACGCTTGCACTCCGGACTAAAAGTCGTTGAATTGGCATCGTATTTAGCAGCGGGCTTATTCAATGAAGGAAATTCATCCCTTCTAATGGTCATGAATGAGGCAAGCTTCCATTATGCCGAACAAATAGATAATCAGCACGTGAGCCGGCAGAATCGAGTAGTTGATTGGAATCTAAGGAAGGTCGGAAAGCCCTGGAAGCACTGATGGAAGCCCAAAACGAAACCTATGAGAAAAAAGAATGATTACTATATGGCGCTGGAATCGCAGATTGATCGGTAAGCTTTTTACATTATTGTTAACTTTCTTGAAGTTCAAGTTTCCGATAATTTATTTTTCAAATGCGTTTATCTAGAGATGACTTTTTTCACATTTGCGTGCAGTCTAATTCAAAAGTATAGAGCCGATCATTACGAAAACTGATAGTATGATTCTTTATAAAATTACGAATTGTATAAACCAACTTGTGAGATGACATTATGATTTTAAGGGCATCTTTCTTTGCATAATTAGAAAAAAAT
The DNA here is from genome assembly GCF_023864345.2 of Schistocerca serialis cubense. Lineage (NCBI taxonomy): Eukaryota > Metazoa > Arthropoda > Insecta > Orthoptera > Acrididae > Schistocerca > Schistocerca serialis. The sequence continues at coordinate 500,664,342 of NC_064642.1, read as the reverse complement.
CGTGACAATCGAAGTAAATTTTTAATTTTCATTATTTTCACCTGCATTGAGGTTCATATTCTTAGAAAAAACGTTATTAACGTAAATCCAAAACTTTTTTGATTTCGGTTGAAAATTGGAAAGGCTACACTGCACGCATTTGGAGAACTATACTCAAAACCTTCAGCGGACATGATAGCGTAACTTCATTACTTTTGGCTGCAATTATTCAACAAAAAAACCAGAAAAACTGTCTGATATATAAATGAAATGATGTCAAAATTTGATTAAATTGTAATTAATCCTTCCCACCAAAAAAAAAAAAAAAAAAAAAAAGAATCCCAGAAAGTCAGTGTCAAACAGCCTCCTAATGTGGTTTCCCACCTTTAGTCAACTATCTTAGGAACACAGTAGTACGATAACATTATGTTGGAGAGATAGAGATGTGGATTTTAACGAAATACTAACGGATGAAGCTTTTGGAGCATCTGCTGTGAGGTTCAAAGAAGGTAACCTATCGCACATGCCCCCCACGCCCTCCTCCCAATGTTTAGTGTCCTTTACTCGTTCTTTAAGACCCTTACTATGTGTGTAGGTGTGTGTGTGTGCACTGGAGTTTGAGGTTGCAAATTATATTCTGTTAATGTAGTAAGACAAGTGTTATCTTTTAACTTTATTATATCGCATAATTGTATATAGTGCCTGGATGGTAATACAAATCAGACTCAGTATATTACTGAACATTCTACCCCGTAAAATTTGTTTCGCCTGAAACCAGTAAAACGTAAGAATGTATCCTAAGTACGATGTTAATTGTAGTCTGTAGTCACTACGTTATCCAAAATCAGTTTGATATTTATTCCAGAAGTAGAGAGCAGTGGACCTCTACTATTATAAATTCAACATTTTTCCTTTTGTACACCGCAGCAAAGCCTCCATGATGCACCGTTCCTGTCCAATAAAGCACTTTTGATATAGTGTGTCCATTTCTGACAGCTACGCGATCGTCATTTCGCAAAAATCAGGTCATCAGCCCTCCTTCCCTCGCGATTGCTCTCGGCTGCTTCCAGACCATATATCGGGCCACATATCGGCATGGGACTTTTGAAGCTCACGTTAGTGTAAATCAAACGGCATCACTGACTGTGTTGAAATGACCAGATCATTGTTCTATTCATCTGACAGAAAATTGTCACTTGTACCATAGTGTATTCCCAATTCGCTGTAGATGTCAAGGATTTTCGGTCTTAGATCTTGCAGAATTAGACCCGTAACTCTCTGAAAATTTTGTGGCCTGACGATGGTTGTTGGCCGACCAGAACGGTTATCATAAGCCGCTTTGCCATTCGTTAGCCTCTGTCCTACATTAAATGTTATCCCAAAAACTGGATTTAACATTTGGTGCGTTTCTGCAGTAGTTTTCACAATGTTCTGTTTCATGACACAGCGGACTCACAAACTCAAGGAAACACGACAACGAAGGATTGCTCTCCAAGAACTAACCAAACTCGCGCCCACTTAGCACACAGATTGAAGAAGAATGTACGACAAGGCATCTTGCGGTATTTCAGTGTACTCGTAACAATTTGCACGCAAAATTCAAAATTTCAAAGGTTTCGGAAGCATTTATTTAAGTTCAGTTCGGACCTTATACAGGAACACAGGCAGAAAGTAACTGTACTTCAGGATTTGTCAATCTTTACAAACAAATGTGGTGTATCAACAGTCTTAGAGCTGTTATGTTTAAAGAGTGTCTGTTGTCTTGAAGTATAGTGTTTGATTATTCGAAAGTTTAAGTTAATGCAGAATATTTCGGCATTCGTTAGTTGTGCGCAGCAGTTTTAAATCGAATGGTTGCTACGAAAGAAGAATAAAACGTAGTTTGTATTTATTACATTGTAATGTCAATTGAAATACACAAATGGTTGTAATCATTAATCTGAATGGTAACACGCTGCCATTGGATGGATCAAAATAGGCCGTCATATTTCATTATTTACAGCGCACTTTCATCTCTTTATACATTTTCAAATGATTATGTAGTAGAACTCAGAAAATGATCATACTTGGATTATAATCGCAGTACTCATCAACTTATGTCTTATTATTAAAAGAGCGTGATGCACTTTGTTCAGTAACACCTCATGAACAACTAAAATAAGATAACGAGTACCTTACACTGTCATTTCCACTACGGATTTCGCAGGTTTATACCTCCGCCATAAGGTTGAGTTGTGTAAATTTACAAGATGTAGACGATTTGTAAATAATGGAGCTTTGTTTTACTGGAAGTTTTTGTAATGTTAATACATCGAAAAAAGTGGAATTTGACATGAGATTGCACACATATTTTTAAGAAATTAAGTCCGGCCGAGTTTAGATAAAAGCCCTACAGAAACATGGCGGTTTATGTACGTATAACATGCAACCGGCCGCTTCTTAAATTTTATACCATATATTCTACGGCTAACTAGGTTTTGAGTCGATCGAGGGTCATTCTCATGTGGAGGTGTTAGAGGAACATTATTTTCTGGTCTACGTACTGCTTGACGCCAGAGTCGTGATGCGAAACGTGTACAAAACGAAAAGCTCGTTATAGCGTACTTGCACTCTCATGTCAAAGAGCGTTATGTGGAAAAGTTTAATATCTAGCATTCTCATGTTACCTGTACATACGTTCAGTGTTCATAAATATGATGTCATTTATGTCATGTATGTGCATGTGTGTGTGTGTGTGGGGGGGGGGGGTTAAGCTTCCTGTAATGTAAGATATTTAAATGGATGTGTCATGTACACCAACATGTGGGTATCCTAAATCATAATGATCTTTCGCACACAATCGTAACTTAAGCCGAAATTTTCCGTTATTTTCGCCAGCACCACGACCGTAGAGTGTAGCTGCGATCAGTCGAGGAAGTAATATTCCTGTAACAGTCCCGTCTTATGATGAGCCTCGGAAACTAGTTAGTGATGCCATAAACCGTAACAAATTGAAAACACTTTGTTTGCACATCATATTTTCATAAACCGGCTATTTCAATCACAGTTAAAGTTCGCCGCCTACAATAGACAAAATGACTTTTAGGAACTGTTTGACAATTACTCATTCAACTTAATTCTTTCAAGAGTCAAACCGTTGAAATTAGGCCTTGACTGTGAATATGGGAATGGCATGTTTCAGTAAAAAAATAGCAAAACTCCTTACGATTTGACTGAAGTGCGAGAGATTTACCTTAATAACATGCATCTCCGCACGTGAATTGAAATGAATGAAGAATCTATTTCCAAGAGCCTAATTACTCCCAGTTCTGTCAATTGGTATTTGCCATCATATCTATATCTTCCATTCAGGAGTAAGCATATGAAGGGGGTTATTGACTCTTTCACTCAATTTGTTACTGGCCATGTTTTCTATAAACACTCCCGCACAGTCATCAGTCCCAGAAGGATCTCTTAACATTACCTGGCAACCAGGAAGCTCGTATAACGTGACAATAGTAATATAAAGTATCATGGTTAAACACTTCGCATTTAGCATCGAGTGTACTGATCACCACACGGTCAGAAACAAAGTAGTAGACCAGTATGGATACACGTGAGGCAATCAATATTAGTCCCAATTCAATTATTGGTTACCTGAGAAGTTTCTGTGTAAGTGGCAATCAGTCAAACTTTTCCAACATAGATTCAAATTACTGATATTTAAAAAAAAGAAAGAATAGTTTACCTATTTTCGGTATTATTTGTGTTTCATTATTAAACTGTGATACAAATGTCAAACAATTTTAAAAGTATTATATAGATAAAAACTGTATAAGCGAAAAGGGCTTTATTTCTAGGGTGATAACTTTTTTTGTCATACGAATTCCTTACGTATGTTTACACACATTTGTGCAAAACTTAAAAGTCACTTTCGCACAATCGGTCACTGTCAATTAACACAGCTCGACGAAACTTTGATATTATCTAGAAAAAAACTGCTAGAGTATGGCATAGTATGGCATAGTATAGAAGGTATCTGAAAGGAATACGCAATGACACAAACAGAAATGACACTTTCATTCAAAGACAGTAATTGCATTGAAGTCACCGCGATTCCTGATGGTCCCTTGAACATTAAAACAGGCGGGAGTTGGTTCTTAATAGGATGTGGTCACCACAGATGGCAGGGAACGCTGAGGAACGTGCTCCTGTGCTGCCCAAAAGGTTAATAAGCATCTTGTGCAAGGGCGTTCCATTCCTCCAGCTAGCGCGGTTAACAACTGCTGGACGGTCGTTGGTGTAAGAATGTGGACGTGCTGAAATGCGCCTCCCAAACGCATCCCCTATGAGCTCTACGGGATTTAGTTCAGAGTTAGCGGGCAATCCAGTACATCAATCGAAAATCCTATCTTTCCAAGAGGTCCTCCATGTGCGCAATTCGATGCAGTCGAGAAGTGTCATCCACAAAAATGAGCTTAGTGTTGAATGCAACCCTGACAAGACGCACATAGGGAAAGAGTAAGGTGTCACAATAACATTGACCGTTGAGTGTACTGTGTTCAAATACACTCCTGGAAATGGAAAAAAGAACACATTGACACCGGTGTGTCAGACCCACCATACTTGCTCCGGACACTGCGAGAGGGCTGTACAAGCAATGATCACACGCACGGCACAGCGGACACACCAGGAACCGCGGTGTTGGCCGTCGAATGGCGCTAGCTGCGCAGCATTTGTGCACCGCCGCCGTCAGTGTCAGCCAGTTTGCCGTGGCATACGGAGCTCCATCGCAGTCTTTAACACTGGTAGCATGCCGCGACAGCGTGGACGTGAACCGTATGTGCAGTTGACGGACTTTGAGCGAGGGCGTATAGTGGGCATGCGGGAGGCCAGGTGGACGTACCGCCGAATTGCTCAACACGTGGGGCGTGAGGTCTCCACAGTACATCGATGTTGTCGCCAGTGGTCGGCGGAAGGTGCACGTGCCCGTCGACCTGGGACCGGACCGCGGCGACGCACGAATGCACGCCAAGACCGTAGGATCCTACGCAGTGCCGTAGGGGACCGCACCGCCACTTCCCAGCAAATTAGGGACACTGTTGCTCCTGGGGTATCGGCGAGGACCATTCGCAACCGTCTCCATGAAGCTGGGCTACGGTCCCACACACCGTTAGGCCGTCTTCCGCTCACGCCCCAACATCGTGCAGCCCGCCTCCAGTGGTGTCGCGACAGGCGTGAATGGAGGGACGAATGGAGACGTGTCGTCTTCAGCGATGAGAGTCGCTTCTGCCTTGGTGCCAATGATGGTCGTATGCGTGTTTGGCGCCGTGCAGGTGAGCGCCACAATCAGGACTGCATACGACCGAGGCACACAGGGCCAACACCCGGCATCATGGTGTGTGGAGCGATCTCCTACACTGGCCGTACACCACTGGTGATCGTCGAGGGGACACTGAATAGTGCACGGTACATCCAAACCGTCATCGAACCCATCGTTCTGTTCCAACAGGACAATGCACGTCCGCATGTATCCCGTGCCACCCAACGTGCTCTAGAAGGTGTAAGTCAACTACCCTGGCCAGCAAGATCTCCGGATCTGTCCCCCATTGAGCATGTTTGGGACTGGATGAAGCGTCGTCTCACGCGGTCTGCACGTCCAGCACGAACGCTGGTCCAACTGAGGCGCCAGGTGGAAATGGCATGGCAAGTCGTTCCACAGGACTACATCCAGCATCTCTACGATCGTCTCCATGGGAGAATAGCAGCCTGCATTGCTGCGAAAGGTGGATATACACTGTACTAGTGCCGACATTGTGCATGCTCTGTTGCCTGTGTCTATGTGCCTGTGGTTCTGTCAGTGTGATCATGTGATGTATCTGACCCCAGGAATGTGTCAATTAAGTTTCCCCTTCCTGGGACAATGAATTTACGGTGTTCTTATTTCAATTTCCAGGAGTGTATTTGGAGGTCAGTACGCCCATATGACTATGCGTCCCCACACCCCACACCATAACCCCTGGACCAGCAAAATGATCATGTTCGACTCTGTTCCTGAGTGAATATCGTGTTCGCTCCTCTCGCCTTATGAGGATAAGTCCATCACTGTCGATATAGCGTGGGGAGATATAAAGTGGCGTCGACGTAGTCAACTCAAATCATCGAAAACGGCATACTCAGCGGTCAGTGTTGAGCATTCAGGAATGCATTCTTCTCTGACTTCATTTTACGGATGAAAGTGCTTGACAGCACCGAAATCCACACTCGGAGGCGCTCTCGGAGCTAGAGAATTTTCGGTGAATGAACTGGCCAGCCGGTTCCCCCGACTTAAAACCCATCGAGCACGTTGGAGAGACGTACTGCTGTTCCATATGCACCAGCGGCAATCCAGCAGTCATCATCAGCGTTGTTGGAGCTCTATAACTTGAACTCCTTTCCAACCTTTTAGCCAGTATGCGAACACGTTGCAGAGCACACACCGCACTGCCGTTCGCAATGATTACATACACTATTAAGCACCGTCTTCCACCTTTTGTAATGTCAAGGGCAACATAATTAATCGCTGTGACGACATTATATTTATTTTCTTTGAATAAAATTGTCTTTGTCATTGCTTATTTCTTTCAGTTACCTTCTGTACTACACTCTAACAGTTCCTCCTATGTGCGGTCCAAGTTCCATCGAGCTATGTTATTTTGCAGTGACAGATCATGCGGAAGTTATCTTCGTCCTTACGTTTCGCACTCCAGTGTGTAATACGTTATCACACAGAATATTGTCTCAGTAAAATAACGAATATAAGTTATAAATGGTCTTACTCATGTAACAACTATTCAACTGTCCACACCGTCACCGGTGGACGAGAAATTTTACCTTGCTCTTGCTGCAGTATAATATTTAGGAAGAAGTTTGTTGAGACGTGTTTTGTAAGAATAATTACTCTATCGTACAGCTTAAGCTTCGATTGTGTAATATTTCGAAAAGTTTGCCAGTGCATTATAGGCAATCAATATTATAGGCAATCCATCACATGGTGCCACACCTGGCAGGTTTGCTAATGGAATCTGAACATTTGTATGATAGTTCAATATTCATTGATCGCAGTATAATATTACAATATATCTCGTAATCGTTTAATTCGAATGTGTGTAGTTCAGTTTTATATGTACACTGCAGGAAATATTTATCCGAAATATTAATAACCTCAGAAGCTATAATGAATCTACAATCATGTGTCTTTCGCATAAAGAAACACTGATCACTAAGAAACGGTTATTTTTTAAAACATGGTCGACTTAAACTATTAAAAAGAATGTTAAACATTTTTACTGATGAATGAATTTAGACTGTTGTAGGTACTTGAATGTGGTATTCCTAAAAGGAGTTCAGATATGGTTTATGTTTCGCTGTCAATATGAGAAACATATGACTGTAAAATGGTAATTGCTATCTTTTTACAATTTTCGAAATACATGATGACTGTTTTCTAACTTTCCTGAAGAGAAGGACTACCTCGCATACACGTTTTTAACACATCTGTTACATACAATGATTACGCGATACCTCCTAAGACTGTGTACCGGCGTAGTACAGAAACTAGACGTGACATGGACTCAACAAGACGTTGGAAGTCCCCTGCAGAAATATTAAGCCACGCTGCCTGTATAGCCGTCTATTGTTGTTGTTGTTGTTGTGGTCTTCAGTTCTGAGGCTGGTCTGATGCAGCTCTCCATGCTACTCTATCCTGTGCAAGCTTCTTCATCTCCCAGCAACTACTGCAGCCTACCTCCTTCTGAATCTGCTTAATGTTCATCTCTTGGTCCCCCTCTACGATTTTTACCCTCCACGTTGCCCTGCAATACTAAATTGGTGATCCCTTGATGTCTCAGAATATGTCCTACCAACCGATCCCTTCTTCTAGTCAAGTTGTGCCACAAGCTCCTCTTCTCCCCAATTCTATTCAATACCTCCTCATTAGTTATGTGATCTACCCATTGATAACTCCGGTTCCTGGTTTCGTGGGGTCTACGCCACACTCGAACCCTTGTCAACAGCTCTTACCAACTAAAATCGGGTCTCACGGGACCCTAGTCCTCTGGGGTCCAACCGATATGGTCACAAGCCCAGAAAAGGCGCACTGGCGACGTCGTGCTGTTAGCAAAGGCAATCGCGTTGGTCGTCTGCTGCCACAGCCTATTAACGCCAAATTTCGCCGCGCTGTCCTGACGGATACGTTCGTCGTACGTCCCATACTGATTTCTGCGGCTCTTTCTCGCAGTGCTGCTTGTTCGTTAGCACTGACAACTTTATGCAGTGGCGCTGCTCCCGATCGTTAAGTGAAGACCGTTAGCCACTGTGTGGCCCATGGTCAGAGGTAATGCCTGATGTGTGGTATTCTCGGAACACTCCAGACACCGTGGATCTCGGAATATTGAATTCCCAAACGATTTCCGAAATGGAATTCCCATGCCCCTAACTCCAACTAGCATTTCGCGTTCAAAGTCTATTAACTGCTGTCACTTGGATATAATCACGACGGGAACCTTTTCACGATAATCATCTGAGTGCAAATGAGAGCAACGCCAATGCACCGCCATTTTACACCTTGTTTACGCTGTACTACCGCTGTAATGTGCATATTGCTATCCAATGGCTTTTGTCACCTCAGTGTACTTCATTCCTATGCAATTCACTAGAGAATATTCCCTAGTGAAAATGTTTTATTTGAACTTTTAAAATGCTCTGGGGTTCTGGGTAGAAGTTAGAAATTGCAAAACCTTAGAGCCACTTCATAGCTAACTCAGAGTCAATACACATCGGAATAAGTAAAGAGGGTGAAACCCGCAAATAAGCTTTACAGCTAAGAAAGTTTTTAATGGCTGTCCGCTTCACTGACAAGACAACTAATAGGCACTGTTACCTCGCTGGCGTTCTAATTTCTTTTCCATTCATTCTGGGCTGCCGTGTAGTAGCCGATGTAATAAAACAGAAATAAAATGCACCGGAGGTGCTACGAGGCATCGAAACCTGTCTGCCATTATATGTAGTATAATTTCACGGTTTAATGCCAGTAGAATGACCTCTCTGGACGTCTTAATACTTACATGTCAAGAGAAGAATTACTTCATGGTGCTGTCTAAGAATACAAAGGTCTACACTCAAAATAATTTCACTACCACATTACACCCTCAAAAGTGAAACGTAAATCATGTAGCCTATAAAAGAAAAGAAGAATTTGGTTTGTCCCACAATGGCACTATCGGTAGACGCCAACAACAAATACAAGTTACATAGTCGTTATTTATGTCTCCGGTAGTTTAGTGCGGCCCTCAAAAAGAGAAAAAATGGAGCTCTTTCCCATCCCTGCAAAATGTCGAGTTGAAAAGATGTCAGATTAAAAAGGTGTACATCTGGAGGAACACAAAGACTGAAAAAGCTGTTGTTACATAAAATATTATTATACACGTAAATAATATTACAGTAGGGCATGTGTATTCCGCCATCCACTTCCGTTATATTCCTGTTTGGTTTACAATTTGAGTTGTTGAAAGCGCACTTATTAAACTAGGATTAGCATTCCCTCCATTTTTTCTTTAAATTTACACCAGTCTCATAATACAATTATAGTAGTTTAAAATAGTACAAGACCTCGATGATCATTTTATTGACCCCAACTCAATTGATAATTGCTGATTGTGAGGTCTTCAGTCCGAAGACTGTTTATACATCTCTCCAAATTAATGTACCCTGTGCAAGCCTCTTCCTGTCTGCATGGCTACTGCAACCTACATCATTTAAACCTGCTTACTGTAGCCAAGCATTGGTCCCCTCGATAACATTCACCATCTGATGTTCCCACATTTATCAGCAACTCAAACTGCTCTTGCCCGAGCTCCGCCTCAGCGAGTTTACTTAACACCTACGTTCTTTGGAATAGGAATATTACGTTCTTCTTCAAGTCTGTCGTTGTCTTACCTGTCTCTTGTACCCTGCAGACCAGATGCAATTATTTTGTCATGGTGTCGGTTAAAGGCGCTGCAGTCTGGAACCGCAAGACCGCTACGGTCGCAGGTTCGAATCCTGCCGCGGGCATGGATGTTTGTGATGTCCTTAGGTTAGTTAGGTTTAACTAGTTCTGAGTTCTAGGGGACTAATGACCTCAGCAGTTGAGTCCCATAGTGCTCAGAGCCATTTGAACCATTCTTTTTTTTGTCATGGTGTGCTTTCACTATGATCTCAATAACTTTTAGAGAATATTGTGTGCTCTAAGTACCTTGTTCTACTTAGGCCTTGGTCATGTAGCAGTCAAACGCATCCTTAAGACCAATTACGTTATATCAAGCATTTAAGTTATTCTAAAAATATGAAAAAGCTTTACACTGCATTCGAAACTGGTCCCTGTGCCCAGAAACGATAGTGGTACAAATTTTAACATGGGTCTTGGTGAAATAATATCGTGGCAGAACGTTATTCGTATCAGTCTGACCGTCTTTCACTTCAGTTCAGAAAAATACCTAGTACCTACAACCACTAATTATAGCAATCGTAGTGACGTTTATACTGTCGTATCTAGAATTACCGTTCGTAAGGAATGGTATAGCCTCTTTCACAGTTTTTCTTAAAAGCTTGCATTCGACTGGACGGGTATGTTCACCGTCCAAACCAAAAACGACAAAGTTACAAAAAGTCTGTGATTATAAAATGGCGGACTAGTGTTAAAATGTTATGTATGTTGCCTATCTGCAACTAGCGCATCTTTGCAACGTTTATATAAAACCAACAAGTTATTTTTTGCTGTATGGAAAAAATTAAGAGAGGTCAGTGTCAAATTATCATAATACAGGTCACAATTGAGGAATTTTGATTTTGTTTACACATACCGAAAATTTTTCTCCTAAAATCTAGGATAATTGCGTGCCTTGGTATACGAGGTACCTAGATGTACGTCATTTGCTGTCAACTACCAGTCAAAGAAGCTATTCAAAGTTAAAGATGTTAAAACGTTTCTCCCTGTGACAGGGTGCTGTGCTTGGAAATAAAGTCGACGAAATTTTGTATATGATAACGAAACACTCATTTTAAAAATGACGTACAGGAGGTCTCAGAAGGAACGGTCAATATTTAAGGATACGACACAAACGATCATTCCAAGCAAAATAGTCTGGTGAACATGGACTCCAAGACGCGGACCTTGACGGCTATGACACATATTCGTCTTCGATACTGAGAAACTTCAAGCTCTTTGCTTTCCATATTTTGGAGGGAGGTAGCGTGGACCATAAAAAGAAAAAAAGGTCTAGAAAACATGGGCTCTGTAATGGATACCTTAAATGCTATGAACGCTTATTCATCTTTGATACTGTGAAACACATCTCTTTTACTGCAAGCCTTTTGCTTACCAAATTTTGAGAGGAGGTAGCTGGGACCAGAACAAGAAAAAAATTGTCTGGTAAACACAAGCTCTAAAATGCACAACAAGAACTATGAGCAGTTTGTAATGGTAGTTGAATTACGTAACCATTACGGCACCTCACCTCAGCCTCTCGATAAAAGCAATATTCTACGGTGGTTCTGTAAAATAGTTAACATATTTCTGTGACAACATTCAGATTTAATTTCATTAATGTAGAGGTACTTCGATACATACATATGTATATATTGCAATGATATTATTCTTATGTGTATTCTTTCTTTTGTCACTTGTAACTCCGATTTTTGGCCGCGTAAGCGGTTATTAGAGAGTCAAGCTTTGGTCGTCAGGTTAAAAAGACGCACATTGTAGTCAGTTTATGAAATGTGTACTTCAACAGTGAGGAAGATATTTTCAAGTATGTTTTATATTGTGAAGTGATGTTTTGGAACGAGTTAAGTGATATTACAAAAAAAGTAATAAAAAAGAAGTGTAACTTAATTCTGAGTGCTGATTACTTTTTACATCACCATTGTCCTAACTTGCAAAAGTTTAATCTTCAAGAAGGGTTTGTGAAACACATCTATAAAACTTTTGTATATCGCAGAATAACACCTATGCCTCTTCGCATCCGAGCTTGGAATCATCAGTACCTAGATTTTCTACGATTGAGCCACGAGTTCACAACGAGACCAGCGTGGGAAACATGAAAAGATGAGTGCCTAGTTTATCCATTATTTCAAGAAATGACTTTATTAACTGTGGTCTAATGACACCTGCCACATAATATAACTTTGTTCTTGCCCGAGCCGGCCGGTGTGGCCGAGCGGTTCTAGGCGCTTCAGTCTGGAACCGAGCGACCGCTACGGTCGCAGGTTCGAATCCTGCCTCGGGCATGGCTGTGTGGGATGTCCTTAGGTTAGTTAGTTTTAAGTAGTTCAAAGTTCTAGGGGACTCATGACCTCAGATGTTATGTCCCATAGTGCTCAGAGCCATTTGAAACATTTTTTTTCTTGCCCGAAAATGCAATATTTAGCAGCGTGAGCAACACTACAATCATAATTAATTTATGACCTTTGTTGTGGTAGGGTTGTTAGAAGTTGATCAATAGAAAAGATATTTTTCACATCAGCGAAGATGAGCAAGTGCTCAAACCTCTTAGCTACACACTTTACAGCCCAGGTTTACAGGACGACTGCCCAGATTTACAGGACTTTTTTTTTCTTGTTTTTGCCTACGCCACCGTCTCTCACACTGTGGAAACAAACGATTTCCTAAATGGATAATCCCCTTGCGTCTAGCTCCAACTACCACTTCGCTTTCAAAGTCTGTTAATTCCCGTCGTGGGGCCATAGTCACGTCGGAAACCTTGTCATACGAATCACCTGAATACTAACAACAGCTCCGCCGATGCGCAGCCCTTTCATGTCTTGTGTATACGATACTTCCCCCATTCGTATATGCACATATCGCTATCGTATGACTTTTGTCATCTCACCGTACTTCCCTGTCAGAGTCACCTGCCCACAACGCCACCGGGTGACATTCAATCTTGCGGTGACCAGTGGTTACAATATTTAGCCTCATCGGTGCATACGTACGATACAGTGTTTAAGCTCTTGTGTAGCTCAATTCAGTCTCCATCTGCTAGTTTCCATATGCTAACAACAAAGCGAGCGACGAGCTGCTCTGCAGGGGTCACGCACGTGGGCAGTCCCTGTCGCAAAGGCACGGTTCCGTCACCGCCCAGGAGATGGGCGGCGTGTGGCGTGGCGTGGCGTGGCGCCGCGTCACGGTGGACGGTCTCCTGTGTGGGCGGCGGGACACGTCGTTGGGTCGCGCGTGGGTCGCAGTCGCCCACGCGCCGCCGTTACGTTGCAGGATCTCCCGCTGATACGGCCCTCTTGCGAAAGGGCAATAGGAGCGAGACTAACGCATTTCGCCTCTGATGGCCACCGCTCTCACATCGTCTCTGGTAGGAGCGTGCCTCCTAACGCAGCTTACAGAGTTACGTCATAAATTAGCAAGGCGTTCCTGGAAGTTGTCCCTTACATGAAATTACAGTCGACATGTATTTTCCGTTCCAAGCAGTGGTATCTACCACACGCCGGGTCACAGGAAACCGAGGAGATACACAGAATCCATCTACATCTACATGATGATTCAGCATTTCGTATTTAACGACCTGACAGAGTTTTTATACAACCACTTTTAAACTATTCCACTTTCGAAATGCACGTTAGGGGCAAAAGAAACACACATCTTTCCGCGTGAACTTTTATTCTTGTTCGTATGAGGAATTCTTTGTATGTAAGTGGAATACGACAAAACATTTTCGTATTTCGAGGAAATAGTTGGTTATCTCGTCGCAACGAATAAAGGCATAGTTTGAACGATTGCCACCCCAACCAGAGCATCGCGTCCGTTTGACTGACCCCTACTTCGAAATAGCCGGCCGAGGTGGCCGACCGGTTCTAGGCACTACAGTCTGGAACTGTGGGACCGCTACGGTAGCAGGTTCGAATCCTGCCTCGGGCATGGATGTGTGTGATGTCCTTAGGTTAGTTAGGTTTAAGTAGTTCTAAGTTCTAGGGGACTGATGACCTCAGAAGTTAAGTCCCATAGTGCTCAAAGCCATTTGGACCATTTTACTTCGTAATAACACAAAACGAGCTTCCCTTCTTTAAAATTTATTCAATGTCATACATTAGTCTTCTCTGGTTAGGATTCCATATTGCACAGCACTACCCCGGGTAAGGACGGACAAAAATAACATTATCTGGTTCGCCTCTCTCACAACATTTTCAGTATGATGGTTGAAATCTATGTCTTTTCCAATGGCAATCGCTAGTACTTAGTTGAGCCTACAAGGTCTAAATGTATTATTTATCGTGTAATCATTTTTCGCATCATCCTGTCTAAATAATTTTGGAATTTGTTTTGATCTTCTGGGGACTTTACTAGACTGTAAACGGGCGTGACCCCTGTGCAAATGATCTAAGAGGACTACTCAGGTTGTCATTATGACCTAAGACGTTTATAGATTAGACAGCAGAGGGCTTGTAACATTTATTTGACGAAATACCAGAAAGATCTGTGAGTTTCATTGCACAGGTAAACAATTAGTACATAGAACCATTACATTTCGAACATGCGAGACGATTCCATTTTTAAGAAAAATGTGATTTACATACGGTGGACTGCGAGATGGCGGACGATGCGCCTAGTAGCACAAAAAGAGACCCTCTACGTTTAATGCTCCCATTCTTCCATCTATTTACATTTCATGTAGTCTCAGCTGCGAATGTGGACAACCATCAGCTGTATAATGGAATGACGACAGTGAAAATTTGTGTCGGGCCGAGAGTCGAGCCCAGATTTTCATCTCATCGCGAGCGGTCGCCTTGTCATTTTGCAAACCGAGTACCAATCACGGCGAGACCCAAACTTTCATATGTCGTCAACAGTGTGTCTAAATCCTGTACTCGTACATTCATTGTGTGTATCCCCGTATAGAGGACACGTTTTAATTGTAAGTCGCTTGCCTGGTGTGGGCAGGAAATAAATGCATTCATGGCCTAAATAACTTTGCATCGTATTTCTGAGTAACGCAGCCACTGTAGTACAGTATTTATCCACCGACACAGGATAAGCGACTTTTAAGTAAAATGTCTCCCTTTTGCGGGAATATACATAATTGATGTACGAGTACAGAATGTAGAACCACGCTTGCGACACATGGAAGTTTCGGTCCGCCCGTGGGTCGTGCTCGGATAGCCAAATGGTAAGGCGAACGCTCGCAATAAGCGGAAAATCCAGGCTCGACTCCCAGTCCAGCACAAATTTTCACTGTCGTCGTTCCATTATACAGGTGACGGTTATCCATACTCGCAACTGCAAATACATTTCATAACGACTCTTCCTTCGGACATGCCTGCAAGTTCGAAAGAATTTTCATCATATTTCTGAATAACACATGCAACACAATATAGTATACCAGCTACTTGTTTTAGATCGCTGGAGCAATGAACTCTTTTGAGGGATAGGAAAGAGGTCCAGATAACTCCTGTTTTCAAAAAGGTTGCCAGATAGATACACGTAGCTACCGCTTCAGATCCAAAACAAATTTTGTACAGTGCAGTTTGTCCACATTGATTGGTTGCATTCTCAGTTTATTGGGCCAACTGAGCTATGCAACATTAGTTTTAGATCTGAAGATCATCTGCGCACAATGTCGAGATCTTTTAGCTGAATAAAAACAATACAGTGGCCCAGAGGTCTTTTTCTCCCTTTTTACATTAGCCCTTCATATCCCTTGCTGTAATAGCATTATCAAAGCTGACGTACCATGGGTGTCATACTGTCGGCTTTTACCTATGCGTAAGTTTTCGATATATTCTTTTGTTTCCTTTGTAGAATGAGACACGCATTTTATACATATCATAGCCTCACAGATACGCTCAATATGACCATTTCTATGGTTATTCCGTTAGAGACTCAGTCGGTGC
Organism: Schistocerca serialis cubense; assembly: GCF_023864345.2. Taxonomy (NCBI): domain Eukaryota; kingdom Metazoa; phylum Arthropoda; class Insecta; order Orthoptera; family Acrididae; genus Schistocerca; species Schistocerca serialis. The sequence goes on along the minus strand of NC_064642.1, from coordinate 500,648,466 downwards.
TTGCGGTATATGGGAAAAAGTGTCGTCCGTACGCAGCGAGCCCGAAAGATCTGTGTACGAGATAAGTGATCACTTGCAGTGCGGTATTGGATGGTACAGTGAATGGTTCTGCTGAAGCGTGGCTGCACTTCTGTGTAATGGCAGTTGTTCGCCTTGTGGTGGACATAAGCGTTACTGTCAAGGTATCTGCTACGAAGAAACGGCAGCCCTGCAGGGAATAAGACGAGTAGAGGTAAGGGAAGCTACAACACCCATTTTCAAAACACATTAAACCTACGGCTGTCACGGTGAACGAACCGTCGTCATGGCTTCTTGTCTACAGCACCTTCTTGTCAAGCACACTCCACCAACCACTTTTCCTTCTCGTTGTCTACAGTCTCCACTGAAAGCCTATTCGTTCTTAAAAGCTTTTGTTAGAGTTCTTTCTGTCCTCCCACTTCCATTTCTGATGATGCTATACGCGTCTTTAGAGGTGCTAAACTAATTGATATTATTCTTAATGCCCCTTACTATTTTTATTTTCATTATTGTGATTGTTTTTATTATAATTAAAGCAAATTATTATTATTATTATTATTATTATTATTATTATTACTGTTATGTAGTGCATAGCTCTGCACTAGGACTTGTCTATTCTGCAGCAGAGTACTGTTCCCCAATATGGTTAAATAGTGCTCACATCTAGAATGTGGATGCAGTCTTGAACCAAACGATGAGGATTATCTCTGGAACGATCAGGTCAACTCCTGTCCAATGGCTGCCTGTATTGAGCCATATCCCGCCGCCACATTTGCGCAGAGAACACGCACTTGTCAGGGAGTGTCGAAAAATCCAAAACAGCCCAGATCTTCCCATCCACACCCTGAGTAATGGAATTGAGCAAAATAGATTGAAATCCAGACACCCCCCTCTCGCAAGTGCCAAAGATCAGGTAAAGAACGCTTTTATTCTTGAGGACCGCTGGAGAGAAGAATGGGAGGAAAAGACACCGCCTCAGGTTAACACCTTATTGGGAACATCTAACAGACCTCGGGGCTTTGATTTGCCCCGCAAAATCTGGTCTACCCTTAACAGGATCAGGACGAGCCACGGCCGTTGTGCGGACTCCTTGTACAAATGGAGCATAGTGCCATCACCACAGTGCGACTGCGGCGCTGACAGGCAGACAATTCACCATATCGTGGTAGAATGCCCTCTGAGGGCCTACCCTGGGCCAACAAGGGACTTCATGGATGCGACTAACAGTGCAATCGATTATATTTCTAACCTAGATGTTTGTTTGTGATATTGTAACTGTTTTGTGTGTTATGTACTTTTAGATTTTTCATACGTGATTTGTACTTGCCATACGCTAAATAAATAAATAAATAAATAAATAAATAATAAATTACTGTTATATGTCGCGTTGGTTATTAATATTGTTCTCGTAATAATTTCAAAGATGTACTAACTGAACCAGAAGTACACCTAGACACCGACAATGATTCATAAGATTTTTTGATATATGACGTTCCTAGTCCGTTGTAAGGGAGAGGATTAAGGTCCTATTCTCTTCGGGCTGAACAAAAAATAAAGAAGTAAACGAAGTCGGTCAAACCAAAATAGTATTTGATGTTAAAGTTCGTTACTTAATCCAATGACCCCTTTCAATCACTAATATCATCAAACTGATAAATTTATCGGTCAGTCTTATCTCAAATAGAATCTAAACCTGTTCGAGTAAATATTTTAATAGAGAAATCGCGGGTATAAATCATACGAACGTTTCTCTTACAATGTCGCATTCTACAGCAACATAAGGCCTACATTAGTACTAAAAGTAAAAAAAAATTTTTTTGTGGTAATATATGCCTTACTTTGCACTAGAATGTGACACTGCAAGTGAACGTTTGTCAATAAACCTGTATCTTCCGTGTTAAAATGTTCAGAAGAAGAAGTATGGATAGAATAGGAGATAAGAATAATGGAGTCGTTGATCAGTTTAGTGATGGTAATAGTGTCATAGTGATCTAAAATGGTGACTGAATCAGACAAAAAAATTTTACATCAAACACTGTTTTAGTTTGTACGAATTCTTAAACGCTGGATCGCTGCAACTTTCAAGGTGGTCTTGTCACTTCTCATCAAAATAAATAAGTATTATCTACGCCAGAATACCACTGCTAAACCTTCACGCAGCGCCCCATTGGGTTTTGACATCCGTTGCTTGAACTGGCCATGATGCTGAAATTGTGGAGCGAGAGGATCCCATCCCAACGACGAGAATACTTGCTCACAGGAACTTAAATTCATATTAGGTGTGTTCCAGCTTTAGAGTAACATATTCGGAAGAGACTCACCACTTATGAACTTGCGAGAGATTTAGATCGCATACAGAGAGATAAGTGGAGCGGAGCACTTACAAACATTCTGAAGAGCTCGGGTGGATATTAAACTGCTCTCTCGGTGAACGTATTTCTTAGCGATCCGTTGACATTTTGTGCAGTAATGACAGTGCTTACCATCGTGAAGGTCTGCTTCGTCAGTTCTTTACTGTTATTGTTTTATTTACTTGTTGTGTATGTAATCACGACGGGCAGTTCTTATCGTTTAGCACGATCAAAGTCGTATTTATTAGAAAAATGTCTTATTACCACCTTCAGTTGCTGGTAAAATACTTTATTTAAACAACCAGTTTCAGTAGTCTAGCAACCATCAGGTTCACAAAAGGTATTTACGGCATCGTGTTAGGTGAAATATAAAATCGTTATCATCAGGTGATAAAACCATGAATAATACACCATATCATATTGTAATATAATTAACGTTGTCAGTCTACAAAAATTGTGCTAGTGAGTGTACCCATTCATGTTAAAACTGTAATCGGCTTTAACGTTGTAAACAGATTAATACTACATATTACGTTGTCATAACTGCGTAGTATTCATGGTTTTATCACCTAACGATAACGATTTTATGTTTCGCCTGCTATGATGCTGGCACCATTTCCTGAAAATATTCGTATTTATTAGACATTCATGTGGTCATTTGACGTGTTAGTATTTAATCTAACCAAAACTGCGCCACAATATGCGATTGTTCAAATGGTTCAATTGGCTCTGAGCACTATGGGACTTAACATCTGAGGTCATCAGTCCCCTAGACTTAGAACTACGTAAACCTAACTAACCTAAGGACATCACGCACATCCATGCCCGAGGCAGGCTTCGAACCTGCGACCGTTGCAGTCGCGCGGTTCTGGACTGAAGCGCCTAGAACCGAATATGCGATTGTGTCTTATTAGCTATCAAGCAGTGTATTACTTGGAAATGTTTACAGGGCCACTGGTATTATTGGCTTCATTTAAACTGACTTCTCATCCCCAGTACATTTTACTTTAACCTTTGCGCGTTTTGGTGCCAACTAGACAGAATGACCCTGTAATCCTATACATTCCGAAATCGTATTCACTTATTTATTTTCCTCAGTTCCGGACTGACCACAGGAACAATGGGACAATATAATATATATTTCTCAGAATGTTTATAAAAGAAATAGAAACAATAGATAATAGGTAGCGCATAACAACAAAACGATGCAAGCTACGAAACATATGTTCAAAATAACGCGAGTATGCCACCGGGAAGCAATTCGACTTAGATTACCATTTTTTTTTGTTTATTTACTCTTTCGGCTTTTAAAAAGGCCATGATCACATTAAATGCTTAGCGCAATGCATTAACTGTAATAGTCTTATAGCTCTCTACTCGGTTACTATATTCTTTGCAAACGTTCTTCGAATTTCGTGCTACGTTATAGCTATGAGTCTGTATGTTCTTCGGTTTACCCTCATAACCACGCACTTGACACACACATATTAAGGATCCATTGATTGAATTTCACCACACTCACATTCAAGACTGTCTGATAGGCCCCTTGTTCATCAGTAGTTTACATGTACCAACACTCGTTCAGATACGGTTCGAAGTTGTCCACAACTTCCCCAGTATGTCAAATTCAGCGATCTTCTTGTTGGAGTCGTCCAACAAATTTTGGTTCTTATGTCAACCTACATCCCTTAGTTCTTCTCGAGCTGTCTTTGAGGCGAAGGCTTGCAGTTCACCGATTTTTCAGGCAGGTGACGTTTATTTAAGCATGTTGTAGGTATTAGGTCTTAGTCTACTGAGAATTCTGTTTTCTCTAGAATATTTCTGTGTACTCTTGTTGTAGGCTGGGATCGCCTAATCTCAGCGAGTTCTATGTTTGCTAGGACAGAGAGCCAGGCACAAGGAGTGGCCCTGAGTGCTCCAGAAATTATCTGCTTGTCTCGTTCAGTTGTATGCCCACCTCAGCTAGCTATGTAAGGGCTTCCAGTCCAGACTGGTGAACAATATTCAGTCACGCTGTAGGCAATGGGTAGTGAAGAAGTCCCTAACGTGCTCTCTCCACAACCCCCCACATCGTTCCCGCCACTTCCGGCCAGTTACCACGGCGGGATTTGGCTCTGTTTTTTTATCTTCTAGGCCTGAGCTATGCGTTAGTGTTATCTAATGTCACTCTTAAACATTCAGGCCTGATGTGTTGGCCATTTATATAGTGGTAAGGTGCATTGTGATACTGGTCGTTGTGTGAGGTCATGGATGTAGATGCCACTTGAAGCAGTAGGTGCTCAGTACTTCCAGGTCTACATTCAGTCTTTTGTTGAGGTCATTAAAGTTTTTTACTTGATGTGCGATGCCCAGGCCTTCCGTGTATGCAAATTTACGTGAATTATTTTCTGAGACGCCAGCAGAACATAGATTGGAAAGAATGGGTGCCAGTGTAGAACCCTGTAATATGCCATTATTCAGAGCCATGTTGTTCTTACTATGAAGTGAAATGTTGATTTTTTTGTCTTTTAACATGTTTGTGAGTAAACTGTAAGTCTTTTTGCATTTGATAATTCTGTTTAGCCTAAGCAGTCGCTCTCAGTCCGTACTGTACCGCAAACTCACGTTAGATAGACGAGAAGCACACCGGGTTTCATCTTGTTTAGGAATGATTTCTCGGTATAGGTTGTAAGTGCCAGGACTCAGTCGCAAGTTCCTACCCACTCGCAAAATCCGCTTGGTATGTTGGATGGTGTGCTTCAATGTATGGAGTTAATCTTGTCAACAGTATTCTCTCGAATAGTTTGTAAGAGGTACATAGCGAAAATATTATCTGAAATTCTTTGGGTTATCTCCAGTCCTTTTGGGCTTCGGCAGCGCGACGACTTTTGCTTCCTTGGAGATCATTTCAATTCTGTTAGAAGCCTAACGAAAATGACCCGTGTTGTCCAAGTGGGTAGAATTTTACTAATATTTGCTGGTCAAATGCTGCAGCACCCTTTGAGTGATTCTATGTTGCTGAGTAAAAATCGAATGAGGAGAGTATTAAGAAATATCGGAGACAGAATTCCCTATAACACGTAACATGTTCGACATTTGCCACATTATTATGTAGCTTTTCTAGGTGACATTCTTTGGGGATGGACAGAGTTGTCGCAGGAAATTCTAGCACACGACATAATGCGATAAGTCCAAGACAGAGTTTCATCTATCACATGTCCTACTTATTAACAGTTGCTCAGCTTCTCGTCATAAATTCCCGGCGCTCTTGCTATTACCTGAAAACACCTGAGAACGATAACTGGGCTAGTTGTCAAAATATTGCGTGTAGGAGTGGAACCAGTAATCCGATTCGACGCCCCACAATTACGATTTAATCACCACTTTTAATTTTTTGTCATTAATTATGAACGCATGCACTGAAATTCCTGATTTACGAGTTGGTGAACGAAGAGGGGGGAAAACGTAAAACTTCATTTGTAACTGATTAAATTCTTTTACAGTAATGCGTCAGTAACCTATGATAAATTATTTCGGAATATAAAATAAATGCCGCGAATATTTGTTGCCTGTTTCATATGAGCGCGATCACATCGAATTACGGGCTGCAGCACCGTTTCATTAGCCGAACGACGATTCTTATTAATGTGCAGAATGTACAGTTGAAGTACCATTCCAGTGGAATCTTTGTTGACTGTATTTGAAATTTTCGGTGCATTTTCTTACAAACTGTGTTCAGTGTCAGCTGCGACGGAAACTGTGTCGATGCGCCACGTCAAGTGGCTATTCGGCTCGAAAGTTTATAGGAAAGTACACTACTGGCCATTAAAATTGCTACACCAAGAAAATGACGTGCTACAGACGCGAAATTTAACAGACAAGAAGGAGATGCTGTGATATGCAAACGATTAGCTTCAGAGAGCATTCACACAACGTGCTGACATGAGGAAAGTTTCCAACCGATTTCTCATACACAAACAGCAGTTGACCGACGTTACCTGCTGAAAAGTTGTTGTGATGCCTCGTGTAAGGAGGAGAAATGCTTACCATCACGTTTCCGACTTCGATAAAGGTCGGATTGTAGCCTATCACAATTGCGGTTTATCGTATCGCGACATTCCTGCTCGCGTTAGGTCGAGATCCAATAACTGTTAGCAGAATATTGAATCGGTGGGTTCAGGACGGTAATACGGAACGCCATGCTGGATCCCAACGGCCTCGTGTCAGTAGCAGTCGAGATGACAGGCATCTTATCCGCACGGCTGTAACGTATCGTGCAGCCACGTCTCGATCCCTAGTCAACAGATGGGGACCTTTTCAAGACAACAACCATCTGCACGAACAGTTCGACGACGTTTGCAGCAGCATGGACTATCAGCCCGGAGACCATGGCTGCGGTTACCCTTGACGCTGCTTCACAGACAGCAGCGCCTGCGATGGTGTACTCGACGACGAACCTGGGTGCACGAATGGCAAAACGTCATTTTTTCGGATGAATCCAGGTTCTGTTTACAGCATCATGATGGTCGCATCCGTGTTTGGCGATATTGTTGTGAACGCACATTGGAAGCGTGTATTCATCATCTCCATACTGGCGTATCACTCGGCGTGATGGTACGGGGTTCCATTGGTTACACGTCTCGGTCACGTCTTGTTCGCACTGACGGCACTTTGAACAGTGGACGTTACATTTCAGATGTGTTACGCCCTGTGTGTCTAACCTTCATTCGATCCCTGTGGAACCCTACATTTCAGCAGGATAATGTACGAGCGCATGTTGCAGGTCCTGTACGGGCCTTTCTGGATTCAGAAAATGTTCGACCGCTGTCCTGGCCAGCACATTCTCCAGATCTCTCGCCAATTGAAAACGTCTGGTCAATGGTGGCCGAGCAACTGCCTCGTCACAATACGCCAGTCACTACTCTTGATGAACTATGGTATCTTGTTGAAGCTGCATGGGCAGCTGTACCTGTACACGCCATCCAAGCTCTATTTGACTCAATGCCCGGGCGTATCAAGGCCGTTATTACGGCCAGAGGTGGTTGTTCTGGGTACTGATTTCTCAGGATCTATGCACCCAAATTGCGTGAAAATGTAGTCACATGTCAGTTCTAGTATAATATATTTGTCCAATGAATACCCGTTTATAGTCTACATTTCTTCTTGGTGTAGCAATTTTAATGGCCAGCATTGTAAGTGCGAGGATAGAGGAGGCATTAGAAGTTGTAGATTACCTTCGCTTCTCTGGCCATATACACGGTATTTCAGAAGTGATGGTCAATATTCATCGATATGACATGAATGATCATTTAAAACAAAAATATCAAGTAAGCATGGGCTCTAAACGCGTATCTTAAGAGCTATCAGCAATTCTTGATCTTCGATTCTGTGAAACAAATCTCTTCTACTGCAAGCGCTTTGGTTTCCATTTTGGGAAGTGGTACTATGGACAAAAACAAGAAAGAAATATGCAGTAAACATGTGTTCTAAAATGCATCCCTTATCAGTTATGAGCACTTGTTCATTACAAGAGCTGTATTTAAAAGTAACTAATATGGACAACTGCTCATAGTTCTTAAGCTATGCATTTTAAAGCACATGTTAACTGCACATTTTTTCCTTGTTTTGGTCCATACTACCACTTCCCAAAATATTTGTTTCAAATGATCAATCACGTTCATTTCCATGAATATTGACCTTCACTTCTGAAGTAAGTATAAAGTGTCAGATAATCTTTAATATTCCAAATATTATAATACCAATTGCAAAGTGTGACCTCTTACCTGGTAGTTGAAGCCACAGTGAACGTTACAAGTGACACTGAAGTTTGTTTCACAATGTCTACATTTGCTGGCTGAGTTTTATCATTGTCGACTGGTAACACGTATACGACACTCATATAGCTTTAGTTGTCACATCGAAAAATTGAAGTTAAGACCAAGAAACTTAATGATTTTGATGATCCTATCAGCCAGCCACGCAAGTTTCCTATCTTCTTTTAACTGCTTTTTCCCTTTTTACCGCATGCGTTCCTAGTTTTCGTTTTGTGGTTCTGCGTGTATGTGTGTGTGTGTGTGTGTGTGTATGTGTGTGTGTGTGTGTGTGTCAGTCTTCAGGACGGTCTTATAAATTTTTATTCGCAGTTCTGTTTTTGGTACTTTTAGACCAGTCCTTCACACTAGTGTCATTAAGTTTTGATAGTGGCGGCAGCAAAACCTTTCCACTTCCAGAAACCAAGAAGACCAAGAAAGTAGAATTACAGTGGCAGAAATTAAATTTCTAAGAGAAGTGAAGCGCTACACAAGACTAGATGGACTAAAAAACGAAGATATGAAAGTAGAGCTTGTGGCATATACTGTGTATGAGAAGATGAAGGGCAATCGACAAAGCCAGCTAAAACATCTACAAAAAACTAATGTTCGAGACTACAAGAGCAACCGCACCTTTGGGTACAAGACTTGTAAGAAGGCCAAGTAAAATATGTCTGTATACTTACAAGACGGAACGAGCCTATGGCCTAGACCATGATGAAAGCAGAAGAAACTGATCTGCGCAGAATGAGTTGGGGCGTTGTTGTGGAACAGCTTCTCATGACCCTTAGTCTTAACAACACCCCTTAATGTCGTTAGCAGAATCCGGTAGTATGCTCCTGTGACCTTTACGAGCTTAACCTGCCTACAGCACATCATGGCCTCCCCCCTCCCCCTCCCCCCCCCCCCCCCCCTCCCGGCCCAAAAAAAACTCGATGTCACCTTGCCATATGATTATTGGGCCTTCGCCATTTTACACGTTGATAAATTCAACGCTTGTTTGTCTCGGGATCATTGTGATACCCACAGCCTTCGTCCACGTTAGTAGACCACATGTGGAGCGGACTGGCACAGCTGCAACATTTGCGCTACTGCCTTGATTCGGCGGGTGTCTGGTATGTGTATGGTCAGGTTCGGAACCCAGCGGGCGCAAACCTTTGTCATGTTCAAAATGTCGTGTAGAACGTTGAGAACTAATTCAAGACTGAATTTCCCTTTCTTCGCCGTCACCGCGATTGTGACAGGTCCATCTTGATTATCAAGGCTTATTCGTCTCTAGCGTTCACCTGTTCAGTACACAGAAATGGTCTGCAACTTCTATCTTCGTCATTCAGACTTCTCTGACGACATTGGAAGCGTTCAACTTACCACTGGGTGGCAAGACATTATTTGTGTAAACTTAAGCCAAGCTCAGCACAGAATTTATAATGTTTATTCCCTTTCAAACGTGAAAACAAATTACCTCATTGTATCAATGGGCTGTGTCATTTTATTTTGATTCCTCCAGCGGCCTGCTATGAACTGTGGCGCATAGGATTTCAGTGTGTACCAAGATCGCAAAGTTGTAACTGGAAACAAACCAAAAATTAATTACGTAAATCGTAGAAACTAAACACCACCCACAGATTAGGCTTAGGGCCCGTTCTGACTCGTCAACTGACGCCTACAAGGTAGTACGTGGAGCGATCTCCGATTGTGGGACTTGTGATCAGCATCTCTCCATTCCCTCCAGCCGTTACTGCTAGTAGATGGATTATGATGAAGCCACTGCTTCTTTATTCAAGCAGCTCCACATTTGGCCTCACAAGAGCTTAGTGGACCCCGCACCAGACCTACCTAACTTAGGAAAAATTTGAGGTACCAAAAATCGAACACAGGTCCTTCCGCAGCGAAGGCATCAATTCGTCTACGGAGGCTATCAAAGTTAAGTCTAGAAACACCAAGCACGGGTAAATACTGACCCTACATTTTTCTTTTATTAAAAAGTCATAACAAATATCCTTCCATATTACGGTCCTTCTTCTATTTGTTCACTTTATAAAGTACTATAAAGGACATTGATATGGTAAAATTTAAAAAAGAAACGGAAATAAAAAATACAGTTTTTATGCTGAAGGGCGTGTTTTGCTCTGGGTTGGTACTATCTGTGATCATAATTCAAAATGTGTCTAAATTTGATTTGGCAATCTTGACATGCGGTAACCACAGTGTTTCATCCAGAAAACTGTTGTTTCTCCAGTTAAATTTGTGGCTACTTCTTCGTCACCTTTTTGTATTGTCTTCATTTGTTTATTCATATTCACAAACTCCTCCGAATGTGGAATTTGTCAGTATCTGTGTAAGGGTCATTTTCGTGCAGGGCGTAAATGTCTTGTAAATGACAATAATCTCTCGAACTGAAGAGAATTTCTTCAATGTTTTCAGTATGCAGTAACCGATAGTTGTGCAAGTGTTTTCATTTTTGTTTTTGAAACTTTTCGTCAAGGTCAAAAATGTATTATTTAGTTGTTATATGAAAGAGGGAAAAGAAATTTAGGAGAACATCGATATTCAGGGACTGACTCCAGTTTCTTGTACAGCACATCTCATTCTTCTGCCACTTCTAATCTCAGTTATAGGCTCTGATGTTGGTATTAGCCGAAACATTTCTTGAGCGAATGTAGTGGACAATTTAAAAATTTTAAGCAATGTGAACAGCATTACTCACAAAAGATGTCTATGTCAACAACTGAAGATCACGTAGAGCAGCAAGTACACATATGGACAGCAGCAGAAACACGAACATCGCAGTGCTGTACTCCGATTTAAACTATATGGCATTTCACAGTTAGAGGGTTGTCCTGCTCCCATCAAACAATGCACCATTTGGAACTTGCCTCTGTCGTCACCCACTATGTTTCTACTACCGCTACTACTATGTTTCTACTACTTAACAGTTCTCTGTAATCGGTTACACAGGAAACTGGTGTACAGTGTGTGTAATGAAATGAAATGATTGTATGGCATTGTTGGTAATGATCGATCGCGTAGGAAACTCATGCAACTTCTGGTTTCGAGTGACCTGCAATTGTCGATGAAAGGAGTTGAAGGAGAAGTATGGGAAAGACGTTATAGAGACCTATAAAACTATAACTAAGATCCGTCAGAACAGGCCATGAAGGCCCAACGATACCGACGGGCCGCCGTGTCATCCTCAGACCACAGACGTCACTGGATGCGGATATGGAGGGGCATGTGGTCAGCACACCAGTCTCCCAGCCGTTGTCAGTTTTAGTGACCGGAGCCGCTACTTCTCAATCCAGTAGCTCGTCAGTAGGCCTCACAAGGGCTGAGTGCACCCCGCTTGCCTACAGCGCTGGACAGACCGGATGGTCACCCATCCAAGTGGTAGCCCAGCCCGACAGCGCTTAACGTCGGTGATCTGACAGGAACCGGTGTTCCCACTGCGGCAAGCCCGTTCGCATAGAGACGTATACCACACGTGAATTTTAAAATTTGAATTAGAATCCTGCAGGAAGCAGATACTTTATACTGAAAAGCTTATACATATCAAACGCAATGCGTTACGCAACTATTGAATGATCCGTAGTTGAACGAGATATTTTGTAAGCAAAGCGTAACAAAGGCTGTTTCAGAGGTTTCAGTAGTTTACAAGATACGACGTGATAAACATGACGCTGTTTACTGAACAGGAGCGTTTCACCCGTTTTAAAAAGTTTACGTAATTGTCTCAAAACAAGTAGAGATTGACAGTTTAGCACGGGAGGGTAGACTTCGGCCAATCACGTTCGTCTGCGTACGCGGTATACTCTGAAGCGCCAAAAAACTAGCATAGGCATGCTTATTGAAATACAGAGATATGTGAACTGGCAGAATATGGCGCTTCGGTCGGCAGCGCCTATATAACAACTGTCTGGCGCAGTTGTTAAGTCGGTTACTGCTACTACAATGGCAGGCTATAAAGATTTAAGTGAGTTTGAACCTGGTGTTGCAGTCGGCGCACGAGCAATGGGACACTTCGTCCCCGAGGTAGCGATGATGTGATTTTCCCCTACGACCATCTCACGAGTGTACCGTGAATATCAGGAATCCGGTAAAATATCAAATCTCCGCAACGCTCCGGTCGGAAAAAGATCCTAGGAGAACGGGACCAACGACGACTGAAGAGAATCGTTCTACGTGACAGAAGTGCAACCCGTCAGCAAATTACTGGATATTTCAATGCTGGGTGTGTCAACGTGCGAACCATTCAATGACATATGATCGATATGAGCTATCGGAGCCGAAGGCCCACTCGTATACCCTTAATGACTGCATGACACAAAGCTTTATCCCTAGCTTGGGCCCGTCAGCACCGACATTGGATTGTTGATGACTGGAAACATGTCGCCTGGTCGGACGAGACTTGGTTCAAATTGTGTCGAGCGGATGGACGTGTACGGGTATGGAAGCAACCACATGAATCCATGAACCTGCGTGTCAACCGGGGACTGCTCAAACTAGTGGAGGCTCTATAATGGTGTGAGTCGTGTGCAGCTGGAGTTATATGGGACCCCTGATACGTGTAAATAGTCTCTGACAGGTGACACGTACATAAGCATCCTTTCTGATCACCTGCATCTATTCATGTCCGTTTTGCATTCCGGTGGACTTGGCAATTCCAGCAGGACAATGTGAAACCCCGCACGTCCAGAATTGCTACAGAGTGGCTGCCGCAACATTCTTTTGAGTTTAAACACTTCTGCTGACCACCAAACTCCCCAGAGATGAACATTATTGAGAATATATGGGATGTCCTACAGTTTGATGTTCAGAAGAGGTTTCCACCCCCCCCCCCCCCCCCCCCCTCCCACCGCACTCCTACGGATTTATGGACAGCCCTGCAGGATTCTCGGTATCGGTTCCCTCCAGCACTATTTCAGACATTAGTAGAGTCCATGTGACATTGTGTTGCGGCACTTCTGCGTGCTCGCGGAGGCGCTACGCGATATTGGCCAGGTGTGCCAGTTTCTTTGGTTCTTCAGAGTAGATGCGGCAGCAAAACTGGACATTTGCGGTGTAGGGTTTGCTTAGCAGGATGACTAGAATATTATCCCTTTTCTACGCCATTCAACAACTTTGTAAGTACTTTCTGTCGCCAAAAAAACACGCCGTGTAGAGAAACAACCCAAACAACGAAAACAAAACACATTGTCACGTTAATGGCCGCAAGCAGTGGATGCAGCTGACTGAAGAAATTGAAACTGAGGGTGTAGAGTGATATGACAACGGCGAACAAAATAGAAAGGATGATCAAACTCATTCCCTGGCTGATTGTCGTTGTCGTAACTGTCCTGCAAACAACTAGCTGTTGCTTTGTTTTCCTGATCTAAGTGTACTTACACTTAAGAGCAAATTTTTCAAATGCTAAGAGTTTCCATATATACAGGGATTGCACAAAAATATGGAAAACCGCCAGAAATGTTTGCCTGATAATTAATGCAGATGCTACTCAAGTCGGCAGGTGACGCAGTTGTATCTGAGCACTAACGATTTGGGTTGTTTGGGGGAGGAGGCCAGACAGCGAGGTCATCGGTCTCATCGGATTAGGGAAGGACGGGGAAGGAATTTGGCCATGCCCTTTCAAAGGAACCATAACGGCATTTGCCAGGAGCGATGTGGGGAAATCACGGAAAACCTAAATCAGGATGGCCAGAGGCGGGATTGAACCGTCGTCCTCCTGAATGCAAGTCCAATGTGGTGACCCTTGCGGAGCACTAACGGCATCTGTACAATGTCCTCAATACGTTACGACTGCCAGTCGTAGTGAGATTAGTGTTCTGTGAAGCTAAGTGAATATTAACCTGTGAAAATTGTCGGCGCTTCTCTAACCAAGGAAGCCGAAGTGTTTGGTGTTTCAAGAGGTACCGTATTAAAGAATTATTCTGGATACATGAAAATTGGGAAAACCTTATCCGCTAATTCACAACGTGGACGGAAGTCTGTATTGAGTGACCGTGACAGATCATCATTGAAGAGCGATTGTGAAAAAAAATAACAGGATGACAACTGCAAAAGTCTTTAGAGAACTGAATGTCTCATTCGGGAACCGTGTCAGCACCATAAATACACGAAGGGAACACCGGAAGTTGGAATTCCATTACCAACAACCAGTAATTCAGATGCCCATAACAGGCAAACATGGTTCCGAATCCATAAAATCTGACCTAGGAAGAAATGGACAAAAGTGATTTTCTTAAAAATACGTATATCCAGCTTCTGAACGAGTTTACGCCTGACGTACACCGCCCCAAGCGTGCGAAGCAGACAGCTTGCTGCCAAGAATTAAACATGACGGGTTTGGACAGCCACATAGTAGTTCTCCACGGGCACCATGGTTACTCTGCAAGGTTGTATTACTGCCAAGTGTTACGTGACGATTCTGGTTGATCAGGTCCATCGCATGGTACAATATTTGTTCCCTAATCGTAGTGTAGTTTTCCAAGATGACAGGGTCCCTGTACAGACAACTCGAATCGTACAGGACAGGTTACGTGAGTACGAGGATGAACTGTCGCAACTTCTCTGGCCACCACAATCACCAGATCCCATTATGATTGGGCTTTCGTGGTCTACTTGGAGAGAATGGTTCATGATCGCTGTCTACATAATCGTTATCTGAACTTTCCACTATTTTGCTGGAAGAAAACGAAACATTACAGCACCTGTGTTTATCCATACGGACACAACTGGAAAGCCGGCCGGAGTGGCCGCGTGGTTCTAGGCGCTACAGTCTGGAACCGAGCGACCGCTACGGTCGCAGGTTCGAATCCTGCCTTGAGCATGGATGTGTGTGATGTCCTTAGGTTAGTTGGGTTTAATTAGTTCTAAGTTCTAGGCGACTGATGACCTCAGAAGTTAAGTCGCATAGTGCTCAGAGCCATATGAACCACAACTGGGAGCTGTTTTGATTGCCAAGGATTTTCCTGGTCTATATTAGGCATTTTAATGTGTTGTGGGATTTGTCCACCCCCTGTAACTATGCCATAAGCGAATCTAAGTTATTTGCCTGCTTTTGTAATATTTTTTTACCTGTTGTTTGTAAGAGAGGAAGACTTAAAATTTATCTTCTTAACCGCGGAGGGAGGAGTGGTGTGATGGCTTCCTACAAACAGTACTTGCAGCAACGTCGGAACTTCGAATCATAAACTTCGGACATGAACTAATTTAAATCAGACGATAGGTATCTCCTCAAGATACCTACCATATTCCGCACGCTGTGGCTCAAGTAAAGGACGGAGTCACGGGCAGGTCGTGCTGCGAGAGGAAGCGGAGTGTTGTGCCGCATTATGCGTAGCCGCACGACGAGCCGCTTGATTCGAAAAACTTTGGCTCCCTGCACAGCACCTTCAGAACTCTTGAGTCAGGCTCGTTTGGCAACAGAATGCCGGAGTAATGCATCGCCGCTGTGCCGCAGCTAACGAGCAATAAAAGCTGTAGGCGCAGCTACTGTTACGGCGCCAAGTTTCTCTGACGCGGGTATTGTTTCTGCAGCTACAGCGTGCAGCGTGTCGGAGTAAATTTCAAACGGAATAACGTTTGAAATATGAAACATCAATTTAAAAAAAAGTGTTTCAACAGCAGCAGCTTGAAGTATGACAAACCACCCAGAGATTAATGACAATTGATTTCTATCTTTTCCTTTTTTTTCCTTTTTCTTCTTTTTTATTTACATGCAGTGTTCAGCTGATCACTTACCAGACCTGATGGAAAGAAAATAGAAGAATGTGACCTTGATTTAAACACAGAGGAGGGGGCTATAAGCTGTAATGTTCATTAATACTTCAGAAAAAGATTATTTTGGACCCTAGACGTTTTTCGTACGCCGCACATGACGTCATTATACTGAAACACGCGCGGTCTCCCCCCCCCCCCCCCCCCCCCCACACACACCATTTTGGAGGTTCGAGTCCTCCCTCGGGCATGGGTGGGTGTGTTGTGCTTAGCGTAACTTACGTTAAGTACAACACACCCACCCATGCCCGAGGGAGGACTCGAACCTCCGATGGTGTGTGTGTGAGTGTGTGTGTGTGGGGGGGGGGGGGGGGGGGAGACCGCGCGTGTTTTAGTATAATGACGTCATGTGCGGCGTACGAAAAAACGTCTACGGTCCAAGATAATTTTCTTTAAGTTAGATTAAGTAGTGTGTAAGCTTAGGGACCGATGTCCTCAGCAGTTTGGTCCCATAAGACCTTACCACAAATTTACTGATACTGAAACCAACTTCTCCATTGGTTGGCCAGTTGAATTGGACTGTAGGTGGACTGCTCAATAAACATCACATTTTTTATTTTAGTACAATTAGAAAAGTTATTTTTGCAGTAATAAATTCTTTTGTAGCCACTAACTGCATACAGTTGTACGAAGATAGTTTTCTACGTAAAGACAATGAAATGTGTTGAACTAAGGAGTTATATCATTACTCAGCAGATGTGAAAGGGATCCTGTCTGAGAGTGTTTAGCTCTGTGTAAATATTAGTAATATAATGGTAATGGTTATTAGATACTGTCACGTAGAAGAAGGTGTAATTAGATGAATGACAAACACTGACTTCAGTAAACGAAGGTTTGTTCAGTAGTTCCACATACAAGAGCGCGGAGCGGACTGCCTCTGGCCAGAACACATACAGTATATACAGGGTGTTACAAAAAGGTACGGCCAAACTTTCAGGAAACATTCCTCACACACAAAGAAAGAAAATATGTTATGTGGGCATGTGTCCGGAAACGATTACTTTCCACGTTAGAGCTCATTTTATTACTTCTCTTCAAATCGGATTAATCATGGAATGGAAACACATAGCAACAGAACGTACCAGCGTTACTTCAAACACTTTGTTACAGGAAATGTTCAAAATGTCCTCCGTTAGCGAGGATACATGCATCCACCCTGCGTCGCATGGAATCCCTGATGCGCTGATGCAGCCCTGGAGAATGGCGTATTGTATCACAGCCGTCCACAATACGAGCACGAAGAGTCTCTACATTTAGTACCGGGGTTGTGTAGACAAGAACTTTCAAATGCCCCCATAAATGAAAATCAAGGGGGTTGAGGTCAGGAGAGCGTGGAGGCCATGGAATTGGTCCGCCTCTACCAATCCATCGGTCACCGAATCTGTTGTTGAGAAGCGCACGAACACTTCGACTGAAATGTGCAGGAGCTCCATCGTGCATGAACCACATGTTGTGTCGTACTTGTAAAGGCACATGTTCTAGCAGCACAGGTAGAGTATCCCGTATGAAATCACGATAACGTGCTCCAATGAGCGTAGGTGGAAGAACATGGAAAATCAGCTCTAACATGGAAATTTTTGTAACACCCTGTATAATGCTACAGAACATTCCAGTACAACGATGCTTGACATCTGTGGATACTTCTAGAATGTATTCGAACCGAATATAGAAATTAAAATTGTACAGCCCAGGTTTGTTTTGAACTCAGGACCATGCGTGCAACAGTTTAGTATCATAACCACTACACCACGGTGTTATTCCGATTCTTCTGCTACATTGCTCCCTTGCTAAGCGAACAGCGTCTCGGTGTTAACGTCGTCCTGGTCCGAGAACGAGTCATCACCCCTACCTACTCCAGCTCCTGATGACTGATTCTCGCTCTGGCGGTGATATTTTTAGAACTTCTTTTGCCGCTACGCTCTTCGTCACCTTTCCGCTTGTTGCCTGTCCCTGGAGCTTCGAATTTACCATGGGTTGCAGGATCCTTGTAGGGCTTCATTCGAAGGACGTGGACCGTATCTCTGATCTTTCGTCGTCTGGTGTCGGGGTCAACTTCATAAGTAACATCAGACAACTGTCTTACAACCTTATAGGGTCCAAAGTAGCGCCTGAAGAGCTTCTCAGAGAGACCAGTCTTCCGGTTGGTTGGTTTGTGGGATTAAAGGGACCAGACTGCAACGGTCATCGGTCCCTTGTTCCAAAACTTAAAAACTACCACACAGAGTAAAAAACGGATAATAGAGACAATAGACAACACAGGACAAGAAAAACTCAGACAAAGAACAGACATAACAAATTAAAATCATACGGAGTGTGGCAGTGGTTGGCCGATCATAGAATAAAAATGGAAAAGCCAACCACCGAGAACACATTAAAAACTCAGTTTAAAACCGTAGGCCAAAGGCCAGAATCAACACAAAACAATAAAATAAAACATAAACACTCATATTAAATGATAAAAAACCCCTGCCCGTATAAAACGTAAAACTAAGCCAGCCATAGCAGGGTCATCAGTTAAAAGGGCAGGGAGCGTATCAGGCAACGCAAATGTCCGCCTGACCACAGCTAAAAGGGGGCAGACCAACAAAATGTGGGCCACTGTCAAAGCCGCCCCGCAGCGACACAGAGGAGGGTCCTCCCGACGCAGTAAGTAGCTGTGTGTCAGCCGGGAGTGGCCAATGCGGAGCCGACAAAGGACGACTGAGTCCCTGCGGTTGGTTCGCATGGATGACCGCCACACAGTCGTCGTCTCCTTAATAGCACGGAGTTTATTGGGCGTGATCCGATCGCGCCATTCAGCGTCCGAAAGCGCAAAAACCTTTCGGCGGAGGACCGCTCGCAAATCAGTCTCTGGGAGGCCAACATCCAGAGATGGTTGCCTGGTGGCCTCTTTCGCCAGGCGGTCAACATGTTCATTGCCCGGGATACCGACATGACCGGGGGTCCACACAAAGACCACAGAGCGGCCGCAACGGGCAAGAGTATGCAGGGACTCCTGGATAGCCATCACCAGACGAGAACGAGGGAAATACTGGTCGAGAGCTCGTAAACCGCTCAGGGAATCGCTACAGATCACGAAGGACCCACCTGAGCAGGAGCGGATATACTCTAGGGCTCGAAAAATGGCGACCAGCTCAGCAGTGTAAACGCTGCAGCCAGCCGGCAAGGAACGTTGTTCGGAATGGTCCCCTAGAGTTAGCGCATAACCGACGCGACCAGCAACCATCGAACCGTCAGTGTAAACAACGTCAGAGCCCTGATACGTGGCCAGGATGGAATAAAAGCGGCGGCGGAAGGCCTCTGGAGGAACTGAGTCCTTCGGGCCCTGTGACAAGTCGAGCCTAAGGCAAGGGCGAGGAACACACCGTGGGGGTGTACGCAAAGTGGCCCCAAAAGGAGGTGGAACAGTGAAAACCCTAAGCCCGGAGAGAAGCTCTTTGACGCGGACCGCGATCGTACAACCTGTCCGGGGCCGACGTTCTGGCAGATGGACGACCGATCGAGGGAACAGGAGACGATAGTTTGGACGCCCGGGCAAGCTAAAAACATGGGCAGCATAAGCGGCCAGTAAATTTTGGCGCCTGAACCGCAATGGAGGGACACCTGCCTCCGCAAGTATGGTGTCCACTGGGCTGGTCCGGAAAGCACTAGTGGCAAGGCGTATTCCGCTGTGTAGGATTGGGTCCAGTCCCCGCAGCGCAGATGGGGATGCTGAGCCATAAGCCAGGCTCCCATAATCCAGACGAGACTGGATTAACGCCTGGTAGAGCCGTACAGGGTAGATCGGTCGGCGCCCCAGCGGGTATGGCTCAAGCATCTCAGAGCATTTAGATGCCGCCAACACGCCTGTTTAAGCTGCCGAATATGCGGCAGCCAAGTCAGCTGGGCATAAAAAACTACACCCAAAAACCTGTGCGTCTCCACCACAGCAAGGAGTTCGTCGGCAAGATAAAGCCGCGGCTCAGGATGGACTGTTCGGCATCGGCAGAAATGCATAACGCGGGTCTTGGCAGCCGAAAACTGAAAACCATGCGCTACAGCCCAAGACTGCGCCTTGCGGATAGCGCCCTGTAGCTGACGTTCAACAGCTGCAATGCCAGTAGAGCGGTAGTAAAGGCAGAAGTCGTCAGCATACAGGGAAGCGGAGACAATTTCCCACCGCCGCAGCGAGCCCGTTTATTGCGATTAAAAACAGGCAGACACTGAGGACAGATCCCTGTGGTACCCCGTTCTCCTGGACTCGGGAGGAACTATGGGAGGCCGCGACTTGCACGCGGAAGGTACGATACGACAGAAAATTTCGGATAAAGATCGGCAGAGGGCCCCGAAGACCCCATCCATGAAGCGTAGAAAGTATGTGATGACGCCATGTCGTATCGTACGCCTTCCGAATGTCGAAAAAGACAGCGACCAGGTGCTGACGGCGGGCAAGGCAGTACGGATGGCCGACTCCAGACTCACCAGATTGTCGGTGACGGAGCGGCCTTTACGGAACCCACCCTGAGAGGGAGCCAGAAGGCCCCGAGACTCCAGTACCCAATTCAAGCGCTGGCCAGTCTTCCGAACAGGAGTGAAAATCCAGACGAGGTCACCAGACTAGCACACAACATGGCGGTGGCTCGCTTCATACCTTCGGCGATCGTTTTCTTTAGCCTGCAGCGTGCGGAGTCGAGCTAACTTCCGAGCTTCTTTAGCTCTGGTTAACACCTGGCAAACGTAGTCGTCGTCCACGTCATCAGGATGTACCGGAAACACAGTGTCCATCGTCGTAGTCACCTCACGCCCATGCACCAGGAAAAAGGGTGTAAATCCTGTGGTGTCTTGTTTGGCGGTGTTGTAGGCAAACGTCATGGAAGGTAGCACCTCATCCCAGTTGCTCCACTCAACATTGATAGCATGTCGGCCAAGATCTTATTAAGGCGTTCAGTAAGCCCGTTACATTGCGGATGGTAGGCAGTCGTCATGTGATGAGTAATGTTGCACCGACGGGTTATCTCTGTCACAAGATTCGATTGAAAAACTTTCCCTCGATCCGTTATTAACGACCTTGGTACACAGTGTTTTAATACAATGTCTTCCACGATGAATTTGGCCATCTCGGTTGCGTCGGCTGTTTTCGCGGCTTTTGTAATGGCATAGCGTGTCAGATAATCAGTGCAAACAATAATCCATCTATTGTCACTAGCAGACGTTGGAAATCATCCGAGGAGATCAATCCCAACACGCTGGAAAAGCTTTTAGGCTGGTGAAATTGGTGTGAGTTGGCCAGGTGGTTTCTGAGGAAGTTTCCCTGAATCTTATCCGTGACAGACTACCAGTTTATAGTAGCCATCTTTAGCGTACAACTGTCAATTATAACACCTAACGATCGATATCGGGTGACCTTCAAAGCCCATGGAATTTCAACAGCGTAAAATCCTCGCAAATTGAGTAAGTAACATTTCTGGTCATTAACCCGCGCTCCCGTAAGAAGGCAAAAAGCATCCAAAGCTTCCTACAGCAGTAGTGTATCATCATGGGTACGGAGAAGAACCATAACGTCATCAGCATATGCACGAACGGTTAACCTTTCTCCCAATAGCGACCAGCCACCCAAACGAACAGCTGTAGATCGCAATAAGGGTTCCATAAACATAGAGCGACATAGATAATGGACTCCCTTGAAGGACGCCCTGACACACCGCGATGGGAGAAGTAAAACGGCCATTTACGTCAATGGACGCTCGAATACCAGTAATTAGAGAGCTAACCAGCCGTCGTGCAGCATCGTTAAAACCAACAGTTGTGAATACCCACATAAGAAATCCGTGATTAATGCGGTCGAACGCTTGTTGAAAATCAATGAAAAGCAAAGCGCTTGGTACGGGAATGATGGAAGCAATCGAAATGAGATCACGACATTCGGCAACGGAAGTCAGGAGAGTACGACCCGGAAGGCAACTCTGTTGGCTCGCGATGATGGTAGCCAACAACACCGATAGTCTGCTATTTACCGCTCGCGCCACTATTTTATGATCATAGTAGAAGACGGTTATCGGACGGACCTGATCCACACGCAAACGTCCCTGCTTTTTGGGATCAAGACAATTTTAGTAACCTTAAAGCTGGGCGGGATAAGGCCTCCGTGGAAAACTTCATTCACCATAGAAGTTATCGTAACTCCTATCAGGGGCCAAAATATAAAATTCTTTGGGAAGGCCATCGAAGCCAGGCTATTTGTGGGAGGGAGAACGAGCCAAAATATCAAGTATATCATCGCGATGGAATACAGAGAAAAATCTCTTCCTGGAGAGTTGGCGTAACGACACTATTAAGGAGGGAGGTAAAATCAAGACACGGTAGACCGTCTGAATCCACTTCAGTATAAAGTTCGGAAACGTACTGGTAAAGTTCACGAATGATATCAGATTGGGAGGGCCACTCATGTCCATCTAGAGATCGAATGGTAGTATGAAACGTCCTCTGAGATCGCTTGTGAGGCCGAAGAAGATGATAGAGAAAGGCCAACGCATCCTGTACGACTGAACGAGGCTGGGAACGCAATCGGACACCATCCATTTGCCTACGTTTGAGTTGTAGAAGTTTTACCTTCACAGGGTGGACGTCTACGACTCTCAAGGACGGACCCGCTGCGGGATGTGGTTAAAAGTCATTGCAACAGTGAAACAGTGATCAGTGAAACTGGCAGGAATTACATCACTCGATAGAAGCTGACAACAGATGGAGGCAGATAAATAAAAGCGGTCCAGTCGGCTACTTGAAGTAGCTGTAAAACACGTAAACCGCACCCATGTAGCATATCGAAAACCTAAACAACTCGGAGATGCAAAGACATCACCACATCATTATGCCGCGTCCACACGCTTGCCAAACCTCGGCAAGCCATCACAAATTCAAACGTGTGGAATGGGCGTTTGGCTTGACTTGCGTATGCTTGCTAGCGCTTGTGGACGATCCGGTCGAGTGTCGGTTTTTTTGCACAAATCAAAGGAGGTTTGCCGCAAGCGCTTGCGACGCGTCCACACGTTTGTTGTGGACTTAGTATTGTTTATGCACTGGTAGCGGACAGAATTGCGTTCCTCTTTGTATAAAAGTAGGCTACAGCAGGGAAAATGAATACCGGTAACGGGTCAAACGAGGAAATATTACAGGTCACCAAATATTAAAAAAAGAAGTGGCTGATGCCTGGAGTGGACTCAGTGAAGTTTTAAAGAAACCTGTCAAGGAGATTAAAAACAAAAAGGAAATTCTTATAGTCACATTTATAAATATTTAAAGAAGAAACAAGATTCTATACGTTCTGGCTCAGGTATAAATTTATTTATTTATTAATATTTACAGGATATATATACAATAAATTCGATAAATACATGATTGGAACAAAGTGTATATTTCTCAAAGTTCTACATTTAGTTTTACTCAAATAGTTGTGTTACTAACAAAATAAATATGTATATGATGTAAATAATAAGTAATGATAATTTTCCCTCAGGAGTCGAAGATATTTACGAACAAGTTTGGTTTGCATACCAGCTTATGGAATCATTTCTTCTGCCAATATAAGCCAACAAGATTGGTTTGAACTCAGATACGGTAAAAAAAACACTTCATTATTTTGGAATCTATCAATTTTGATTTTTACCGTTTCTATAATATGAAGTACATGCTCTAAAATTAAGAAGTCAGAACTGCTCGTTAAGCATTCGTACTCCTACAAAAATATGAAGTACATTTGTCTTTAATCATGACGGCATTTAGCAGTGATCTTCGAGACACAAGTGGCAAATTTTGTATTGCATTATATTCTTTTATATTCTGCCATGCACCAGGTGTTATCCGATTCCCATTACTATCACATACATCCAAAGTTCCAGGGGGAATATATCTTTCTGAAGAAGATCTACTTTTTCTGAGAAAGTTATGTAGTAGCACACAGGTCACAGTAATTTCTTTCACAGTTTCGAGATCTAAATTAATAGATCTTCGAAAAATTCTGAACACTGAAGTTAAAATGCCGAAAGTATTCTCCACTCCAACCCGAGCTCTAGAGAATTATTCGTTAAATATTCTTTTTGGTGATCCAATCTCATGATGTCCAGAGTAAGGCTTCATAACATGCGTACTGAGTGGAAAGGCACCATCTACTAAAAACACGTATGGAAACTTTACGTTATTATTCGATCCAGGAAGTGGGCATGGTGTGAGGAAGTTCATTTAGTTTCTGCAGATTCTTTGCCATAATAATTAATTGTTAAAAACACCACCATCTCTAATCCTCCCTTGACAGCCTATGTCAACAAATATAAATTTATAATTGCTATCGACTAATGCCAAAAGCACTATACTGAAAGTTTCCTTGTAGTTGAAATATTCAGTTTCACTATGAGGCGGACAATCGATAACTGTATGTTTGCCATCCAACGATCCCACACAATGCGGGAATTTACTGCTGTATCCCCTTTCTATATTAATCCAATCTTCCGCTGTAGAGAGCATCTGAAAAGAGATCGTTAAAATAATAATTAAAATTTGAAATAATTTCTCCGTACCGTAGAATTATTAATAAAATCTATTTTTTGCAGCAATCAGGATCATCAGAAACAGATGGCGAAGAAACTGTGGGTGAAGCCGAGGAGATAGAAAATTATAACAGCGTGGCGGGTTCCTCGAATCCTGCTTCTACGGTTTCATCACCATCTACAAGTAAATCCAAGGAGATATCTCGTCATCGCACTGCTTCGAATATAGCGGAACAGCAAATGGCCACAGCATGTAGTTAATTAGCGAATGTACTTAGTCAACGTACATCATGGGCAAATACTGAAGATGATGAATGTAATCTGTATGCTAAGCTATTAGTCAAAAAGATGTGGCACTTCCTCAAAACGACAGGAAATTAACGATGTATGAAATAGATGGTTTATTTATCAAAATAATTAAACAGATGTCATTTTGGTGTGAAACACCATCCCCTCATAATTCATTTAAATATTCTAGACCATCATCAGTGACAAGTGGATATATAGTAGTACCAAACCGCTCAGCAAGTTATTTAAACGTAATTTTCTGAAATTTCTACCACAAATCATGACCCCTTCACCACCAATCCCATCTCCAATTTTGAAAGGTCCTCCACTCCATTAGAACCACCACATCCTCGAAATATAGATGACAACATAACTATCTACTCAACCGAATCCAACCCTTCAAAGCCCACCTCTACAATTACAGTAACACCGGTATCGGTATCTGAAGAAATAATCGTGCCTCAGAGACAAAACATTATTAACGAAGCATTCCAGAAGGCTTACGAAGATATTGAGCAGTATGATACTAGTGCATAAGTAATAACAATCGTACAGAACACTGATTAATATTTTTGTACACCTAGCTCTTCAAACTAATAAAAATATTAAAAACAAAATATCAAACATGTTTCACATTACCTTTATTTCATCTTTCAGAACGGTATTAATAGCCCTGCAGACTTCATGTATAATCTTTTATATTGCCTGGGTGGATACTTTAAACAAATAGTGTAGACTTTTGTAGCTGTCTCCAGATGCTAAAAATATCTTAGTGTTATTGCCAGACGATATAGTTTCGCTGAAGTCTGTATTTTTCTTCGAAATCATAGGTGAAATTTCATTCAGAAAATATTCAAAATCAGCGTAGCTCATCCTGCAGAAGTTATCAAACTGTCCAGATGGTTCATGAAGAAGCTCATTACATTTTTCTTCCATAAATTCTCTGCAATCACAAACTGTAAACCAATAACTTTTTATAGGCCTAATTATATTAAATTAAATACACATAAGAAACTATATAATGATCATAATATGAATGAAGCTATAATGTAATAATTTAACAATTACCTGGTACGGTTTCTATGAATTTTTAACATCCACCATCTTCTTTGCCGTATTTTTCGTTTTCTTTCCTCATTTTTTTTCACTTTTATAATAAAGATAAGTTAAGCCAAAGGTTATGACCGACATAACCTTTACGTCCTTCATGCTTGCTTCTCCAGAACAAAGAAGCGCACTCGCGAAAGTGTGGATAGTTCCCCAAACGTAGCCAAGCTTTTGTAGAAGCTTGGAGTTTGCGGCAAGCGCCAAGCGTGTGGACGCGGCATTAAGTTCAAGACAATATGTATAATTGGGGGTCTGATCGACACGACGTAAGACGTAGTTAAAATCGCCCCTTCCCCCCCCCCCCCCCCCCCAACCTTGCGCGGGTTCCGTGGGAGGAAATAAACAACTTTTTCCTTATAAAACCAAGCGCGGTCGGATGAACGACCGGATCCAGACGGAGCGTAAATAAAAATGAAGGTAACGTCATAATAACTACAGCCTATACCGCGAGCATCATTTAGCGTTTGAAGTCCGTCGGCGGCATTCCATCTTAGAGTATCCAGGAAGACAAAACATACCTCTTGTAAACACACGATAACAGCTTGAAAATCCTAAATAAACTGGCGTAACAAGCAAGCCGTAATTGGGAACATATCCTATTTACATTGAGGGTGAGAAATGCATATGCCTGCATCCATTAGCACATGTAAGGTCCATGAAACAACACTAAGGAAAATGTACTCTCTCCTCAACGTCCGGAGGCGGTGGAAAGAAGGCAATTTTCTAATCCTCCGTACCGGCAGCGAGGAATCACTATCGTAAGTCTACGTGGGAAAGTTTATGAAATTATCAACTACATTTTTTTCTTCTCTTCTTTTTATAGTACAAACTTCGTAATTTTTTACTTGCTCTCAACAGAGTTAACTGATTTCTCACTGATTAAATATGAACGACTGAATGCTTAGTTCCTTGCCATTAAAAGGAAAAATTTCAGCCAAAAGACCACACAAAGTCAGGTAGCAAACATTTATCATCACAACGTTTTACTACTTGAAACTTTTGGTATCAGGAGGAAAGTGAACCCGTATACTGTGACAGGATTTTTTGTTATATCCCTCTGAAATTAGTACCTAAAGAATAAGAAAGGTGAAACCATCAATCAAGATAAAGACATAAGAAGCAAGCGAGGTTTAAGACTCAGTTATTCGAAATTTTATCGACATGACATAGTAGAGAAAATAGGATGTCATATCTTGTAACAACAGCAAAGAAATGTTGCACGTATTTTTGTGGAATTAGCTGAAACTAAATGCTTTCTGCCAAACTTATGTCCTGTTGAAGTGATGAACCAATTGAGGCACAGTGTAGCCAAAAGGGGAACACTTACAAGAAAATGTAATTCTAAAGGTCGCTAAACATTATGAAAAGGAACAACTGTAAATGAAATGATCCAAACGTTGTTTGTTACCCTGTCATCTAGCGGAAACATCACAATAATACCGCATATTTCAAACATGTTCCGTTAATTGTAGTGCTAGACATACTAATGCAGCAGGGAATTCATGTCATATAATCAGTGACAGGTTTCAGCTATTAATGACAGAAACAATAACCATCGGCTCCACTTTGCATATGTATGCGAATCAGGACCTTGAACTAAAGTGGGGAAACATCCAGAGCTCAGTTAGGGATACAGCAAAGGAAACACTCATGGGAAACCCAGTGCGCAAGAAGATCTGGTTTGGAAAGGAATGTGCAGATGCTCTGGAAAGGAGAAAGGAAGCCAGGAGCAAGTGGCTGAAGGGGACAAATCTGGCACAGGGCAAAGCACAATTTGAGGAGGTCCGAAAGACTACACAAGTAATTCTGAGAAGAGCGAAGAGGAAATACATAAGGGATATCATCACTGAAGCAGGAAGACTTCAGAGGACAAAAGACTAGGGAAATGTTTCTGAAGCTGAAGTACCTCTGAAAAGGTCACCAGGCCAAGCAGAAAATTGTCAAAGATTCCCATGATAAGATCCTAACGAACGATAGGGACGTAGCTGAGAGATAGAAAGAGCACTTCCGACAGTTGCTAAATTGTGATGAATCCGAACTGCAGTTTGATTTCCAGTACCCAATTACAGCCGATGCAGGCTATCCCCCACCTACCCTGGATGAGGTAAAAACCAGAATCAGACACCTTAAACAGAATAAGAGTCCAGGTGAAGATGGAACACAGGCTGAAATGATCATGGCAGGAGGAGAGAAACTTGAAGAAAAAAAATACACCGACTGATACAGGCAATATGGATCAAAGAATAATTACCACGAGAATGGAAAACAGCTCTGATTTGTCCAATACATAAGAAGGGCGACAAACTGAAATGTGAGAACTATCGAGGAATCACCCTGCTTAACGTCTGCTATAAGATCCTGCCCAATTGCCTCATACATAGAATTCAGCCAGTGGCAGAATCGGTGATTGGGGAGTACCAGGGAGGTTTCCGGCCAGGACGGTCAACAGTAGATCACATCTTCAGTCTCCGGCAGCTCACTGAGAAACTGGGTGAATGTGGTAAAGATTTGCATATTTTATTCGTTGATTTTAAGAAGGCCTATGGTTGCATACGTCGCAAGAGCCTGGTCAACTGCTTAAGGGAGTTTGGCATAGCAGAGAAACTCATCAATCTGATAAAGATCTGTCTGAACGAAACACGTGCAAAGGTGAAGTTGGGAAATCGCGTAACTGAGGAGTTTGAAATTGTGGCAGGACTCGAGAAGATCGTACGCGAGGCCTTCCAAGAGAACGAAGGGAATGAAATCGAAGGAAAGAGACTGGCATACTTAGCCTATGCAGAAGACATCTGTTTACTTTCTAGGTCGGAAGAGGAGTTGGAGCAAATGACCAAAGCACTAAAGGAGGCTGCCAGCAAATTTGGGCTAAACATAAACGAAGGCAAGACAGAGTACCTCGTTATGACGCGTGCTCATGGTCAGACTGTTTATCATCTACAATCAATGCAGGTTGGGGACCAGTCCTTCAAGAGAGTGCAAGAATTCAAATACCTAGGGGCATTTAACTGAGAACTCGTCATGTGAAGCAGAGATCAATGTCAGAATACAAGCAGGAAACCGATCTTACCACAGCCTAGCACAACTGCTTCGGTCCTGATATCTCTCCAGACAATTCAAGATTCGACAGTACAAAACTCTTATCCAGCCTGTTGTTCTATATGGCTGTGAGACGTGGAGTATGCGGAAACAGGACTTCCATAAGCTCCTTGTTTTTGAGAGAAAAGTGCTTCGGAAGATCTTCGGTCCCGTTCTAGATGCAGATACAGGGGAATGGAGGATCAGATACAACCAAGAGCTTGAGGAACTATACCAGCAGCCCAACATAGCAGGAACTGTCAAAGCCAAACGAATGTATTGGGCCGGCCATGTGGCCCGGATGGACGATCACAGATGGACTCTGAAGCTCCTAGATTTCACACCAACAGGAAAGAGACCGCCAGGGAGACCCAAGAAGCGTTGGAGGGATGGACTCCATGAAGATTTAAACCAACTGTCAACAGATGTGAACTGATGGCGGATAGCAGCAATGGACAGAATACAGTGGAGGAGGAAACTTGCAGATGCGTGCGGTCCACTGGGCCTGATGACGTAGTAGTAGCCCACTTCGCATAGCTCATGATGACAGCGTGTAAGCCTTCTGAACTCCGTCACGTGACATTATGTTTTTTTCGAACCTCAAGATGGCAGAGAGGGGCACAAGCAGCCTTATGTATCTGTGGTCTAAGAAAATACTCATTATTACCTTTACTATCAAATTCACCTTTAAACAAGGAATAGTAAAGATATCGTACAAAGGAAAGAATTTCCGAAACTCTAATTACGTATTTCCGTTATTTATCTTCAGATACTTGTCTGCTTCTTCGCTACCGTCAGCCGAAAATTTTGTTTGGGTGGGTATCAAACTTTTTAATTCGTTTTATGCACTTATATTAACGTCGCACAGATGTTCTCTCTACCACTTCGTGGTGTACTAATTATTCTCTGTGTTATCACCTAAATGTATTTCCATTCAAATACGCTTTCAAATGTGAAAATAAATGGAAAGTCATCTAAGATAGGGTCTTTAAGGTAAATTCAACAGATACTTCCTCCTGGAGAATTGCGAAATTTAGTGTGTGTTGTGCAAAGCGCACGGAGACATGCTATAATGAAATTCTAGAAAAAGTTGTTTCTTGCTACTCTTCAATACTTCAACAGTGTAGAAATTGTGTAATGGAGATTTAATCCTTTCCTCTTCCAAAACATGGGTGCAGTGACACACGGGCCCGATGTTAAAGTTCTAAATCTTTTCTTTGACGCTGCTGGTCGTTTCATTCCGCTGACAGTCATACACTTCGAATGTGATGAGATACTGAAGCAAGAAACAAAACATTCTCCCTTTTATATAGAGAAAACGAATGACGCTACGAACTCCTTACTTGCCCTTATTGACTCCGCTCGCCGGCCGTGGTGGTCTCGCGGTTCTAGGCGCGCAGTCCGGAACCGTGCGACTGCTACGGTCGCAGGTTCGAATCCTGCCTCGGGCATGGATGTGTGTGATGTCCTTAGGTTAGTTAGGTTTAAGTAGTTCTAAGTTCTAGGGGACTAATGACCACAGCAGTTGAGTCCCATAGTGCTCAGAGCCATTTGAACCATTTTTTGACTCCGCTCCTCGGGCGTGACACTGTCTTCAGACTTTCCTTCCCGCATTACATTTTTATTTTTTTATAATGTTGTAATCAGGTTTGAATTTTGCTTCGAATTTCCATCTAATTGTGTAATAAATAAACTTCATTAAATTAGAACATGGAACACACGACACTGCTATGAATTAAGGATGAAAATTTGCCATATTTCTTATATGGCTTCCGTCTGCTTTGAACAATACTGCTTGTGAACCTAAACCTAGTGCTTTCAAATGGTTCAAATGGCTCTGAGCACTATGGGACCTAACTTCTGAGGTCATCAGTCCCCTATAACTTAAACTACTTAAAGTAACCTAAGGACATCACACACATCCATGGCCGCCTAGAACTGCTCGGCCACTCCGGCCGGTCCTAGTGCTTTGTGCACTGCATGTTTTCTGAAATGATTACAGACAAAATGGCCCAGCAGAATTGCTTAATGAAGAGATGCAAACTGTGAAGCGACAGTTCTCCTGCAATGAAATTAAAATTATTACGGTGATATGTATATGAACCCATCAGACAACAAATTTGTCTCCCTGAGATGGCATTACGATAATACCGCCTCTACTCTTAATAATGTTTTCTTTAAGACTATTCACAGGTGTTACTTTTGTCAGTAACAAAATAGCAACGGCAGAAGACAATACCGATTTGCAGAATATCTTGCAGAGGGCTGATGAATGGTGCAGGCTCCGGCAGTTGGCCCTGGACTTAAATAAATGTAACACTTTGCGCATACATAGGAATAGTGTTCGCCGCTCCTGCCAACCTCGATTGCACAGTACTAGCATAGCAGACACCAGTGACGTGCGATCCATACCAATTGCTTACATGGATCTTGTATACAGCAAAGGACTTCGATTGTTTGCGTGTCACCCATCGCCTGCGACACCGTTGTAAATTCAAAGTTAAGTATTGTCAACCTTCTTATTTGTAATAAAGACTATTGATGTGATTTGCTTTAATTGTTGTATAGCTATCCGAGAACGCAGTTCCTTTAGGCACCCTATAAGCGACGAGTGGGCAGGACCGCACAAAAAGAAATTTTTTGCCGTATGCTAATGATGATTAACTGCTGTAAATAGCATGTAACGTACAATTTCCAGGAGCAACTGTTCAGAGCGACCTTAAGTGGACTGACCATACAAAACAAATAGTACGAAATGCAGGTGCCACACTGGTATTCATAGAAAGAATCTTAAGAAAATGTAACTCATCCACAAAGGAAGTGGCGTATAAGACGCATTATCGACCGATTCTTGAGTTATTCATCAGTCTGGGATCCTTACCAGGTAGGAGGGACCGAAGAGACAGAGAAGATCCCACGAAGAACGGCGCGTTTCGTCACAAGATCGTTCATTCCTCGCGAGAGCTTTACAAAAATACTCAACAAATTCCAATGGCAGACGCTACAAGAGAGGCGTTGTGCATCACAGAGAGGTATACTACTGAGATGTCTAGAGAGCACTTTCCAGGAAGAATTGGGCAACGTATTACTTCCTCCCACATAGACCTCGCAAAATGACCCTGACAAAAAAATTCAACAAATTACAGCTAATACAGAGTTTTACCGACAGTCATTCTTCCCACGCGCCATTCGTGAGAGGAACATAGACGTGGGGATCTGTTAGTGGTACAAGAAGTACCCTTCATACACACCGTTAGGTAGATTGCGGAGTATGATGTAGATGAATATGGCGTGGACAGGAGCCCAAAACGTTTTTTCAAGGGTGCCATATCAAACTGAATGCATCACACAGAATTAACAAATTGAGGGAAGTTGATTTTTTGTGATTTGAGACTGTATGATTTAGTGGACCAATGGAGGTGTGATAGGGTACCCAAGTGTTCGTAAACATATTAGAAACATATGCTTGCACTCCTGTCGACACTGTTATTGTCACTTTGGAAGATAGTAGTCGTGGTCATGACCTTCCCCTCCGAAAACATGTTTTACTAGCTTGTATTTTTACATGTACCTGTTTCCGAATGTAACTACTTTAACTGCTAACGTTTAGACAACAAATTAGCATATAAACTACGAGACTCGAAAATGGGCAGCAGGTATTCTAGAAATGAAAAGGGGCGCTATTCACAGAGGATACTTCTTAGTCTCTTACATGTGGGCGAGTCAACGTGGATGGGATTGCGGGCTGACCGTCTGCTGAGAACATTCCGGGCCGGAAACGGCGCTCATCCACTGGCTGACGTTACGTACTGTCAACAACAACATATCAGACGTGGTTCATGAGTACCCAGGTAGAACCGACAAACCGCGGGATGCTGAGTAAGGGAAGACTGAAAGGGAAAGATCTTCTAAGAAGATGAAGGATAAAAGAAAAGAAAAAAGAAAAGAAAAAAAAGAAATACGGACTTCCCGAACCTAAGTGAAGCAAAAGAAACAGTGTTTTCCTCATATACACAGTCACGCGGCCATGCTCTGTAGACCAGCATCCACAGTGCTTAGCAGAATATTCATAACTTTACGGGCGGAATTAGATTTTATGTTATGTAAATCATGCCGTCCTCGAAATATCGAGGTAATGGTACTGTTACAGCTTCTAAATCAGCCAGTTGCATGAAAATGTACTGGAACGAATACTTTGCACATGCAGTATAAAGAATCTGGACAAAAATACGGAAACACTGCTTGAAATGCATGCTTGAACACAAACGCAGATGCTAGACAAGCCTGCAGGTTGCGCTGCTGTATTCGAGCTCGAACGGCACTTTTTCAAGGTCCTCAATACGTCGCAAATATCAGTCACGATCAGAACTGTATCATGTGTAGTGGCAAGTACATTAAGTCTGTGGTAGATTCTCGTACGGTAGGTGCATCCGTAACCAAAGTAGTCGAAGTATTTGATGTGTCAAGACGGTCCGTATCGAAGATACAGGAAAGTGGTGACACATCATACGGTAAGTAATAATGCGGACGAAAGTGTATGTTGAGTGATAGTAACAGATGGTCATTCGAGAGGACTTTGACGAACAATAAGAGGGCGACAGCTGCAAAAGTCCTTGGAGAACTCAAAGTCCCACTTGTGAACCGTGTCAACACCAAGATAACACGAAGGGAAGACCATAAGCTGGAATTAAAGAACCACGCATCAGTGATGTAAATGCCGATAACAAGAAAATATGGTACCGGATGTGTCTAGTTTCACACTGTTCCCTACTTCTGGCCGAGTTAATGTTTCGAGAGTGCAACAGAGTGGGGGCTCTGATGATTTGGGTAGCTACATCGTGTTATTTCATGGGCCTCATGGATACTCTGCAAGATCGCATTACTGCCAAGGTTTATGTGATCATAAGGCTCATCACATCCATCTGTTGGTATACTGTTTGTCCCTCAATGATGCTACTGTGTTTCAAGATGGCAGGGTCCCTGTGTATATACCGCTGGTTTTGTGAGCAAGACGAACTGTCGCATCTCCCATGGTCAGTATAGTTGGAAGATTTCAATGTTATTGAAACTTTGTGGTCTATCTTGAAGAGACGGTGCATGATCGCTATCCATTCGGTCATCAATACCGTAACTAGCGGCTTTAGCAGCAAGAATGGTATAACATTCCCCTGAAATCCCTACAAGGGTAGTATTTATTCATTACGAGAAAACTGGAAGCTGTTTTGAGTGCCAATGGGTTTCGAACAACGCGTTAGGCACGGTGACGTATTGTGATTTTGGTTTCTCCATATTTTTCTCCACCCCCAGAATCTGTGGATTGCAATTTATTGATCAATGTAAATGAAAAGTGAAACACCCAGAAGACATGGTCTGATGCCACTGACTTCGTAGATGTGCACACCACTGGCGGATAGGAGGATGATTAGGGTTTCTGTGACAGTTGGAATGGTCACTAACGTGTAGTCGTGTTATTCGTGTTTAGTGCTGGTACCAGGCCCGGTAGGATGCAAAGGGGCGTGAAGCGCGTCAGATGATTGATTACCAGGGAGGAAACGGAGATGACGCCTACGCATGTGAGAAAGCGTAATCAGAACCTGACAGATTTGGAAGGGACCTCGTTGTGGGTGTCCATTTAGCCAGCTGGTCGAATTGTGCAATATCCAGATTTGTGGGGCACATGGATGTAACAGTGGACCGATACTGGAGTGCATGGGAGGGTGAGGACAGCACATTTGTCGTCAAGGTTCTGGTCGACCACGAGCGAAGATCGACGCATTTTTCTCTCTAAGCATATCATAGACCCTTCACAGGTGCCCATGCTGTCCGAGACCAAGTAAAGTACTTCTTGATATATTCGGTGGCATCCCGCGCCATAGGTCGGAGCTAGCGGCAGCCATATTAGGGACTTACTGTCCAATGCGTAATCTGCCGTAAACACGACAATACAATTAGCTGTGATTGGAGTGGTGTTGGGGCGATGAAGCATGAAGTGCTGATGAATGTCATAGCATTCAAAAATGGTTCAAATGGCTCTGAGCACTATGGGACTTAGCTTCTGATGTCATCAGTCCTCTAGAACTTAAAACTACTTAAACCTAACTAACCTAAGGACATCACACACATCCATGCCCGAGGCAGGATTCGAACCTGCAACCGGAACGGTCAGGCGGTTCCAGACTGAAGCACCTAGACCGCACGGCCACACCGGCCGGCTGTCATAGCATTAATCATGATTCTGCACTGTTACAAATGACCATCGACTGTGTGTATGGAGTGCCCTAGAGAGAGGTTCCATTCTTCCAATGTTTGGAGAGGCACACTGATGTTAATCCTGGTGTCATGATGTGGGGAGGTCCAGTCTCAATTGGATCAAGGGCCATTTACAGCAGCTGTGGGCCAGTTTGCCTCAAGAGAGGATAGATTGGCTTTATGACATCCTTCCCAACCGAATCAGTGCACACATTCAGGTCGGAGTGGGTGCAACGACGTACTGATACGTGAAATAATACTGCAAGATTTTTGTAAATTTGATTCGATTTTCTAAGTACAAAAATAGCGTGAAACACTATTTCAGTGCCTGAAGTTCTATTTTGTTTCCTCCGCAGCTCGTGGTCTAGTGGCTAGCCTTGCTACCACTGGATTCCGGGATCCCAGATTCGATTCCCAGCCGGATTGGGTATCTTCTCTGCCTGGGGACTGGGTGTTTCTGTTGTCTTCATCATTCCATCATCATTCATGAAAGAGTATAGACTAGACTGTGTAGAGATTGGGAATATGTACGGGCGCTGATGACCTCGCAGTTGAGCGCCCCACGAACTAGACATCATCTTGGTGCTTCACTGTTGCTGTCAGGTATTGCAATACTATTGTTGTTTTAAAACATTTTAAATATTTTATTATTATTATTATTTCTTTCTTTTCTCAGACGTTATGTCTGGTCAAAAATGGAAAGTGACGCGGACCTTGATCAAGCGTGACTTCCTTTTAACTGTACGGTATATGTTATATTGCATTTAGGAACTTTCGGGTAATTGAACATGTAGCAATAATTACGGATTTCTGTAGTTGTATATATAAGTTTGGATGTAGCTGTATTGCATTGATGTACTGGTGGATATTGTGTGGTATGACTCCTGTAGCTGATAGTATAATTGGTATAATGTCAACTTTATCCTGATGCCACATGTCCTTGACTTCCTCAGCCAGTTGGATGTATTTTTCAATTTTTTCTCCTGTTTTCTTTTGTATATTTGTTGTATTGGATATGGATATTTCGATTAGTTGTGTTAATTTCTTCTTTTTATTGGTGAGTATGATGTCAGGTTTGTTATGTGGTGTTGTTTTATCTGTTATAATGGTTCTGTTCCAGTATAATTTGTATTCATCACTCTCCAGTACATTTTGTGGTGCATACGTGTATGTGGGAACGTGTTGTTTTATTAGTTTATGCTGTAAGGCAAGCTGTTGATGTATTATTTTTGCTACATTGTCGTGTCTTCTGGGGTATTCTGTATTTGCTAGTATTGTACACCCGCTTGTGATGTGATCTACTGTTTCTATTTGTTGTTTGCAAAGTCTGCATTTATCTGTTGTGATATTGGGATCTTTAATAATATGCTTACTGTAATATCTGGTGTTTATTGTTTGATCCTGTATTGCAATCACGAATCCTTCTGTCTCACTGTATATATTGCCTTTTCTTAGCCATGTGTTGGATGCGTCTTGATCAATGTGTGGCTGTCTTAGATGATACGGGTACTTGCCATGAAGTGTTTTCTTTTTCCAATTTACTTTTTTCGTATCTGTTGATGTTATGTGATCTAAAGGGTTGTAGAAGTGGTTATGAAATTGCAGTGGTGTAGCCGATGTATTTATATGGGTGATTGCTTTGTGTGTTTTGCTAGTTTCTGCTCGTTCTAGAAAGTATTTTCTTAAATTGTCTACCTGTACATAATGTAGGTTTTTTATATCGATAAATCCCCTTCCTCCTTTCTTTCTGCTTAATGTGAATCTTTCAGTTGCTGAATGTATGTGATGTATTCTATATTTGTGGCATTGTGATCGTGTAAGTGTATTGAGTGCCTCTAGGTCTGTGCTACTCCATTTCACTACTCCAAATGAGTAGGTCAATATTGGTATAGCATAAGTATTTATAGCTTTTGTCTTGTTTCTTGCTGTCAATTCTGTTTTCAGTATTTTTGTTAGTCTTTGTCTATATTTTTGTTTTAGTTCTTCTTTAATATTGTATTATCTATTCCTATTTTTTGTCTGGATCCTAGATATTTATAGGCATCTGTTTTTTCCATCGCTTCTATGCAGTCGCTGTGGTTATCCAATATGTAATCTTCTTGTTTAGTGTGTTTTCCCTTGACTATGCTATTTTTCTTACATTTGTCTGTTCCAAAAGCCATATTTATATCATTGCTGGATACTTCTGTTATCTTTAGTAATTGGTTGAGTTGTGGATTTGTTGCTGCCAGTAGTTTTAGATCATCCATGTATAGCAAATGTGTGATTTTGTGTTGGCATGTTCCAGTAATATTGTATCCATGATTTGTATTATTTAGCATGTTGGATAGTGGGTTCAGAGCAAGGCAGAACTAGAAAGGACTTAATGAGTCTCCTTGGTATATTCCACGCTTAATCTGTATTGGCTGTGATGTGATATTATTTGAATTTGTTTGTATATTAAGTGTAGTTTTCCAATTTTTCATTACTATGTTTAGGAACTGTATCAATTTAGGATCTACTTTGTGTATTTCCAATATTTGTAGAAACCATGAGTGGGGTACACTATCAAAAGCTTTTTGGTAATCAATGTATGCGTAGTGTAGCGACCCTTGTTTAGTTTTAGCTTGATATGTTACCTCTGCATCTATTATCAGTTGCTCTTTACATCCTCGTGCTCCTTTTTGTTCTTCATTTGTAATTTTGTTCTGTGTTGTATGTGTTATTAATTTCTGTGTAATGACTGAAGTTAATATTTTGTATATTGTTGGTAGGCATGTTATGGGGCGATATTTAGTTGGGTTTGCTGTGTCTGCTTGATCTTTAGGTTTCAGATAAGTTATTCCATGTGTACGTGTATCAGGGAACGTGCATGGGTCTGCAATGTAACTGTTAAATAATTTAGTTAGATGTGAATCTGTTGAGGTGAACTTCTTTAGCCAGAAATTTCCAGGGGCTTTCCAATTGTGAGTAGAATTAATTGCTTGGGTGAATTCATGTTGCAAAATTATCACTTCAGGCATCCGCAGTATCATCTTGTATGTGTCTGTTTCTGTCTGTATCCACCGTGCATGCCTGTTATGTTGTGCCGGGTTTGACCATATGTTGCTCCAGAAGTGTTCCATGTCTGTTATGCTTGGTGGATTGTCTATTTTAATGTATGTGTTATCTATTGTCTGGTAAAATTTTTTTTGGTTTGTGTTGAATGTTTGGTTTTGTTTCCTTCTATTTTCACTTTTTTTGTATCTTTTAAGTCGTTTGGCCAATGCTTGTAATTTCTACTTCTTTTCATCTAATTGCTCTATCGCTTCTTGTTGTGAGACTTTACCTAACCTTTTTCGTTTTTTTTCCTGACATTTCATTTCTTATAAATTGTGTTAGCTGTCCGATGTCTTTTCTCAGTTTTTCTATTCTGATCTGT
Source organism: Schistocerca serialis cubense (assembly GCF_023864345.2). Classification (NCBI taxonomy): domain Eukaryota; kingdom Metazoa; phylum Arthropoda; class Insecta; order Orthoptera; family Acrididae; genus Schistocerca; species Schistocerca serialis. The sequence goes on along the minus strand of NC_064642.1, from coordinate 500,609,897 downwards.
AGCCTGTGTTGCCATGCTGGTTTTGTGGGTTTCTTCTGTGTGTTGGTTGGTTCTGATCTCTGCCTAGTGTGTATATTTAGTGTAGTTAGTGCTCCTGTATAAACCAGTAGTTGTAACTCTTCCATAGTTGTCTTTTCATTCATTTTGTTGTGTATGCTTGTGTTGATAGTTTTTATTGTTGTTCGACTTGTGTGTTATTTGGCGGTCTATGCAAGAATGGTGTAATGTCTGTATTTGTGTCTTTGTATTCTATATATGTCAGCTGAAATTTTTCTTCTATATCTAACATGTGTGTGACTTCGTGTTCTATTTGTGCTTGTTCCGGTGGCTGTCTTAAGATTTCGTTTTCCTCTGATTGTTTAATTGATGCGTGTTGGTCTTTGTTTGTTTGCTCTGGGATGTTTGAGTCCATTACTGTATTTTCTTCTTCCTCTGATTGCACATTATTTTGTTCCAGTATTTGTTGAACTTGTTGTTTGATGTTTTCTAATTGTGACTGGGGTATCCTGTTATGTTTGATTATTACACTGATCTGATCAGCTAGTCGTTGTTCCGTTAAAAATTTTAATTCTGGGTATCTGGTAATAAATGTTGTGTATACTTGTGATCTGTATCCAGTTGTGTTGGTTCCTAGGTTTGTTGCTTGGTAATAACAGAACATGAGGTGTCGATTAACTTCATCTGACCATCTCATCCTCTGTCTTTGTTTTCCTTCTAGGGTGGTTGCAGGAAGTATATCCTGCAAAATACCTCTATTTGGATTTAAATCATTTTCCAATTGGCTAGCAGTGTCCTTACCATTGCGGGCGGGCATAGGGTTCAAGCGTCGTCCCCGACCATTACGGCGCTTGTCCGAGGCTTCTTTAGTTCTGTCCTGAACATAATAATCACACTAAAAGGGGGGTTAGTCCTATTAGTGGTTTGTTCTTTTCGTTATTATTATTATTATTATTAAAATCGGAGGGAGTGTGTGGCACATTTGTACGGTAGTGAGAAAGTAACGAAGAGTCACTCACTTTTTTCTACCCTATTCTGCATTGGGAAGAACACCATTTGTGATAACTCACACAAATGGTAACCTAGAGACCAGCGGAGTGAAACAGGCGGTTCATCAGGTAACTGACTGCTGTGACTGCTGAGTTCACGAAGTAAAAGGATAATCAAAATAGTTCCAGAGTGTAGGAAAGTCGTCTTAAGCGTATACAAGAAACGAGGGAGCAATCCAAATCACAAACATAAATCAGTCAAGGTCAAAATTCTACTGTCGAACGGCGTGTAGTTAAAGGCTTCAGAGACCCCCTAGAGATAGACTAGTAATAGGTTGTCAGCGGTGTTTGGAAGTAATCATAGTCAGAGGACGGCTCCTGTGTCCCACACTGGTGCAAGCGCGACTGTCACCTGTTGCACGAGTATCTGACATGTTCTCCCTTTTGACACGCTTGTTAGTTGGGGAACCAGAATCACCGTCGGATATTAAACCGTCCAGAACGGAAACCTGGAACTGCGCCTAATGCCACCGCAGGACCTTCCTTTTCAGCTAAGTGATGATGGAGAATACTGCGTGCATAATAAGCATTTGAAATGAAGAAAGATTAAGGTATAAGATCCTTCTATGGCAACGACGGATTTCAAGCCTATAGTCGGAAAGGATGAGGAATAAGGGAGAAAGTTTAGAGCGTGACATCTCATCGACTGCCAGCTCATGTGTGTCGGAGCACGATCTCGGATGCGGAAAAAAGTTCAAGAAGGCCGCTTCCTTTGCTAAGGAATCATTCTGTCATTCACCTTAAGCGATTTACTGATAATCACAGACATAGCACATAGCACCACAGTAATTGCGTTGTATTGGCTACGGAAGTCGGCTTAAACCTATTAGATATCCCAAAATATAAAGGATGAGTGTAGCGGTCAGTCAACCTATGCAGTACTTTAATCAGACATTCTACCTGCAACACGGCTACATCATCTTTTACTCCCATTAAGACTATAGGTAGATACTCATAAATTAAATTACATAAGAAGCCTAAATAAATTTCAATTGAAGTTTGGTGAAAGGAGATTTTTGACTTCTGCATTCTATTCTATATACTATTATATCTCTTTAATAAACATAATATTGATCATAAAAAAATAAAACAGTGTTAAAGTATTTTACGTACGAATACATGGTTCGGCGGCGATATCTGCTAATAAAATTTTACACGAGTTTGCATCGGCGTCAATGACTTTAATGTCCACGTGGAGGCTCGATGAATTTCAACCACTTCACGCGGCTGGCTGTACTAGAATATTGTATTTTGTTTGCACATTTACGCAAGCGGGATCACATAAAAATGATAATTAGGACGTGTTCAGAGTGTACATACAATGTTATTAGAAAAGATATAGAAAGTCAGGCTAATGATATGAACAGTAACAAAGTAGAGGTTGGTAACTTAATCCAACATTAGCACACTCATATTAACTTTGAATACAAGAGAGTTGGTGAAATGAATGGGATAAAGAATTAATATTGGCACAGAGCTAATTTGGAATCCACATTCTGCCACTGTTTGTTATGTATGCTGTGGTTTCTGAAAATTACTGCAGGACGAATTTGAAACAAGTGGCCAGTGTTAGTAACGTGAAGAGCAACCGTCAATGTTGTAGTAACGCATTTTTGTGCCACTATGTGTTTAATTTACTAAATGTTTGCAAAAGATCACCTGCATTGGGCAGTGTTTAGTTATCCTCTGTACCCCTGTTACGCGCGACTGAAAAATGATATTCCACGTCTTACCAACTTAATTTTAACTCTTGGTAGACAAATGTCTATTTAGATTGCAAAAATGGATAACTATGGCCTATGATGAAAAAACCAATATTACTCCATGTGGCCAATTCACCACTCCTGAAACTAATGCAAGGAGACTTCTGGAGTGACTACGCCATCATGCAAGGACCAGTTGGGGGTTCATGAAAATCTTAATCTGAAACAGAAATTTACGAGAAAATCTAAATTTGCAACCATGAATATTAATTCGCTCTGCAAACTCACCCAAATGATGAGTCTTTTAAACAGCATCAGCATCTCGATAGCATCCATCCAAGAAAATATGGTATATTGCTCGGCGACTCCATGGAGTGTTCTGTGCACCACGACCAGATAATGGATATAATTGGAAGGAGAAACAGCCTTGATCGTATTTTTTGTTTTATTATCCGCAAAATCGATTCCTCAGTGCTGTAAGATACAACTAAAATTGTTAGGCACTGGTATTAACAATTTTAATTGTATCTTACAGCACTGATGATGGTCACTAAGTGACCGAAAATCGATTTTGCGGATAATAAAACAAACAAAAAAAACCAAGGCTGTTTCTCCTTCCAACTATGGTATACCTATGACCTGAAAATGAGTTGTGAGAACTATCGAATTTTAAAGGTAAACCGGCAGCCAGACTTTTCTACTCAAATCGCAGAATTTTAGGAATAGCCTTCACAGTTCACAAAAGTACAATCGGTTTTTTTTTAAATTTTGAGTCTTTGGTGAAAGACTCTCGGTTTTAACAACTAAATGCAAGAATAAATACTACTCAGTATTCAGTTGCCATGCATCAAAAAAAGGAGACAACAAAAGGAGCGAGAGTAAGTAGAGAACTTCCGGCAATATCTGGAAAACAGGGTATTGAAAGTTCATTAGAATCACATAATAACCATGATGGGGGACCTCAGTGCCCAGTTGGGTAAGGACAAAGCATTCCGAAACGTTGCTGGAAACCAACAATTTCACTAGAGAACAAACACAAATCGCGCAAAGTTTTTTAAAGCAAAAAATGTGTATATTACAAAACTCAAAGTTTGGAGCATTTCAAATTGAACTCGTCACCATCTCTAGATACAAAAAAATGGCACTGAGCACTATGGCACTTAACATCTGAGGTCATCAGTCCCCTAGAACTTAGAACTACTTAAACGTAACTAACCTAAGGACATCATACACATCCATGCCCGAGGCAGGATTCGAACCTGCAACCGCAGTGGTTACGCGGTTCCAGACTGAAGCGCCTAGAACCGCTCGGCCACAGGACCGGCCTCTAGACACAGTTTTGAAGAAACCAAGTACATTAAAGTCAGTGGAGGAATGGAAGTAGATTCAGATCAATACCCAACTGAGTTCCGTATGAGTTTTATTCCAAAGCATTAAACCATTTTACAAATTGGTATGACTAAGAGAGTTAATAACGAAACTTGGAAAGAAAAGGAATATGCTGAAGTAGGTCGGTACTGATACCAACAACTTTACAGAAACAGTTAAACGTATTGTATTTGAAACAGTAGCAGAGAAAAAGCAAAGGAAGCGCAGATGGTGGAATAATAAATTTAAAGAAGCAATTAGACGTAGAAAGAAGCTTGTGACAGCCGGTATCGCCAGAAAACAAGCAGCAATTGGAAAATCTAACAGGATGAGAGAAGCTAGGAGATAAAATTATTGCGGCACAAAAGAGGAGTTTTGAAGAGAAGCAACTTAAAACAATGAAGGAAAACTTTAAAACACACCATACAGGAGATTCTTCTACGACATTTCAGAAATTTATTCCTGGGTGTACTTCGCAAGCGCTGTGCATCAAGAAAGAAAACAGAAAACTCGCACTTAACAATGGAGAAATCTGTAAGCTACTGGTAGCATATTTTGAAACTATTGAACCGTGAAAAATACGACTAAACAACTGAAATTTCATGGTAATATTCCAAATGAAAGTTCAAAACCACGAAGCACTGATATAGTATGAAGTTACATCAATTATTTTAAAAATTAAAAATAAGTTACATCGAACAATTAAATCGCAACGAAGTCCCCAGTGAAGGTGGCCTCGTAGTAGAAATTATAAAAGGCAGTGGAAATCCAGGTGCCACAATTATAAAAGGAGTACTAGGTAAGGTTTGGGACAATTAAACAATTCCAAAAAACCGTAAGGTTGCATTGATTCACTCCCTTCATAAAAAAAGGCGATAAGACGGACTCTATAATTACAGAGGAATTTCGGTACTATGCTTAGTATACAAAATCTCGTCGAAACCTCTTCGGGTCATATTGAATCCTGAATTGGGTAAACTGGAGAGAACCCAGCTGCATTTGGGAGTAACACACCCTTTCCATAGCAAATTCTAATTCTTAAACAAAAATTAAGTGTATCAAAAATATGAAATGGAAGTTCAGTGCTAATATTTGCTGATTTTAAAAAGACATAATTCTATAGACCGAAACTTCATCCAAAAATTTTGAAGATTTTTACAGTAAATAGGAAAATGCTGGCTATGGCTAAACAAATCCTCATAAAACAATATAGAAACTTAAGTTTCTTGGAACAAATTCTGGTTACTTCCAAATTATATCGGCAGTAACGCATTGAAGCAGTTTGTCACCACTGTTATTCAATTTTTTGCTGCAAAGACAATTGAAAGTAGCGGAAGAAAAAAAGGAAATTAATAACTACATAAAGCAGAGTCGATCGGATGGAGCAATAAATTGTTTGGAATTTCCAGTAATAGTACATAGAAACTAACAGAATGCAAAGAAAGTACTAGGACTTATGATGGAAACAGAGGCAAAGGTATGTCCACATATACCGTTTGAAACGGCAGAATATATAACCAGTTAAAGTAACTCACTGAGACTTTTAAAAACCAAGTACGACAACTTCCAGAAAACAAACTGTTGTGTTGGCAGAAGAGCCAACACCGTGTTACTAGAGGAGGCCGAAATGCACGCGTTTTAGCTCACGCAGGCTGGCGTGAGGAGGGAAGAACTATACTGACGTGAGGTCTGCAACATGACAAGGAATTAGAATTCAGAAAGCGGACGTAATTAGTTTGATACTTAACTTTAATCCATTAATGATGAACGGCGCTCTTGACGGTACATGATTCACAATATTATTTGTACAGAACACAGTCTTGAAGTAAGTAGTTGCAGTAACTGAATATAGCGCCTTGCTAGGTCGTAGCAAATGACGTAGCTGAAGGCTATACTAAACTGTCGTCTCTGCTAATGAGAGAGTATGTAGTCAGCGAACTATCGCTACAAAGTCGGCTGTACATCTGGGGCGAGTGCTAGGGAGTCTCTCTAGACTAAACCTGCCGTGTGGCGGCGCTCGGTCTGCAATCACTGATAGTGGCGACACGCGGGTCCGACGCATACTAACGGACCGCGGCCTATTTAAAGGCTACCACCTAGCAAGTGTGGTGTCTGGCGGTGAAACCACACAAACAACTTTAAACAGCCGGGTGAAAATATAAATACAAAAAAAATGAAGAAGAAGCAGTTAAAATCAGAACTGAAGAAATGAACATACACGAAAGTGGGAAATCTGTACGTTAAACAATGTTTTTTTTTCTAAATGCGTTAAATTAAGGCACTATAACACAGTTGTAAAACCAGAAGACCTTTATGGGTCAGCAACAGCACTTTAATCTGGACTCGGAACGGCGTTAGAAGATTTGAAAAAGATATAGAGAAGGATCTTGGGAAGAATGTTAGGCCCAAACAAGAATAAAGAATTAATATACTCATACTGCCCTTAGATAACAGATGTCAGCAATAAAAGACGTATTACACTCTATGGACATCTATAGACGACGAAGGAAGACAGATTAACAAAGGAGATGCATTAATTCTTCCAAAACATGAAAACATTCACAGAACATAAATCGGGAGGCGAGATAAAAGAAATGAATATCAACACAAAGGTAATCCGGCTCGAATCCTGGTAGTGTATGAAATTTTCATGGCTAGTATTTGGGCGGCAAGGAAAGGAGAGTCGGTGGCGTGAATTTCCTGGTCCCTGTCATTGCGCCAGTGTCGTCAGTTTAAATACTAAGCCTCTCCACCGTGTCTCAGGAAGAGAGGGCATGTGACACCGTTAATGATGGTCAGCGCGTTGGATGGAGACGTTAAGCTCTGTGTCCATCTCTGTGCTACTCAAGAGAAATAGGATTTGTTCTCCCTTCGCTCATCACTATTAAAAGTCATGAACATGACAACACACTGTACACTGATTACCATATTATCGCCGACACTCAACAGACACCCTGATGACAATACTGGCGAACGAGGTGGCGCAGTGCTAAGATTCTGGACGCGTGTTTGGGAGGACGAAGGTTCGAATCCCCATCTGGCCATACAGATTCCGGTTTTGTGTAATTTCCCCAAGTAGCTAAACGTAAATGCCATGATATTTCCTCCGAAAGGATACGACCGATCTTCCATATTCTTACGGAAACTGAGGATGTACTCAGTCTCCAATGAAGTCGTCACTATCAGGACGTTAAAATCTAATTTCCTTCTTACCTTTAAGACACAACTGTCACACAGTGCTAGCAAATGGACCGTAGCGCTCTGAGGAAGAAAACTCTTTCCCTTTAGGTGACCAAACAAAGCCACGGTGTCTCCCAGACGACAGTGTTCTACGATTCCTTCGTTTCCATCTTCTAAACGTATGTTTAACTATCTGCATAACGCAGCTTAGTTCACAACTTTTGTGTTTTCACTGGCCAGGTTCAGCCAGTACAGAGCATCTTCAGATCTGCAAATGAATATTAATAAATTAAGACTAGTTATACACTGAAGTGACAAGTCATTGGGTAGCGATATGGAGATATACGGATGGCGCTTGTGTATTGGACAGAAAGGTATAAAAAGACAGTGGATTGACGGAGCTGTCGTTTGTCTTCAGGTGATTCAGATGGAGAGGTGTATGACGTGATTACGGATGCACGACTCGAATTAAGAGACTTTTAACGGGGAATGACAGCTGGCACTAGACGCATGGGACATTCTATTCCAGAACTCGAATGGAGATTCAGTATTCCGAGATTCACAGTGTCAAGACCGTGCCGAGACTACCACTTTTAACGAACGAAAGCAGCGGCGTCTGAGTAAAATTGTCACTGATAATAGGCAAGCAACACAGCTTGAAATAACAGCTAAAACCAACGAGGGACGTACGACAGTGTGGCGAAATCTGGCTTGATGGGCTATGGCAACAGACGAATAGAGCGAGTGCCTTTGTAAACAGCACGACATCGCTTGCAGCGCCTCTCCTGGGCTCGTGACCACTTTGGTTAGGCCCTAAATATATGGAAATCAGTGGCCTGGTCAGATGCGTCGATATTTCAGTTAGTAAGAGCTGATGGTAGGGTCTGAGTGTGGCGTGGACCCCACAAAGCCATGAATCCAACTTGTCAACAAGGCACTGTGCGAGCTTGTGGTGGCTCAGTATCGGTGTGAGTTATGTTTACATGGAATAGACTGAGTCCTCTGGTCCATCTGAACCGATCATTAACTAGTAATAGTTATGTTCGGCTACTTGCAGAGCATTTGCAACCATTCACGGACTTCTTGCTCCCAAACATGTCACTGGGTCACAATTGTTCACGATTTGTTTGAAGAGCATTCTGGACAATTCGAGCGAATGATTTGGCTACCCAGATCGCCGGACATGAGTCTCATCGAACACTTATGAGACATAAACGAAAGATCGCTTCATGCACTAATTACTGCATCAGCCACACTTTCGCAATTATGGGCGGTTATAGAGGCAGTATGGCTCAGTATTTCTGCAGTATACTAAACCAGTTACAGCTCCTGTGCTTGGAATGGTAGCTAGTGTTAGCTAAATCTTAAAATTACTAAAAGCTTGATTGTAGGACAGACTTCATATTCTTATAATAAACGAGACAGTATATACATCGCATCGTATTTCACTTATATTGCGACGCGAGCCCCTCTGTGCGATATATTCACACTCACATAATCAATCAGGTTCAGTTGATAGTTTAGTTGACAACACACAAAAGTTTCTGCGACGAGGTTTCAGGTATCAGATACATTCAGTTATAATTTGTTCTACTTAGTTTTTTGGTCTCTGTGAAGAGTGTAAAAAATGGTATTCCATATTTTCAGAGATGGTAGTATGGAGCAAGACGAGACGAATACGTCTAGTAACTATGGGCTCTAAAACGCATACCTTAAAAGCTGTGAACAGTTGTTCATCTTCGCTCCTACGAACACATCTTTTCTACTGCAAGCTCTTTGCTGCTGCGATCTTCATTCTGGAACTTTTAATGTTGTCGCTGTAAACCGTATTCATAGTTCTGAGTAAGTCCAACGCATAAGTTAATTCAACCAGTCTGAGTTGTGATAAGTTTGTGAAAAGTTTTTACATTGAAGTTTTATATTTGGAATTACCAGATTGCCACACCTTCTAGAGCAGATACCATTCCAACGATGGTTCGAGATGTGGCTCATGCACGATGGAGCACCAGCCCATTTGCTCCGAAAAGTCCGAGAACAAACTGACATTTCATGGAGATTGGATTTGTCGGTGAGGAGGTCAAATATGTTAGCCAGCTCGTTCACCCTATCTTAATCCCATGGATTTTTCATTGTGGGACTCTTAAAATGTTTTGTGTATGCAAGCGCCATTAATGATGTACGGACACTAAGGGAACGCGTCATCAATGTGCGTCAGTGAGGCACGTGGTGTCTGCCAGAGTGTGTGTGATTGCCTGAGACGTCGTACAGAAGCCTTCTGTACTGTGAATGGACACCATACTGAGCACCGCCTTTAGCGATGACTCACAAGTGCAAGTCGTACGCAATGGTAAGGAGATTACATTATAAGCTCTACTGTTTCAGAGTAATAGAATAACTTGTTTTCATTTGGTTACTGTAGTCTGTATATCTTTCGTAATAGCAACGAACTGCAGTAGACGAGAGTATTTCACTGTGGCGCACATGAATATACATTCTAGAGCTCAGTATACTGAAATTTTTCTTATTTTGGTTCATATTACGTATGAAAAAATGATATACATTTTTAACACACTGTGTTTATTTAACATATAGCTAATTTCAGTTCTTGTAATATTCGTATACTAGGTCTGAAGACTGCATGGAGATAATGAAACTGGTCATCGAAAATATCTATATTGCGATCGAGACGATATTATTAAGGCAATTACCAAAGAAAGATCATCAGTGTGCCTCCATGTCAGCATAATGCTGTCTAATAGTGTGAGGGCGTGCTGAAACTTAAGTCCTCCGAATATTTTATGTGAAAACTCATATAGGTTATTAACAAAAACATTATTAACATTCTTCATCTTAACGTAATCACCCTGGCGACGAACCATTTCTCCCTGCGAATGCCTACTTTGTTGATACCGTCACTACGGTTTATCTGAGTTTGTTGACGGTTGACGGAGCCACAACCCAACGCCACCTCTGCTTGCACCACTTCATCAGCATCAGAGTGAAGCCCTTGAAGGTGTTCTTCACGTTCTGGAAACAAATGAAGATCGGATATGGCCAGATCGTTACTTTATTGAGGATGATCGATGACACACAACTCAAGGCGACGAATTAATAGAGCGCTCGTGTGTGGTCTGGCATTGTGGTGCTGAAGAAGAGGTTGCTCCAAGTGTGAACAAACTCATCGAATTCATGAGTTGAGTTTTCTGAGGGTCTCTCACCTGCCAAGATGGTTAAGTTTAACATCGCCAGGTTAGACGGTATGTTTCAAAGCCCTCTGCTGGGAGCGGGCTGCAACTAGCGTCAGTGAAGCTGGAAAATCAACTGTTACATGCATGGCAATACTTCAACCGACAATGAGAATAGAATAAAAAATTCCGAGGCGTTACTTTTCAGCAAGCTCTGATATGTTTAATTCTTGCTTCTTGTCAAACAAGAACCTATGCTGGGCTGACTTCGAGCATTCATATGAGTATGTTGGATGTGGCCAAGACAAGCCTTGGTGACTTCTCGGACAGTGTAATATCTTGAGAGCTGCGTGCCGGTTCTCCGCACAGCGGATCGCGGGGTCGTCGGCCGCCCTCTTCAGCGAACCGGTCGCTGTTCTGCCCACGCACGGCGCGGTCGCTGGCGCCGTACCACCATCTCGGGATGCCTGCAGATGCGACGACCCGGCTCGCCCGCGACCTTGGCGGCCGTTCCGCCTCGCGTGTCCAGCCGGAGCGCAGCACTACGCACTTACCGCTATTTCTGCCGACGTGTGCTGGTACTGCCGTTGTTGCACCGCGGAGGAACAGGATTACTGCTTCCTTATCTACTTATACGGACACAGCATCATTGTTTTATATGATGATAACACGTCCGAAAACTGTAAGACCACCTGCTTATTAGTTTGTTGATCCAGACTGGGATCAACGTAAAGCAAGCGTAGCATGGATACAACAAGTTCTTTCTTGGTTTCCGGGGGTATTTGGCATCGGACGTCTACGCATAGGTCACGAAATTCCCATACATTATGGGTCGATGGTTTATGGGCGCGCTACTAAAATCTACTACCATCCAAGCGGTGTTCCATAAGCTTCAGATCAGGTGGATAGTCGAGCAGTTTCACAGCTTCTGAAGTGCGTGTCCCCAAGCGTCGGGCAATAACATGCCATTTGCCTGGATTTCCTCATTTACGGCCAGTACTGCCGTTAGATTGATTCCCCATTCACTTTCCTTCCCGCGACAGCACGAGGCTGTGTTCAGGCTCGCGACGTTGAAACTTTGTTCCACCCCCGATTCGAATACGATCCTAGCTGTGGTTCGCGAATGGTCTATTGGCTGTTCTAATGCCTTTCGAGATTGCGATTTGTTGTTCCACGATATTGCTGTTCGTTTTGCTCAGGAGTCCTCACCTCTAACGCGACTATGGAATCGATGGGTTCAAAAATGGTTCAGATGGCTCTCAGCACAATGAAACTCAACTTCTAAGCTCATCAGTCCCCTAGAACTTATAACTACTTAAACCTAACTAACCTAAAGACATCACACACATCTATGCGCTAGGCAGGATTAGAACCTGCGTCCGCCGCGATCGAGCGGTTCCAGACTGTAGCGCCTAGAACCGCTCGACCACATCGTCCGGCATGGGTTCAGGACAATCACGTTCTACATCCGAAACAATCTTAACGTCTCCCAGGATTAGCTTCCGCTGGGTACCGACGTTATGTCTACCACGTCACGTCATCAAACGTGTTTTTTGTAGCAATGCAAGTGTTCACACGAACAGTGAGATGACTTCTGGAGCACTGTGGATTATCAGCGCAGCGACCATTGTAGTGGCTATCCTTTGAGGCGCACCAGCAAGTGGAGCGCCAAGTCCAACAGGAGTGAAAATAACCGTCTTTTAAACGAGTCTCCGTTCTGTATACGGCATCGCAATGGACACATTCATGTTCGTCGTATGGTCCCAGTACTCGGGGTATGTTATTGTGTGCCATTGGTTTAATATATTTGATTCACACATGCGTTTTGAGCCCTTGGTAGCGTCCTATCTACGAGGTCTCGGGGACGTTATCTTTCAACAAGATAACGCAAGGCTGCATTATTGACCCTCCTAACAAACCTACCTCAATACAGAGGGTGTTCGATTGTTACCCTGCCCAACATGTCCTACAGGTCTCTCATTTATTGTTGTTGTTGTGGTCTTCAGTCCGAAGATGGGGTTGATGCAGCTCTCCATGCTACTCTATCTTTTGTGAGCCTCTTCATCTCTGAATAACTACTGCAACCTATATCCTTCTGAATCTGCTTATTGTATTCATCTCCTGGTCAACCTCTATGATTTTAAACCTACCCCCCACCCCACCACGAACCACACTTCCCACCAATACTAAACCGAGCGAAGTGGCTCAGTGGTTGCCACTCTGGACTTGGATTCGGGAGGACCACGGTTCAATGCCACATCCGGCCATCCTGATTTAGGTTTCCCCCGATTTCCCTGAATCATTCCAGGCAAACGCCGGATGGTTCCTTTGAAAGGGCACGGCACCCGATGAGACTGATGACCCCGCTGTCTGGTCTCCTCTTCCAACTAACACAGCCCCTTGGCGTCTCACAACGTTGTAAGAGGTCCATGACAAAGGAAATTATTGCTAGCGCACTCGAGCAGATGTAATTCCGATGGATTGCTCACGCGCTGCCTGCGATATGTATGCTACAAGAGAATCGCAGACCAGAGAGCAGTGCCGGCAGCAGTAGTAGTTGTAGCTCCGGCAGTAGGAGTAAGCAGTAGCTAGCAGTCTGGTGCATGGTGTTGGCTGGGCCGGTCGTGGGGAGCGATGGCGGTGTCTGACCGATGTAGTATAAGGTAAAAGCAGCCGCGCGCGTATGTAGTTTGTTAAACTAAATTTGTACTGTTGTTATATCAAGTCCCATGTAACTGTTTCAAATAATCTTTTAATAATAATCTTTTTTATAAAATTAACTTTTTGACAATCATTCATCTGAATTTAAAGAATGTACTAATTTCTGCAATCCATGGTCATCCCGATTAACGTAAGGAAAAATCAGTTGTCTCTTTTTATACATGTCAAATCTAGCGGCCAGCATTGCACTGGGCTGTGCCAGAAAAATTTCTTATAGGAACAGATATATACGCGTTATCCGGCGACTTCATTGAGGTAAGAAGTTTCAATTTATTCAGTATGATCTTTCAGGACCATGACTGCTGAGTCCAAATTTATCAGTTTAGATTCCCAGTCAGTTAATTATTGAAAGGTTATATATGAGTCACATTTTTTATTGGGATGTTAGTCACGTTATTATTGCGGGGTTACGGAATAATAATTTGTTGGGAGGTTATACTGAATGTGAATGATATACATAATGTTTTTGCTGTTGGGAGGTTACACTTTTCGACAACCGGCCAGGATCGTATTTTTTTGTGAATATCTGAGATGTAGTCAGTTATATACCTGCTCTTATTTTTTTAGTGTTAAATGTAGTTTGCATTTGGCGCAACGCATTTACTAATTCGTCACTCCTTTTTTTACAGATCATCGGCAGTTTATTGCTCTTTGTTGTTATTGTATCTGTTCCATTTTGCTTTGTCTTTGTTTCACTTTATGCCTACCTTTGACTAGTGAAAATGCCGCGAAAAACTGCTAACAGTAAATCGCGATGCACAATGAGTGAAAAAGCCGACTCGAGTAATTTGACCGATAATACTACCGAGACCCAACAGAGCCTGCCCCGAACAAATCTTCAGCCTGAAATCAATCATAAAATCCCACATGACAAGCCCCAAAAAAATCATCTGCACTTTCGTCGACTTCAAAAAGGCTTACGACTCGATCGACAGAAAGTCCCTCATCCAAATCCTCAGAGAAAAAGGCCTAGACCAAAAGACCCGAAGACTAATCGAACAGACACTAACCAATACAAAATACAAAGTCAAATTCATGGGCGAAATCTCGGACCCCTTTGAAATCCACATTGGCCTAAGACAAGGAGATGGACTATCCCCGCTATTGTTCAACATCGTCCTGGACAAAGTAATGAGCGAATGGGAAGCTGAAGTCAGGAGACAAAACACCTGGAGACCAGTCACATTAGGAAGGAAAAGACTCGAAATCCCTTACCTAGCATTCGCAGACGACCTAGCGATACTGACCTATGACCTAACATCAGCAAAAACACAGATCGAAATCCTGAAAGAATGCGCCGAGAAAGTCGGCCTACAAATCTCTTTTGAAAAAACGCAAGTCCTAACAAGAGAAGGCGACGACATCAGAACCAAGTACGGCAAAATTAAAGGGGTCACACACTTCAGATACCTAGGCGAAATCATCGAACCGACCGGAACAGAGAAACTGGCTTACGAAGACAGACAACAGAAGACATGGAAATCACTAGGCATGGTACGAAACGTCTACAACAAACAATGCATTTCCAGAAACACCAAGATCAGACACTATAACACAGTGATCAAACCCGCCGTACTGTATGCCAGCGAAACTCTAGCACTCAACAGGAAAATCAAAATTGAAGAAATCAAAAAAGAAGAACGCAAAATCATGAGGAAAATTTTAGGAGGAAGACCTACACCAGATGGCTACAGACTACAGAAGAACTCAACAGTAGAAGCATATTCGAACATCGAGAACGATATGAGAAAAAGGCGCCTTAAATTCTAAGGACATTTAGATAGACTCCCTGAAACAAGACTCACCAAGAAAATTCTAGAACACATCAAGACACTTAAAGTCTCGACACCCTGGATGGAAGGAGTCCGAAAAGACCTACAAGCAATTGGCACCACAAACACCACAGACAGAAGCACCTTCCGAAAACACATAGACAATTGGGAAGTAAAGTCAGAAGCGCTAAAACAGCGGACCAAACAAGAATGGTCTGAGGAGAGAAAAGAGGCCCTCTCCAAGAGAATGAAGGAGTACTAGAAGGACAAGAAGAACAAGCCTTCAAAGTCATAAGCTTAACGATTTCCTTTTAGGGAAAATTCGCCAACAATAATAATAATACTACCGATAATACTAGCGACACTCAGTGTCATAATAATAATCCTCTAATTACAGATAATCAGTGCATACCGAACACTAGTAATGATTTAAATGTAAATGATGAGAAAACAAATTCAATTATGTCCACAGTAAATTTAACGACAATTGATGACGCGGCAAGTTCCAATACAACGAACGCTGGCCAGTTTGACACACCTGATCTGCAAAATTTACACAGTGAACAGATAAAGGTTTCTAACGAAGGTGAAAATGTTCTCAAAATACGTCAGATTTGTTTGATTCCGACGTAGTGACCAACAGTGTACATACAACTAGCAAACATTTTCATGACTCAGATAATGACCAAATGGTTACACAAAACGTGACAAATGCAGATACACCATCACACAGAACAGAGAATAGAGTCCCTAATTTTGGCATGGATCAAGTATTGCTACAGCTTTATGAAAATCTCGTGGTTGTTGTTGTGGTGGTGGTCTTCAGTCCTGAGACTGGTTTGATGCAGCTCTCCATGCTACTATATCCTGTGCAAGCTTCTTCATCTCCCAGTACTTACTGCAACCTACATCCTTCTGAATCTGCTTAGTGTATTCATCTCTTCCTCTCCCTCTACGATTTTTACCCTCCACGCTGGCCTCCAATGCTACATTTTTGATCCCCTGATGCCTTAGAACATGTCCTACAACCGGTCTCTTCTTCTTGTCAAGTTGTGCTACAAACTCCTCTTCTCCCCAATTCTATTCAATACCTCCTCATTAGTTATGTGATCTACCCATCTAATCTTCAGCATTCTTCTGTAGCACCACATTTCGAAAGCTTCTATTTTCTTCTTGTCCAAACTATTTATCGTCCATGTTTCACTTCCATACATGGCTACACTCCGTACAAATACTTTTAGAAACGACTTCCTGACACTTAAAAATACTCGATGTTAACAAATTTCTCTTCTTCAGAAACGCCTTCCTTGCCATTGCCAGTCTACATTTTATATCCTCTCTACTTCGACCATCATCAGTTATTTTGCTCCCCAAATAGCAAAACTCCTTTATTGCTTTAAGTGTCTCATTTCCTAATCTAATTCCCTCAGCATCACCCGACTTAATTCGACTACATTCCATTATCCTCGTTTTTCTTTTGTTGATGTTTATCTTACATCCTCCTTTCAAGACACTGTCCATTCCGTTCAACTGCTCTTCCAAGTCCTTTGCTGTCTCTGACAGAATTACAATGTCATCGGCGAACCTTAATGTTTTTATTTCTTCTCCATGGATTTTAATTCATACTCCAAATTTTTCTTTTGTTTCCTTGACTGCTTGCTCAATATACAGATTGAGTAACATCAGGGGGAGGCTACAACCCTGCCCCACTCCCTTCCCATCCACTGCTTCCCTTTCATGCCCCTCGACTCTTTTAACTGCCATCTGGTTTCTGTACAAACTGTAAATAGCCTTTCGCTCCCTATATTTTACCGCTGCCACCTTTAGAATTTGAAACAGAGTATTCCAGTCAACATTGTCAGAAGCTTTCTCTAAGTCTACAAATGCTAGAAACATAGGTTTGCCTTTCCTTAATCATTCTTCTAAGATAAGTCGTAAGGTCAGTATTGCCTCACGTGTTCCAACATTTCTACGGAATCCAAACTGATCTTCCCCGAGGTCGGCTTCTACCAGTTTTTCCATTCGTCTGTAAAGAATTCGCGTTAGTATTTTGCAGCTGTAGCTTATTAAACTGATAGTTCGGTAATTTTCACATCTGTCAACACCTGCTTTATTTGGGATTGGAATTATTATATTCTTCTTGGAGTCTGAGGGTGTTTCGCCTGTCTCATACTTTTGCTCACCAGATGGCAGAGTTTTGTCAGGAGTGGCTCTCCCAAGGCCGTCAGTAGTTCTAATGGACTGTAGTCTACTCCCGGGGCCTTGTTTCTACTCAGGTCTTTCAGTGCTCGGTCAAACTCTACACGCAGTATCGTATCTCCCATTTCATTTTCAACTACATCCACTTCCATTTCCATAATATTGTCCTCAAGTACATCACCCTTGTATAGACCCTCTATATACTCCTTCCACCTTTCTGCTTTCCTTTCTTTGCTTAGAACTGGGTTTCCATCTGAGCTCTTGATATTCACACAAGTGGCTCTCTTTTCCCCAAAGGTCTCTTTAATTTTCGTGTAGGCAGTATCTATCTTGCCCCTAATGAGATAAGCCTCTACACCCTTACATTTGTCCTCTAGCCATCCATGCTTAGCCATTTTGCACTTCCTGTCGATGTCATTTTTGAGACGTTTGTATTCCTTTTTGCCTGCTTCATTTACTGCATTTTTATATTTTCTCCTTTCATCAATTAAATTCAATATTTCTTCTGTTACCCAAGGATTCCTACTAGCCCTCGTCTTTTTACCTACTTGGTCCTCTGATGCCTTCACTACTTCATCCCTCAGAGCTACCAATTCTTCTTCTACTGTATCTCTTTCCCCCATTCCTGTCACCTGTTCCCTTATGCTCTCCCTGAAACTCTGTACAACCTCTGGTTTAGTCAGTTTTCCAGGTCCCATCTCCTTAAATGCCCACCTTTTTGCAGTTTCTTTAGTTTTAATCTCAGACAGTCGAATTAAAAACAAGACAACAATTATAGACAATTTGAGGAAGGCCGGCGTGTAACAGATTCCGTGTCAATGTGGCAAGTCGTATATTGGTCAGACGATGCGTACCGTCGAGGATCGATGCCGTGAACAACAGAGGCACAGTCGACTGATGTATCCGAGCAAGTCAACGGTTGCTGAACATTGTTTGTCGGAAAATCACGCCATGGAGTATGACCGCACGAGGATTCTGGTACAGACGTCGAGATACTGGGACAGCGTTGTTAGAGAGGCCATCGAAATTCGCACCAATGACGACCTCATAAACCGCGACAGTGGCTATAACCTTAGCAAGGCTTGGGAACCAGCGATCGGGTTAATCAAGAGTAAATCGAGCAAACGTATAGTTGTGACGACCACGGCGGACAGAGCCATCACACCGACGTCATCTCAGACGCCGTCGCAATCTGTTCCACCGCGCGACCGTGGCGCGGGGCGCGGACGGCGGAGGGAGCGCGCCGCGGGCGGAGGGTATTTAAATCCGCCGCCGCCGCGACCGAACCCAGTTCCCTCCGAGCAGCCATAGGTACGGATCTCCGTGCCGGCACGTTCACAGGAGCTCAGTCCGTCAGTTCACCTGATGATGGCGACATGTATGACCGCCGAAATATTGTGCCCGTTGGACACTATAGACCGGCAGCATACCCGTGGATATTTTGATTAATTATAGACAACTTAACGAAAAACAAGACAACAGTTACAAACAACTTAGTGAACAGATTACAGCCGTCGCAGTGCAATGTCATGATACCAAAGAACAGTTACGTGAGGAAATTAAGACTTGAACTAGGAATAGGAGTGAAGAAATTAGATCCGTTGCACAAGAATTACGTAATACACATGCAGCCACAACAAAATTACTTAGAGATGAAACTAGTGCAGTCGCTAAGCAATGTTCAGAAAACGCAACACAGTTGCGCGACGAGTTTAAATTAATGTCAGCAGAACTTTCACGCACAGTGGATGCGAAAGTCGACAAGAAATGTGAACAACAAAACAGCCAAATTGACGAACGTTTTAATCACCACCTACAAAACAGTGAAACGCGTTACCGTAAATTCATACAGGAAACAATTACTGCACAGAGACAGGAAGAGAGGCGTAAGTTGTTTGAGAAAGCAAAAACATACGTAGACACCAACATTGCGGCAGTATCCGACGAAATTAGTACTATCAAACAGTTGAACACTGAATTGCATGGTGAAATGTGCGATCTAAAACCAAAAACAGACACTGATATTCAGACTTTGGAAAATAAATACACAGTAGACTTTGAGACAGTTACCAACAGACTTGAACAATTAGAATTAATACTGGATCCTGATGCCATTAAAGCAGACGTTAAGAAATTGAACAAAATCATACGTAAAAAGCAAAGCCAAATTAATGCTTGTGACACTAAAAATGATGACCAGGTAAAAGCACTGACTGAAAAAATTGATGAATTGTCCAGTCGTATTGACGTTATTGAAAATTACAATGACACCAAATCAGACGATAGGTCACCAATTTCGTTCAAACACCCGAATTCCAAAACATACAGCAGACAATCAGTGAGATAGGTTCGTCCAATAACACATTACGTAGAAAATTGTCATCTTTGCAGCAAGAAATGACAGAAATAAAAAAACTTTCAGCATCTAACACGTCACAGTATATGCCACATCCTAATTTACAGAGAGTATGTGACTTAGATTCCGAACGGACACAGACAAATACATTCTCATGCAATCACGAATCTGCACAGACATTCAGAGACGATAATTTTGATTATAAGCACATTCTGTAAGGGAGAATAAGGTATTTAAGAATGACAGAACACAGATTCACCCTTTGGATTGGATACAACAATTTAGCTTTGCTTTTCCACCAACTTGGCCAGTAACACACAAACTTGAATTTATTTGCAGTTTTTTGGAAGGCGAACCGGCAACTCGTACGATACCGATCGCGAGACAATGTTGTTCAGTAGAAGAATTTCAGAATGCATTTCTGTCAGCGTATTGGTCGAAGACGACACAGCGTGGAATCAAGGATGAGTTAATTAGCTTCCCGAATTATGAGAACTCAAATTTTCCCACTGTCACGCAGTTTTTGAACACATGGTACAACAAAACCAATTTTTATGTGAACCATAAAGTGAATCAGCACTTATCCAATTATGTATTTCAAAATTACCGCGATCGTTAAGAGTATCACTTTTAACAGGACAACAGAAAGAAAATATTTCGGCATTTATAGATCTGTCACAGCTTTTGGAAGTTCAGCAATCAGACTACTCTTTCATAAACAAAAATTTTTCACACCATAACCAAGGCCAACAAGCATTCAGTAATTACGATCAGCCACGCTATTTTAATAGCAAAGGGGATAGACGCTCCAGGAATGACACCATCAGAATTTTAATAACACACAAAATTTTAATCAGCAGTATCCTCATAATTATCAGCAAACCCATTTTGGCAACAATAGAGGTTTTTCCCCACAACAGCAACAAAACCAGCCGGTTAGTATACCTAACCAACAATGTAATGTGCAAGGTCAACCAAGCTTTAATGTTTCACCGCCTACACGTATAGCGTCGGCTCCGACAAACAGTAACGCACAGTAACAAGGAAATCACTAAGTACAGAAGACACATCATTTCGAGTCCTATCACAATGCACCGTATAGGAATGTCTATCATGACAGACGTAAAAGTAATGAGCACAGTTTTCAGCTTACATTTAATAACAGTATATCTTATCAGCAGCAGAGTCAACCACAACAACAGATTATTATGAATGAACCAGACAGTCGGTATCATCCCGAACCTAATACGTCAGGAAGAAGTAACGAAACAGTACGAATAGTCGAAATGCCACAGCATCCTCCCGCAAATAACAGCACGTCAGAACGAATTTGACTAGGTACAGAACAGGTTGCATCTTCCAGCAACGTAAGCAATGCATTCGACACACAGAATCTTGTTCACGAAAATGTCATTACTTCTGACAACATCCGAGACACACTTTTGCATGAAAAACCAGTTACACAAAAAACAATTTCCCACCCTATTCTTGAAGTAAAGATTGGATCATCCACTTTCTCTGCAGTAATCGATTCTGGATCACCTATGTCAGTTATAAATGAAGAAACTTTCAACAAATGTAGCAAAGAGAATACTTATCCTACGTTACCATTAGGCAAAAATAAAGTTAAAGGAGCAGTATCTGGTAAAGGAGTAGATGTAAAATTACAGACACACTTATCATTTTCTATTGCAGGCCATACGTTCCACTCAAATTTTTGGATTGTTCCTTTATTGACAACAGACGTTATTTTAGGTACGAATTTTTTGATACAACATGACGCAATTATTGACTTTCAAAATTCCTATTTAATGTTAAAGGATGAAAAGGTACAAATAGCATCAGAATTTCAGCACTCCTTATCTGCACGTAGACTGTCATTCCACATTGTTTACATTTACGTATGTACACAACTACAATACACCAACCAAAGCTGACTATGACGTTATGAAAATGATTTCTGATAAAGTAAAACAGAGCAACGCAAATACAGATGACGAACGTACTCAACTACGCAAAATTCTTTTACAGCAAGCTCCAGTTTTGGACAACATCCCTGGTACTATGTCCAGTTTTATGTATGAATTTCAAGTTAAACAGCATGACACGTTTAAAGCCAAACATTATTCCATTCCTTATATCCACAGAGAACAAGTCAAAAAGGAATTACAAGCTATGCTAGACCAAGGAATTATTGAACCTGCAGTTAGTCCGTACATAAACCCGCTCCATATTGTTAAGATAAAGGATGGATCACTTCGCCTCGTACTTGATTCGTGTCATGTCAATGAAATTATTATCAATGAAACAGAAATTTCATGGTACTGCTATTTATTCCACATTAGATTTAAAATCGGGATTTTGGCAAATTCAGCTCCATCCGAACTGCAGAAAGTACACAGCATTTCTCTGATTTGGTGACTGTTATCAATTTTGCAAATTACTGTTCGGTTTAACAATTTCTTCAGCAGCGTTTATTCGCGGTTTGAATAGTATACTTCCGACAGAACTGAAAGACAGAATCACAACGTATGTAGACGACATCCTTATCGCAGAAGCTAACTGGTCTGAACACAATTTGATTCTGGAACAACTGTTGCAAACTTTTCGTGCACAAGGACTCAAAGTTAATCTCAGCAAATCGCACTTTGGCAAAAGTTCCATAAAATTTCTTGGACATGTAATTTCAGCAGAACGCATTGTGCCTGACCCGAAAAAACTTCAAGCTTTACATGACATTACTGTTCCAACGACGAAGAAACAACTATGCAGCTTTCTGGGATTAATTAACTTTCTCCGTAAATTTATTCATTACTCTGCTTTAGACACCCCTAGATTATGCCAACGACGGGTAAAAACGCTATTTGGTCCTGGGACAGCCAACCACAGTCTGAATTTGTTAATTTGAAACATGCCTTGTTGAACGCACCACTTTTATCACACGCAGATCCTACCAGACATTTTTCCATTGCCACCGACAGTTCTAACACAGCTTTAAATGTACACATTTTTCAGGAAATTGAAGAAGACGGTACAACAGTAACTAAAAACATCGCCTTTGCAAGTCGAATTCTGTCACCTGCTGAACGCAATTATTCTGTTACAGAACTTGAAACATTTTGTGTTGTATGGGCATTTACCGGATTTAGGCATTTTCTGTATGAAAGACATACTACCGTTTATACAGATCATAGAGCTATACAGTTTTTACTTTCCGCTAAATTTACACATGACAGGTTAAGCAGATGGAAGTTTTATTTACAGGAATTTAATTTTACAATTGTTTACATTCCCGGTACACAAAATATTGTAGCAGACGCACTATCCCGTTCTCTCAGAAATAATCAGCAAGACATCGCAACCAACTTCTGCCAAGCAAATTTTAGCGTCATGTATATTCAACAAGTTGCATTTGAAAATGTCATTTCGTCGTCATTACGAGTTGTAGCACAAGAGCAGAGCAAAGACAATGTATGGAAAGAAATTAAACACCTTTGTCAAGATAGGAATAACGTTACCGTTAGAAACCATTATACAGTACGCAAGAACATTCTGTTTCGCCGCTCTCACCCTGACAGCAACAACTGGTTATTATGTATTCCTGACGAGCTTGTTAACAAATTAATTTGCTATACTCATTTAAGTTACGCACATTATGGATCCATAAAATGTTTTCTTATACTGAGACAGAATTGTTATTTTGCCAACATGGAGAAACGTATTCGACGAGTTTTAGCGCCATGTAAAATCTGCCAGAAAACTAAATCAGACACGACTTCATATATTCCTCCGTTACATCCTATTCTACCGATTAAATTGAGATATATGGCCGCTGTAGACATTTTTGGTCCGATTCCCAGATCTAATAGAGGTTTTTGTTACATCTTTGTCGCTGTTGAACTCACTTCGAAATTTGTTACTTTCACTCCGTTACGCAAAGCTACTGCTAAATCTATTTCGAATGCATTTGTAAAACAGTTTTTATTTCATGTACGGCATGTGCTGAAAGTAATTTCCGACAGTGGACCACAATTTCGATCTGCGATATGGACACGTATGTTACGAGCTAGAAACATTTCTCCTATCTATATACCCAGGTATCATGCTTCTTCGAACCCTTCTGAACGATTGATGAAAGAAATTGGTAAACTATCTAGAATATACAGCCATAAAAGAAATATTGATTGGGACACACACATACTCTCATTCCAGGATATAATTAACTCCATACCAAATGAATCTACTATGCTATCTCCAGCTGTTATATTGAAAAATGTTGAACCACCCAACAAAATTAAAGAATTAGTATCTTTTCCTACATTCCGTCGACTACACCACCATGATATAATTGACATAGCGCAAATGTATCTACTATGTTATCTCCGACTGTTATATTGAAAAATGTTCAACCACCCAACAAAATTAAAAAATTTGTATCTTTTCCTACATCCTGTCGACTACACCACCATGAAATAATTGACATTGCGCAAATGAATCTCCTATGTTATCTCCGACTGTTATATTGAAAAATGTTCAACCACCCAACAAAATTAAAGAATTAGTATCTTTTCCTACATCTCGTCGACTACGCCACCATTAAATAATTGACATTGCGCTCAACAACATCGAACGTGCCTCAGAGCGCCGGAAAACACAGTAAAAACAGGTTTGTACACGCTGTGACTTTCACATAGGACAGAAGATATTAGTACACACACATTATTTATCAAACAGAGGAAAGAGCAGATGCAGTTAATTTGAGATTCTATACGCAGGTCCATATAGAATTCGCAGCATGCCTCACCCCAATGTCGTACATGTCGTAACTTTGAGAACCAGAAAAAGCAAGGACAATCACCTTATTTCCAATATAAAAACTCTTTATTGAATGAACATACTTTATGATTAATACACTGTAATGCCATTTCCTGATATTTATATGACCACTTATGCAATTATATCAATGTGACTACTTACTGATGATGATCGAATTTTTTCTTGGCAAGTGGCCGGCTAGGTATGGTTAGCAGGTCGCTTTCTTGTCGTTATATGTCAGACCGTGCACATATTCCACTTTTTATCTATATATGATGGTTTTCCTATCGAAAGTAGAATTTTCTCTGTATACACTATAAAATCTTTAAGATATAACAAATACCAGTTGACTTCGACATTTTGCCTGATGATATCCCAATATCTTGACTATTCAGCGTTTTTTGCTACTACATTACGATATTGTGTATACATTTTCGCACCTGAAAACTGTCTATGTTTTGGCCTAATAAGTTTTCTGTTATGCTTAGTGATATCACTAGAAACAAGTTTCCATTTAATGGGTATATGAATTAAATTCAAGATACTAATCCATATTCATCATTTTCAAAAAGCAATACCGGGTAAAAGAAATAAATTAAACAACCACAGTGGTTTACTATGAAATGTAAATTTGACAATTGGAATGAACGAAAGGAAATGCAATACCTTGTCATGAAGAGTAAATGGATCAGAATTAACAAGCATTAACAAAAATATACTACACACAATGTATGATAGGAGTCTTGACTAATTATTTTTCTTTCAGAATACAAGGTGATTATTGCAGGCTGTCAGACAGAACTACACATGTTAATTTCAGTGATGAAATATGCTAGAAGTGAGAAACTCTATAATATATGAAATAATGAATGATAATGAATAGTTGTATGAGGAAAACGGTAATATGAATATGAATAATGAATAATTAAGTGTCTATTTTTTGCAGGTGATCATAAATGATGATGAATAGTTGTATGAAGAATATGGCAATATAAATAATGAAGTTTTTCTTTGCAGATGATGCTAATGATGAAGTTCATGTATATTTTCTATTAATTAAGAGATGCTATGTAGTTATTTAGGTATTTGTTGCAGTTCTTTCTGACAGTATGTCGTAAATTGCATAGTATATTGACTGAATGTTTTGGGAAAGACAGAGTACAAACATGTTAAGTACATGTTTCATTACCTGTTAATTCGAAGTTTACTACTTTTGAGCACAATATGAATACATTTCCTCTTTCATCTCAACAATCCACTTTGTATTTTTTCCAGTTGAAGCTTTTCATGGTATTAATACGTTACAAGCGCTTAGTTAGTAAACTTCTTCTAGTACTTGCATCTATTTATTACCCAGTTGTGTGTATCATCCATGAATGTGATCACATATATTCTACTTGTTTCATAACCTTGCTACAGCTGACTCATGACAAATGACATTATTAATCCTTATTTCCAGCAATAAGTCAAAAGTAAATATTTCCATGCCCCAGCAATTGACTATCGATCTCAATGCAATGCATTGCTATCACAAAAAAATTTTTATTACCAGTCCCAACAATTACCAGTATACAACTAAATAATGCTACCAGTTTAAGATACATTTCTAGTCCTAAATATAATGCAAATTTTTCTGATGTATTGATTCCATTATGTCTATGTGTTATTGGACTAAACACCTTGAATACTAGTTGCAATGTCTTACATTTTAAATATGTCTTACGTCACTTGCATGATATGATATATAAACACTAACAGTTTGATGCTACACCCAATAACTCCTGTTTTGAATGATGGCTTCTGAATAATGCATAATATATGCCTTGTAACTAGCCAACGAATGTCAATAATTACTGTAATGAGATGACTTATGAATGATGTTATGTAATACTCCATACATACTAAATAAATCGTTTGTAACTATGCAATGAGTGCCAATAGTTGTTCAAATCGGTTGATACACTAGTGTAATTCTGAATGAAGGGCCATGACGCAGAACTGCTGAGTCCAAATTTATCAGTTTAGATTCCCAGTCAGTTAATTATTGACAGGTTATATATGAGTCACATTTTTTATTGGGAGGTTAGTCACGTTATTATTGTGAGGTTATGGGATAATAATTTGTTGGGATGTTACACTGAATGTTAATGATATAATAATTTTTTGCTGTTTGGAGGTTACAACGTGTCCTATCAACCAATACCTTCTTTTGGTCAAGTTGGGCCACAAACCTCTTCTCTCCCTAGTTCTAATCAGTACCTCCATTAGTTACGTGATCGGGTCACTCAATCTTGAACATTCATCTGTTGCACCACATTTCTGAAGCTTCTATTTTTTTTTTTTTTTTGTCTAAACAGTCTATGGTCCATATTTCGCTTACATACATGGTTACACTCCTGACAAACACCTTCTGAAAAAACTTCCTAACACTTAAATCTATGTTCGATGTTAACAAATTTCCCTTCTTCAGAGATGCTTTTCTTGCCATTGCCAAGAGTACATTTTATCCCCTCTAACGTGACCATCATTTATTATTGTGGTGCTCAAATAGCAAAACTCATCTACTACTTCAAGTGGCTCGTTTCCTAATCCAATTCCCTTAGCATCACCTGATTTAATTCGACTTCAATCTATTATCCTTGTTTTGATTTTGTTGATGTTCATCTTACATCGCCCTTTCAAGACACTGTCCACTCCGTTAAGCTGTTCTTCCAAGTCCTTTGCGGTCTCTGAGAAAACTACACTATCACCGACAAACCTTAAAGTTTTTCTTTGGTTTCCTTTACTGCTTGTTCAATGAACAAATTAAATAACATGGGGGATATGCTAAAATCCTGTCTCACTTCTTTTCATGCCCTTAGACATTAACCACTGCTGTCTGTTTTCTGTAGAAGTTGTAAATAGACTTTCAAATGGTTCAAATGGGTCTGAGCACTATGGGACTTAACATCTATGGTCATCAGTCCCATAGAACTTAGAACTACATAAACCTAACTAACCTAAAGACATCAAACAACACCTAGTCGTCACGAGGCAGAGAAAATCCCTGACCCCCGCCGGGAATCGAATCCGGGAACACGAGCACGGGAAGCGAGAACGCTACCGCATGACCACGAGCTGCGGACAATAGTCTTTCGCTCCCTGTATTTTACCTCTGATAGCCTACCTCCAGAATTTCAAGGAAAGTATTCCAGTCCACATTGTCACAAGCTTTCTGTAAGTCAACAAATGCTATAAACATATGTTTGTCTTTCTTTAACTTATATTCAAAGATGAGTCGTAGGGCCAGTATTGCCTCGCGTGTCCCTACATTTATTCGAAATCCAAACTGATCTTCCCCGGCGTCGGCTTCTACCAGTTCTTCCAGTCATCTGTAAAGAGTTCGTGTTAATATTTTGCAACCATGACTTATTAAACTGATTGTTCGGTAATTTTCATACCTGTCATCAACTGCATTTTTTTGGAATTGTAATTATTACATTCTTCTTGAACGCTGATGGTATATCGCCTGTTTCATACATCTCGCACACCAATCTTGGGACAGATCTTTCAGAGCTCTTCAAATTCTTCTCGCAGTACCATATCTCCCTTTTCATCTTCATCTACGTCCACTTCCGTTTCTATAATATTGCCTCCAAATTAATCCCCCTTGTATAGACCCTCTATAAACGCCTTCCACCTTTCAGCTACTTCTATTTCCCTCAAAGGTATATGGTTTCCCAGTATGCGGTATCTATATTTCCCATGGTGAAGTATTCTTCTGAATCCATATATTTGTTCTCTTAGCCATTCCTGCTTAGCTATTTTGCACTTCCTGTCAATCTCATTTTTTAAACGTTTGTATTCCCTTTCGCCTGCTTCATTTTCTGAATTTTTAAATTTTCTTCTTTTACCGACTAAATTCAGTATCTTTCGTGTAATTCACGGATTTCTTGTAGGCCTTGCCTCTTTACCTACTTGATCCTCTGCTGCCATCGTTATTTCATCTCTTAATGCTACCCATTCGCCTTCTACAGTATTCCTTTCCCCTGTTACAGTCACGTGTTGCCTAATGCTCCCCCTGAAACTCTCAGCAATCTCTGGTTCTTTCGAATTATCCAGGTCCCATTTCGTTAATTTCCTACCTTTTTGCGTCCGCAGCTCGTGGTCGTGCGGTAGCGTTCTAGCTTCCCACGCCCGGGTTCCCGGGTTCGATTCCCGGCGGGGTCAGGGATTTTCTATGCTTCGTGATGACTGGGTGTTGTGTGATGTCCTTAGGTTAGTTAGGTTTCAGTAGTTCTAAGTTCTAGGGGATTGATGACCATAGATGTTAAGTCCCATAGCGCTCAGAGCCATTTGAACCTACCTTTTTGCAATTCCTTTAGTTTTAATCTACGGTTCATAGCCAATAAATTGTGGTTAGAGTCCGCATCTGACCCTGGAAATGTCTTACAATATAAAATCTGATTCCTAAATCTCTGTCTAACTATCATATAATCAATCTGAAATCTTCCAATGTCTCCAGGTCTCTTCCACGTATACAGCCTCCTTTTACGATTCTTAAACCAAGTATTAGCGTTGATTAAATTATGCTCCGTGCAACATTCTACCAAGCGGGCTCCTCCATCATTCATTTCCCCAAGTCCATATTGAACTGCTATTGAATTCCAGCCACCCATCACAATTAAATTTCCTCTCCTTTAACTATCTGAATAGTTTCTTTTATCTCATCATACATTTCTTCAGTGTCTTCATCTGCGGAGTTAGCTGGCATACGAACTTTTAAGGGATCTGACATTCCACGCTTCGATCCACAGAACGCCAGTCTTGTTTCTCTTGATAACGTCGTCCTTCTGAGTAGTCCCCGCTCGGAGATCCGGATTGGGCTGGGGTGGGGAGGTTACTTTTTTGCCTCCGAGACATTTTACCCAAGAGGACGCCATCATCATTTTAGCATACAGCAGAGCTACATGGCCTAGGGAAAAATTACTGCTGT
Source organism: Schistocerca serialis cubense (assembly GCF_023864345.2). Lineage (NCBI taxonomy): Eukaryota > Metazoa > Arthropoda > Insecta > Orthoptera > Acrididae > Schistocerca > Schistocerca serialis. The sequence goes on along the minus strand of NC_064642.1, from coordinate 500,580,577 downwards.
AGTTTCCCATTGCTGTCAGCCGTTCGTAGTACCAGGACAGCAAGGCCGTTTTTGTTGACGTTACACGGCTTGATCAGTCAGTTATCCAGACCGTTGCTCTTTCAACTACTAAAAATACTGCTGCCCCTCTTCAAGAATCACACGTTTGTCTGGCCTCTCTGTGGCGCTTGTACCTATGATACGACTATCTGTATCACTGAGGCACGCAAGCCATCTCACCGACGACAATGTCCATGGGTCAATGAGACGGCTATAGTTTCCCATCGCTTTCAGCCGTTCGCAGTACCAGCACAGCATGGTGGGCGGGAGCGGGGGGGCGGGGGGGGGGGAGGGGGGGTGGGATCTAGTGATGGTTAGTGAATGAAATTGTTCTGCGTGTAAGTGTTAAATATTTTATTTACTACGACTGCGATTTCGACACTTAATCATTGTCAATTACTGTGAGATGTTAAAGCCCACTCTCCTACTTTATCCTGTAACATGCTGGAGCTTCAATGTTAAATGGAGCTAAAACAATGTCTTTCCACATCGTCTTTGAATCAATAGGGGTAGTTTCAGAAGATGATGCCAGCTCTCTTCCGTTACATTGGAGACTGATACCAATATTATCCTCCTAGCCCATTATATTATGAACTGAATTAATCCGTAAATTCAGATGGAATCTCCACGACGGCAATGAGCTACGTCAGAAGCAATGCTTACATCCTTTGACCTTCGCAACCGCCACGTCGACGTGTCGCTAGCAGCTCTGGAAGTTTCGTATCTTTCCCACACATACACCAATTGCTGAAAAGTGTCCAGACATACCTATGAAATGCCGAATTGACCTCTAGATGTCATGAGAAGTGGGCTTGGCAGTGTGAAAGAGGTAGGGAGTTTTGTGTTGTCTGTAAAGAAGCAGTTACAGCAGAACGAGTCCGTCAGAAGAACTCAGCGACTTCGAACGTGACTTAGTCATTGGGTGTCACCTGAGTAACAAATCCATCAAGGACATTTAAATCCTTATAAAGTTTCTGAAGTCGACTGTTAAAGATATGACTGTGAAGTAGAAACGTGAAAGATCAGCAGCAGCTACACCAAGGCCTGGCACACTTCACATACTAACAGACAAGGATCATCAGGCATTGCACAGGATGGTTGATAAAAACCATATGAATTTATCAGAAGGAATCACTTGTGTGATCTAAGATGCTACTAGCAGTCCGGCTCTGATATCCACGCCAACAAACACATTTTCCTTCGAGACAACACAAGGCTTCACACGAGTCACCCTAGAGGAGCTCACAAACTTAATTGGAATTTTCTTCCTCATCCATCCCATAGCCTGGATCTCGCACCTTTCGACTTCCATGTGTACGGCCCAATGACAGATGCTCTCCACAGAAAGGAGTATGTGGATAATGCAATGATTGTTGATGCAACAAGGCGTTGCCTTCAACGTCGGCCAGTGGGGTGGTACCGTGAGGGTATACAGACCCTCCCAGTAAGGTGGCGTAAGTCCGTCGAAGTGGATGGAGACTATGTTCAAATATAGTGTTTTTAGCCAAAGGAGTGGGGAATAAGGTGGCGTATTGGAATCTTGAATAAAAGCAACCTGCTTTCAGAAGAAAATGTGCTGCGTTACTTATTGAATGCACCTCGGCTAGCTGTGGTCAGTGCTAAGCGACGGTTCAGACGGAGTGAAGAGTCACACTACTGCATGGTGGACGACTGGACATAAGTGGTTTGGTGTGACAAATCATACTTCCTACGAAAATCCGATGGAAGGGTTTGGGTTTGGTGAGTGTCTGGAGCTGTTACCTACCATAGTGTGTAGAGTAAAAAGTTATGTACGGAGGATCTAGTGTTACGGTAGTGGTGTGTCTTTCTAGGTTAGGATGTCGCCCCTTATTGCGCTTAAGGAATCGCTAAATGTGGGATGATATGAGCACGCTGGGCGTGCGGTCGCTTTCTCTAAGTGAAATCCATGTTGAAAAAGCTGGGAGCTGGATTAATATTGTATGTGTCCTGTAGAAAATTGTTTTCTTATTCCTACTCTGTAAGCATAGTTGATTTTATACCTGCCGTTCATCAGAAAATCGCCACTGCGAAATTTGCATAGGCACAGTAATACCGTAGGGAGTTGACAGAAGCATTGTTCAGGAAGTAGCTAGTTATGGGAGTGCTCATAGGTCTGTGCATAGTTGAGCGCAGACGTCAGTAATTAAACCAGAGAGTTTCCTTCTGATTTTCTATTTGTTATAAGACAGTAGGCTGAAGTTTAAGAGATTACTCAGGAAGAATCAAACGTAAAGAAGTGGCATACGGAAGTACTAAGGAATGTAGAGGTATGCTTGAAGTTCTCTAATGTTAGAGATACTGCAATACGGAATAGCTCAGTATGCAGTACAGTTGAAGAGGGATGAACATCTCTAAAAAGGCAACCACAGAAGTTGGGAAGAAAAACATAGGCACGAAGAAGGTAACCGGGAAGAAACCACTGGGAACAGAAGAAGTACTTAAGTTGATCGATGAAAGAAAGAAATACAAAAACGTTCAAGAAAATTCAGGAACACAGAATTACAAGTCGCTGAGGAATGAAATAAACAGGAAGTGCAGGCAAGTTAAGACGAAATAGAAGCAGGAAAAATGTGAAGAAATCGAAAAAGAAGCGATTGTCGGAAGGACTGACTCAGCATATTGAAATGTCAAAATAACCTTCAGTGAAAATAACCGGAGCAAGGGCGGTATCAAAAGCAGACCAACACTGGCAAAAAGGGCATTCCTGGCCAAGGGACGTCTACTAGTATCAAACATAGGCCCCAATATGAGGAAGAAGTTTCTGTGAATGTTCGTTTGGAGCACAGCATTGTATGGTAGTGAAACACGGACTTTGGGAAAACCGGAACAGAAGAGAATCGAAGCATTTGTGATACGGTGCTATAGACGAATACTGAAAATTAGGTTGACTGATAAGATAAGGTATGAGGAAGTTCTGCGCAGAAAGGAGAGGAAAGAAATACACTCCTGGAAATGGAAAAAAGAACACATTGACACCGGTGTGTCAGACCCACCATACTTGCTCCGGACACTGCGAGAGGGCTGTACAAGCAATGATCACACGCACGGCACAGCGGACACACCAGGAACCGCGGTGTTGGCCGTCGAATGGCGCTAGCTGCGCAGCATTTGTGCACCGCCGCCGTCAGTGTCAGCCAGTTTGCCGTGGCATACGGAGCTCCATCGCAGTCTTTAACACTGGTAGCATGCCGCGACAGCGTGGACGTGAACCGTATGTGCAGTTGGCGGACTTTGAGCGAGGGCGTATAGTGGGCATGCGGGAGGCCGGGTGGACGTACCGCCGAATTGCTCAACACGTGGGGCGTGAGGTCTCCACAGTACATCGATGTTGTCGCCAGTGGTCGGCGGAAGGTGCACGTGCCCGTCGACCTGGGACCGGACCGCAGCGACGCACGGATACACGCCAAGACCGTAGGATCCTACGCAGTGCCGTAGGGGACCGCACCGCCACTTCCCAGCAAATTAGGGACACTGTTGCTCCTGGGGTATCGGCGAGGACCATTCGCAACCGTCTCCATGAAGCTGGGCTACGGTCCCGCACACCGTTAGGCCGTCTTCCGCTCACGCCCCAACATCGTGCAGCCCGCCTCCAGTGGTGTCGCGACAGGCGTGAATGGAGGGACGAATGGAGACGTGTCGTCTTCAGCGATGAGAGTCGCTTCTGCCTTGGTGCCAATGATGGTCGTATGCGTGTTTGGCGCCGTGCAGGTGAGCGCCACAATCAGGACTGCGTACGACCGAGGCACACAGGGCCAACACCCGGCATCATGGTGTGGGGAGCGATCTCCTACACTGGCCGTACACCACTGGTGATCGTCGAGGGGACACTGAATAGTGCACGGCACATCCAAACCGTCATCGAACCCATCGTTCTACCATTCCTAGACCGGCAAGGGAACTTGCTGTTCCAACAGGACAATGCACGTCCGCATGTTTCCCCTTGCCACCCAACGTGCTCTAGAAGGTGTAAGTCAACTACCCTGGCCAGCAAGATCTCCGGATCTGTCCCCCATTGAGCATGTTTGGGACTGGATGAAGCGTCGTCTCACGCGGTCTGCACGTCCAGCACGAACGCTGGTCCAACTGAGGCGCCAGGTGGAAATGGCATGGCAAGCCGTTCCACAGGACTACATCCAGCATCTCTACGATCGTCTCCAAGGGAGAATAGCAGCCTGCATTGCTGCGAAAGGTGGATATACACTGTACTAGTGCCGACATTGTGCATGCTCTGTTGCCTGTGTCTATGTGCCTGTGGTTCTGTCAGTGTGATCATGTGATGTATCTGACCCCAGGAATGTGTCAATAAAGTTTCCCCTTCCTGGGACAATGAATTCACGGTGTTCTTATTTCAATTTCCAGGAGTGTATGTGGAAACCGCTGATAAGATTAAGGGCAGGATCTAGGATGTCTGTTAAGACATGAGAGAATAACGTCCATGGTACAAGAGAAAACTTCAGAGGGTAAAAACTGTAGATGAAGACAGAGACTGGAATACATCCAGCAAATAACTGGGGACTTAGGTTGCAAGTGCTACTCTGAGATGAAGAGGTTGGCACAGGAAAAGGTTGGAGGAATTCGTGGCGAACCGCATCAAACCAATAAGAAGACTGACGACTCAAAAGAAAAGTAGTTATTTTTGGGAGCTGTTTTCATTTGCTCTTTTCTTGGCTGGTGTCAAGGACCACATGTTGTGAACTATTCTCACTTGTGGTACATTTTTTATTGCTGTGGCGAAATCTAATCTAAAATTTGTTATATTGCAGTAAAAGAATTTCACGTTGTTATTCTCTTATTTCAACCCCTTTCTTCAAGATCTGTAATTCGGCTGCAGATTAAGTTCAGATGTATTAAACTAAGGCGAAAAGTGTCATTACATGCGTTCTAATACCGTGTCTGACATCCTTTAGGCGAGAGTAATGTAGCAACTCGGCGTGGCATGGACTCGACAAGTCGCTGGACTCCCCTGCAGAAATACTCAGCCATGTTTCGTCCATTGTCGTCCATAACAGTGAAAGTGTTCCGGTGGAGGATTTTGTCCCATAAATGTTCCATAGTGTCCATGTCGGGCAATGAGGATAACCAAATCTTTCATTCGAATTATCCAGAATGTTTTTCAAGCCAATAGCGAACAATTGAGGCTTTGTGACATGACATAGTTATTTGAGAACACGAAGTCCATGAATGGTTGCAAATGGTCTCCAAATAACCTAACATAGCCATTTCCAGTCAATGATCTGTTCAGTTGGAGCAGAGGACTCAGACTTGTACCTAGGTGACAACTTGGCTCCATGGCTTCGTTCAGTCTCTGCCACACTTGAACCCTACCATCAGCCCCTAACAACTGAAACTGAGACTCATCTGACCAGGCCACGGTTTTCCAGTCGTCTAGGATCCAAGCTATATGATCAAGAGCCCAGGAGGGGCACTGCAGGAGATGTAATGCTGCTAACAAAAGCATTGTGGTTGGTTGTCTGCGGCCATGGCCTATCAACGCCAAATTTCGCGGCATTGTCTCGTTCGTTGCACATACCATATTGAGTTCTGCTGTTATCTCACGAAGTGTTGCTTTTCTGTTAGCACTGACTACGCAAACGTCACTGCTTTCAGTCGTTAAGTGTACGAAATACTACCGCCATCTGTATATGTGCATACTGCTGTCCCATGACTTTCGTCATCTCAGTGTATATATTGTCATCTGCCAAGAAGAATCTTTTATGTTTAATAAATTGTTTTCAAAACTGGACCCACCTCTGTACAATGTTCAGCCCGAGCAGCACGCCATTCCCCCTACAGCATACCACGATGGTAGGCGGTGGCGGTGAACAGAGAAGGCATTACGACTCCACGAACGCTGCTAACTGCTCACATTTAACCAGCTAGCGTTCGTGGAGTCGTAATGCTGCTCCGTTCACCACCACCGCCTACCATCATGGTATCAGGTCTGAAGATGGTCTAAACAAGACAGAAACCGGAAACCTCATGTAAAAAAAACTTTCTTGTGTCCGAGATTATTTATGTTCATTTTAAAGCAATAAAAAAAACCTCTGTTCTGCAAGAATCATTAACAGGAAAGGACTAACTCACGAAAAAATCAACTGAGAGATACTGCACACTGATGGCTTAGTTCTGTTCTTTGAACTAGACGCAGTTAGCTCTCAGCTATTTCTCGCCTGAGAGACTAGAAATGTAACTGAGCACTCTAGCACCGTGGTTACAACGACGCATTCGTACATGTCCTGATTTATACCTTTCGCGCCCTCCCTACGTCATTTCACAATGCTCTCCTGATTCCACCAACAAGCCTCAGAAATTTCCTTATGGGTTCCCGCAACAGAGCTGGCGTTTCATCTCTAATTACCTCGATTTTGTCATGTCATTAAATTCTGATTATTCCTTCGCTTCTCTTCTTTGATGAACCGGAACGTGGGACCCACAAAGTAAACAGCCCTTCACCAATACTTATGATCCTATTTCTGGGATGTTGAGCAAAGATTTCTCTGTTACGAACCCTAGAAGGCGTACAGGAAAGTTCCTTTTTTCTCGGAACCCCAGCCACAACTCTGTTCGCTGAATTCTTCGTAGTCTCATCTTGTTCTTCCTCGTTAATGTGGAAGTTGATCTTTACTAATATAAAGCCCTGTTTCCACGAAGGACTTACCTTTGATGTAATTCTCGTGTCGCTTTTCTGCTCTCGTACAGTAGATATTTGTATGGATATTTCAGAGATTGCGTTAGTAGAAAATCTGGAAATTTGTGGTAAGATCTTACGCGACCAAACTACTTAAGCCATCGGTCCCTAAGCCTGCACACTACTTAATCTAACTTAAACTAACTTACGCTATTTACAACACACACACCCCTGCCCGAGAGAGGACTCGAACCTCCGACAGGGGGGGGGGGGGTGGGGGGGGGGATGGGGGGAACCTCATGGACCGCTTTAGACCGAGCGGCTAACCCGCGCGGCTTGCGTTAGTGTGTCTCATTGTATTACAGATACATATTTTTCACTCACATAAACTAGGGGATTGATCGAGTACATCTTAAAACGCACGATACAATGTTAGCGTATTATAAGTCACTTGACAAAACTTTAGTCATCGCTATGATGTACAGTATTATGGCTTCAGTTCTGCAAGGAGGAGGATCCATAACTTTCTTGATATTTGTCATGTTCATCTGAAGCCATTCGTTGATGATTAGGTCCCATAGAACCACGAAATTATGGGTATGCTCGTAAGTATGTTTTACCAGCTGTGGCAAGTAGACCCAGACGTTTCTATGGTACTGACATTCGGTGAATTTGATGGCCACTCTAGGTGCGAGAGGGTGCCTAAGGCTTCCTTGGATCAGAAAAGCATGCATGTAGCCTTATGAAGACAGCTGTTGTCGGAATATGGGAGTGTCCACAGCGTACTCATCATGAAGATGCAGAAGAAAGGACAACACTTGGTCACCGAGAATCTTGAAATAAACATCCTGGTTCATGTTCACCATAACATGATGCCATTGACCATGTCACGTTGCGAAAAATCTCGAAAACATCATGGGATCATCTCTACTCTCCACACATCATGAGACCACCTCTACTCTCCACACATTATGGGTTATAGTGCGTGCAGAATAACGTGGCTGGTGGATACGCAGATGGAAGGGCTTACATGGGGAGTGCGGTAGTGGTAGGGACTACAGGCAGCAACTGTAGGGGAAATGCCAAGTGCTAGAGGGGAAGTGCTGTTATAACATGAAGACTGCGCTTATTTATTTCTATAAATATTAACTGGGGACCCTCCACACCAACACTTGCATGGTGGCCATTCAAAAAGATCTCTTGTCACCTCTTTGCATACTATCATTTGGCAAAATCCCGTTTCGATATCTCAAACCGTTTAGGAAATATGAGCAATGTTGTGAATATTTCACTCTGGCTTTATCGCTGGCGCGGCGCGATCGCAAATGAGTGTGCTACATAAGATCAATTTTCTCGTGTTTGGTGACAAATAAAGACCTCAATCCAAGTCTAAAGAAAAATTCAGTATCTTAGCTAAATTTCGTATGCTTCACGTATTATGTAATATGTACCACACGCAAAATCATAGAGACCTCTATTTTTCATTGTCTTACATTTACGTAAATACCACAATAACCATGATCGTTAACGAAATGATGGCAAAATCATTATGAATGTGACATATAAAGCTATAAGTAAACCAAAAATATTTTCTTTTATCCAACGCTTTCTCCAAAATCCTTTGAGAAAAACCGCAGAACGTGTGCCTCGATTCTGTCATCGTCGACTGGCTGAAAAGTTTCAGACACAGTAGGCGTCCCCTGCCGAACAAACGAACGAACTCGCCCTGCGCTTGGGACGAGAATTTGTCACTGCGCATCGGCCACTGTATTCTGTGCGTGATAAACATCCGTCATTGGGCTGTTGGTGACTCGACGCCTTGCAACATTGGAATAGGAGCAAAATCGCAACTCGTCGGCCCACACTACACGCGTCCAGTCACATACTGTGTTGTCTGGCCCACTGGATAGTCGTAGATTTCTGGGCCAAGTAGCCAAATCCAAATGCTCATATCAGGCTGATTCCATAACAATGTTTACCCAGAAAACTGGTCGAGATGGCCCTTGATCATTTAACAGCAACTGTTCCTGTTGGATTTGAAGGCGATTGTCACTGACTAGGCGTGACATTCGTCTCCAGTCCGTGTCGCTTTACGGTGTGGTCGCGGTCGTGTACCAACACGATAGGTCCCGTCTGTCATGCTGTTACGTCTCCCTATCAAATCCTACTGCGCTGATTCAATGCAACCTGCTGGAAGATATACACCACTTAATTTCACCGGCACGATTTTCCTCAGCATTTGACGGCCGCATGACTGCATGATACCAGTTCTACAGCACGTACAAAGTTATATATAAAGTTTTACAAGGACGTGACAGATATACCGTCCAGACAACTTACCATCGGAACACAGCAGCACATACCTTGGGTTTTTTATTTTATTTAGGCGACAAAGTGTAGTATTCTTCCGGAGCCTTGCAAACAGCGCTCCGATTCCCCTACCTGGCTGAAAGAGAGCCATGTAGAAATTGAGTAGGTAGGTCCACTGATCACAAAATATTTTCCATTACTGTGATTCATCTTGGTGATGCAGCACAGTTCTGCGTCTGGTCAGTATCGTCATTGTATACAGAAAAACGAAACACGATATACTGTACGAATTCTTAGAATATTGCACCCAACAAATCGTTGCCTTAGATACTTGCTTTCCTGGTACCTAACAGAAGAACAACATTTATAGCTTTTGTAATCAAAGGATGAAACCTTAGACGGGGTAGAGTTATTTATCTGATGCATAAATGCGCTAAAAGCAGTTTTGAGAATTTACTGCAGCTACGCCATGAGGGCCTACCAAAGAGACAGCAGATGTATCAATGTAGAAAATCTTTGCATACCGCGGTCCAAGCGCCCCAGGGCATTCTCACGCTCGCGATCCCTTTACGCGAAGTAACTACGCCAGTGTCGGAGAAAGAACTGTTAAACAAGGACCTGTATCAATATTCCACACTGCTTTATTAATTTTCGACAAGGGAGCCACCCTCACTTTAGCCTGCGAGACAAGTTCCAAAAGTTTCAACTTTGAACATGGACGTCTGTAGAAATTTATCCCAGACGGACCAAGATGTAAATGATCCTGTGAGTTTGACAATTTGTCGTGCATCACGAACTAAATTAACGGAAGTACACAAATCTTATTGTATCTCATTCGATTGCTGGTTATTTTTTTGAAGGAAAATTTTTCGATTGCTAAATATAAGAATATTTCATTAGCATAAACGAAGTAAATTGTCCCATATTATTTATATGAGTACTGAGGCCACCATATTGATTTCCTCATGTGACTAAACCCAGTGCAACCAACGAATTATGAAATATAGTTGTAAGATATTAACAAAAGATATTTTTGATCATATGCCACTAATATTACACACTAAAATCAAAATAGGCATAAAATCAGAATAATTTAGGAAATACCTTCATACATCAGCAGACTGAACCAAGAATGCCCCAGATTGTCATCAAAGTGGAGAAATAGGAAATAAACTTCAATATCTTCTTAGTCAGCTGCGGAGACGTCTGTAACACACGTTAATGGATTTATTGTGTTGTTTTCAAGCCTTCAGCTTTTTAAACGTTGTCATAATTAAAGTTGAACTACATGTTCTTTGAAAACAATATACACTCATGTTCATAAATTAAGGAGAATTGCAGAATGTGATGCCACACAACGTGGCACTAAACAAAACTGGCGCTAAATGCATAGGCAAATAGGGAACGCACACGACACAGATCTGTAAGACCACGGTATTGGTGATAAGTTGAGAAAACCGTCCCGAAACACATGTGCTGCAAAACGCCACTGTTTCCTGCGCATGTACCACGGCAATCAGCTACTTGAAACATGTACCGCATCATGGGCGCAGGCTGATGGGATACGTATTATGCTATGGGCGACATTCGTCTGGGTTTTCAAGGAACCTGTGGTAGTAATCGAAGGCACTATGACAGCTTTGGACTATGTGAACGTTATTGCGGATTGTCATGGTCGTTTGACGCTTACGTCTTCTCAGACGTCGATGATATGACACAGTAGGGTAACTCTCCGTATCATAGGACCAGTATCCTGCTAGAGTGGCTTGGAGAGCATGACAATGAACTCACGCTGATAGTTTGGCCTCCAAATTGGCAAGATATGAAACTGATGGAAATCATCTGGAACGCTGTCTGAGCTTGCTCCACATCCGTTGGTTATGTTTTAATTAATAAAAACTCAGTACTAGTGATTTCAGGAAAAGGCAAGTGCTCGCCCCTGCGCTGCCACCTCCTCCTCCATTTTCTCACCCCCCCCCCCCCCGTTCCCCACCCCCTCCCCACAAACTTTGAGTACTGCAATGAGTGATCAGTACATCACTACCCTCTAGCAATACGATTTCACTGTGATAACTTTCAACATACGCCCACTAGACTGGAATCAAACAACGCTAACATATGTCAGTTTAAGATCCAGCTGGCTCTGGGATTGTGAGCAAACTCAGCAAAGGCAAAAGTCTCGTAATAACTGTTCAAATGCGAGAATGCCGGCCGGAGTGGCCGAACGGTTAAAGGCGCTACAGTATGGAACCGCACGACCACTACGGTCGCAGGTTCGAATCCTGCCTCGGGCATGGATGTGTGTGATGTCCTTAGGTTAGTTAGGTTTAAGTAGTTCTAAGTTCTAGGGGACTTATGACCACAGCAGTTGAGTCCCATAGTGCTCAGAGCCATTTGAACCAAATGCGAGAACATCTGAAAGTCTCACCAAAATCAAAGACACAAATTATTGCAGAATCCGAACGTTATAGTCACACTTTAATAAACATCGCCAAGTCCGTTTCTGCGACCAGTACCTCTTCCACTGTTCTCCCTATCTAAACACAAAACTGACACCGAACAATAATCACCTTGGCCTTAATCACCGTACACTTAACTTTTGACAGTCACAGTTGCTTATCAGTTGCTAATTGCTGCGCGAAAAAGAAAAAATGTCAGTATGAATCTAGCAACTGCCGGAACACGTCCTGGTCCTGAGTAACCTGTAACCTTCCCTCCACGAGTAGATGCGGTCATCTTCGCGATTTCATTAATTCATGCCAACTCTACAAATTTGTTAAATGCTTGCATATCTCAGCTAGCTGCACTGTAACTGCTTTACACTTTGTTTGTTTCTCGCCCTCAGACATTCTTATTAGTCAGTGCCCTCTATAACTAATTACAACACCCTGGCCGGTGTTGCTACCTACCAAAGCCACCCTTAACAGCATTCGCCAAAGTAACGAGCAGAAAATTCCCCTTACGTCACAGTAAAATCTCTGTGCGCTCGGCCAACGACCTAAGACTTGCATCCCTTTTAATTTATGAACCATTCAAGAGATCGGAACTAGGCTTTCGTCACGATGTGGTATTATAGGGTGTAATATCTACGACTATATTCTATTCAGAACAGTATTAACGACAGCATTGTGTGTGGAATTTGAGTGAACATTCTTGTGATATTAATAAAAAAAAGATTTCATCGATACTAAAAAAAAATAATAAATAGTTTTCGCCAGTGATATAATTTAATTTTCTGTAAAAAAATTTATATCTCAGACAATACTCATGGAAAAAGGTAATGAAAATCTCTATCTTTTTGTATCTACGATTCCTCTAGAATAATCCTTCTTCTTGTTTGGACGTGATTGATGTCTTGTACCACTGAGGTCGGTAAAAAACTGTATTTTGCAGCTAATTTAATATTTGAACAATCGAGCTTATCTGTCATTGAAATCAATCTTCTTGTTGGAGTTTTATTTCATTGTGATTTCTATCATATATAAATGTTAAGTTTTCTAATCAGCTGCAAAGGAGCGCAGCCATTAGCGCTATTGATATACAGCGCGGATTATTGGTAAATACTGAATAATAAGTGATCAACAGGGAGAAATACTTTTAAATGTTACTGCATATAGATAAAGTACAGGAAAGATTTAATATATATTAATTGTTGATAGTAAAACAATGACTCAACCAGATTCGATTAAGTGATTGTCTTATGTTAACCGCCATCTTAGTGAAATATTACAGCGGCAGTTTTAAATCAAACATTTAATAGACATGAATCTTGATGGTCAATTTTTACGGTAATAATTGTGTATTGGTGGCCCAGAACCCACTCAGAAATAATAAACTGCATGAGATCACTCTTGTCCAAAAATTTAGTACCATTTATACTGCTTGACAGACAACACTGATACACGTTCCCAGGTGGAGATTTCTTTAACAGAATGTCTTTAGTCGGGAGAGGCAGCGATTAAATGAAACGTCATGTTACGCTAATAATAAGTAATTGGTTTTGTTGTAGTCCTGCCCGCGATTTGTAAGATACCGCAAACCTACCGCACACCACAAGGGGCACATAACTGCTTGTCTGTTTAATCACCAAACTCTCATATCATCCATGATACTGAAGCAAGTGTGGTGTTCCATAATCGAACAGTAATCGAAACCGACTGAAAAGACCACTCAGTGACTTAACGGATGTTACTGTTGGTCTTGAAAGTTTTATCAGATGTTGTAAGTAGGCTGTTTAGGTTTTTTTATTGGTAACGCCACGTAGTGCTCTGTATGAAAATCACTGGCTGTGCTGAGTGCAGTCTGTGGCTGGTTTGCATTGTTGGAATTTGCTATTGTAGTGTTGGCCAGTTGGCTGTTAACAGCGGGTAGCGTTGCGCAGTTGGAGGTGAGCCGCCAACAATGGTGGATGTGGCGAGAGAAATGGCGGAGTTTTGAGAGCGGATGATCTGGACGTGTGTCCATTAGAGACAGTAAATTTGTAAGACTGGATGTCATGAACTGATATGTATATTATGACTTTTGAACACTATTAAGGTAAATACATTGTTTGTTCTTTATCAAAATCTTTCATTTGCTAACTATGCCTATCAGTAGTTAGTGACTTCAGTAGTTAGAATCTTTTATTTAGCTGGCAGTAGTGGCGCTCGCTGTATTGCAGTAGTTCGAGTAACGAAGATTTTTGTGAGGTAAGTGATTCATGAAAGGTATAGATTACGGTTAGTCAGGGTCATCCTTTTCTAGGGATTTTTGAATGTCAGATTGCGTTGCGCTAAAAGTATCGTGTTTCAGTTTAAGCACAGTCATTTATAATTTTTCTAAGTGGGCGTTTCAATGTGCGCGAGAAATTAATTAAAACCGAAAGCCAAGGTGGATAGAATTGGTGACTCCAGTGTCGACACTGGGAAGTGGAGCTCCCACATTAGACTCCACCGCATTATGCAACAAGGTAAACAGGCCTACGCTTACAATATAAAACGTAACCCCTGTCGGTCCAACATTATATAAGGGTCGGTCAAATGAAAACGAGACAGATAGGGGAATATGAGTAAAATGCTTATTATTTCAAATGTTAATACATGTATCCCGCTGTGAGACAACACGGTCAATGACTTCTGAAAATGTTCGCGGTTGCCTACCCAACCACCATTATACCCAGGCGGGCACCTCACCGTCCGAAGGAAATCGACAGCCAGGAATTTCTTCCTTCGCCGCTCCAAAAATACAGAAATTGGAAGGACCTTACCTATATCGTGGATGTGTGAGGGCTTCTTAGAAAAACTTCTGCAGCGTACTCGAAACAATCTTAACAGCACGTGGGCGGGCATTACCCTGTCAGTAAATAATCCTGGGCGTTTGGACTTGATGGCGCTCTTCAATTTTTGCGCAGCCTCCCGATGCGATTTCAATAATTTTAGAATCATGGAGAAACACGTTCGTGTCCGTCGATTTGCTTCGGAACTGAATGTGCACGTCCGGATAAAACCTTGCTTCTGTAGGTAACCACAAATATTTTTTCAAGTTGGCATTGACCGTGTTGTTTCATCATGGAATAAATGTATTATGTTATGGCGATTACTTTTGAAATAATAGATACTTACTAATTTTTTTTCCATCTGTCTCGTTCTCACTTGACTGCCCCTTACACTACAACAATACAAGGTCTGCTACGATTGTTGTACTGAAAATATATGTTAACTTGTAACATATCACAGGGGTTTTAGGAAAACTGTTTTAGATACGTGTACACACATGTTTAAGTGAACAGCTTTGGGGAAGTAAGCAGCAGTCAAAAGGTTTGATGCAACCATCCACTTGGCGGTGTTCATACCGTTATAACCGAATCCGGCCGCCTTCCCTTTGACTTCAGGTCAATTCTAAGATATTTCTGCAAAATGTTTCAACGACAACTTTAAGAACTTTTTAATCCCAGAATTAGATTTTTTGAGTGCTTCCGGAATCCGTTAAAAATATATGTCATTCTCTCAAATGAAAAATACACACTAATAAATGAAAAACTGTTAGCTCAGTGTATATGACTTCTGAAGAAGGCTATATTATTATAGCAGAAAGAATGGTCAAGGTTTGAAACAAACATAATTTAGTGCAGCTGTGAGCTGTTTTTCATTCGAAAACAATTTCGTAACGGTTGCTCTCGCTACCATGATGAAAATAATGATGTACCATTATTTTTAAACAAAAACACTTGCTTTAATCTTTCTGTTGATACAAGAGCGCAGTATATTAAACATGTAACATCTTTGTATGATTACAGGCCGAGAAACACGTTTGATATCTTGAAAACTTCAGGAAATTGAGTATATTATGAAGTGAAAGCATTACTGTTTCCACAGCATATTCGGATGGGAGAAAAACCTATCTGAAGGTGCCGAAAAGAGGAATGTATCAGCTACAGTACCGTTTTGAGCCTTTTCCGAAAATTCTTGTGAGGTATGAGCCCGACTGCCCTTCTAAGTAGGTCTGCCGTCCGACTTTTTCTTCCTCCTACTGATTTAATCTTTTCATCTCACAATGTTGACTGGTTTCATCCCCTCCTCTGCTAAACTCTTCATCTCACAAACAGAGTAGCTACGGCATGCAACGTCCTTCCCTGTTACTTGGATATATTCCAAAACATCTGTCTTCCCTTGCAGTTTTTAGCCGCCACATCTCCCTCTAGTACAAAGGAAATTATGCGCCGATCCTTAATGCATGTCATATCATTCTGTCCCTTCTTATTGTCAGAGTTCTCCACGTACTTCTTCAATTTCTGATTCTGCAGAGATTCTCCCATGTTCTTATATTATCAATCCCCATAGTTTTCAGAATAATTCAATAGCACCATGCCATGTTTCAAGTTCTTCGATTACCTTCTTTTCCAGCATTACCACAGTTCATGATTAACTTCCATAGTGTGCTATAGTCCAGACGTACGTGCTTTTAAAATTTCTTCCTCAAATGAAGGCTGATTTTTAGTACGACTGGATTTATTTTCTTCGGTAATGTCCTGTTTGTCTTGCTTCTTATGTTCGCCATGTTTCGTCCGTCATGCATCATTTTGCTACCAAAATAGCAGAATTCCTTAACTTCGTCTATTTCGCACTCCTCATCT
This sequence comes from Schistocerca serialis cubense, assembly GCF_023864345.2. Classification (NCBI taxonomy): domain Eukaryota; kingdom Metazoa; phylum Arthropoda; class Insecta; order Orthoptera; family Acrididae; genus Schistocerca; species Schistocerca serialis. Next base: position 500,564,468 of record NC_064642.1, on the reverse strand, counting down.
TTGATGACCGTTTATCAGTAATCTCTTTCATATTACTCTTCATTGCTTTCGGCTCCTTAGGGGGCTGACGACTCGTGAGTGTGTGCATGGTGAGCACGGAACCGCAAGGTACTGCAGCGACTGCTGTCTCTCCTGTGCTGCATTCGCTCATCTCTAACTACCCATTATTCTGTTGCTTTCTCATGGTGGCAACCTGTGATGGCGACTCTGTTAATCCCTGGGTTCTGCTTTCCTTTCTCGGTGTATTCATTCGTGGCTGAAGTAATTTTTGGTCCACTTCTGAGTTTGAGCTGCACTGTCCCTGATTTCTCTGCAGTGTTGACCGACTGGGGAGGAACATCCCGAATAGCACCTACTGCATACAATGTTGAACGGTTCGCCTCATGACAAAGGGATCACACTACTGATACCCGAACTGCTAGCTCCCCATGCATCATGTCTCCAGGCTGCGGCTGTCGTGACAGATTGCCTATATTGTGGCTGGATGGCTCCCTGTTACCTGATGGGAATAGGTAGCACCAGGGCGAAAATTACACACATGAAACGTATCAAAGACCATCAAAACGGTGGCCGTTCTGATCCGGCGTTTACTTCAGACAGGTTCTAAACATTTCACTGCAGATCCAACCCTGCAGCCTTCCCTACTCTGGCTAATCTATGAGAAGTGGGACAAGCCAGACATCTGGGAGCGAAACAATTTAGCCAAAAAATGGATGAGGATATTTACTGCGACAAACCCGTTATTTTTTGTGGAAGACATTGAAGATAAATTTAGAGAAATTGAATACTAGGGGAAAATGCGCAATGGACCGCTCAGCAGTCAGTAGCTATTCATGCGTTTAATCGTCTGGTAGACATACCAAACATCATCCCACTGCACGGCGGATTGAAAATACAGTTGTAGACGGTCATCCTATGACTGTAGTCCTTGTGAACAACCACCTTTGCGTATCAGTTGCATGAAACACGATCCTTCACATTCATCGATTCACCCGTTCTTCAACAAACGAAACAAAATACACCAATATAAATTTATTGAGTATCTGCCGTATACTGAGGCACGAAAAAAAATGTGGAAGCCTACATCCTGTTGATATGATAACCAATTCTGTGGAAGTTACAGCCATCAGCCCCAGTAACTCATTTATTAAAAACCAGTTCTCCCATCATCCTTCTCTCTTGTAGCTACTGTAGCACCATCTTTGGAAACCGCTTCTCAGATCTGACCAGAGAAGCAGGTTCCTTCTCCAGCGTCTTCCAGCAACAGAGCTCTCTCTCGGAACACCTCTCCCTGGAAACTCAAATACCTGAGGCCTGACACCAGCCTATGGCTGTAGGATTCGAGCATGTGAGCCCAGGGACTGTTTGCTCTTCATCTGTCCCCACATTCATCGCAGACAGGTCACTGCACAAATCTCTGCCACTACTGTGAAGGAGAAGAAGAAGAACAAGAGCAAGAAAAAGAATCGTGACAAAGCTACTGTGGTGACCCCAGGAGCGACAGCTCTCGCCACACCGTCGGATTCTTAACCAGCATCCACTGATATTGTGCTATCCGCATTGGTGACATGCAGTGATTGATGCTCCTGGTCGCTTCACACCTAACCTGAGCACCTGACTCAGTGGAACTGTCATGGATATTACTGTCATCCACTAGAACTACAACACCTTATTTCCTCCTCTTCGGCAGTTCTGCGTTGCTCTACAGGCAAAGCCCTTCACTGATGACCGTTCCCCACCTCTCCTTGGTTATCACGCATTCTCTGAGAACGGTTCTGGCCTGAGAGGGCATCTGGAGGTGTCTGTATATTACTTCACACCGATGCCATCAGTGAATGGATTACCCTTTGTACTACTTGGAAACAGTAACGGCGTGGGTGTTTATTTACTTCCAGATAGGCCACTCACTAACGTTGAGTTGACCACCTTAATCCAACAACCTTCCCCCTTTTTTCTACTTGAGGACTTCAATACGCACTACCCCTGTGGAGGAATGCCACTTTATATGGTAGGGACCTTCTAATTGATCAATTTCTTACCGACCACGAGCTCTGTCCGATCAGTGGTGGTACTCCTGCCCACTTCAGTGCCACCTGCGGCACCTATTCAGCTATCGACCTAATTAACACTGGTAGGGGGTTCTGCTTTGGTACCTTTTCAGTTACCGACCTAATGATGTCTTCCTCTAAGCTCGTGACTTCGCTACATGAGTCATTAAATGATATCTTTGTGACGGTGAGCGCTTTCCAATTATCCTGACACATCCTTGCCACCGCCGGACAGAGCGACTACCACGTTGGGTAATTTGAACAACCAACCGGCAGTTGTGTGTCTATGCTGTTAGTTTCACCCCCTCTCTGTTAGACTGCATCGACGAGGTTGTGCAAGATGTCTCTATAGCAATCACCCACACCACTGGAACTGCTACTTCCCTTGCTACAGGTCCCCTCCATCGCCAGCCGGTTTTATGGTGGATCAAAGACTTTGCCATATCTGTTCAGGATCGCTGAAGAGCCCTGCAACATTTCAAGCGACATCCTTCGCAGACCAACCCTATCATTTAAAGTAACTTCCTGCTAAGACTTGCTATCAACTCAAATGCAATAAGAAGGAATGCTGGGAGCAGTATGTCTCTTCCATGGAAATGTATGCCTCTTCACCACAGGTGTGTGAGCCAAGCTCGGTAACCTTCTGATTCACCAAAGATCCAGTAAAATAGCACGTCTCTTCCTTTAGCATGGTCTCTGCAGTGGTGCTTTGGCTTCTGCTGAACACGTTGCGATCGACTTTCCGACGTTGCCGGTGGCCCTTGTTATGCGGCTGCCATCCAAATGCATAAGCGAGAAACTGAAGACATCCGCCTCTCCTTGGCTTCTCATAAGTGAACCATTCACTGACTGAGAACTGCTTCAGACTCTTGCCTCATCTCACAATATGGCTCTGGGACCAGATTCCATTCAAGAGCACACACTACCACATTTGACTGTCAATCAACGGCTCCATCTCCCAGTATCTCCAACCATATTTGGCTGGGCGGTGTCTTCCTTTCACAGAAGCGAAATAGTATCATTAGCCCAATCCTTAAACCAGGCAAAAACCCAGCTTCCATTGACAGTTACCAGCCGATTAACCTGCTCAAAAGGATTGTTGCCCCCGGATTACGTTGGGTGCTCCAATCTCAGGGAATTTTGTCGCCCTACTGGTGTGCTTTCTGGGAAGGAGGATTCACAACCGACCATCTGGTTAGGTTGGAAATAGTTGTCTAACAGACTTTTTCTGAACCTAAGGCATACAACACCGCTTTGATGCATCACATTTTGCTTATCCTTCATAACTGTGACTTTCGAAGCTCCCTATCACTTAGTGTTTGCTAGTTTTGTTCCACACCGTTTGTTCCAGGTTAGAGTTGGTACGTCATTCATCTCTTCATGGATCCAGGAGAATGGCACCCCACAGGCCGCTGAGCTGTCATTCTCTTCCTCATCGCCATCAATGAGCTTGTGACCTCCGTTGGGCCACTGACCACTCTCGCAGTGTCTGCCCTAGGGAATGAACTTCCTGATAGTATGGCTAGAAACGCGATTACTCGCCACCCAGTCACTTTGACGATCCGGGTGCGGATTTTCGGATGCAACTAAGGCCTCTGCTCGCTCAGAGGTGCAACTACGTCTGGTGAAGCACTGCCCACTCTAATGAACTCCACACTATCAAGGAGACGACTGCTGCATGGCACTCTTCCTTCTGTTCCTCCTAAACGGACTCCATTAATGTATGATGCCTCCACTTCAGTCATGTCAGTTGACCGACAGTTTCATTTACATAATGAGCCACCCCACATTGTGGTTGTGGTGCCTTACTGACAGTTGATTGGGACAGTCTTCTGAAATTTTTGCCCTTCACATTGGAGGACGTCTCACATACAGCTGAAATACACTCCTGGAAATGGAAAAAAGAACACATTGACACCGGTGTGTCAGACCCACCATACTTGCTCCGGACACTGCGAGAGGGCTGTACAAGCAATGATCACATGCACGGCACAGCCGACACACCAGGAACCGCGGTGTTGGCCGTCGAATGGCGCTAGCTGCGCAGCATTTGTGCACCGCCGCCGTCAGTGTCAGCCAGTTTGCCGTGGCATACGGAGCTCCATCGCAGTCTTTAACACTGGTAGCATGCCGCGACAGCGTGGACGTGAACCGTATGTGCAGTTGACGGACTTTGAGCGAGGGCGTATAGTGGGCATGCGGGAGGCCGGGTGGACGTACCGCCGAATTGCTCAACACGTGGGGCGTGAGGTCTCCACAGTACATCGATGTTGTCGCCAGTGGTCGGCGGAAGGTGCACGTGCCCGTCGACCTGGAATCGGACCGCAGCGACGCACGGATGCACGCCAAGACCGTAGGATCCTACGCAGTGCCGTAGGGGACCGCACCGCCACTTCCCAGCAAATTAGGGACACTGTTGCTCCTGGGGTATCGGGGAGGACCATTCGCAACCGTCTCCATGAAGCTGGGCTACGGTCCCGCACACCGTTAGGCCGTCTTCCGCTCACGCCCCAACATCGTGCAGCACGCCTCCAGTGGTGTCGCGACAGGCGTGAATGAAGGGACGAATGGAGACGTGTCGTCTTCAGCGATGAGAGTCGCTTCTGCCTTGGTGCCAATGATGGTCGTATGCGTGTTTGGCGCCGTGCAGGTGAGCGCCACAATCAGGACTGCATACGACCGAGGCACACAGGGCCAACACCCGGCATCATGGTGTGGGGAGCGATCTCCTACACTGGCCGTACACCACTGGTGATCGTCGAGGGGACACTGAATAGTGCACGGTACATCCAAACCGTCATCGAACCCATCGTTCTACCATTCCTAGACCGGCAAGGGAACTTGCTGTTCCAGCAGGACAATGCACGTCCGCATGTATCCCGTGCCACCCAACGTGCTCTAGAAGGTGTAAGTCAACTACCCTGGCCAGCAAGATCTCCGGATCTGTCCCCCATTGAGCATGTTTGGGACTGGATGAAGCGTCGTCTCACGCGGTCTGCACGTCCAGCACGAACGCTGGTCCAACTGAGGCGCCAGGTGGAAATGGCATGGCAAGCCGTTCCACAGGACTACATCCAGCATCTCTACGATCGTCTCCATGGGAGAATAGCAGCCTGCATTGCTGCGAAAGGTGGATATACACTGTACTAGTGCCGACATTGTGCATGCTCTGTTGCCTGTGTCTATGTGCCTGTGGTTCTGTCAGTGTGATCATGTGATGTATCTGACACCAGGAATGTGTCAATAAAGTTTCCCCTTCCTGGGACAATGAATTCACGGTGTTCTTATTTCAATTTCCAGGAGTGTAGATCCACATTTTCTCTGTGACAATGGCTTTTATCCTCATGTATAACGTTTTGCTACCTTACAGGTGGAGGCGCAGTGGTTTGGGCTGTAGGTGTCTCCTGCCACGTGCTATGTCAGGAGGACCATCAGCTCCGTCTCCTAGAAGTAGTAGTAGTAAAAGTAGTAGTAGTAGTAGCTTTATTCATCCTTAGATTTCTTTTTACAAGGATATAGGGCATGTCTAAGTATTTCCAAGTATAGACCAATTTAAAATAAGCTACTTCGTATACACATACATTTACAGACTTCTAGTTAGAGACAATCATTAGATTGACTCCTGGTATACAGTACTTTTTTTACAAATAACTTATTAAATAATGTAATGCCACGCAGTTCACTCAATCTCACTATCAGTCACTACACACACTACATACACATTGTTTCATAACACTTCACTCACTACACACACAAACACACATGTCTAAGTATTTCCAAGTATAGACCAATTTAAAATAAGCTACTTCGTATACACATACATTTACAGACTTCTAGTTAGAGACAATCATTAGATTGACTCCTGGTATACAGTACTTTTTTTACAAATAACTTATTAAATAATGTAATGCCACTCAGTTCACTCAATCTCACTATCAGTCACTACACACACTACATACACATTGTTTCATAACACTTCACTCACTACACACACAAACACACACACACACACACACACACACACACACACTGGTGATCTCTGGGCCAATTTCTGCGCCACTACTTCCCATTTGCTATCCTGAAAGACTGTGTCAGCATGCCTCTATAATGAGTGAGATGTTTAGCTCCAAAAGAGGAAGAGGAGCTAGTATCGTACAATGCATAGCTTGGGGGTAAGTTTTTCTAGAAAAGCATAAAAGAAGGAAGAGACATAGTGTGAAGGTGTTGTGTGAAATGTTGGATGTTTTATAATCATCATTATTATTTATTGGTATAACATTTTTTTACCAAACCCATACACTGTTTCATCTAAGTAATCCTCCAATGTACAAAATATATTGCATGACAGGTACTTTTTAGCTTCCTTTTTAAATAAGCGTACTTTTGAAATTTCTTTTATCTCTTTTGGTAATTTATTGTACAGTTTTATTCCTTGGTAGAAAATGCTGTTCTGAGTTTTATGTTTATTTTTTTTGGCAAATGTGAGTTGAGTCTGTAACACCATAGCTCTAATGCTCTGCTGATTTATTTTGCTTCTTGTTTTATTTAATGTTACATCGTTGAGCTTCTGTAAATGTGTTTGATTGAATAGATAACACAAAATTTTATACTCCTTTCTTTGGAAAAACTTCGATGTCATGATTTGATTCTATGCAGTGTAGTGTATCTGTCATTTAAATTCTTTGTCCCGATTGAAGGGAGACAAAACTTCCTATATATACGAGTGTTTGGAATTTGTTTGGACAATTTTTTATAGAAATGTCAATATGTGCAAAGGTTCTGTTTTATTTAAAATGTTTGGCTGTTGTTATGTAATTTCTGATCCTCACTTAGGGTTCTTAATTAGTTCATATGCAAAAGGTGCTGTGGTTCCCCTCGGGAAAGGAACTACGTAGGGCGCGCAAATTGTGGTTGGCCTAGGTAGAAAAGGTGGAATTGAGAGTCAGTCGGGGACGAGCTACCAAACTGTGAACTGCCCATGTGAAAGTTGTATATTGTGCTGGTTCAGAGAGAGGTTTTTCCTGACGTTTTACAATGCCTCGGATGGGTGGATAAAGAACTGGAGCTATTCTGGAATTGATGTCTATCATCGCCACCAAGAAATGACAGATTCCGGCAATTCTACCTGCAAATCCACCTACCAACATGCAATTGCCACCACATTGCGCAATCATTGTAATGGAACGCTATAGTAATGTACAGTTAAAGATCAGCTCATTGGATGTTTAGTGTACTCAAATAGAAGGTAAATTTTAAGTGAACTTTTGTACCTGCCGTGATTTATCCTCAGTCACATATCCACTTAGGATCCCTCCCACACTAAAGTGCTTACTGAGTGTCCTTTATTGAAAGAAAGTTAAAGTTAATGTGGCAAGAGAGTGAGCTAAAGTACGTGATGCTTGCTCAATATAGATTTTCTATCAAAACTGCTTATTAATATATTGTTGCCAATTTCAAAATTAAAAGCTCTTAAAACTGAGGATGGTAAACTTTTGCATAGTAAATGATCACATTACTGCTTGTTGCAAATTGCAAAATGTGAGTCAGTATCTTACAAATATGTTAATTTTGTGTCTCACTGCAGTAAAAGTGGAAAACTGCAATAGTGGGAAGTTATATACTCATGCTTGCTAAGCACTTGTTTCTTTTGGGTATTGAAAGTGCATATTAATAGTGTAATAGGATCCACAGGTTATCCTTTATGCTCATGATAAATAACAATTAATAGAAAGACCACTATTTATGAAAACAATAATTTCTTTATTCAAACGAGTGAGAAGTAACCTGTTAGTGAATTCCAATTAACTTTCATTCTAAATAGAATAGTATTAAGTTGAGATAGACTTAACCTGTGATCAGTTCATAATTTTGCAGTGAACTACATTTAAAATTTTATGTCAGCTAGGAAAATGTGTGAAAAGTAATAGTGTGTATTCTTATCTGTTATATATATGCAAATAGTTTATTCTGATCTGTCAACTCCAATCTTACCGTGAACATATGCAGGTGTCAAAGTTCATTGCACTCGTGTGTGGCAAAGTATAGGTTGTGTTTGTCCATTAAAGTTACTCATACTTATTTTCTTGAACAAGAATGTCAATCATTCTCTTGCCTAACTTGGCTGGCGACCGTTTTCCTTACTCTTTGAACAGTGTAGATAGATAAAATATTCTTTGTTACTGTTTAAATATTTACGTAATTCTGACTTTCACTTCCGTTAAGCCACCTCCGTTAGGTACAACACAGTCAACATAACAAAATTCCTCTCATTGCGTTATACCACAATTGCTTTAACAATATAGTTTTATTTCATGACCTGCCTTCAGCTTTAAGGTTATGGTATAGTAGTAGCAGACAGAAGTGTTATACGTGGCTTCTCCGTGACAGGACTATTTGTTCTGTTGGGGAATAGTACGTAATACACTAAATTTGGTATTTGATTACATAAGCTACGTAAATGCAGTTGCAGAGTTATAAGTCTAGCTCTTTTTCCATGGTCATGTACAGATCTGTTTGTGCAGTAATTACCAATGTTATTTTTGATGTGTACAACTGACTGGTAAATGTATTCACACAGAGCAGTTAAAATCCCCAGTGTTTTGAAAAGATCTTTACAATGAGCTCGGCTACCATTTTTGGTTATGATTCTTATGGATTTTTCTGGAGTTTGAAAACTGTGTTTGTATTTTGTAGATTTGTTCCTCAAAAAACAATACCATTGTTAAGAACTGAATGTACATATCAATAGTATGTTACTAAAAGACACTGCATGTTACACACTGATGATATGATTCTAAGGGCATAACATGCTGATGACATTCTGTTTGCAAGTACCTTTGTGTGTTCACACCACTTCAGCTGCGAATCAATATTCATTCCTAGAAACTTTGCATTTGTTACACAGTCTATAGAGGTGCCATCTACATTTAATTTAACATTGTCATTTTCCCTCTTCAAACTGAAATTCATGGCATTAGTTTTCTTATGTTCAATGTCACTTTATTGCTTATTGACCAATCACAAACTTCCTTGAGAGCTTCATTTACTTTCTCTGCAAGGAGTTCTCTTGTTTTCTCAGTAACTGTAAAATTGCTGTCATTTTTCCACCGTGAGTAACACTACTGGGAAAGTCATTGATGTGTATCAGGAATAGTATTGGTCCCAATATGCTACCTTCTGGAACCCCTATATTAATGTATTTTGGTTCTGATAAGTGTTTTACTAAATGTTAGGATCTATTTGAAGTATGTGTTCTCTCTGCTCTTTGTACCATATCAGCTAGATATGATAGAAACCAGTCATCAGCTACCCCTCTTATTCCTAATGCTTCTAATTTATTGAACAGAATCTTGTGGTCAACTGCATCAAAGGCCTTAGAAAGATCCAAAAATATACCTGTGATACACTCGTCTTTCTGAAAAGCATCAAGACCAACCTTTGTGAATTCTACTATGGCTGACTCCGTATTTTTGCTACTCTGGAAACCAAACTGTGTTTTGCTTAAAAGATTGTTTTTATTCGGTTAATTCATTAATCTGTCTTTCATGATTACTTCTATTATTTTTGATAATGGTGACAGCAGGGAAACGGGCTGGTAATTTTCCATGTCTTCTGCATTACCTTTCTTAAGCAAAGGTACAACTCTTGCCTGTTTTAACTGCTCTGGAAATGTTTCTGATGTGAAGAATTAATTTATTATATTTTTGACAAGGGGCCTTGTATAATCTCTATGCATTGTTTCAGTACACACATTGGCACTTCATCTAAGGCTACCGACATTTTATTTTTTAGGTTTCGAACAGTTTTATTGACTTCATTGGAAGTAATATCATTGTTCTTAGTGTTACACTATTTAGAGGTGTTATTTTGAGGAATATTTGCTATAAATCTCTGCAATACTTGAAAAATGCTCATTTATATAGTTTGCTAAGTGTTGTGGATCATTTATTACCTTGTCCCCCTCCCTTAGCAGCACGTTATTCTGCGTTTCTTCGCCTCTCCCCGTTTCCTTTTTGTAATATTCCAGACTGCTTCGCTTTTAGTCACTGCATTATATATTATTTTGTCATTAAATGACTTTTTTGCAGCAGTCAGCACATTCCTACAGATTTTTTGTATCTATAATAGAAATTTAAGAAATCTGGGTACCTCGTGGAACTGAGGTATTTAAGTGTTTGGAAGGACTTCTTAATACCTACTGTTTGTTATCCACCTGATTTGTTAGATGTTGATACAGACATGCATACTTTTGGAAATGTCTTTTCGAAGTTCGATTTAAATAATGTGGAGAATTTAGAGAATTTCATATTCACATTGGTTTCCTTATACACTTCATCCCAACTTTTCTTTGCTAGTTCCTTTGAAAAATCTTTTATTTTGATTTCTAATAGATGTCGTTGGTAGGCTTGTAGTTTAGGGAATGATTCGATGCCTGATTTTTTACTGTTGTTATTTGACAGAGATTGTCTGATAGTCCGAGATCTTTTACAGCTACATCACATTTCCCTGTCTATATTTGTGGCCACATGGTCAATTACTGATGCAGTCATTGTAGTAACCTTTGTTGCACTATTGACCAATGGGGACATGCCAAAACTTCGATGAATATTTATGAGGGAGCTGCTGGATTCATTTATGATATTAGTGTTAATGTTAATGTCCCCACGCAGAACTATGTTGACCATTATCTAGAACTTCTGTTAATTTATTGAAAAAAGTGACGATTATTGTTCAAAAAATGGTTCAAATGGCTTTGAGCACTATGGGACTTAACTTCTAAGGTCAGCACTCCCCTAGAACTTAGAACTACTTAAACCTAACTAACCTAAGGACATCACACACATCCATTCCCGATCTCAGCGGTCGCGCGGTTCCAGACTGTAGCGCCTAGAACCGCTCGGCCACCCCGGCCGGTGACGATTATTGTCAACGAGTATGTCTGCGACCTGAGAAGAGAACTCATTGACTCAGTCGAGATACAAAGTGGAGATATTTCTGGCGGCATGGTGCGGATAGCCCTCTGGTACGATTGAAAGTCACAGCTGGTACCAACTGAGGGAACTCTGACGCCACAACTCTGTGTCATGGACATCCAGGGTCCTCGCGTGATACCTCTCACAGAACGTATTGCTGTACTATTTTACAACTCCACAGTACTGATCCACACATGGCACCTGTTTGTATAACTGTCTGCGTAATGTAGTGCTCCTGTGGCCAGCAAGATCCCCAGATTGGTACCCATTAAAACATTAGTGTTGACCAGCTTGGAAGTCAACATCTCACAGCAGTATATTGTACAGGATGGGTGGACGGGACGGTGGTGGGCGCAATTAAATCATCAGGATAATATTTAGACAAAAGCCATTTATTGGCGAAAGCATGTCAAAAAGGGGTCACATAGCCAGGCCTAGGGAGGCGAGGGTGAGCCAGAGTGTAGAGTTTGGCGAAACATACTTCACGAACCTAACGAAAGTTGGCATCTGCCAATCGGACAAGTTTGATCGGCATGCTGGCTGCGAAACTAAGTCAACAGTGCTGCAGCACTGGGAGAAGAGGGAAATCTTCACTGCTACAGGGCACGCGTCCAAGAGAGAAGGCCACAGTTGTGGGTGGCCGGGTACATCCAATGTGTTCATGCGGTTTCTTCCGCCCTGATTGGACAGGACCGAGAAACTCAAGGGGGCGGCAATGGAACTTTCCAGAGTGTGGCTTGGTCAGCGACGCCTGGGGTGGCATTACCTCGTCAGCACACGAGGGAGGCGCGTGATCGAGGTAGCCTTCCTTGGTGCTGACTTCCTGTTGCCAGACCGTGGGTCGAGAAAATTTACAGGCAGCCGACACTGCCAGCTGAGGCTTGGCCATAACAATAAAAATGAAGTTTCCTTTTGAAAGCTAATAAAATAAAGTACAATCCCTTACTGTCTGGCTCATCCTTACAATGTCAAGGATCAGATACAACGTTTGTGGCCCAGCTTGCATCAGGAGACGATACAACACCTTTTTGAAACATTCACCAACCGAAATAGTGCATGGATACACCCCGCATGGAGTTCACCGTCATACAGATTAGGGGGCTCGTACTGCAAAATCCTTTGTAAATTTCACAAATACTGCTAAGTTCTTTGTAAATTTGAACGATTTTGTAATCTCTGAAATAACACAACATACCCACTCAACCTGCGAAGTTTCATTTGTTTTCGACTCTCCTTCTCGGTGCTTCACTCTTCATGTCATCCAGTGTACGTGTACAAAATACCTTTCGGTCGTAATTAAAAGTGATACTTTCAAAGCTGCAAATGGCATGGCAGATAAAACTCTACAGTTTGGCAGCTGGCCATAGATAGACTCATTTACATCCTCACAACATTTGGTGCCTTTAGCACAATAAATTTCATTTTCCTCTAAACACGTACAAAATATAAATACCAGTGGTCGAAACGAGTGTAGCGGCATCTTCTCCTGTGGGCTGGCACTCAACTGGTAGGTTCAAATGGCTCTGAGCACTATGGGACTTAACATCTGAGGTCATAAGTCCCCTAGAACTTAGAAGTACTTAAATCTAACTAACCTAAGGACATCACACACATCCATGCCCGAGGCAGGATTCCAACCTGCGACCGCAGCGGTCACGCGGTTCCAGACTGAAGCGACAACTAGTAGGTTTACTGTGACAGCCGCCAATCAGATCCGTTACAAAGGAGGGAAGTATCCCTTGCTCTAGCTTGGTGATATGCAACCGACAAAATAAACTCAATTATTCAGTTTAATTTACCTCTTCGACGCTCATACATTAAAGGAAATATATAAAAATATCGAAAAGTCACGTAATGTGAGATTTTTGCAAACATACCATCGTTTGACTATCGCACAGACTCCCATATGGAGGACGCAGTAATAAACATCGCTCGTGTAGAGAAAAAATTGAAGGAGTTGAAAGCAAATAAGACGCCAGATCCTGACGGAACTTGATTTTGGAAAGAGTAATCTACAGCATTGGCCCGTTACTTAGATTGCTTTTATCGGGAAGCCCAGCACTAAGTTCTAAGCGACTGTAAAAAAGCACAGGGCAAAACAACGACCCTTCAAAATTACAGACCAATATCTTTAACACCGGTTTGCTGCAGAGTATATGAACATATTCTCAGTTCGAATGTAACAAATTTCCCTGAGAGGGAAAACCTGCTCACTATCAGAACAGTTTTACAAAGTATCGCTAGTGAGAAACTCAGCTTGCCCTTTCCTCACATGAGATCCTGTGAACCATGGATGATGGGCACTGGCGCATTCCATATTCGTAGATTTCGATGAATCATTTGACACGGAGCCATACTGCCGACTCATAAAAAAGTTACAAGCATACCGAATAGGTTCACAGGTATGTGAGTGGCTCGATGGCTTCTTAAGTAACAGAACCCATTGTGTTGTCCTCGACGGCGAGTGTCGAACGGAGGTGTATCAGGAAGAGCGATAGGACTGCTGTTACTTTCTATATACATAAATGGTCTGTCGGACAGGGTAAACAGCAGTCTGCTGCCGTTTGTTGACGACGCTGTGGTGTGCGATAAGATGTCGTTGTAGAGTGACTGTAGGAGGGTGCAACATGACTTAGACAAAATTCATAATTGGTGTAATGTATGGAAGCTAGCTGTAAATATAGAAAAATGTGTGGAAATGAGTAAGAAAAACAATTCCATAAATTTCGAATTCAGCATTAGTAGCGTGCTATTTGACACAGTAACGCCGGTGAAATATACCAGGTGTAGAATATGAAACCGAAATTTCCCTATAGATGATGCTAGCCATCACCGTAGGGCCCGTGAGACCGCGTCTGCAGCCCCATCTGCTTCCTGTCACGGCTGATGACGGATGTCGACACACAGTAACCCAAGTTCCATACATCGGTATCTGTTTGAAATCCGTAAACATTTTGTGCGTTCGAACTACGATTTGCGGAGAGCATTGGTTTTCTGTTATCATTTGAAGAACACTGCTGCAGAGTGTTTCGAGTGGTTCAAAAAATTCAGAATTGGTGATTTTGACGTGAGAAGCGACGAGCGTGGGAAACCACCGAAAAAGTTCGAAGACAACGAATTGCAGGCCTTATTGGGTGAAGATGATACTCAAACTGAACAGGAACTCGCCGAACACTTGAATGTGACGCAGAAAGCCGTTTCTCTTCGGTTTGACAGCTATGGAAAAGGTGCAGAAAATGTGAAAATGGGTTCCACACCGACTGAATGAAACACAGCAAGCAGTTCGAAAGACCACTTGTGAAATGCTGCGCGCCGAATACAAGAGAAAGTCGTTTGTCCATCGAATAGTTACAGGCGATGGAAAATGGATCCTAAGTGTCGTAAATCATGTGTGAATCCAGGAAAACGGTTGACATCCACTGCAAGACGAAATCGCTTCGGAAAGAAGACAATGCTCTGCCTTTGGTGGGATCATAAGGATGTCATCTATTATGAGCTGCTTAAAGCTGGTGAAACTCTTGACACGGATCACTACTAACAGCAAATGATCGATTTAAATCGAGCATTACGTGAAAAAGACCGGAAATGGGAAAAGGCAGCACTAAGTCATATTGCTCCATTATAACGCCGCCGGCCGCTGTGGTCGAGCAGTTCTTGGCGCTTCAGTCCGGAACCGCGTTGCTGCTACGGTCGCAGGTTCGAATCCTGCCTCGGGCATGGATCTGTGTGATGTCCTTAGGTTAGTTTGGTTTAAGTAGTTCTATGTCTAGGGAACTGATGATCTGAGATGTTAAGTCCCATAGTGCTTAGAGCCATTTGAATCATTTGATAACGCCCATCACACAGGACAAAACGCGTCAGGTAAACGATCGAGGCGTTCAGTTTGGAAATACTAGGGCATGCAGCTTATTCTCGAGACTTCACTCCGTGCGATTATCATCTATTTGCATCGCTGGGACACGCTCTTGCTGAACAACGCTTCAATTAGTATGAGAATGTTCGAAAATGTCTCGCTGACTGTTCGCTTCAGAAGAAGAACTGTCTTTTTTGTGTGTAACATTCGTAGCCTGCCGGAGAGGTGGGATAAATGTATAAATAGCAATGGAGATTATTTTTAATACAGTATTGTTTATCAGTTTCACACAACGGACGTGTAATTATTGCAACCAAATTCCGATTTCATACACCTGATATAGACGTAATAGTCCAAAGGTAAATGAAATGGAATGAGCATGTACGGACTGCATCAGGAAAGACGAATAGTCTACTTCTATTTATGGGGAGAAATTTAGATGGGTGTAGTTCTTCTGTAAAGGAGATCCCGTGTCGGACACTAGTGCGATCCATTGTTGAGTACTGTGCGAGTGTTTTGGTTCAGTTCCAGGTGGAGTCAAAGGAAGACATCGAAGCAGTTCAGAGGTGGGCTGCTACATCTGTTACCGGTAGCTTCAAACAACAAGCAAGGATTACGGAAATGCTTCGTGAACTCAAATGGGGGTCAATGGAGGGAAGGCGATGTTCTTTTCTATGCTTTCCTAAGAGCCCTTTTGAGATAATTTAGACAGCCGGAGTTTGAGGCTGGCTGCAGAACTATTCTACTGCCACCGGCATAACTTTCGCTTGAGAGATTAGGGCTCGTACGGGTGCTTATAGATAGCCGTTTTTCCCTCGCTCTGTTTGCGAGTGGAACAGAAAAGGGAATGATTGGAACCATACGGTGACTTGTGGAGTATGTATGTAGTTGTAACGTTAGTCTGCTCCCCAGGAAAGTAGTGCACCGAAAAGGTATCAAAACGCTGGTCATGGGACGCAGAGGTACGTGCCCGAGTCACGCCACGCATAACCATGTTGTCGCTGTTTCCGCAAAACTAATATGAACACGACATTCTTTCTCGAATAGAAATAGGCGCGTCGGTGAAAATGAGGGGGTTACAGGTGTGTGGACAGATTGCAAATGAACATATTTTGATGGTTGGGGGGATTTTCCGAATGAGACTGGGGTTGTTTGTGGGGCAGGCCTGCATTTCATCCAGCGCCACGACATCAATCATCACGTGACTCGTCGAGTGCTCGGAAACCGTCATAAATAATGAATTTGCGCGGGAGGTGTTATTTACAAGCGCACTTAATCGCGGCAGAAGCGAATGTTCCTGCGCCCTGATTTATGGCGCGTGCATTTTGCGCGCGGTGCGCATAATGCGGCTGTGTTTGCTAACTGGAGCAGCGAGCGCCGACCGGCGGGCGCCCGCGCCAGCAAGTCGGTGCAGTCGCGCCGCGGCAAACCACGGGCTGCTGCTCTCCGTGTGGCAGATACGGCGAAACAGCGGGCAGCTCACCGTCAGGTAATATGGTACACGTTAAGACTCTTGCCTGGCAAAAGGATATGAATCTGCATATAACCCGGCGAATTATTCTATCTACATTTGACATCTCCTGTATGTGACTCCAGGACCACTGCAAATACTAGAAAAATCTTTCTAGTGGTTTTCATTAACTGTGAAAACAAACTGAGGATTAGCAGGCTTATTGAAAGGTAAAGGCACAACAGAGGAAGTTCTGATTGAAGACACTTTCGCAAGGTTTTGCGACCACGAAATAGCGATCCAAGATCTAATATTGTGGAAGATGTTCGATACTCTCAGAGAAGCAGGCGTAACGTACACTGATTAGCCATAACATTATGATCACCGACCTACTGTCGATAAAAAAACCGCCCAGACGATAACAGCGTCGCATACTGAGAAATGACTGCTATTCAGAAATACGCACAGTGCATGTAGTATCAATGAGGTTGCTGTCCGTGTGTAGAATGGAGAAGGCGCGCGATCTGTCTGAGTTTGACCGAGAGCAGATAGTGATGGCTCGGAGGCTCGGCACGAGCATTTCGGAAACTGCACAAATTATGTGGTTTCAAGGAGTGTTGAGGTTATTGTCTTCAACACATGGCGAAACAAATGTGAAATCACATCCAAACGTTGTGGGGTTGGGCAGCCACCCCTCAATACAGATGTCAGACGTCGTAGGCTCGGCAGACTGGTAAAACAGGACAAGTGGGGTAATATGGTGGAACTAACAACAAATTTTAGTGTTGGGCAGAGTACAGGTCTGGCTTAACACACAGTGCACCGAACATTCCCAACGATGGGTCTCCGCAGCTGACAACCCTTGCATGTGCCAATGGAAACATTGTGACATCGGCAACTACGACTGAAATGTACACGTGGCCACCAGCACTCGACGTTGGTGCAGTGGCAGAGCACTGCATGGTCTGATGAATACCGTTAGCTTCTTCACCATCCCGATGAGAGGACGCGAATCCGTTGCTTCCAGGTAAACAGTTCCTTAACATCTGCGCTGCAGCATGGGAACAAGCTGGCAGGAGCTCCATTACACTCTGGGGAACATTAACATAGACATACATGCGTCGAGTGCAGCTCGTGCGAGGCACCATGATGGTCAAGGAGTATCGTACACTGGCTGCAGACCACGTACACTCCTTCATGACGGTCATATTTTCTAACGTCTGTGGCATTGAAATCAAATGAAATCAAATTTTACTGTCGTTAAACAACTTAGTGTTGTAATAGACAGCGTCACAAAATACAAGGAAAGGTACCAAAACACAATACAATGTATATACATACAGGTTTTATTTTATTTTTGTTCAATAAGATAATGTACCACGTCGCAATGCCAGGAGTGTGAAGAAGAAATAGTTAGAGGAACACAATGGTGAGTTCCAATTGACTTACTGACAGCACAACACGCCAGATCTGAACCCCAATGAACACATACGGGATGAGAGCTCATCACTCCCTTCCCTGGAATTTACTCTCTCCAGCGACCAACCAAAACCTCACTGCTTCCATGCCACGACACAGCGCCGCTGTCATCTGTGCCAAAGGTGAACATATTGGCTAGTATGGCTCTCCACTGTTGCCAAATGCATCCAATATGGTGGATCCAAGATGCCAGTGACAGATACGGCAAATCGCAATGATGTCATGGCAGGAAGTTCAAAGTTTGGCAGGAAGATAGGTCAATGTGTTTACCTCCACTAACCTAACCCCCTCCCCTCCCCCTCACCACCCCTCCCCTCCCCCAGAAAATAGTGGGAAGTTCAAACAAATTCCATAAAGACAATGCATCACACCATGTCTAACTCCACTAACCTAAGAAAATGGCGTGAAAATAGGTCACTTGGGCTACATTCAATAAACTAAGTCATCCCACCGCCACCTCTTCCCAGGAATTGGCGGGAAAAGGACTCAGCCTGTGTTGTATAGGATGTATGTATGTCTTTATTTAAACAGTCTTTATTTAAACAATTAGAGGCAATACTGCCATCAAGTGCATTCACCATGGGGTCCAGAGTCCAACTGACCTAGTACACAGTACTGCCACCAGAGGGTGCCATTGTCCCTCCCATGATGCTATCCAAGATGGCGGTCTGGAGGGGAAAATGGCGGGAAATTGACTCAACCTGTGCTGGGATGCTGGATGGGGTGGATGTAATTCTTTATTTTGCAGGCAGTCTTAATTTAAACAATTTGAGGCAGTACCGCCATCCAGGGTGTCTACCACAAGGTCCACAGTCCAACTGACCTAGTACACAGTACTGCACCAGAAGGCGCTGACGTCCTTCCTGTGACATAATCCAAGATGGCGGTCTGGAGGGGTGAAATGGCAGGAAAAGGACTCAGCCTGTTTCGGGCTACTGTACAGAAGAAGAAGTGCACTTAATTTATTTTTGGACCAATTTATTTAGGAATGCATCTGACATAGTATATTTATACAAAATACTCACTCTGAAGAGCTTGGGGTCACACTACACAACACACAGAGCTACAAACAGCTTGTGAATCACCAGTATAATGCAATACACTGCTGTACAACACAAAAACAACTCATAAACTGTCGGAATTGTGCACAGAATTTATTTAGGGGTGGATTTCACGTGGTTTATTTATTACACTGATACAAAACACTCACCCTAACGAGCTTGGGGTCTCAGTAAATAGTCTGCAGCCATGCGAACTACTCGTAAATCACCGAAATAATGCAGAACATTGATGTGAAGAGCGTCAAACAATTCGTAAATTGTCAAAACAATGCATCTAAAAAGAATCTGCAACTGTAGAAATCATGCACTGCACACCTGTTCACAAAATAATGCAACAGACACCAAAACAACTTGTAAATTGTCAAAAGATAATGCATGTGTAATGCTATGCAAACACACTCACAGCACTTAAACAGCCGAAAATAGTAAGGTGCAGAAACACTCAGTGCACATAAAAAACGCTTTCGAACTATAAGGGATCACAACTATCAGAGACTCCAACACGCACACGTGCTTTGCAGGGCCACGTGGCCACAAACCAGCACTGAAATGCTAGCCATTTGCTCTTGTGCTGCTGCCGGCAGCAGGTGAAAGTCACATCTACAGTTATAATTCTTTGAGTGTTATACTGATGTCACATATCTATGTAAATAAGCGCCAAGTCACCATTTGGACTGCATGCACATGTTCACTGCTGCTGGTGTGATCCCTCTCTCTACCTGTGGTCCAGCGAAGACCTAATTGCCGAGTGACTCACCCCCACAGATGCTGCAGAAATCTGCTCCATTGCTTCCCAGAATAACATCGACTGCTTTCTCCATCGCGATCCTAACAGGATATGTGAGCTGCGTCTAGCCATGCACGTGTGCTTACCTGCCCAACATGGCTCACGCTATGCCATGAAATGTTCACGCAGCGACCAGGACCTGTTTGTGAAAATAGCCCAGAATGACACCAACTGCATTCCTCCTGATGGTCGTAATGTGACATCACGTGTTCCCTTCCTGGAAATCGTGACGTCCTACTGTCCACATATGTCTCAGAAACGTCAAATGTTCTCACTATTAAAAGCATTCGTCATGTCTGTTCATGCTCTTGAAAACATAGTTAATCATAAAAGCATTCTTGTTGTTTGGAAAGAGAGCACTATCTAAACAGAGATTGGGGGGGGGGGAGGAGGGGGGAATCAGAACAATTACGCTAACAGAATTCGAAGCACTATCCTACAGAAGAGAAAAATGGTTCAAATGGCTCTAAAAACTATGGGACTTAACATCTGAGCTCATCAGTCCCCTAGACTTACAACTACTTAAACATAACTAACCTAAGGATATCACACAAATCCATGTTCAAGGCAGGATTCGAAACTACGACCGTGGCAGCAGCACTGTTCCATACTGAAGCACCTAGAACCACTCGGCTACAATGGCCGGCTTACATAAGAGAAAAATGGCGGGAATTTTCGGTATCCTACAGCTACTGGTCTGGAGATGTCCTAATGCCACAGTGGCAGATGAGTGACGGCATCCCCGCCAGAGGTGGATGGTACACTTCAACTTGTCTTTCAACACTTGCTTTCTCACAACTTTCCATGTGTACCTTGCCTCCACCTTGTTCGAATCAGTTTGTAGACGCTCCTATGCCCCAGCACAAAGGATGTGTTGTGAATGAATGGAGCATTCTGAATGGCTCTTATTGAATTTACCCTCCAAATTACCGATGCTGCCGGTGTGGAAGCAATGTCCGCCTTTTTCTTCTTTCTGTGGACGAGACTTACAGCGGCAAAAACTATTTTGTGCAGATTACCATATTGCACCTACAATTAAACCCTGAAAAGTGGCCTACAAATAAGGAAATTACATTGCTCTGCCACTGAGGGCGGAAGCTTGAATATTTGAGTGTGAAACCGATCTCCAACCCTGCAATATATATCACCGTGTACCATGTCGATGTAGTAAACATAAAATTTGTATCCTGTACCATATAAAATCTCCCCTTTTACATCATTCGTGTAGCTATCAACCACCAGACACTCATACATATACCGCAAAGACAGACGGCACTGTAGATACTCCTCGCAGCACTAGACATTTTCCCGCAGCTGATGGTCACAAGTCATCCACTCCCGATATGTGACCAGAGCGCCCTTAGTGGACTGAAGTCACTCTCAGAACTGTTCTACAAATTCTGGGTCAGTTCCCCTGGGCACAAATGCGTTACTGTTTCTGGACCCGACTTGCTTGCTTTCTTGCTTTTCTACATACATTGCCAGACTCTGGGATTACAAGAACACATGTATTTTAACACGTTTTGCCATAATATTGCACCATTTACACGATACTTCTAGATATGAAACACATAGCAGTATCCTACCGATCGCTCGCACAATATTATTCCAAAGATATAGATTGCAAATTATCTTTCTACAAACGCGAAGCTTTACCGACTTAGAGCATGCTGTAAACCACTGAGTAACTAGAAATTTACCCCGTCTGTGATGACCTTTATGTGAGAACTCGAAAATGATATAAAAAACTAATATTTCCACTTGAGAATACCGTTGTCGGTGTTGTAACAGATTCCAAGTCATCCCTATAATTGAAAAAGTCAACTAAGGTGTTTCTCTTGTCTAGAGAACCACTGAACGTGTCTTCCACCTGTCTTTCACCAGCTAGATGCACACACCACAATCGATGTTCCCTCAGCTAAATAAAGGTGTAAAATGTGCAGAAGCATCCAAACGAACAATTTACATTGGAGGGAATAACAGTCCAGCGTAACCACAGGTCCATATTGAATCTTCTCAAATTTCCATGCGATCACAAAAGCTATCCAACACATACTAAGTATTAGTTCGCTTTTCGGTCGTCTAGAGGACGACACGGCTAGGGCATCTACATTCCTACACCCCAACAGGCCTCTGCATTCAGACAACCCCTACCATTAGCCAGAAACGTGAATCATTCCCGCCACAGGTCAACAGCGCTGCGCGCCAAGCACGCATAGACAGAATTGCTCTAGGAAAAGAACCGGACTCATATTTCATCCCTTTGCTTGTAATTAAATATTACGATTGCGATGTCAATTGGATGACATTTGACAATGAGTGAAGTATCGGAAACACCCCCTGCTGACGGCTGTGGTTCTGGAAATAGATATATCTGTACCATTCTTATGACTTGACATACTCTTCCCTTTGCTATCACAGTATTCCATGTCAAATCCATACCTTCTTTACGACTGGACATAGTCATTTCCTTTGCACATATCAGAATACACAGACATACTTCATAAGCCTGATGCTCATGGGGAACCTATCACGCACCATCTACTACTGAGTACAATACTTCGCCAATAACTGATTGCTGACGATACGAAATAATACTGACCGAAAATCAGCAATGGATAGACATGTCTCGTAAGTTTTCTTGAGGGTGGTATACACTGTGTCTTAGAAAGAGAAGGGTAATCGCCTTACAAACCGCCAGATGTTAAAAAACACAACCATATAACCATCACAAGCGATCTTGGTTCTATAGGTTCATACAAGTATCCATGTTAAAAGCTATACTGGCATTATAAATCTATGTATGGCATTACCTCTGAATGAAGTGGTTTTTTCCAGACAAATACCGTGACTATAGACAGTGATCGCCGGAGTGTATAGTATCAGACCAACAGTGTGGTTACAAATCACCAACGGTGCAACCTCATAATAAAATTACCGAATTTTGAAAGTGATTCAGCTAAGGAGCATTGTTTGAAAACGATATCTGCAACTCCCTCACGCCGCCACCTCTAGGTATTTCTCCAGTATTTGTAACACATTCTGTCTCGATGGCATGTCAGAGGCTTCGTGATATATCGACTGGGTTATAGACGATGGTTGATTGAGAAGGATCACTAGTAGATGGCGGGCTGATTGAGGTAGTAACAAATGTACACTAACTTTTCAGATCTCTAGTGCTACGCTTTCAGTAGAAATGTTGTCTAGGATTTGGAATCAAATCTTTCCATTCAACCACATGCCTTTGTTGGATCCTATGGAGAAGTCCTTTAATGATTCTGGCACTCTCATATCTCGAAACGAGTCACCTTTCTCGAACCTATCTGCTACAGTAAAATTCCAACGTGCTTTTAGGTAGTCCCTATGCACGTTGCAACTGCTCCTCAGACTCTGCGCTACCATCCCTGCAGCTTCGCGCATGTGATTGTTTCAATGTAAGTCGGAACTAAGTAGAAGTTAAAGAAGGCTATATTTATTACCTTCTGCAACCCATGCATAAACAAGCTAAGCTGAGTTACTAAGACAGGACAGTGTTTTGACCATTCGATAGAAACAGGAACTGGGAGAAGGAGAAAGATTTTGCTACTGCACCGTGGCGCATCCCCATACTACATACAAGTGCCACAGATCCGCGTCCCTCAGGGCCCATTCACACCCATTACCCCAACATGATATCATCGTTATTCTGTACTATCCAACAGAGAAATATTACTAACTGTAAAAGCTCCACTAACTTCATCCCACAGAGAGCTCGATAAGATTTTTCCCCATCTGTCTCCTCCCATATATGGAAAATAAATACCGTCTGCATTCCGGCATTGAGCATATGTGACAGTCCTATTAAATATACAGGCATTGATAAATTGCATGGACCAGTGTAAAGGTGCATCGCCTATACTCTAGGAGGATGACATTCCCAAAAACTATCGTATTAGTCGAAGAGACCCCCCCCCCCCCCCTGTGACCCTGTTTCGTTGCTTGAAACATTGTTTTTTTCTGCTGTAACACGCTTCGTACACTGCCATACATTTTGTTTCTTCCGCCACGACTTCGAGGTCTGTTTCAGGTTCTAAACTGATATTAATACGTTCAGATCCACTGCTCCTCACAGAAAACTAGACGTCACACGGTATAAGTCATGTTGTTACTGCTGATACCAAACACACCACACACAATGGATGATTCTAAATAAAAGACAATTACAAAATAAGGAAACTGGAAGAGTTTGGCGGCGTTGTGCAGAGTTTACAAACTGCTGTCCGAAGGTGATTGACGACCTCATCTGTCACAGTGACGAAATAGCTTATGACTCTGCGTTCCGTTTCCAGTGATCCCTCATATTGCAGTCATGTACGCGATCACTGTTCCGGTGCTAGCCACCCCCAAAATGTGTTGCCTCTCCACCAAAGCTCTTTCTTCAACTCAAACAAGTGATGCAGAATACCAGTGGATGGATTGGATGGAAAATACACGATCGATGTACTGTAATAATAAGCATCACAGTTGATAGACGAACAATATTAGCAATTTTACAGTAATTTCATCAGTCATTGTCATCAGTCTTCTGAGTGGTTTGATGCGGCCCGCCACGAATTCCTCTCCAGTGCTAACCTCTTCATCTCAGAGTAGCACTTGCAACCTACATCCTCAATTATTTGCTGGATGTATTCCAATCTCTGTCTTTTCCCTCTACAGCTCCCTCTAGCACCATGGAAGTCATTGCCTCATGTCTTAACAGATGTCCTATCATCCTACTGTTTTCCTTATCAGTGTTTTCCACATATTCCTTTCCTCTCCAATTCTGCGTAGAACGTCCTAATTCCTTACCTTATGAGTCCACCTAATTTTCAACACTCCTCTGTAGCACCACATCTCAAATGCTACGATTATCTTCCGTTCCGGTTTCCCCACAATCCATGTTTAGCTACCATACAGTGCTGTACTCCAGACGTACATTCTCAGAAATTTCTTCCTCAAATTAAGATCGATATTTGCCAGACGACTTCTCTTGGCCAGGAATGCCGTTTTTGCATTGCTAGTCTGCTTTTGATGTCCTCCTTGGTCCGTCCGTCGTTGGTTATTTTACTACCTAGGTAACAGAATTCATTAACCTCTTCTACTTCGTGACCATCAATCCTGATGTTAAGTTTCTCACTGTTCTCATTTCTACTACTTCTCATTACCATCGTCTTTCTTCGATTTACTGTCAATCCAAACTGTGTACTCATTAGACTTTTCATTCCGTTAAGCAGATCATGTAATCCTTCTTCACTTGCACTCAAGATAGTAATGTCATCAGTGAATCGTATCATTGATGTCCTTTCACCTTGAATATTAGTCCCACTCTTGAACCTTTCTTTTATTTCCATCATTGATTCCTCGATGTACTGATTGAACACTAGGGGCGGAGGGATACATCCTTGTCTTACCCCCTTTTTAATACGAGCACTTCGTTCTTGGTCGTCCACTCCTGTTATTCCCTCTTGGCTGCTGTACATACTGTATATGACCCGTTTCTTCCTATAGCTTACCCCTAGGTTTTTCAGAATTTCCAACATCTTGCACCATTTTACGCTGTCGAACGCTTTTTCCAGGTCGACAAATACTATAAATGTGTCCTGATTTTTCTTTAGTCTTGCTTCCATTATTAACCGCAACGTCAGAATTGCGTCTCTGGTGCCTTTACCTTTCCTAAAGCCAAACTGATCGTCATCTAGCGCACCTTCAATTTTCTTTTCCATTCTTCTGTATATTATTGTTGTAATCAACTTGGATGCATGAGCTGTTAAGCTGATTGTGCCGTAATATTCGCACTTGTCAGCTCTTGCCGTCTTCGGAATTGTGTGGATGATGCTTTTCTGACAGTCACATGGTATGTCGCCAGCCAGACTCATACACTCTACACACCAACGTGAATAATCGTTTGATGCCAATTCCCCCAACGATTTTGGAAATTCTGATGGGATGTTATCTATTTCTTCTGCCTTATTTGATCTTCAGTCCTCCAAAGCTCTTTTAAATTCTGATTCTAATACTGGATCTCCTATCTCTTCTAAATCGACTCCTGTTTCTTCTTCTATCACATCAGACAAATCTTCCCTCTCATAGAGGCTTTCAATGTATTCTTTCCATCAATCCGCTCTCTCCCCTGCATTTAACATTGGAATTACTGTTTCACTCTTAATGTTACCACCGTTGCTTTTAATGTCACCAAAGGTTGTTTTGACTTTCCTGTATGCTGAGTTTGTCCTTCCGACAATCATTTCTAATTCGATATCTTCACATTTTTCCTGCAGCTATTTCGTCTTAGCTTCCCTGCACTGCTATTTGTTTCATTTCTCAGCAACTTGTATTTCTGTCTTTATTTTTGTACTTCCTCCTTTCATACATCAATTGAAGTATTTCTCCTGTTACCCATGGTTTCTTCGCATATACCTTCTTTGTACCAATGTTTTCCTCTCCAACTTCTGTGATAGGCCTGTTTAGAGATGTCCATTCCTCTTCAACTGTACTGCCTACTGAGTCATTTCTTATTGCTGTATCTATAGCCTTGGAGTTCAACTGTATCTCGCCATTCCTTAGTACTTCTGCATCTCACTTTTTCGCGTATTGATTCTTCCTGACTAATGTATTAAACTTCCGGCTACTCTTCATCACTACTATATTGTGATCTGAGTCTATATCTGCTCTTGGTTACACCTTATAATCCAGTCAGTATCTGATTTCGGAATCTCTGTCTGACCATGGTGTAATTTAAGTGAAGTCTTCCCGTATCACCCGACCTTTACCAAGTATACTTCCTCCTCTTGTGATTATTGAACAGAGTATTCCCTATTACTAGCTGAAACTTGTTACAGAACTCAGTTGGTCTCCCTTCTCTTTCATTCCTTGTCCCAAGTCCATATTCTCCTGTAACCTTTTCTTCTACTCCTTCCCCTACAACTGTATCCCATGACTATTAGATTTTCATCCCTCTTTACCTACTGTATTACTCTTTCAATATACTGATAAACGTTCTCTATCTCTTCATCTTCAGCTTGCGACGTTGGCATGTATACTTGTAATATCGTTGTCGGTTTTGGTTTGCTGTCGATTCTGATAAGAACAACCCGGTCACTGAACTGTTCAGAGTAACACATTCTCTGCCCTACCTTCCTATTCATAACGAATCCTACTCCCATTATACCATCTTCTGCTGCTGTTGATGGTACCCTATACTCATCTGACCAGAAATCCTTGTCTTCTTTCCACTTCACTTCACTGACCCCTACTATATCTAGATTGAATCTTTGCATTTCTTTTTTCAGATTTTCTAGTCTCCCTATCACGCTCAAGCTTCTGGGCATTGCATGCTCCGACTCGTAGAACATTATCCCTTCGCTGATTATTAAATCTTTTTCTCAAAGGTAACCTCCCATTTGGCAATCCCCTCCTGGAGATCCGAATGGAGAACTATTCCGGAATATTTCTCCAATGGACTGATCATCACAACAGTGGATACACGTTACGTGTCTTTAATGCAGTGATTTCCATTGCCTAATGATCCTCATGCCATTGTACATTGCTGGTTCTTCCGTCCTTAGAGGCAGTTCCCACCCCTAGGACAAGAGAGTACCCTGAACCTCTTTCCGCTGCTCCGCCATCTTTGAAAGGCCGTGGGCAGAATGAGGCTGACTTCTTATGCCGGAAGTATTCGGCAGCCAATGCTGTTTATTAATCAATATTTAAGCAGCAGTGGGATTCGAACCCGAGACCAAAGACGTTTTGGTTATGGATCGCAGACGCTACCCCTAGACCTAGACTGCATACACGTGAATAATAAATGTATTTTCTGATAATAACGTCTTACTAGTACCTCTCTGTGATCAACAGACGCTCATTACAGCATTACCCTTCACGCCATTCTGGCAACATTGCGGCCTATCTTCCGACCTTCTGTAATACCCACACAAACACACACACACACACACACACACACACACACACACACACTCAATACGAGTGTATATACCGGGTGTCTCTGCCAAGATTTGTAAGGCGCATTATCTCAGGTGTTTTGGCAGATACTTCCAATTTCGTTTTTGAAATGCGTGGGTGGAGTCAGCCCAAACAACTGCAGCTCGTCACATCTTTCATGCGACGCCCAGTGACAACAGAAACCATTTGTTTTGTTTCCCATTACAAACAATATCATCTTTAAATCGGAATTTTACGTGCCCATTCGACAGAGCTCTCCTATAACAGTCTAGTTCCATATTCGTTTTATCGATTTCTAGGAGCACCAATCCGGTAGCGACTCAGTAGCGCTGAGTGCTTGGCGGTAACAGTCATTCCTGACTTGGAAAGTGCTGTCGCTGCTAGACTATTTGTTATCTTCGTTTTTTTTGTCACTGTTAACACATATCGGGAAACTAACATTATACTAGACTAATGGCTCTGAGCACTATGGGACTTTACATCTGTGGTCATCAGTCCCCTAGAACTTAGAACTACTTAAATCTAACTAACCTAAGGACATCACACACATCCCTGCCCGAGGCAGGATTCGAACCTGCGACCGTAGCAGTCGCGCCGTTCCGGACTGAAGCGCCGAGAACCGCTCGGCCACCGCGGCCGGCACTAGACTAATCTGAGACAACTCTATCGAATGGGTAAGTAAAATTCTGCTCTAAGAAATCATTTTCCTTATAACGGGAAACAAATCTACGCTTTCCATCGAAACTGGGCGTCACATTAAAGACGTGGTGTTGACGCCAGCGACACGATTCAAAAACGAAATTGCAAATATCTGCTGAAACACCAGAGGAAACCTCAGTTCTATGGCTCTACGGTATCTAATCATCAACGAGTGATTCCAGCAGGATATCGAATACCTGAAGAAACTTGTGTACTTCCTTACTGAATTGGGATCATTACCAATGCTGCAGGTTACACAGCATTAGAGTGATGTTTTCTGGAGGTAAAATTTTTTTTTTGCAGTGAGCTTAGTGTTGATGAATTTAAACAACAAATTGAAGAATTTAGAAGAACAGTTTATAGAGTGGGAGTGATGATCAATTTTAATGTGACTAAAATATTATATAAACAAAAAAATTGTACAAATTGCAATGAAGTCATAGAACAAGCAGACGATTTTTTATATTATATCAATTGAAGACAGGACATCAAATTAAAAAAAGAGAAGAACGTAGTAGCCGGGTGTGGTTTTGGTGAAATAAAAATATTTCAAAACTTCAATTCCAGTACGCCTGTAATTGGAAATTTACAATCACTTTCTATTAGAAGTTTTGAGTTGTGGCTCGAAAAGGTGGCGGTTTGGACGTGTAATCAGGCGAATGTATAACAGATGTATCAAAGAAGTTCTCTGCTGGTGTCTAAGATATAGGAAAAGATTGAGACAAAGACTTTATGGAAGGTGATGTCAGATGGCGTTAGATGGAAGTGTGGTGTTGAAGACAGTAATGCAGGAAAAAGTCTAAAGGAGATCTTCATCCAGCAATGGACGTATAACGGTTGAGTATGATGATGATGATAATGCTGAAGATAATTGTCTTCTTCTATTTTTATGTTCATATCAATTTCAACGATAACCCTGTGTACACCCGCCTGTAGTGACATAAGTGAGAGTTGGGTAATTGTGCACAGCAGACAATCGTGCGCGTTCAGTAGCCTATTTGAAGCATCTAATTAACATGATTACTTTCGACACTTGCTGCACTCTTCTGATTCCAGTCAGTAATAAACAGGAACAAGAACAGCTGTAGAATTCGTGATCGAGAGGCAAATAAAACAGACCAAATACTTGCTATTTTTGGCGGAGAGAAGAATGAGAACGTAAGCTTACATTTATCACTGACTTACTTTATTTGAATATGTTACTGAAACTTCCAAATAGTTTTATCATTGCGTGAATTCGCTTTCTAAATATAAGAGTTCAAAATACAGAATCTCATCGTGTTAGTACGTGATGGCATAGTGGGATAATACTGTGCTGAAAGAGGACAGGCGCGCAACTCCGTGGAAAAGGAGATGGGAGAAACTGGAAAGAAGACGAAAGTAAGGAATAAAAAGGAAAAAGAAGAAGAAAACGAGAAGTAAGGACGGCACATCAGAATCATCGGATGTTTGCAGTACTTTTGGTGATGAATTTGACGAAGACTACTATACTAGTTTGCTGGCATATTGGTATCACCATCTACATGAAGTACAGCAATTAATGAGGCCCATTCCATCTTTGGAGAAGATGTTTATTTAATAGAATCTCCCTTTCTGAATAGCAAAATTCAACAACTGTTGCTGATAATTACACCTAGCGATGGAGAATTGAGCTCAGTAGCATTATAGTGATATTTGCAGTTCACCTTGATTGTACTGATTTTTACTTTTAAATTGATTCAGTATAGAAACTACAGTAATCTTACATACAGTCAGCTTTAGGTTATTCATTATGAAGGTGACAAAATAATAAATTCTGCTTAAGTATGCATTATTCCTCCAGTTACCCTCTTATGTGATATTTTTCGACCCGCTCTAGGAGTCTGAGGGCAGATTTACAATTCTAAAGTACAATTGGAAAGTAATCTCTTTTCTCTGTTCGTTGGTGAAATGAAATGAGAAAGCTACTTTGAATCAGATGGTACTGACGCTTGATATACTGCCTGAAACACTGTGCCGACGTGATGTTCGGAACGAATGAACGACCGCTCAGCAACGGGATTAGTCAGTTAGCAGATAGTGATTGGACCAGCAACATAATGGCGAAACGAAAGGATTTATGGGCGTTTGATAAACGACAGACCGTTGGGGCCGCGAGGACAGTGTCCCATCTCTGGCGAGCTGTTGGAGAGCTGTTAAAGTGTACCGAGATTGATCTCGACATACGGAAACAATGGACTGGCTGTATAAACGTGGAGGGTCGCATAAGGGTTATAGTCGAGTTGATTCAGGGAGTAGTAAGTGTCAATAGTCATAGCTCTAGGCAGCAACTGAGCACTCAGTACGTCAGTGATGAATCGGTAAACATCCATGCCGTTCGTGTGGAGTTTTCTGGCGGAAATTCGTTGCCTCGTTCGCACCAACAGATCGATGCCACCGTCAGAACAATTCATATGCTGCAACGACCACGCTAATTACATGGCTGACGGGTGGACGAAGGTTTGTCGATCTAACGGGTAACATATTTGAATGTATTAACAGAGCAGTGGTGCGCATTATAAACTGTTAACCGTTGTAAATGACGTCCAAAGAATGGTTGGCTGTTGTTAGACCTAGGACTTCCTAAACCTTTACGACACACGGCGTTGGTTTCCGATATATGCCGCTCCATGCGGTTTTGGTATATTTGATAATGTTTCACTCTCTCTTAAAACCTAAACAGTGATGGTATACATCCAGACGAGACCACACGTTGCCAGCGTACTTGTCGTGCTCACAAATGACGCGAACAACACTACGCAGATTTTCGTGGTAAATACACTTTTTTTAAGTGAACCATTGTGTATTGTGTATTGAACCGGGGACCTAGAAACCACAGAGAGGCTTCGTCCCGCCGTAGACCTCAGTGGTTCACAACCCTATAACAGGCCACAGCAGCCCACCCATGGCGTGCACGTACGTGTAAACAGTGTTTGCGCAGCAACCACCGACATAGTTTAACTGAAGGGTAATAAGGGGAACCAGCCGGCATCCACAGAGATGGAAAACCGCCATAAAAACCTTCCACAGGCTGGCCGGCACACCGAAGCTCGACACTAATCCGCCTGGCGGATTCGTGCCGTGGACCGGCACGCCTTCTCCCTCGGGAAGCAGCTCCTTAGTACTCGCGGCTATCTGGCCGGGCTAAGTGAACCGTACTTTAGTTCTCTTGAGTACTTGTCAGAATCCATTTAAATGCTCGTTCGATATCTTATTTCATATCCGCGACGTATTCGTAATGTACTGAATGTATCATAATTATTTATGTCGACCCCAAAAAATTATAAAGAACAAAACTCGTTATTTATTCTCGTCTTGTTTTAACAACACACTTTTTAAAGAGATACTGATGTGTGATTTGGGTCCAGAATTAGAAAACTGCTTTGAGCACACTCTTGAATATATCAATGCACTTCCCGTAAGGCATGCTACTGGGAGGGGGAGGGGGGAGGGGGGATGAACGTGATAGAGGGGGCAGCGGTACTTCGTGATTCCTGACAATTATTTAAAAAAAATTACAAATTACGTTAATAATTGCTGACTTTCACTCACAACATATTTTTTACAGAGAGATTTACGTGTAAGTAGGGTCCTGAATCTGAAAATTTTGAATATAACATTCACTGTCAAAAGTCGCATCTACTTCTGAGACTTCAATTTATTGGTTAAGTTTAAGAGAAAAATTTAAAACATTTATGGAGTCTGGTAGAAAACT
This sequence comes from Schistocerca serialis cubense, assembly GCF_023864345.2. Taxonomy (NCBI): domain Eukaryota; kingdom Metazoa; phylum Arthropoda; class Insecta; order Orthoptera; family Acrididae; genus Schistocerca; species Schistocerca serialis. Next base: position 500,532,409 of record NC_064642.1, on the reverse strand, counting down.
TCATCAAAAAGAATAATTTTTTTCTTTTAATTTTAAAGCTCAAAGTACTTTATTAGATTACAATATTTTCAAGAGGAAGGTACGAAGTACCTCCCCCTCCCCCCTCCCAACCCCCCTCTCTCCTTGCTATTGCGATGATTAATAGCGAATTCTGACACCGATGAAAAACATACGATAAGTCAGTCAAAAACATTAGACTGAGTATGGGTCCACAAGCGAGCCGTTTGCGAGGTAACTGCTGAAGGTTCAAATAGCACTGAGAACTATGGGACTTAACTTCTGAGGTCATCAATCGCCTAGGACTTAGAACTACGTAAACCTAACTAACCTAAGCACATCACACACATCCATGTTCGAGGCAGAATTCGAACCTGCGCCCGTAGCGGTCACGGGGTTCGAGACTGTAGCGCCTAGAACCGCTCGGCCACACAAGCCGGCGTAACTGCTGAGAACTGATCTCTGCTAACCACTCTGTCAGGCGTGAAATTTGTTTAAATGTGCTCCAAGGTTCGGCCAGCCGTATGGACAGTTGCTCCATCCTGTTGGAAGTAACTTTAGGTCTTTTCGACCTACGTTAATGCTGCCACATATGGTTCGGGCCACTTTTATTTGCGCCACCGTATACCAACTGGCACAAACGTATTTGACGTGTAATCTCATAGATTAATTCTACACCTAACTGACCTCGAATTTCAGCCATACCTACCTTAAGAAGAAATACTATACTGACTCAGCATGTTACATCTTCCAGTTTGCAGTACAAGCTTACATGTGCTTCACGTGTCCCTCTCATATTCGAATTTAATAGTGCATTCGTCTGTGCAGCGAGCTACGTAGGAATTCTTTCAACAACCCCCCTCCCCCCCTCTCCACCACTTCCCTCCACCTAGATCATCTCATAATTCATGACAATTGTGCACAATAATCGGATCCAGTTCTTCAAAAGTAGCAACGATAATGCTGCACAAGTTGACAGTATAGACAGAAACCGAGATAAACGAGGGCAGGTGACCTTGGAGGTTTGAGCTATCCATCTTGGACAATACTGGCGTGTTAATCATTGTCTTATATCAGGACCAACACGTGCCAATGCTCTATCATGCGTGTACCAGATTCCACAAAAATGAACCAAATTTCAAATAAATTTGTACTAACTAGGACAATATTACATACTGAAATAACTGTCTGAGGAGGTGAGGACGACTAATTGATCACTTCAGTGGATGAATACCACGCTCGAACTCTTACGGGAATTGGGGAAATGCCGCAAGTAATGAGGATAATGGGCAAGACGCACTCCATTAGTAGTGCGTGGATAAGTAAGTATAATGGGCAAGAGACATTCTTTAGTAGTGTGTGGATAAGTGGAGAATTTGTATCTGACAGGACGCAAGCTAGGGCAGTCAGTGTATTTGCAACGACCCACTATGTGCGCATAGCGCAGTGGTCGCCGCGTTTGCCTAGTAGGTAGGATACACGGATTCGCATCCTGATCCGGCACAAATTTTTAGCTTTCCCCAGTAAGTTACATCAATGCCCACTGGCAGCTAAGAACATTAATTCCTTTGTCTCTTGATCGAAATGTTTCTGTTTGTATAGTCGTATACTTCCAATCGCGTCAGTTTTCGCTCTGAACTATGACAGGGGCTAACTCACAACCAGCGAGGCATTAGAAATGTGCCTGGAAGGAAAAAAGGAGTATTGTTGTTTAACCTTACATAGAGCACGTCCTCATAGATGGACAAATCCCTCAATAAAGAAAAGGATAGCGGTGGTTGCCTGTTCAAAGAAAACTTTCAGAATTTCAATTTAAGTCATTTAGGGTAACCAAGGTAACACACACAGACACACACACACACACACACACACACACACACACACACACACACACACACATCTGCGTGTGTGTGTGTGTGTGTGTGTGTGTGTGTGTGTGTGTGTGTGTGTGTGTGTGTTTGTGTTTGTGTTTATATGTTTCGTTTGTGTGGAGAGATTTATTCATTGCATTCTATGCTCCTACGACGCTATACGTCACTCACAAATTACGTCTTTGAGCCTTTCAGAATTACTGACACGAACTTCTGTCCAGCATCCAAATACAATGTCTAGAATGGAGCTCTTACACATTTTATTTACTGCGTTCAATACGTGGATAAGCCAGAGAGGATTACAGGTACGTTTGGCTAGCAATGGACGCTGAAAACACTGCTTGGAGGTAGATTAAAAAAAAGTTTCAGAATTCTTTAATAGATAGCGTCTAAGATTGGAAGAAGATGATATTCTTTCAGAAAATGTTTTACAAAGTGCCTGACAATGTTTAATGTAACTCTACAGATTCCAGGTCGGCAGCAATTGCGTTACCATTTCTTTTTACTTTATACTGTTCATTCTTTTTCTTATTATTACTATCAGTAATTCACATAATACATTGTGCCCAACGATTATTATGCTTTAGTATTTATGGTGGGAAGTGCCACTGTTCTATACAAGGTTGCACACTCAAAGGATAGGTCTAATGCTATCAGCTTACAGTATGAGCCAGGGCTTCTTCTTTACCCTTTGAAGTAACCAAGTAATAAGAGCACTTTATTAAATGTCCTAGAGAAGATAATTTCTTTATCCAAATGAAGTTCTAACTCCGACGAAGTTAATTTGGGCAAGTGTTTTATGGACTCGAGTAGATGGTTCGAGGCCCATTTAGGGGGAGAAAAAAAGTGACTGCTCGCGATAAGCATGAAACTGCGAGGTCGAGTTCCGATCTGGCACGAATTTTTGATTGTTTCTTCATGTTAATTACGGTTCAAGTTCAGCATTTCTGAACGGTTTCCACAGACGTCATTTCATGTTAATGCGCCTTCACTGATTTCATACGCGTCGTTCAATTCTTTTTATTTCGCCGTATATAATTCATTTCACTCTTTGTCACGATGAAGCATTTATAAATTTTACATGTAATATGCATAATATCTGGTACCTATCCATAACATAAATGTTATTGCAAAAGTAATGTAGAAACCCACAATTTTGCTAACTCCCGGGGCTGTATGAGAGAAATGTGTGATTAAAATTCGAAGTGTATTTCCTCAAAATAAATCTCACAAATAGACGTCTAAATGGCGTTATAATGAATGGACAATGAAACTGAAAGGACAGCCCAGTACCGAGTAGAGGAGGTAACTTGTGAGCATTAATGATTCAACTCACTCCAGAAGGCACTTTACCCAGCGCGCTACCACGCTCAGATACAACACTACGTAATGTGCGGGAACACTTGAAACCTTTTGAGACGTCAGGAAGAGGTAGATATTTTAATCTTTCAGTATATCGTCGTCTGCCTCCGTACTTGAGTTAGCATGATTAACTACAACATGGCTGAAACGTGTCCTGTCACTGATACTACGATGAAACTTGCTTCGGGGAAACACGTAGCCGCATTGATTTCGAAAGACGTCGTTAATGACTGGTTGAACGCAATGCCGTTTGCGTCCTCCTCTTGTTTTGTCATCCATGGACGTCTCAGGCAAAACTTGCTCTCCGCACAAAATATTAGTCACGTCTTTAAATAAGCACAATGGTTGGCTTAGAGCGCTATAATTGGCGGGTGTATAACCGGTAAAAGGGGTCATATGGCTTTCTTTGCTGACATATATCACGACAGTGCAATTGTGTGTATGCGATGGTCTGTTGAATGGAATCAGCGCTGTGACTCGACATGCAGAGGTGACAGGATGATAGAAGAAAGAATCTATGATGTCTGTAAGCGTCCATGATTACACCGTGAAAAGAGTTTTCCGACATGTTGGTGTTTAAGTGCGGACTGTCAAAGATGTCTTCAAGGAATGGTGTATCGCTCACAGTCATGTATCACAAGAATCAGAGTCCCTTGTAGTACGATAGTGAAATGGCCTGGAATAACCCAGTGCGAAATAAAAAGGCTGAATGAATTCCTGAATGCTTCTATATTACCCTCATCTCCCCTGATACTTATACTTCAAGACGCTGAATTTCCTTCGTATCGTGCTGTCGTTAGTGGCTCAGTTTGTAATTCTACCAAATGAACGATCGACGCTCCGTAATTACGCTGCCAATCTTGGTTTCAAGGTGTCGGTCTACTCGATCCCATTTCCCTACGTTCTACTTCGAAAGTGACTAGGCCACCAATCATTGGCGGCTGGCACAGTGAATGCGAACTCTGCAGCATTCCACGTTAGATTTTCTTGAGAAACACCCTTGAACGCGTCCAGGCATCTGTTCTCTGCATTCCTGAGCCGTCATCATGACCGCAGGTCCATTTGTTTGTAACAGGAAGCCCTTTGATCCCCTCCCCTCACATTTCTCAGTTTATGAGGGAACTCAGTGCCTTCCTTCATCTGTCAGTCTTCTGGCAACACGTATTTCAGGGCGAAGCACAAGACTTTGCAAACCGCACCTGGTCGTCTTTTATGGCATGTGGTAAGGTGAGTCTGAACTACAGCTCTTTCGGCAAATGTCGGGCTGTGAAATATTTTGCAGAGAAACATCAGTTTACCACTGTTTTACCAATAAACGGTCAGAAGTCACTTGCTACACCTTCAACCGAGCACGTGTCGTCGTTCCATTTCGGCTCTCTACAAATTTTAAATCCCAAATGTGACTGACTCTAGTTGTGACTTAGTAATTCTGCACAGTTTTACACTTCTCTACAATAATAGCACCTTAGCAGCCTTTGCACTAGACTAACACTTCATTAAGTTTTAACCGGTTATTAAAGAAATTTACAAAATACAATTCTCTCATAGCTAACTAGGTAATCTCAAAAAGGCCTAAGTTTGCAGTTAATACTACCCACTTAGTAAATAATACGTAACGTGAAAACTGTGAGGGACGGAAAAAACCCACCGTGGTACAACAACAAATTTCGGAAACTACTGCGAAAGCAAAGAGAGCTTCACTCCAAGTGTAAACGCAGCCAAAACCTCTCAGATAAACATAAGCTAAACGATGTCAAAGTTAGCGTAAGGAGGGCTATGCGTGAAACGTTCAGTGAATTCGAAAGTAAAATTCTATGCACCGACTTGACAGAAAATCCTAGGAAGTTCTGGTCTTACGTTAAATCAGTAAGTGGCTCGAAACAGCATATCCAGACACTCCGGGATGATGATGGCATTGAAACAGAAGATGACACGCGTAAAGCTGAAATCTAAACACCTTTTTCCAAAGCTGTTTCACAGAGGAAGACTGCACTGCAGCTCCTTCTTTAAATCCTCGCACAAACTAAAAAATGGCTGACATCGAAATAAGTGTCCAAGGAATAGAAAAGCAACTGGAATCACTCAACAGAGGAAAGTCCACTCGACCTGACGGGATACCAATTCGATTCTACACAGAGTACGCGAAAGAACTTGCCCCCGTTCTAACAGACGTGTACCGCAAGTCTTTAGAGGAACGGAAGGTTCCAAATGATTGGAAAAGAGCACAGGTAGTCCCAGTCTTCAAGAAGGGTCGGCGAGCAGATGCGCAAAACTATAGACCTATATCTCTGACGTCGATCTGTTGTAGAATTTTAGAACATGTGTTTTGCTCGAGTATCATGTCGTTTTTGGAAACCCAGAATCTACTCTGTAGGAATCAACATGGATTCAGGAAACAGCGATCGTGTGAGACACAACTCGCTTTATTTATTCATGAGACCCAGAAAATATTAGATACAGGCTCCCAGGTAGATGCTATTCTCCTTGACTTCCGGAAGGCGTTCGATACAGTTCCGCACTGTCGCCTGATAAACAAAGTAATAGCCTACGGAATATCAAACCAGCTGTGTGGCTGGATTGAAGAGTTTTTAGCGAACAGAACACAGCATGTTGTTATCAATGGAGAGACATCTACAGACGTTAAAGTAACCTCTGTCGTGCCACAGGGGAGTGTTATGGGACCATTGCTTTTCACAATATATATAAATGACATAGTAGATTGTGTCCGAAGTTCCATGAGGCTTTCCGCGGATGATGCTGTAGTATACAGAGAAGTTGCAGCATCAGAAAATTGCAGTGAAATGCAGGAAGATCTGCAACGAATAGGCGCTTGGTGCAGGGAGTGGCAACTGACCCTTAACATAGACAAATGAAATGTATTGCGAATACATAGAAAGAATGATCCTTTATTGTATGATTATATGATAGTGGAACAAACACTGGTAGCAGGTACTTCTGTAAAATATCTGGGAATATGCGTGCAGAATGATTTGAAGTGGAATGATCATATAAAATTAATGGTTGGTAAGGCGGGTGCCAGTTTGAGATTCATTGGGAGAGTCCTTAGAAAATGTAGTTCATCAACAAAGGAGGTGGCTTACAAACCACTCGTTCGACCTATACTTGAGTTTTTCTCATCCGTGTGGGATCCGTACCAGGTCGTGTTGACAGAGGAGATCGAGAAGATCCAAAGAAGAGCGGCGCGTTTCGTCACAGGGTTATTTGGTAAGAGTGATAGCGTTACGGAGATGTTTAGCAAACTCAAGTTGCAGACTCTGCGAGAGAGGCGCTCTGCATCGCAGTGTAGCTTGCTCGCCAGGTTTCGAGAGAGTGCGTTTCTGGATGAGGTATCGAGTATATTGCTTCCCCCTACTTATACCTCCCGAGGAGATCACGAATGTAAAATTAGACAGATTCGAGCGCGCACGGAGGCTTTCAGACAGTCGTTCTTCCCGCGAACCATACTCGACTGGAACAGAAAAGGGAGGTAATGACAGTGGCACGTAAAGTGCCCTCCGCCACACACCGTTGGGTGGCTTGCTGAGTATAAATGTAGATGTATATGTAGATGCAGAAAAGCAACACCTCGTATCTACATAACTGCTCTGCAATTGACACTTCAGTACTTGGCTGAGAGTTCATCGAACCACTTTCACACTTTTTCTCTACCGTTCGACTCTTGAACAGCACGCGCCGTGCTTAGCACACTGGTCTGTATTCGGCTGTATGCCGGTTCAAAACACCGTCCTGACATCCGGATTTAAGTTTACCGTGATATCTCCAAATCGCCCCAAGGAAGTACAGGGAACTTTCTCTTTGAAAAGGCACGGCTGATTTCCTTCTCCATCCTTTAGTAATCGAAGCTTGCGTTCTGTCTGTAACGACGGCTATGGCAACGAGATTTTAAAGTTTAATCTTCCTTTCGAATAGCACGAGAGAAAAACAGACACTTAAATCTTTCCGTGTGAGCTTTTATTCCTCTTAATTTCCTATGATGCTCGTTTTCGCTTCCGCGGTGTTGATGAGTGTCGACAAAACATAATCACGTTGAGAGGAGAACGTTGGTATTTGAAATTTCGTAAAAACCTTTGTTTAAATGACTGTCTCCCCAACTCGCGTTTCATATCCCTGACACTGTCTTCCTTGTTTCCCGTTAGTAAAAAGGAGCTTCCCTTCTTTGAACTTTTTCTGTGTCATCCGTCGATCCTATCTGGCAAAGGATCCCGAAACGCACTGCAATATTGTAGCATATGACGAACAAGCGTAGTGTAGGCCGTCTCTTTAGTAGACCTTTTGTGTCTTCTAAGTGTTCTGCCAACTGATTGGAATGGCGTTCTGTTGGTGTCAGCACTCTCGCAGTTATTTACGGAACCTCAGCGCTCTAGTAGTGGATAACGAAAATTAAGCGCCCCGTCTGTCAAAGACTAATTGGATTATTCGTATCAATTTATACACCGAAGAATAAACATCAATGAAAAGGTTACTGTTATTTCGACGATAGTTGGGTCATAAACAAGAGGAACCATTAAGAATGGAAGAGAAGGAGTGAGGTGTACACTCTGAGCATACCGGTGGGAGTAATTCCAGATGTAAAGCGGCTGGCTCAGGATGCCACCATGAAGAGCACTGGGGGGCAGCTGACTGCAGGTGGTGACTTATGTCGGTACTAATAATGTGTGTCGCTTTGAAAAATGGTTCAAATGGCTCTGAACACTATGGGACTCAACATCTGAGGTCATCAGTCACCTAGACTTAGAACTACTTAAACCTAACTAACCTAAGGACATCACACACATCCACGCCCGAGGCAAGATTCGAACCTGTGACCGTAGCGGTCGCGCGGGTGTAGCTTTGAATCGGAAAATATTCTATCTGTTTTAAATGAACACACCATCATTTGAATGTATTACTGCTTATTTAATTATGACCCAGGTATTTGGCATTTTATGCCGTTTTGAAGTAACTGAGTTTATGTCAGTAACATATATTGCAGGACATCAAGCTCAAAACCAGCCATAAAGTAAGAAAAATATTTGCGCCCCACAAAATGACAGACGTAAACATCATCATCCTGTAAAAAGATCAGAAAGTAATAGTGGGAGCACGTTTGGTCGTAATTAAATAAACAATAACACAGTCAAATGGCGGTGTGTTTAAAACTTATTGTGTGATTATTGCTCAGCAACATCAAAAACATATTCTCTCTGCTTTCCGGCGGCTATCTGAAGAAGTAAAGGCTGGCTGTTTCGCTTGAGGGGTGAGGGCGGAACTTATCACATCTAGCATCGTCGACGGAATCAACAGCGCATCTTTGCAACAGAGCCTTGAGGGCCATCTCAGTCAGAGCCTCTGACGGTTCTGTGAGTGTCTAGGCAGCGGGTCCTTTGATAGCATTCCCTGAAACATTTCCTGTCATAAAGATCATAGTTGGTTCTAACTGATAGAAAGTATTGAGCAAAACAAGTAATATCTGGCCTTAGCAAAGCAAGTCACATAGGCTATCTGCTGTTTCCAATACATATAAACGATTTAGGATAGAATCTGAGCAGCCCTCTTGGAATGTTTATAGATTATGCCGTCATTTACCGTTTCGTGAAGTCATTATAAAATCAAAACCAACAGCAAAATGATTTAGGCTAGATATCAGTATGATGCAAAAAGTGGCAATTCTAAATAGTGAAAAGTGTAAGATCATCCACGTGAGAACTAAAAGAAATCGTATAAATTTCGGTTACACCATAGATCACATAAATCTAAAGGCTCTCAGTTAAAGTAAATACGTAAGGATTACAACCACGAACACCTTAAGTTGGATGTATCACGCAAATAATGCTGTGGGGAAGGCAAGTGCATTTATTCTTTCCTTACTGAACACCGTTATGTCCTTTATAAAAATTTCAGCTGAACATCTTTCCAACTTTACCCAGTTTTCAGTGCCTATAACGTTCGAGCTTCGGTGCTTTCATCAGAGCTTGGAGCTCTGATTCTTTCTCAACATAGCTACGACAGTTTGCAACTACAAAACCGATTGTTGCTACGCCTACTCCACTTCTTTACACTGTGATCCTTTGAGATTGTAGCCCTTTCTGCACTTTCCCGCGACCATCTAACCTAAAAAGCATGCCAGTCCATTCCAAACGCCCTCGAGTGTGTAATCGACCTCAGACCTTTTGAGTGTAACCCAAAATCCCCAAACCGTATGGCTCAATGTCGAGGAACCTGTTGTCCACACAGTCGCAGACCCACCTGAGGCTCTGATTGAGACCCTCCACTATCGTCTGTCCTAGCCGTCCGCCGTTGATTCTATTGACGACACTAAGTGTGATGAGTTCTGCCTACATCCCGCAAGTGAGAGTGCCAGCCTTTACCACTTGAGATAGCCACCGGAAAGCAGAGACAATCTCTTCCCATCCAAAGCGAAACACGTCATTAGTACCAACATGAGCCCCCATCTCAGTCGGCTTCCCCTGTGCTCTTGATGAAGGCATCCTGAGTCATCCGTTCCACATCTGGGATGACTCCCACCGGTATGTTCACAGAGTGCAGATCTGTGTCCTTCTCTTCAGTTCTTTTTTTTTCCTTTTTGTTGTTACCCAGATATCGCCAAAAACGACAGAATCGTTGTGATTAATTTTTATTTCACCAATGTATAAATTGATACGAATACTCTAAACACTGTTGGAAGGATCCACCAGAGAAGCCGAGAGCGCTAATGCGCTGCTTCGTGGACTCGGGCAGGCTCGCCAGCCCCGGATCGAATCCGCCCAGTGGATTAACAACGAGGTCCGGTCTGCCAGACAGCCTGGATCTGGTTTTTAGGCGGCTTTCCTCGTCCCGATAGGTGAATACTGGGCTGGTCTCCACGTTCCCCCTCAGTTACACGCCTTGCAGATATTTGCAAACATTCCCACTATTCCATGGCTTACACTAGACGCAGACAACAGCGGTACACTAATTCCATCCCAAGTGGGGGAGGGGGGCTCGTGGTGGTGGCAGGAAGGGCATCCGACCGCCCTATGTATCTAACAATGGTAAATCAATAGTAACATGGCCGACCCCGCGTTGACGCGGGACAAAGGCCCCTAGCAAGAAAGAAACTCTAAACACTGTTGGAAAGAATGGAAGCTTAATTTTCAATATCCATGACTAGAGCTCTGAGGTTCCGTAAAGGACCGGGACAGTCCTGACATCAATAGACAGCCAGTTCATATTACACTACTGGCCATTAAAATTGCAACACCACGAACATGACGTGCTACAGCCGCGAAATTTAACCGACAGGAAGAAGATGCTGTGATATGCAAATGATTAGCTTTTCAGAGTGGCGACACCTACAACGTGCTGACATGAGGAAAGTGTCCAACCGATTTCTCATACACAAACAGCAGTTGACCGGCGTTGCCAGGTGAAACGTTGTTGTCATGCCTCGAGTAAAGAGGAGAAATGCGTACCATCACGTTTCCAACTTTGATAAAGGTCGGATTGTAGCCTATCGCGATTGCAGTTCATCGTATCGCGAAATTGCTGCTCGCGTTGATCGAGATCGAATGACTGTTAGCAGAATATGGAATCGGTGGGTTCATGAGGGTAATACGGAACGCCGTGCTGGATCCCAACGGCCACAAGTCACTAGCAGTCGAGATGAGAGGCATCTTATACGCATGCCTGTAACGGATCGTGCAGCCACGTCTCGATCCCTGAGTCAGCAAACGGGGACGTTTGCAAGACAGCAATCATCTACACGAACAGTTCGACGACGTTTGCAGCAGCATGGACTATCAGCTCGGGGACCATGGCTGCGGCTACTCCTGACGCTGCATCACAGATAGGAGCGCCTGCGATGGTTTACTCAACGACGAACCTGGGTGCACGAATGGAAAAACGTCATTTTTTCCGATGAATCCAGGTTCTGTTTACAGCATCATCATAGTCGCATCCGTGTTTTTGGACATCGCGGTGAACGTACATTGGAAGCGTGTATTCGTCATCGCCATACTGGCGTATCACACGGCGTGATGGTATGGGGTGCCATTGGTTACACGTTTCGGTCATCTCTTGTTCGCATTGACGGCCCTTTGAACAGTGGACGTTAAATTTCAGATGCTTATGACGCAGCGTTTGTTTTTTTGCTTCCATTACGCACACTGCTGTCGCTATGGGTCTGGCCGTCTGGTCGCTGAGATGTGTTTGGACAGCAGCCAGTCAGAAAAAACAGAAGGTGACCCTGGGAATGCAGTACAGAGCAAAGAGCCCGGATGTCAGCTGGGGACTGTTCAGGGTGGTAGATGCTCTGTAATGGTGTCGTGTGTGTGGAGTTGGAGTTATATGGGACCCTTGATACGTCTAAATACGATTCTGACAGGTGACACGTATGTAAGCATCCTCTCTGCATCCATTCATGTCCATTGTACATTCCGACGGAGTTGGGAAATTGCAGCAGGACAATGCGACACCCCACTCGTCCAGAATTGCTACAGAGTGGCTCCACGAACACTGTTCTGAGTTTAAACTCTTCCGCTGGTCACCAAACTACCCTTCATTCGATCCCTGCGAAACCGTACATTTCAGCAGGATAATGAACGACCGCATGTTGCAGGTCCTGTACGGGCCTTTCTGGATACAGAAAATGTTCGACTGCTGCCCTGGTCAGCACATTCTCCAAATCTCTCACCAACTGGAAACGTCTGGTCAATGGTGGCCGAGCAACTGGCTCATCACAATACGCCAGTCACAATTTTTGACGAACTGTGGTATCGTGTTGAAGCTGAATGGACACCTGTACATGTACACGCCATCCAAGCTCTGTTTGACTCAATGCCCAGGCGTATCAAGGCCGTTATTACGGCCAGGGGTGGTTGTTCTGGGTGCTGATTTCTCAGGATGTATGCATCCAAATTGCGTGAAAATGTAGTCACATGTCAGTTCTAGTATATTATATCTGTCCAGTGAATACCCGCCTATCATCTGCATTTTTTCTTGGTGTAGCAATTTTAATGGCCAGTACTGTAGTTGTCAATAAAACTACTATAAGCTGCATAAGATTTTGTGCTTCTTTTTTTCGGCTCAGAAGTATTGGGTGGGCAAAACAGAGCTTAGAGCATTTCCTCTCGATTCTACACTGAAGCACCGATTAGCAAAAGCATAGTCCATTTAGTTTCAGCAATTTCAACAAACTGGATGTCTCTGGATCTTTATGTCTGGGATGAGTTCGGATACCGTTTAAATGTTTATCCTGCAGCAGGGGGAGGACACAATGCACACTTACAAACCGTGTTTGTAAACTTTAAAAGTCGTCTTTCCATCGGTATGGATAATACTTGTATCCAATGTAAATTTCATGAAATAAAAATCAGTCAAATTGAATCCTTCATTTTGAATAACAGATTTTCCGAATATTTCAGATATCCTGAGTGTGACATGAAATATCAAAATATTCACTGGTTTAAGGTTCATCTATGCCGCAAATGTCGTTGCTATGGTATGATTCACGGACTTGCGCTGATGGTTTCCAAATGCGGCGAGCGCCCGTTGTTCGCAAATCACGGAGAGCCGGCCGCGAGTCCTGCTGCCTGTGCTCTCTAGGAGCCGGGCTCTTTGCTCGGTACTGCATTCACAGGGTCACCTTCTCTTTTTTCTGACTGGCTGCCGTCCAAACACATCTCAGCGACCAGACGGCCAGACCCCTAGCGACAGCAGTGTGCGTAATGGAAGCAAAAAAACAAACGCTGCGTCATAAGCACTTTCCTCGTCCTTCTACTGTTCGGCTTGTTTATTCACCGATCTCTGTAGTTAACGGTCTCATCTTTTATTCGGACAAGCCACGCATCAGTGCTATATATTTTTGATAAAGACTGTTATAAATCTGTTGCTAGACTCGAAGATCAATTGATGAGAGAAATAGGTATCACTGTGTGCTAGAAGGAAGGGTAGGGGCGCCATTAGGAATATCTTATTTCTGCATCTATTCTACAAGCAGTAGCAGCCCTGTTGCATGCATCTTAGATGACATTTGAATAATACTTCGGTAGGATATCTCCACCTCAACGAACTACGAGTAGCAGTAATTATTCGAGTACACTGAAGCGCCAAAGAAACTAGTATAGGCATGCCTATTCAAATACAGAGATATGTAACCAGGCATATGATATACGTCACTGTGGTCGGCAACACCTACGAAAGACAAAAAGTGTCTGGCGCAGTTGGTAGATAGGTTACTGCTGCTAAAATGGCACGTTATCAAGATTTAAGTGAGTTTGAACGTGGTGTTATAGTCGGCGCACGAGCGATAGGCCACAGTATCTCCGAGGTACCGTGAAGTGGGGATTTTTCCATACGATCATTTCACGAGCGTACCTTGACTATCAAGAATCCGGTAAAACATCAAATCTACGACATTGCTGCGGTCGGAAAAAGATCCTGCAAGAATGGGACCAAAGCTTACTTAAGAGAATCTTTAAGAGTGACAGAAGTGCAACCCTTCCGCAAATTGCTGTAGATTTCACTGTTGAGCCATCAAAAAGTGTCAGCATGGGGACCAGTCAACGAAACATCATCGATATGGGCTTTCGGAGCCGAATGCCCACTAGTGTACCCTTGATGACAGCACGACACGAAGCTTTACGCCTCACCTGGGCCCGACATTGAACTGTTGATGACTGGAAACACATTGCCTGGTCGGACAAGTCTCGTTTCAGATTGTATCGAGCGAATGGACGTGTACGGGTATGGAGACAACCTCATAAATCCATGGACCCTGGATGTCAGCTGGGGACTGTTCAGGGTGGTAGATGCTCTGTAATGGTGTCGGGTGTGTGGAGTTGGAGTTATATAGGACCCCTGATACGTCTAAATACGATTCTGACAGGTGACACGTATGTAAGCATCCTCTCTGATCACCTGCATCCATTCATGTCCATTGTACATTCCGACGGATTTGGGAAATTGCAGCAGGACAATGCGACACCCCACTCGTCCAGAATTTCTACAGAATGGCTCCACGAACACTGTTCTGAGTTTAAACTCTTACGCTGGTCACCAAACTCCCCAGACATGAACATTACTGAGCATATCTGGATGCCTTGCAACGTGCTGTTCAGATCTCCACGCCTTTGTTCCCTCACCGATTTGTGGACAGCCCTCCAGGATTCAAGGTGTCAGTTCCCTCCGGTACTACTTCAGACATTTGTCAAGCCCATGCAACGTCGTGGTGCAGCAGCACTTCCGCGTGTACGCGGGGGCCCCAACACGATATTAGACAGGTGTACCAGTTTCTTTGCTCTTCAGTGTAATATTACCAGTAAATGCCCCATTCTTTCAAAAAAAGGTAAGAACTTCCCTCTGTATAACACAGTTTCAAACGTCTGATTACTTCACAAATGAGGTAAAGCTATGGATATTTGACGTTTTAACATGTTGTGGTACGAGGTACCCTCCGCCACGCACCGTATGTATATAGATGTAGAAGTTTAGAAAAGGTTTGTAATTATTTGTGAAGTTGTTGGCAGTCACTAAGTCCTCTCATTATCGAATACTGGATTAATAAAGTCCGGGTATTTGCGCGCCGTCAGTTATGCTGTCTCAATGCAAGCACTCAGGTTCTAACTTTAATACAGGATGACTATAAATTAGGTATACAGAAATAACCTTTAATCGTGAAACGGGTGAAGAACATAAGGAAATGTTTGATACAGCACTGAACCTACTTTATCTTGAAGCTTTATTCCCCTCTAACACCGCTAGCTCCCGATGTTTCCGCCAAGTGACATGCGCAAATGAGTTGTTGCTATAGGCATCATAGATCGTGTGCCTGTGCATAACGTGTAGGGTGTTGTTTATGGTTCCATGAATCTAATCCGCTACCACAGTTCAGGCCTAAATATCGTAAGCGACAACCTCAAAGAGAAGCTGTTATTAACTAGTGCAATCATTTTACCGTCACTGTGTCAAATCACATACGTCACCGGGTTAATACTGGTCAGCAGTCTCTGAGACAGCCACTGAACAAGTTCGGCATTACCATTTGTGATGTTACAAAAGGCAGTCACCTCGAACATTTGTACATAAATATTAAAGGTACGAGACGTGTTTTTTAAGTGAGTACCGTTTTGAAATTGAAACAACATGTGCTAAGATATCTCAATAATTTTATTTTTTACGTGAAAGCCTGTACCTTAATCTTCTTTTCTACATAATTTCCGTCAGTACTGAGGCACTTGTCATAACGTTGTACCAGTTTTTGAAGACCCTCCTCTTAGAAGTCTGCCTCCTGACTTGTTAACCTCTGCATCACCACTGTTTTGACTTCGACATCGTCTTGAAGACGTTGACCGCCCTGGTGTTTCTTCAAGTGCAGGAACAGATGGTAGTTACAGGGCGCAAGATCGGGGCTGTACGGAGAATGATCTAGTTTCCCATCGAAAAGATGTCATAAGATCTTTGGTCTGATTCGCCACATGTGGACGGGCATTGTCTTGCAGCAAAACGACGCCCTTGCTCAACTTCCATGGACTGATGCTTTGATTCTGCTGTGACGTAGGCCACCCATGTTTCATCGCCCTTGCCGGCCGGTGTGGCCGTGCGGTTCTGGGCGCTTCAGTCTGGCACCGCGTGACTGCTACGGTCGCAGGTTCGAATCCTGCCACGGGCATGGATGTGTGTGATGTCCTTAGGTTAGTAAGGTTTAATTAGTTCTAAGTTCTAGGCGACTGATGACCTCAGAAGTTAAGTCGCATAGTGCTCAGAGCCATTTGAACCATTTTTTTTTTCATCGCCCTTTACAATTTGGCTTAAAAAATCATCACCGTCGTTGTGGTACCGCTCAAGGAAAATCAGTGCGCTGTCTAAACGTTAGGTTTTGTGCACATCCGTCAACATTTTCGGTACCCAAAGTGCGCACAATTTTCGGTAATTCAAGTGCTCGGTCATAATGCCATACAAAGCTCTACGAGAAACATTAGAAAGGCATCCCGCAAGGAGGAAATCGCAAAGCGTCTGTTTTCTCTCACCTTATTGTCCACTTCCTGCACCAAACTGTCATTAACGACCGAAAGACGCCCACTCCGTTGTTCATCATGCACATTTGTGTGGCCAGCTTTAAATGCTCCCACCCACTTTCTTACCATTCCATCACTCAAAATGTTTTCTCCGTAAACTGCACAGATCTCACGATGAATATCGATCGCTTATAGGCCTTTAGCACTAAGAAATCTTATAACAGCCCGTACTTCACAGTCGGCGGGACTCACGATTATCGGAGGCATCTTAAACACTCGGTACACAACGTAAACAAGGAAGAATCAGACTGTAATGGTGTCAGTGCGTAGATTAAGGTACAGGCTTTCATTTAAAAATAAAATTATTGAGATATCTTAGCACGTCTTTTTTTAATTTCAAAACGGTACTTACTTAAAAAAACACGTCTCGTACATAGCATTCAGTACTGTATCAACCATTTCTGCAAGTTATTTACCTTTTTCAGTGTTAACAGTTTCTTTTGTGTAGCTAATTTACAAACACCCTGTACGTGTCCTATTGTATTAAACCTTTATACCTCTTAATGAGTGGATCACGACAGCATTTTAAAACTATAAACTTAGGACAATAAATACGCGAAATGCATAAAATCAAACTTCTGTTGCTCCTGGAACCAGTTAAATAGTGAAACTGGGAATGTTAATGGTTTTCGGGGTCTGGGATAGTTGCTTAGTAATATAGATAAATGTGTGCTATGAAATACATTCCGTGCATATACCGAGGTTAATAATGAAGTTGTAATTATCTCCTTGATAGAAATACACTTACATAACTGCTGTTTTTTTCTGTTACGTTTCTGCAGTTCTGGTACACACTGTAATCCTCGCCTCTCGACGCTATCCGTGTGTTATCCTTTTACGCTTTGGCTCTTTTTTTACCGCCATGCTACGGTACTGTGAAGTGCGGATTTCAGTATGTAGCAGCATTAGCATTACCGATACGTAATTGCAGGTAAACAAAATATTACTTAGCTTATATAATTTTTTTCTCGGTGATAATTAAAAAGTCTTATGGCTACCATTTATATATCATGCGCAGTACTTCAATTAGTAGGGTTTCGGTTGGAAGAATAGAGATGCGAGGCATGCACAGTACTTCAATTAGTAGGGTTTCGGTTGGAGGAATAGAGATGCGAGGTAATAATACTAAAAAGTTATCTCTGTTGCTTTAACAGACCGTGGTAGCGTAATGTAACATTCTATAGCAGCGAATATCAAACCCCCATCAGATTATTTTGGCTTAGTTTCCCATCGTTTCTCCCCATCGATTAAACAGAAGTCCGGGATGGTTCCTCTGAAAATACAATGTTAATTTCCTTCCCATTTTTGTCGAATATGAATTTGTGACCAGCCTCTGATGATCACGTCGTTCCGAAATGTTGAATCCTCTCTCTCCTTTCGACTCGAAATTTAAATCTTACAAAATACTTATAAAATTCCGTCAACCATCTGTATTCGCGTTTTTCCGTTTTTTCTTTTTTTTTTCTTTCGATACTTATTTCACAGTGAAAGCTCCACCATCAGAGTTTCCAAGATTCATAAGAGGCTTCCCGTCATGATCTTGAGAGAAATCGAACCTGAGGGATGTTCTTAGACGAACTTAAAAAAACCTACGTGCGATAGTAAAAGTAGGCTACAGCACCCTAAACAAGCTGCATATCTACTGGACTACAGCGAAATATCTCTAAGTTCTTCGGTGTTCATTGGCCATATATTGTAAATAGGCGTGAGTGGGGAAACATCATAAATAAACCGACAATGCGACCAAAGATTTTTGCTAAAGTAATATTACTATACAGACCGTCTGACACATCCTACGACCATTGTTACATAGGTCAAAGTGGAATGAATTTTAGAAGGGTTTGCTCCCCCCCCCCCCCCCCCCCCAAAGCAACCAAATAAAGATGAAGTATTTGTCCATTTGCTTGAAACAGAACACAGAGCTGACAATGTTGAAAACATACAGTAGAAAAAAACTGGAAACAGGATGCACTACATATTTGGTCATTAGACACAAACTTACGCGAGAAAAATCACATGCTTGACAAAAAAGACAGACTGCGAATACAGCGGAGCTCAATACTTTCAAGAAACTTTGTCTTAAAGCACGTAACACGATGTGACCTCTTATTCCACTTTATCTTCTTTTGTTGCTTCACCAAACTTAACGTCATATAAACGGTAAAAAATTTAGAAAGAATTTTAATATTCAGTTATTTCCTGTCATTATGATGTACATGATTGTAGTACTAAAATTATAACATTTAATTTCTCCATGTATCATATCTACAAGGTGGTCAGAAACTGTCTGAAAAGCTTGTAAGGGTGTTTCGCGTAGCGTGTGCTCAGAAACAACTGGTAAGAACAAAATGAGATATGTTGAGCGGTTTCCAGATTAATTAGCATTGACGGTCGCCAATCAGGCAGTTGCGCGCAAATTCAAACTGCGCGCCTGATACAATAGTGGCAATTGATCTCCTAGCGTTGATGGTAGCGCACGGAAATCCTCAGCGTTTGGCTCTACTTCCGTCCTTATTACCTTTCCATGTCCAATTCCTGTATGGCTTTCTTGTTCGGCTTTAGGAAACCAAACGAGGAACACCTTTTGCAACGCTGTCTCTGTCACTCCCCTTGAATTTGCATGAACCACGGCCTGATTAGCTAACTTCTGTGCTAAAATAGCTCGGATACGGTGAAATGGGTTGAATTTTACCTTAACAATTATTTCTCAGCGCAGCATACTCTACAATACCCTTGCAAGCTTTTCAGACTGTTTCCGAGCTTCCTACATAGGACATAAAAGCCGGTGACTACGTTTAACCCTCTTGAAACGAAATGTAACCAATAACAGAATAACAACACAGTGCTACTACTTTTCCCATACACACTGTGGTGACCAGGAACTTCCTCACAGTGTAACGGAATAATGAAAAGGGCATTTAACATATGCTAAACCAAGGTAACTTGACATCATCATCCCCACGTGTTCCAACCAAGTTGTGAAACCGAACAAAGGATCTATCATTAGTCACATGAAATTCGATTAATATGTATCTCGCGTTAATAAACCTGAAAACAATGTAACAGATAATAATGCAAAGGCAGCGGAAGCAACCAAGGGGCTTCCCGTTAATTGCGTGAGAGGTTTTCTTTAAAATCTGAATCCCTTCCCCCACGGTGAGATTCGGTGAGATGTGGGGAGATATTCTCTCGTCCTCACAAGGGTTTTATCATGTAGTTGGATAAAAATACGAAAAAATGAATTATTTTTTGCTTGTTTTAAAAATTGTTTAAAACACTTTAATAAAACCATATCTCATTTTTAAAGCGTAGTAAACGATTTTTTTAATGTTATTAAAAGCACTTTATTTTAAACATGACAAACCTATGTGGCATTTGGCTGGACAAAAACAGTTTCAGAAGAACGAAAACGAATCGCGAAAATAGTGGGAACCATTTTGATGGATCCCTAACAAATTGACCTTCTATTGGTAAATTATATACATAACATGTCGTTGAACCTTTACTTACTATGAAGATGGAAGACAAAGTTCTTCTTACGTTCCACTGAACCGTATGATTTCGCGGCTTTTCAAATAGCTTCATATACATGATCACTAAGAGAATTCTTGTCGGTGAACTTCAGCTTAGCTTGCTTCCACAAACGATTAACTATTCTCGCATGTGTGTTTCGCTTGTCGACATGTTTAACACACGCATTGTAAAACGTTTTATTGAAATTGATGCTGAACACAGCATCATCGGCTTTATATCCGTTACGGAATATCACGACTGACTCACTTATTAACATACAGCGATTTCGGTCGGTGCAGTAGAGAATTCCCCGAATGAAACCTAACAGTTGTGCTATGTTTGTTGCCAATGGGGGAATTCCTGCCATGCACAAGTGTAACGTATTCCGTTGTGTTCAGAGAGGCCATAAATTTTGGTGAGCACTTATACTCTATGCTCTGAATTCATTAGACATAAAAAATGTTATCCGTTAGAATAACTGTTGTGTCCGACTTCTTGGATACTGACGTGGCTAACAATGAAATGAAATGAAATTAAATGAGCGTATGCCATCGTTGGCCGGGAGACCCGTCCAGGGAAGTTCGGCTGCTAAGTCCAAGTCTTACTTGAGTCGCCGCCACGTTGGGTGTCTTGCGTGCCGCTGATGGGGATAAAATGATCGTGAGGATAACACAACACCGAGGTCACGAGCGGAGAAAAGTTCCATCTCGGCCAGGAATCGAACATGGGCCCGCCGGTCGTTGTGGCCGAGCGGTTCTAGACGCTTCAGTCTGGAACCGTGCAACCGCTACGGTCGCAGGTTCGAATCCTGCCTCGGGCATGGATGTGTGTGATATCCTTAGGTTAGTTAGGTTTAAGTAGTTCTAATTTCTAGGGGACTGATGACCTCAGATGTTAAGTCCCATAGTGCTCAGAGCCATTTGAACCATTTTGAACGCGGGCCCGCTGCGCGGGATGCAAGCACGTTACCACCCAGCTAAGCAGTTAATTAGAACACTGTGAACAAGTAATACGTTATTAACCTACAACGGCACTTATCGTTGCTTGCCAGGCTCGGCTGTCGTTCTGCAACCCCACACTTGAACTTGAGGTTCAGAAGAATTGTAAATGAGCCATGTTTACTTAGTGGCGAATTAATGTTCAGAAAGGCCGTACTGTAATTTCACTACAGCCTCTAGGAAACACAAGTTCGTAGACATTAGTCGACACAGTTCTGATAGCGTTGGCGCGTAGGCACAGTTGGCAGGAGACGGAAGTCTCTTCACTCCCCGACGGTTGACGAGGGCTGTCACGGCCAGTGGGCGGCACGACGTAACTCCGGCATGAACTTCCTGGAAGTGGGCGGGATCCGACCTCGACCGGAATTGCCCTCCTGGTCCCTGACGACGCTATTTCAGGGCACAGGCGAGGCGGCGGCGCCTCGGAACTGCAGGAAGCACGGCTTCTTCGTAACATCTCGTGGGTGCCTCATGATACCGCTTTGCTCTGCGGTATCTTTGCAGTGGTCTATACTTCTTGCGCCGCTCCCGATATTCGACAGTACCACAATAATATACACTTTCTGAAATAAAAAGCTGACATGAGAATTTCATTGCTGCTCTCCCACTTTAAATGAGATATGGTGAGATTCTGCCGGACATCCCTCTCAACCCCCAACCCCTCTCCCCCCATCCGACCTCCAATTATGAGCTCACGTAATTAATGGACGTTCACGAACCACCTCATCGAAATCCTCGAAGATGTCGCTTCATTGTACCTATCCTAGTACCACTAGACAAATGTCTATCCTAAATAGTACGGTACATACATGTAGCAGGGAAGCAGACGATTGTCATACCAACAGGACGAAATAAGAGGTGTTTCTTTGTCCCACAAACCATGTGGAACCTCACTAACCGATCTGCCGCGCGGGATTAGCCGAGCGGTCTTAGGCGCTGCAGTCATGGACTGTGCGGCTGGTCCCGGCGGAGGTTCGAGTCCTCCCTCGGGCATGGGTGTGTGTGTTTGTCCTTAGGATAATGTAGGTTAAGTAGTGTGTAAGCTTTGGGACTGATGACCTTAGCAGTTAAGACCCGTAAGATTTCACACACATTTGAACATTTGAACTAACCGATCTCCGCGCTAACCAGTACAATTAGCTGGCTGTAATCATTCAGCTACTTGCTTAAGACTAGCCTTTTCAGTTCTCAACCAATGGTTAAGGTACCGTAGCAGAAAATTTGGAAATTTGTGGTAAGTTCTTTTGGGACCAAACTGCTGAGGTCATCGGTCCCTAGGTTTACACACTACTTAAAATAACGTAAACTAACTTGCGCTAAGGAGAAGACACACACACCCATCCCCGAGGTTGGACTCGAACATCCGACGGGGGAAGCCGCACGAACCATGACAAGACGCCCTAAGACCGCGCGACTACCCCCGCGAGACTACCCTAGTAGAACGGAAATCTGAATATATGTTGTTTGAGACGTGTAAGTGCTTAACGGTACAGATATGTATCCATAATATGAGAGACGCCTATAGCAGATGGTCTTCAAGTAGAATTACTTTAGCGAATGTTTGCATGCGTCATACGAAAGACACCTATAGCAAATGCCTTTCAAGTAGAACTACTTTAGCGAAAATATTTGGTCACTTAGTAGGATTGTTTGCAAGTTTTTGATACTTACATTTGTTTCCGATACATAAGCAATTGAAATTAAACAACTTAGAGAAACTTCACTATGTACTACTAATGAAACAGTTTCTCGCAATACGTAGGTTATTTTATAACGCTGTTTGTCCTGGCGTTTATATGTTTTCACCTTTATATTACAGCATAACATATCTCCGGTGCGACTGCTTCACCACATCAACACGAAAAGCCACTTGTGAAATTTGGAAAACCTGGTGAAGAAGATTTCACTGTGAAATACGTATCGGAAAAACAAACCCGAGAAACCAAAACACATGTAGTTAACGTAGTTTCATTCCTCAAATATATATCTTCCACTGTCTTTGTGCGCCACGTGAAGCCAACGTCGATTCGCTAAAATTTAAGTATTGTGTTAAATGACTGGGCTTTTTGGCTGCCAGTCCAATTGGTATTCAAGAGGCAGGACGCCGCAGGACGCCGCCGGACGCCACATAATAAAAGGAGGATCTCTCTTTCGTTGACAGGTTATCAGAGACGAAGCTGAGACTTGGGTACAAAATGTCCCATGATTTTCCTTCGAAAAATATCTATTTATTGACATAAAATGGTTTGGGAAAATTACAGGAATCATATATAAGGTTGGTCAGATGAGGATTTGAATCCCAGGCCTGTCAAATATTCTGCACCACCTCTTACGATAGAAGATTAATGGTAACAGCGAGACCATTCAAAACATCATATGTTCCTGTATTACTTTGTGGCACACCATATGTGCGGCACCAAAGCCGTTCATTCATTTGTAGAAGACGTTGGCTTATCTAGAACTGTACCAAGGAGTTAAGCACTCGTACCCAAACACTAACGTTTTGTCAGTGAACAGTCATTCCGTTTGAGTGTACGTACCACAAGCTCTATATACCCTCTCGTAAGCCAGACAGGAATCAGTAAAGGGTCAATCTCTCAGAAGGAGACCTACTTCAGCCATAGCGCAAAAGTTGTAAAGCAACTACCCAGGGCTCGCAGGGAACCGCGTTGAGCCGGTCCCGCCGAAGCATTCCTACAGTTAGTCTAGACGCTGGGTTGGGATGGACCAGAGTCCAGATCCCATGTAACTCATGCAACTCGTATTGAAATAGACTCATAGTCATAGCACCTCGAAAAAATCACGGGGTGTCCACGAAAGTTGGTGATCGTCTTAATCCTTCTCTACGTATTCACAATTCAATACGAAAAAAATTTTCCCCATAGTGGACGACTTGGCGGTGACCTTCGAGTAGATGTCTGCATTTTGTCTGTTCAGCTGGTCGTCATTCTCTAAATGCCTACCATGATGCTATTTAATCGTAGAAGAAAGTGTCAGGAGATTGTGGGGGTGAAGCAGAATTTGACAGTCCAAAGAAGTAGCGTATATGACTGTACTGTACAGATTGAGCTGCGGAGTTTTCGAGGAGCAGAAACAGCCCCTCGGGTGTTTCGCTTCGTCTTGACAGCCTGCCGTAGCTTCAAAAATGGTTCAAATGGTTCTGAGCACTATGGAAATTAACATCTATGGTCATCAGTCCCCTAGAACTTACAACTACTTAAACCTAACTAACCTAAGGACATCACACAACACCCAGTCATCACGAGGCAGAGAAAATCCCTGACCCCGCAGGGAATCGAACCCGGGAACCCGGGCGCGGGAAGCGAGAACGCTACCACACGACCACGAGCTGCGGACGCCGTAGCTTCATCGGAAGATTTCGGTAGTATGTTCCTCTGTGGATTTGCTCGTTACGAACAGAGCGCCATACCATCGAAGACGCAAAGAACACTTAGTAGCGCCTTGTCTAATGACGGTTGGGCCTTCGCCATTTTCACCAGTGGTCAGTCCAAACGTCTTTACTTCTTGTTTTCTTCCTTCGATGAGAGTTAGCAGTGACGCATTTTCCGTACATTTTTCTGAATCTGTGTAACGAAAGGACACAGTCTCGTAGATCTCTGTTGTTAACGGTGCACTGACCCTCATGAGCAGTTGTAAATCCTTTGCATAGTTTTTCTTTCACGCTTTTGCAAGTTTCATTTTGGAGCTTATTTCGATCTTCGTATAAATCTTTCTATGGTTTGCATAATTTACGTTCAGATTTTATGAAACGAAACCGGCTATGTACGCTGCTTAACTTCAAGCACTTTCACTCTCCTTCATTTAAGCAAAAAACTTAGAGCATTTTCCTTGTCTCTGAAAGCTATTGCTGTATATCTTTCCTTGTGCTTGGACGTATTATGTGTTTGTTCTAGACTCTAACCAGCACAACAACCATCGTTTGAACGACAGTTAATGGAGTTGCCAGAGTTTGTTCCTGTTTCTTCTAATGTTCATACAATTTATAATAAAATGTCGACTTCATTCGAGTGAATTTCCAAGAAATTAACTAATAAATAACACATAAGTAGGTCTTCAGCAGAAGTGTGCGATTTGCATTGCATACCATTGTCTTCATATTCCATCTTTGCAAGGTTTAAAATATGCCTGGGCTCCAAATTACTGTTAAACTCTGGAACCTGCACAGACTCGGATGCATTAGCAAACATATACGAAGGAAATACAAAGAAATTTAATCAGTCTTTATGTCGATTGTTAGCGCTTAGTATTACTGCGAAGGTAACTATTAATTATTATAGATATTAAGTGTGTTGTGAATAATAGTGAATAATAACTGTGAATAATTGTGATAGGCAAACTATCAACTTGAACTGAAATTCGCTTTGCACATTACGATCGCGCCGTCCCGTCTTATCGCTTTACGAACGCGCTGACAACCAGAGACGCGCAAGCCTTGTTGCGAATGAGCTGTCTGCTACGACTATGGTGGGATGAAGAGTTCTCTAACCACCTGGCGACCTACGAATTTGGTAATGTTCAGCACTTGTTTAAAAATGCTTGCACTGTGTCTTAGTAGCGAAAATTTTGACATTGTTTTTTTTCGGTGTATTCTTCCCGTACCAAAAATTTCGGGGCAAGTTTTGACATGTCGGATTGTACCATTCCCTCGTCTGATCCATTGGACTGCTGACTTCGTCATCTCTCTCTGCTGTACTGTCTTGGTTCTTTGTCACCAGAGCTTGACGAGATATGACAGACTCTGTGAAACATTTCCTCAAGATATCAATGCTACCGTGACCTATTTGGTATGGAAAAATCTGAACGTCTTCACTTTATTCAGCAGTCTATCTAACAACCTGTCCCTTAAGGTTTCTGGCGATCATTTCGTTAGCTGCACCAACTGACACTGAGAGCAAAATAAATGCTCATGATCTGCAGATATCCGAGTTAAGTCAGAATACTGTAGAATGATTTCCTGTTGCGGCTCATTAACTGGGAATAAGAAGTTTCTGAAAATTTTTCGATTGTAAATTCAAGATTAAAGTAGAATGAATGGTCCCGAGACACAAAAACACTCCATTGAGCATAAGCATTACCAGATTTGTGTACTGTCGTAGTCAGTTCTTCTCCTACCCTCAGCGACGGTGCTAAAGTAATAACCTAATAATGAAAGTAAATTTGAGTGTCTCAGAGGCAGCACCTATAATAACTACGTTGGAAAAGGTTTATTTCACTTTACTCCTCATTTCCTAGCCAAATGGAAGACCGAGCTCTTTTAAAACTTGGAATTTAATCGCAGTTGCGAATACGGACAGCCTTTACGTATATAATGGAATAACGACCTTGAAAATTTGTGCCGAATCGGGACTCGAAACTGGATTTCCCGCTTTTCGCGTGCAGTCGCCCGAATCACTCCAGCTATCCGAGCATGCTCCGAGCATTCAGTATGTATATTTAAGTACAAGGGCGGAATTTTAAATGTAAGTCACTTGCCCGGTATCGATGGACAAATACCACACTGCAGTATACGCCTGACCAGATAAAGTGACAAAAAAGGAATATCACGCTGCATTTGACCGACACAGCTCAAACTAATACAGTCCTTATCAACGATCGTTCGCTGCGAGATTCACTGTTCAACTATCAGTGTTTAAGTTTTGCGATTATGAGCATGTGCTTACTTCACACAAGTAGAGTGACAGAGCTGCCCTTTACCGGCCACACTACGGAAGTAGCAACACACTTTGGATTACCTGTCAAGTATCCTCTCTGCAGTTCTGTCATAGTAATACCTCAAATTGTGTCACTTTTGCAGCATGGCTGCGATATATAGGTGACAAAAGCTGTACATAGCTCGTCGTCCTATTTCTAGCGATGCATGCACTAATCCTCTAACCAGAACTTCAAAATGTGAAAAAATTATTTCTAGTTACAACACTGCATATCTTTGTCCATATTGCCAATCGGAAAATACAGGGCGATTATAATTCAATTTTCAAAAAGCTGTAGAAATAACACCACTGGCCAAAATGACGTCAAATTGCAACCGAGTATTATCGGAGAAGGGGGAAAAATTGATCAATTGTATGTGTCAGAATACATAAACGAAAACACCTGTCACGCGCACGACCCGTTGAATTTGGTATAACCGGCCGGATATACGGCTTTTCCTACTTTCGCGTCTGCGACGTTCGCCATGCCTGTCTCAAGGCAGGATCGAGCTCTGCTTGTAAAGCCGTATTACAAGAATGACGACTGTGCACACGTCGCTCTGCAGAAGTTCCGGACACTGAAGGGTTTGAAAAAAGGCGTTGATCCGATGACTGCTGTGTGTCTGGAGAAAATGGTTCGGAAATTCGAATACACTGGATCTTTTGGTGTGCAACCTGGTAGAGGGAAGAAACGAATTGATTCGACGTCAGTGTAAGCAGTGGCCACCACAATGCAAGAGGAGACGAGTGGTGGTGTGCTAACGTGTAGTGGACGGAGAATTGCCCGAACATTGGACATACCCGTGAACACAGTGCGTAAAATCCTACGAAACATCTTTCCTTGCTACCCATTCAAAATAACCTATGTGCACGAGTTGCTTCCTGTTGACCTGCCAGCAAGAGAAACCATTCCTTTAGAATTTCTTGCTCGCATGGAAGTGTACAATGATTGGCCGTGGAGGATTTTGTGGACAGACGAAGCCACTTCCATGTGGCAGGTTATGTCAATACACAGAATTGTCGAAAAAGGGCAACGGAAAATCCACACGCAAATCAACCAGTACCACTTCCTCCTGAGGCTATACTTTTTCGAAGAGACAGTTTCTTATAGTCCTATTACCTGTACTTCACTGGTAAGCGCTATGAGAGTCTTTTGCGCAACCCCGTCATTTCAGCTCTCCAGCAGCGTGAATGTGTGAGTGGGATCATTTTTATGCAAGATAGCGCACCTCCACACACTGCAAATCCAGTTAAGCACCTGTTGAAGAGTCATTTCGGAAATGCTAGAATTGTCACCGAATATTAATTCGTGTGATTCCTGGCTGTGGTGTTCAGTGTTCCGACTGCGAACTTAGCTGCATTGAAGGCACGCATTGCGAAACACATTCTGAACGTGACCCCGGAAACATTCGATCAGTTGTGGAACGTGCTGTTTCTCGATTTCAACTTGTTGCAGAAAACGGTGGACAGCACACTGAACATGTTTCTCGCCAGTCACACAGAAATTAAAAATCCATTTTGATTTTGATTGATGCTTTTTATGCGGTTTTTGGCCTCAGGAAACTTAAAAACTGACGTGATCGATGCTTTTTATGCGGTTTTTGGTCTCAGGACAATTAAAAACTGATTTTTACCATCCGATGTGATATGATCTTGCCGTTGTGGATGGGCTTACGTAACTAACAGTATCACACCTGTTCACCCATGAACACTGAGTAGTACAGTTTGTTTAACGTCAAACGTACCCTTTTGGCATTGTTGTGTGATTTATTTGTCGTTCGTAGTCGACCACTGTTAAATTATTGTGCTTACAGCGCCATCCGTTGTTACATTTTGTAACTACACTCCTGGAAATTGAAATAAGAACACCGTGAATTCATTGTCCCAGGAAGGGGAAACTTTATTGACACATTCCTGGGGTCAGATACATCACATGATCACACTGACAGAACCACAGGCACATAGACACAGGCCACAGAGCATGCACAATGTCGGCACTAGTACAGTGTATATCCACCCTTCGCAGCAATGCAGGCTGCTATTCTCCCATGGAGACGATCGTAGAGATGCTGGATGTAGTCCTGTGGAACGGCTTGCCATGCCATTTCCACCTGGCGCCTCAGTTGGACCAGCGTTCGTGCTGGACGTGCAGACCGCGTGAGACGACGCTTCATCCAGTCCCAAACATGCTCAATGGGGGACAGATCCGGAGATCTTGCTGGCCAGGGTAGTTGACTTACACCTTCTAGAGCACGTTGGGTGGCACGGGATACATGCGGACGTGCATTGTCCTGTTGGAACAGCAAGTTCCCTTGCCGGTCTAGGAATGGTAGAACGATGGGTTCGATGACGGTTTGGATGTACCGTGCACTATTCAGTGTCCCCTCGACGATCACCAGTGGTGTACGGCCAGTGTAGGAGATCGCTCCCCACACCATGATGCCGGGTGTTGGCCCTGTGTGCCTCGGTCGTATGCAGTCCTGATTGTGGCGCTCACCTGCACGGCGCCAAACACGCATACGACCATCATTGGCACCAAGGCAGAAGCGACTCTCATCGCTGAAGACGACACGTCTCCATTCGTCCCTCCTTTCACGCCTGTCGCGACACCACTGGAGGCGGGCTGCACGATGTTGGGACGTGAGCGGAAGACGGCCTAACGGTGTGCGGGATCGTAGCCCAGCTTCATGGAGACGGTTGCGAATGGTCCTCGCCGATACCCCAGGAGCAACAGTGTCCCTAATTTGCTGGGAAGTGGCGGTGCGGTCCCCAACGGCACTGCGTAGGATCCTACGGTCTTGGCGTGCATCCGTGCGTCGCTGCGGTCCGGTCCCAGGTCGACGGGCACGTGCACCTTCCGCCGACCACTGGCGACAACATCGATGTACTGTGGAGACCTAACGCCCCACGTGTTGAGCAATTCGGCGGTACGTCCACCCGGCCTCCTGCATGCCCACTATACGCCCTCGCTCAAAGTCCGTCAACTGCACATACGGTACACGTCCACGCTGTCGCGGCATACTACCAGTGTTAAAGACTGCGATGGAGCTCCGTATGCCACGGCAAACTGGCTGACACTGACGGCGGCGGTGCACAAATGCTGCGCAGCTAGCGCCATTCGACGGCCAACACCGCGGTTCCTGGTGTGTTCGCTGTGCCGTGCGGGTGATCATTGCTTGTACAGCCCTCTCGCAGTGTCCGGAGCAAGTATGGTGGGTCTGACACACCGGTGTCAATGTGTTCTTTTTTCCATTTCCAGGAGTGTATTTATTTTACTTCTGCCATACGTTTTCCTCCTTCTCCGACAATATTCCGTTGTTATTTGACGTCATTCTGACCAGTGGTGTTATTTCTACAGCAGTTTGATAGTTTAATTATAATCACCCTGCATATGAACATTATAAAATGTACATTAAGTAGACTGTCTTTTTTAAAATTAAAGAGAACATACACAATGAAAAACGAAGATACAAATGTTAATCCAACGAGAATTAGTGCTATGTGCGTATGTAAAGGAGCATATCATGGGAATGTATAGCGACTGTTAGTGGTACTCCTTCCGGCAGCAGGACGTTACGTTGCTAGGCGTTTACATGCCGGCTAGGAAAAATCGAAACAGTAGTTCACTGCGATCACGGGCCACCACCAGAAGAAATGAAATGTAGCACCAGGCTCAGCTGACCGGATCATTGCAAATGGAAGCACCAGCTGCCAACTTATTTTACTCAATAAAAGATCGTTCTAGGTCCCTTGGGTTTAGTCTCCAGTTCGTCTAAAATGGTAACCACCTGCGTTTTTCCAATTTGCTCATTAACTGCATTGACCTTTCAATGTTGAGGTCACTATGATTCCCCTTACCAAAATGCCAAACGAATGTAGCATTCTTTTCCACTACAGGTATGTTTTTGAAATTGGTGGGCCATCTGGAAAACAGGGAATATATTCCCGAAGAATGGAGTTAAAATTACGCTTAGAACAACATAAAATCATAAGGTGAAAATGCATCACAATGTACCACAAAAGGAAGATAAATTTGGAAATGATTCGGCTTATAAAATATGACGCTGTGATTAGCTAGAGCTACGTTGGCAAGACAGAAACTTATTTCAACTTAAGGTTTAAGGAACATACCTGCAGCAGCAATAAAACTGCTTTAAGTAGAAAGAAATATAGCCATTAAAAATCGTCTTTTGAAGTCACATAGAAAGGGCACGCGCATGTATAGTAGCTTTAGGAGTCGGAGGAAAAGCTATGTCCAACTTATGCTCTCTATACAGGGTGTCATAGGAGGTGTGGTCAATAATCAGGGATATGACAGGAATGATCATCCGAAGTAAGAATTGTGAAATTAAAATATGCTCTAAAATACATGCTTATGAGCTATGAGAAATTGTTCACCTTCGCCACAGTCAAACACTTCCCTTCTACAGAGCTCTAAACTCTTAAAATATTCATATTTATTTGACAATTTCTTCTAGTCTTGGTCCTCCAAAAATATTAAATACAAGTTTGCAGCGGCAGAAGAAGTTTGTTTCACAGTATCGAAGATGAAGCGCTTGCAGCTCAGTTTATAGCCCATTTTTACTAGACTTTTTTTGTTTCGAAATTATTGTTCCTGGCATGGCCGTGAATATTGACCACTCCTCCTCGGACACCTTGTATACGTGGATACTCCTGGCCTTTGCACCCACCTTAAGTACATTAAATGTACTGTACTCTCATTCACGGATGTGAACCACGTTATAGTTTATGTTTAACGTAAACTGTAAATTAGAAGGCATATTGTTTTAAATTCTCTATTCAAATGTTCAAATGTGTGCGAATTCCTAAGGGACCAAACTGCATAGGTCATCGGTCCCTAGACTTACACACTACTTAAACTAACTTATGCTAAGAACAACACACACACCCATGGCCGAAGGAGGACTCGAACCTCCGGCGGGAGGGGCCGCGCAGTCCGTGTCATGGCGCCTCAAACCATGCGGCCACTCCGCGCGGCAAATTCTGTAATTGTAATTTGGTTTTTATGTTCTCCATTGTAGTTTCTGAAGGTCTGCTTGCAGAAACTTTTGTGATATTGCGTCAAACAGAAAATAAAATACGGTATTGCAGTGCCTGTGTTATTCTGATGACGACGCACTGCGGCAACCACAGCCGTTACGAAACACATAAGATGAATTCGCAACTATGGTTAATGACTACCATTCTCTGTAGAATGGAATGACGACAATGAAAATTTGTGCCGTTGCGGGACTCGAACCCGGATTTCCCGCTTATCGCTAGCGGTCGTCTTACCATTTTTTTAAAAAAAAATTGTACCCAACGATATGCGAACCTACGACTTTCGGCAAGGCAGTTCGTAGCCTTACCAACCTTTTTTTTTTTTCATTTTGTTCGGCACTGTACGTTGCGTTTGGTTTGGTCTGACGCCACATGACAACCGTTCAACTTGAAAGATGATTCCGTTACTCAGTTGTTTTTTTTTTTTATTACAGAGGGCCAGCGCCTCTCTGACCAAAGACGCTGACCTACCGCGCCGGCTACCGTTTGGGTATCCGTGTACGACTCACAGCCAGACCCTAACCTTCATATCTCGTCAACCATACGTCTACGATCTGTACTTTCAAGCACATATGATCTGTACGAGAATAGGGCCTACACGTAATGGATGCGCGAGTACAAGATCGTAGGCGTGTGGTTGACGAGACATGGAAGTTAGGGTGTGGCCGTGAAGTCGTACACGAATAGCCAGACTACGCGGGCACGGTAGCTCAGCGTGTTCGGTCAGAGAGCTGGTTGGCCTCTGTAAT
Source organism: Schistocerca serialis cubense (assembly GCF_023864345.2). Taxonomy (NCBI): domain Eukaryota; kingdom Metazoa; phylum Arthropoda; class Insecta; order Orthoptera; family Acrididae; genus Schistocerca; species Schistocerca serialis. The sequence continues at coordinate 500,500,095 of NC_064642.1, read as the reverse complement.
AAAAAAAATAAAGTAAAATAAATAATAAAAAAATACTAAGGCGACCGCTCGAGATAAGCGGAAAATCCGAGTTCGAGTCCCGGACGGCAGAAAATTTTCATTATAGTCATTCCATTCTACAGAAGATGGTAGTCATTAACCACAGTTGCGAATTCATCTCATGTGAAAATAAAATACGTTGTGCTCAATATCGATTTTAGATATTTTGTCTTTACGGCTCTTGTTCAAGCATATCCAGTCCTTTTCACTAGTAGTTACTATAAGCTAAAATACTATGTAAGTGTCTTGGCACATGTACTTGCTGCATAAGTTGCTGTTTAGTGGACCTATCCTCGATCTTTTGTGAGTGCAAATTTCGACGGATGTAAATTTCAGTGGGTGCAGTTTACAGGACATTGTGCCAGCGCACGCGAATGTGTGTGTGTGTGTGTGTGTGTGTGTGTGTGTGTGTGTGTGTGTGTGTGTGTTTGTGTTTGTGTGTGTAAGTGTAGCTGAGTGGAGCTGTTCGTGTTTCTCATAAACTAAGTCAGTCAGCATGTACTGATGCATACCTGCTCCTATGAATGAAAATCAGTGGGCAAAATGTGTAACAGAACGATTTATAGTGGTCCAAGAAGAACACTACTATGAGTACTGTCACGCCAATAGTAACATCAGATGTGCTTGGACAACGTGTTGGACAATTCAGTGTAAGAAACTGCAAGGTGTTGGGACCTTTAATACGATGCCGCAAATGTAAGGTCTTGAAGAAATATTTTTCGATTTTTCTGTTGCAAGCAACGGTGAAAGCATTCTTTCTCCGCTTACTTATTACTTTTCCGTACTTCTTGCTTGCTCATAGCACCAAGTTGCAGAATACTTCTTGAACAGGTAAAGGAATAAATTTCAAGGTTCTTATTGGTTCAAATGGTTCAAATGGCTCTGAGAACTATGCGACTTAACTTCTGAGGTCATCAGTCGCCCAGAACTTAGAGCTAACTAAACCTAACTAACCTAAGGACATCACAACACATCCATGCCCGAGGCAGGATTCGAACCTGCGACCGTAGCGGTCGCTCGGTTCTAGACTGTAGCGCCTAGAACCACACGGCCACTCAGGCCTTGCAAGGTTCTTATTGCTTCCTAACAATAATACAATTACAATACTTCATGTCTAACGTAATTGGACAGTAAAATTTGTGATTAACACAACACCTACAACATTCAGTAGTAACTTTGTTTAGGAACAATACACAAGGAACTGAATTACAAAATTTCTCGAATACTGTGCAAGGCTACAGTTGTAAGCTGGCAGTAAAGTCAGTACCACTGACTTTTAAAATTCACGATTCGCCATTTGCTGGATTACTCGTATTTTCTCAACATTAATTTCATTTTACAATTTCAAAAATCCAGCAGCTTCTGGTGATCATAAAACCAAGGAATGAAAAATTTCTGTTCCATTCTCCTGATCACCATTCGTATTATATTTTTGTGACTTCCTTCAGTCGAGTAAGTTGAGCGTCGCAATGGTTTCTTTGAAAGAATGGTCCGTTTTGTCACTGTCGAATCAGAGATTGCCGTCGCGTTTAGCGGCTACGCCATTGTCCGAACGATAAACTCTTACCTTCTTTTCGCCTCTCTATTCTTTCAATAATAATATAGCTTTCATTTTCACAACTAAATAATTCGGATGTGCGTGATGAATAGACAGGAACTGAGACAGATGGTGCATAAGCCAGTAATTGCTTTTTAGTGATGAGTGCGCGTAAGCACTTTGCTACGTCATTATTTAGCGGATGCGCAATATTCACATGAATTATGACGAAATCTGAAACAGCTCTCTTTACTCCTGGCTCTCTGAAATATGTAGTTGTCGAAGTTGTTATTATGCACCATTAAGTTAAACTGTTTTTAATCATTCGGTGTCGGTAACAAGCGGCGGCTTAATACTATAGGGGTATTAATCACCATGTTCCTGTCGATAAAAATTTATTAATGTCTTCATTTCGACTAGGCTGCACAATTAAAGCTTTACAATAGAGCTTTGCGAAATTGCCCATATTATAAAAACATTGGAGACAATTTGTAGCGTGCCTTGGATGCAACATTAATGATTTTTTAATGTTAAGGATTTATGAATATCTAAAGTAAGTATTTTTCAGTTATTTATCCGCCTGTTCAATCAAAAACTGTCATTTTCATCGTTGCAAATATTTTTTGTGCCTGTTACAGATGGTTTGAAATTATTTCCAAGTTTCACGTGCCGGTGAAAGTGCTGACTAAAAATAACAGTTTGATGTGTTCCGGCGAGGTAGAGGAGGAAATGAACTTTTACCTACCACAGAAAACTGAAAGAGAGAAAAACCACAATTTACATCCGGTCGATAACAAGGTCATTAGAGTTGTTGCGCGAGCTCTGACTGAGCAAACGATGCGAAATAAATCGACTGTATTGTTTTGACGGGAAATGTCGTAATATTCGCCTGAAGTCGTCTTGGAAAAACATGAAAAACTTAGATTTTAATGGCAGCAAGCAACTGTAAAGATCGTTTCTCTAGAATGAGATTCAGAGCGCTCCTCGCTGCGCTAACAGACCAGTCCAGAAGCTAGAGAAAAACTCATGCACAAAATACAGTAAGCGCCAAAGAAACTGGTATAGGCACGCGTATTAAAATACACAGATATGTAAACAGGCAAATTACGGCGCAGTTGTTAGATCGGTTACTGGTACAATGGCAGGTTATCAAGTTTTAAGTTAGTCTGAACGTGGTGTTATAGTCGGCCTACCAACGATGGGACATATCTCCGAGGTAGCGATGAAGTGGGGATTTTTCTGTACAACCATTTAACGAGTGTACTGTGAATATCAGGAATCCGGTAGCACATCAAATCTCCGACATCGCTGCGACCGAAGAGAGATCCTGCAAGAACAGCACCAACGACGACTCTAGAGAATCGTTCAAATCGTTCAACGTGACGGAAGTGCAGCCCATCCGCATATTTGTGCAGATTTCAATGCTGGGTCATCAACAAGTGTCAGCGTGCGACTATTCAACGGAACATCCTCGATATGGGCTTTCGGAGCCTAAGGCCCACTCGTGTACCCTTGATGACTCCGCGACACAAAGCTGTACACCTCGGCTTGGCCTGTCAACACCGACACTGGACTGTTGATGACTGGAAACATGTTGCCTGTTTGGACGAGTCTCGTTTCATATTGTATCGAGCGGATGGACGTGTACGGGTACATAGGCAACCTTATGAATCCACGGATCCTGCATGTCAGCAGGGGCCTGTTGAAGCTGGTGGGGGCTCTGTAATGATGTGGGGCGTGTGCAGTATGAGTAATATGGGACCCCTGATACGTCTATATACGACTCTGACAGGTGACACGTACGAAAGCATTCTGTCTTATCAGCTGCATCCATTCATGTCCATTGTGCATTCGGACGCACTTGGGCAATTCCAGCAGGACAATTCGACACCCCACACGTCCGGAATTGCTACACAGTGGCTCCAAGAACACTCTTCTGAGTTCAAACACTTCCGCTGGCCACCAAACTCCCAAGATATGAACATTATTGAGCATATCTGGGATGCCTTGCAACGTGCTGTTCAAGAGAGATCTCCACCCCCTCATACTCTTACGGATTTATGGAGAGCCCTGCAGCATTCATGGTGTCAGTTCCCTCCAGTACTACTTAAGACATTAGTCGAGTCCATGCCACGTCGTGTTGCGGCACTTCTGTGTGCTCGCGGGGGCCTCACACGACATTAGGCAGGTCTACAAGTTTCTTAGGCTCTGCAGCGTATTAGTGGCTCCTTCAAAAGCATATACTGTCCCCTTTGGAGCTCTGTACACATTGCGTCCTAGTTCCGTTAGGACTGCTTGTGTGAAATTCCAAACTGCTGTGCTATCTCGTGGCGAACTGCGGCGTTACGATCCCTGAAATTTCAGAAACAGCTGTAAAGAAAGTCAGAGCACTAGAATTGTTGCAGCAGGTATTTTGGTGGCGAAAGTAAGAGTATGTGTCTGACACTCGTCGGAAACGGCAGTGAAACAGTGAGGCAACTTCATGTTATGGAACTTGAGGGGACAGAAAGGAAAGGAAAGAGGACGAACTGGTAACATCAGCTGCATTGGGAGTTTATGCGGAATCGGCGCCGACGAATGAAAACGCGTACCGGACCGAGACCCGAACCCGGGATCTCCTGCTTACTGGGCATTTGGATTAACCACTGTGCCATCTGGACACAACGTTTATCGCAAATGCACGTATTTTCTCTGCCCGTTCCCCGGCTGACCCATATTCCCACGAAGCACCGCCTATCAGTTGTCCCCGTCCACGTATTCCATGCTCGCTAATTTTAGATTCCCGCCGTAGGTCGTACGATTTTGGTATGGGTTCATTGCTTATCGGCAATCGTTTGAGTGCTCCAGCGTTTGTGGACGAGAATTCGTCGAAATCGACCAAAATGCCGAGAGGCAGGTTGCTGGTCGCTCCTCCCAGGCGACACTCCAGCCAACAAAGCGGAGACTGAGTAAGGGTTTTTGTCCAGAAAATGGAGCATAATGCTGGATCACCCACCCTATTTGCCGTGTTTGACCCCAGCCGACTTCAGTTTTCTCTCAGAATTAAATTTTGCACTGAAAGGACACTATTATGACGCAGTTGAGGACATCCAAGAAATTTTTACAGCAGTACTAAGTGCAACTCCTAAATAGGACTACAGTGACCGTTTCAAAACACTTGTAAAACGATTTCAGTGGTATTTTGATTCAGGGAGATAATAATTTTGACTAACTACAGTAATTTTATGATCAATATCCATGACTTTTATTTTTCTTGGCCTAGTCCTAACGGAACTGGGACACACTGTGTAGGTAGTGCAGAAGTGTTATCAGCGTTTATGTGTCCGCAGATGTTGACGTATGCCATGACGGTGAAGTGATATTTACGTGCCAGTTGTTTCTATCGCATTAGTGCAGTTAATATACTTGCAGCGGTGTACCGTAGGTCTCTAGAAGAGCGTAGCGTTCCAAAGGATTGGAAAAGGGCACAGGTCATCCCCGTTTTCAAGAAGGGACGTCGAACAGATGTGCAGGACTATAGACCTATATCTCTAACGTCGATCAGTCGTAGAATTTTGGAACACGTATTATGTTCGAGTATAATGACTTTTCTGGAGACTAGAAATCTACTCTGTAGGAATCAGCATGGGGTTCGAAAAAGACGATCGTGCGAAACCCAGCTCGCGTTATTCGTCCACGAGACTCAGAGGGCCATAGACATGGGTTCCTAGGTAGATGCCGTGTTTCTTGACTTCCGCAAGGCATTCGATACAGTTCCCCACAGTCGTTTAATGAACAGAGTAACAACATATGGACTGTCAGAGCAATTGTGTGAATGGATCGAAGAGTTCCTAGATAACATAACGCAGTATGTCATTCTCAATGGAGAGAAGTCTTCCGAAGTAAGTCAGGTGTGCCCCAGGGGAGTGTCGTAGGACCGTTCATATTCACAATATACATAAATGACCTTGTGGATGACATCGGAAGTTCACTGAGGCTTTTTGCAGATGATGCTGTGGTGTATCGAGAGGTTGTAACAATGGAAAATTGTACTGAAATGCAGGAGAGTCTGCAGCGAATTGACGCATGGTGCAGGGAATGGCAATTGAATCTCAAGGTAGACAAGTGCAATGTGCTGCGAATACATAGAAAGATAGATCCCTTATCATTTAGCTACAAAATAGCAGGTCAGCAACTGGAAGCAGTTAATTCCATAAATTATCTGGGAGTACGCATTAGGAGTGATTTAAAATGGAATGATCATATAAAGTTGATCGTCGGTAAAGCAAATGTCAGACTGAGATTCATTGGAAGAATGCTAAGAAAATGCAATCCGAAAACAAAGGAAGTAGGTTACAGTACGCTTGTTCGCCCACTGCTTGAATACTGCTCAGTAGTGTGGGATCCGTACCAGATAGGGTTGATAGAAGAGATAGAGAAGATCCAACGGAGAGCAGCGCGCTTCGTTACAGGATCATTTAGTAATCGCGAAAGCGTTATCGAGACGATAGATAAACTCCAGTGGAAGACTCTGCAGGAGAGACGCTCAGTAGCTCGTACGGGCTTTTGTTGAAGTTTCGAGAACATACCTTCACCGAGGAGTCAAGCAGTATATTGCTCCCTCCTACGTATATCTCGCGAAGAGACCATGAGGATAAAATCAGAGAAACTAGAGCCCACACAGAAGCATACCGACAATCCTTCTTTCCACGAACAATACGAGACTGGAATAGAAGGGATAGCCGATAGAGGTACTCAGGGTACCCTCCGCCACACACCGTCAGGTGGCTTGCGGAGTATGGACGTAGATGTAGATATAGATGTAGAATATTGGTCGAAGGGCAGACGTGGCAAAATGGCAAAAATCAACTATCGTTCTTAGACATGACAATTACCACACCGTGAGTGAAGCTGCCCAATTTGGTGGCGTATTAACGCGAACTGGCCAAGGTTTCTACAAGGAATGGTATACCATTCCAACGTATGTGACACTGGTGCCATTCCCAGCTATGTAACACGGTAAGGATAGTGCTCGTAAAAAATATTCTAACCGACTTGTACTGGGAATAGTGTCAAGCCTTGTAAATGACATTCGGTTTCAAACTCGTCAGGAACTTGCAATAACACCCCACTCGTATTAAACCTCCAGAAATATCCCAGTTTAGCCGTTGAGTCCTCATATGATGGTATAAGGGGCGTACAGTATAACATCTTCCCACCCGAGTTTTGTAATAATTAAGCCAGTCCTTCCTTGACCTAACTTAGTGAGCCGCCGAGTATGTTATGTAGAGATGATCTCGTTGTTTTGTGTCCCCTTGCAGAGCAATAGCAGCGCCGTTGGATTCTGAAAGTTCAATACTACTGTCTATGTTTTACTTAATGAAGGGGAAAGCAGTTTTCTTTGTGCTAATAATTTTTATATGGAATGGCATTATGGTGTGTTTATTTAAGAAACACAGTAAAACAAACTTGTTCATTCTGATTATAAGCTAACTATTAATGGCCTATCGCATAACTAAATCGAAAGGCATCCTATCGACGACTGCTGACGATGGCGCACAGTCTATAACTTGAGCATACAATCGGTATAGCTCGTATATAACTGTACGACTTCGGTTATGCCGAAGCTGTTCATTTATTTATTAATATCAACGTTTCCTAGCATTATAAAATTACTGAAAGATAATATTTATGAGCTATAGACTCTTCCTAATGTCTGAGAGGCAAACGGCAACTTTTGTTAGCAAATATTTATTAATAACCATTACATGAATCGTACCACAATAAATGTACTTTCCCTACGTTTCTCTTTGCTGACGTCGCGAGAGATTTCTGCCTCGGCACCTAATCCCACTGACTCTGAAAGCGCCAGAGGGCCAAGCGCCTCTTCTAGTCAGTGTGGGAACCACCACTTCTTACTCTGTAGGTACTGCAGCGCTGACACATTCACTTCATGCATGTGAAATACAAAAAATAAAATGCGCTCTTATCAGAAAATAAGGGGTACCTTAAAAACTGCTGGTTTCAATGCTTGCTGCAGGTCCATCTGAACCAGCGTACACTGCGAAGGGGACTGCATGCAGTGAACATTTCGAGATAGTTATCTTTCAAAAAGCCAATGCTCACACCGGTACTCAAAGTTGCACGTTTTCAATGTGCCATATAACCTGGAAACTTCACAGTTGCTGACTGAAGGCGTGTAGTGTTCTCCATTGAGTCACAATATTGTCACTTTTCAAGTAGCGCTGGCCACTGAGCGCTCCATGAGGCTTTTAATTCGCTGTGTTTCAATGTTATAGTCGTGGTCAGAGGTGGTACTGTGAAGTTTTGGGAGCGTTTCTCATACGACGTCCTTAGACCCGCTCGCTAAGGTTACCATATTGTTTATTCAAAATTGTTGGTGACGAAGTGTTGCCATCGCTTCTACATCTTCCTGATGAGTATGCCGTGACCAATCCCATTTTCCGGAAAGCACAGAGCCTGCATGCATACGTTGCTGTTTTGACCGACATCAGGCGCCCAATCGCGTCTCGAGTGTCCCGTTAAATCACTCGATCTTAAGCCCATATAAAACACCTGGCGCTACTTGGAACAACTTCAGAATTGTGACAGTCAACCTTACCACAGTTTAGTAGCTCTAGAGAGTCTTTAAGTGGAGTGCCATACCTAAAGAAACTTGTGGACTCTCCTCCTCGCCTTGTTGCGGCGGTGCTACGTGGTATCAGATTGACGTCTCTTGAGGATAACAAATTTTTTACCGGTGTGAACTATTTTCATGAATGTTTGTGCGGAAATGCAGAAATGAGCTCTTAGAGACCCTCTGGTTTGCTCAAAGTGGTGCCTAAAGCATGTGCACATACCTCGTGTCGAAGACTGTGTTGAATGGTTATGCATGTTAAAGCTGTATTTGTGTCTTTGTGAATGATTCTTGTCGAAATTACGGAGAAGCTGTGAGTTACAAGAAGGGCGGTGACATAGCCTGCTCCTTTCGACTAACCAATGTGACCAACGTGCTTGACGTCGCTGTCAACAGTATTGCTCCACAGGACATCGTCCAGACGTCTGGGATTTAGCATTAATTACTTTGCACACTGAAGGCTACAAACTTTCCTCCCGTCGACAGAATAATTCTAAAATAATTTCTTTCACAGGCAGCACTTAAAAATGTCTTCTCTGAGTGTTGTTCTACCATACGAGTATACGTTACTGCCTTCGGAGACTAAGGAGCGCATTTAATGGACAGGAAAGTGAAAACTGTATTGACCTTTATAGCAATAGAAGAGGTAGAAGGGCGGCAGAAATTAGTCGTTCCTCACTGTATCTCGACAAGGACCCTCATTTCGAGGGGTTGAAACCAGTTGTGACCATGGAAGACAGTATTTGTAAATGCATCATGAAAGCAATATGATCGACGAGTGGATTACGATTATTTTGTAATAAAATTTCTGAAGGTATTGTAAAAAAGTGTTCCATATTCTTACAGAAGATAATGCTGGCCAAATCTAGAAGAAAAGTGCTTTGAACATACAGCTGGTAACAGATAATTGTTGAGGTATTGGCCATTCTGTCATGCGATAGCCAGCTGTCTGTTGAGGTGTTCAGTGCTACATCTATACTTGCACGTCACTCAAACTTCCCGCTCAAAGAAGGCATCTAACTGCCCTCGAATTTAGTCAGATTGATGCTACACACACTCGGATGAAGCGTGCACGTTGTCGATGAGTGTTGAACAGGCCAGTGCTTTCAATAACAGGAACTATAAACGAGTAAGGCCAAGTGAACAATTAGGTCTTGATAATAGACCAACTCAACAACCCCTAAGTCATTAAATAGCAGTGAGTTATTAAACATCTTCGTTCCATACTGTAGGCAGATACCACAGGCGTTGATAAGTCGACAGCCCACTCCACAGACGGCGCACAGCCCAGCGATTGCCGCACTAAGAACTGTCAGCGGTGCCGCCACCAGAGAAGTGGTATGCGCCGGCGCCACACCAGAGAGTGGAGTTCCAAGGCAGCTTGACTACCCAGAAACCCCCTTCTACTGGTGTAGTTCGCGCCTCAGCGCCTGCATCCAGCAAATCCACACCAGCCCGTCTTCAGTGAACATTGTAGTGGGACAAGAACTGTTTACTATCCAGCCTTACCTTCTGTTGAACTTCAGGATCTGCTGCCTGAGCGGATTTGTGTATTCGTCAATAAATCTGAATGTTCTCTCCACTTATAATCATCAGTGTTTCAGTCTTATCCTCGTTCTCCTCTCATAGCGCTTCTCTCAGGGCACTATAAATAGTTGAGGGGGGCGACGAGTAAAATCTCCTACTGTGGTCGCATCAAAAGTACGATAACCACATACTTTAATGAACAAACATTCGTGGCTGCTGCAAGGTTCCAGGTTTTCCACCTTCAGCGGGCAGCAGGTCAAACTCAAAAACAGTGGATCACTGAATTAAATGGTTTAACTACTCACTGCAAAATCCTGTGTCGTTGTGGACAATCGTACAGTGACGTCATGCTGCGTTACGATACAACTCAAAATATTTGTGGCGGTAGAATTCGTGCCGCTATTTTGAAACACTCTGATCCTTCTTTAGATACAATGTTGTAGTTAATTGACGCTCACGATACCTATGATTTAGCAAAGAGTGAGATGCAAATGCCAGATACCAGCGAATCGCGTAGTGACAGTGTTAGTGGTGTTGTAGAATAGGTCCACTCACCCCTTGTGACAAAGCGTGTGACGTCACGTACAGAGACAAACAGTGCTATGCCCCGCTGGCAGACAGAAAAACATAACAAAGTCTTGCCCATAGTGCTTCGGTCGCCATAAGCGTAGTTAGTGCCCAAGTCGCGGCTTTACTTGTTGTTTTTGCAACACAAAAGGTCATGTTCAGTCATTGCACAAGGAAAAGCTGCGCGGACAGTAAATTCCCAAGCAACATGCCACTAAACCAATTCAAATCATTAATGTTGTCACCAAGCACGGAAAAGTGCGACCCGGTGCCTGTAGCAAATGTTGTAAAATGTCGCCCAAGTAGACGTGCCAAACAAGTCATGCCGACGCAAACACAGGTCCGCTGCTATATGTTTGCCCACTTCATCCACGCATTGTAGTAACTCACAACAGCAGGCAGGAAGTGCTAGTTCTCTCTTAGATGTAGAACGTATTCAGCACAAGGCGTTCGTTACTTTGACAGAAGTTGACAAAGATGTCAAACTGTATCTGGACACTGGTGCTTCTGTTACACTTCTGAACAAACTTACTTATTAAGGATTAGGTTCACCAATACTGAGACCAGCTACGACTATGTTGTCAGCTTGTAACAGACAGGTAATTCAAGTTTTAGTAGCTTTCGTTATGCCACCTAGTTCTTAAGGTGTTACGAAGACATTTGTATTCACAGTGCTTTCTACCAAATCTTCGCAGAATATTTTTGGCTTCGATTCTCTTGATGCTTTCGGACTGCCAATCTACAAGTCACTGCTGCAAATTTTAACAGATGTGCCTACAAAGAAACTTAAAGCACAATGTGACAAATTTAGGGAACTTTTTAGCGATGGTCTCGGTTGCGTGAACAATTTTTTACCTCATATATCACTCAAGGATACTGCACAGCCAAAGTTCTCTCGAGCTAGGCAGGTACCTATTGCCATTAGGGAACAGTTCGCTGAAGAATTAGCGCAATGGCAAGTTGATAGGGCCATCAGGCCAATCAGTGCACGTCAGTGGTGTTCCCCATTAGTCATCCTTCGCAAACCTTCAGGACGACTTCGACTGTGCTGATTTTAAGTCGACTGTGAGCTCTCATGCAATTATAGACGCGTACCCTTTGCCCCGCCCGGAGGAACTTATGAAAATATTAGGCGGGAATCGTTATTTTTTCAAGATAGACTTGGCAGATGCTTGCCGTCAGTTACCTTTGGACGACTACTCAAAGAAATTTTTGGTTACTAACACTCGTCTCGGGTTATCTGAATTGCAACACCTGTCCTCCGGTAGTGCCTCAGCGATCGGCATCTTTCAACTTTTTTAGAACAAGTGATTTTTTTTCATTGGTCTGCTAAATCAGAGGTTTGTTACCTAGAATACAAAACAGACCTTTAAAAACTACACAATACTACTGTTTAACAGTGTAAGTAATGCAGTGATTCTGCTTGCTGTTTACAATGCCCAATAAAGAACTCTATCCCGCTCTTAGCAAGCTCCAGGGCGCCAGTACCTGTCCCTAATGCGGGGATGTGGGCGGGGTCATAACTAGCACAAACCACTGTCATGAATCTCAGTTAAGTTATAATGAAAAGTACTACTATTTAATAACAACAAAATATAAATAAATTAAATGGTGCTCTTAAAACTACTTTTCACCGTCTGAGCTCCTAAATAAAATCATAAAATATGAATACTATGAAGCAAGCTGTCACCTCATAGCTTAATACAGACTCTGTTCCTAAGTTACGTTTAAAAGAAAACAACAATTACCTAACATCCACTACTAGACTATTAATCTTCGTGATCAATCTTATATTGTACTGTTACATGGATGATTGGTCTAGGCGGCCGTATCGTCCTACTTAAATTCCATTGAAAGTATTAAACACAAATGACTTCAAATTTACATTGCACATAGCTCTCTTTGTTCATGTTGATATAATTGCTGAGCATGGGTTGTAACTATTTCTACTAATTTTTAAAATTTACTTCACCGATATGCGTCACACAATATTTGTTTTACATCATTTGAGGTCATGGCCTGCCTCGCATCCAAGGTAACTTGTGCGTACATTGGACATGAAAATACTACATGCCTCGGAATACCCGCCTCTGCTTCAACATCACAGGCTAGAACAGGCTGTTTCCCTGTATGGTGCAAATACAACGGATAGGGACTATGGCCCGTCAGGAAGTGCACCAGACCATTATTGGGCTTAAGATGTTTCAATTTAATTCTCTCTGTGACACAAGGTAAGAAATTTTAGACCATTCGTGCTATTGTGCAGGATTCCTGTTCTGATTATCATGTTTCCATAACAAGCAGTTTTATTTCTCTCGAATTCTGACGGTTCCTTCCCATGATAATTTCTAATTATTTAAGTCATATTTCCTGAGCCAGTATGTGGCAGCTCTTTGCCTTGTGATTAAGTCACCTGGGCATAAGCCCATAATGACTGCCAAGCTGCCTGTTGGTTACGTGCCGAAGGCCCCAACTGATCTTGTTACTACATTTCTTTGCACTCAGCTGATGGCCGATGATGGTCGATTCAGCCTTAGCTAGGGACCCAGACACTCGCCACGTACCCCACAATCGACGGAAGAGGGCTATTACGATGGACGTTAATAAAATCTGAAGCAAGGTGAAACCTCCTTTTACCTATACTTATACTTTTATTATACAGGGCAATAGCTTTGTGACTTACTTGCTCAATATATGTGTCAAAGGTCATCTTATGGTCGAGGTGGATATCCAGGAATTTTGCTACCGTTTGACGTCTAATTATCTCGTCGTTAAATCTGATGATTGGATCTCGTATAATTTTACACTTAAACGTAATAACTCGGCTTGCAAGGTGCAGCTGCCAATTTTGATCTTTGGCACCAATTAATTAATAATATCGTAGCTACCTTTGCTCGTTCCCCCAAATTGCCTTCTGGAGTTTGACTGAACCAGGACAAGAAGGTCGTCTGGATATGCAACCGCCCCCGCTAACTAGCCAACAACGGCTCCATGTTCACGTGCCAAAATAATGGGCCGCACACAGAGCCTTGAGGGTATCCTTTAATTAATCCTTTTGCAACTGTACGGGCAGGGGAAATCAGCTGCACGACTCTAACAATGTAATAGGCATTCAGACAACCATACAGCAGCAGCAGACACTCTATCTCGCTTTAATAGGAAAGAGCGATGGCCACCATGGGTTGTCGAATGCCTGAGCAATATGTATCGTAACTCCCATTAAATATTTACACTCAGAGGAATTGATAAGCGTAATTGCTAGATTTATAGCGTCCTCCGTGACTAGCCTCTCCTGAACCCATATTGACACTTGGGGACTCTCAGTCCATGGCAAACTAGATTTTCACAGATTTTTCCAGAATATTATAAAGAAAAATTGGACTACTTGATTTTGGTTTTGTCGGATCTTTGTCTGGGCTCCTTTTCAGTACTATTACAGTAGTGTTTCTCCAGCACTTCGGGAATTGTTGTTGTTCTAAACAGGCATAGTAAAGTTCAACAAGTACCGGAGGCAACTTGAATATTAATGGCTGCAGCACTTCCACCGGTATCCCATCTGTATCCGGTGTTTTGTTTTTCTTAAGGCTCATTAACTTTAGAGAAACCTTCTCTGGCGAAAAACTGTGCACCCGAAGATCTTTATGATATTGTTGCTGCATTTTTAATCTCATTTGATCCTGTTCTGCTGTGTCATCATCTGGATCATCATCTGGCGATGACACTTTCAACAGAACATTTGCAGTACTTTCCCAATCCTTGATTGTTTCAGATGTCTGGCCATATCCTTTTAAAGTGGAGAGAACAGTGGGAGCACTAACGTTCTCTCGTACTATCCTGTACGGAATCCTCAAAGCATCGAGACAAAAATTTTGCTCAACAAATTTATTCCAACTCTTTTGTCTTACTTTTTGTAGCTTATTTTTAAAGATGGAATTCTGTTTCTTCTACACATTTCAAGCAGATATCGTCTCTGTTCTGGTATAAAACGACGTTGATATTGCTTTCCTGAGGGACTGGCAACCAGGGAACAAGACTCGGAGCGCACGACCTTCTCGCATCCGGCACAATCAAACTGGTTCAAATGGCTCTGAGCACTATAGGACTTAACATCTATGGTCATCAGTCCCCTAGAACTTAGAACTACTTAAACCTAACTAACCTAAGGACAGCACACAACACCCAGCCATCACGAGGCAGAGAAAATCCCTGACCCCGCCGGGAATCGAACCCGGGAACCCGGGCGTGGGAAGCGAGAACGCTACCGCACGACCACGAGATGCGGGCTCCGGCACAATCGCCCCTGTCACTTTACAAATGGAAAACGTTAGTTCCTCCAGGTATTCATCAGTTAGAGATCCTGTGCCGGCTATGGAGGAGAAAACTCCTGAAGGAGTAGATCCCATTTTGTTTTACTATAATTCTTTATCACAGTCCATTGGTGCTGCTCAACACCAATTATACCTTCCTGGCACTCAATTACATTATGATCGTTAGTAGTGGCACTATCAAAGACTTTCCAGTCGTGGATTTTGTTCACCGCCTCCTCCTGAAGCAAGCGATACATCACTTTATTTCAACACCAGCCCTATTACTATATGTTGGAAGCTTACTTTCTTCATTAATTACATCTAGGTTTAACTCCTCAAAGCCTGCACCCTTTTCATCCTGTGTACCACTATACAACATTAAAGACTAATGTTACTACTATATCTTTACCTTCCAAAGCTCATATATGACACTAAATGTGTATAAGAGAGCAGTGGCAATTAACACATCAATTTAGTTCATTACAGTATTATGTAAGTTTTACGACTCTCATATTTTTATTAAAAACAAATACAGCTACCATCGGCTTTTCTCCTTGCCTAATAATAATCTGTGCCGTAAAAGGCATATTTGGGATTCCAGTCTTCCTGGTATAAGGTTCTTCAGCAAGTTTCCTAATTTCCTGTGTTACCAGCCGACTACACAAGGAATTCAGCTGCAATATCTTCGTAACAACAGCAATTAAAGATTACAATTATTTACAAAATAATCTTGCGTATTTTTCAAAGCGCGTAAAACTTCTCTACTATATTTACGTATCACCTCTATTTAAAAATTATTTGGACTATTTAAAACAGGATTTCTAAAATGCCAGAGATATGCTCATAATATTAACACAGTCCATTGTTTACATTCATTTGTTAAACCACGCGAAGTCTGTCGTCCATACTCTACATACTTCAACACCGGGGCAGGGATCTCCAAGACAACCGAAAGTCCAAGAGGCGCAAGCTACCTCAAAATCTTATCTAATACACTGACATACTCTAATTGGGCATTGCTACAATAATTGAATGAAGTATCACAAGTTACAAAACCACAATAACTACAAGTCAATGATTCCACAATGTACAAAAACATGTTTCTAATAGCAATGAACGCCTGCTGCAGCAACACTTCTACTGCAGCTATCACACTATATTTTCTTCGGTATAGACTTAAATTTTCCCTCTCATCAAAACCGGGGCTTCTGGTTGCAGTCTTCTTTCTTGCTTTTTAAATCTTCTATTTTGCGAAGACCTATCCGTAAACAGTCCATTTTCTGAGTCTGCTTAACAGCAGCTTGTACGTTGGGCATTGTACACCTGGTCTATCATATTTCTTTCCCCTGCACTTACATGGCACACATACCTGCTTGTCCTCCTTTTTGGGGCAGTCGTTTTCCATATGATCGACACCACCACAGTGTGCGCATACCATAATAATTTGTAGAAAGTCTCATACTTCCTTTAGTAATTTGAGTATTACCCGACTTTTACAATCCTTTCATCAGTTAATTTTCTACGTACTAGACAACCGCAAGGACATTATCATGCTTCTAAGAAGACAACGAAGCCTACAGAAGACAATCAGCTACGTAAAACTTTAATTTTTAAAATGAGAATGTGCCCATCGATGTAACTCACTTCATAATAATGACTAACGGCCGGTTTGAGTAAAATTCACTGGATACGCAGCACTGAATAGCCGTTATGCAGATATCTGTGATAAACGGAATCTGTTAATTAGTCCCGTGAAGTGTATGGGGCTATGAATGTGTCACCAACAATTCCTGCGCACGTTTTGATTTTCAGAGCGAATCTGATGCCTCGGTTGCATGACCGTTAGAGGATTTACGTGTGCCCTCATATGGTTGTTGTGCTGATGTATTACCGACTCTGTGTAAATTCCATCTCATTCTTCAATGAAATACAAGCTGTGAACTACAGATATGGAGTTTTTCATGTGTTAGAATCCATTGGGAGAACTGTAATCCTGTATGATGGTCTTGTGGCCGTTATTTTCCACCCGTCGCCACACTCATTCCTCCATATCTTACGTGCGAACTGTGCTCTTGTTCGAACGCCGTGTAAGAATATGGAATGGTTCCACCTAACACCATGTACGTTCCTCGGTGCTGTCATTTAGTTCAGATTAACTACATGTGTCAAGAAATTCAGCTCTTAATATTGTCCTTGCCAAATTACTCTCACAAATTCCAAAGGTTGTGCAGCATATGAGGTACTCAGTTTAGATACTCTATCAGAAAAAATAGAGACAACTTGTAAAGTGCATAATGTTTTATTTTGGTAGTACTACCTTCAGACCTAATAAGGATTTGAATTTAAGATACGTAGCAAAGTTGTCATTAACCAAAACGTTGCTAGCTCCAAGAATTAAAACGTTTGGACTCCTCTGTGGTTAGTCTCGCGTGTTCACAATACTCGGCGTAGCTCCATTGGCAGAGGAATATTTCTGCATTCCTTCAATCTAAGAACCAGCGCACCTAGACATTTACAGTGGGCCATTCAGATAGTTCTGTTGGAAGTACCTCGCACCTTGTGTGGTGGTTCTTTATGTATTGGTTTTTATGTATTATGAAAAGTTGGAGTTAATGTTATTGTGCCTGCTTCACAACCGGAAAATTGTTTACGTCAATGACTCAGATATGTTACTTCTCGCAGTTAGTTTGCCCGGCACTGTTTTTATGTTAAGACACCACGAACAGAGCCGGTACGGGACTAAAAGTCCCACCGCCACACCTTCACCTGCCCATGTTAGGCAAAATTTTTCTGCCTGACTCATGTAGTACTATCACCGTCAGAGGGTGGTACGGGACTACAAGTCCCACCGCCACACCTCCAAAGTGAATTGCAGTGACGCAGTCACTGCCCTGTGGAAATTTACTGCCTCACCAACACAGTTAGACCGCTATAGACCGGTGATGCTGTACTGTAACATATCACCTCGGACTACAAGTCAGAGCCATTCATTAACCGCTAAATTCACTTTAACATGTCTAAATTAGCGAATATTAAGATATTTATTACAACTCTGGGTCGTTATCATTTAGAACAATGGCGCTGACCTCTGCACCAATGTTTCCCTACAAAATTTGCATAAAGAATTTATATTTACCATTTAGTGAATATAGGAGCTGGTACAAACAAACAACAGCAACACCTTTTAAGTAATATTTGATTACATTTAGACTAAATACTACATGAAACTTACACGTTTTCGTGCCTCGTCGCAAAATGGCTTCTTACACTACGAAGAAACAAAAGGGAAGAGCGAGCAATCTTTTTGCAAAAAAACAGAGATTGCAGTTACATTCGCAGATCATATTAATTGATTACAGAGTTTTTGTTATTCTTCTGAGATAATATTAATGTTTCGTTACGTCAGTTTTGGTATATTTGCGAAGTTATTCAATATCATTTTTATTACTCTATGTGGCTTACCGCCACACTTGCTACTTGCAATATACAGCAAACCCAGGTAGAAGTGAAACGCAAAAGCAACTCGGTACCTAACATGAAAACTCTGCATTTGTCATTTGGCTCTTAACTGCTACGTCATAGGTGCTATGCATTCCGAATAGTTAGTAGGTTCATTTCATGATTCTAAATCATTAGCACGAATTTTTCGATGTGATGTAGAACGAGTCAGGTGTTGGGAAATAATAACTTTGACTGTAGTCTTATTCCAATGCATGAAGGCTCAAGATCTAATTATGAAAACACCGTTTGTTGGAAATTTCAGCTTAAATTAGTTAGCTACTTAGTTATTCCATGAGTCACTTGGGTGGTATACCATTGTGACGTAGAACAAGCTACTTTGTGGCTTTTTAACTCGAGAAGTATTTTAAAGTGTTGCATGTTGGCTGTATGTAGATGAGGTTCACACAACAGAAATGAGTATTTAGTTCAGTAATAAAAGAAAACGTGTAGCGCTTATGCAGTAGAGAAGCTGCAGACTTCTAAACAAAATTTCTATTGTGGAATACGATTAGTTTCCCAGAAAGAATTATTACTGCGAAGTTTCCAATTCAGTTTTTGTAGATAACTTTAGATGCAGTAGCATCATTATTCATAACTATAGTAGGTGCAAAGTTTCCGTGTCTAGCATTCATTTCACGTTTAACTTCTGAAACTGAAAAATGGTTCTGTATTTATTATTCAAAATTCTAAACATTTCGATAAAGCAGAATATAACGATGCGTTAGCGTCTTAGCTAATTAACGACTAAAAGTAAAGCACTTTACGAGGAAATTAATATCTTCAGATTGGCTCCTTTCTAATAATCAAATTTTTATCAAAAAGTATTAATCACAATGACAAAAATCAGAGTGATGTTTTTGTCACTAATCCGATGACTAGTTTCACGACAAAAATAAAAATAAAACAGATATTACTTAACCAATAGTTGCTACGCTGCCATTAAGAAAACCGGCGAGAATGTCTGACAACACCATCTAGCTTCGACAAACTTTTAATAGCTGTGTCAAGCACTCCTGCACTCCTGCACGATGCAAAAGTCTAAACAGTCTCAAAGAGGGCGAAACTTATTAGAGAAGTTGGAAGTTAACGTTCTATATTATTTTCTGAAGTGTGCAAAATGTGCTTTCTGATGGAAACTGGTAAGTTGGTCTTAATTGGCTTGTCTGTCTCTTTGCAAGACGTAAAAAAGTTTATAGCTCGTTAAGTTTGTTTTAAATAAGTCAGAGAGCATTCCAGTAGTGCAATGAAATCTCATTTATTGTTTTCAGATATGCTGCCAATTTTTTAATATTTCTGTTAGTTGTCCCTGACTCTCAGCTTCTCTTAGTTGCCGTACAATTGTCTTGCAGGTTACAAATTTAAATAATTTCAATAGAGGAAGTTAGAGCAATGTATTGTGAGGAAAAAATAAAGTTATTTACTTAGGAACATTCCCCTAAGACATAACAATGGTATTTGATACGTCACATACATAATGTGATTAAAAGTACGTTTGAATTTTCATAATTTGCCATAACAACTTATGCAACTTCTTTACTAAAAACACCAATGTCAGTCAAACAACATTCTATCCTCTGACACGAAGAACGTCATTAATTACAGATTATACGCCCGTAAACGATCATTTGTATCTAGATCAACGTTATAAATTAAATGCATCAAAATCGTAGAATGCGCGAAAGTACCCAATTAATATACTGTTGTCAGAGCAAAGTACAAGGTCAGTCGAGATAATTTCCTAATTTCCACACTTTTTATGCAATTGATTTACAACACTGACGTAGAAACAAAAGAACTTGTTTAGTTTCATGTTGTTTCCCAGGTCTGACGCTGATCTCCTCTTTGATGAAAACTGGTGGTTCTAATGAATTAGCGACACACAGCTCTTGTAGCAAATCATCACTTTTGAAAATTATTTGAAAGATGTAAATCGTCATCTCTTTAAAATAATATATCTGTAATTATACTGACGACTACTGAAACAGTTCCGTCGTTTCTCTGGATTTCCATTTCACACGATATGATCAAACGTTTTCTTAAGATCATACAATGGAGGCTTTCATGACTGGTATTAACATCATTCATGGCTATTCGGTGGTTTCAGCCAGCTGAGTAAGTTTCATTGGAGAATCAACTAACTACATTTCCGTAATTTCTGACATGTCCCCTGTAGTGGGAGATGAAGTATTTGACACAAACATACGCCTCAGACCACGACTTAATTTTCAGCAAAATGGTGCCACCTAGGATGTTTCCTGAAGAATTGCAGCTGCTTCAATGCAACGTGTCAGAGACCAAACATTATTGAACCCTGCATGTAGCGATGAACAATATAGGAATGCTGAGAGTCTGGTGATCACATTGAAAATTGCAAGTCGAAATGACGTCATCTGTATCATTCACAGTTTATTATTTTCGATGGCCGAATTTGTTTCCTCTAACAAGCATGGATGAATACATGGCTGTTGCTGTTGCTATAATGTAGGATTTTCATTCTTCTAAGTTATATCCAGCAAATCATACGACTCTGAAGTGAAGATACGCAATGGCATGACTTATAATCAGATTGCTGATGTCTAGTTTGAAATCATTATTATTACTATTAACGCCGTAGGGACAAGTGGACGTTTCATATGACTGTCGGGAACTCTTGGAAGTTTGGTAGAAGTAAAATATTTTAGCAGCTTTCCAATAATTATGTTATCCAGCGTGTCTTCTCAGTACGTACGGAAGCGTAGCCTGCAGCAAATACCCATAATTTGCAGTCACAAATTCCTCTTCCATTTTTTTCTGTTTGGCCAGAGGCTTAGTCAGTAATTAACACGAAATATTTTTCTGTGGAGGAACGGCCTTCTGAAACTTCTGCGAGCGGAACAGTCAGCTGCATGCATGTGTTAGAATAAACAAGCACACCGAAAGCACTCCGTCTTCAGGCCACAAGTGGCCCATCGGGACCATCCGACCGCCGTATCATCCTCAGTGGAGGGTGTAGATAGGAGGGGCGTGTGGTCAGCGCACTGCTCTCCCGGTCGTTATGATGGTTTTCTTTGACCGGAGCCGCTACTATTCGGTCGATTAGCTCCTCAATTGGCATCACGAGGCTGAGTGCACCCCGAAAAATGGCAACAGCGCATGGCGGCTGGACGGTCACCCACCCAAGTGCCGACCACGCCCGACAGCGCTTAACTTCGGTGACCTCACGGGAACCTGTGTATCCACTGCGGCAAGGCAGTTGCCTAAGCACACCGAAAGGCTTCCTTCTTAAGATGTCAAAATGGGATATGCTCTGTTAGTCAAACCAGGACGAAATACCGTGTTTAAAAATTACAGCTCTTTCAAAATGTTCACTACTGTAATTTTTCATACATTTGTTGAGAAACGCATTTCTTGTAAACCAGTTGGCTGCAACAAATACACTGGTGTCCTGAAATAAAACAACAAACCACTATTTCCCCGTCCTGTGTCTAATTGACGATATAATCATATAAACTGTCAACAGATGTCCGTACGATCCTGTTCTGCACGGAAGATGGCATTTCGATCAACGGAAAAACACGCCAACAATTAAGTCAGGGCGACTATCAAACGAGGTAGCCATTGCCGGGTAGTCCAACATCCACAATCACTGGGTACACAGCCACAGACGGTGTAGTATGGCACAGAGAAGATGCATACCAGACTCTCTGCCGTACAGGGCCATAGGAAGAATGGAAGCAGGACAGTCGCAAACTCATGTGACCCGATGGCTTCTGTCGTTTCTATGATGCGCAACAGATTACAGAGACTGAAACTATATCCCGAAGACCAGGGCAGGGCCGACCACGAGTGGCATCAGAAAGGGCATGATGGTACTGCCTTAGTACTGCGCAGCAAATGGCATCTGACCTCGCAGCATCCACTGGACGTGTTGTATCGAGGCAACCGGTGTACAGAAGTTTTCCGACTGGCCTTTATTGTAGGAGACCTGCCTCTGACGCGCCTTCGCAGAAGGGAACATCTAGAGTGGAGTCGTGAACATGCCACCTGGACAGTCCAACAGTGGGCCAATGTTCTTCTCACAGATGAGTCTCGGTTTGGTACGGAGACTGACCCTAGACGGATTCGAATCTGAAGGGAATGTAGAACCCGATTTCGAGACCTGAACATTGTGGAGAGACCGATATCGAGGATGATTGCTAATGGTGTGGACAGGGATTATGTTGACCAATCGAACACCTCTTCATGAAATTGTACGGCTTAACCGGAGACGTATAATTACTGTCAGGTATCGTGACGAGATCTTGGGAGTTCATGTACGGTTGTTGCGACGTGCTGTGCGCCCAGACTTGGTATTGATGGATGGTAATGCTCGACCTCATAAAGTTGTCTAGGAAACGGGAGGTACTGCACGCATTGTGTGCCTGCTCACTCTCCCTATTTGAATCCCGTAGAGAATGTCTGGGATGCACTAGGGAGACGGCTTCGACATCCATCATCCACTCTCGAACATTTGCGAGCAGCTGCGCAGGAGGAAATGCGCGTTATTGTCTCAGCATGGCACTGATGACGTTATTCAAAGCGTGCTTCGTCGTTGTTAGGCCTGTATTACTACCAGAAGTGGTCACACGCCGTAGTGAGCACAGTAACCAGTTGTTGGAATGTGTGCGCAAACCTGTTGGAAAAAGCCAAGAACATTTTCGTCTGGTGTTATGCATGTTGCAGATGTTTACATTCCGTATTCTTTACATTGTTTCTACCTCGCTGTCACCTGCTTATACTGTTCAGTGGCAAATAAACGAAACCTGACAAAATTTCCGTTTGTTGCTTTAATTTTGGACACCAGTATATATTTTCTAAGTGTTTTGACTTACGACAACCGAGGTCTCCCGAGTAATTGTATTATGTTGGGACTGCGAGGGACTGGTCGCAGTGCTCCTGTTCCGTGGCCAACTCGGTTACCACACATAACATTAATGGACTTCCTCATCTGTGCGAGCACGGAGAGCTTAGTTTACGAGACTTCCGTCGATAGTGACATGGACGTTGTTACCAGAGTTGTCGCAACCGTGAAAGTAGTTAAGCAAAACTTTTTGGGCTTCTTCAGCGTGTAAGAAAGTCAATGACGCGTCACTAACACTCTGCGGTGATCATTGAGGTCAGTGCTTTGAACAATGTAAGGGAACCGTTCTCCATTTTTACATAGACCACCCTACACTGACAGAACAGAATATACTTACTGTGATAAAATTGTTCGTATTTCGTCCGAGATATGTTACTGGTTTGACTAACAGAGCATATCCCATTTTGACATATTTCACTGAAACAAAGACTTTTAACCATCAGCTGTTTTCTTTTTCCTATACATCATCTACTGGTTTCGGTCTTAGTCCATCACCAGACAATGTCTATCTGACCTGATACAGTATAAGAAATGCTTGTTAGTACGTATTTCAGGGATGGTTTACGAGTTTCACTGATTCAAGCTTGATGTTCTATCAGTTTTAGAGGAAAATGGGATATGTCTTTAACTTTTCTGTTTTGTTTTACATCTGCTGATAATGGGTTATGACTGAAAGCAACAAATGATATACAAATTAAATATAACAGCTGCTGGTTAAAATGCATTTTAACGTACTTAACGGCTGTTGGTCCTCACGTCATCAAAACATTAAAGGTAAATGGAGTTGTTGTTGTTGCACCCTTTACTCCGAAGGCCGGTTTGATTTAGCTCTACACTCTGCTCTGTCCTGTGCAAGTCACTTCATCTGCAAACGATTACTGCAACCTACATCGATTTGAAACTACTTACTCTAATCATTGATTGGTCTCACTTCCCTTCAGTACTAAACTGATCATTCATTGATGTCTCAGCGTGAATCCTATCAACCGATGCCTTCTTTTGGTCAAGGTATGCCACAAATTTCTTTTCTCCTCCATTCTGTTCAGTGCTTCCCCATTAGTTACTCGCTCTACCCATCCTATCTTTGTATTCTTCTACAGTACCACATTTCAAATGCTTTTACCTTCTTCTTGTCTGAACTGCTTATCATCCACCTTTCCCTTCAGTAAAAGGCTACAATCCAGACACATACCTTCAGAAAAAACTTCGTAACACATTTGTATTCGATGTTACTAAATTTTTCTTCTTCTTCATAAACGCTTTTCTTGCCATTGACAATCTACATTTTTATCCTATTTCCGCCATCATCGGTTATTTTCTGCACAAATTGCAAAACTCATCTACTACGGTATTTTAGTGGCACGTTTCCTAATCTAATTCCCTCAGTATCGCTTGATTCAGTTCGACCACATTCCAGTGCTCTTGTTTTCACTTGTTGTTGTTCATCTTATAACGTCCGAAGACACTGTCTGTTCCGCTCACATGGTCTTTCAAGTTCTTTACTGCCTCTGATAGTATTAGAATGTCAAAGGCAAACCTCACAGTTTTTTCCTCCCTGAACTTTAATTCCTTCGGTAAATTTTTCTTTGGTCTCCTTTACTGCTTGTCGAATGCACAAATTGAATAACGACGAGGAAATTCTGCAGCTTATATCATTCCCTTCACAAACACGCTTCGCTTCGATGCCCTTCGACTTTTATAACTGCCGTATGGCCTCTCTACAAGTTGTATGGAACCTTTCACTCCCTGTGTTTCACCCCTACTACCTTCAGAATTTCAAAGAGTGTATCCCAGTTTCCAGTCAACATTGTTAAAAGCTTCTCCTAAGTCTATAAATGCTAGAAACGCAGGGTTGCCTTTCTTCAATCTATCTTCTCAGACAAATAGTAATGTCAGCAGAGGCTAGCGTTTTCCTCCATTTTTCTGGAACCCAAACTGATCTTAAACGAGGTCGGCTTCTGCCAGCTTTCCTTTTCTTCTGTAAATAGCATGTGGCAATATTTTGCATCCATGACTTATTAATTAGATATTTCGGTAATAGTAACACCTGTCAGCACTTGATATATTTGAAATTGGATTGGTTACATTCTTGGATTCTGGGGGTACTTCACCAATCTCATACATTTTGCACACCTAATGGAATAGTTTGATCATGGCCCTCTCTCTCAAGTATATCATTAGCTCTAAAGGAATGTCATCCACTCCAGGAGTCTTGTTTCGAATTACATTTTTCAGTGCTTTGTCGAACCCTTCTGCAGTATCAAGTCTTCCATCTTATCGTGACCTACTTCCCTTTGTATATTTCAGTTTCGTTTCCTTTGTATAGCCCCTATAGATATCCATTGATATTTCAACTTCCTCCTTCGCTTAGTACTGCGTTCTCATTTGACTTTTTTATGTTCATGCAGCAGTTTCTCTAGTCTCCAATCATCTGTGTAATTTTCCTATAGACGCTCTCTGTCTTTTCCCTAGTTAAGAATGCTTCCATAAACTTGCGTTTTCCGTCCAGTCATTCCTTCTTAGCCATATTGCACTTCTTGTCAATGTAATTTTTTATATTCCTGTATTCCTTTTCAATTGCTTCAATTTTTGCATTTCTAATCTCTCCTTTAACCAATTAAATTCAATATCTTCTGTGATAACCAAGGAATTCTACTAGTCTTTTCTTCGTACCTATGTTATCCTATGCTGACTTTATTTCTTCATATCTCAAAGCTACCCGTTCGTCTTTTGCTGTATTCCTTTTCTCTGATTCAGTCAGTCGTTGCTTAATGCATCCTTTGAGACTCTCAAGATCATTTTGCTCACGTTCTACCTTTCGGGAATTTCTTCAGTTTTAATCTAGATTTTATAACCAATCAATTATGATCAGAGTCTACATCTGTCCCTGGAAATACCTTACAACTTAATAAGAACAAGTTTCGAAATATTGTGGATGGAGTTCAGGTTCGCCTTCCAATGGCTCCAACCTTCCTTTAAAATTAGCCAGAGAGAAAAAATATTGCCGCTCGCTGTGCATCATCCACCATTTAGTGGTAGTTATAGCTGTTGGCTGGTGGTGTGCGGATTATGAGTTCAGTTACGCACTGTTGCATTTAATTACCATTAAAGTTTTGTGATTCTGGGAAGCTCTGGAACTTACGTATTTGTGTAATGTCATAATTTAGCAGAACGTTATATGTATGTATAAATCAGAGCACACACTGCCTATTCAGATCTGGGTATACTTTCACGTGTGCTCAGTAAACGTACGTGCAATGTGAAGTGTTAGTTCTTGTTGACGACTCTACTTTGATGACGTGTACTTGAGTCAAGATTACAGGCGGCAGTATTTTCAATTATCTGCTGAAAATGCTTCTGTGGAACTCCTTTTAAAATATTTTTTTAAGTTTGTATAAACATGAAAATGAAACTATCATGGTGGAACGAAGATCATTCGACAACCAAAGTCGATTAATATTATCCAGGGTGAGTCACCTAACGTTACCGCTGGATATATTTCGTAAACCACATCAAATACTGACATACCAATTCCACAGACCGAACGTGAGGAGAGGGGCTAGTGTAATTGGTTAATACAAACCATAAAAAAAAATGCACGGAAGTATGTTTTTTAACACAAACCTACGTTTTTTTTAATGGAACCACGTTAGTTTTGTTAGCACATCTAAACATATAAACAAATACGTAATCAGTGCCGTTTGTTGCATTGTAAAATATTAATTACATCCGGAGATATTGTAACCTAAATTTGACGCTTGAAACCTCCGACGTTCAGTTGCGTGTTGCAACCAACACGGGCCACGGTCGGCGAGCAGCATCTGCAGGGACATGTTTACGATGACTACCGTGTTTACGAGTGTGGCTGTAGTGCACTGTTGTGGTTTGGTCTAGCTGTCGCAGTGTCCGCATGTAGCGCTTGCTGCTATTGTTATTCTGCATTCGTCTCCGCACGCAGACCAACTGTAGCACACCGTGTTACTAGACGTCTGTGATAGTGTAGTGTTGTAGGAACTGTGACCATGGTGTATTCGAACTCTGAAAAGGCGGAGATGATACTCATCTATGGCGAGTGTAGTGTTGTAGGAACTGTGACCCTGGTGTATTCGAACTCTGAAAAGGCGGAGATGATACTCATCTATGGCGAGTGTCGACGAAATGCAGCTGAAGCCTGCAGGGTGTATGCAGAACGGTACCCGGACAGAGAGCATCCAACGTGCCGCACATTGCAAAACATCTACCGTCAACTGTATGCACCAGGTATGGTCGTAGCACGCAAACGAGTCCGTAACAGGCCCGTCACAGGAGAAGCGGGTGCAGTTGGTGTGTTAGCTGCTGTTGCCATGAGCGTCCATTCATGTTATTCTGCATTCGCCTCCGCACGCAGACCAACTGTAGTACACCGTGTTACCAGACGTCTGTGATAGTGTAGTGTTGTAGGAACTGTGACCATGGTGTATTCGAACTCTGGAAAGGCGGAGATGATACTCATCTATGGCGAGTGTCGACGAAATGCAGCTGAAGCCTGCAGGGTGTATGCAGAACGGTACCCGGACAGAGAGCATCCAACGTGCCGCACATTGCAAAACATCTACCGTCAACTGTATGCACCAGGTATGGTCGTAGCACGCAAACGAGTCCGTAACAGGCCCGTCACAGGAGAAGCGGGTGCAGTTGGTGTGTTAGCTGCTGTTCCCATGAACCCACACATGAGTACACGGGACATTGCGAGAGCCGGTGGACTGAGTCAAAGTAGTGTCATGCGCATACTGCATCGTCGCCGCTTTCACCCGTTTCATGTGTCGCTACACCAGCAATTACTTGGTGATGACTTTAATCATCGAGTACAATTCTGTCAATGGGCATTAACAGAGAATGCGTTGCAGTTCTACCTGTTTACCGATGAAGCGGGTTTCACAAAAAATGGTTCAAATGGCTCTGAGCACTATGGGACTCAACTGCTGAGGTCATTAGTCCCCTAGAACTTAGAACTAGTTAAACCTAACTAACCTAAGGACATCACAAACATCCATGCCCGAGGCAGGATTCGAACCTGCGACCGTAGCGGTCTTGCGGTTCCAGACTGCAGCGCCTTTAACCGCACGGCCACTTCGGCCGGCGCGGGTTTCACAAACCACGGGGCAGTGAATCTACGGAACATGCATTACTGGTCCGTGGACAATCCTCGCTGGCTCAGACCGGTAGAGCGACAGCGACCGTGGACTGTAAATGTATGGTGCGGAATCATTGGCGACCACCTCATTCGTCCTCACTTCATTGCAGGGGCCCAAACAGCTCAAACATACATCGCGTTTCTACAGAATGATCTCCCAACGTTGCTAGAAAATGTCCCACTGGAAAAGCGCCGACGTATGTGGCATCAGCATTATGGTGCACCTGCACATTCCGCAATTAACACTGGGCTGACCCTTGACAGGATGTTCGACGGGCGTTTCATAGGACGTGGAAGACGCATAAATTGGCCAGCCCGTTCTCCTTATCTTACACCTCTGGACTTCTTTCTGTGGGGTACGTTAAAGGAGAATGTGTAC
Source organism: Schistocerca serialis cubense (assembly GCF_023864345.2). Classification (NCBI taxonomy): domain Eukaryota; kingdom Metazoa; phylum Arthropoda; class Insecta; order Orthoptera; family Acrididae; genus Schistocerca; species Schistocerca serialis. Next base: position 500,471,570 of record NC_064642.1, on the reverse strand, counting down.
CGTAATGTGCCTAAAACCCCAGAGGATATGAAACAACGTACTGTGGCAGCCTGCGGCGACATTACACCAGATGTACTGCGGCGTGTACGACATTCATTACGCCAGAGATTTGTGTGCAGCAAATGATGGCCACCACATTGAACATCTATTGGCCTGACATGTCGGAACACACTCTATTCCACTCCGTAATTGAAAACGGAAACTACGTGTGTATGTGTACCTCACCCCTCATGGTAATGTACATGTGCGTCAGTGAAAAAGACCAATAAAAAGGTGTTAGCATGTGGACGTAATGTGCTGTTCCAGTCTCTTCTGTACCTAAGGTCCATCACCGTTCCCTTTGGATCCCTAGGTAATTCGGTGCTCTCCGATACACGCGATCGAACAGCGGAGGAGTGGTACTCAAGCGTCAACTTTAGGTTACAATATCTCCGGATGTAATTAACATTTTACAATGAAACAAACGGCACTGATTACGTATTTGTTTATATGTTCAGATGTTCTAACAAAACTAACGGGGTTCCATTTAAAAAAAACGTAGGTTTGTGTTAAAAAACATACTTCCGTGCATTTTTGTATGGTTTGTATTAACCAATTACACTAGCCCCTCTCCTCACGTTCGGTCTGTGGAATCGATTCGTTAGTATTTGATGTGGTTTACGAAATATATCCAGCGGTAATGTTAGGTGACTCACCCTGTAAACAGGCATTGCTGTAATTATATGTTCTGCGAGATATCGGTCCATTTCAGACCTCTTCATCCAATTCATTAAGAAATTAAATTCTAATTAAGCGTTTTCCGTCATAATTTTGATATAGAATTGTTTATTTTCTCCCACAATTAGTATCTGAGGGATTCAAATATTGGAATATTAATCCAGTTTTCATTTCTGTCTCCATTTAACTTTCAGAAGTTGCTGTTGTGCATGAGTTCTTCGAAACTCAGCACAAGTTCTGTTCCCTCTCTTGGGTTGGAATAAATGTAGAGATGTGAGCCCCTCGGGAGTGGACTGTTCGGCGATGGCGGGCCTACGCTTGCGGAAAGAGGGAACCACTGTCTGTTTTCGCTGTCTGTTCGAGGACTTCTTCGAAAAGCATGGTCGCCTCCTTTAGGCGTCTGCGTCTGGAAGGCAGGAGAGTGCATTGCAGTGCTGACCTCGAGGCAAACGCAAACTAGGGTCCATAAGATGGCACATCTGGAAAACATTTAATAAACGAAGACTGCAGAGAGCAGAGCTCTGGTCTCGTGGAAACAGGATGCCACTTAGAGCTACATGTTCTGTTTTATGAAGGGCAGTCAAATAAAACCCAACGGCTTAGGGGCAGTGGTAACATCGGCTCCCGTCAGATCACCGACGTTAGTCGCTGTTGGGCTTGGCTAGCACTTGGATAAATGACCGTCCAGTCTGCCAAGCGCTGATGGCAAGCGGAGTGCACTCAGCCCTTGTGAGGCAAATTGAGGAGCTGTTTGATTGAGAAATAGCGGCTCCGGTCACGGAAACAACGGCCAGGAGAGCGGTGGGCTTACATCACGCCCCTCCAGATCCGTGTCCAGTGACGCCTATAGCCTCAGGATGACACAGCGGTCGGTCAGTACCGTAGGGTCTTCCGAGACCAGTGCGAACGGAGGGATTTTAGTCAAATGAAAACCCAACACCAACTACAACGGAACCATGGACAGTTCCATTCAAAACTAATAACCACACGCAATAAGACATTTTGTCGCACTGGGAGACGAAACGATCAATTCCTGTTTCGTACAACATGGGTTGGCTGCTGACGGTTCTACAACCGCACCCACTCTTGCACTTCCTCATAAACTGAAACCGACATCCAGGTATGTCTTTTTACAGGACGCCAAAGATGTGAAAATCAGGTGGTGAAAGATCCGGTCTGAACGGAGGACGTTGCAGGGTTCCCCAATCAAATCGCTGAAGCTTAGCCTTCGTTCTGTTACAGTGTGAGTGGGCGTTATCGTGTAACAGGATGATTCCGTCCAATTGCATTCCGACAGCCCGAGGACAAACGACGTAGCCAACAATGGAGACACCCCACATCTCCTTTGCTAAGAAATCAATTGCTGTTCACACAAGTTTCGATAAAATCATGATGACCTCCTTCTTCGATTGCAGCATTCCTTGATAGTCTAACCACAATCAATGTGCAGTGCTACGAAGACACTTTGCGACATGAAGTCTAAATGCCCAGGAGTTCTGTCAGACGGAATTATCTTGTTGCACGATGAAGCCCACTCCCACACTGCCCATCGAAAGAAGTGGGATAAATGTCTTTACGCTTATGGTGATTCCTTTTGAATGGTACTGTTTGGCGGGTGTTCGGTTTTCATTTGCCGGCTACTGTGACCGAGCGGTTCTAGGCGCTTCAGTCCGGAACCGCGCTGCTACTACGGTCGCAGGTTAGAATCCTGCCTGCCTCTGGCATGGATGTGTGTGCTGTCCTTAGGTTAGTTAGGTTTATGTAGTTCTAAGTCTAGGGGACTGATGACCTCAGATGTTAAGTCCCATAGTGCTTAGAGCCATTTATTTCGGTCTCCATTTGCCTCCCACTTATATCTCACATTCTTACGAGGGTAGTAGAATGTACTTGTATCTGTATGTGTAAATCGAGCGCCGCGCGGGATTTGCCGAGCGGTCTAGGACTCTGTGGCTGGTCCCGGCGGAGGTTGAGTACTCCCTCGGGCATGGGTGTGTGTGTTTGTCCTTAGGATAATTTAGGTTAAGTAGAGTGTAAGCTTAGGGACTGATGACCTTAGCAGTTAAATCCCATAAGATATCACACACATTTGCACATTTTGTAAATCGAGAAGTCAATAATTGTTGGCGTACATCTGCCTCTTTGTAAGAGCGTGGCTGATTGTCCCCCAAGTTGTAACTGCACTGGTGGGAGATCAAAACTTGTTACCAATATTTTTATTGTGACCCGCAGTTGTCATATGCTTAACTATCGGTAAAATGGACAGGAACGGCTCCGAGGCTCCGAGAAGAGCTAGAATTTCTTTTTAAATGACTTCGAACTCGGGCTCTGGAAGGTGAACACTGCGGAAATAGGCATCTGGCCATGAGTGCTTTTGTTATTTACTGCTCTTTCGCCTCTAAAAGTTTACACTTTGAACATGAGGTGCTCACCTCATGTTCAACTATTTGTTGTATGACAGAGTTTACGGTGTGGTATGCCTTATCAAGTTTAAAGGCATATTGGCCGTTTCATTGAGGAAGAACTGCCGATTTCTTCCGGTCGCACCGACGGCTTGCGTCGACCGACATCATTAGCAAGCGACTTCCATACGTTGCTTGCTGACCAGCTGCGGGCGCAGTTCGTCGTCGCAGTATGACGTCTGCTGCCGCAGCAACAGATTCAGCCTTGGTAAGGATGCTGTGATATGTGAAGCATCAAGTGTAGTTTTGGGAGATACAGTTAAATTTCAGTACTGTTAACGTGCGGTTGAGTAAGCCGTATGATGTATCTAGTGGAAAATAGAACTCGAGCCTATAGTGCTAAACTTACCCTTGACTTTTCAAAAACTGTTCAGAATCAAATAGTCACTCGTTGCTCTGTCACAGCTAAAGTACTTTTCGTTACTACGTGACAGGTTACGCCATTTGTTTCCTATGTTTGAATTAGACCATGGTATTGCCTCGTCATTTTGAATTACATGTCGTATTTCGTAGTTGTGACAGGTTTTATTCTGTACTAATGTAATCTTATTTTGTCTTGCACAACAGGTCGACAAAGACAAAATATTTTTCAGGAGTTTAAACCGCCGGTGATGACCCGAATTTAATGTTTGTTCTTAATTAACAAAGCCTGGTTACTGGATCACATCTTTCGTTTATGAGTTATCCAAGTTATTAAATAGTGATGTTGATATAATCCTGGAACCACAACTTAGCGTCACGGGCAATATTCATTACCGTGACAAAAAATAAAAACACCTACAACAGTCCTTATGATTTTGTTATATTTTGTCGCTACCAGTTTCAACGCTTGATTGCGTCATCTTCAGGCTCTTTTTGATGCAGTACAGGTTGATATGATCCCCATGCATAACCCATAAGTAGCCAGCATTACTGGATGCGCAGATAATGTGTCAGCACTCCAACCATCAACTGCCAACTCAAGTTGGTAGGGACAAAAAATAAAATCATAAGGACGGCTGTAGGTGTTTTTATTTTTTGTCACGATAGTAAACGGCCGTCGTCCCAGAGACCTCCTGCTAAAAGGATGGACACATAGAATATTCATTGCAGCTTAAATTCCAAGTAGCCTCATAGTAGCATTTAGCCATTGCCAAGAGATGTAGTGAGTGCCGAAGTTCGTGGGAGCGCCTGCATCGCGGCATTCAGCATGTCAAGAACTGTTATGAACATTAAGTTACGTACAGCTAGAGCTGGCATACTTGTAGTCTGAAAGAAGATGACCTCAATCGGGTGAGTCAGCTGCCCCTAGCACTGTCGTTTTAAGCAGTCTGCAAAATAGCGGATAGCCTTCATAAACCAGAGACATTTTCATACCCTCCCGCTCGCTACGTGAAAATTAATAGCCCTACAGAAAAAAAAATTAACAGGACATTTTTGTAGGAAATTTAAGGTAGTTAAATCTTGTACTGCAATACGTTTTGTACTAGAGACCCCAGTTCTCGAATTACTCAAGAAAAATGCACAAAAGTGATCTTCAAACGCTCGCCCGTTCCCATATTCAGTACCCACCGATCGGGACTTCTAGTACGGTATTCATGACACTCATCTCCACCATCGTATAAATATCTGTGACTGCACACATTATTTCCCGTGTTCAGCCATTTTTTATTTCATTTACTGGAATTATTGTGCCACGGACTTAGTCGAGCATTTACAAATCGAAAAATTGACATTTGTGCAAATATTATTTTATCTAACAATTTTGTGAATTTTAACAGCATGGAATTAACAGTTGCATCGTATTCGTGATGCTGTCTGAGTACCAATCTACTATGCTTATAAGAGTTAAGTTTGGATCGAATTGTCAACCTAATCATTTTTAGTGCACCGCTTATAAAAGTTCTTTCTCGTTCATAAGACACACGGGAGCGTCTAAACGAGTAATGTTAACGAAGCAGTCGACTCTGCTGGTGGCGAAATCACCCAGTCAATAGATACCAAAAAAGGTCTAATATCGGGAATAGTTCACGTAGACGAAAACTTAGAAGAGAGTGCCACGAACAGCATACGAGGAGTCCTGACTGATGGGGGATTTTTGAATAACTCGAAAACCGCGATCTCCAGCGAAAACGTATATCCCAGTACAAAATTTAACTACATAAAATTTCCTACAGAGACGTCCTGCACATATTTATCTGTAAGTCTATTAGCTCACGTAGGGAATGACAGAATATGAAAATCTCTCGTGTCGTTTATGCAGGCTAAAAATAAATATAATAAAAATAAAACGATAGCGGTATGGTAGCTTAATCTCCCCGTATATGAAAGTACGTCATTAAAAACACCATACTAAAAAAATACGTATCTCCAAAGAGAACAGAGATTTCCTCCATTAGGAAATACTCCAATAACCACTGACGAAATAAACTTAGGATCAGGGGAAATGTTTAGCAGCATTGGTTACCAGATATCATGCATGGTGTATTGTCAAATTGAAAAAAAAATTTAGTGAGTTTAAGGAGTGGTTCACAGTCTTCTGAACCACAAAATCTGAAATGAAACTGAAATACAGTGTTACAACAAAGTGACACTAAATGTGGTCCTGCGTTTCAGGAACGTTAGGAATAATGCTACTGTAATTTTTGCAAGAAACACACGTTAGTCCTTCTATAAGATCAAAACAACAAGTCCGTCGTTACCTTTTCTTTGTTATTACATTTTTCTTCGCAGTCCAGGTCTCACAGCTGTACAAAACACTAGCAACAATACAATTAGTCTCACTGTTTCTTTATCAGTGACGGCTGCGCAAAAATCCGTCAAGTTGCTATCTGTCTACAGTAACACAACACAGAAGTGCACTTTCAGGAAGCAGCCGCGGTCCACCGGAGGCGTCTTGCCCGCGAGGCGTGAATTGGGAACCGGTCAGCGAACGGCTAGCGGCGTCCGCGCCGCATTCCCTGCAGCAGCAGGCATTTCCGTACGTGCTCCACCCACCTCTGGCCCGTTGCCAGCGTGCAAAGTGGCTCCGGTCTGTCCGGACCAGCCGGGGGCCAGCCGATGCGCCACGCCACCCACCAGCCGAACGGCTCCCTTGTCTTGTTCTGCCACTGACCACGCGCTCCGGCTTAGAATTTCCTCAGCTACCGCTGTCCTCAATTGGTTACAAATATCAGACTTGCTTCTCTTTTTACTTAGAAGTTCATCCACCACTCAGAAGTACGAGGTCTGTTCAAAAAATTCCGGAACTTTGTCCGCAAAATTTTTCTACGGTTACATTTTACTTACTGTGCATGGTATCCTTCGACATACTCTTCTCCACAATTGATACACCGCTCCCAACGCCGTTTCCACTTCCGGGAGTAGTCTTGGCACGTCTCTTGCTAAATCGAGCACAGCTCCGTCTGCAACTTTTCTTTTATCTCATCTATGGTAGCAAATATTCGTCCTTTCAACAGGATTTTCAACTTTGGGAGTAAAAAAAGTCCGCAGAGGCCAGGTGTGGAAAGTACGGAGGGTAAGGCAGCACAGTGATTTCGTTTTTTTTTTTGTGCAATAGTCACCCTCCAACAAAGATGAATGTGCAGGGGCGTTATCGTGATGCAAGAGGCATGAATTGTCTCGCCACATTTCAAGCCATTTACTTCTCAAATTTTCTCGGAGGCGCCGCTGTACGCTCCGATAGTACCATCGATAAACAGTTTGTCCCTGTGGCTTGAAATCATGATGAACTAATCCCTCAAAGTCAAAGAAAACTATAAGCATGGCCTTGACAGTTGACCTGCTCTGATGGGCTTTTCAGTCTTGAAGAATCTATCCCACCCCACTGTGAAGATTGAACCTTGGTCTCAACATCATAACCGTACACCTACGTCTCATCACCAGTTCTGATTATTTTAAGAAACATCTCGTTCTCATTTGTGCGATCGAATAGCTTGAAAGGTGGCTACACTGAGTCACAGCGCCAGAGATTGCGCCAAAGATTATTATTCCGCCGCCTCCACTGGTGCAGTAGTAGTTCAGAGGATGTCGAGAGCAGTCGTTCTTCTGTTGGGCGAGAGAGTAGACGATCTGAGTGTTGACTGAAATGTTGTACTGTTCGGTTGGTGTAATGTAGAGATGGAAGAAGATGTAATTGTCAGGATATATTTGAGAAAGAAGACGGACTTTTTATTTATGATGCTGGTGCAATGGAAAATTTTCGTCAATATATAATGAGGTAAAGAGGTATCACAGTATTCTTTAATGACAATCCCTCTTGCTCACAGGTACAGTCAACAAAGCATCCGGATCGTGTTCATTTATTAGACTTGTAATTCTGGTTTCTATGTGCAATTATAGTATTTCTGGTTTTTCAATTAGTTCATTGTAAATGGTGTTTAAAATATTGTGTCGTATTGAGAAAGAACCGAGCCAGATACATGTACGTTGAGTCACACTACCACACGCAGAACAGTTACACTTGAGCTTTGTTGTTTCGTAGCTTTTATTGTTGCAGGGGAATTAATTAACCAATTGTGTTAATGGAAATTCCTTGTCATTCTTTATTTTTATGTTATGCAGTCAGATTGCGTGCTAATAATAGTCAGGGCCAACCGAATACGAGACTTCGTAACCGGTCACACAGCTGGTAAAATTATTGCATTTATTCATTAAAATTAGACATTTCTTTTTCATTAGCCCCCTTGCAAACTCTCCACAGATTACGAAGCGGAGAGATTTATGACCTTGACACATGAGCTGTGGGACGAACTTGCGGCAACACGATGCATTCCAAGATGCTGAGTCAGGACGTCATGACATGGTGATGATGAAGTCCCATACTCTGTGACAGAGCGTAGGGGAAAGAACGTTACATTCTTCTACAATCTCTCGGACAGTTAGTCTTCGATAGGCACGCACAATTTCGTTAACGTTTCTGATATGAGCGTCGTCGGTAGACATTGAAGGGTTTCATGAACGAGGGTCACCTTTAAGTTACGTCTAACCATTTTTAAACCGTGTGAACCATTCGTAACACAGAGTACGGCTTAAGCAGTCGTCATAGTAGGCTTAGTGCCTCATTTGGTGTGTCCCTGTAGATTTTCTTGTATTTCACGCAAAATTTAATGGTGACGCGTTGCTTCTGTCACGCTGAAATCTCGACATTCTCAAACTGTACGACACAACGTTGTCCTCGACGCAGTGCTGAACAATAACTAATAAACATATAACAATGAAACTTCCGACAGTTGCACATCAGACACAGGCTTGTGCAGGGATGCCAACCGCATTTCGCTCCAACTCAACATTGGCACAAAATTACGAATGCTCCGGAATATTTTTGAACAGACCTCGTATTTTTATTTTATTTAGTTTTTTTAATTTTTGCTCGTGCTTAGAGTGCTGTTTCTTGTTTTATTGTTAAAATAAAAAGTACACCAGAAATTGACGCTACTAGGCCGTACAACAGTGCTGACACCGCACCTATTTTTCCGGAGCCCTACGTTCTGTATTAGTGGGATCTCCAACTCCGTTGTCTTCGGAAAGTGCCTTATCAACGCGTCCACAGCTCGGATTACTTTTGATACGATAAACATGTTGATAATCATTTCTTTTTTGTGCTGTAACCAAAGTAAAAATGGACTCATAAAATAACAAACAGTGTGTTTTCATCACCTGATTAACCATCGACATGCAGGTATCAACTTATTAAAAAAAATGGAACTATGAGCCGCTTTTGGTTCGAGTACAGTAGTAACTAAAGCGTTCTGCTGCTATTCATGCATTTGTAACACTCTCATCAGGTTAGTAAGGTCTGCCTATTCTTCATTAGTAAAAACTGCAGCAGAATTAATATATTTACAAATTAATAGCAGTATGACACCGTAAATATTTGACAGGAAGCGTTGATTGAAAAACATTCAGCTTTAATGCTTTGTTTCGACCGTACTGAAGTCCATAGAAAGGCAATATAAAATTATCGGGGAGAGGCATTTTATTGTAGATAGTAGCATAAACTCCAGGTGGTGCGTCATTCAGCCCACTACAAGCATAAAAAAGTTTAATTTTAATTGTATTGTATTCAGTAATTTTTTCCCAGATGATATATATCAAGTATCCAGTTGTATACTGTGAAGCCAATGTTTTATTATAAAGAAATGATTTGTTGACATAGTCAAAACTTCTAAATGTAAGTGAAATCAACTGATTTCTTGCCTTAAGAATCATAATTCTGTTCCTGAATGTGCTCTTATACCACTCAAGTAGTGGAAGTACAGCGTCTTTTGCTTACGGGAGCACTTACGAGTCAGTCGTGGCCGTACGTTAGGGAAGTAAAGTCATAAGCAGAACCCCGTAATAAGCCGATGCAGTGTTGAATGACTTGTTCAGATCTGTTTAATTGAAGCAGTAAGCCGCCTTTTTTGTACTGATGCCTCTGATGCAAGGTTTTCGAGGTTATAAAAAAATTCTGTAGCTCGCTCTACAAGGTCAGCAAACATTATGGTTATAGAAAACAATATATCAAGCTGAAGCTATATTTGTTGTAAGAAACGTGTAGATTCTACTGTGTGTTAGCTGATTACCTTTCATATGCCAGTCCATCGTTCGAAAGGCAAGAACATGTTCATTTCTGTAGAATTGTAAAAAAGGTCAGTAATAGTTGTAGTTTCTAACTGTTTCTCAACAATGTATCGATTCTGTAAAAATTTATGCTTCTGTTAGTATAAATTATTGTGGTCTGATGATTTCTTTTAAGCGTCATCATAATCTCTTTTAGTCATGTGTTGCGTAGAAAGTAATGCTTAATATTTGAACAGTAAAGTAGTTGTTGCGTAATATACATGTTAACTGAGTACACTCTGCACAAATTAATGTAGGTTCTTGTTTTTTTTATTGCATATTGGTACTCTGATAATCTATTAAAATAATAGAGCAGTCAAAAATGATAGAGCAGTCACTAGGTAGGTATAATTACAAAGAGTGATCCCAATGTTTATGTTTTCGTATTTAACTTGTTTTTAAAGTTTTGAAGCAGTAATTTGAAACAGTTAAAGATTTACATTTGAAAAGTTTAAGTAATTCTGGCTGCAAGAAGTGTTGAAACTGTCCTTGCTTGAATCTCTTACTATTAAACAGGTAAAATATCATGCCAAATTTAGCCAATGACCTTTTAGTCTAGATATAGAAATATCATTCATTTGTCCTTACAGGACAGACGACAATTTTCTCAATTACGTAATGTTTTGGACAAGAATTATTACAATATAAGATTGTACTGGTCACTACCTCCGTTGTGAATACTGACGCTGTTGTTCGGTGAATAAAACAAGGTTATCTAAAAAATTACTCGAATGGAGTATTAGTGAATAGCGTTTTGGCAACGGCCTTCATAATATTCACTACACTTTGGATAATCAAGATAGCATTGGGTTCAAATGGCTCTGAGCACTATGCGACTTAACTTCTGAGGTGATCAGTCGCCTAGAACTTAGGACTAATTAAACCTAACTAACCTAAGGACATCACACACATCCATGCCCGGGGCAGGAATAGAACCTGCGACCGTAGCGGTCACTCGGCTCCAGACTGTAGCGCCTAGAACCGCATGGCCACATAGCATTGGGAATATTTTGTGCAGGTGTTACAACAAGGTTAACTTTCCTCTAAATTAACCACATTAAAATGAATCTTAAGCAATTCAAGCTTGCAACAAGGTCACTAATGTTAACAGAAACGTCATGACACTCGTGAGGTAATAGTTAAAAACAAATAAAGTAAAAATAAGGGTAGTAAGAGTCGTTACCTCACAGCTCGTAAGGTTATATTGACTAAATTCTCGCCAAACTGATACCTTTGAACTCTGAGGACAAGGGGAAAACATACAACAAGAAAACGTTACTGTGTCGGAACTGATACTTACTTTATTTAGGAAATCTAATGGCTGATAGAAACAAAGTTCACTCAGAAAACTTCAGAGATAGCAAAGTAATGGTGACTTCCAGTACTTGGGCGGTGCTCACCCACGTCAGGAATGAAAAGACATAAATGACGTTTGACGAGAAGTAAAAGAACTTCAACAAAGGAATAGTAGGAAAGAAGAGTACCAATAGTTACAAGTGCTTAACTTTGCCGATGCTGCTAATATAAAGTAATACTTTCCGTTTCCTAAGTTTATAAGTAATCATCAAAATTTTATAGAAATGATTCACAGCTCCTGTAATATCCGTTAGATACATGTGAGAAAACTTACTGAGCGTTAGGCCGCTCTGACAGTCCAATCAACTCAGCACCTTGATACACGTCTAATGTAACTATTTGTACTAGAACACTCTGTTATATTCCGTAGTCATACAGTACGAGTATCGTTGTACAGGCTAACTTCATGGGTTGCTGCTCCTGCTTCCATTCCGTGAAAACAGTACATCAGCTGCATATCTCATTTAGGAAATACACTCCTGGAAATTGAAATAAGAACACCGTGAATTCATTGTCCCAGGAAGGGGAAACTTTATTGACACATTCCTGGGGTCAGATACATCACATGATCACACTGACAGAACCACAGGCACATAGACACAGGCAACAGAGCATGCACAATGTCGGCACTAGTGCAGTGTATATCCACCTTTCGCAGCAATGCAGGCTGCTATTCTCCCATGGAGACGATCGTAGAGATGCTGGATGTAGTCCTGTGGAACGGTTTGCCATGCCATTTCCACCTGGCGCCTCAGTTGGACCAGCGTTCGTGCTGGACGTGCAGACCGCGTGAGACGACGCTTCATCCAGTCCCAAACATGCTCAATGGGGGACAGATCCGGAGATCTTGCTGGCCAGGGTAGTTGACTTACACCTTCTAGAGCACGTTGGGTGGCACGGGATACATGCGGACGTGCATTGTCCTGTTTGAACAGCAAGTTCCCTTGCCGGTCTAGGAATGGTAGAACGATGGGTTCGATGACGGTTTGGATGTAGCGTGCACTATTCAGTGTCCCCTCGACGATCACCAGTGGTGTACGGCCAGTGTAGGAGATCGCTCCTCACACCATGATGCCGGGTGTTGGCCCTGTGTGCCTCGGTCGTATGCAGTCCTGACTGTGGCGCTCACCTGCACGGCGCCAAACACGCATACGACCATCATTGGCACCAAGGCAGAAGCGACTCTCATCGCTGAAGACGACACGTCTCCATTCGTCCCTCCATTCACGCCTGTCGCGACACCACTGGAGGCGGGCTGCACGATGTTGGGGCATGAGCGGAAGACGGCCTAACGGTGTGCGGGACCGTAGCCCAGCTTCATGGAGACGGTTGCGAATGGTCCTCGCCGATACCCCAGGACCAACAGTGTCCCTAATTTGCTGGGAAGTGGCGGTGCGGTCCCCTACGGCACTGCGTAGGATCCTACGGTCTTGGCGTGCATCCGTGCGTCGCTGCGGTCCGGTCCCAGGTCGACGGGCACGTGCACCTTCCGCCGACCACTGGCGACAACATCGATGTACTGTGGAGACCTCACGCCCCACGTGTTGAGCAATTCGGCGGTACGTCCACCCGGCCTCCCGCATGCCCACTATACGCCCTCGCTCAAAGTCCGTCAACTGCACATACGGTTCACGTCCACGCTGTCGCGGCATGCTACCAGTGTTAAAGACTGCGATGGAGCTCCGTATGCCACGGCAAACTGGCTGACACTGACGGCGGCGGTGCACAAATGCTGCGCAGCTAGCGCCATTCGACGGCCAACACCGCGGTTCCTGGTGTGTCCGCTGTGCCGTGCGTGTGATCATTGCTTGTACAGCCCTCTCGCAGTGTCCGGAGCAAGTATGGTGGGTCTGACACACCGGTGTCAATGTGTTCTTTTTTCCATTTCCAGGAGTGTATATGTGACGCAGTTTTAAGTGATTCGACCTGCAGAGTGCAGTGCTTTGTCAAGAACGGGATCACGAAGTGACACAAACGTGTCGGCTGACAGTATTATTATAATCCAAAAACTTCCAGTTTTCCTATCATATTCGCTTACGATTATCTACTTTCACTCGCTCGGGACGGGCTTTGGTAATCTGGTACGTTAGAGTGCAGTAGCTTTCTCGTCTCGCTGTAATCTGCCAGGAACGCAACAGTTAACCGTGTGGGATGTAATATGCGAAGAATTAAATTCCTTCAGGTGTACAGTACAAATTACGTGTTGCGGGCCCGACACGACGTGGCATGCCACACATTCTTTCAAACTAAAACAGCCTCAGTGTTTTGGGCATCACTGCATTCCACATGAGTGCGTACGAGAGCGTGTACTGAATTAATTATCCACCCGTAGGACTGTATCCCAAACCAAAACGAGATGCTCCGCATTATTTTCACATCATTTAAATGCTAAGAACAAAGCAGCCAAAAGAAAGCAAATGCATAAATCGAAGAAATAAAAATTAAAACGCGTTGCATAAGTCAAACAGGTGGTTTACAGGGGATATGGTAGGTCTTGCGACGTGTGGCTACAAGGCAAAAATTGTATTTCAGTCTGTAATCCTATCAACTGCCTAGTAACTTGCCAAAAGCAGATGTAACAATGTATGATGACGATGATCATCTGTGGTTGTCTAATCGTCAAAGGATGACCGTACATCAACGCAATAAGTCCCTAAAAATTTTTATCTGTAGTTTCCTAAGCTATCAGTAAATTAAGAGGGAAGCTGTGATGATGTTACAGGCCTTCAGGAATGATACAGTATGGTAAATGTATCAATGTGAGATAAGGGACCATGGTCCGAAAACGACAGAATCGGAAGTTATAAGCCCTGCAAGCTCTCTGCTTTCCATATTTTGAGTAGAGATAGTATGGACCAAAATAAGAAAAAGTTGCCTAGTAAACATGGCTCCTAAAATAAATAAATATGAGCACTTGTTCACCTTCGTTATTGTGAAACATGTCGCCTACTGAACAAGTGCTCATAGCTCTTAAGGTATTTATTTGAGGAGCCATGTTTACTAGACAAGTTTTTTTTTTTTTTTGTCCACACGCCCCCGACCCCCCCACCTCCAGAACATGGAAAGCAAAAAGCTTGCAATCGGAAAGGTCCCCTGTCAGAGGTATCAGAACGATTTTCCCTCAAAACGCCAGACTTGTTTGTTTCTGGACCAGGGCCCCTTACGCCAAATTGATACTTTTACCCATCTCATCATCCCTGAAAGTTTGTAACATCATCACGGAATCATCTTGTATAAATGTGGGATCGCAGTTGAACAGACACAGGAAATTGGTTAGTAAGTTTATTTGCGTAGATTGCAGAGCGATGCAACACTGAGATGCAAACGTAATGATAGTAACTTGTACTGAATTGTCCGCTAAATTAGTAATAATTACAAGTTCTAATGTGTGATAGTGGATCAGTAACGTTCCAAAACTCGATTAGCAACTCACACGTTATGAGTTAACGCTCAACTCAGTCAAACTTACAACGAGATTTTGCGCTAGTAGTGCCAGATGTGCATTACTAATAAACGGCGAGGCTACTGATGAATGCTGGTCTGCCAAACAATGTGACAATGAATCTGTAATTTTGATTTATGTGGCTTGTTACCCCAACTACGTTTGATTTGGTAAAAAAACCTTCACAACAATGGAAAAACCTCTAATATGAAAGCTCCAAAATGTACAGCACAAAACACACAGCGATGCAACAACACTGAGATGCAAACGTACTGTGATGTGGTGGTCGTCGCTGCGAAAAGAGCTCAGTACAGTGTGGTTCTTCCATTACATTCAGTGAACCTACACACGAGGTGCACATCACCATACACTTCATCAGTAAACCTATTTATACCGCTCCGTGTCGCTGTCAACTTACGAGTAACGCCACAGAATAGAGTATACAGAATGGAAAGCCGGCTGCAATCCATGTTCAAAAATTTAGTGCACATACGCGAACTCTGCCATATTGAAGCCGAGTAAATAGCTGTGTCTGAAGTCAAAAGCGAAGGGATAAGTTTAGTTTATTTTTTTAATTGTGCAGTTTCTCTGCTGGGATTACCTACACATAAATAGTTGTTTGCTGCACTGTAGAAGTTAGGAGTATGAAATGAGCAGTAGCAAGAGAAAAGACCACACAGGAAAGTAAAGAGCTGTTTCCAGGAAGCGGCTGATACCAATACACGAAAAAATTAGTTTTCGATTTTCTTGCTGTTAATAACAAAGGCTCATTAAATTGTAAAACGAAACTGTGTGTAAATAAAGCAAAAATGCTTTATCTCCTAGAGTTAGTTTTTCGGTAGAAGTTCTCTTTTTCCTTGAAAAATCTATAACACTTTTGCATTTGCGCGTATGCTTCACGACCCTATATAATACCTCTTATTCCATTCTGAGAAAAGTAATTGCTGCACAGTATTTCATTTATATCTTATAGTTTCATAACACAGTTCGATAATGAAGTGTACCTTTTCCATATTGATCATAGTTACTGTAACACTTAATTTCCAAGTACTTTGCATCATAAAATTTGAAGAGTTTGCAGTGAAAAATGGCTACTTTTCATCGCTATATAGTAAATGAAACTAACATACCAATTTGTATTAAGTTGGAAAGAAAGCCAAATCTTATTACAGTACAGATAAAACAGAATTAAAAATATTTTATTTGAATGCGCTGACGCCGAACGCACCGCTTGACGGCGACTTGTGCAAGTACCTCGCAGCTCAGTCTTGAACAGTTCGTGCAAGCAGACGCATATTTCTTAAATTATTGGTGGCGATTTATTGTTGTACTTACTGCTGTGGAAGAAAGCGACGAAAAAGAATTCATTCCACACCAACAGTTACACAACAGAAAATCTGAAACTCGTCTCATATTTAGGACAAAGCATGTCAAATGTTGTTGGTGACACGTATCAATCGCAATTTCTGAAAGGAGTATGATTTATATTACATAGTGTCTTAGAGTGAAGTTAAAGGCCCTGGCCTAAGTGAAAACTTTTGTATGAAATTTAATGCAGCCTACTGTCTTCATTTAAAGTTGTACCTATATGGCGAAATGTCAAGTGGAAATTACTGTAGTAAACGTAACGACCGTGAGTGAATGGAACAAGTTTGTTTCCAAACAAGTCAGAGGAGTTATGTGGGAATTTGTACTCTTGTGAAGACAGTTTCAGTGCGATGTACATACAAAGATCAAAGGGAGTATGAGATCGAATGAAAACAGTTACTCCGTAACAAGCTATTAAGTATATTAAGTACCACAGGTACCCTTATAACGAAACTCTCAGAAAATATCGCTGAATAACACCAGAAGTTCTGTTCTTCGGGTACACCTTGCAGAACTGAACTAGTTTGTGATAACTTCTCGCATAGAAAGGAACAGAGATTATTTTCTTTCTGCGTGCAGCCATTTCAGCCGACTCTCTAGATGGTAACTGACAAGGAAAGACTACGATATTAACAGCACATTCTCTCTATTTTCATGATGTAACGCTGGATGAGATATAAAACCCGCTCCTGTAGAATGTGGCTTACTTACTTTAATCATTGCGCTTAAACATACTGTGCGCGCCTGTAAACTGCCGGATCAGTTGTTCTTTTAAACAAGGTGCTCCGTATTTTCTTTGATAGAATACATATCAAAACAATACACTGGTAAAACACTGAACTACTAAAGACGATAAGATTGAAATCAAAGTCTCAGGAAGGACAGTCATTGTCTCAAGTCTGTCAGTATTTCTTAGAATCTCACGATCAAAACGTTTGGTGATACTATTGTGACTTTTACGCTAGAATGCTTTTGCTTGTCACGAATTAGAAAATCGGCACTGTTGGAACATAAATACAGATAAATGCGAACAGTCACTTACGAAATGTTTCTTTCCTTCCCTCAACTATTTTTCGAGATCTTCCAGGCTCATCTTCAAATGGCACACATTTATTCTTGCCGCGTCATACTGGGTAGTGGCTAGCGGCACCACGCCACGAAAATATGTAAATTCTGCGTGCCTCACCTCAAAATGGGGCCGAAAGGTCTTTAAATCTACTTTATGTAAGGACAGAAACATTTCATAAATGACTAGTCGCTATTTATATTCCAGCAACATATAGTCACATCCTTTACAATATCCATCATAAATAAGCTTATGCACCAATTTTGCTCTGTCTTACCCTATAAATCTCAAAACATTGTATTGTATATGAGCTATCATTTATCACTGACTTTTTTGAGAACATCTGTTGGCGGAAAAGAACGAGTATAAAAAAAGTGCTATATTTTAAATAATAGGAACTCTGTAATTTGGAATATATCTGATTTTTCTATATTTACTTGCGTTCGAATGCAGTGGAAGTATAAGACAAAGGCACCCGAATTGCGCTTTTGCTTCTGGTTGCTACTTTTATTTCGAGTGATACATGAATGGTCAAGCTAATAGCGTGAGAAAATATAATGCCGCCCTTCGTTTTCCGCCCCGCTCGGAGAGTTTTATGTTCTCTGAGTTAAGATAAGAGGCGAAGTCGCCGTGCTTCATGCTGAACCACCCACTACAGGAAATATTCACTGATTGCAGGCGGTATAACACAGAGTACGCGACATATCTAATTCCACTAGAAAGGTAAATAAAGGAGACAATTCAGGCGTTCGTATCCTCTCTAGGCTCTTCTGACTTTCCGATAGCAAGTGTGTTCACAGTCTGACATGATGCAGTCAGACGTGTGTTTCGTCACAGCAGCAATTTTTATTTGCTGTTGACATCGCACAAATGTGCATAAACTAAAGTTTAGAGATTAATGAAGGTAAATACTGCTGCATCTAAGTCGATGGCATAAAACATTATTCGATGAAGCTATTAAAAGCTTATCCCGCGGAGTAATACTGATATCGTTTGTAGTTAGGAAGTAGGCATAAGGTACATCATGGTGGTTTCGTGTCAACCAAGATCTTAATAGCTAAATAATTTACTTAAATAATACAAACAATATTGGTACAGCGTCGCTTAACATTTAAGGATGACTTAACTAACCCTGTCTGACTTGAAAATAAGTCCAAAACAGTCACATAGCACACACGTTCACAAATGCAGCACAACGGAAATAAATCAGGTCTTACACATCTAAACACTGTATATATGACATTGGTGTATTACTTCGTAAGTGGCGTAGATTACTTTAAACATCTGTTATCCTTCCACCTGTCGGAGGTTCGAGTCCTCCCTCGGGCATGGGTGTGTGTGTTGTCCTTAGCGTAAGTTAGTTTAAGTTACATTAAGTAGTGTGTAGGCTTATGGACCGATGACCTAATCAGTTTGGTCCCATAAGACTTTACCACAAATTTCCAAAAAAATTATTAGCACTGGAAACCTAATTATCACGCACAGAAAATTTGCTTACTTTTATTTATAATTCTTAGTAGGGGTTCTGTTGCCGAGTGGCAATTCATCCGAGTGACTGTGACGTAAGACAAGTTAGCGACCAGCCAGTGTGACACTTTCGAGTAGATTAAATATGGAGAGCGATGTGATTCTGGCAAATGAATTCGTGAAAAGTGAGTCTAACAAGCAATATATGTACTTTAAATACAAGACAGAAAACCTTACAGCCTCGTAATGATATTTCGATCGAAAACTCCAAGATATAACTTTGATAACCAAAGCAACAGTGTTCTACTTCCTTGAAAAATTAGTCGTGCACTTCAGGAGAGCTTAACATCTTTGAATTTATAATAGTAATATATGTACTTTAAATACAAGACAGAAAACCTTACAGCCTCTTAATGATATTTCGATCGAAAACTCCAAGATATAACTTTGAAAACGAAAGCAACAGTGTTCTACTTCCTTGAAAAATTAGTCTTGCACTTCAGGAGAGGTTAACATCTTTGCATTTATAACAGCACCGAGTGAAGTAAATCAGTATGTGATGCAAGAACCAGCTTCCAAACAGTTCGTGAAAGCAGCCTGTGAGCAACTATTACACTGCGCGAAAACATGCCATCGGGAACCTACGCGCAAGCAAACACTCCCAAATTGATCTAGTCGCGTAAAACTAACCTTTTTCGCAGTAAATCAGTTGAATTTCTTTCCCCCAGTTCCTTATACAGTTCAATTATTGCTCAGCATCATGAACGAAAGCAGCTTCTGTCTCAACGTCAGAACACGGTACAAAGTGATTCTTTGTCTCTTCCATACCAAGTCCGAACAAGAAGAGACCAACAGTGAACAATTGCCAAACAACAAGGATCACACGAACACACCAACGAAGGAGCAAATTTGTGGTAAGTTCTATGAGACCAAACTGCTGAGGTCATCGGTCCCTAAACTTACACACAACTTAATGTAACTTAAACTAACTTACGCCAAGGACAACACACACCCATGCCCGAGGGAGGACTCGAACATCCGACGGGGGGAGCCGCGCGAGCCGTGACAAGTCAGACTGCGCGGCTACCCGGGGTGGTCATCGAAGGAGTACTGTTGGTCTAGAGCAAAACTATCGCCAAAGACTTAAGTTTGCGAAAGTGATCAGACAAAGAGGGTACTAAAGTGCTTATATGGTTAGACCGACCCTGATCAGAGCAACTTCTTATAAAACTGTACAAAATATAACCACCGTGATTCATAAAAAGGCAACATGTACTGCTGTGAGGAAATGGATGTTCTGAGTAAGCAGGCACCTTTCTGTAGTAACTTTTTAAATTAGGAAATCTTATCCCAAAGCAGCAAACTCTGAGTTTCACTGGCTCTATATTCTGACAAGTTTTCTTAACAGTCTTTGATTTTAGATTGCGCAGAATTCTGGAGCAGATGCACAGGGTGTTTCAAAAATATTTCTACAAAATTTAGGGACAGATTCCTTACATCAAAACAAGGAAAAAGTATCCTTTCTTCCAGGAGTGCTAGTCTTGAAAGGTTCGCAGCAGAGCTTCTGTGATGTTTGGTAGGTAGGAGACGAGGTACTGACGGAAGTAAATCTGTGAGGACGGGTCCTGAGTCGTGCTTGGGTAGCTCAGTTAGTAGAGTACTTGCCCGCGAAAGGCAAAAGTCCCGAGTTTGAGTCGTTTCCGGCACACAGTTTTAACCTGCCAGGAAGTTTCATGTCAGCGCACACTCCACCGCACAGTGAAAATTTAATTCTAAAAAGTAGCTACTAAACACTGGATCTAAAATCCATACGTTAAGACTAATCAGCACTTATTCATCTTCGACACTGTGAAGCACTTATCTTCTATTGAACAAGTGCTCATGGGTCTTAAGGTATGCATTTTAGATCCCCAGTTTAATGGACATATTTTTTCTTTTTTGGTCCCATACTACCTCATCCCAATGCATAGGGGAGACGTGTTTCACACTGAGAAAGTTGAATAAGCAGTCATACGTCTCAAGATATACATTTTAGAGCCCATATTTACTTCACTTTTCTTCTTTTTTTGGTGTAAGGGAACTGTCTCAAAAATTTGTGAACGCATTTTTGAAACACCCTTTATATTTCATGTTGCAGCTGTTACAGCTGCGCTCACAAGATTTCTGCCTGAATGCACGGTAATTTCTTTAATAAAGAACAGTGTCTCTTTTGTCTGTACTTTTTCTTTTTTTTACCAGCCAGTGATCAGAATTGAAGTTGAACTTGTCCGTTCCTCACAACAGCCCTAGGTTACTTCAGCATGCCTTTATTGCAGTGCTGTGTATGGCGAATGGCTGTATGTTCCAAGATTCACACAAAGCGCAAAGGGTTCTAAAAAACTTTAGGTATAAATAATGTTCAGGAGTGTAAATTTGAAGGAATACAGTGAGATATGTATACGAGCTGCATGCTTCCGCACCAACTTTGGTGATGCCATTTTGAAAAGCAATACACAATCGTCAATGGCTTGGACCAGGTGATTTAGAGACGCATAAAGTTGTTGGAGTCTGAAACGTTGATGGAAACTGCTAGTAGGATAGCAGCTGCCTCTCCCATTGAACAATTGACAACAGGGACGTATCTTATAGGAGCCTATAATTTTATGCACAGTTGTGCGAATTGCAGTAGATCGTCGTTGCATTTAACACTGCTGTTACTATAAGGTACTAGTTGTATATCAGTAAAAAGGCAGTTATTGGCAACGAAGCCTTCCGCTACAGAGTCACTTGATAAAAATCTCTCGGTTAATGCAACCCGTCAATTTAAATAAATTCACGAACTTCCAATGACTGCCGCCATTATCTTCTTCCGGAGCTAGATGTGGATGTCGTGAAACTGGTGAGGTTTCTGATAGGGGCAGTGATAGTGAAGTAGTGTGGCTTAACGGATTGGTGTAATACTTTCAATAGGACGTCAGTTTGGCGATTGGCGTTTCCCTGGTCTACCGCTGTAATACCACCTACAATTTAAAGTGGAATTAGAACCTCGTGAATCTTTGGTGAAGGATTGAAGGCCAGGCACCCACCTCCATAGCCGAGATCGCTAATGCACACCTGTCCACTGGCGCTCGGTTTGGAGGCAACCCAATTCGAAGCCTAGTTCAAATGGTTCAAATGGCTCTGAGGACTATGGGACTTAACATCTGTGGTCATCAGTCCCCTAGAACTTAGAACTACTTAAACCTAACTAACCTAAGGACATCACACACATCCATGCCCGAGGCAGGATTCGAACCTGCGACCGTAGCAGTCACGCGGTTCCGGACTGAGCGCCTAGAACCGCTAGACCACCGCGGCCAGCTCGAAGCCTAGAGGTAGATTAGATTTACACTGTCGGTACGGAACCCTCATCTGTTAAAAGAAATTCGCTTTCTCTTTGGCCAAATACGGTTTTCAAAACTGATGTTGCTTTTCAGCACATCGATCGGTGACAGTCCGTATGGACTGCCCCACATAGCTGCCATCACACTCGCAAAGAATATTATCAATCCCTAGAACTCTCAGGCTTAGTTTATCATTAACACGTAGCTACAGTTCTTAAATAGTTCTAGGCTGCCAGAGACAGTTCTCGTCCCTTGCCTGTTGTAAGAGGTCATGGTCTCCTGACTTCCATTGCTTTACATATTCTGGCCTCACAATCATATTCAGCACATCAAGACGCTCCATTCGAACCCAAACTTGATAAGATAAAGTCAGTGTTGTATGAATTCATGTAAACGATATGCAGATAACAAGTAAATCGCAAGTGGGCACCGAGGGTGAAATACTCGAGGCTGGCGTACACACACACATTGAAGACACAACGGTCACAAAAGCTTTTAGTTCGGGAGAGGCAAACCGCATGCCAGGAGGCCAGTCCCTTCAGAGGACGAGTCAACCTATCTACATCGGCCGGCGACCGCCCATAAAGCAGACAGCGTTTGCCCGAGTGAAAGGGAGAACGACCCCGTGTTCAGCTAAAAGCAAATTCCGCTACACTGTGTGGGAGCGCCCAGCCTACACATTCTTTGCAAACATAGCACGCAGTTTCAGTGGTTTTACAGGGAGACAGCAAACGCCAAATATCGATGCTACAGATTTCTGGATTGGTCGCCTTTAACGAAATGTCATTCTGCCGTTTTAGAAGAGCAATGCTGATTGGCAGACGATATTCCAGACACCTTGAGCTGAAGGAGTTTTGGAAGAGACGGAAAGATATACCCCTTCAAGTCTGGCGTGGAGAGGGGTCGTTCTGTTGTCGCTCTTGGAGCGAGAACACGTAACGAGAGCGTGTGCGCTCGTACGTGTATTCAAAGAGCGAGGAACAAGTCTCTCCTCAGTACTTCACTGGGAGAGCACCTCTGTTGAGAGCGAATCGGAATGCGACTTTATATTGAGTCCTTGTGATTAAGCGTTGTTCACTGTGTTGGCCCCCACACTTATTGTGCAGTATGAATGGACAGAGGTATAGTTAAATGCCTGCGAGCGAATTTTTGAGTGGCATCACGATGAACTGGTTATCTGACTGGTGTACCACGCCAATAGTTAGACTAGGGGCGAACAGGAGTCCTTGATTTCATCAACTTTATTCAAGTTGAGTAGGCACGGCTCTCAGCCATTCTGCCAAGTCAATAACAATGTTAAACTTTGTATAGAAATTTCATTGGCGAATCCTATCCTGAAGAGGTAACTTCACATTCGAAAAGAACCCGGAAATAACTTGTTCAGTTCATAACTAAAAGTGCCATTGTGATTTCTCAGAATTTTTGCAAAAAAATAATTTTCGTTAGCTTCATGTTTTTCTTACACTACCTAGCACTACCACAGTACCCAAGTATCCCACTAGTTACGTAAGAAATTTTGTGAATTTTTGTGTCATTTCCTTACAGCAGACGACTCCAGAAGATATTTATTGCTGAAAGTTTTTCGGGCATTTCTCTTTAGAACGTTAGGAGCGTCTGTCTGACTTCTGTAGTAGTGTGGGGGTGGAAATTGCATCTTGCTGGAGCCACAGGGTAAAGGGTAAATCTCAGATTAATCCGTTGCGCAGAACGACAGAATAGCCCTGACACGTACACCACAGACTGTTTACGACACACACGTATTTTAGTCGTTGTTACACCACAGAATGGAAACCACGCTGTGTGTTGATTCTCCTGGATTCTTTGAATGGTATTGTGTCTTGATTTCCTATACGTTTCTCATTTAATATCACACTCTGAATACCCAATCCTTCTGAACACTCTCGTCAGATATTTCATGTCGGAGCCTAGGCAATCCTTATCGGAAATTATCCTGAAACTCAGTGTTAGGCGTGTTGAACACAGCTCTCTTCTCAGCTGTATGATCAAAACTGCGCCTGTTGGGGAACAGGTCCGTATGTGTCGGCTTTCTATGCTTATAATGGCCGAGTCACCTAACCGTGTTTCGCTCAACCAGCACGTGTAAAAAAGGTAACTCCTCGTGTTGCCCTCATCTCCGCAGTACATCTGATATTCGGATAAGTGCTGTTCATATGGTCGATAAATTACTGTAGCACCTCACTCCAATGCGTAGAAATTAAGAATTCGTCATCAGCTTATGTAAGGAAGCAGGTTGAACTGAAGTGCATCAGTGATCAAAGAAGAACGAGCCTTGTACGGAGGCAATGCATGTAAGCGACCACTTGACAAAGCAAAATCGCTGTGGAAGGCTTCATGTGGTTATAACTCAACCTTCGCTATTTGAGAAGGACCCCATGAAAAACGAGTGGTCGTAGTACAACAACGTTATGGAAACATTTGTATGAACATGCGGATGAGAAATAACAAAAAAACGACTGAAAGAAACACATTTTAATTTCCACATGAGATGGTAATATTTGTTAATCGCGTACAATGCTTACGTTCCATGTTACAAACGTTGCTCAATGTGACGACCTTGCCACGCTGAGTGGTCGCGCGTTCAGAGGCGCTCAAAATGGTTCAAATGGCTCTAAGCACTATGGAACTTAGCTTCTGAGATCGGCAGTTCCCTAGAACTTGGAACTATTTAAACCTAACTAACCTAAGGACAACACACACATCCATGCCCGAGGCAGGATTCGAACCTGCGACCTTAGCGCTCGCGCGGTTCCAGACTGTAGCGCCTAGAACCGCTCGGCCACTTCGGCCTGCTAGAGGCGCTATATCACTGATTGGGCGACCCCTCCAACCGGAAGTTCGAGTCCTCCCTCGGGGATGGGTGTGTGTGTTGTTCTTAGCATAAGTTAGTTTAAGTAGCGTGTAAGTCTACGGACCCAATGTCCTCAGCAGTTTGGTCCCTTAGGAATTCACACACATTTGAACATTTGTGGCGACCACCTGCGACCACGACAACCAGGAACAGTGCTTGATATTATTGGCACCACTTTTCGAATGGTGGAGCACCGAATGCTCAGCTGTCGTTACACAGTTGGTGCACTGCTTGGAGTTCGCATGTTACGTCCAGCATTCTCAGCCCGGTAACTTCAACAATTTGTGGCGAAATTGGAGGTCGGCCTCTAGTAGGGGCAATTCCCAAATCGCCGGTTAATTCGAACTACCAAATCACGTTTCTCAACGTCTGTGCAGAAATAGAACCTCTCTCTGTTCCTTTAACACGTCTACACTCACGAACAGCAGTAGAACTGTTGCTGTTGTTTGGATAAAACCACTTAAAGAGCAAATATCTGCTCACCTTATTCAGACCCATGTTGACTGTCGGCAACGGTAATGCATTCTGATGCTTGTGTTTCAATCCTACGTCGCCACATCAGTAGAGGAGTGTAACTTCAAGTCGTGACACTAACACTACTAACAACACAAATCTTACAGCACAGAAGCTGAACAAAATTCCTATAATGAAATGATAATTAAATCAAGACCCTAAGCTGTCGACAGGCGTTGATATACATCAACGGGGACAGTTGAAAATGTGTGCCCTGACCGGTACTCGACCCCGGGATCTCCTGCTTACATGGCAGACGCTCTATCCATCTGAGCCAACGAAAGCACAGAGGAGAGTGCGACTGCAGGGATTTATCCCTTGTACGCTCCCCGTCAGACCCACATTCCCAACTTAATGTCCACGCACTACATTCGTAGTGCCCCTGCCCATTACACTCATTACTCGCGGCAGGCAATCTTACCGAGTCCCGTAAGAGTTCGGGCAATGCGTGTGCAAGCAGCAGAGATGAAGAAGGTCAATGGCCGGTTAGCCTTAACTGTATGAAGATGGCATCTGTTCTTTCGGACATGTCCGAAACAACAGGCACCATTTTCATACAATCCTGTGAAGTTCGGTAGGCCTACGGTAAGTATTTTTCCGTTTATCAATTACCGATATGTGGATAATAACCACCCTGTCATTCAGCACATGATTTGTGTGACGGCGCTTGGGATATTATTTCAGTTGGACGTGGCAACTTTAGCGAGAACTTGTTATCTAAGAATTAGGTATTGATTTAGACGAGTATTTCCTATTGTAAAAGAATCCGTTGTAGGTTCCTCTATCATCTGCAACATTTTGACCTTAAAGGTTAAGTCTGGGACACCCTCTATAAGACAGAATAGTTTATTACGTCGTTTTTTACTTACCGACCACTCCTGAACCATCAGATTATTTCGTAATAGATGCTTTCCTGTTTAATTTTATCGTCAGTCTGTGACAGAAATTCAAATACAGCCGCCGAAGACTAATGTTAACAAAACAGTCGCAACGGTTTATGACAGAAACTACACAAACAATGTGCTGTGTAACACAAGTAATGTGTCATATTGTCATTATAGAGCGCACTCCCTCGTAGCTGACAGAGCTCCGCAAAAACATCTCTCATTTCATTGCGGAAGAATTGTAATTAATTGATTTTTCAAGAGTCCTGCACCATTTTTACGAAGAGCTTTCGAAATCAAATACTCCGTTATCTGTCTACAGTGGTAACTGGCAATTTATAACAAGATTTTCAAGCAATGATTTGCATCGTGCCTGCACGCTCTCACGGATTATGTCTTGAAACCGCACATAGGACGCCACAATAACTTCTCCTTAGACTTGCCGACGTTCTGAAGTGCCGCTAATCTCGCACGCACTACCCTGATCCTCGTAAATTGTTAACAGCGCTGTTAATTAGTTATCAACTGTCTTATCTTCTCGGGGAGGATGAACTGATGCTTGCAATATCTGAGAATATTCGGAGGAACGTGCTGGGAATGGGACCTATTCAGCTAATGAGCCAAGTCGCAGAGATGCTTCCGGGAGCTTACGCACGTTCTCGTAGCACATGGCAGGCGTATATCTTTAGTTCTCAGTTCCATACATCTTGCCCCGTAGCCAAAACAAAAGATTTTACTCTGTTACTACTGTACTGACTGCAGGTAATAGTGCGAATAAAACAATTCCCGCTTAACGTTATGCCCACCTATATTTCTCCAAAAGAGCAATGGCCAATCCCAGTTTGTGTTCCGTCTATAATGACATCTTTCCTCCTTATCTCAACAGTTCAATGGAGTATGTAAAACCTAAATCTATCAATAAATGGCATCTGTCATTCCCAGAAGGCCTGTTCAAAAACATGTCTTTCCTTGCTCCTGTTGTACTTTAGTATCAAAAGTTGAACATAAGCGAGAAGAATTCAGGTGGAAAGAGAAAATATGCTTAAACATATAAATATTGTTGCCGAGATTTCCTCACAGATCTAAATTCTGCTTCGTGTATAGGAAGGGTGGCTCCCTTCTTTGAATGCGAAAGCTATTCGTAGCTTACGAGAACTAGGGCTGTGCAACGGTAATATGTCGTATGTGATTCCTCATTACTTGTGAACATAATCAAGCCTCTTGCTATTCCCACGTTCAGTCACAAAACTTTATTTTACAACGTGGAATGTTCAGACACATTGAACCAAATTAAGCTACATACTGCACCGTCAGTAGCGCATCAGTTCAGTGTTTTGGCTACAGCTGGGAGGCATAGGGTAAAGTCGTAGTAGGCTAGTGCATGCTTTACACAAGGAATTGTCTACATTAAATGTAACTTAACTACACTATTGGCCATTAAAATCGCTACACCAAGAAGAAATGCAGATGATAAACGGGTATTCATTGGACAAGTATATTATACTAGAACTGACATGTGATTACGTTTTCACGCAATTTGGATGCACAGATCCTCAGAAATCAGTACCCAGAACAACCACCACTGGCCGTAATAACGCCCTTGATACGCCTGGGCATTGAGTCAGACAGAGCTTGGATGGCGTGTACAGGTACAGCTGCCCATGCAGCTTCAACACGATACCACAGTCCATCAAGAGTAGTGACTGGCGTATTGTGACCAGACGTTTTCAGTTGGTGAGAGATCTGGAGAATGTGCTGGGCAGGGCAGCAGTCGAACATATTCTGTATCCAGAAAGGCCTGTACAGGACCTGCAACATGCGGCCGTGCATTATCCTGCTGGAATGTAGGGTTTCGCAGGGATCGAATGAAGGGTAGAGCCACGGGTCGTAACACATCTGAAATGTAACGTCCACTGTTCAAAGTGCCGTCAGTGCGAACAAGAGGTGACCGAGACGTTTAACCAATGGCACCCCATATCATCACGCCGGGTGATACGCCAGTATGGCGATGACGAATACACGCTTCCAATGTGCGTTCACCGCGATGTTGCCAAACACGGATGCGACCATCATGATGCTGTAAACAGAACCTGGATTCGTCCGAAAAAATGACGTTTTGCCATTCGTGCACCCAGGTTCGTCGTTGAGTACACCATCGCAGGCGCTCCTGTCTGTGATGCAGCGTTAAGGGTAAGCGCAGCCATGGTCTCCAAGCTGATAGTCCATGCTGCTGCAAACGTCGTCGAACTGTTCGTGCTGATGGTTGTTGTGTTGCAAACGTCCCCATCTGTTGACTCAGGGATCGAGACGTGGCTGCACGATCCTTTACAGCCCTGTGGATAAGATGCCTGTCATCTCGACTGCTAGTGATATGAGGCCATTGGGATCCAGCAAGGCGTTCCGTATTACCCTCCTGAAACCACTGGTGCCATATTCTGCTAACTGTCATTGGATCTCGACCAACGCGAGCAGAAAAGTCGCGATACGATAAACCGCAATCGCGATAGGCTACAATCCGACCTTTATCAAAGTCGGAAACGTGATGGTACGCATTTCTGCTCCTTACACGAGGCATCACAACAACGTTTCACCAGGCAACGCCGGTCAACTGCTGTTTGTGTATGAGAAATCGCTTGGAAACTTTCATTATATCAGCACGTTATAGGTGTCGCCACCGACGCCAACCTTGTGTGAATGTTCTGAAAAGCTAATCATTTGCATGTCACAGCATCTTCTTCCTGTCGGTTAAATTTCACGTCTGTAGCACGTCATCTTCGTGGTGTAGCAATTTTAATGGCCAGTAGTGTACTTGATAATCGGATGAATTATTTTCACTGTGGACACTATTAGAATTGTAATAATGTAGGATTCATCTTCAGAAATCGAAGTATAGCCAGTCACCTCGTTTTCGGATGAGAAAACTATTCAATTTTTAATAGTATGCTTTGTTTTTTGCCGTAAATTTTTCAGTAATTGAAAACAAAGGAGTACCATTCCTGCCTTTTCACTGAAATTGGTAGCCTCAGAGGTGCGTCTCGAGACGACTATTCAGTGAACCTTGTGATAGATTAAGAGTTACCTCGTGGAAACTGTGGCAAGTTTACAGCTCCGATTCTCTTCTGTACTCTCGTGAGCAGTCCTATACTTGAGTTTTATGTAGACATGAAATACCAGAGCAAATTAAGGTCTAGTAATTATACGTTCAATTTTGTCTGTAGAAGAGATTCTGTTTTCA
Organism: Schistocerca serialis cubense; assembly: GCF_023864345.2. Classification (NCBI taxonomy): domain Eukaryota; kingdom Metazoa; phylum Arthropoda; class Insecta; order Orthoptera; family Acrididae; genus Schistocerca; species Schistocerca serialis. The sequence goes on along the minus strand of NC_064642.1, from coordinate 500,442,250 downwards.
AACGTTAAATATTATTTGTTGAAGGAAGCAGAAAATACATTGTTCATGATCTTTGATAAATTAAGTAAATCTGAAGCCAATATGATACCTTTAAGCTCATAAAACAATTACAGAACATTAATAGTCTAATGTAAACTATTTCCCCAGTTTTAGAGGCAGACTAGAAGTCGCCATGCACAGTATGACGGTCTACGCAGAATGTGCAGGGTGATCCAAAAGCCTGTTAACATTGAAAATGCCCCAATTCACAGAGTAATGTAAAACTTGACACACATAGCTGAAATGACAAGAGGTCTTATTGAAACCAATAACGAGCGCTAAAGGCGGTTAAGAGATGGTGCTGGACGGCAACACGCCAGTTACGAGGTACGCCGATATCCTACAGAATCGCGCCATCTGTAGTCTAGCTGATGAACACCTGCTAGAAGGTAGGACTTTTATGCAATATGGTGCTCTACCCAGTTTCCTACACGTATGAAAGATCTCTCGCGCACATAGTTTGGTTAGCATCGCATTCTGAGCCGCCACTTTAACCATGTTTGGCCTCACAGGTCCCAAGACCTCAATTCATATTGAAACGTTCCCTTTGAAAAATTTGTATATGACTGTGCTTAAACTGACACACAATATTTTTTAGCGCAACGCAGTCTGGCTTTTAACAATCCCTACAAAAGAATGGTCCTGACTAACATTAACCTATACCTTTCACAAATCACTTACCTCACAAAAATCTTCGTTACTCTAACTACTGCAATACGGCGAGCGCCACTACTGCCAGCTAAATAAAAGATTCAAACTACTGAAAGCACTAACTACTGATAGGCATAGTTAGCAAATGAAAGATTTTGATAGAGAACAACAATGTATTTACCTTAATAGTGTTGAAAGGTCATACTCTATATATATATATATATATATATATAAATAGCAGTTCATGACATCCAGTCTTACAAATTTACTGTCTCTGATGGATACACGTCCAGATCATGCGCTTTCAAAACTCCTCCATCTCTCTCCCCACATCCACCACTGCTGGCGGCTGAAATCCAACTGCACAACGCTACGCACTGTTAACAGCCAACTGCCCAACACTACAATGGCAGACAACAATGCAAACTAGCCACAGACTGCACACAGCACAGCCAGTGATTTTAATACAGAGCGCTACGTAGCGTTACCAATAAGAAAACCTAAACAGCCTACTTACATAGCCCCCATGCTCCCCACAAATAAATTTTACAAATTGTTATGGGCACTGGCCAATACATATTTGTTAAAATTTTTTCACAATTACAATAACAAAGAAATCAAATGCACACGCTTATTGATACAATGTTGGTCAAAACCTAAAATTTTCTCACAGTCCATAAAGACAGTCCTGATCGTTCATCACAGTAAAATAGCACTGTTTTTCTCAAAGTTTAAGCAGTAAAAGAAAATGCACACGGAAGTAGTGGATTTCCATGCAGTCTTGAAGAAGTAGTGTTGTCCTTCCAACGGAAAGACAGTGCTGACGAGAAAAGTACAGGAAGCAGGTATAGATAGGACAGAGCAAACCCACTGCTGAGTCAGTCGAAGTTTTGAAGAATATTGGTAGGTAGGTCATCACAGAGTAGACCCACTGTAGTCCTGGTAGAGATTACGGTATTGGTGGGCCATCAAAGATGCAGACCCACTGTAGTCCTTGTAGAAATAAAGGTATTGGTGGGCCATCAAAGATGCAGACCCACTGTAGTCCTTGTAGAGACGGCCAGCAGCCATCTGTTGCAACTGTGCAGGTGCACAATCACCATCGAAGAGTCTTGCGGACAATATAGCAAGTCCATAAACCACCACTTGTGCACTCACAAAGTTTTTGGAATTGTCCTTAGGACCAGCAATGCTGTTAATCAGTCCCTTGCTGAATTATCAACACACGTGCAAGCACTAACAGTCCCAACTTATCACATACTGTGCATATATTATGACCAACAGAAACGTGTGCAGTGAAATGATACTTAATTTGAAGAACTGGTGTCTATACAATTATAAATTTACAACATAAGAATACAATTACAAAGGTACAATATACATCATTAAAGAACATAATAGTACAGGTAACATCTGTAGTAATACAGGCTTTACAAAAGAATCGAACTAACATATATATCAGTGTTACAGGAATTATGACATAAGTAAATACATAAAAGGTCAGAATAACTTTCGAAACATCAACTTCACACGTGAGCATTAAAACAAAACAGAATAAATAATGTCTAAACATCTTTACAAAGTAAATAACATATTATTAGAAAAATTCTACAACATATCTCTTATCAGATAAACACATAAAGACAGGAAGAACACAAATACACAAGGGTACACAAACACATAGTGGGTTAACACAAGGAAAGGACAGTGTTTGTTTTACTGCAGTATTTTGAAAACAAAACTTTCTTTACTTCTTGGACATCTCCCTTCGTTCTTCATTATTCCCAAAAAGTCCTATCTATACCTGCTTCCTGTACTTTTCTCGTATAACTTCTCAATGCATTTCTTCCAATTGATCGCAACTCATTCTCTTATATAGCCTACCCCCTCTTAAGCTAACTTAAATCTACTGAGCTCAGATGCTAAACTAAGGGACGAGGCAATGCAGCAGCACGAAACAATTAACACAAACAGCAATGACAAAAAATGCAAACTGGCAAAGCTAGCTACAGTAAATCTAAATTACCAAGCAAAAGCAACATTACAACTAATATGAGCCAATGTGCAGCAACAAGAAAAATAAATCAGTAGTAAAACTGGTTTAACAGAGTCAAACAAAGTGAAATTTAGTAGCACTATGCCTGGCAAACAGCAGCAGCAAATGCAATAACTTATATCTAAACATGACAAAGCTCAAGCAGAAAAAAATATTACAGTAAAAATGGCCATGTTTAATACCTATGTCACATCTTAACACTAGAGTGATGCATCACTATAACTTACTCTACCAAAAAAATTACCAAGTAGTTGAAAAGAAAATTATGTATGCAGTTACTGTTATTAATCCCTTCTTATTGTTCTTTCCATTCCAAGTGCTCCTTTTTCGAAGAATATGGATCATAAAATTATTATTTAATAGATCTGTTGGCAGAAAGTGTTCACATTAGCAAATGCACTTAATTTTATTTTATAAAGCCAATGCTGCAACACAGCTGGAGACCAGATATTAAACAAAATGAACAATCTCTCAACTAGAAAGACAATAGATGTAAAATGTTTCTCATCATTTCATTAGGCATTTTAGTAAATATCATAAATAAAGAGCTCCACAGTGTAATCATATGTTTTCAAGTTTGAGCGTGTCGTATTTGCGATGCTTTCGACAAAGAAATGTCAATAGGATAATGGTCTCTTTTTTTTTTTCTCCACCTAATGGCTTTCTTTTGTCAGACGACTATCTCTCAGCTGGGAGACCAAAATGCATTACCTCAAGGTGATGTATCTTCCTTAGCGAAATATTTACATCAGTTTCCACTACAGTGACAGTCTCATATAAAAATTTCACAGGTCGAGAATTTGCCTTACAAATGTGTAGAAACAAAATCCTGTAAATATAACAGTGTCCAAAAAATTTTCGTCGGCATTGTGGTACATTCACACATTTACAACATTTCATAACTCTTAAAGTACGATTCTTGGTTTCCAACTTCCTTTTTCACAAGGCAGAGTCCCTAACCACTACTCATTATTCCTTACCTTATTACACATACAAATAGTCGTCGACACTTCTTCAATATTTCGTCATAATAAATACGTAGCATAATCAAATTCCTCATATACCATCAGCTTATTGATCATAAACATACCTCAACAGCATAATACACATTGGCATTGTAATAATAACACCATAAAAACTCAGCCAAATCTCAAAAACGTCATAGCTTCCTGCAATAATTTCAAAACCTAAAAAAAATTCTCTGCTCATTTCAATAGTGTCATCTACCTCAATCGTACTTTAAAAATCGTGATCCCATACCAAATATATCATTCAAAGCTCTCATAATATCACAATGGTTCCGAAAAAGTATGAACAGTTCACAAAGTACAGACAAAATACAATTTAGTAAGTGCGAAGTTATCCAACGGTGTAACTACGTAAACATCTGTCGCTGATGGAGTAAAATAAATGTTTGTCTCTCTCAGTTAAATGATCAGATAGCTGTGTAATTTATGTGTTAGAGAAATATGCTACCGATGTGTAAAGTTGTATAAGCAAATACCATATTAGCTAGGGCTCCTTGTGCTTGCCAAACACATGGTGCACAAAGTAACCGTGTACCCCCCTGAGGATTAATGTAATTATACCCTCAGGTGTTACAGATTACAGCAATGGAATGAAATATGTCACGGAAAACCTTTGTATCATTGTAATTCAAAAATCTTTAAAAATAAATGTTTTAAGTACAAAATTAATCACTCAAATAGGTGTACTGTAGCGCTAAACTGTGTGTCTTGTTGTAAGATAATCCCTGTAGAAGTGTCGTAGTTATCGTCCTTCGAAAGCTAAGTTCTGCAGAAGTCAATGTACTTACCTCATGATCAATAAAAGTGAAATGCTTTGCGTATAGATATCTTACTTATTACGCTTATGGCCGTGATGAAGAAAGTACTGTGCTGTAAGTTATTGTTGTGCTACGGAAAAGGCTGTCTCATTGTAGCTATACCACAAAAGTTGTTACTAAAACATGTTTTCCTCTCCAGAAGAATTCAGAAAAACTGTGCTGATATAAAACAGAAACACCGCAAAAGCAACATTGTAAATTGTCATTATACAATCGTGTAGCTGTCAAAGAAACCAAATGCTAAGTCATCTTTAATCCCACAGAAAATACTTCAGAGCCAGAATGTATTTTCAAGTAAACCAAAATGTTGCATTAAAATCTCATTAGCAGTATATGTTCTAAGTATGTAAGCTTTATAGTCGTTACGTAATTGTGCAACTAACAAGCAAGAATGTGCACACACAGTAACACTGTGTCCTCTGTTCACTATCACAATGCAGTGGTAATTACTGTCTAAATATGTTCCCTAGGTTCTAGAATGGATAGTTAACTTCAAAACACTGTTGCATGTTAACAGTTTCTCAGAGTGACAAATTGTACTAGTAGTGTGAAGTGAAAAATTTTATGGCAAAGACTAAGTTAAAAAGCAGATTATCTTTCAATAAACGGTTTTACATATGAAATGTGGTGCAGTCCTTTACCCTTTCTAGTGCACAGAGTTTCAACTTCAAAGTAATTATCATGTTGTATATGTCGGTAAGGAATGCTAAAATTTTTCTCAAGGTTAGCGTCTATGTTATTTTTCTCTAAGCCAGCCGGCACACGAGCTGCCTGCGGTGCGAGTCATTGTCTGTCTCTTTGTTGGCGCGCGTCGTTATTGGGATTAGGACACCTAACTTCTACAAATTCACCTTGCCCAGTGGGCCCAGCCCTGTTTGAATCCCACCAGTTCTGATACAATTCAGGTCTGTCGCTACGATTATATCTTCTGTCGTCATGTCGGTAATTTCTGTAATTAATTTCTTGTCGGTCACGTGGTGGAGAACTTCTCCCTGAGTCGTAACTGCGCGGAGGACCATTGCGTCTGAAGTTATTCTGTCTCCCTCGATAATAATTATTTTGGTTCCCATATTGTCTGTTTCTCTGATTGTCTCTGTGGTAGTCATTACTGCAGAGAGGTGATCTTTCCTTGTAATTATCACTACTCTGCCAACGGTTGTCATACGGGTGGTGTCTGTTTTGGTCACGATTTGTGTTGTGAGAATAGACTTGTCGTGTCCAGTTACTATTTCTTTCATCGTGGAATATCGACAGATGTGACCTGTAATTGTTGTGTTCCTGTTTTCGCGTTCCCCAATTGTCAGTGTCAATTTCTAATTCTTGTAAGAGTCCCTGAAAAGCTTCAATGTCGTCTTTGCAACGTCCTGCCAAAATAATATGTCGTAAATGTTCAGGTAATTTGATTAAGCAAATGCAGATGAGTTCTGAGGGGCTATATGGGTTTAACAGGTACTGATTCTTGTGCAACATGTCTTCAAAATATTTCACAAGACTGGAAAATTCAGATTGTTCGAAATGTTTCATCATTATGATGCTATGTTTTACTCGGTCTTGTGTAGCTTGAGACCAATATGCTGAGAGGAACGAATGATAAAATTCTCCTTCACTGTGACAATATGAATGACCGATCGCATTCTTTCAGCTGGTTCATCCTCTAAGTAGCCACACATAAATTCTAATCTGTGCTCTAATGACCAGTTGGGAGAAAAACAATGAGAGAATTGATGGGGCCACGCTTGTGGATGAATGTCGTTGACAGAATTCTTAAATGTTTTGAATTTACGTGTAGTAATGAACAGCTTATAGTCAAAATCATCATGTCGGCGAGTAGCATATCGGTCATTGTTACGTCGTGTCGGCGGTTCCATCTCAAAATTCGGTGCAGCTTGCCAGTTTCTTTCATAATTTCCGAAATGCCCTGTATTGTTATTTTGTGGCTTTTCCGTATTTCTAAGTCCCTCTTCCCGTGTTGGAGCGTGAGTGTCCTCTGAAATATGTAATTTTTGTATTACTTGTGCTAACTGATCTTCTACTTCCCGGATTTCTCTTTTGTGTTGCGTATTAATTTGATTCTGATTTTGTTTGAATTTCTTAATTTGTTCATACTCTTCTGTGTCAGTGATGGCTACAGGTCTTGTGTCATTCAGATCATCATCTACCTTTGCAGATAAGTTAGTGAACTGATCTGAAAGTTCGGCTACTTTCTCCAATAGTGTACTTATTTCCTCAGTGTGTTTTCCTGAACCAAGTTTCAGAGTGTCCATTTGTGTTGAAATCGTAACTACTGTGTCCTTTAAGTTTTCCTGAGTTTTTGCAAGTTGCGTAACTTAATCGGTAGATGCAACTGAGTCAGTTTTAGCTTGCAAGGTCTCATGATTTTCATGAACAATAGTTTGCAGTTATTTTATGGCTACTTGGTGATTCTGTAATGTATTTTCATGCCGCGAAAAAATAGGTTGGAAATGCTCACAAATTTGTGTTTTTACGTCATTACAGACTTTTTGACATTTCGATTCGATTTTATGTAACTCAGTAGTTAAATCTTCACGTGTTTGTTCAAGCGTATGTTCCACTGAGTCTAGCTTTTGAAGCTTTTGTCCCATTGCGTCTAACTGTTGCTGTGTTTGTCTCTGTTGTTGTTCAACTGTGTCTAACTTTTGAAGATTTTGTTCCAGTGTGTCAAACTTTTGAAGATTTTGTCCCCTTTGATTCTGTTTTTGATCAAGCGTTGTGTCTAACTTTTGTAGCCTTTGCCCCATTTGTTGCATTAACTGTAATAACAATGCACTGGTGTCTGAAACATGCTCCTCAGTGCTTTTCGGCAGTGAAGTTGCACCGGAAACATTCACATTTTGACAAGCAGAAAATGTGTCTTGACTTATTTGAGAAAACGGTGAGGACCCAAAAACTTGAATCTGCAGTATTTGCAAGATTGTGTCCTGTCATTCCCGATTCCTGAGGCGGGCTGTTGCCGACCGATCGATCGATAATGCTTCCCTGTTCACTAATTGTTTCACTGTATACACCATTGTTTGCCGCCCGCTCCATTTCCCTATGCACAATTACCAAATTACTATGTTGAACATTAGTTAATTCATTACACTGTGGCGCTAACACACTGCTTTCGTCTTCACTGTCATTTCTCAGTTTACTTTGGAGCCTAGTACTACGTTTTTCACACGCCATAACTGTCACAATATTTCACACGATAACACAGAAAAGCACAATTTGAAGAGCAAAAATAAGAAAACACATTAACATAGCACTGAAAATAATATCTAGTTAATCGCAAGGGTAGCTGCGAAATACTTGGTGCAAATCTACATGCATGCCACAACTGTTTTACTGTACATCAATGAAAGACTGCAACTACAAAGGAGATTCTCTCTACAATTACGCGCTAGCAATAAACAAAAGCTACACTAATTACACAAACTACAAGAAAAAATCAGAAGATTCCAGTGAGGTATCCTCGACTAAGGGTCGACATATGTAACGTCCCCTTAGAAAAATTAATAAATTACTGTACTGATAAAGCCCTTACGTTATTTGATTTTCAAACAGCTGAGCAAAACTGAACGTACTCAGACATTACTCTCTTTACTTATTCTGATCACACTAAACTGACACACAATGCTTTTTAGCGCAACGCAATCTGACTTTTAACAATCCCTACAAAAGAATGGCCCTGACTAACATTAACCTATACCTTTCACAAATCACTTACCTCACAAAAGTCTTCGTTACTCGAACTACTGCAATACGGCGAGCGCCACTACTGCCAGCTAAATAAAAGATTCAAACTACTGAAGGCACTAACTACTGATAGGCATAGTTAGCAAATGAAAGATTTTGATAGAGAACAACAATTTATTTACCTTAATAGTGTTCAAAGGTCATAATATATATAACAGTTCATGACATCCAGTCTTACAAATTTACTGTCTCTGATGGACACACGTCCAGATCATGCGCTTTCAAAAATCCGCCATCTCTCCCCCCACATCCACCACTGCTGGCGGCTGACCTCCAACTGCGCAACGCTACGCACTGTTAACAGCCAACTGCCCAACACTACAATGGCAGACAACAATGCAAACTAGCCACAGACTGCACACAGCACAGCCAGTGATTTTCATACAGAGCGCTACGTGGCGTTATCAATAAGAAAACCTAAACAGCCTACTTACAATGTGATCATTGGTTGTGGGGTTACCGAAAGTCGCAAGTCTGCTGCAATCGTCCAACCTCATTCTTCTTCTTCGGTTATCAACCCACAGGTTGGTTGGCAGCAGCACGCCATTCCGTTCTTTTGTCAACTTTCTTCTTCATATCTGCATAGGTCTGGCACCCGGTGTCATTTATTACTTGTTGAATGTAGCTTAATCTAGGTCGTCCTCGGCGAGTTCTTCCTTCAATGATTCCTTCTAATATTCTCTTAATGAAGTTGTTATGCCGTAAAATGTGACCTATGAAGGTTATTCTTCTTTTCTGTATATTTCGCCAAAGAGATCTGTTTTCTTTCACTCTTCTGAGGACATCTTCGTTTGTAGCCTTGTCTCGCCAGCTGATTTTTTCCATTCTCCGGTAGCACCACATTTCGAATGCCTCTAATCTTCTCTTTTCTTCTTTTCCACTAGTCCAAGTTTCACATCCGTAAAGGGCTGTACTCCACACATAGGTTTTCATGACTCTCTTTCTTACGTCTAAACTAACATTTCTACTCGTCAGTAAGTTTCTTTTTCCATTGAATGCTATTTTGGCAAGTTGTATTCTGTTTTTAATGTCACTTTTGCTCCTTCCATCTGCTGTTATTTTGCTACCTAAGTAGTTAAATTCTGTAGCCTGCCCTAGTTTCTCTCCCTTTATTGTTATTCGTATGGGTTCATTGTAGTTCAGGGCGCCACTCACCATCACTTTAGTCTTTTTCTTATTTATTTTCATTCCATACTGTTCTTTTAAGGTGTTTTCCATTTCATTGAGTGCGGCTTCTAAATCTTCTTTCCTTTCTGTAATTATGGCGATATCATCTGCATATCGCAACATATCTATTTTCATTCCGTTAAGTTTTATTCCTACTTCAATATTCTCTCTTATTTTGTCTATTGCTTCTTGGATATATGCGTTGAAAATTACTGGAGATAGTGGGCATCCCTGTCTCACTCCTTTCCTTATTCTTGCTGTTTCTTCTTTGTTTTCCTTCTTAACTAAGGCTGTTTCATTTTGGTATATTTTAAAGATTATCCTTCTATCATTATATTTCAGACCAGCCTTCTTCAGAATTCTAAACATTTCTGGCCATACAACATTGTCAAATGCCTTTTCGAGGTCTACGAAGGCTATAAATACTTGTTTGTTTTTGGAAATTTGTTTCTCAATTATTAGTCTTAAAGATAAGATTGCTTCCCTCGTCCCTACACCGCTTCTAAAACCGAATTGGTCTTCACTTAGAGTGCTATTCAATTGGTTTTCAACTCTTTTCAAAATTATTCTTATTAGAATTTTTGATGCGTGTGAAAGAAGACTGAGTGTTCGATGGTTTTCACAGTCCATAGTAGATGCTTTCTTAGGTATGGGGAATATGATGCATTTCTGATAGTCTTCAGGAACTTCACCTGTTTTGTATATTTTCTGTATGAGTTGCAGTAATGTAGCTTTCATTTTGTCTCCTGATTTCTTAATTAGTTCAGAAGGTATATCATCAACACCTGCCGTTTTCTTATCTGGTAGTTCTTTTAGTGCTTTTTCAAATTCATCTTTCAGAATTGTGTCCCCTAGTTCTTCTTTCTCTACTTCTTCGCTTAATTCTATCATATTATCTGTTAGAGGGTCTCCTTGATATAGCTCTTCAATGTATTCTTGCCATCTCTTCAGCGTGTCATATCCAAATAGTACCTTGCCCTCTTTGTTCTTTATAGTTCCTGAAGATTTTACTTTCCGTTTAGCAAAGTTTTGTTTTATTGTTCTGTAGGCCAAGTCAGTTTTTCCTTTAACCATGTTTTCCTCCACCTCTTTACAAATGCTGTTGAGGTAATTTTCTTTTGCTTTCCTAGATTCTCTGTTTATTTGGTTTCTAAGCTTTCTATATTTGTTTTCGCTTTGCTCGTCAGAGGCATTTTTGTATAGTCTTCTTTCTTCCATTAGACAAATTATTTCAGGTGTTATCCACTCTTTCCTGTTTACAGGTTTGGCTTTCCCAATAGATTCTTCTGCTGCTTTATGTATGCCTTCTTTGATTTGTTTCCACTCCTCGTTAGTACTCCCGGGAATAATGTTTGATGCCATCTCATCAGTTTTCCGTGCATAAGGGATCACTAGTTCTTCAGACTTTAGGTTATCTCTGTTCCATACTTTGTTCGTTTTTCTCTCTAATCGCTTGAGTTTGAGTAAGCATTTCATCATTACAAGGTTGTGATCACTATTAATATCCGCAGACGGGTAGCTTCTGCAATCCTTGATTTGGTTTTTAAAACGCGATTTTACTAATATATAGTCGATTTGGTGTCTTCTAGTATCTCCTGGGGCTTTCCACGTGTACCTTCTTCTTTTATGGTGGTTGAAAAGGGAGTTCGCTATGACCAACTTGTTTTTGGCACAAAATTCAATTCGCCGGCTTCCTCTTTCGTTTCTATCTCCTAGACCATATTTCCCTACAATTCCGTCAACTTCCTCTTCTCCAACACTAGCATTCCAATCTCCCATTATAATTAAGTTCTCTTCACCTTTAACATAATTTATAACTTTGTTGATGTCTTCATACACTGTTTCTATTACATCGTCTTCTTCTGCCGATGTCGGCATATAGACTTGTACTATTACCGTGTTCTTTGGTTTGGTTCCAATTTTGACTAGTATTATCCTAGAGTTAAATTGCACATATCCTGTGACTAGATTCCCGAGTTTTCCTTTTAGAATTATTCCAACTCCACCGATTCCAGTTGTTCCTTGGTTAGTACCTGTATGAATGATACGATAATTTCCTGATCTGAAGTCTCCTGGTTCAGGCCATCGCATCTCAGATATTCCTATTATGTCTGTTCCCATTCTGTCCATCTCTAGTTTGAGGTTCTCTAATTTCCCGCATTGGAGGAGTGTTCTTACATTCCATGTTGCTATTTTTAGTGTATTCTTCAACTTTGCCTGACCTTCCATTGTCCCCACCCGGAGATCCGATTGGGGGACTATTACTCCGGATTTATGTTTAACAGAAGATTCTGGCATGGTGCGCTACTGATTCTTGGGATATCTTGAGTGATCTTTAATGGAGTGGTTTCCCGTTGCCTTCTCCATCCTATGCCGTTGACTGTGAAGTTCTTCCGCCTTTAGGAGCAATTTCTCACTCCAAGGACAAGAGAGTGCCCTGCCTCTATCCGCTCATCCGCTCTCTTTGAGACCGTTGGCACTTGATAGGGGGCGTTTCCTTATCCCGGGAAACACTCGGTCGTCAGAGCCTCGTTAGCAATAACAGGGTGTACCGTGCAGCAATCCTTAGCTGCAACTCGGGTAGGTGAGGTTGACATTTGTACAGGAGAGGCTGTTAGAGTCGCTTCACTGTACCTTACACCCCAACCTCATTAAGGATGCTATAAGACAACATTCGAAGGTAATTTCTCACTATACCTATCAATTGCTGTACAGTATGCTGAACATTTCTTATAAAGAACATTGTCTTTGCTAAAGCTCTATTGCTTTTGTATCACATAAAGAGCCATCTTTTAGTCATTTTGCACACTTTTTTTGGCTTCAATAATCTATTGTCATTTCAAACACGTGTGTCAATTTTCACCTTTCTACATACATTATTCCCTCCAGTATTGAATTTTCAAATGTCAACGGGCTCTTGAGTCACACTGTGTTGTTGTTGTGGTCTTCAGTCCAGAGACGGTTTGATGCAGCTCTCCATGCTACTCTATTCTGTGCAAGCTTCTTTATCTCCCAGTTCCCACTGCAACCTACATCCTTATGAATCTGCTTAGTGTATTGATATCTTGGCCCCCTCTACGATTTTTACCCTCCACGCTACCCTCCAGTACTAAACTGGTGATCCCTTGATGTCTCAGAACACGTCCTACCAACCGATCCCTTCTTCTAGTCCAGTTGTGCCACAAATTTCTCTTCTCCCCAATTATATTCAATACCTCCTCATTAGTTATGTGATCCACCCATCTAATCTTCAGCATTCTTCTGTACCACCACATTTCTAAAGCTTCTATTCTCTTCTTGTCCAAACTAGTATATGTAGCTGTAAACCGTATATTTCTGAGGCTTTCTATAGTTACCTATTTTCAGATTTCACTCGCATTCAGAGCCCTGCTCGAAACATAACTTTTCGTTAGTCGTTTGTCCTTTCTGAAAGGAACACAGTAGTGCAATCTTAGACGATTTCGAAACAATGATTTCGTACCTGTAGCAAAGGAAACATTCTTTTCTGAGGGTGTCTGATATTCTTTATCCCTTTGTACTTACATACGTTTCATTATTATCTACATCAGGTTCTCATTTCCAGTAATTGTTACGCCCTCAGCTATGACATTCCTGTCTCTAAACAAGAAGCTAGGATGCATAGACACCAGCTATCAACCAGAGCCTGTCATTAACGGAACGGATCACGTTTTGCTGCCACCTGCTCCGTGCTCGCCTCTGGACGATGTCTGCAGTCCCGCAAGGGTTGTGACTGCAGCGTAACACAATACCCCCTACCCACAGCAAGGTAGGGGGCGCCAGGTGCAGCCCGAAGTCCACTCTATTCTTGCCCTCACGTCGCTAAGTTACACTTCTTGAAGAAAGAAATAAGGTTTGAGCTTAACGTCTTGCAGGTTTTGCGTTAGAAATGAAGTACAATGCCGGAAAAAAATTAGTACACCCTTTTAGAGGTCTCGAATACAGTTACGATTTATTGTTGCGACAATGCATATTAAGTGTATGAAAAGATTACATTTACAGGTCAATAGCACAAGCGGTTCTGAGGTTCCAGGTATCGAACCATGCTGAAACACCCATGTTACTACGTGGTGGGCGGCAATGAAGGCACTGACGCTGGCATTTAGTTGATCGTACAGATGGCGAATACTTGCCTCGAATACGTTATGCCATCTTTGCTCGACCTGTTCACGTACTTCTGTCAGAGATGTTGGCTGACGTGTCACTTCTCATTCCGTCATATCTCACACGTGCTAGATTCGAGACAAGTCGGGAGACCATGCTGGCCGGGGAAGTTGCTGCATGTCTTGCAGAACAAGTCGAGTTTCGCGGGCAGTATGTGGACAAACATTATCATGTTGGACCAAAACATTACCTGACTGTTGCAAGAACGGCAAAAGAACGGGTCTAACAACATTATGAGCGTGCAGAGCTGTGGTTAGTGACCCCTCCAGAATCACCAAAGGTGAACGGGAGTTGCTACTTATCGCACACCACACCATAAGACATGTGGCAGGTTCAGCGTGTCTTGGATGAATGAGCTCTGCAAGACAACGCCCAACAGGTCTAGTCGTGAGCACAAGCGACCATCACTTGCGTGTAGGCAGAATCTGCTTTCATCGCAGAAGACAATTCCATCTTCCAAGTGATCCCCTGACGGCACCAATATAGCCGTGCACTTCGATGCTGTGACGTGAGCGAAAGGTGGGCTACAGCTGTGCGTGAATGTTCATGTGGCCACTGATATCAGCATCGTTACACAACTGCCCTAGTACGCCCAACTTGTGTGGCAATTCATCGAAAGGAAGGCCAAATCGTGACCGCTTTCAAACTCGCTCAGTTGGCTGCAGGAAACACGAATGCGTCCCCGTGGCATGGTTCCCTGATTGCTTCACACGTCTGCATTACAATGAGACTTCTTTTTGTGAGCATTCCTTATTAAAGAGTAGACACAGATGGCGTTCTGGTAGCTGCGCTACTACGCTATCTGTTGGCGGACGACGTTCAGACTACTATCAGGTGACACATGCCGTCATCTTTCCAGATGCACTATTTTTCTTTCCGGCAGTGGATATTCTGGGATTGGAAGGAATAGGCAGTGTCCTTTTTGAAGGAACCACCGCAGCACCCACTTGAAACGCTCTAGAGAAATTTGGACATTTAAACAGTGATTTGAGTAAATTCGCTGCAAAAATACGAATCAGAGACAGAGTAGGATACGAGATGAGACTTCTTGTCGCATATTGCTACTCCATTTCCTATAGGTGGATGTCGGTTGTCGTTTTTTCTCACACGAGAAACATGGTGAACAGTGCGTGGAAGGCGAGAACACAATGATGTGATTATATGTCAATGATAAAAGAGGTAGTGCGAGCTCCAGACCAGATGTGAGGAAACGCAAATCAGCAAATCATCCCACTGATGATGCCTTAGAATAGGAGAAGGCGAAACGCGTATGGGATACGGTAAATAAGGTAACTAGCAGCAGGAAAAGGCAGTTTTATTTACAAAACAAGTATTTACAACTGTTGATTACGCCGATGTAGTATTTGTGCACAGCTTCTGCGATAGAAACGCCGCTGCTGCTGTTTTTAAAGAATCTAGTAGACGATCTCCTAACCGCAAAGTACCAGATTACAGAATGTTTACTCGTGTTTCTACTAAAATGAGTCAGACTGATGCTATGCCCAGCATTCATATTTCAGCGCCATATTTGAACGCACGACTGAACAGAGTAGAGATAAAGTAGAAGACATTCAGCTGGTGGGCGTCGTCCTTCAAGACGCTCAAGCAGAATTTCTACACCAATCGGTGTTCCACCTACAGGGATACGATGGACTCCATCCTGATAGTTTACAATGGTTGCAGCACCTCCGAGAAGGAGATGAAGATAGACGATTGGATTTTTCTCGCTGGCTTATTGCAAATGACCGACTAATCCCATTAATTTTCTTACTGATGAAGCCACTTTCATTTTTGGTGGTACCACTAACACTAGTAACTCACATCGGTAGTCTGGCGTTCTCTAGACGTTATTGAAAACGAGCTCCCCACATTCCCTTTGACTGCTAGGATGCGTATGTTCTTCTAGCACGACGTAGCCTCTTCACACTCTAGTAAGAAATTGTCACGTTCCATGGCCATCAAGAGTCCTAGACCTTACCCTTTCACACATCACTGGCCACCAAAATTGCAGCAACCTGAAGGAAGCATACAAATTAATTGAAATCAACAGCACGCGTTTGCGACGGCGAGAGATGCGCATGATTAGCATTGCAGCTCAGTTGCACATCACGAGTGCCTGCAGCGGCGCCTGAAAGCACTATGTAAAGGAGGAACAGAGGGCTGTGTGGAAGTGCTGGAACTGTTCCTTCGTTCTGTTGTTTCCCGCAAGCAGCTTCAGTATGCTTCGAAGAAAACAGCGAGCGTCTTTCGAGCAAGTTTCGGAGTCCGACAGAGGAAGAATAGTTGCCTGCAGCGATTACAGATTATCCTTAAGAGAAACCAGCGATCGTGTTGGACGGAACAAAGCAACTACGATTTGCATCTGTAATCGGTGGATGCCGGAGGAAACGGCTGAACGACGGGATCGATTGCATTCGCCACCTTGCACCTGCACGTCGTGACAGGCATACTGCGCTCATGGCAGTGATGGATCGCTCTGCCACATTACGAATCATATTACAACAAATTCGGTCTGTTGCGCAACAACCAGTGTCCGCGTATACCATTTGACATCGTCTACAGCACGGCGCACTGACCGCAAGGCGTCCATTGCTGCATTTACCAATTAGTCACCGCCTTAGGCGTTTGCGCTGGCAATGGTGCGATGAACGACGGACATGGACAACCGAATGGAACGACATTGTTTTTACCGACGAATCCCGATTGTTCCAGCACCACCACGGTGGTAAGGTTAGAGTCTGAAGACACCGTCGAGAGACACTGCTGGACTGTTGCCTTAGGCATCGCCATACAGGTCGTGCACCTGGTATCATGGTTTGAGTCGTATTGGATTCTACTCCGGCACGACCCCCGTGGGTACGAATTGACAATATGGTAACCATCAAGCATTACATCCCTGAAGTGTTGGAGCCTATCGTCCTCCCATACCTACGGAGCCTACCGACGGCCACATTGCCCCAGGATAAAGCGCGACCACACGTGACAAGCATTTTTTAAGACTTTTTCGTCGTCCATCGAATTGCATTGCTGCCTTGGTCTTCCTGTTCTCCCGCTCTCTCACGAATGGGAAACGTCTGGTTGATAACTGCGGAACGAATGGCCCGAGATACATCATCCGCTGCTTTACCAGATCAAATTTTGTAACATGTGGAAGCAGATGGACTGCTACACTCAAAAAATACATCCAAAGCCTTTTTGATTCAATGCCGAGGCGTGTAGCTGTGGTTACAGCCAGCAATGGCGACAACACTAAATGCTGATTTCACAATCTTCGTTACTTCAAACGTTGTCAAGTGAATTCGAAGCTGTTGGAATTTATGAAAATCAATTTTGACTTTACTGTAACGTTCTGTAAGTATTTCCTTCGGCTCGTTGAAACAGCTGTATTTTTGTAGTCAATAAAATTTGGCACATGTTATATGGCATATCTAATTTGCATTACTCTATATTATCGCCTCTTAAAATATCTACTGTTCCTCCTCAGACTACATCTTTCGAATAGATGGACACCACTATAAGCACAGTAAAAGGTTGCAAAACAGACTAGTAAATTATAAATATACACATTTATCACTTATTTCAAATCATACACGAAACCAATCACGTTGTAACAGAAAAACATGCAAAAATTACAGCAAGAAATTTATCTGCATGAAGAATTAGAAGACGCGAGCACAGTTCACGCACACTACTTTTACAAAGAGTAATAGTGAGACCTGGTGTTCAAACTTCGTGTTCGGTCACTATAAAGAAGTACAGTACCGACAAGTGTGTGTGTGTGTGTGTGTGTGTGTGTGTGTGTGTGTGTGTGTTTGTGTGTGTGTGTATGTGTGTGTGTGTGTTTACGGTTTTGTTTTCCCTCTCTCTCAGACAAAAAATGGTTCAAATGGCTCTAAGCACTATGGGACTTAACTTCTGACGTCATCAGTCCCGTAGAACTTAGAACTACTTAAACCTAACTAACCTAAGGACATCACCCACATCCATGCCCGAAGCAGGAATCGAACCTGCGACCGTAGCGGTTTCTCGGTTCCAAACTGCAGCGCCTAGAACCGCACGGCCACTTCGGCCGGCTCTCTTGCAGACTCACTCTCTCTCTCTCTCTCTCTCTCTCTCTCTCTCTCTCTCTCTCTCTCTCTCGGGACTGGAAACAGTTTCTTCAGCGGCATTGTGTCATATGTCCTCTCGAGATTTATCAACACTAAATGGCTCTTCAGATTCCTTTTCAGTCTTTCTGCCATTAATTGTCTTAAGGTAAAAAAGTTGACATTACAAAATCTTCCCTTTCGGATTCGACATAGTTCTTCAACGTCCATCAAAATCCCATCTTTTAGTACCCGATCATACTGACTGCCAATAGAGTTTCCAACACTGACTCCACGATAATTTCCGCATTCCTTGGGAATTTCTTCTCCCTGTAACATGCGTATATTAAACAAATTCCTCCAACATTCCCATAACACATTCAGCCCATACTTCACTAATCGTGTTGGTATATTTCCTGATCCGGAAAATTATCCATTTCTCCATTTCGTTCACATATCTTCTCAATTCTGCTGTAGTTACACTCCTGGAAATGGAAAAAAGAACACATTGACACCGGTGTGTTGGACCCACCATACTTGCTCCGGACACTGCGAGAGGGCTGTACAAGCAATGATCACACGCACGGCACAGCGGACACACCAGGAACCGCGGTGTTGGCCGTCGAATGGCGCTAGCTGCGCAGCATTTGTGCACCGCCGCCGACAGTGTCAGCCAGTTTGCCGTGGCATACGGAGCTCCACCGCAGTCTTTAACACTGGTAGCATGCCGCGACAGCGTGGACGTGAACCGTATGTACAGTTGACGGACTTTGAGCGAGGGCGTATAGTGGGCATGCGGGAGGCCGGGTGGACGTACTGCCGAATTGCTCAACACGTGGGGCGTGAGGTCTCCACAGTACATCGATGTTGTCGCCAGTGGTCGGCGGAAGGTGCACGTGCCCGTCGACCTGGGACCGGACCGCAGCGACGCACGGATGCACGCCAAGACCGTAGGATCCTACGCAGTGCCGTAGGGGACCGCACCGCCACTTCCCAGCAAATTAGGGACACTGTTGCTCCTGGGGTATCGGCGAGGACCATTCGCAACCGTCTCCATGAAGCTGGGCTACGGTCCCGCACACCGTTAGGCCGTCTTCCGCTCACGCCCCAACATCGTGCAGCCCGCCTCCAGTGGTGTCGCGACAGGCGTGAATGGAGGGACGAATGGAGACGTGTCGTCTTCAGCGATGAGAGTCGCTTCTGCCTTGGTGCCAATGATGGTCGTATGCGTGTTTGGCGCCGTGCAGGTGAGCGCCACAATCAGGACTGCATACGACCGAGGCACACAGGGCCAACACCCGGCATCATGGTGTGGGGAGCGATCTCCTACACTGGCCGTACACCACTGGTGATCGTCGAGGGGACACTGAATAGTGCACGGTACATCCAAACCGTCATCGAACCCATCGTTCTACCATTCCTAGACCGGCAAGGGAACTTGCTGTTCCAACAGGACAATGCACGTCCGCATGTATCCCGTGCCACCCACCGTGCTCTAGAAGGTGTAAGTCAACTACCCTGGCCAGCAAGATCTCCGGATCTGTTCCCCACTGAGCACGTTTGGGACTGGATGAAGCGTCGTCTCACGCTGTCTGCACGTCCAGCACGAACGCTGGTCCAACTGAGGCGCCAGGTGGAAATGGCTTGGCAAGCCGTTCCACAGGACTACATCCAGCATCTCTACGATCGTCTCCATGGGAGAATAGTAGCCTGCATTGCTGCGAAAGGTGGATATACACTGTACTAGTGCCGACATTGTGCATGCTCTGTTGCCTGTGTCTATGTGCCTGTGGTTCTTTCAGTGTGATCATGTGATGTATCTGACCCCAGGAATGTGTCAATAAAGTTTCCCCTTCCTGGGACAATGAATTCACGGTGTTCTTATTTCAATTTCCAGGAGTGTATTTGTATACATTCCCTCAGATAATTCATTCTCTAAATCCAGTTCTATGTCTTCGTACCCGGTTCTCACTTCCATTAAAGGTGTCTTGAACAGATTTTCCCATTTTCTTTTCTGCAAATGACGATTATACCTATCGTTTCTTTCACATCTCTTCTTCAGCTCATCACTGTTTTCAAGGCTTCTGCTACTTTTGCATCTTACATCTCATTTTTCCTATTACTAATTTCTTTTTTAACCACACTGTTTATTTCTGCCTACTTGTTTCTCGTCATCAGCCAACTGATATACATTTTCTTCTTATGTTTCATCTTTCCCCTACGTTCTCCGTCCACCGCTCTGGGCTTTCTTTGCTTCTTCACCTTGTCGCAGCCAGCGCTTCGTATGCTGCATCGTGAATGCATTTTTTAATCTGTTGATATTTCTCTTAAGGATATCCGCCTTGATCAAAACTGTCTCAGTTTATAAAGATACTTTGCACCTTCATCTTTGAGGCTATTTATGTTATATTTAACAGCATCCACAATTTTAATAAGAGCGTTATCTTCCTGAGGTACCCTTTCACCCACAATGGAAAAACGAACTTTAATCCAAGCAGGAAGCGGTCGAAGCCACATTCCGGGCGTCTGTATAACCTAACGTCAGTCACACTAACTCTAAATCTTGAAAATGTTTTGTATGATGTAATCTATGATTGTTCTCAAATCTCTTGAATAACTCTGCCACGTGTATTTACGTATCCATTTCTGAGGGAAGAAACTATTTAAAATATTCAAATCCAGTGCAGTGTATATACACGGAAGAGCCAAAGAAATTATTGAGTAGGGCCCCCAAGAGCACGCAGAAGTGCGGCAACACATGGCATGGACTCAACTAACATCTGAAGTAGTGCTGGAGGGAATTGACACCATGAATCCTGCAGGGCTGTCAATAAAAGAGTACTAGAGGATGGAGATCTCCTCTGAACAGCACGTTGCAAGGCATCCCACATAAGCCCAATAATGTTCATGTCTGGGGAGTTTGCTGGCCAGCGAAAGTGTTTAAACTTAGATGAGTGTTCCTGGAGGCACTCTGCAGCAATTATGAACTTGTGGGGTGGCGCATTTTCCTGCTTGGAATTGCCCAAGTCCGTCGGAATGCACAATGGACGTGAATGGATGCTGGTGACCAGACAGGAAGCTTACGTACGTGTCACCTGTCAAGAGTCGTATCTGGACGTATCAGGGGTCCCATATCACTCCAATGGCAAACGCCCTACACCATTATAGAGCTTCCACCAGCTTGAACAGTCCTTTGCTGAAATGCAGGGTCCTTGGACTCATGAGCTTGTCTCCATATCCGTACACGTCCATCCGCTCGATACAATTTGAAACGAGACTCGTCCGACCAGGTAACTGGTTTCCAGTCATCAACAGTCCAATGTCGGCGTTGACGGGTCCAGGCGTGGTGTAAAGCTTTGTGTCGTGCGCTCATCAAGGGTACAAGAGTTCCGTTGGATGGTTCGCACGCTGACACTTGTTGATGGCCCCGCTTTGAAAACGGCAGCAATTTGCGGAAGGGCTGCACATCTGTCACACTGAACAATTCTCATCATTCGTCGTTGGTCTCCTTCCTGCAGGACATCTTTTCGACAGCAGCGATGTGGGAGATTTGATGTTTTACCGGATTCCTGATATTCACGGTACACTCGCGAAATGGTTGTACGGGAAAATCCTCACTTCATTGGTACCTCGGAGATGATGTGTCCCACCGCTCGTGCACCGAATATAATACCACATCCAAACTCACTAAAATCTTGAGAACCTGCTATTGTAGCAGCAGTAAACGATCTAACAACTGCGCCCGACACTTGTTGTCTTCTTTGGGCGTTGCTGAACGCAGTACCATATTCTGCCTGTTCACATAACTCTGTATTTGAATACACATGCCTATAACAGATTCTTTGGTGCGTCAGTATATTTACTAGTCTTTCGTCACTTTCATATAAGATATCCTGTCCATCTCTTCCTTCCTAACATTTGATCATCGACCTCTGTGTCTGATGTTTCCTTATAAGCCCCCGTAAGAATTACGTGCTTTCGTTGCTTCATATTTTCCAGGAAATTCATTGATGCCTGTCAGGGGAGTGTGCGTTACCGAAGTCCCGTGTAAACTAAGCAAAAAAAAAGTTCTTCTTCTTATTCTTCATGTCGATTGTGTCGTTGTTTTTCATTTTGTTTTGTTCCTTCATTTAGTGCTTTGTTTGTTTTAGCTTTGTGACCATATGTTTTTGCTACAGCGAAAACTGCCAGGTAAACGAGCAGATGCAAATCGTGTGCACCACGAGTCTGACAGCTGGGTAAACTTCGTTCTGTGTGTTATCGTATACTGTTAGTGTGTCGTGTTTTCCGAGGCGGAGATTGTGAGCCAGCTCCGCACTTGCCTAAACAAGCGCGGGAAACCCCCTGAAAACACACAACAGCCGGGCGGTGTATCAATCAAGCGGTCATTAAGTCAGCGCACTGATTCCACGAAATACGGCTAATTGTGTGGGAGTATGCGAACTTGCAGAACTATCGGCACTTCGTCATAGACCCACTGGCGGTGAAATCTTCCAATGTACGGAATTAAATGGTCTAAGGGGTTTTCGTTAGCTGCTAACTCTATGTGAAAAGGTTTCAACGTATTGTCCAGGACTGCGTTTACACAAAAGGTATCGAAGCAGCAGCCTGGGATCCCATACCACAGAAAATTAACATAAAAAAGCCCATATGTTAATATAGTGGTAGGGGCACCTGTAACCTTAAAAGATGTAGATGAAATAATTTAGTGCGATCTTGATGGATAATTTACATGACAAACCCTGGGTTAACACGCCTGACAGCTACCTATGATGTACTAGTTGCTGCTGTGGCCAGAAGGGGACACGAATATCAAGGCTTGGATCTGATTAGTAAGGGGAATGCAGATTAGCTGAGCATATTGCAGAACGTCTAAGACGAGTCACAAGCACACAGGACAATATCGCTGTGATTATTCGATTCGGGCACATTATTTAGGTTCAAGTCCAGGTACAGACAGACGGTCTTGAAAAAAATTGTAACTGAACAGGACCATTAGATCAATAGGAGTCTGTATCACAAGATAGATGAGCTTCTTTCATTTCTAGAGGCTGTGAAAAATTCTGAATTGATAGGTGTTCTGTGGTTTTCTCAATGCAATGTCACCACAGCGATAGAGGAGTTAAATATCAGCGATTATAAACTAGCATCATTTTCGTGTAGAGTTAACACTGGAAAATGAGGAGTTTCAACACAGGTAAAAGTTGGACACAAAGTAAAAAGAATATCTAAACAAACTGTTTTTGTGTAGATCGAAAACTAGAAGCACGTGATTATGAGTTGTTACTGCAGCATAGTTCTCCGGTAACTCCAACCGCCTACAACCCTCTAGCAAGCTTTCAGCTAGTTAAGAGAATTCTAGACGCATTATATTGAGCTACATGTCAGACAAGAAGAAACAACTAGTAGTTCACGGCGATTTTGTTGTAGACTTATTACAAGACACACACAGGAAAAATTAAGTGAAATCATTCCTTGGCTCTTTCGGTCTAATTTCAGTAGTTAACTTTCCAACTCATGAGCAGCAAGACAGCAGGGTCCTGTTTAATAACATTTTCACAGACAGTGCTCCGGCTAAAACAATTAATATGTGCCAAATTGTTAGTGAAGAATTTGATAATGATGCACAGTTAATGGAAGCCAACAATGTAGCACATTACAGCTTTGAGGCATGTTTCTACAAAACAATGAGGCTTATTAATGACAGCAGGGTACAATGTTTTATGAATAAGTTAAAAGTGGTGGTATGGAATGGGGTTTGTATAAATAGAAAGACATGCTAAGGTCAAATTCAATATATACCGCATTAAATTTATGGCAATATTTGAAAGTAACTTTCCTAAAATGTTATACAGAAAGTCAGTTAACGAAACAAGTAAGCCATGAATAACTAAATGTATTAAAATTTCATGTAACAGGAAAATGGAAATATATATAAACGCCGAGTAAGTCAAGTTTCGACATTACTTGCAGTCTACAAAAAAAAAAAAAAATATTGTAATATTTTGAAGAATGTCATTAACAAGTCAACAGAAATGCGTATCCTGGCAGATAAATGATGCAAATAATAAAATTAAAATATATGGGATACTGTGAAACAGAAGACAGGACAACCACTCAGTGTACAAGACACTATTACAGTTGAACTAAATGACAATGTTGTGAGTGATAATTCACAAGCTGCAACTATTTTTGACAATCACTTTCTGGATAGAGTAGCAAAAAGTAGGATTAAATGGTTCAACTGAAGAAGGAGGAGAATGTATTAAGAATGCTATTCCACAAAACTTTGATCTACTAGAAGTAGTACCAACACCCTGCACTCGAATTAACAGATTCATAAAAACTCCAAAAAAAAAGCTCATATGGTGTTGATGGAGTTTCAAACACAATTCTAAAAGTAGTCCTGAGTTAATAGGTACTGTCCTTAGTGATATATGTAATGCAACATTGGCACAGGGATTTTTCCAGACATATTAAAATACACGATTGTTGAACTTTTTTCTAAGGAAAGTGGCAAGAAATATTTGAATAATTTCCACGTAATTTTCTTAGTGCCGTCTTGTTCCAAAATGTTCGGAAAAGTAATGTACTCAAGAGTAGTCTAACATTTAAATAGAAGTTCGAGTTCCAGACGGCTTGCTCCATTGATAACGATATTTATACATTTACTCATCAAATATTAATAACCTCATATCGTGACAAAATTGTTTCAAACGATGTACGAGATATACGAGACAGGCAAAATGACCTCAGACTTTAGGAAGAATGTAGTAGTTGCAGTTACAGAGAAAACAAGTGCTGACAGGATCATCAGCTTATTACCTCATGGTTTCAAAATACTGACACGAATTATTTACAGAAAAATGGAAAACACGTAGAAGTCGACCTCGGGAAAGATCAGTTTGGGTTCCGGAGAAAAGTAAGAAATTGGGAAATGTTACGTACTTAACCAAGTGTCCTAGAAGGTAGCTTCAAGAAAGGCAAATCTACTTTTGTAGCTTTTGTCGGTTTGAAGACAGCCTTTGACAGTATTCACTGGACCACAGTCTTTGAAATTCTGAGGTTAGCAGGCATAAAATACAGAGAACGGAAGATTACATACAATTTTTATAGAAACCTGACTGCCGTTATAAGAGTCGAAGAAATGGATGTTGTGGTTGAAAAGGGAGTGAGAAAGGTTTGTGACCATGGCCAATGTTATTCAGTCTGTACATTAAGCAATCTGGGAAGGAAACGAAGAAGAAATTGGGAAGAGCAATTAAAATTCAGGGAGAACAAATAAATATTTTAAAGTCCGTCAGTGAGATTGTAATTATGTCTGATACGCAAAGGAGTTGAAAGAGAAATTCAGTGGAATGGGTAGCGTCTTGAAAGCAGGTAAGATGAAGATCAACAGAAGTAAAAGAAAAGTAATGGAGCGTAGACAAATTAAATCAGGCGATGGTGAGGGAATTAGATTACGAAATGAGGTACTAAAAGTAGTTGTTCAGTTTTGCATAATAAACACAATAGCAAGAAAAGCATTTCTGAAAAAAAGAAATTATTAGCATCTAATATCAATTTAAGCGTTGGGAAGTATTTCCTGGAGTGTAGCCTTGTTAGAATTGCCAGGCGTCCCGTATTCCTCCGGACGTCCTGTACTTCCGGCATAACTTTCAATATCCCGATTATCATTATGAAACCTTTTGTACTACAGCAGGTAGGTACCTATTACCTACGCACGCACCGCTTGAAGATACGACTAGCTCGGCTATCAGTCTATGATAGTGCCAAGCGTGGCCGATATTCACCGATTCCTACCCTCTCGCGCAGTGCCGCGCGTCTCCGTTTGCTTCTGTCTGTTTTTCTTTTCTTTTTTTAACTCTTGTATTTGTTTACTATCCAACACACTTTCTTTTTACAGTTCTGTGTTTAACATTTTCGTTCGTCTTCTAACTCGTTCAAATGCTATGTCAACATGTGTTAACAATATTAGGAGGATTTTTAAATTCTATTCTTGATTGCCTTCTAGTTTAAAGCTTCGTTCATTATTTTGCGAGAAGTGCTGAGTGTTGAACGTGTTATGCTTGTGGATTAATTCTAATTATAGACAAACTGAGTGATTTGAGTGATTGTGACACTAATAATTCGTCTATAAATGGTGGAATACCTTCTAAGTAAGCCAAAAGGCTTACTGAGTTATCCGAACTAGGAAAATAGTTGTTCCTGGTTAAGACAAGTAAAAGTAAACTCATACAAGCGTGCTGTCGCCTGTGCAATAAATATCTCTCGTGTGCTCATGGAGGCGTCGCTGATGTAAAACAACGTGTATCTACTAAATCTCACATGACTGTTGTTACCAACAGAGCATCGAGTGTATTATCCAAATGTTTATCGAAGCCTGTACCTTCTACCTCGGAGACGGACAAGATTACTGCTTGAGAACTGGCATCTGTTTATCACACAGTAAAGCATTCTCTCGGTTACAATAGTATGGATTGTTCACACAAATCATCGCATATGTCTGCAGTGATCCAAAAATCACTCAAAAGCTTTAGTGTCGGAAGAACAAAAACGGAAGGTGTTGTATTCGAAGTATTGGCCAAAGATTCTGTTAAAATGTTTTAAAGACTATCCACGTAAAAAATCTATACTTTTCTATAGTGACAGATGCAAGTAATAAAAAAATAGACAAATGTTTTCAATTTGCTTACTAATGTTTGATTATGATACAGGGATTGTAAACCGTCTACTGGGATTTATAGAATGTAACGATGAATGTGAATTTCAATTTTCGAAGTTTTTAATACATATATTGGAGAAGAATGGATTGTCTTTTAGAGTTTCGGCGTTAGCTGTTGACTACACTAATGTAAACTTTGGCAAAATCACTTCAGTTACCCACTTCTTTCAGCCGAAAACGATAAAACTGTCAAAACTAGTCGCCCCTTCCTTTTTGTCCACAACGCTGCCAAATACATCACTGATGAACGGGAAGTGGATGTAGAAGATTTGATACTGAAAATATGCAGTCACTTCACAGATCTGCGAAACAAATTGCTGACTTGCAGCACCAATTTGAAGCGAATAAGACGCAATGGGAACAAAAATTAAAACATAATGCCTCGAGATTTTTATCTCTTGGTCCTGCTGTCGAAAGAGTATTATTAATATGGCTAGCACTAAGGTCTCATTTCCTGGAATTCCGCAATTAATGTTCGCGTCTATTAGAAAAGATAATCAAGGGTGAACAAGAGGAAAAAAAGACTGGCGTATCTGTTGTTTCTCCACAACGAAATGTTTTCGGTAGAAACAACAATGAAGAAAATATAATCAGCTCCCCTGTCAGTTGTTAAGATGCATGCTGAAATGGACGGAATTCCCAAAAATACTGAGCAAAGAATAAAAGACCACTTTTACAGAGGTAAGAAAAGAGAAATAATGCATGAATTAAGCACTAACACAAAAGAATCTATTCGCAACTATTTTCTACAGTTCTATACCAATATTGTAGGATATTTGTTACCACGATATGATTTCTCAGAACACAACGCCCTTTTCAAGAGACTGTTTTTAAACTTAAAATCACCAATAAATTATAACCATTTTCAACAAGCTGTGGAACTTTACAGGATCGATCAACTGAACATGGACTCCTTGTACGAAAAATTTCAAACAATTAAAAGAAACCTGGACATGACACAGTCTTTTGATGGCAAAAATAAGAGTGTAATTGAGAAATTGAATAAAACCATGGAAGGGTTTTCCAAGAATGAAATCCCTAAAACATCTTCCACTTCTCTTCGTTCATCTTTAGCATCCCTACTACCAGCTGCATCCTAGAATATGAATCTCATTCTGTTAGTTTTTATTTAGAATAGTTATGCGCAATATTGTCAATAAATCGACTTAGAGTCTAAATGATTCCAGTTCTTCTCGCGTTTTTAATCAAATCATTCAGTAAATCATAAACTGAACAGCAAAATTTTATGTAATTAAATAATATACCTCAAATGCGGCGTTACAGGCTACAATTTGAAAATTGCTGTAAAATGCTGTATTTTTTTGGTTAGTTTCCACAAAATTGTCCCTGTTGGGGGTAACTGCACAAGTTCTGCCTATGTGTCCAACGATCCTGAATACGACCCTGTATCGTTCACCTATCAAAATTGATGTTTGATGGAAAAAAGGTCGGTTTAAGCTTCCGTGATGCACCAGCTGTACACCAAACTTGTGTTTACTTAAATGTCATGAAGATGCTCTTGATGTAATTGATAATGTTTTTCAGAACTGCAACGATTGTACTGCGATTTCATGTACTGCTATAAATGCAGCCGCGTTTCATCAGGAAAGAGGTCATTTCGGGATCGATCTCCCCATCGCAATAGCCGGTCGCACTAATGGCCTCGAGCAATACAATCTGAATTTATTATTCAGAGCGTTACCAGAAAGATAGATGTGGCCCTTAATGAGACCTGCCGCATTTTCACGGGTTGTTTAAGATCTACACCTGTAAATTAACTCCACTGTCTTGCTGACTTATCCCCTCTTGAAATCGGAAGCGAGATAGCCGCTAGATGGGAGAAAAGCCAGACTGCGACTACGCAAGCCCGCCCTTTATATGGCCGTCAGCCTGTACATCTTCTGCTGTAATCAAGAAAGAGCTTCTTGGAAACTACGGAAGTCTTTACAGGAAATCCACAGCAAGGAAGGATCTCAAAGTGGCGGGGGAAATGTCAGCATTTGGAGAAATGGATGGCTCCGCAGGGAAGACTCCCGTCTGGTCATTCAGAGAAGTGGACAACATCGAAGGCTCTCAACAAATTACGCTCTAATATCAAGAGATGCAGAAGTGGAGCCTTCCTGTGGAGTTAGTTTCTTGCAAGTGTGGTTCTGTGCAGACTAAAAGCCACCTACTGCAGTGTTCTTCATCTCTAGCCATATCCACCACGAGAGATCTGTTGAGGGCAGCACCAAATGCACACGACGTGGCCAATTTCTGGTCAACCCGTGTATAAACTGGTCTCAACGATCGATTTCCTTTTGTTGGTTTATACATTGTGTATCTGACACGATAATAATAAAATGTTCAAATGTGTGTGAAATCGTATGGGACTTAACGGCTAAGGTCATCAGTCCCTAAGCTTACACACTACTTAACCTAAATTATCCTAGGGACAAACACAAACATGCCCGAGGGAGGACTCGAACCTCCGCCGGGACCAGCCGAACAGTCGATGACTGTAGCGCCTTAGACCGCTCGGCCAATAATAATAATAATAATAATAATAATTGCAATAATAGTAACAGTAATAGTAATACTCAAAGCACTAGCGTTAATATGTGTCACCGACACAGCAGCCTGAAGTGCTAAATACGAGAAGGAATTTCTAGGGCTTCGTTCCAAGGCAGCTTCCTAACCCGTACCATCGTTCTCGGTTGAAGCGCATGTGGCGCTTGTCGCGATGTCCGAGGAACGGGAAGGACCGCCTTACGGTGATCGGAGCCAGTCCAGGTGTTGAGATTCGCCTAACATCGGAGAGCACCGATATTAATAGCGTTACCTCTTGAAGCGATACTTTATATCAGATTTGCCGGCCGAAGTGGCCGTGCGGTTAAAGGCGCTACAGTCTGGAACCGCAAGACCGCTACGGTCGCAGGTTCGAATCCTGCCTCGGGCATGGATGTTTGTGGTGTCCTTAGGTTAGTTAGGTTTAACTAGTTGTAAGTTCTAGGGGACTAATGACCTCAGCAGTTGAGTCCCATAGTGCTCAGAACCATTTGACCCATATCAGATTTGTTTATGATATTCTGATGATGGACCATGAGCGAAACGCTTTAACAAAGTTCTTATAACAAGTGGATACTTGTTATTTAGTGGCTTGAAGCAGTGTTCAGAGCATACTCAGTTTATCGTATACGCTATCTCATCACAAACATCCAGACACTCTTAAGTATTGCGGAATTGACCATTAGATGTCAGTAGAGGCGCACCGACAAGTATAAAAGGCGGTGGGGGAGGGGAAGGTGTATTGTGTTGTCAGTAGCGAAGTAGCAGAAGCAGTATGGTTCGGCGAGAAGAGCTCAGTGACCTAGGAAGTGAACTAGTCATTTGAAGTAACCTGTCTAACAACTCCATCATACACTTTTCAACTCTTCCAAAGCCGCTCAAGGCGACTGTTGGTTATGTGACTATGAAGTGGAAACGCGAAGGAACAACCAGAGCTAAACCAAGACCTCGGAGACCTCATGGACTGACGAACAGGGACCATCGAGCACTGTGGAGAGTGGTTGTAGAATGTTGCGTGAAGTCGGTGGAAGGAACTGCTTTTGAGTCCCAAAGTTCTGCCAACAGGCCAGAAAGAACAATGACTGTGCAATGGTGGAGGAACTCCTCATCACCCCCACAGTCCTGTAGTTAATATCAAGTGATCCTTGAGATGGTGCAACGAGCGACGCTACTGGACAGTGAATGAGGAGAAACAAGTAAACTGGAGTGACAAATCACCCTATCCGAAGGAAGTGTTTGTATTGGACGGACGTCTGGAGAGCGTTGTCTGCCATCATGTATTGTGCCAAGAGTGACGTATGGAAGAGGTGGTGCTATCGTGTGGGGGTGTTTTTAGTGATCAGGGTGTGCCCCTTTTAATGCACTTAAGAAGACGCTAAATGCAGAAGGGTATCAACCCATTTTACAGAATATTTACTGCGTACAGTAGGGAAATAGTTGTGAGATGGTGATCGTTTGTATCGGTAAGACAACGCACCCTGTCATATACCAGCAACTGTGAGGCAATGTTTATCCGTAACATTCCTGAAATGGTCTCACCTGCACACACTTCAGACGCGAACCCAATGGAAGACCTTTGCGATGAGACATGACGTCGACTTCGCTCCCGACCCCAGCGTCTTCACAAACTTCTCCGGTTTCAGCTCTTGAGGGAGGGCTGCCATGCCGCTAAAGACATTTACACACTTTACTGAAAGATCCCCAGCAGAGTTCAACTCGTCATAAAGGAGAAGGGTGGACACAGCCCTTATTAATGTCCTCTAATAGGTGGGCGGATCCTTTTCATCAGATAGTGTAACGGTCTCATGCCTAATGGGCAACATTGTGTCGCAAATGAAACCTGTATTTCACAACTATACGAAGTGCAAATTCAAAATACCCTTTCATTGACAGACAGTATAACACAAAAATGAAGTCCGCAATTTTGGAGATAATACAACAGATACTGCCACGGGATGTCGAACGTAATCACTCGTTTTTTTTCTTTATTGTAATTTTATTTCCCCACCCCATGTGGGCATGCGAGGGCTCTTTATCCAATTGACTTTACAAAAATACAGAAGGGTGATTACATAAAAAAGGGGGGGAGGTAAAAAGGGGGACATAAAAACACAATAAATGGAGATGATGGGAGTTAAAATATACACTAAGATGGGGACATGCACTGGGGGATAGTTAAAAAGTCGACATGAAGTTAATAGAAAACAGCTGGCAATTCAAAGTGCACCTAAGAAAACACTGGAGGCAAACACAAGTTAAAAGTCGGCCACAGGATAAAAATCACACAGAGCAAGACACTTAAAAGAAACCACTGGAAACGACGGATAATGATTCGTTCTGCCGAATCTGAAATATTGGGATGTAATCTAATGCGAGTAGTGTGGACGTTAGACAAACAGAACTAACCATGGACGCCTGTGTGTGTTACATATGCAAAATCCGTCTGTTTCTGATCACCTCAGTGCTTCATGTGTACAATAAGGCAGGCCAGTTACGTGAGAATTACATGCTATACCGAGCAAGATGGCGCAGTGGTTAGCTTACTTGACTCGCGCTAGAGACGACTGCGGTTCAAATCCGCCTTTGGATGAACAAACACCGGGATGACCTCGTTGCCTATGGGACATTAAACCCTAATCCTCCTTTCTTCCTGTACCACACCTATGTTAACGCCGTCGGTAGCCCAGTGCACACGTATCACAACATCTGTCTCCAGAGATTAAGTACGTGTCATCTCGTCAAATTAATGCACAAGATCTGACTTGCCTAGCATCATAGCTGCGCCCACCCATAAAACAAAAATATTCGCAAACTGCTTCTCGGATGCTGTCACCAGCCACTGGAACAGGCTACCCTGCCGCACAGTTAAATACCCTTTTGCTTTAAAGAAGAATCTGAAACATTTCCTTCACTTATCCTTGTATTGTTTCCCCAGAAGGTTAACGTATATGGCCAGTTCCCCTCTGTGAATCAGTAAAGCAACGCTCCAACCTCCTGCATGTTATGCTTCTTCCTTTTTTCATTTGTCAGCCACAACCCCTTTGTTTTCCCGTGTTTACATTACTTGTTTTTTATCACATTCCTCTTTTTATCGCCTCTTGCATTTGCAAGAGATCACTCACTTTTATCGTAAATATATGTGTAAGTGAAGCTACTCATGTACTACCACAATAAAATAAAAACAGTGAATAGTAGAGGAAGTATGAATGAAAAAGGTGGTTTATTAAGTTTAGAAAATAGTGACAAATTTTATTCAGCCTTTAGTAACTACAACTAGCTGATAAAGCTCACACAAAAGTGATGAAAAACCAGGTGAGAAATGGTATTTGATAGGCAAACTACACATTGCAGTGGAAGCTATACAAAGTCTCGCGTCAATTAATCCCTTTACAATGCAATCTGACTTAGTTTACATGATTCCACTGTGAGGCCTTGCTATATTCCAATGGAATTAACTGCGATGAGGTATTCCACAAACTATGGTTCTCCTGAGAACAGGGAGCTGCGACTATCATTTAACAACCCTACAATGGTGCAGCAGTGCTTTGCCCTTTGACCTTAATTCAGGCGGCAGCAGAAGACGGCGCGCTGTGAGCGAGGAGCAGTCACTGTGGCAGTTGTAATGTTCTGACGAGTCCACGGAAATATGTGAACCACGTGGTCAGACGTTCTGGTTATCAGAACGCGTGAAACTTACTTGTCAGAACACTGAAATCCCGTAATATTTCAGTATGAGGTGTAACCGTTCACTGGCCTGGCCAAACCAATTTAACTCAGGCACGACGGTGTGTGCTGGAACCGTCAAATGACAGACGGCCGACTCAGAATGAATAAGTTCACCCTCACGACGCACTATATGTCCGATATGATATGCAGTTCTACTGTAAGTACAGATGAAAACTGCCGCAGGCTCTTAGTCCACCACAAAACACAGACCATAAGTCTCACCCAATAGGGAAAGGCCCGAAGTTCCCCACGAGGAGGGAGCCAGAAGATGTAGAACCCCAAGAATCACCACCACTTTCCACCAAGCCTCTTTACAGGAGCCTAATTATCAAAACGAAAGTGCTCCCATATTGCACAAACCGATATAACCATCCCCTACTCATTGAATGTCCTCTCTGGAGTGTTTTGTTGGCCTGGTAGCCAGGCGAGATACTGCACTGTGTTTCCCACACTGGGGGAGCAAGCCTGTAGTTTACATACTATGTGGAGCCAATCTGCGAATCCAAATCCTTTGGTCTGAAAAAAAAGGTTTCAGATTAGGGAGCCATCATACTCACAGTAAGCATGGCCACGTTTTGGGAAAAAACATGTACATAGACGTGACCACAGTCTCTCCTTTATGGAGTGGTCAAATCTTTCTCAGCCGACCATTTTCAGTCTCTGAAAGAAGACTGTTAAGCTTCCCAGACAGTCGTGCCTGTGACATATTTGCTTTTACCACTCACTAAAAGAGCCTGGGAACATCCGGCCATCAGAGAGGCGGGGGGGGGGAAGCTTACAGTCAAACCACCACTAGATACCATGGAACCAAACTGCTGAGGTCATCGGTCCTTAGGTTAACAAACTACTTAGTCTAACTTAAGGGGAATTATAACGGCAAAACATTTTTTCACATTTTAGGATTTTTATCTCATTATTAAATTTGCAACTTCCCGAATAAAATTATATATATATATATATATATATATATATATATATATATATATATATATATATACGAGGGCGGTTCAGAAAGTAACCTCCGATTGGTCACAGTGCGGGTTGTGGGGGGAGTAGCGACGCCATCTGTGCGTTCACGCACTCAACAGGTCTGTCGGCATCAAGCCGTGGTCGAGTGAACGTTGTACCTGCGCTAGTTCAGTTTTTGTGGCAGTTTGAAATGTGTGCTGCAATAGAAAACCCCGCCAAATGTGAAGTGCGTGCTGTCATGAGGTTTTTTACAGCCAAAGGATATTCTGCAGCAGCTATTCATCGTGAGCTTTGTGCCGTTTACGGACCAAGAGTTATGAGTGAAGGAGTTGTCCGTGAATGGGTACGTTTATTTAAAAGTGGAAGAGAAAACGTTCATGATGAAGAGAGGAGTGGTAGACCATCATTGGTGACTGACGAACTCGTTCAGACAGTTGATGCAAAAGTTCGTGAAAATCGACGTTTCTCAATGTCGGAGTTGTCTACTGGTTTTCGACAGATTTCTAAGACTCTCTTGTACGAGATAGTGACAGCAAGATTGGGTTATCGTAAGTTCTGTGCACGATGGGTGCCCAAAATTCTTACCGACCACCACAAAACTCAAAGAATGGCCTCTGCATTAGACTTTCTGTCACGTTATGAGGACGAAGGAGAACCATTGTTAAACAGAATCGTGACCGGTGACGAAACCTGGATTAAGTACGTGAACCCTGAGACAAAAGAACAATCAAAGATGTGGGCACATTCAAATTCGCCTACCAAACCAAGAAAAGCCTCGAAAGATTTTTCTGCCAGAAAACTGATGGCAACGGTGTTTTGGGATGCCAAAGGGGTGTTGCTGGTTGAATTCATGGAACGTGGTACGACCATTAATCAAGACGTGTACTGTGAAACAATAAAAAAGTTACGACGGGCTATACAGAACAAACGCCGTGGTATGCTGACTTCCGGTATCGTTTTTTTGCACGATAACGCCAGTCCTCACTCTGCTCGCAGAACAAC
Source organism: Schistocerca serialis cubense (assembly GCF_023864345.2). Classification (NCBI taxonomy): domain Eukaryota; kingdom Metazoa; phylum Arthropoda; class Insecta; order Orthoptera; family Acrididae; genus Schistocerca; species Schistocerca serialis. Next base: position 500,407,499 of record NC_064642.1, on the reverse strand, counting down.
GGCCCTTCTTGAGTCCTTCAAGTGGGACGTTATCAACCATCCACCTTACAGCCCAGACCTGGCGCCAAGTGATTATCACCTCTTCATGCATTTGAAGAAATGGCTCGGGTCACAGCGGTTTGATGACGACGAAGAGCTCAAAGATGCGGTCACAGGCTGGTTCCAGGCACAAGCGGGTGATTATTATGCAGAAGGAATTTCAAAGCTTGTGAAGAGATACGATAAGTGCCTCAATCGCTATGGAGACTATGTAGAAAAATAGTGCAAAGATGTAGTTGTAAGATGTATATATTAAAATATTTTTATTTAACTTGGTGTATTTTTTTAAATCAACCCGAGGTTACTTTCTGAACGGCCCTCGTGTATATATATATATATATATATATATATATATATATATATATATATATATATATATATACACTCCTGGAAATGGAAAAAAGAACACATTGACACCGGTGTGTCAGACCCACCATACTTGCTCCGGACACTGCGAGAGGGCTGTACAAGCAATGATCACACGCACGGCACAGCGGACACACAAGGAACCGCGGTGTTGGCCGTCGAATGGCGCTAGCTGCGCAGCATTTGTGCACCGCCGCCGTCAGTGTCAGCCAGTTTGCCGTGGCATACGGAGCTCCATCGCAGTCTTTAACATTGGTAGCATGCCGCTACAGCGTGGACGTGAACCGTATGTGCGGTTGACGGACTTTGAGCGAGGGCGTATAGTGGGCATGCGGGAGGCCGGGTGGACGTACCGCCGAATTGCTCAACACGTGGGGCGTGAGGTCTCCACAGTACATCGATGTTGTCGCCAGTGGTCGGCGGAAGGTGCACGTGCCCGTCGACCTGGGACCGGACCGCAGCGACGCACGGATGCACGCCAAGACCGTAGGATCCTACGCAGTGCCGTAGGGGACCGCACCGCCACTTCCCAGCAAATTAGGGACACTGTTGCTCCTAGGGTATCGGCGAGGACCATTCGCAACCGTCTCCATGAAGCTGGGCTACGGTCCCGCACACCGTTAGGCCGTCTTCCGCTCGCGCCCCAACATCGTGCAGCCCGCCTCCAGTGGTGTCGCGACAGGCGTGAATGGAGGGACGAATGGAGACGTGTCGTCTTCAGTGATGAGAGTCGCTTCTGCCTTGGTGCCAATGATGGTCGTATGCGTGTTTGGCGCCGTGCAGGTGAGCGCCACAATCAGGACTGCATACGACCGAGGCACACAGGGCCAACACCCGGCATCATGGTGTGGGGAGCGATCTCCTACACTGGCCGTACACCACTGGTGATCGTCAAGGGGACACTGAATAGTGCACGGTACATCCAAACCGTCATCGAACCCATCGTTCTACCATTCCTAGACCGGCAAGGGAACTTGCTGTTCCAACAGGACAATGCACGTCCGCATGTAAACCGTGCCACCCAACGTGCTCTAGACGGTGTAAGTCAACTACCCTGGCCAGCAAGATCTCCAGATCTGTCCCCCATTGAGCATGTTTGGGACTGGATGATGCGTCGTCTCACGCGGTCTGCACGTCCAGCACGAACGCTGGTCCAACTGAGGCGCCAGGTGGAAATGGCATGGCAAGCCGTTCCACAGGACTACATCCAGCATCTCTACGATCGTCTCCATGGGAGAATAGCAGCCTGCATTGCTGCGAAAGGTGGATATACACTGTACTAGTGCCGACATTGTGCATGCTCTGTTGCCTGTGTCTATGTGCCTGTGGTTCTGTCAGTGTGATCATGTGATGTATCTGACCCCAGGAATGTGTCAATAAAGTTTCCCCTTCCTGGGACAATGAATTCACGGTGTTCTTATTTCAATTTCCAGGAGTGTATATATATATATATATATATATATATATAATTTATAAACTCACATGTGAAGTATTTTATTTTACTTTTTTAAATATAATCTACACCAGTTGAAAACGTGAAAATTTTTACATGCATTACTTCAAAACCGAATAAAACAGGTAATGTTTTATATAGAAGGCTGTGGCTTGCTGTGTTATAAAGGTTAAATGTGGGACATTTCCAGAAGAGGATGGGCACTAGGTTGAGGAAGTTGAAACATAGTTTGAGAGACAAGAGACTTTCTGATGGTAAAACCATATGAGGCAGACTGTCAGAAAAAATGATTGATGAACTACAACAGTATTATGGGATGGCCATTAGAAATAATACTGAGGATTTGTTGAAAATGAAGCAGGCAGTATGGGCTACCTTCTTCCACGGACTGGCAACTGATGAAAAACCAGTACACCCCCTTCGCCGTCCTGGACCATATTCATGGTGCAATAACCGCAATGCCCAGTACTCCAACAGTTCATACAGCCATAAACATTCCATCCCAGCAGCAGTCATGGATATCATAAAACCTATCTACAGAGACCTGGCAGATCCTGAATTACTGAAGAAATGTCTGCAAGTTCAGACTCAAAACCTCAACGAGTCTTTCGATAATCTTATATAGTTTCACTTACCAAAAAATGTTTTTGTTAGAATGAAGATGCGTAAGAGGGGTCAGTGATGGTGTTATCGTTTTTAATGATGGCAACATTGGTGGGACGAAAGTGCTACAGCATATGGGAATTAATCCTGCAGCAAACTGAATCACAGAACTTGAACAGATGGAAAAGGTTCGCATTGATAAAGCAGAGTACGCAGCACAATTGGCCACTAAGGAGTCCAGAAAGAAGAAAAGAAGAAAAAACTCGGAAAAAGATCAAAAAGATGATATACAGCATGGTGCAGGGTGCTTAAGGGTGACTAAAAATAAAAAAAAATTAAGCATATATTAAATGAGTTACAGTCTTTTGAAACTTTGGAAGCCCATTTCGGAAAATTTACATTTTCTGTTGAAATTTTCCCTAAAACTCAGAAACCACTTCGAGTAGAGAATTCATATTTTCAGGGAGTAATAACATATACATCCTGAGTCTACTGAACTAAAAGGAGAACATAATGTGACGTGTAATTAAAATTATTTAGGATAATGTGCAAAAAAGTACACAAAATTTTAACAGTATAATTAAAAAATTGTGTTTCCAAAATCGGTGGCTGAAATGCAATTATTGTTGTTCAGTAGACTCGAAATATACAGTGTAATGTCCTATAAAAGTTTCATGTCAATGGCTACAGTGATTCCTGAAATACAGGGACGCCAAGTCACTAGATTTAACATTGTCGGGATAGAGCGTTCCAACTCCCCCTACACTTACTTACGCTAAGGACAAAACACAAGCACACACACACACACACACACACACACACACACACACGTACACATACACACACAGACAAACAAATGCCCGAGGGAGGACACGAGCCTCCGACGGGGGGAGCAGCGCGAACCGCGGCAAGACGCCCAAGAACGCGCGGCTACACCCACGTGAATTGGCCTCCTGGGTGCAAACTCTTTACAGGTCACAGATGCCGTTACAAGAACATTCTGGGCATAATTTCTTCATGTAAAAAAGTCATTAACCACACATACCAAATGTGGTACCAAGGAACACTGATATCATGTCCTAAAATATAAATGATAACCTCATTGACAATGTTTCTAAAGTGAGAGGGTGGTTTGCCACCTCTCAAATTCCTAGTCTCATGACCATTTCTGGTAGCTCTGAAAGAATAAAACTATCTTCCTGTAACACACCTCTGTTCTTTTACTCTTGAACGAATGAAGCCTATGTTTTCTTTCTCTGTCTGCACTATACTAACCACTAAATGTTGTAACTTATAACACACTTACCATAATGAATGTAATGCAAAATGTATAGGCTGCCTGGTTACATGTAAGAGAGGACATCTGGTTACATCAATACATATTACAGAAATGTATTTATGTATGAGTAAGTATGTGTGTTCCGTCGTCCTAAACTACTGGATTGATTTCAACTAACTTAGTAGACCTATCACTTACTGTCTGGAAAGAATCACTGTGACAGTAAGAATCACTTACCTATCAAAGGGGTGGGGGTCGAGGTGAGAAACTAGTGTAGCCCTTCGTGCATAAGTACTCAGACTTACGTCATCAAGTATCTGAGAATGAGAGCACTTAGTGACTTGCTATAAACTTTACAAATAATTTTAAACCTTTACGAAACTTTTTCTCGCTGACGACCCTCACTAAATGATGAGAGAAAAAAGTTATCACTTGCTACATTTTGGTTGTTCATAAAGGAAAACTGCTGCATCAGGCGCGACATTTAATTTATTATTTCGTTACTGCTAACTATATTTACGACACAGTTTGCAGACAGTATTTGTGCGTATCACTAAATGTACCTGCAAAATCATATCGTTATACGGCACACACTGATGAGCAAAAACATTATGAACACACATGGTCAAATACCTGTTGTCATAGGTAGGAGAAGTAGGTCTTTTTTAGGATAAATCCAGACAACAGGTTTCCCAGCCTGAAGAGTATCTCTAGCAGTTTAAAAAATACTGAAACAATCACTCACAAGACAGATTTCAACACTTAAAATATCACTCATACCAGAAGTCACGAAAAAAAACCAACAATTGGAAAGAGTAACATGGGGCATTTCACAGACTTAACAATCCTCCATCAAAACATGCAGTCAATAAAAAATAAAATACAACTACTAGAAGTTGAGCTCCAATCTTTGAACTGCACAGTAGTTTGTCTTACTGAGCACTGGTGTAGAGACACGGAAATCCGACATGTAGTATTATCATTTTCTCAAACGGCAGACTCTTACTGCAGAATTGTTTCTAGGGGTGGAGGATCATGCATTTATATCAGGAAAGGAACACACTTCAAATCAAGACATGACCTCAGTACACTAAGTGAAGACAAACATTTTGAAACATCAGCTATTGAATTAACAGGGCTTCATATCACCAAGAAATTAATCATTTTGTGTATATATATATATATATCTCCCAGTCGTAGTGTGGACACTTTTTTCAATAAATTAACAGAAGTTCTAGATAAAGCCTCAAGTACAAAGGTCAGCATAATTCTGTGTAGGGAAATTAACATCAACACTAATATCATAAATGAATCCAGCAGCACCCTTATAAATATCCTTCAAAGTTTTGGCATGTCCCTATTGGTCAATAATGCAACAAGGGTTACTACAATGACTTCATCAGTAATTAACCATGTGGCCACAAATATGAACAGGGAAAATGTGATGTAGCTGTAAAAGATCTTGGACTATCAGACCATCTCTGTCAAATAACAACATTAAAATCAGACATCGAATCTTTCCTTAAACTACAAGCCTACGAACAGCATCTATCAGAAATCAAAATGAAACATTTTTCAAAAAAATTAGCAAAACAAAACAGGGATGAAGTGTATAAGGGAACCAATCCGAATAAGAAATCAACTAAATTCTCCACATTATTTAAATTGAACTTTGAAAAGGCATTTCCAAAAGTATGCATGTCTGTATCAACATCACGCAAAAGCACATGGATAGCAGCAGGTATTAAGAAGTCCTCCCAAATACTTAAATACCTCAGTTCCATAAAAAACAGTCATAATGATCCAGAATTCTTAAGTTTCTATTATAGATACAAAAAGTTCTATAGGAAGCTGCTGATTGCTTCAAAAAAGTCATTTAATGACAAAATAATATATAATGGAGGGAATAAAAGCAAAGCAGTCTGGGATGTTATAAAAAAAGGAACCGGGGAGAAGCCAAAAAAGCAGAATAACATACTGCTAAGGTAATAAATGATCCACAACACCTAGCAAAATATGTAAATGAGAATTTTTCGAGTATTGCAGAGAAGTTATGTCAAAAATTCCCCAAAACAAATATAACACCTGCTGAGTGAAAATCTCATTCTGGAAATATAACACCTGTACATAATGTTACACTAAATACAATGATGTTACATCCAACCACAGAGAATGGAGTCAATAAAACTGTTCAAAAACCAACAAATAAAAGGTCAATAGGCTTAGATGTAGTACCAATGTGCCTACTAAAACAATGCATAGAGATTATACAAGGCCTCTTAACAAATATAATAAGTGAAACCTTCACGTCTGGGACGCTTCCAGAGTAGTTAAAACAGGCATCAGTTGTACCTTTGCTTAGGAAAAGTAATGTAGAAGACACAAAAAACTACCAGCCCATTTCCTTGCTGTCGCCATTCTCAAAAATAACAGAAGCAGTTATGAAAGACAGATTAAGGAATTACCTGAATAAATACAATCTTTTAAGAGAATCACAGTTTGGTTTCTGAAGTCGTAAAAATATGGAGTCAGCCATAGTAGAATTCACAATACTTGTTGCTCTTGATAAAGATGAGTGTGTCACAGGCATATTTTTGGATCTTTCTAAGGAATTTAACACAGTCGACCCAGAAGATTCTATTAAATACACTACTGGCCATTAAAATGGCTACACCAAGAAGAAATGCAGATGATAAACGGGTATTCATTGGACAAATATATTATACTAGAACTGACATGTGATTACATTTTCATGCAATTGGGTGCATAGATCCTGAGAAATCAGTACCCAGAACAACCACCTCTGGCAGTAATAACGGCCTTGATACGTCTAGGCATTGCGTCAAACAGAGCTTGGATGGCGTGTACAGGTACAGCTGCCCATGCAGCTTCAACAATATACCACAGTTCATTAAGAATAGTGACTGGCGTATTGTGACGAGACAGTTGCTAGCCCACCATTGACCAGACGCTTTCAATTAGTGACAGATCTGGAGAATGTGCTGGCCAGAACAGCAGTCGAACATTTATTGTATCGATAAAGGCCCGTACAGGACCTGCAACATGCGGTCGTGCATTATCCTGCTGAAATGTAGGGTTTCGCAGGAATCGAATGAAGGGTAGAGCCACGGGTCGTAACACATCCGAAATGTAACGTCCACTGTTCAAAGTGCCGTCAATGCGAACAAGAGATGGCCGAGACGTGTAACCAATGGCATCCCCTACCATCACGACCGGTGATACGCCAGTATGGTGATGACGAATACACGTTTCTAATGTGCGTTCACCGCGATGACGCCAAACACTGATGCGACCATCATGATGCTGTAAACAGAACCTGGATTCATTCGAAAAAATGACGTTTTGCCATAAGTGCACCCAGGTTCGTCGTTGAGTACACCATCGCAGGCGCACCTGTCTGTGATGCAGCGTCAAGTGTAGCCGCAGCCATAGTCTCCGAGCTGATAGTCCATGCTGCTGCAAACGTCGTCGAACTGTTCGTGCAGATGGTTGTTGTCTTGCAAACGTCCCCATCTGTTGACTCAGGGATCGAGACGTGGCTGCACGATCCGTTACAGCCATGCGGATAAGATGCCTGTCATCTCGACCGCTTGTGATACGAGGCCGTTGGGATCCAGCACGGCGTTCCGTATTACCCTCCTGAACCCACCGATTCCATATTCTGCTAACAGTCATTGGATATCGACCAACGCGAGCAGCAATGTCGCAATACGATAAACAGCAATCGCGATGGGCTACAATCCGACCTTTATCAAAGTCGAAAACGTGAGGGTACGCATTTCTCCTCCTTACACGAGGCATCACAACAACGTTTCACCAGTCAACGGCGGTCAACAGGTGTTTGAGTATGAGAAATCGGTTGGAAAGTATCCTCATGTCAGCACGTTGTAGGTGTGGCCACCGGCGCCAACCTTGTGTGAATGCTCTGAAAAGCTAATCATTCGCATATCACAGCATCATCTTCCTGTCGGTTAAATTTCGCGTCTGTAGCACGTCATCTTCGTGGCGTAGCAATTTTAATGGCCAGTAGTGTAAATTAGAAGCATTAGGAATAAGACGGGTAGCTACTGACTGGTTTCGATCATATCTAGCAGATAGTGTACAAAGAGAAAAGATAACACATACTTCAGAGAGTTATAAACTTTTAGTAAAACACATATCAGGAACAAAATTCATTAATATAGAGGTTCCGAAAGGTAGTATATTAGGACCAATTGTATTCCTGATTCACTTTCCCAGTAGTGTTACTGATGCTGAAAAAATTCTCTTCGCTGCTGATAGCAATATTATAGTCACTGAGAAAACAAGAGAAGTCCTCACAGAGAAAGCAAATGAAACTCTCAAGGAAGTTTAGGATTGGTCAATAAGCAATAAAGTGACATTGAACATAAAGAAAACTGACGCCATGAATTTCAGTTTGAAGAGGGAAAAATGACAATGTTAAATTAAATATAGGTGGAACTTCTATAGACTGTGTAAGAAATGCAAAATTTCTAGGAATGAATATTGATTCTCAGTTGAACACACAAAGCTACTTGCAAACAGCTCTCGCACTCCACGAATACCTTTCGTAGATGTTGTATAGTGTTCTCTGGATGCGACATTTTTGTTTCAAAAAATAGGTAGTGCCATCTAAAGGGTATACAAAAAAGTTCGGAAATCACTTTTGTACTTTGTTATTTTATTGAAAAAAATCATGAATGTCGGTTCCAAAATCGAACGTCATCCTCTTTAAACCCCTTAACAAAAGTTTTCACGGATATTTGTATTCTCCCACATTACCTTCCACAGCCGGTCGTTGTGGCCGAGCGGTTCTAGGCGCTTCAGTCCGGATCCGCGCTGCTGCTACGGTCGCAGGTTCGAATCCTGCCTCGGGCGTGGCTGTATGTGACGTCCTTAGGTTAGTTAGGTTTAAGTAGTTCTAAGTCTAGGGGACTGATGACCTCAGATGTTAAGTCCCATAGTGCTTAGAACCATTTGAACCTTCCACTACGTTCCTGTTTCTAACTTCCTGTGTTGAACAGACACACAGACACACACAGAAGACACACACACACAAACGCGCGCGCGCACACGCACACACACACACACACACACACACACATCGAGAGAGAGAAAGAGAGAGAGGGAGAGAGGCGTAGATACACACAGTCCTTCCTGTGTGTCCCACTGTCACAACAGAAGCTCGTAATACCCACATAGTAACAGACGTTCCGCGAACATAGCACCAGCAGCCCGCGGGAATGAAGGTGAAAGCGCGTAGGGTCGGAGAAGCGGTGGGCTTACGCCGGCAATGCGGCAGCCGCACTGCGCACCGGCGCCCACACGAACGCACGGAGGAGCGCGTTCTCCTAGGTCACACACCACTAGCGGCCTCTGACGCGCCGTAAAGTCGGCAGCAGCTGGCGCCGCGCACCTCTCCTCCGCGGCTATTTGTTTTAAATATGCAGAGTCGCGCAATTTGTGCCGAGCAGTTTGCACATTAATTAACGCAGTCGCCGGCGCCCTTTTACCCTCGCCGCTTCCTGCTTCCGCCGCCGGCGTCACTCCCACCACCGCCACCAACACCAACACGGCCACCACCGACGGCCCTTCGTGGCTCAAGAATTAGGCTGGCGGGCCCGCCGGGCAACTTGGAGCCGAGTGAATAATTAAAACGGATCGAGTAAACCCCGGTTTGACTCGACTACACTGGCGCGCAAACATGGCGGCGGCCTCCAGCCTGTCCGTAAATGTGGGGAACCCCCGGACCTGCCCTCCCCCCCCCCCCCCTCGAGATCCCGTCCGCCGGCGAGCGGAAGCCGAGGTGAGGAAAGGAAGCTCGAATTAATTAAGAAACTTGATTCTTTCCTCGGTTTAATGAAAGGAAAGAAAAATGACCTAGACAGTCTTCTGTCTTCTCTTGTCTCCCCTTTTACGATCCACCCCTGGCCTTTCAGGGAGCGATAACGCGGCTAGTAAGTTGTTAACCCCCCTGGGATGGAAAGAGTGGAAGGAAAAAAATTCTGAGGGCTGGGGGGGGGGGGGGGGGGGGAACAGAATAAGGGGTGGAAAAGACGTGTCAAGAGCCCTGCAAACAGATCCCTCTGTCCACGTGACGGTGTTGCAAATTGCGCCGGCTACACGGCAACCTGTATAAGGAAGTGAAAAGACGGCTTCATTCCGGAACACGGCGTCTGACGCGGTAAGCCTTTGGCGGAAAGGCAGTGCGGCAGGAGAAGGGGAGTGTCGGCGAAGAACTCAACATTTGAGCGGTCGACCGCTACTCCGAGGTCGACAGCAGAAGAGCTGCTGTTCGGCTGCGAATCGACAGGCGTCTTTCTTCGCCAGCGGTCCCCTCCGCACTCCCTCTTGCAGTTGTTTCTTTCCTTCGTGCCGTCTCGCGGTGTGCGGCTGTGCACGACGAAGAGCTAAACGCGCCACTGAGTCACGTGATATTTATCCTGCACACCGCTATACAGGATCCAGAACTGGGTCTCTCGTCATTTCCCCTCCGTAATACTTCCCTTGGACGCCACTTCTATAGGATATACCGCTTCAAATATTTTGAGTATCACGCACCCTCACAATTACGCCAAAACAATGAGTATGGCATGCGATTCCCGCCCGCCAGCTACATCCGCAGCTTTCAAGGAGGCGCTATACGTCTCTGTACAACGCAAAAACCCCGTTTCGTGATGGCTGGTCGTTATCCTTTCAATTGAAGGAACTTCTACCTAGCCGGTCGAAGTGGCCGACCGGTTCTAGGCACTACAGTCTGGAACCGCGCGACCGCTACGGTCGCAGGTTCGAATCCTGCCTCGGGCATGGATGTGTGTGATGTCCTTAACTTAGTTAGGTTTAAGTAGTTCTAAGTTCTAGGGGACTGATGACCTCAGAAGTTAAGACTCATAGTGCTCAGAGCCATTTGAAGAATTTTTGAATCTACCTAATGCTGGAAAGTAAGAAATACACAGAGAAGTTAAAAAAATGGTTCAAATGGCTCTGAGCACTATGGGACTTAACATGTGAGTCCATCAGTCCCCTACAACTTAGAACTACTTAAACCTAACTAACCTAAGGACATCACACACAGCCATGCCCGAGGCAGGATTCGAACCTGCGACCGTAGCGGTCGCGCGGTTCCAGACTGAAGCGCCTAGAACCGCTCGGCCACACTGGCCGGCCACAGAGAAGTCCTGTGCCTTCAAAATGTTACTTATCCTATTAGAAAATTGATGGATGATCAACATGCCTTATAAAAAGTAAAGAGCCTAGAACCGCACGGCCACCGTGGCCGGCCTCCTGTGTTTTCTTAAAACCTTAAAACCGACAACCGACAGCGAGGTAGAAAACAAAATAACGGATTGAGGTGTACACAATTTTTGTCTAAAATACATATATTCCTACGATTATTCACTTTTAAGAGAGCGATTGAACTTGAGTAGTCATGATTTCATCTTCTTCCTTCGAGCTTCCCAAATTCTCTTCATATGATCGCTGTGCTCCCTCTTGCAATTTTCCAGCCGTATATTTCCTCTTCTTTTCTCGGTATGTTTTTTTTTTTTAAGTGTGTATTTCTTTATGTTGTTCCTGAACTGTTCTCGATTGTTTATGTTGTCATGTGTGATTATCAGTTCCTTAAGGTCTTCTTCTGTTCCACTAATCCACTTTGTCTTGTTCTTGCTAGTGTTTGCTATATCGAAGACCTGCCTTGTGAGCCTGTTCATCCTGCTGATATGTTCATAAGACTTAATCCTTTTATTTCTAAAGGTGTCCATTAATTTGTGTATCACTTTGTAGGTCTCTCTTGTTGGCCTCTTTATCCAAATTCCTTCACCAAACACTGGTCCATATATTTTCCTCAGAATTTTTTTTTTCGCTTTTTAGTCTCTGATTTTGATATGAACACGAATCACTGTAGTTTCTGCAGCGTACAGTGCTTCTGATAGGACCACTATGTTGTAATATCTTAATTTGTACTGACAGAAATAGATTTTTTATTGTAGCGCTTCCAAGTGAGCTTATATGCTTCCTGTACTTTGGAGCTTCATTCTTGACTGGGTATGGAGTTCAGTCCTGATGGTTCGATCATCTCTCCTAGATATTTGAAGTGCGCAACTCGCGCCACTTCCCCGTACTGAGTTGTAATAGGGAGATTATCTGCAGATTTCCTTTACATGTATTGAGTCTTCTCGTAGGAGATTTGTAGGCCAGTTTTTGTGAGATTTTGTGAAGCTTCGTCAGGGATAGTTTGGCTTCTTCCCTATTTTTGGTTAGAATGGTAAGATCGTCCGCGAAAGCCAGACACTTCACTTTGATGCTCTGCTCTTTTTTAATCCAGAGTTGAGTTTCCTTTATTTACTTTTCTTGTGTCCTCACGATTTTTTCCAGAACCACTTTAAATAGAAGTGGGGCAGAGGTCATTTCCTTGGCAAACATCATTATCAATATGAAATGCTTCTGACGTTTATCCCATGATTTCAGCTTTGAAGATTTCACCTGTTAATGTCTGTTGGGTAATTGATCTAGTTCTGCTGTCAATTTTGAATTCCTATAAAGTGTGGAATAATGTTCGCCTCTCTACTGAATCATAAGCCTTTTTTAAACCGAAACTTTCTACACTTTCTCATTTTCAAGGTTGTCTCTAGGTTCTACATCTGTTAAATGCAAGATCAACCTTTGCGAAATCCTGCCTGATACCCTCATATTAATTGATTTGCCTGTCCTTCTAGTCGACTTAACAGGTCTTTTGAAAGGATTTTGTGTATTACAGGGAGCATTGAAATTCCCCTGTAATTATTTGGATCGATTTTCGTTCCTTTTCTGTGGAGAAGATATATTAACGCACATTTACACTTCACAGGTACTTGTTCAGTGTCTCAAATGATGGACATAATTCTGTGAGTTGTTTGTGTGAAGTTGTTTAGTTTCCATATTTCTGCTATGATTCCTAATTCCTCGGGAGACTTGTTGTTCTTCAAAGAGTTGATTATTTCCTTTACTTCTTTGATGGATGGTGGTTTTGAATCAGGATTGGATAGGGTTTTTAAAAATCTATCGGAGGGCCGCAATTGAGAAGTGAGTGAAAATACTTAGCTAAAATTTGACAGTTATTTCATGTGACAGTTATTTCCAGTGAACCGTGAGGCCGGTGAAAGCACAGATTAGGTGGTTCATATAGTGTCAGGTTTAGTATAAAAATTTTGTAAAAATTTCTGATGTTGTTCTTAGTAATCTCTTCTTGAATTTCTTTAAGCCAGTTTATACCGCATCTACGGTTTTCTCTTCGTATTGCCTTAGATGAACTTACCTGTACTCTTAAAAATTCCTGCCTCTTTTCTGGAGTGTTTTTGTTACCGGAAGTTTTCCATGCTTATATTCTCTCTTCTTTCTTCATCACATGAACTGTTACACCACCTGCATTTTCTCTTTCCTGAGGGTTTTCCTGATGCCATAGTGTTTTTCAGTACTTCTGCAAGTTCCTTGCAATTAGTTTTGTTTGTTTGCCTCATGTACTGAAGAATTTCCCTCTTATTGACTTCCAGGTATTCTGGATCAGTTCTGAATGTGTTATTCATATGTGTTTTTTTCTGTTAGGTTCAATTCTAATCATTATGTGCAGCAAATGGTGGTCTGACAAAAAATCCCTTTCTTGTTCGGACGCTGAGTATTTAATTGGTGTTCTTATTGGATATAGCAATATGGTCTATCTGAGAGTCACTCACAATCGAGTTTGGTGATTTCCATGTTGTAATTTTGTTTGCAGGTATAAGGAATTGTGTGAACATGATTTTAAGATCAAAATTTTCGCGGAAGTTGATTAGTCTCTCACCATTTTTATTTGTTCTCTTGTGAGCCATGTAAATTCCGGTTATTTTCATGAAATTTTTCTCTTTACCGAATTGTCCATTCAAATTTCCTAATTGAATTTTCACATGAAGTGCAGGGATTTTACTTGAGTTTTCCTCCAGTAGTTCCCAGAAGTCATCTCTTATTTGTGGACCTAGTATATTGCCGCCATTTGGGGGAGCATGTGCATTTATCAGTGTGTGCCTTGTATCCGGATTTTACTGAGATTGTGGAGATTCTCTCTGATGTTGAGTCGAATTTTATTACTGACTCTATAATCGATTTGTGCACAACAGAATCTGTGTGAAATTGTTTGGGTTTCTTGTTTCGCTGGACTGCAGGTTTTTTTTTTTTTTGTAGATTTTGAAGTTTCCAGAATGAAAATGATTTTCATCGTTAAATCGTGTTTCTTGAATCGCAAGGATTTGTATGTGGAATTTTTCCCTCGGGTTTCTGTGCTGTTTGAGTTTATGTACTTTGGAGAGAGTGTTTGTGGTGAGAGTTCCTCTGAAGTTTTTCTGTTTCGGTCTTAAGAGATTCTGAGAACTCCGACATGATGTTCGTAGTCTCCCAGAATCCGATGACCAGGAAAATTCAGTCTAGAAACTGATGCCTGGGGTAGTGGAATTCTTTTGTCCCATCATGCCTATTCAAGTTGAAACCTGTTTTGTGCTGACCTCCTGCATTTACGACTTAACTGTTGGGATCAAGAAGAGCACCTATCAACTGCACCAACTAGGTGAATAGACAATGACCGTTAACCACTGGATTCCAGAGCAGACGCCAGTGGATTTGGGCTGCCTCACTAGTTCCGCCGTAACGACAATCTTCACCCCCACCTTCACTGCAGCTGAGGTCTTCAACGTTACGCTTGCAAGGGGCTCTCACGAGGTACTATCACCTGGTCTAGGTGAACCAAGGTGTTTTAACGAGGTGTTACTCCTCCGTGGGACCCACTTTCATTTTCTTCCTCACAATGCTTTTTTACAAGAAATTGTAATTTGTTGTTTTGAAAAAAATGTGTAGCCTGTATCTGTCTCAAATTTTGTTGGAATATCATATGAAAGCTTGAAGTAAACCGGACAAACGTTTCAGGATTTTTGCTGACGTTTCCCTGTAATATCCCAGAGTATAAATAGAAAATGTCTGTCCGAATATTTACTGGGATTGTGTAAAAATTTGGGATTTGTACTAACATTTCCCCTTTATGCAGGGTGATTCAACTGTCGCTACCGATGTCGTGTCGTGCAACTCGTAATGTTGTATCTTGTCTTCAAAAACCATGCGAGAGATTTTCATATTCTCCCGCTAGCTAAGCGCAAAATATTAGTCCTACATAAAAATGAACACGACGCTCTATATAGGAAATTTAAGGTAGTTAATGGTATCCATTTTCGCTGGAGGCCACGGCATTCGAGTTATTCAAGAAAATTCTACAAAATTGACCTTTAAACACACGTCCACCCCCACACTCATAACTCCGCAGTCATGATTTCTAGTATGTTACTCGAGGCACACCTACCTATCACTCAACTAAAGTTTCCGACTACACGGACAATTCCCGATATTCGGCCTCTTTTGATCTTTAGTGATTGGGTTAGTACGCCACCAACATAGTCGGCTATTTCGTTAACCGGCCATTACTTTAAACGTGCTCGTGAGGGTAATGAAACAAAAATTACTTTTGTAAACCTTACGCAAATACTACGTTGAAAATTCGATCCAAACTTACGTGTTACAAGCACAATAGTTGCGTGGTCATAAGACCTGACGAATACAAAAATATACACAAAAGCACCAAAGAAACTGGTATAGGCATGCGTATTCAAATACAGAGATATGTAAGCAGGCAAATCTGCAGCTAATGTCGGCAACTCCTATATAAGACAAGTGTCTGGCGCAGTTGTTAGATATATTACTGCTGCTAGAATGGCGGATTATCAAGATTTAAGTGAGTTTGAACGTGGTGTTAGAATCGGCGCAAGTGCGATGGGACAGTATCTCCGAGGTAGCGATCAAGTGGGGATTTTCCCTTACGACCATTTCACGGTCGTATCGTGAATATCAGGAATCCAGTAAAACATCAAATCTCCGACATCGTTGGGACTTAAAAGATCGTGCAGGAACGGGACCAACGATGAACTGGAGAATCGTTCAACGTGACAGAAGTGCAACTCTTCTGTAAATTGCAGCACATTTAAGTGCTAGGTCATTAATTGTCAGTGTGCGAACCATTCAACAACATATCATTGAGATGGGCTTTCGCAGCCGAAGGCGTGTACGCTTGACGACTGCACGACACAAAGCTTTACCCCTCGCTTTGACCCGTCAGCACCGACATTGAACTGTTGATGATTGGAAACATGTTGCCTGGTCGGACGTGTCTAATTCCAGATTGTATCGGACAGATGGACGTCTACGTGTATGGAGACGACTTCATGAATCCACGGTCCCTGTAAGCCAGCCGGGGACTCTTCAAGCTGGTTGAGGCTCTAGGCTCTGTAAAGATGAGGGGTGTGTGCAGTTGGAGTGATATGGGACACCTGATACGTCTAGGTACGACTCTGACAGGTGACACGTACGTAAGCATTAAGTCTGATCAGCTGCATCCATTCATGTCGATTGTGCAATCCGACGGAGTTGGGCTGTTACAGAACGACGATGCGACACCTCACACGTCCAGAATTTCTACAGAGCGGCTCCAGGAACTCCCTTCTAAGTTTACACATTCGCTGGCCACCAAAATCCCCAGACATGAACATTATTCAGCATATCTGGGATGCGTTCCCCCGTGCTGTTCAGGAGAGATCTCCACCCCCTCGTACTCTTACGGATTTATAGACAGCCCTGCAGAATTCATGGCGTCAGTTGCTTCTACACTACTTCAGACATTAGTCGAGTCCATGCCACGTCGTGTTGCGGCACTTCTGCGTGCTCGCGGGGACTCTACGCGATGTTAGGCAGGTGTACCAGTTCCTTTGGCTCTTCAGTGTAATTGTTTATCTTATGCTGGTAAAATTAATAAAATTGGCCGTTAAAATTACATTATTCGCTCCTTTAAGATAACGTTGTAGCTTTTGTACTTGAGGGAAGCTGATAACAGTTTTGAGCCTATGGGTCATCATTCATAAATAAGTACTTACACAAATTCGTATTTACATAAGTGACTTCGTGATTTCTGTGCATATACCTGTACTCCAGTGTGTATTTAGTTGGTTGGTTGGTTGGTTTAAAGAGAGAGAAGGGACCAAACTACGAGGTCATCGGTCCCGTGTATTTAATAATTTGTAGGGTAAAATTTACAGAAACGTCAAGTTTAGAATTTATAAGTGGTCGACGAAGCCGATCGTCTAGTAAGGCCTGTCAGTGAAGAGTAAAAAAAAAAAAAGGTAAAATATTGGAAATCGTTCATGTTGTCGACAAATTTTATATCCGTTGGAGGGAGTGCCATGGGCAAAGTATTAGAAATCCTGTCAAGTGAGGGATAAGTGTGGTATGGGAGTGTGTTTGAAGATCACATTGGTAGGTTTTTCTAAATCGAAAATTGTAGCCTCCAGCGAGAAGGTGCCCCCGAACAAAATTTAACTACGTTAAATTTCCTACAAAAGAATCCTTTCCATTTTTTATGTAGGACTTTGCGCGTAGCGAGCGAGAGAATATGAAGACATCGCACGTGGTTCTTGAAGGTCAGATATAATATTGCGGGTTGAATAAAACGAGTCTTAATTCCATTATTCGCCGTGTAAGATAATGTTATAACTTTTGCATAGCAATGAAGCTGATAACAGGTTTGAAGCCTGTGAGTCGGTATTCATAACTGGGTAGCTACACAAATACCTTTTTACATATCCGACATCGTGATTTCCATGAACATACCTCTACTCTAATGTGTGTTTAGTAATTTTCAGAGTAAGTATTGACCTATTGGCTGTTATTAGAATGTACAACAGAGATTCAACTTTTCCATACCTAATATAACAAAGATTTTACAGTTTAAGTCTAGAAACGATTGGTTTAAGGATCTGATATGCGTTCATCTTCGTTTGTGTGCCATCGTTGGAATCCGTTGCGCTTTGGAAAATGGTTTCACAATGTGGAATCAAGATGGTTCGAAAATAAAATTTTGTTGAACGAGGTGTTCCATTTAGTTTATACAACATACATTCTCTCACTAAGAATCCTCAAGTGAATTAATTAAAGTCAGATTTGGTAAGTACGTAAGTACGGCCAGTGTCTAACACGAAGTAGCTAATATCTATGGAAATGAGATGAAAACTAAACTGCTAAACTAGCGACCTGATTCTCCCAGGACAGACACGGCCTTGCCTCACTACTGAGATTGCTGAGGGCGCACCGCATGCGGGCCACCTTGCCTGTCCTTCAGTGCAGAGTTGAACGCTACTCATACGTCATTGTGCGCGTTGAAGACACAACTGCAGACGACCGAAAGCTTTGCTCAACTAAAGACTAGAGCTGGTTTAGAGCAGGGTCTGCTCCACAAGACATTCTGCAGCCTAGATTTGGTAACCACAGTGATACCATCCTAGTGCGCTGGTTCACAGCGGTACCAGCTTGACGTAATTTCCGGCTGAGCGATGTTTGTGGCCAATGTCGCTGTGAAGAAGCCGCAGGCGCTACTGTGAAGGTTACAGACTCTGGCACCTGACTTTCAGTTGCAGCGCCCAGACCTGTTCAAGTTCTTTAGGCTGCATTCATGCGCCCCCTCTTTGTAATAGAGACGCCATTAGCAGTTGTTTAACATTTCAGCTATGAACGGTCACAAGTCTAAGAATTTATAAAAGGATAGCCTTGTTCTTTCTGATTACTGATTCATTTCCTTCTCCATCCTTTACGATCGACATTTCTAATAGCTGACATAAAATTTAGAGTGTTACTAATTGATCAGATTATGTTAATGATATTTACACCAACAAACTGGCCATATTACTTATATGCAAATCTCTACCACTGACTGTGGCACCCTAAGGCTGCATTACTGAGTGGCGGCTCCAAGGTTCGGTTCTTGGGAACGTCACAGTATATTCGTGATTTACAATTATTTTTCACATGTTTCATTTTCTTTATTGGTGGGGGGGTGAATATGAACGTGTTTTTGTTGTTGACCACAAATAAGGCTACTTTAACTTTGGGTTATTTGCGTCAACACCTACTGTCTTCTTCAGAGTCGCTCCCATCCCCCGTTCGCCATATTAACCACGTGTTAGATTTTAATTCTAAAAAATGCATAAATATTTTAGTATAATAACTATAGAATAATAAATTGTTTACATCAGTGCTTAGTAAAACGCTGTAGTATAATGTAGGAGACATTGTAATTCAGAGGATTACATCATTCTAAAGTCTGAGAAATAAGTATGTTACGTAACTCATTTAAGGAACAGTAATAACAGCAAATTTTCATAACATTTGCGTCATAATTTCCATGAAACACAATCTAACTATGCACGGATTATCAATATTTCAGTTAGCACTAATTTTATGAATACAGGCCGCATGTTATGCCTCTGGAAGCATTTAAATGGGGGGAGGGGGGATGTTGCTTGTGTCAGTCATGTCAGCGCAAATTTGGTAAGCTTCAATCTTTCTGATATTTTTTTCTTGGTAGTTGGTCTCTCCCTTCTCTCTTGCCTTACTCAAATTCCTTGAACTGACTAAAACAGTGATGTTATTTTCACCAGGTTCGACATAGTCGCGTATACAAACAGTGATCCAATACTGTCAAATGTTTTTTATTCCAGTCTCTGATCACAATACCAATACTTTATACGATAACCGGTTTCAGTCCCTCCTCAGATCTTTTTTACAACATGTCCTAAAGTGATAAGGCCATAATGGCATCGTCAAAGCATATAAATATAATCAGCACAACATCGTCACACGGTTCTAAAATAAGGTGGAGAATAGGCCACATCGTCCACACAGTGATTTGGCATTAATTATGTAACATATGAAACCTCTCCTTGGAAAAATTTATAAATTACTGTGCTGGTAAACCCCTTACGTTATTTGATTTTCAAACAGCTGAGCAAAACTGAACGTACTCAGACATTTCTCTCTTTACTCATTCTGATCATCACTAAACTGACACACAATATTTTTAGCGCAACGCAGTCTGACTTTCAATAATCCCTACAAAAGAATGGCCGTGACTAACAATAACCTATACCTTTCATGAATCACTTACCTCACAAAAATCTTCGTTACTCGAACTACTGCAATAAGCGAGCGCCAATACTGCCAGCTAAATAAAGGATTCTGGCGAATGAAGGCACTAACTACTGATAGGCATAGTTAGCAAATGAAAGATTTTGATAGAGAACAAACAATGTATTTACCTTAATACTGTTCAAAGGTCAGTCTCAGAAGTTTCGTTTTTCTGACGGTCACACATCCAGATCGTCCGCTCTCAAAACTCTGCCATCTCTCTTCTCACGTCCACCACTGCTGGCGGATTACCTCCAACTGCGCAACGTTAAGCGCTGTTCACATCCAACTGCCCAACACTACAACAGCGAATATTCCAACAATGCCAACCAGCCACAGACTGCGCACAGCACAGCCAGTGATATTCATACAGAGCGCTACGTGACCTTACCAACATAAAAACCTGAACAGCCTACTTACAGCTGTTAGCAGCAGTTGATACGTGTGTTCCGGAAAAGAGCCCAGGGCTGGTTCATCAAAATTATTTTGCAGCAGGATAGAAAAATGTAAGCGCTTAGGTGCAGCCGCTATCATTGACCCAAATGTGACACCAAACTCATGTGGGAGAGAATTTCTGCTTTCTACCCCTTCTAAGAGGAAAATTTGTATTACTGGTTAATCACAGCAGATTTTTTAAGAAGAGAGAGATTGCTAAGATTTTTATGAAATTTTCATTAGAGAGAACCCTGATCTTCCACAATGCTAGGGTAATGAGAATCTGATGCTTGCAGTACCATCAAAACTTTTAGAAGGAGAGGATATGAACAACTGGCCCTAGTGCTCCAGAGAGAAAAGGTTTGGTCTTACAGCTTCGGAGAGGCGAAACATGCGGTCTCTGTTTGCACTCCCAGTAGAGACTCTTTCTTAGAGCAGATTAGTTGCTGGGCCCGAACTTCTGATTTTCAGCTACCTTTGCAGACATTCTGTACATCTGAGTTTTAGAACGATGATAAGGATATGCATGATTTGCACAAGAGGTGGCGGGATAGAGGATAAGTTACCTGTTTCGAGTTAGGGTCCTGCATTTCTGAATTAATTGGCGCACTCAGCTGGTTGAACCCAACATACATTTAGGCAAGGGTACTGATGTTCATATTTACTTTTCTGGCTGTTTCATTTAATCTGTTAGGTAATTCAGCAATCTCTGTTGGTGTAATACCTGTTTCTATTTTCTTTTCAATGTTTGGAGTCCAGTCCATGTAATTAAGCAATAAACACTACTTTATTGTGATGTATAGTTTCATTTGAAAGTTTGTAGAAAACTTTCTACAGTATTTCTATGTGAGCTATGGTACTCGTATTCCTTGACTAATTCGGCGATCCTGTTAAAGTTCAGATACTTAATAGTATTCTTTGCGCAAGTTTGTCTTAATATTTTGTGGTGTCACCGCCAGACACCACACTTGCTAGGTGGTAGCCTTTAAATCGGCCGCGGTCCGGTAGTATACGTCGGACCCGCGTTTCGCCACTGTCAGTGATTGCAGACCGAGCGCCGCCACACGGCAGGTCTAAAGAGACTTCCTAGCACTCGCCCCAGTTGTACAGCCGACTTTGCTAGCGATGCTACACTGACAAATACGCTCTCATTTGCCGAGACGATAGTTAGTATAGCCTTCAGCTACGTCATTTGCTACGACCTAGCAAGGCGCCATTACCAGTTTATATTGAGATTATAATTCATGTATCAACAAGAGCGATGTTCTCCAATTATGGATTAAAGTTAAGTATTCAAGCAACTCCGTACTTCATTTATTAGACTCAACTCCTTTAATTGTTCCAGACCTCACGCCAGTCTGCGTGAGCTTAAAAGCGTGCATTTCGGCCTCCTCTAGCAACACGGTGTTGGCTCTTACGCCAACACTTCATATTTCTCATGGTCTTATGGAGAGTGGGATGTTCAGTGTACAGGTCACCACGTTCGGATCTTAAAGGCATCACAGGCGTGCGCTTATACTTCAGGTGTTGTCTTACAACTGATTCAATTGGGATGATGTCATAAAGCCCTTGCATCCTCTTCTTAGGCAAGCTTGCTTAGCTCAGTAGTAACGTGCTTGCCTCTCATGCAACAGGCCCAGGTTCGATTCCCGGCCTGGTTGGACATGTTCTCCCCTCGCAGACTTGGTGTTGTGTTGTCCTCATCGTCATTTCACGCAAGTCGCCCAATGTGGCGTCGACTGAAATAAGACTTGCACTTGGCGGCCGAACTTCCCTGGACGGGGCTCCCGGCCAGCAATGCCATACGCTCATTTCATTTCATTTAGGCAAGCTGGCTCACAAATGTTGTAAATGGTCGCTGACATCTTCAGTACTGGCACTGAGACGGAGGTGGTGCCCGAGCTGCTCCCACACAGAGCTGGGGATACTACTCGCTGCTGGCGTACTTGGTAATCTTGCAGACAGGGACATGGACCATGTTTGGATGTGTACTGTCCTGTTGAAAATTGGTATCACGACACTGTCACATGATAGGTGACACATGAAGCCACAGAGTGTCCGTGATATACCGTTGCAGCATCACAGTTTCCTCAGACGCTACCGCACTAAGAGTAATAACATGTGACTACGTAGGCTTTCCCGACGTAATAAGCCTTGAAAGTCTCTTGGGGTTTGCTGCCAGATCCTAAAATCAACTGGAAACGATACCAGATGGTACTTTGGGACATAGTGTTCACCGAACGCCGACGCACGCAGAGCAGTATCTGCATTCTAAGAGTTATCATCCACCACACCAACGCAGTGGTGTCCTTAGGACTTTAGTACGGAGAGCATATGCCATTTCCGACGCGGACAGCTTAATACAAGAACTTGCGCATTTGATGGCTATTTTTAAGGAAAATGGATACTCCGAAAAGCAGATTCGTCGGCCTATGGAGTTTGGACCATCTCTGGAGGTTGAAACGCGTATGTATTCAGTACCAGCGATGGCGAGGCATGACAGAATCTCTGACCAGAGAGTTGTTTATCGTTGCTAGTCTGCGCTTGACTGCGCGAGAGTTCAGTTGCGAGTAGGATGTTGTGTGTTGCGAGTCGCGAGAGGAAGTAGTCAGCCGACGGTGGTACTGAGCGGACGTCGGCATGGGTCGGCGGCGTGCGCCCTTTACATCTCTGGTCAAGGTTCGGGACGAGGTATATTGTTAAATAAGGTAATGAAGCAGCATTGCGCACATCTGATAATGGAATGTATGTTAATTGTAATTAATTCGTTCAAGAAATGCCCCAATAATAATTTTGTTTTCAAAGCAATCGTTTTTAAGAAAAGAATCATTCCAATTGAAACAATATTTCCTATGCTTTTCCTCCCAGAATCAATTTATCAGATTAATTATTGCACAGGGCCTAAGGTCAGCGCTGCTGCCCTATTATTGTGGGTTTAATGATCAATCTTCATTTCTTAATTTTTGTGTCGAGTTTACATTTGGGTCATTATTATTCTATAATTTTTGTGGGGAGCAAACATTTGGCTCGTTTTCATTATCATAGACTCTTCTTTTATTTCTGCTGGGAGATTACGTTTAGCACGATGACCATAAACATTTTTTTTAACTATATTTCTTTCATTTCTGCGGGGAGGTTACACTTGGCGACATCCGGACCAGGATCGTATTTCTTTGAGAATCTTCTGAAAAGTAGTCAGATATCTGCTCTTATATACTTAAATATAATTAGGATTTGGCGCAACGCTTTTACTAATTTTGTCAATTTCTTTCACAGATCATCGGCAATTCGTTGCTCTTTGTTGTACTTGTATTTGTTGGATTTTGTATTGTCTTTGTTTCATTTGTGAATAATTGTGATTTGTGTTAAAATGCAGCGAAAAACTATTAATAGTACATCGCGAGGTGTAATGAATGAAATTACCGACTTAAACAACTTCACCGATAGTACTTGTGACACGCAGTGTAATGATGACAATCGTGCGTTCACTGACAATCAGTGCGTTCCAACCACTAATGATGATTTTTATCTTAATGATGAACAAACGAACTCAATTGTCTCCTCTGTTAATTTGACGATAATTGATGACGCGGGGCGCACTATTGTAATGAGCGCTGCCCAGCTTAACACACCCGGTTTGGAAAATTCAAGTAACGTACAGACAAATTTTTCTAATCAAAATGGACAGTGTACTGAAAGTACGACGGATTCATTTAATTCCGAAATAGTGACCGATAGTGTACATTCGACTGGCAAACCTTTTTGTTAATTACAGAATGACCAAATGATCACACAAAACGCGACAATTGCAGGTACGCAATCAAACAGCACAGATAATAGAGTAGGTAATGTTACTTTGGATCAAATTATGGCATTGTTGCTACAAACGAATAAACAACTTAGTGAAGATTTCAAACAACAACTTAATGAAAATTTCAAACAACAGAATGAAAGACAAGACAAAAATCACAAACAACTTAGTGAAAACCTCAAACAACAGCTTAATGAAAATAACGAAAATCTCAAACAACAGCTTAATGAAAAATTAGAGCCGTTGCCGCACAATGTCATGATACTAAGGAACAGTTACGCGAGGGAATTGAGGCTTGTGCTAGGAAAAGTAGCGAAGAAATTAGATCTGTTGCTCAAGAATTAAGGGATATGCAAACAGCTACAACAGAAACACTTAGAGAGGAAATTAGTACAGACGGTAAACAATGCTCTGAAAAAGCTACACAATTACGCGACGAGTTTAAACTAATGACAGCAGAACTTTCGCGCACAATGGATGCAAAGATAGACGCGAAATTCGACCAACAGAACACTCAGATTGACGAATGTTTTAATCACCACATACAAAACAGTGATACGCGTTTCCGCAAATTTATACAGGATCAAAATAAAGTAAAACGTCAAGTCATGGAAACAAACACTGCACAGAGACAGGAAGACAAACGTAAATTGTTCGCGAAAGCAAAAACATACGTAGACAACAATATTGCTACAGTGTCCGACGAAATTAATACCATCAAACAGTCGAACACAGAATTACGTGACGAAATTTCCGATCTTAAATCGAAAACACACACATACACAACAGACTTTCAGACAGTGATAGACAGACTCGAACAATTAGAACTAACACATGATTCTGATGTCATTAAAGCAGACGTTAAAAAATTGAACGAAGCCACACGTAAAATACAAAAACAAATTATGCTTGTGACACTAAAACCGATGATCAGGTAAAAATACTGACTGAAAAATATGATGATTTGGCCAGTCGTATTAACGTTATAGAAAGTAATAATGACAGCAAATCAGACGATAATGCACCAGTTTCATTTAATCAAACATCTGAATTCCAAAATCTACAACAGACAATCAATGAGATAGATTCATCTAATAACACATTGCGTAGAAAATTGTCAAGTTTACAGCAAGAGGTAACAGTGACAAAAAATATTTCAGTTAATAACATATCACAGCAGACGCCACTTTGTGAACATTTGTCAGACTCACGCAGCGCGTATAATTTAGATAATCTACAGAGAGTACATGAGTTAGATTCAGAACAGTCACAGTCAAACAGATTCCCATTCAATCCTGAACCGGTTCCAACATACAGAGACGATAATTTTGATTACAAACATTTTCTGTCAGTGAGAAAATTTAAAGTGTTTAAAAATGACAGAACACAGATTCACCCACTGGATTGGATACAACAATTTAGCTTTGCTTTTCCACCGACTTGGCCTGTAACACATAAACTTGAATTTATTTGCAGTTTTCTGGAAGGCGAACCGGCAACTCGTATGAGACCGATCGCGAGGCAATGCTATTCAGTAGAAGAATTTCAGAATGCTTTTCTGTCAGCGTATTGGTCGAAGACGACACAGCGCGGAATTAAGGATCAATTAATTAGTTTGCCAAATTATGAGAACTAAAATTTTCCCAGTGTCACGCAATTTTTTGAGCACATGGTCCAACAAAACCAGTACCTAAGTGAACCATACAGTGAATCTGCACTCATTCAATTATGTATTTCTAAATTGCCACGATCATTAAGAGTGTCACTTTTAACGGGTCAGCAAAAAGAAAATATCTCGGCATTCAGGGATCTGTTACAGCTTTTGGAAGTGCAGCAATCGGATTATTCCTTTATTAATTAAAATTTTTCATATAATAACCAAGGTCAACAAACATACAGTAATTATGATCAGGCACGCAATTTCAATAGCAAAGCTAATAGACGCTTTAGGAACGACAGCCACCAGAACTTTAATAATAGACACAATTTTAATTATCAATATCGTCAAAATTATGAGGAACAGGAACAATAAACGTTTTTCACCACAACAGTATGAAAGTCAGCCGGTTAACATACCTAACCAACAATGTAATGCACAAGGTCAACCAAACTTTAATGTTTCGCCGCGTGGACGTATAGTCCCTGGTACAACAAACAGTAACGCACGGCAGCAAAGAAACAACTACGTACAGAAAACACAGAATTTCAATTCCTATCGCAATGCACCGTATAGGAATGACTATCACGACAGATGTAAAAACAATGAGCACAATTATCAGCGTACGTATAATAACAATTGGTCTTACGAGCAGCAAAATGATCAGCAACAACACATTCTCATGAATGAACCCGACAGTAGGTATCATCCAGAACGTAATACGTCTGGAAGAAA
This sequence comes from Schistocerca serialis cubense, assembly GCF_023864345.2. Lineage (NCBI taxonomy): Eukaryota > Metazoa > Arthropoda > Insecta > Orthoptera > Acrididae > Schistocerca > Schistocerca serialis. The sequence continues at coordinate 500,381,044 of NC_064642.1, read as the reverse complement.
TAACAGAACAGTTCAAATAGTCGAGATGCCACAACATCCTCCTGAAAATAACAACACGCCAGATAGAATTTGACTAAATACAGTACAGGTTGCATCTTCCAGCAACGTAAGCAATACTTCAGACACACAGAATGTTATTCACGAAAATGTAATTACTTTTGACGATATACGAGACACTCTTTTGCAGGAAAGACCAGTTGTTCAGAAATCTATTTCACACCCTGTCACCGAATTTAAAATTGGAACATCGAAATTTTCAGCAGTAATCGACTCCGGATCACCTATGTCAGTAATAAATGAAGAAACTTTCAACGAGTGTAACAAAGAGAATACCTATCCTACATTACCATTAGGCAAAACGAAAGTAAAAGGAGCAGTATCGAGTAAAGGAGTAGACGTTAAATTACAGACACATTTATCATTTTGTATTGCAGGTCACACATTTCACTCAAATTTTTGGATTATTCCGTTATTGACGACAGACATTATTTTAGGTACGAATTTTCTGGTACAGCACGATGCCATTATTGATTTTCAAAATTCCTATTTAATGTTGACGGATGAAAATGTACAATTGGCTTTAGAATTTCAGCACTCATTATCTGCAGAAGAACAAACAATTAATCGCACAGAGGTCATTTCCGTATCACGTGGCACAGACTGTAATTCCACATTGTTTACGATACGTACGTACATAACTATAATATTCCAGACGAAGCTAACTAAGACATAATGCAGATGATTTCTGATAAAGTTAAACAAAGCAGTGCAAATACAGACGACGAACGCACGCAACTACACAAAATTCTTTTACAGCAAGCTCCAGTTTTCGACAACATTCCTGGTACTATGTCCGGTTTTATGTATGAATTTCAAGTTAACAGCACGATACATTTAAAGCCAAGCATTATCTCATTCCGTACATTCATAGAGAACAGGTCAAGAAAGAATTGCAGGATATGCTTGACCAAGGAATTATTGAACCAGCAGTTAGTCCGTACATAAACCCGCTACATATTGTTAAGACAAAGAATGGCTCACTTCGCCTCGTGATTGATTCACGTCACATCAATGACATAATTATTAATGAAACAGATCGACCACAGACACTAGAGGAACTTTTACAGAAATTTCACGGTACTGCTATTTATTCTACATTAGATCTGAAATCGGGATTTTGGCAAATTAAGCTCCATCCGAACTGCAGAAAGCACACAGCTTTTCTCTGTTTTGGTGACTGTTATCAATTTTGTAAATTACCGTTCGGCTTAACTATTTCTTCTGTAGCTTTTATTCGCGGTTTGAATACAATACTTCCGACAGAACTTAAAGACAGAATCACGACGTACGTAGATGACATTCTTATTGCAGAAGCTAACTGGACTGAACACAATCTGATTTTACAACAACTGTTGCAAACTTTTCATGCTCAAGGACTCACAGTTAATCTCAGTAAATCGCACTTTGGCAAAACGTCTATAAAATTTCTTGGACACATAATTTCAGCAGAAGGCATTGCGCCTGATCCGGAAAAACTTCAAGCTCTACGTGATATTACTGTTCCTACAACGAAGAAGCAACTACGCAGTTTTTTGGGTTTAATTAACTTTTTTCGTAAATTTATTCATCACTCTGCTTTAGACACACCTAGATTATGTCAATTGACAGATAAAAACACTATTTGGTACTGGGATAAGCAAGCACATTCTGAATTTGTGAACCTGAAACATGCTTTGTTAAATGCACCACTTTTATCGCACCCAGATCTTACCAGAAATTTTTCCGTTGCCACCGATAGTTCTAACACCGCTTTAGGCGTACATATTTTTCAGGAAATTGAAGATGGCTCTACAATAATTAAAAACATCGCATTTGCAAGCCGCATTCTGTCACCTGCTGAACGAAATTATTCCGTTACAGAACTGGAAACATTATGTGTTGCATGGGCTTTTACGAGATTTCAGCACTTTCTTTATGGCAGAAATACCACCGTTTACACAGACCATAGAGCTATACAATTTTTACTTGCAGCTAAATTCACACACGACAGATTAAGCAGATGGAAGCTATATTTACAGGAATTTAATTTTACAATAGTTCACCTTCCCAGCACACAAAATATTGTAGCAGACGCACTATCTCGTTCTCTCAGCAACAATCAGCAGGAAATCGCAACCAATTTCTGCAAAGCAAATTTCAGCATTATGCACATTCAACAAGTTGCATTTGAAAATTTTATTTCGTCGTCATTACAGGACATAGCAAAAGAGCAAAATAAAGACAACGTGTGGAAAGAAATAAAACACCTTTGGCAAGATAAGAATAATGTTACGATTAGAAACCATTACACTCTACGCAATGACATTTTGTTTCGCCGCTCTCATCCTGACAGCAACAATTGGTTATTATGCATTCCCGACGAACTGGTTAACAAATTAATATGGTTTACTCATTTAAGTTATGCACATTACGGAGCCAGAAAATGTTTTCTTATACTGAGACAGAACTGTTATTTTACCAACATGGAAAAACGTATACGACGAGTTTTAGCGTCATGTAAAATCTGCCAGAAAACTAAGTCAGACACAAATTCACATATTCCTCCATTATATCCCATTGTACCTGTTAAATTAAGACATATGGCCGCTGTAGACATTTTTGGTCCGATTCCCAGAACTAATAGAAGTTTCTGCTACATCTTTGTTGCTGTTGAACTCACTTCAAAATTTGTTACCTTCACTCCGTTACGCAAAGCTACTGCTAAAACTGTTTCGAAAGCATTTGTAAAACATTTTCTATTTCGTGTAGGGCATGTGTTGAAAGTAATTTCTGACAATGGATCACAATTTCGTTCTGCTATATGGACACGTATGTTACGAGCTAGAAACATTTCTCCGATCTGTATATCCAGGTACCATGCTTCTTCGAACCCTTGTGAACGATTAATGAAAGAAATTGGTAAACTGTGTAGAATTTACTGCCATAAAAAACATATTGATTGGGACACACACATACACTCATTCCAGGATGTAATTAATTCCATACCAAATGAATCCACTATGCTATCTCCGTCTGTTATACTGAAAAATGTTGAACCACCTAACAAAATTACAGAATTAGTAAACTTTCCTACATCTCGTCGATTACGACACCACGAAATAATCGACATTGCGCTGAACAACATCAAACGTGTCGCAGAGCGCCGGAGAAGACAGCAAAAACAGGTTTGTACACGCCGTGACTTTCACATTGGACAGAAAATATTAGTATGTACACACTATTTATCCAACAAAGGAAAAGGTAGGTGCAGTAAATTTGAACTTCTATACGCAGGTCCATATCGGATTCGCAGCATTCCTCACCCCAATGTTGTACATGTCGAAACTTTGAGAACCAGAAAATCCAAAGGCACTCACCATTGGTCAAACATCAAACCTTTTATTGAATGAAGACACTTTATGATTTAACATGCTATAATGCCATTTTGGTAGTTTTATGATCACTTATGCAATTATATTCACATGACTAATTACTGATGATTATCGTATTTTTTCTTGGCAAGTGCCCGGCAAGGTGAGGTTAGCAGGTCGCTCTTCTTGTCGTTACATATCAGACTGTGTACATTTTTTTTCCAGAGAAACTTACGTATCTTATGAATAATTATGCAATTCTATCTAGTGATATATTAATTTCATCAAATTTTTTCTCTATTAAAGTCTTCAATTCTCGCCTCTATTAACTACACAACATACAAGCTGAACACAACGAACTATGAAATAGTTAAGATATAGCAAACACCAGTTGACTTTGACATTTTGCCTTATGATATCTCAACATCGTGGCTACTTTACTGTTACATTGTGTTACACTGAGTACATTTTTGCCTCTGAACACTATATATATTTTTCACATGTTACGTTTTCTGTCATGTTATGCTGTATGCTTAATTATGTTACCATGAACCAATCATTATTTAGTGAGTATATGATTTAAATGCAAGACATTAATCTCTGTTCATCAATTTCAGAAAGAAATGATGTGTGAAAAAAATAAATTAAACAGAAATGGGAATTTCACCTTCGGAATGATCGAAAGAAGATGCAAACCTCGTGAGGAAGAGTAAATGGATCAGGATTAACAAGCATTAACAAGAATATACTATACACATCGTAGAATAGCAGTCTTAACTATGTTTTTCTTTCAGAATACGAGGCGATTGATGCAGGCTGTCAGACAGAACTACACATCTTAGTTTTAGTGATGGAATATACTAGAGATAAGGGATAGTTGTATAATGAGTAATGAAGTGATTTTTTGCAGATGATAATGAATGCTGATGAATAATAATGAAGAATATGCTACTATGGATATTGAAGTTTTTCTTTACAGGTGATGATAATAATGGAGTTATGATAATATAGATAATGAAGTGATGGATAATGAAGTTTTTCTTTACAGATGAGGATAATGTGGAAGTTATGTATTCATGCTATGTAGTTATTTAAGTATTTGTTGCAGTTCGCTTTGACAGCAGGTGTTATATTGCATAGTACAGGGTGATTCAAAAAGAATACCACAACTTTAAAAATGTGTATTTAATGAAAGAAACATAATATAACCTTCTGTTATACATCATTACAAAGAGTATTTAAAAAGGTTTTTTTTCACTCAAAAACAAGTTCAGAGATGTTCAATATGGCCCCCTCCAGACACACGAGCAATATCAACCCGATACTCCAACTCGTTCCACACTCTCTGTAGCATATCAGGCGTAACAGTTTGGATAGCTGCTGTTACTTCTCGTTTCAAATCATCAATGGTGGCTGGGAGAGGTGGCCGAAACACCATATCCTTAACATACCCCCATAAGAAAAAATCACAGGGGGTAAGATCAGGGCTTCTTGGAGGCCAGTGATGAAGTGCTCTGTCACGGGCTGCCTCGGGTAGTTTGGTTTCCAGCCTAGTCAACAGCGCCTCAAGCGAACAAATGTACAACTAAATGAAACTTTATAGCTCCCTTAATTCGCCGACAGATAGTGCTTAGCTCTGCCTTCTGTCGTTGCAGAGTTTTAAATTCCTAAAGTTGTGGTATTCTTTTTGAATCACCCTGTATAATAACTGAAGGTTTTGGAAAGGACAGCTATGGAACACATTTTTATACACATTTCACTACCCGTTAATTCGAAGTTCACTACTTTTCAGCATAAAATGCGTTTCTTCTTTCGGCTTAATAATCCATTTTTTTATATATATTTTGCTGGAGAAATTATTTATGAAATTAATGTGTTATAAGCAGTTGTTCATTAAATCTATGTCATTTATGAATATGATTACATATACTCTACTTGTTTCATAACCTTGCTACAGCTGACTCATGACGAATGACGTTACACATTTTCATTTACAGGAACAACCCAGAAGCAAATTTTTTCTTTTTCTCTTCTTGTTTTCCCCTATAAATACCCAAAGCAATGCATTGCTAACAAAAAAATGTATTACCAGTCCCAAATAATGATACCAGTTTAAGAGAGTTCGGAGTAATACTGATTAGCTCTGAATAGTATGTCACTTGAATAATGAATGCTACTAATTACTGTATTGAGATGACCAATGATTAATTAATAATGCTTTGTAACTGTAACTGGGAAATGAATGCTACTGATTACTGTATTGAGATGACCAATGATTAATTAATAATGCTTTGTCACTTGAATAATGAATGCTACTAATTACTGTATTGAGATGACCAATGATTAATTAATAATGCTTTGTAACTGTAACTGGAAAATGAATGCTGCTGATTACTGTATTGAGATGACCAATGATTAATTAATAATGCTTTGTCACTTGAATAATGAATGCTACTAATTACTGTATTGAGATGACCAATGATTAATTAATAATGCCTTGTAACTGGGAAATGAATGCTACTGATTACTGTATGGGATGACCAATGATTAATTAATAATGCTTTGTAACTGGGAAATGAATGCTACTGATTACTGTATTGGGATGACCAATGATTAATTAATAATGCTTTGTAACTGGGAAATGAATGCTACTGATTACTGTATTGGGATGACCAATGATTAATTATCAACATTATTCTGTAATACTATGTTATTGACTACCTCCTGTTTTAAGTAATGACTTCTGATGATTTGTAATTAGGCAACGAATTTCAATGTTCTCTGTAAAACTAATGACTTCTGATGATTTGTAATTAGGCAACGAATTTCAATGTCCTCTGTAAAACTAATGACTTATGATGATTTGTAATTAAGTAATGAATTTCCATGTTCTCTGTAAAACGGATGACTTCTGATGATTTGTAATTAGGCAATGGATTTCAATGTTCTCTGTAAAACTAAGGACTTCTGATGATTTGTAATTAGGCAATGAATGCCAATGTTCTCTGTAAAACAATTAATGAACATTTTTCTGTAATACTACATACATGGTACAGAAATGTTCAATAACTGGGCTATGAATGCCACAAACTACTAATGTAATGAAGACTAGTATGTGACTTAATGTCCTTCACCTTCTGACCTAACTACCCTGAATTACTGCAATATCCATTTGTCCTGTATATCCTCTTGATCATGGAGCACTATATTTGGTTTTTGCACTAATTCTACGTTGGTGTGCCTTGTAAGAGCGTGGTGTTGACACGACATGCTGTCCACCACCGTGAGCGATGGAGACGTTATTATGGTCCCACTGTCTGGTGTACCTGATGTACTGCCAAAATGATAACATGGAATATTACTACGACATTTCGGTGTCTTGGCTACGCTGATAAACACTTCTGGGAAAAGAACTTCAGATTGTCTCACTTGGTGTTGTACTTCTGTGGAAAGATATGGACTTTCCGTGCAGCTGTGTGCAACCTAAAGTGCTACTACCATGATGCAATCCTTCCCTTTCCTATCCTAATTCTTGTAACATAGTGAAAATCAATTTTTTTGCTAATATCATTTGTATTCATGGCCTATACATTTTTTCGATATATTCTGAACTACAGTGCGTGTGCACTTTTGTCATTTTTCTAACATGATTTCTACTTATTGTATATACATTTTGTGATTTGCTGATATATTCTGAATTTCAGTGCGTGTGCATTTTTGTCATTTTTTAACATGATTTCTACTCATTGTATGTGCATTTTGATTTGCTGATATGTTCTGAACTACAGTACATGTGCACTTATGTCATTTGTCAATGAGATTTGTACTCATTATGTTTATTTGTTGTGAAAACGTTGAAGAATTTTTCAGTGCATGTGCACTTATATCATTTGTTAATATGTTTTGTACTCACATTTTGTCATTGTCTAATATGTTTTGTACTTGGTGCATGTGCACCATATTTACTTCATGTTCTACATCTGAATATTCTGTGACTGTAAAGTTAATTAGTTAAGAAAAAATTTGTTGCTCATGGCAAGTCCAAATGACTCACCATCGCTGCCAAATTTTTGCCCCCCCCCCCCCCCCCCCAGTGGAGGGTTATGAAACGCGTATGTATTCAGTACCAGCGATGGCGAGGCATGACAGAATCTCTGACCAGAGAGTTGTTTATCGTTGCTAGTCTGCGCTTGACTGCGCGAGAGTTCAGTTGCGAGTAGGATGTTGTGTGTAGCGAGTCGCGAGAGAAAGTAGTCAGCCGACGGTGGTACTGAGCGGATGTCAGCATGGGTCGGCGGCGTGCGCCCTTTACATCTCTGGTCAAGGTTCGGGACGAGGTATATTGTTAAAGAAGGTAATGAAGCAGCGTTGCGCACATCTGATTATGTAATGTATGTTAATTGTAATTAATTTGTTCAAGAAATGCCCCAATAATAATTTTGTTTTCAAAGCAATCGTTTTTAAGAAAAGAATCATTCCAATTGAAACAATATTTCCTATGCTTTTCCTCCCAGAATCAATTTATCAGATTAATTATTGCACAGGGCCTAAGGTCAGTGCTGCTGCCCTATTATTGTGGGTTTAATGATCAATCTTCATTTCCTAATTTTTGTGTCGAGTTTACATTTGGGCCATTATTATTCTATAATTTTTGTGGGGAGCAAACATTTGGCTCGTTTTCATTATCATAGACTCTTCTTTTATTTCTGCTGGGGTTCAGCACGATGACCATAAACATTTTTTTAACTAAATTTCTTTCATTTCTGCGGGGAGGTTACAAGGTATAGGAAGAGGAACGTAGATCGGTGCCCTTTCTTCCTTATGCTGGAAGCATATCGTTTAAGATTGGACAAATTTTAATGAATTTTACATTAACAGTGTGTACTGTTCACCCTCGAAGATTAGGGCACTACTCGGCTCTGTGAGAGATGATTTGGGGCTTAGGAAACCCGGTGTATACAAAATTCCCCGTCAATGTGGGAAGGCTTACATTGGCCATTCGATTCGCGCAGTGCATGACAGGTGTGTGGAACATCTCCGTCATACGAGGCTACAACAGCAGGAAAAATCGGCAGTAGCAGAACACTGCCTAAATGAGGGACACAGTATGAAATTTTATGAAACTGTGGTACTTGCCAACATTTCCGGTTTTTGGAACAGTGTCTATAAAGAGGCGATTGAAATTGGGTTGGCGGATAAATTAATCAGCAGAGACAATGGGTTTCCTTTTAGCAAGACGTGGAATTCTGTATTATCTCTCATCAAAATTGAACGTTCTTCGGTACTGCCCTGAGTGCGATATATCGTTGCCTTCAGTGTTGTACTAAAGGCGCCACCACCTCCCTGTCTAGGAGGGCAGCAACCGTGATGAGCGGCGTGTACTGAACCGTGGTATATATAGGACTTGCAGCCTGGCGTCAGTTGTCAACGGGACTCATCAGCAGAAATAGCGCTCTCCTGAAGATGGCGACCAATTGGATCACCAAAATATCGAGTCAAGTTGATTTTAGGATCCGGCAGCAAACCCGAAGAGACTTTCAAGTAATAACATGACTGTGCCTCTCCAAAACATTGAAAGAATGGGACCTCCCCAAGTCACCACCATGCTCTTCCACGATAGTCATCCGTGGTCGTACAGAACCGTGATTCATTGCTGAATACAATGCTATGCGATTCATTAGTCGTCGATGCTTCCCTTTCGCAGCACCACTCAAAATGCAGCCGTTTATGTTGTGGTGTTACCGGCAGCCTAAGCATGAGATGGTAGTTCACAAGTCTCGCTGATCCTGGTCTCCAACTAATTGTCCGGTATGACCCAGAATGTTGCAGGGAGTTGCAGGAGTGGATGTGAAGGGGTTACGAAATGTTTGGTGCACAATACATCGATTCACAGATGTGGAGATCAGATTTCGTCAGTTGGAACCTTGACGACGTGTACGCCTGCCCTCACGTTCCTGTGAAGTCCATAATTGGGCCGCTGTCACATCCGAATGCCCCACAAGTCTGGAAGTTCTACGATTCGACTAGCTGGTCAAATGGAGAACCATGATGAGGACCCTTTCAAACACTGCTAGGTGTTGATAACGCTGTCTCACATCAGTATGCCGGATGACCGTGTCCTTCACAATGATCACTCAAAAACTGATGCTATTCACGTCCCTTACGTTCCCTAGTACTCTTGGTAAGAGCATTGAACAGGAACAGTGCTAATGCACTCTGGTGGCCGTTCTAGCTGTCACGGACAGTTGCAACTCTAATCATCTGTAAACTCACCAGTGGAGTGTATATGTACGAAGCTACATTGACATCAACACTGTGATCTGGATGTTTTACTTTTCTTTTTAGCAGGCAGTACAGGTTTAGATAAATTTATGACATTCCGTTTTGATCCGCGTCTGACGCTACTACGAGTTCCCAATATTTCCAGTCACTACCGTTAGAGGCCTCAGGATCTCTCGAGAACTTCGAGAGGCTGCTGTTTATGTTCAGTGAAACATCAGATATAGTCCCTTGAAGAAAAAGCTTGTTGAATGTGGCTACATTTTTCCCGAGAGTGAAAGCAGGAAATTCGGAATAACGTCCTGTTCTGAGGTGAGTCACAGTTTAATTTAGAGAGTGATTTTCTCCGCCAGCTTATATGGCTCGCCCCTGGGACACATTACTACCCCGCCAATATTGTCAAACTGCGCCAAGATTGCAGGGCCGTTATTATCGCCTGGGGCGGCATTCATTTTAGCATCTTGACAACGAGACGCACCACGACAGAACACCCGACCACAACGTACTGCCAGTAGCAACAACCAGATGAGCCTCCGAGACGATCAGCAACATCTTCTTGATACTGTTACAGCTACCCGCTACCAATTCGTGACAATACAGTTCCTGTGATTTACCTCATTGCTGCGCTTCACAGTCTAACAGTCAGGAAAAGAAATGGCTCTGAGCACTATGGGACTCAACTACTGCGGTCATTAGTCCCCTACAACTTAGAACTAGTTAAACCTAACTAACCTAAGGACATCACAAACATCCATGCCCGAGGCAGGATTTGAACATGCGACCGTAGCGGTCTTGCGGTTCCAGACTGCAGCGCCTTTAACCGCACGGTCACTTCGGCCGGCTCAGGAAAAGAGAGAACAACAGTTTCCCTTGTAGCTATCAGTACCTTAGTGTCGTTTGGGGAGTGCTATGAAGTGTAATGTAAGATTATAATTTATAAAGCGAGTATTATATCAATGGGGGATAATATCACAGCATGCACAGAGGGATCTGGATTCTGAATGTCCATATATACACGGGTGCGAAAATACACACGTTAGGGACTGAGTATTTCTTTTTCTTTATTTCCTTACGTGGTAATACCCGTACGATTTCTTCGTCTTTCGTTCCTCGTACCTGATATCCGTTTACTATCGTTTTAATAGCATGTTGGCCCACCTTTGGAAAGCAATAGAGCAGAGATTTTTGCATGATATGGATCTTAAAAGTTTTTGGTAAATTCTGTAGATATGTGGCACCAGATGACTGCGAACTCGTCACTTAATTTCCGTAAATGTCGGGCTGGTAGTTCGTGGACGCAGACCTGGCGCTCGGTAGAGTAACAAATGTTGACCACTGGGTTCATATCAGGCTTATTTGATCGCCAAGACATCAACATGAGCTACTCTCGTGCTTGTCAAACCACTGTAGCATAAATCTGGCCATGTGATTATGAAAGTCGCCCTGCTTGAAGGTTACATCGCAGTCAGAAAACACGTCAAATCGGAATGGGTGCAGGTGGATCGCAATGAAGTTCTGGTAGTCGAAAGCTACCATGGTGCGTTGGATTCGTTAGTGGGGCGTTGGAAGTTCCGAGCAACTGTACGCCAAGATGACGGCGTATCAAGACACGACCGTCGACCTGGTACAACAAGCAACGTGATTAACCCGACCACGAAACTCATTTCCCTTGATTCGTGGTCAAATCTCGATTATCGTGGGGGACGATGGACTCAACATCAGAACGTGTAGCAGACGTCTGCTGCAGAGCCCCATGCTCAATCATGTATACTGAACTTAACGAGCTGAAACACTCTTACGTGCACCACCATTGTTCTCTGTCGTCAGATATGCCTCAGATCGCCATCTATCCTGCTTTGCAGAGTGGGCAAGCCTACAAAATTCACATTCTTTGTTGATAATGCGCGGACGTCCAACCTGTACTCGTGGTTTCACCGTCTTCCAAGCAGTGACCATAGTTCCACATCGCAGTAGCACGTACAAGCCGACCAGCAGTTCCGATTCTTAGACGCTCGTTGTTAAACATAGTGATAACAATCGACCGTGTGTCGAAGCGGCTTATGCCGTCGGATTTGACCATTCGTGCCCCCTACCGCCTCTAAAATGATTACCCATTACCGCTGTTCGGTTTGTATACCTTAATTACTGTATCTCGTGCCCGTACCTAGAGTTTGGCAATGATCACTATAGTTTGGCTCATCAGTACATGAATAATTTTATGTGACATTTAGTTTGTTTTAGAGCATAGATAAAATACAACCGTAAACAGCAAATAATTGAAATAATAAGCCTTTTGGAAGGATACCGCGTCATTTTGTGTGCTATTTGCCTTAGAACTTGCGAACTTGAATTGCGTATGAACGATGCTAAAACTCAATGACTCTGGGGCGCAGGGCTGCAGTCATGATATCACCATCACAGACTGAAGGTTCCCGGCTAACTTAAACGGTGTTCCAGACCGGGATTCGTACCTGGGAGCGTTTCCTTTCACATGCAAGGCAAATCTCTCGGGTTCCAGTCCTGTTCCGGCACAAAATATTAATCTGCCAGGAAGTTTCAAATCAGCGCACACACTACTGCAGTGCGAAAAGTTATTCTGTACTACCACACACTATTGTCATTGTCCAGACTGGACTATTCAAATTATGGGAGGAGCTATCGCAATCCATGATGGATCCTTGATCAGCTTTGTAGTATATCTTATTTACAATTCTTACATGTACAGTATTATCCTGTCACGAGGCACTTATTGATATCAGATCACCTTTTAGTATTCATAGTATGCTCTAGTTTGTTACCAGCTCGTGAAAGTTTTATGTAAGAAAAATTTATCCTGAATTAATAATTTTATACTGGTAATATTATCAGATATTTCATTTTTTTTCTTTTTTTCCTTCCAATACCTGTAAGATGACTTCGTTCGTTCAGCTAAAACGATTGTAATATAAATTTTAAATTATTAGTTATGGGACACTGCATGACGTATACCATGAAGTATCACATACTCATGTTTCTTAGAATGCAGTCATGTTTTTATTCATCGTCGTTCTGCCGTTTTGCTTTTGGTGTCGCGAATAAATTACGAATTGGCATATGTTAAGCTGTCTGTGACGTTAGGGTCCTGTAGGCAGTAGGAGCTGCTGTTTACGGATTAAGCTGTTTCGACAGATGGAAAGCCTCCACACAAGATTAGTATACAATGGAAGGAGCCTGCGCGGCACAGCGCGTGATAGTAGAAACCTCCACTCAGAGCTGCTACGTGACAGGATCAGAAGACAACCAGAGCGATGGTAGTTTCCCCAAGCATCATAGTAACATTGCAGGGGAGTATATAAACAGCAGCTTAACAACCTGACAGGGATTCCGATAGCATTCATCCTCCGACGTCGTCACTGTGCTACTCTGCCTCAGGGGGCGGGACATAGATTCTCGTGACACTGAGTTGCACAGAGTAGTAGTTACATGTTAGTAACACCTCCCACAGTTTAGTTCAGATGTCAGTGCTTCATAAGCTCGAGTAATGTTTACTCCAACTCTCTCTCTTGTTTGTTAGATGTTTATTTACAATCACACTGAGTTCCCTAGTTTGACGTTATTCCAGCTTAACAGATTCTGCGCCACAACTACGAGTTGGACGACCCCACTCCGCCTTAACCAGGTTAGTGTCTAGCTCTCTCTTCCTAATCCGCTCACAGGAAACAAATCTGATACGACATTGGTATGGTTAAAAATTATAAAAAGAAAACTGAAAGAGGCAATGTATCCGAAGCAACTATGAGATTAGCAATGATAGAAGTAAAACAGTATGAAATATCCGTTAGGGAAGTGAGCAGAGAGAATAACATACCCAGAAAAACTTTACAGAGGTGCTGCAACAAATTCGATGATTTAGAACCTTCTGAAACCTTTCACTTAACCGACACTACTGGTCTTTAAAATTGCTACACCAAGAAGAAATGCAGATGATTAACGGGTATTCACTGGACAAATATATTATGCTAGAACTGACATGTGATTACATTTTCATACAATTTGGGTGCATAGATCCTGAGAAATCAGTACCCAGAACAACCACCCCTGGCTTTAATAACGGTCTTGATACGCCTGGACATTGAGTCAAACAGAGATTGAATGGCGTGTACAGGTACAGCTGCCCCTGCAGCTTCAACACGATACCACAGTTCATCAAGAGTAGTGACTGGCGTATTGTGATGAGCCAGTTGCTGGGCCACCATTGACCAGACGTTTTCAGTTGGTGAGAGATCTGGAGAATGTGCTGGCCAGGGCAGCAGTCGAACATTTTCTGTATCCAGAAAGGCCCGAACAGGACATGCAACATGGGGTCGTGCATTATCCTGCTGAAATGTAGGGTTTCGCAGGGATCGAATGAAGGGTAGAGCCACGGGTCGTAACACATTTAAATGTAACGTCCACTGTTCAAAGTGCCGTCAATGCGAACAAGAGATGGCCGAGACGTGTAACCAATGGCATCCCCTACCATCACGCCGGGTGATACGCCAGTATGGTGATGACGAATACACGCTTCTACTGTGCGTTCACCGCGATGACGCCAAACACGGATGCGACCATGATGATGCTGTAAACAGAACCTGGATTCATTCGAAAAACTGACGTTTTGCCATAAGTGCACCCAGGTTCGTCGTTGAGTACACCATCGCAGGCGCTCCTGTCTGTGATGCAGCGTCAAAGATAACCGCAGCCATGGTTTCCTAGCTGATAGTCCATGCTGCTGCAAACGTCGTCGAACTGTTCGTGCAGATGGTTGTTGTCTTTCAAACGTCCCCATCTGTTGACTCAGGGATCGAGACGAGGCTGCACGATCCGTTACAGCCATGTCGATAAGATGCCTGTCATCTCGACCGCTTGTGATACGAGGACGTTGGGATCTAGCACGGCGTTCCGTATTACCCTCCTGAACCCACCGATTCCATATTCTGCTAACAGTCACTGGATATCGACCAACGCGAGCACCACTGTCGCGATACGATAAACCACAATCGCGATAGGCTACAATCCGACCTTTATCAAAGTCGAAAACTGATGGTACGCATTTCTCCTCCTTACACGAGGCATCACAACAACGCTTCACCAGTCAACGGCGGTCAACAGGTGTTTGTGTATGAGAAATCGGTTGGAAAGTATCCTCATGTCAGCACGTTGTAGGTGTCGCCACCGGCGCCAACCTTATGTGATAACTCTGAAAAGCTAATCATTTGCATATCACAGCATCTTCTTCCTGTCGGTTAAATTTCGCTTCTGTAGCACGTCATATTCGTGTTGTAGCAATTTTAATGGTCAATAGTTTAGATGAAACTGGAATCACTACCCTGACGGGGATTACGTCAGATAGGGCGGCTAGCGTCTGCTGAAAGAATATCTCTTATGACAATGTCTTTAGCCGTCAGTGAAAATGGGCGTAACGGGTGTTCATTTTTCGTATTCACTGGGGTTAACATCAAGCCCCATTTTATCAGAGACAGTCCTGTTAAAACCAAATCATCTCTTAGGGTGGTTGACGGAAACTAGCTTCTTAAAATACACTCCTGGAAATTGAAATAAGAACACCGTGAATTCATTGTCCCAGGAAGGGGAAACTTTATTGACACATTCCTGGGGTCAGATACATCACATGATCACACTGACAGAACCACAGGCACATAGACACAGGCAACAGAGCATGCACAATGTCGGCACTAGTACAGTGTATATCCACCTTTCGCAGCAATGCAGGCTGCTATTCTCCCATGGAGACGATCGTAGAGATGCTGGATGTAGTCCTGTGGAACGGCTTGCCATGCCATTTCCACCTGGCGCCTCAGTTGGACCAGCGTTCGTGCTGGACGTGCAGACCGCGTGAGACGACGCTTCATCCAGTCCCAAACATGCTCAATGGGGGACAGATCCGGAGATCTTGCTGGCCAGGGTAGTTGACTTACACCTTCTAGAGCACGTTGGGTGGCACGGGATACATGCGGACGTGCATTGTCCTGTTGGAACAGCAAGTTCCCTTGCCGGTCTAGGAATGGTAGAACGATGGGTTCGATGACGGTTTGGATGTACCGTGCACTATTCAGTGTCCCCTCGACGATCACCAGTGGTGTAGGGCAAGTGTAGGAGATCGCTCCCCACACCATAATGCCGGGTGTTGGCCCTGTGTGCCTCGGTCGTATGCAATCCTGATTGTGGCGCTCACCTGCACGGCGCCAAACACGCATACGACCATCATTGGCACCAAGGCAGAAGCGACTCTCATCGCTGAAGACGACACGTCTCCATTCGTCCCTCCATTCACGCCTGTCGCGACACCACTGGAGGTGGGCTGCACGATGTTGGGGCGTGAGCGGAAGACGGCCTAACGGTGTGCGGGACCGTAGCCCAGCTTCATGGAGACGGTTGCGAATGGTCCTCGCCGATACCCCAGGAGCAACAGTGTCCCTAATTTGCTGGGAAGTGGCGGTGCGGTCCCCTACGGCACTGCGTAGGATCCTACGGTCTTGGCGTGCATCCGTGCGTCGCTGCGGTCCGGTCCCAGGTCGACGGGCACGTGCACCTTCCGCCGACCACTGGCGACAACATCGATGTACTGTGGAGACCTCACGCCCCACGTGTTGAGCAATTCGGCGGTACGTCCACCCGGCCTCCCGCATGCCCACTATACGCCCTCGCTCAAAGTCCGTCAACTGCACATACGGTTCACGTCCACGCTGTCGCGGCATGCTACCAGTGTTAAAGACTGCGATGGAGCTCCGTATGCCACGGCAAACTGGCTGACACTGACGGCGGCGGTGCACAAATGCTGCGCAGCTAGCGCCATTCGATTGCCAACACCGCGGTTCCTGGTGTGTCCGCTGTGCCGTGCGTGTGATCATTGCTTGTACAGCCCTCTCGGAGTGTCCGGAGCAAGTATGGTGGGTCTGACACACCGGTGTCAATGTGTTCTTTTTTCCATTTCCAGGAGTGTACATGGATAAAATACATGTATCACTTGTTCGACGTTCCAAAGACTATTCATGCTTGGTACCGTACTAACTGACAACCCCAGTTTCCATTTATCAGTTGACGTCTTAGACTTTTCCAAGGAAAATGGTGTCATTTTTGTATTTCCTAGCTCACTGTAGTCACGAACTACAGCCGTTAGCCATAGGTTCTTATGACCCCTTTTAAGAAGTTTGCAAACTTAGCATGTGATACATGAGTGACAGCAAACAAACGGCCAATGACAATATATGAGCCTCCAAGCATTGTGAAAATTGCACTAACTAATGCAGAACTGTGCTTACCATTGCCTGAAGAAGTCACGGCATTTTAGAAGTCGCAACCAAGGAAAAAAGACAGGAAAGAAACGAAAAGACAATCCAGTGGAAGAAGCATTCAGCGCGAAGAAGAAGCCTTCAAAGAGAGGAAATAAAGCATTTTAAAGGGACATACGATGTTCTGCCTAAAAGTGGTCATTATCAAGCTCCTCATATAAAGAGAAGAAAGAAAGTAGGTATTCGTAAGAAGGTTCTTCAAGATGAAGAAGATGAGGGTACCACGTGTCTTAGGCGTGTTTAAAGGTTTTCTCACAGCAATGTAGGTCATGAATGAATTCAATGCACAAATTGCAGGTGGTGGGAACATCTGTCTTGTGTAACAAAATGACGTGGGAGAAATTGTTTACTGAATGTCTGAACTGTGAAGATCCTATCGCACAATGAGACGAACGCTGGCAAACATTTTGGACATAATTTTCTGTCAAACTGTTGTTACAACAGTGGAAACACAATCTATGGCTGTAGATTTTGTTACAAAGCTGTAGGAATCCATATTAAAATAAACTGTGAGTTTCAAAGTCGATATATTTTCAATTAAATAACCAATATTGTTACTAATCAAAGACAAAATTGTATGGGCCAACTTGGTTCAACTGCTGGACCAACTTACCTTGTGGGTGGGCTAGGTTGGCCCAGAAGGTATTACTGTAGTAAATAGTTTTTTATGAACAGACAATCAGAGAAACGCCGTAATTACTTAGCTGTAAAGGCGCTGAAACAACGTACCAATGCTTCCGCATAAAAAGTTTAGTGGAAACTTTCAAAATACAGGCTGGAAAAATCAAGAAAAGAAACTGCACCAACGTGTCCCGGTCTCAACTACTCTGGAGTGTCAGTAGCGTCCCTTGATACAGCCTGACCTGCACCAGCTATGTCGACGCCAAGCGGAACCGTGTAGCGTCTGAATGTCAGAGAACAATCACGGCAGTAGTCATTCCAAACACTGCAAAGGTCCGCCTCATTCTGGAACCTGCACAGCGCGGCCGCTACAATGGGAGATCCCGAGCCTCCCGAGTGCATTTCCACGGAACAGGACCAGATGACAGGTAATACCCCCCACAAAATTTGGTACTCAGCTAAACTTCACAATGAACGTTTCTTATCGAGGGATACGCAATGAAATACAGGGTGTCCGAAAAGTCTTTCCCTGACTACATAAATTGATAACTCAGGCTAGAAGTAAGATACAAATATGAAACTGGTATCTAATTGTTTACAAACTATCAAAGTTTTTTTCACACATCAGTAAACTTCCACATGAGCACCCTTGGTAGCACGTAGCACATCTAGGCGATATTCAATTTCCGTCCAAACATTAGCCAACATCACTGGAGGGATGTGGTTATCCGTTGCCGCAGGGTTTCAAGATCTGGTACACGTGTTCGGTAGACCTCGTCCTTGACATTACCCCATAAAAAGAAGTCTAATGGGGTTATGTCAGGAGAGCGTGGAGGCCAAACCGTAGGCTCATCGCGACCAATCCATCGCTCAGGAAAGGTCATATCGAGATAGGCACGGACGTCCAAACCCCAATGTGGCGGTGCACCGTCTTGCTGAAACAAGACATCGGGGTGATACTGAAGTAGCTGAGGACTAGCATACAGTTGCAACATGTCCAGATGCACTGCAGATGTGATGGTAGCCTCAGCGAAGAAGAATGGCCCGAAAATTCGATCGTGCAATAGCGTGCACCAAACATTCGCTTTGGACTGCCTCTGCTGCACTCCATGACCTCGCCAGGAGTTGTGAACCCCAAATGCGCACGTTATGGCGACTCACTACTCCACTGACAAAAAAGGTCGCTTCGTCGGAAAAGGCAATTCGTCTGAGATAACCATCATCGTCCTCAATGTGTGATAGCATTTCGACCGCAAAGTCATATCGACGTGTACTGTCATTGGGCAACAAGGCCTGAACTATTTGCACTTTGTATGCACGATGCCTCTGTAATTAACGTGAGGCCCTGCGCACCGATTTCTTCGGACTTCGCAGAAAAGACTGCCTTACAGCTTCCACCCTATCTACATCTACATCTAAATTTATACTCTGCAAACCACCCAACGGTGTGTTTCGGAGGGCACTTTACGTGCCACTGTCATTACCTCCCTTTCCTGTTCCAGTCGCGTATGGTTCGCGGGAAGAACGACTGTCTGAAAGCCTCCGTGCGCGCTCTAATCTCTCTAATTAGGGGGAAGCAATATATCTCCTGAGGCTCTTGGACGACCAGACCTCGAAAGGTCAGCAACCAGAATGGTTCAAATGGTTCTGAGCACTATGGGACTTAACTTCTGTGATCATCAGTCCCCTAGAACTTAGAACTACTTAAACCTAACTAACCTAAGGACATCACACACATCCATGCCCGAGGCAGGATTCGAACCTGCGACCGTAGCAGTCGCGCGGTTCCGGACTGAGCGCCTTAACCGCGAGACCATCGCGGCCGGCGGTCAGCAACGGATCCTGTGTTCTTGAACCTCTCATACCAGGCTTTAATGCTCTTGACATCAGGTGGGTTCCTCCCAAATCTTGTCTGGAAGTGTCTCTGCACTGTGGTTGGTGATCGTGTCTCATGGTACCACAGGCCACACTGTGCCTTCTCCTGATTGGTTAACATGGATTCTTGGGCACTGCACCTCATCCACTACTTACGTACTGTGAACCTAAAACAGAAAAAAAATCTTTGATAGTTGTAAACAATTCGATACAAGTTTCATATTTGTATCTTACTTCTAGCCTGAGTTATCAATTAATGTAATCAGGGAAAGACTTTTCGGACACCCTGTATAATGAGAAACAGATGGTTGATGCCGTTTGTCGTTACCAGGATTGGAATTATGCTGGTTGCCGGCCGAAGTAGCCGTGCGGTTAAAGGCGCTGCAGTCTGGAACCGCAAGACCGCTACGGTCGCAGGTTCGAATCCTGCCTCGGGCATGGATGTTTGTGATGTCCTTAGGTTAGTTAGGTTTAACTAGTTCTAAGTTCTAGGGGACTAATGACCTCAGCAGTTGAGTCCCATAGTGCTCAGAGCCAATTATGCTGGTTGATAATCTTATTAAGAGGAGTGTGGGCTATCCTGTGAGCTACTCGTGGAACACTGAATTGACCTGTATTAAAACACAGCGTTCTCAGTCGGCAGCAAAATCTGACGATATCTGGCGGTAACGGTAGCTCGTTTTTGTTTACCTGCACTACCGGCGGCGCTGCTAGTACCGTTTGCAGTGGTGGCACCACTCACGGTACTTAGCGCATGCTTTGAGTACTCTCTGCTGGTCTATGCAGGGGCACCGAATCCGGAGTACCATCAGTACGATGAGACTTCACAACATCAGTATGTCACTTGAAGATAATGGCCATATGGCCCTTCGAAATGTTGTGTCAGTTTGACTTGAAGATCCAGCTCAAAACCGTAGAACAGTATCACAAAACATAACTCTCTTAAAAAGATCAATATTAACATATGAATAATTGCCGTTCATTCAAATCAAATACATTTGTTTTTTCTACGTTTTTGCTAAACCAGTAAGTAATGAGTCAATGAGAGCGATGCTTCATCATATTTCTAATAACCCTTTATTTTATTTATTTTGCAAAACCATATGGTTACGTCACGTTTCAAGTTCATTTCATTTCTCACTTTTCTTTTCCTTGCCACCATACCTTTAAGTCTAGTTTCACGCTTGTAAGTTATGGTGAGTGTATAGCCGCAGAACTGTCACTGAAATAGTTCCACATAATTTAGACCAAAATTTACATTTAATGAGGCCTCTTTATGGAGTTTAAGAAATTATACTTTAACTCGAGTTTCATAATCTGAAAATATCCATTGCGTGAAAATTTATAAAGAACTTGCCAGTGTGAGCCCACTAATCAGTTAACGTTTGTACCTCTTCTGGCATAAATACAAGCAGTGATTCAGTTGGGAAAGGTGTCTCCTGAGCCAAACTGGTCCACAACTGTTGTAAATGGTGCTTCATTTACTGGATACTGGTGCTGAGATGGAATTGACGTCCGAGCTGATCCGACATGACCTTCGGCGACGGATCTCGAGACATAGCTGGCCGTGGCAGTAACTTGTACTCAAGCAGACAGTTCAGAGACGCTTGTCATGTTCAGACGAACTCTGCCCTGTTGAATAACGGCACCACACTGTCGTACGTCCGACCTTTGTATCTGCACAGTGAGTGTACTAATGTGTGCAAACTTAGCTTACCACTTAGCGCGCAAATGGACAAAACATCTGAACTGTCTTCTCAAGCCCAGGATGTCAAACAGAAATTCTAAATAAATATGACCCTGGCCCTGTAACGCAGCTAATACCAGGTGTGGATCGTAACAAAAATCATTAGAAATGCTGCTGCCACGTACCTAGAATGCATGAATTGATAAAAGTGAATGTTTGGGGTCTGTACTAGAAAGACAACACAGATGTTAATTCTTGGACATATTGAAATGTCGATTATTAAAATAGTTATCTCCACTCATGAATAATTTTTTATCACAGGAAAGAGTGATTATTAAAAATCCTCATCAGCTCATTTAAATCTACATTGTCATACCTGGTCTATGCACTGAATTGGTGGAGAGTAAATTTAATTTTCAAACCAATGAAAAAACACTCTCATGTACTCAATGTGAGGGTAGTTTAGTATCATAGCTTTTGATATTCAATGGTCGAAGTGTACGCAACTTAGAGTGAGCAAACTCTACTCAACATTTACTGTAACCTAATGCGTGATGGTACTTTACCAAGCGACATCTGCAACGGCGTTGTCTCTGAGCTGGATCTGAAACGCTAATTCCCTTCTCTGGCCTTGAATGAATTCACTCAGTCGCTACCTTCCTGTGTTCCGTAGAGCGTTAATCTTTCCCTAGTCGAAATAATGACCATTGCATACTCACTGTGGGCTGGAGCAACGTGCACAATTTCTTTGTCCACAACAATTCCCGCAGGAATAATTAACTACCGCTTTGCTATCTGTTGCCACAATATTTGAAGCGTATCGGCCACACTTGGCAGAAAGCAAAGCTCTCAGCGCTCTCGCTTATTTCCACACACTTGTGGGGTCTGCCGCAAGACGAGAGAGAGAGAGAGAGAGAGAGAGAGAGAGAGAGAGAGAGAGGGAGGGAGAGAGAGGTTTTAGGTCTCAAAACGCTTTCATATAATGGGGATCATCCCACCGTGTCGCAACTGCGTCGCCAAGCTTGGCTTCAGCCAATCACCGTCTCACTAGAGGTGAATACATTTTTATTTTTCTTACTAGGTCACAGCCTAGCTCTGTTATTGACCTGCAGCCACTTACCCCCAGTCCCGGCCTCATTTACGTTAAAAGGAGTAATGTACTGTTCTGGCCTTATTCCTTTCTGCATTGAAGCTCGCCATTCTCTTGCTAAATGGGAGTCTTACGGTATCAGTAACCACCTGCTCGGTTCGTCTCCAGAATGCGTTTCGCTTTAACTTGTTTGTTCCATGACATTGTCCATATTGGTAGAGACTGTTTTGTTAGTTTTCAGTATATGAAATTTACTGCAGTTGCCTTTTGTTGATATAATGTGATTATTTCCTGAGGATCTCATACTGTATTGTCCTGTCAATATAGATCAAGCTCATGTAGGGTCCGTAAAATCTGGACGCCTTACAACGCTACAGTCGCATGTGAAAGCATGTGAGGATGCAGCTCCAGTCTGTAGAGTTTCTATTGATTTGTCAGCTGCTCAAAATTCGAACTGAGGTTTCTTAGTGGCTGCATCCATAGAAAGTTTGCCACTGTACGTGATATTACGATACTGCATCCGAATGCCCTCTTGTTTATTGATCTTATACACTTCACCTGTTCTCTTTGGTCCCCCTTCTCGTAGTACAGAAGCACAGTAGATTTCATGCAGTGTCTTTTGTACTTGTTTCTTGCCATCACTTCTATCTATTAACATGTTTGGTTTGTGTTAATATACATGATTGTTCCTTGTGCAAATTCATGATCGATTTTGTGCTCCGTTTAAAGAAAATAAATGTAACTGTAAATTTTTATTATGGCATTTACTTTGCTCAATTAATTTAATGAATAAATTATGAAACGCTAGCCACATGGATTTTACACTGAAGAGCCAAAAAAACTGGTACATTTGCCTAATAGCATGTAGGGTCCCCGCGAGAACGCAGAGGTGTCGCAACACAAGACGTGGCATGGACTCGAGTAATGTCAGAAGTAGTGCTGGAGAGAATTGACACCATGAATCCTGCAGGGCTGTCCATAAATTCGTGAGACTACACGTTGCAAGGCATCCTAAGTATGCTCAATAATGTTCATGGTTCACGTTCATGTTCATGTTTGGTGGCCAGCGGAAGTGTTTAAATTCAAAAGTGTATTTCTCGAGGCACTCTGTAGCATACTGGACATGTGGGATCTTGCATTGTACCGCTAGAATTGCCCAAGTCCGTCGGAATTCTTAATAGACATGAATAGATTCAGGTGGTCAGACAGGATACTTGCGTACGTGTCACCTTTCAGAGTCATATGTAAACGTATCAGGGGTCCCATATCATTCCAACTGCACATGCCCCACACCATTACAGAGCCTCTACCGGCTGAAAAGACCCTTGCTAGCATGCAGGGTTCATGGATTCATGATGTCTCCATGACTGTACACGTCCATCCGCTCGATACAATTTGCAACGATACTCGTCCGACCAAGCAACATGTTTCCAGTCATCGACAGTCCAGTGTTGGTTCTGACGGCCCAGGCGAGGCGTAAGGCTTTGTGTCGAGCAGTCACCAAGGGTACACGAGTAGGTCTTTGGCTCCAAAAGCCCATATCGATGATGTTTCATTGAATGGTTCGCATGGTGAAACTTGTTGATGGCCCAGCATTGAAGTCCGCAGCAATTTGCGGATCGGTTGCATTTCTGTCACGTTGAACGATTCTCTTGAGTCGTCGTTGGTTCCGTTTTGCAGGATTAGTGATATTGTAGTTGTCCTTCACCCAAACACTGTTCCGAGGTGACTTGCTTGACTCCAGGCATGTATCTGGTGAGTTTGAGAAAGTTCTGTTGCACAGCAGAATAATAATTAATGGCAGGAAAAAAAGTTTGTAAGAACGATTTCGCACGATGATGAGTGGAGCATGCCTGTCGAGTACAGAACAACGGCATATTGCCAAAGAAAGTGAGAGAGAGGACGTCAAGAACAGTAGATTCAGCACTTAAACGACAGTGGAAAACAGACACAACACTCTTCTGTAATGTGGCTACATCTAGTAACTTCACCCGGGCGTGGCATAAGAACGCCTTTCAGGAAACAAATCCTGCATAAGGGAACAATCTAAAGCCCTGCAGTTAAACATTAGGCTATCCGAGAGCGCTGACAGGCTCAGAAAACAGGAGCCCATTTGGTCATCACTCGGTTAGGGGGAGGGGGGGAGGGGAGATGTCATCGACTGCAGTAAAACCCTCACCTCGCTTTTCCATTCACTCTGAGTGAGATTTCAGCATGGGCCTCATGTGGCTACAATGGGAAGAAGACAAACAATTATAAAGCTGTCGGCAATTAAAGGTTATTAATTGAATGATGTCAAAAGAGTTCTTCTTACGGGGCAGCCGCATCTGCACAAATCTGTTTGGAAAATGAAAAAAATCTGTGGCACAGTTACTTAATCACAATCTTTTATTCTGTGCATTACCGGTTCCGGAACAGTTCCAGTTCCATCATCTGGTGTTTCTGGTCGCACAGCACAAGGAATTTTACGAAATTTTGTCCCTTTTTCTCTTTCGACAAGGTTTGTTTCATGACAACATTGGGAAGAAGATAACCTCAGATGGTTAAGTGATTTTATTTTTTTACTCGAGATGATGGAACTCTAACTGTTCCGAAACCGGTCGTGAACTCAGTAGAAGATTTTGGCTCTCTGTGGTTTTCTTCATTTTTGAAAATGAGTGACGTCTCGTTAGTACTACACAGAATGCTGTGTAGTACTAGCGACCACTGCACCTGCACCTGCACTGCACCTCCTGTTGACGACCCTACACTCATGTAGGAGGCCGTATCTGGCGGGCTGCTACAGTGCTATTTCGAAATAAGTTTCTATTGGTCTCTATGTCCTTACGAAACTGCAACTTTGCATCTTCTCTTCTTTAATTCGTCAGAGAAGTATTGGAGAGAACAGGCAATACAAAATGTGCCAGTAATGGTCCTCACGGTCCCATTGAGGTATACTTCTACCTTAGCTGTTTCTGCGCTTTTTTCCAGGTAGGGAAACAATATTCAATAGTTGAAAATACTAACGAAACCTTAGCATTGCGTAGCGTACCTGCAGTGTCGATTTTCTCTTAATCCCAGCGTTGGCATTTCGGTGACTAAGCGAGTGTGAGAGACTACAGATACCCTTATACACATTGTAACCTCTCCACACGAATATTATTAAAAAATGAAAATGGAGCCAAGTGTAACCTCCTTACAGAAATAATAATTAAAAATGGAAATGTGCCAAGCGTAGCCTCGCCCCAAGAAACAATGATTAAATGAATTTTTCTTAGTATTGTAACCTCTGAACAAAATTGGCTCCGATTTATAGTCTGTGCGCAGAAATGCATTCACATTTAATGTTATCACAAAATTCTATTCTCATTTTATGTCAAGTTCGAAACAGAAAAATTCCTAAACACCAAAATAATAAAAAAAGTTTTGTAACCTGATGAATTTTATGAGGACAGCAGCGCTGACCTTCGGCCCTGTATTCTGAATAAAAAAAGCAAAAAAATCTTACCTCAATAAAACTGCAATTTATATCTGCTCTTAATTAGTCATTTTTCGACACAGTTTCGTGCAGTGCTGGCGTATATATATATATATTTTTTATTCTTGGAAGCAATGATAATGTATTGGAAAATTCTTTAAATTGAAATGAATGCTTTTCTTTAAAAGAGTTGCTTTATATTATAAAAATTATCATTGGGGCATTTTTTTGAACAAATTAAATTACAATTAACATACATTATTAAATATGCGCAAGGCTGCTTCTTTACCTTCTACAACAATACTCATCCTCCAGAATCCTGACCAGAGTCGCGAGCAGAGCACACAGCCGACGCATGCCGACTCCACCAGATTACAAGACTCACTCGCTACTAAAGCCGACCGACTACCACTGTCGACTCGCGCAGTCAAGCGCAGACTTGCGACAAGCAACAACTAACGATAAACTACTCTCTGGTCAGAGATTCTGTCATGCCTCGCCCATCGCCGGCAAAGCATACGTCTTACAACATGAAGTACGAAGTGCATTCAAGTTCTAAGGCCTCCGATTTTTTTTCTCTGGACTGGAAAGAGAGAGAAACATGCGCATTGTTTTAAAATGAGGCCTCATTCATTGTCAATACGTTCCAGAGATGGCAGCACCGTACGGCAGGTGGAATTTTACCGCCAGCGGCGAGAATGAGAACTGTTTTAAATACTTAAAATGGCGACGTTTTCCTTACTTGAACTCTGTGCAATCATTCGTTTTCTGAATTTGCGTGGTGTGAAACCAATTGAAATTCATCTACAGTTGAAGGAGACATGTGATGATGGAGTTATGGATGTGTCGAAAGTGCGTCCGTGGGTGCGAGAGTTTAATGAAGGCAGACCATTTTGTGACAACAAACCGAAAGAACCTCGGGCTCGCACAAGCCGGTCTGACGACACGATCGAGAAAGTGGAGAGAATTGTTTTGGGGGATCGCCGAATTGTTGAACAGATCGCCTCCAGAGTTGGCATTTCTGTGGATTCTGTGCACACAATCCTGCATGACGACCTGAAAATGCGAAAAGTGTCATCCAGGTGGGTGCCACGAATGCTGACGGACGGCCACACGGCTGCCCGTGTGGCATTTTGCCAAGCAATCTTGACGCGCAATGACAGCATGAATGGGACTTTCTTTTCGTCGGTTGTGACAATGGGTGAGACGTGGATGCCATTTTTCAATCCAGAAACAAAGCGCCAGTCAGCTCAATGGAAGCACACAGATGCACCGCCACCAAAAAAATTTCGGGTAACCGCCAGTGCTGAAAAAATGATGGTGTCCATGTTCTGGGACAACGAGGGCGTAATCCTTACCCATTGCGTTCCAAAGGGCACTACAGTAACAGGTGCATCCTACGAAAATGTTGTGAAGAACAAATTCCTTCCTGCACTGCAACAAAAACGTCCGGGAAGGGCTACGCGTGTGCTGTTTCACCAAGACAACGCACCTGCACATCGAGCTAATGTTACGCAACAGTTTCTTCGTGATAACAACTTTCAAGTGATTCCTCATGCTCCCTACTCACCAGACCTGGCTCCTACTGACTTTTGGCTTTTTCCAACAATGAAAGACCCTCTCCATGGCCGCACATTCACCAGCCGTGCTGCTATTGCCTCAGCGATTTTCCAGTGGTCAAAACAGACTCCTAAAGAAGCCTTCGCCGCTGCCATGGAATCATGGCGTCAGCGTTGTGAAAAATGTGTACGTCTGCAGGGCGATTACGTCGAGAAGTAATGCCAGTTTCATCGATTTCGGGTGAGTAGTTAATTAGAAAAAAAATCGGAGGCCTTAGAACTTGAATGCACCTCGTATCGTACTACAATAGGTCAATTCAACTTAACTGCCAGGACAGATAGTCACTACACTATTTCCTTCCTCACATTTACTTTCGTCGAATTATGTGTGATATCGATGGCAAATTTATTTAATTCGACAGTAATGTTGCAAAAATATGTAGGAAAGCTGCTACAAAATCTGAGTTGGAGAGAAAGATTTCAGTTGCGGCTATTAGGCATAGGTATACCAGATTTTCCGGCCAGTGTGGCCGAGCGGTTCTAGGCACTTCAGTCTGGAACCGCGCGACCGCTACGGTCGCAGGTTCGAATCCTGCCTCGGGCATGGATGTGTGTGATGTCCTTAGGTTAGTTATGTTTAAGTAGTTCTAAGTTCTAGTGGACTGATGACCTCAGATGTTAAGTCTCATAGTGCTCAGAGCCATTTGAACCATTTATACCAGGTTTCCAGGTAGTTTGGATGCAAGGGCACAGCACGCAAAGGACGTCCGCCGCTTTGGGAATGGTGTGGCCATGTCTTGCCAACTTTGGGCGACGCCTGCTTGCGCAAGGTAACAGTCGCTGGTGGTTCCTTCAAGTCTTCTTTTTTATTTTATAAATATGACCTCTTGTATTCAGTTACTGTGGAAGGAAGACAATCAGTGCATGTCGCGATAAGTAGAAAATCCTTTATCATTGAGAGTACTGGACGCAAACATCTCATGCATGTAAGTAATTTTTTGTAATATGGATCCACAGCTTCTATAAACTTTTAGAATGACGTCATATTCGCTTTTAGCTGTTATTGTTTTCATTTCACTATTGCAAACTCAGCATTTGCGCCATTTTAATGCACAAGGTTTGCTGTTATATTATGCCACGGAAATACGTTAAAATAATGTTTAAGACTGTTTTGTTTTCTATGCCCCAAGTCAGCAAACATGTCCATAACAGAACTTCTAATGTTGTTAATAACAATCAATATTACCATGAAAATTAACACAGTTCCTCAACAGATTTATTTATAACCTATTTCTATTGCATAATATATCATAAAATCATACGCTTGAAAATGGGGAAATGGCGAAATTGGAAAAGTGAAATAAAGAAAGTAACAGCTAGAAGCGAAATGGCGTCATCTAAAGAACTCCGAATTGCGCAAAGAATAACTTCACAGAACAGATATCCCCCTCGCCCAGATGCCTGTTCCCCTGTCCCCTTGCGAACTACTCTCTTTCTCACCCCCACAATAGCACAAAATTCTTTGACAGATTCGTGAAGTGCTGCATAAATGACAGGGGCAGATTAAGTGTGACATCCAGATATTTATGGAAACAGTTGTGAGAAATTTCGACCCAGTGGACGGGTGTTTATCACATTAGAAAACACGCAGAACAACAGTGATGCATACGGTGAGAGCAAGTAATGCATGGAAAAGTCTAGAAGAGGTCTCATCCAGCAGCGCACGTCAAACGGATTATGGCGATGATGATGACTATGATGAGCTATATTTTCAAGCCTTTCCGTCTGCAAAGTTTTCCAGTTGTTTCTTGTCGGTTCTGCTATCACATGGGATTGCAGTTTCATTGATACATACTTCACTTTCTCCACAACTACGATATCTGGTGTATTGCCTTTCAACATTCGATCTGTCTGAAGTCGGAAGCCCCAGAGTAATTTGGCACGTTCCCACCATTTCCTTATTTGCCTTGCCACAGTGGATCATTCTTGCCACCGCATTGTTCCTCTGCTTGTAATAAGTCGTGGCTTGATTGTGACTACTTTCAACATTTTGATTTAGTTCTCACTTTGTTCTATATGATATCCTTATCCCACTAATCAGCCACCTAGGCTGCCTTTACTGCTATTTACTGCTAGTACCCTGTTTAGAACGTTCTAATGGAAAGCAACCCTCAAAGAGCATGAGAAATGTGTTAAGGAAAGCATTATATTTCTCATCTGTGTTATCGCCACTGTAAAAGTCGTGTCCTCCTCTCACGAACCATGGATCTTGCCATTGGTGGGGCGGCTTGAGTCCTGCAGCGATACAGATAGCCGTACATTAGGGGCAGCCACAATGTAGGATATAGTAGCTTGGAGAGCTGCATCAAACCAGTCTCTGGACTCAAGACCATAACAACAACAACAAACATCCTGCCACTCTTGCTTTAAAAAGCTGTCTATGCGTTGGATTAACTTTTCTACATAGTTTGTAATTATATATAATATTTGTTTGAGCACAAAAACCTTTCAGTGTTAAAATTTGTGCACCAAGTCTGAAAGACCATTCACAATTTTGCTAGCAGAATACCCATCTAGTAATGAAGAATGAATAAAAATATTATTTATGGTTGTGGTACTGTTTCCCTGCTCACGTGTTGGAAGGAAAACACAGTCTGCATCAGATCGTACGATTTTAGGAGATTTCCAACATCTTTTTCTTGCACAGTCACATACGAAAATAATATTGATGTCACGACATATAATTAATTTTTGGTCCTTCCTATAAACTGAACCAAGAAACCTCTCTATGTTGAGCAGAAACGCTCTGAAGTCAGAGTTGTGGGACGTGTGTACAACAACAATTAGAAGTTTAGTTGGACTAAATTCAACTGCCCCTGCACATCATTTAAGTACCTGTTCAGTGCAGTGCAGTGCAGTGCTATATCTACAGACTCAAATGGAATACTGTTTTCTGCGTACATGGCCACTCCGCCAATCTGCAGAGAACTCCTTGGAAAACAGCCAGCTAGTCTATATCCTGGTAAAGGAACCCTCTGAATAGTCAGATTATTTAACTGATGCTCCGATATACCAATAATGTCAGAATCAAAATCTATAAACAGTTCACTAACTTTATCTCTACTACCTCTTACATTCTGATGAAAATGCTAATTCTGTGGTGTCCTGCCCACTCGATTCTTTGAACAAGAATCACAGCTTTCTGTATAGCGAGACTATGCCGATGGGTAACGTATTAGCGCTCTACGGAGTTCATTATGCTACGCAAAGAACAACAAGAAGCAGCAGAAGCGTCAAAGTCTGTATCAAGGCCAATCGGAAGACGTGAAAGTGTGTCTGCATTACCATATTGAACCCTCGGACGACACACAATCTCGTACTGGTATTGAAACGACAACAAAGCCCATCTTTTCAATTTTCGGGAAATTCGTTACAGGAATTGGTTTCGTCGGATGAAACAAGGACTTGAAAGGCTTGTGATGAGTTACTAAGTAGAATTTTCTGCCGTACAACTAGTGATGGAATTTGGTGACACCGTACACAATGGCCAAAGCCTCTTCCTCTGTATGTGAATAGCTACATTGAGCTTTGGACATCACTTTTGACTCGAAAGTGATCACTCAGCAATGCATCTTTGTTTTTGAAAAGCTACTTGGCACTCATTTGTCCAAACGAAGGGGACATTCTTGCGACGCAGGCGATGCAATGGAGCCGCTATTTGCGCAGTATTCGGCATGAAAAAAATATAATAGTTCATTTTCCCTAAGACTTACTCCAAGTCTGTGACATTGCGAGCAACTGGCAAATCGCTTATGGCTAACAAATGCGACTGAAGAGGATGTACACGTCGACTGTTTGTGACATGGCCAAGATACTGCTACTCAGGTTTAAAAAAATCACACTTGTTTAATCTACACTTAAGTCCTGCTATGTATCGCTCACATACGCGAACAGTGACTTTTATGGTGTTAAAATCCCGCGAGTGTAAGAACATATTTGGTCTTGATTCATTTGATCTGTTTGGGTTTAACGTTCAGTACAATGTGTTGTCAGTAGCCGCATACCACGCACAAGACAGTGTAGCTAGATTGCTAAAAGAATTCCCGGAACTCTTTGGTGACGGTTTAGGCAAGACTGACAATTTTGTTGCACATATTACTCTAAAGACAATGCTGAGCTGAAATTTTGCCTTACGGGAGAAAGTCGATGATAAGCTTCAAACAATTCATGGTGGTGGAGCTACTGCGCCCTTACTAGCTATGGATATGTCCACTAGTTTTGCGCAACGAACCTTCAGGTGGCATTGGCCTCTGTGTTGTCTTTAACTCTACAGTTAACTCACAGAGTGTAATTGATACTTGTCAATTGCCACGCCCAGAGGATCTTTTTTATAGACAAATTAGGCGCTGGACGCTACTTTTCAAAAATTGACTTGAGTGACGCGTATCTTCAAATACCGCTCGACGAGGAATCTCAAAATGTGTGTGTAGTGATACTCATTTGGTCTTGAAATATCTACGTTTACCTTTTGGAAGTGCTTCCGCACACGCAGTTTTCCACCGATATTTGGAACAACTGACTGCGCAAGTACCAAACTGTTCAAACTGTTTGGACGATATTCTCATAGCAGGTCGTACACCTGAAAAGCATATTGCAAATTTACGTGCTTTGTTTCGTGTGTAACCTGATGCAGGACACTAGTAGACACGCACTAGAAGAGAGCACTAGAAGAGCCATGACTTGTGACCCATATGAGCTTGTGTGATTAATTTGCGTGGATATTGTATATAGTGAAGGATTTGGTTATTGGCACGTCGCCATTTGCTTGCGACCCAATGTTAAGTATTGTCAATTCAATAACTGTCATAAATTCCGTTAATATGATCTGCATGTGTGTTGTTTAGCTATCCGAGAAAACAGCTTTCTAGGCACCCTATGAGAGACGAGTGAACAGCACCACACAAATTCCTTCTTTACCTGGATACCTGACCTCCTCTGAAGGTGATTCATATGGTAGAGGGACTTCCTTTAAGCAAGTATACCTATCATCTGATTTCAAACTAAAAAAGGTGCAGCTCTAACCCCAACTACCACAGGAATTTTTCCATGAGTTATCCCACCCACTACACTGTCATCTATAAGCTTTGCCAGCCTCCTCTTCCCATATCTACTGAGGTGCAGGCCATGCCCAGTGAAACCCTACCTACTAATGGACTCAACTGGCACCACTGCAGTGTGAGCCATGCCCTCCACCATCAGTTCCTTCTCGAGCCCCATGTTAACACGCCTAACGGCAGCATTAAGATAAGGTAACTCATGACGCTGAAACAGTTGCACGAAGCTCAGATTAGTGCTACCAGTTTGAGTAGCTTATCTTTACCAGGTCACCACCTACATCATATTCCCTGTCCCTATCAAGACTATTCCCTGCTCTGTCATCAATCACTACCTGGTCTACTTTCATAAAATTTCTACGTAATTTCTGTGCTTGCAGTCAACTGAGTCAACCCTGCACTTGGCTTCACAATGCTGATGACCTGGTACTCAATTCTCAACACTTCCTGAAACTGCTGGCCCACACCTTTGCCATGTGAACTACCTAGCAGCAGAATCTTCTTCTATCTGTTAGAATTTGCAACCGACTTAGGTTTCCTAACTGCTGAGGACTGCTGCATGTTTCCTACACCTACAGCTACAAGAGGCTCCTCTCAACCCAACTCTGACTGTTGGTAAAATGTATTGGTTATAAGCAAAGTACAACTGTCTGAATACGTCCTCCTCCTAGCTGCATTCTTACCAGCTACCAGTTCCTATTCCCAAGCACCCTTCACCCTCTTCAACTTATCTAGTTCCTCCTTTGCGTCTTGTAATTGCACCTAAAGGGCACCGATCTTGCGCTCCTGCTCCTCTATCAACTTATTTCTACTACAAATTCTGCATTTCCAGGAGAGGATCTCCGTACTTATGGTAAAATTTTAACAGTTACTAAACGTCTACGTTACCTAAGTTCAATTACAACAGCTGAACTATTTAAAGAACTAACAATACTGGTCTCGAAATTCTCTCTCCACTAAGAAAGCAACAACTTTTATTAATACTACTAAACCACAAATAATACCAATAACATCAAACCTTCACTACTTAGCTAAAACCAAACATTGAAGCGGCCACTGGAGCACTCAATGAAATTAAAACAGTGAATTTTACTGAAATATATCACTAGAAACAATAAGAAACAGCTGGAAACTACCGCATGAAATTTACTAACCGATTTAAACGCACAAACAACTCTAAAAACACAGTGGGCGTAAGTTTTCGAAAGTTTATTAAGCCGTTATTTCGCCGCTACCGTCGCAGGTTCGAATCCTGCCTCGGGCATGGATGTGTGTGATGTTCTTAGGTTAGTTAGGTTTAAGTAGTTCTAAGTTTTAGTGGACTGATGGCCTCAGATGTTAAGTCCCATAGTGCTCAGAGCCATTTGAGCCAGCACCAGACACCGCTGAAAAATTTAATAACTTTATAACACTGCACAAACAATTCCGTCAGAACTTAAGAACCGCTACGGTTGCAACTGCTAGCTACGAAATGTAAACACACTGCTAATATTTGGATGAACGATTGAAAATTACTAAATTTAATATTCGAATACAGTGCACAAACAACTATGTCGATGAGACTATCCCTTGCTTCGTGAAAAAATCGGGGAGCACCGCAGAAAGTATACATTCTTGCCGTATAAAACACACCTTAACAAACAGGAAGTTGGTACTGGGATAGAGGAATGTCCCAATGATTATCCATCTGTTGTGTGTCAAGCAGGGTGGTCGGACTACTCAATTCAATAGAGTACAGCAAATTTTGGAGCCGAAGCAGCGGACTTTCCGACATTGGTCAGGCAGCGTTTGATGTCTGAGAAGAACAGGCAGAAGTGTCGTCCTCAATTATTCTCCGGGGATGGCAGTGGCGACACATCTCCTTCTGCTCAGGGCTAGGAGACGCGTTAGCTCTGCCGACAAAGCGTGGAGCATACCGTAGTCTTACGTCCACAAAAACTGCTCAGCTCCCAGGGGAAATTTCGCCCTGCCTAATGAGATTCACTGACTGCCTCCTGCCAACGAAGAGGACCCGGAGACCACACTGGGAGAGTGAGAAAAATGCAAAGCTTTCTTCCTAGCAAATGTGCCCAATCCACTCTAAATACCATTAACCATAAAATGGTGGAAAAAATGAATCAATATGGCTTAGTGACATGTGATAGAAATGTGAGATGTGATTCGTCACAATGACACTTAAGAATAGTTCACGACAGTTAAAATACAGCCAAATCGACCTATAGAAACACTATTCGCAAGTCATCATCGAGTGGCAGTTTGATAAGTTGAAGAGAAGCCTTTCTGTACCATTGTCGCTACTGAAGGAAGACAATACGAGAACTGAGATGATGCTGAATTCATAATTCGAGATTGGAATTCATACTGCAGACAGTCGATACGTATAACGTCTCGCTATAAGTGTTTGAAACGTGAGTGGTAGTTGTCATTCTGGAGTAGATCCTAGCTAAAGATCTTAACTTACGATCAGTAAGAATTTTCTGCCTTTGTATTCAGAAAATGCTGGTAGCCAACCCACGTTCTTGAGACAGATATCCCGTTTATGGTTGGAATTAATGAATAACAAAATCAGTTTCGCTATCCGTATTTAGATAGTACGCTTGAGTAATAGATTCGTACACCACATCACAGGCGCAGGCTATAGGAGGGAGGGGGGGGGGGGGGCCAGTGTTATGCCTACGTGAACATTCACCTGGGATTTTGTAGGACCTGTGGCATTAATCCAAGGTACCATGAGAGCTATGAACTACATTAATATTATTGCTGCGCACTTGCGCCCGCATCTCGCGGTCGTGCGGTAGCGTTCTCGCTTCCCACGCCCGGGTTCCCGGGTTCGATTCCCGGCGGGGTCAGAGATTTTCTCTGCCTCGTGATGGCTGGGTGTTTTGTGATGTCCTTAGGTTAGTTAGGTTTAAGTAGTTCTAAGTTCTAGGGGACTGATGACCATAGATGTTAAGTCCCATAGTGCTCAGAACCATTTGAACCATTTTGCGCACTTGCTTTCTATCAAGCTTTACGTCTTTCCTGACGCCGATGGTATCTTGAAGTTAGATAACCATCGGTATTGAAGCGCCAGAATTGTAATACAGTGGATTGTGGAGCAGTAAATCCACTTGTTCTGAACCCGATGGAACAGATCTGGGACACTATCCGGCGTCCACTCCGTGTCCTCAAACCATCGGCTCCTAATTTAAGGGAATTGCGTGACCTGTCCGTAGATACCTGGTGCCATATACCTCCATAAACCTAGCAAGTACCTGTTGAAAGCTTACCACACACAATCTCTGCAGTACTGTGTTCCAAAGGTGTATTAACACGTTATTAACCAGGTGGTCTCAGCGTTTTCGCATTTCAGTATATGTCAGTGTACTCAATTGTCTGATTAAAGGTGGGATAACTTCTGAGGTGTGGGGTTATTCTGCGCAACAGATTTATCTGATATGTACCCTTTACCCTGTGGCTCCTGCAAGATGCAATTTCCACCCCCACACAACTACAGAAGTCAGACAGACGCTCCTAACGTTCGAAAGAGAAATGCCTGGAGTTGTCCGCTGTAATGAAATGACACAAAAATTCACAAAATTTCTTACGTAACTAGTGGGATTCTTGGGTACTGGAGTAGTGCTAGTTAGTGTAAGAAAAACATGAAACTAACGAAAGTTATTATTTATTTTGCAAAAATTCTGAAAATTCACAAGGGCACTCTTAGTTATGAATTGAACAAGTTATATCCTGGTTCTTTTCGGAATGTGAAGTTACCTCCCAAGGACAGGATTCGCTAATGAAATTTCTATACAAAGTTTAAGATTGTTTTTGACTTGGCAGAATGGCTGAGAGGCGCGCCTACTCAACTTGAATAATTATCCTTTAGAATGTTGCTAGGTATGGTCGAGGCTATCGCGTGTGAAATGCAGTGAAGTGTACTGTTGTGGAGGAAATATGGGGCTCGCGATAGCTGTAGCGCACAATACCGTAAGCTGCGATGACTGCTGTCTGCGCCGCTCGCTGCTGATAAATAAGATAACTCTCGTTCTATCTGGATTGACCTTCGCCATTCAAACTCTCCCTACGCCTTGATGAAGTCAAGGATTCCTATTCACCCCTAGTCTAACTATTGGTGTGGTACACCAGTCAGATAACCAGTCCACCGCGATGCCACTCAAGATTCACTCGCAGGCGTTTAACTGTAACTGTGTCCATTCACACCGCACAATAAGTGTGTCGGCCAACACAGTGAATAACGCTTAATTGCAAGGACTCAGTATAGAGTAGCACTTCGATTCGCTCTCGACAGAGGTGCTCTCCCAGTGAAGTATTGAGGAGAGACTTGTTCCTCGCTCCAAGAGCGACAACGGAGCGGCGCCTCTCCACGCCAGACGTGAAGGGGTATATCTTTCGGTCTCTTCCATTATTCCTTCAGCTCAAGGCGTCAAAAATATCGTCTGCCAATCAGCATTGCTCTTCTAAAACGGGAGAATGACGTTTCGTTTAAGGCGACCAATCCGGAAACCTGTAGCATTGGCGTTTGGCGTTTGCTGTCTCCCTGTGAAAATCTCTGAAACTGCGTGCTATGTGTAAAGAATGCATAGGCTGGCCACTCCCACACAATGTAGCGGAATTTGCTTTTAAGCCGAACACGGAGTTGTTCCCCCCTTTCACTCGGGCCCACACTATCCGCTACATGGGCGGTCACTGGCCGAAATAGGCTGGGTCGTCCTCTGAAGGGACCGGCGTGCCGTTGTGCGGTTCCTCTCCTGAAGCTCCTGTGACCGTCGTGTCTGGAATGTATGCGTGTACGCCAGCCTCGAGTATTTCAACCACGGTGCGCTTACTTGTTAATTGCATATCGTTTACACGAAATCATACAACGTTGACTTTATCTTATCGAGTTTGGGTTCGAATGAAGCGTCTTGATGTGCAGAATATGATTGTGAGGGTGGAATAGGTAAGCAGTGAAGGTCAGGAGACCACGACGTCTTACAAACTGTATTGCCACCAATTGATTTTGGACGCTGACACTGAAAATAGTTGCACCCCCACAGTGGGCCCAAGATGGCCGTGAATGCAAAGAAGTCATAAGATCATTTCAACAGCTGCTGGACCAACACTTGGAACATCGAGACCAGGTGCTCATCTGCAGTATGGGTGAGTCAGCTAAACTACGAGCCACTCTCCTTAATAGTGACATATTACCACACTCATGGGTTGCCGTCCTGTTTTACATATGTCTGGAAACTGCAACTCAGCACAGAAAGTGGGTTACAATTGAGTATAAATGGCCTAAAAATTTAGCAGTGGGAGGAACAGTGGGGGATTCCATCGAGGAGGTGATGGATAGCCGGTGCACCAGGGCGACAAAGAACTGCACGCAGCTGCTGTGAGTACCAGCCACCGCCAAGAAATCTCCAAGTACTAAGTCCGCCTTCCTGGACTTAGTGTACACCACTGGTTGGCCTCTCCCAGCAGCTGCCAGATGCTTGTCCTGGAGGGCAGCAGCTCAGCCTCAGGAAGTGCTGCCACCGACTTTAACTTGTCCCTGAGGACACTTGGGTCCCACAAGCTGCCACCCGCCGGGACGAGTTCCTGAGCCAGACGCTGGCATCCATTACAAGAATTCCTGTGGTCTTCCGTCCACTCCGCCGGCTCCTCACACAGACAGCCATAAGCAGGAAGTAGGTCGCATGTGCTGTGTCTGTTAATACTGGAGTGAACAATGTTAGGAACGTCGACACACACGGGAGAAGGCTGAAGATAGCAACCACCCACCGCGGGCTATCCAAGCCACACTAAGAGGGGCACGATCATTGAGCAGCAGTGCCACAGTTGTAGTTCTGTGAGTCACAATAAAATTTGTTAATCTTTCTACTCGTTTATTTGAATCAAATGAAACTATTTGTTTCCAGCGATCTCTTCAGATTCCAAACATCTATGATGTATATATGTAGACAGAAGCAAAGAACGGAAATTTATATCAAGATTGGGATTCGAACTTAGGTTTCTTGATTACTAGGCTAACTACTACGCCACCCTGCGACAGTAGTTTTACACATGTGGGTGGATTACCTTATTTGGATTGAGGACAGATGCATATATTGTTTATTGGAGCTGCCATCGGATCGCCATCTCAGTACACCTGCCGCTGCTACCGAGTTCTGCTCCGAAGTGTGCCTTGCAACACCAGTCTACTTCATAACGAAGGTCTTTAGAAGCTGCTCCTATAACAAAGGTACCTAAACAGACTGCGTATTTCACTAAACGTAGAGGTCCTTGGCTCCTTCTGATATCTGAAAAAATCTGAACTCTGTCAGGCCAGGCCATGAAGGCAAAACAGTACCGACCGACCGCCATGTCATCCTCACCCTCCAGGCGTCTCCGGTTGCGGGTGTGTGGGGGGGGGGGAGGTTGGAGAGGGGGGGAGGCAGGTGGTCAGCACACCGTTCCCCAGGCCGTATGTCAGTTTACGTAACTGGTCTGATAACTGATGGCTTTACTGAAACACGCACTGGTCGAACGTCGCTGCCTAAGTCTATATCAATGTGCATCTTAAGTGCAGCGATTCGCAACAACCAAAACAACGGATCACAACAGACAATCGATGGCCGCCGCGAAGAGTACGACTTTCACGAATGTCAACGACATTTCTCCTACTCGGACCGGTGGCTCGCGTGGCCCACGACGGCCTCATTAGCAGCTCTGTTTGGTAGCGCTAAATCAGCCGGTGCAGCCTCATACCTGGTGGTAGGGGCGGTTGCGGCGCTGGCGCCTGATTTATGGTGGTGGTGGGTTGGGGCTAGGCCGGCCAGGCGGTGCCCGGCAGGGACGTCGAAGATGCAGTCGCCGCCGGCCGCGCCGCGCGCAAGAATCGATAGATCACTCCGCAGTCGCACCGGTGCCGCGTCAGCTCGCTCCCGAAGAAGTCCCCGTAATGAAATTTATAACCACGGTAATGAATTACCGGCGAGGGAAGGCTGCACAGGGCGAGCGTGCAGGGCGTAGCCACGGTGCCCGCAGGGGTTGGCGGTCGGCGAGGGCTCGTGTGGAGGGCCAGGAGCTCAGGGAACCACCAGCTGAAGCGACAAATAGCTGTCTCCGTCTGGCTCTGTGGTTCCCTACCTGAGGGCGATTTATGCCCTGGGGGGGGGGGGAGGGGCGGGGAGGGGGGTAAAACTATACTTTCCATTGTATGGCTACTCTAAATTACTTTTATAAAATGCTCTGTACTGTACTTTTTTGGTAGATTCTAACATTTAATAGTAACACAACGGTACTAGTGAAATCCATATTCAATAATATGCAAACCACAAAACGAAAAGACCGTGATGTGAAAATATGTCGATGTTTTATAAAGGGAGTGACAGTGCGATCTCTAACCTATGACAAAGTGAGAAGAAACGTAGATATTGATCGGAAAAACGAATAACTGTCAGTAGCAATTCACTAACGTAGAAATTATGACGTGAACTGTTTTCCCACATAAAAAATTTTATTATACAAGCTTAAATTCATTAATGTAAAAGGTGAAACACATCTGCAGCAAGAAGACGTTTCAGTTTGCAAAAGTGACTACAGAAAATCCCTTGGATTCAGAATGAGATTTTCACTCTGCGGCGGAGTGTGCGCTTATATGGAACTTCCACGCAGGTTAAAACTGTGTGCCGGACCGAGACTCGAACTCGGGATCTTTGCCTTTTGCGGGCAAGTGCTCTGCCACCTGAGCTACCCAAGCACGACGCACACGACGTCCTCACAGCTTTACTTCTACCAGTACCTCGTCTTCTACATTCCAAGAAGCTCTTCTGCGAACCTGCTAAGCCATGTCTCCGAAATATCCTTTCTTTCAGGAATGCTAGTTCTGCAAGGTTCGCAGAAGAGCTTCTGAAAAGTTTGGAAGGTAGGAGACAAGGTACTGGTAGAAGTAAAGCTGTGTGGAAGGGGCGTGAGTAGTGCGTGGGTAGGCGTGGGTAGCTCAGGTGATAGAGCACTTGCCCGCGGAAGGCAAAGGTCCGAGTTCGAGTCTCGGTCCGGCACACAGTTTTAATCTCCCAGGAAGTTTCAATCTCTTGGATTGCTGCTACACAATTGGACCATTAAGTGTATGGAAAGCATAGGGATTAGCAAAAAAATCAGGAAATTCACAGAACATGCGATGGTGCCATGGGAGACGGAATTATTTGTAGCAAAAGAGAGTTACTAACTAGTCATAATCAAAAGAGGCACTTTCCTGGGGGTCTCGTTGACGCCATCACCGCTTTTATCCTCCTGTCAACCGTCTCACCGAACACAAACTTGAATCATCAAACTGTGAGGTATTCTCTGAAACCATTCCACGTGTTGTACATGAAAATCTGAAACTGAAATCCAGTCTCTGACGAATACAGGTACAGCTTTCAGCATACAAATCGGCATGAAATTCAAATTACACAAGTCGGCTATACTGTTAGTGAAGAGAGGAATAATCTTAGAAAGTGAAGGGAACGTAATGCCAGATGGTCAAATTATCTAGTTTCACCACCTAGAAGCATGCAAATACCTAGACTTTTGCAGGTTGGACCGAAAATGTACTAAAATGGGGTCAGCTAAAATTACTCCCGCAGTGCCACAAAAAATTTTAAAAGCAAACTGAATGGTGGCGCTATCATCAAGGCAGTTAACACCTGTGCCGTAGCCAACATAAAACACAGTACAGGCATACTGAAGTGAACATAAGTACAGATGCGTTATCTGCACAGCAAATAAGACAACTCACAACAATTCATCGTGCAATTCACACATGCAATGATATCCTCAAGCTGCACTTGCCCTGAAAAGCGGGCGGTAGACAGGCCATGCACTTGCAGACTATGTAAAAGGCCGCAAAGAATCGGCAACGACAGAGCTTCCCAAGGTTGGCCCTACTGCAAACCAAGAACCAACACCGGAAAGATGCACTCCAGTGTCGGACTGTAAGGGTATACAATAAAACACTGCATGGGCAGGTTTTTCGAAAATATCAAAAGCAAAGTATATGACAAAGCCTGGTCTTGGCTGACCAATGCGCCCTTCTAGTAGAAAACTGAAGGAACAGGGCCGTATCGAGGACTTGGCGAGATTGGCGCCCGCCAAGGGCGCTAGCACAGAGGGGGTCGCAGAAACCTGGCTAAGGGGAGGAAGAAAAAAGAGAAAATGTCTGGAAAGACAGTTCAAGAATAAACCGGGAGAGTCTGCGAGAAAAAGCCTTTCCCTCAACCCGAAACTGTAAACCAACGCTTTTGTCACTGTGTCATTCCGTACAAGTAGTGCAGTAAAGAAACGATTACCGAATAGGCGTCGCATTGATTATGGGCAAACACTGTGCTTAGTTCACACAGCCGGTCTCTTTGGCCGAGCGGTTCTAGGCCCTTCAGTCCGGAGCGCGCTGCTTCTACGGTCGCAGGTTCGGACCCGCCTCCGGCATGGATGTCTGTGATGTCCTTAGGTTAGGTAGGTTTAAGTAGTTCCAAGTCTAGGGGACTGATGACCGCAGATGTTAGTCCCATTGTGCTTAAAGCTATTTGAACCATTTTTGATCACACAGTTGTCGCCTGCACAGTTACCTCATGTTCAACAACTTTTGTAACAACTTCACTACAGGATTGTAGGATCTCGAGTGTGTGCTGATGCAAATATGCCACCTGACCGTAGGCCTACTATTTGTGCCGCCAACAGAGGACAGGAATGCATCTGTTTAAGCTAGAGTGGTTCAAATTATTTCCTAGAATAAAAACTCAAATGGGAAATAGATCTCGCATACAAGACAGCATTTCATCTCACTTTAATTTTCTCTCGGGAATGCCTAAAATGAGAACTCTTTGTCTCATGCAGCAGATTTTGGTGTCAGATATTGCGGAAACATCTTTACAGCTGAACTAGTTAACGAACCAGCGGCTTTCAAAATCCAGTAGAGAGCGCTGATGAAGTGCACTGACAAGCCTTTTATTTGGATATTTGGTAGCATTTTTCCTGTAAAGTAGAGGTTACGATATGCTTATCGAAACATCGAAATATCTTTCAGTATAATTATGACAATTCTAGTGAACGCAGCGTCTTGTCAACACAGTTTTAGCAAATTAAACATAATAAAAATCTACTTACGGTCGCGTATAGGTGAAGCAGACTGTCAAATGTACTCATGTTGTCTACAGAATACGACACAGCTGCTAAATTTGACTTGAACTTCATAGCCAATAGAAGAAATTAGAAACTACAATTATAATGAAAACGCAATTCTTGAAAAGAAAAGATGCTCTCAACACTTATTTATAGCCCCTTTCCTTCCAATTCCAATTAATAATTAATGTGAGAAAATCATAACATGTAGGTTTTCACGGCCGGCGACTTCATTAGTTAAAACTTCCGGGCTGAGAGACGGTGGTCGATCTGTAATATTACTTCTTCCTGACGTTTCGTTGCCAACTGCGGGCAACATCATCCGAGGTTAGTCAACGACTGGCTGCCAGGCCATGGAGGTCCCGTTTATATAGAGCACATAGAGGACACCTAAATATTATTTATCCAAAGATGCAATTTACTATGGAGAAAGAGAGCAATGGAGCACTTTTTTTTTTTTTTTTTTTTTTTGATGTAGCAGTAATTAAATGGGCAGATGAGAGCCTAGGGCATAAAGTGTATAGAAAAGATACACACACCGACTTTTACCTCCACAGGGATTCGAACCAAGATTCCAGGCAGAAGAGAGGTGTCATTAAAACATTGGTGGACGCACTTAATAAGATCTGTCATCCAGTTTATTTGCAGGATGAAATAAATCATTTGCGAACGACCTTTAAGGAAATAGATACGCTAACAACGATATAAATCGAGCACGTCGTCCGAGAAGAAAAGTGTCTGACAACATTCAGCAACAACATCTGTCAGCTGAGAAACTTTTTCTTCCATTTATTCGTAATATCACGGACTGTATTGAGAAAGTTCTGGCCACGTTTCGAGTTGAAACAATCTATAGATCCACTAAGAAGGTTAGTGAGTGTTTAAGATCGGCGAAAGACGCACGACAGCCCTTAGCAACTCCTGGGGTGTATATAATTCCGTGTAGCTGTGTGAAGGTTTATATTGAAACAACAAAAAGGAGTGTCAATACCCGCTTAAACGAACACAAAAGGAACTGTCGACTACGGAATACCGACAAATCAGCTGTAGCGGAACATGTTTTTAAAGACGGTGATCATGAAATAAAATTTAGGGAGACGAGCTTGCTAGCCAGGACATCGCAT
Source organism: Schistocerca serialis cubense (assembly GCF_023864345.2). NCBI lineage: Eukaryota > Metazoa > Arthropoda > Insecta > Orthoptera > Acrididae > Schistocerca > Schistocerca serialis. The sequence goes on along the minus strand of NC_064642.1, from coordinate 500,337,375 downwards.
TATTATGCATACATGCATAGAGAAGCTACAAAGATTCAGAAACACCGCAGCACTTTTAATAGAAAAGAGGAAGGCTTAAAGTTAGACAAGATGTGGCGGTCGACTTTGCACCAACGATGTGATAATCGATTACCTTCAATCGAGAACAATGACGTCGGTCAGAGATAGACTTACAGTCGGCCCCATGTGACGTATAGTGGTGCCCTCTATATAAACGGGACCTCCACGGCCTGGCAGCCAAACCACTCGTTGGCTTGCCCTGCTGAGGGATTAAGTTTACTAACCCCCCTCAATGTGTGTCTTTCTCTTTTTAAGGTTACACCAGCAAGGACCAATCAACAAGAGTGGTAATATATTTTTCTCTCTTTTACAGGAACCGCAGGAATGACAAATGTTGTCCAAACTGCACCACTTCGAGCCAAGGATAGGCTCGTCTTTTTCAGCATCAGCGTCAGCCTGGGAGCCAGGCACTGACTCACCTCCGAAGATGTAGCCCGCAGTTGGCAAAGAAACGTCAGGAAGAAGAAGTGTTACAGACCGACCAAGGCCACTCAGCCCGAAAGTTTTAACTAATTACGCAAGAAACAAAATTATGGCTCAACAGAAGAACTAGATACAACCCTTCGGCTATGACCAATGACGTCATAGGTTACTCATAGATATTAATGTATTTACTTTAGAGGGATAGATAATAAATCGGTTGTCTGCTGTGGATAAGCGATAGCATTGTAAGCTGAAATAAATGAATGCATTTTTAAAAGACAGCGCTAGAAGTTGTGTAAGATTTTTTTCGTTTGTATTGATTTAATTAATTGGTTCTTTCCAATCAATCCGTACCTAATTTCTTTCTTAGTGAGTTTGAGATAATTTGGGAGAATAATTTTTCGCTTGGAAGAATTTTTAGTTTTTGGCTTTCGTTTGTGGGTATGGATTTACCTATTCCCATGAATATGTAAGACTTAATGCAGGCTTTGGGCTTAGACGTGATGGCACCCATTTGATTTTTGCAAATGTCTGGTCTTGCTGATTACTTCGATGTCGTGAATTCGGCGAACATATGCGCCTGATGAATGTATTTGCCCGTCGTACTCACGATTTATTCATATGGAGGTGTAGCAAGGATCCACTATAGCGCTCAAATTAGACGAGGAACATGGTATGAGAAATCGAGACTGGCCGTGACGGATATGATAAAAATTACATACTGTTAGTGTTTAAGGTATCCTGTATGGTTGTGTGCTATGGGTTCATCAGCTGTAGTACCGAATAAAAATTTTGCAGTTGTTGCTCTTTTTCCCTTTCCTAGTACTATATATTATGTACATCGAGAGAAGAGCTCTGACAGCTGACAGCGCAGTTGCCAGTGCTCGACACAGACGGGCAGCAAGCCAGCAGCGGTCAACCAGCACTACTGCAACACCGGGGCGTTGCCATGGCAACGTAAGCAAAGGCTCACGATCTGATTGGCCGTCTTGGATGGGCGAAGCACGTGCGCCAAGGCCGCGTAAACTGTCAGATCTCTACACAATGTAGGCACCTTTCTTTCTTAAACTAAGGCGTTTGATTGTCTTGATCACAAAATATTGCTCCAGAAGTTGGACCATTATGGAATACGGGGAATAGCTCACATTTGGTTCACCTCTTACTTTAACAACAGACTGCAGACAGCTTCACAGGGTTGAGAATGGTTGTGATGTGGGGTCTGAGTGGGGCACGGTCAAATGAGAGGTGCCTCAGGGATCAGTGCTGGAGCTACTCCTGTTCCTTATTTATATAAATGATTTGCCGTCTAGTATTACGGGTAATTCAATAACATTTCTGTTCCCTGATGACACAAGCTTGGTGTAAAGTTTGGTAGTAAAGGATGTTGTGTGCAACATTGCCTCTGTTTCAAACAACGCAGTTCACAACATAAGTTCATGGCTTTTAAAAAATCAACTAACGCTAAATCATGCTAAATTTTTCAGTTTCTAACACACAGTTCAACAAAACCCGAAGCTTTAATTTCACAGAATGGGCATATGATTAGTGAAACTGAACAATTCAAATTTCTAGGTGCTCAGAAAGGTAGTTAACTGTCGTGCAAAAGCCCATGTTCAGTATCTTGTTGAGAGACTTAATTCTGCCATTTTTACTATTCGAACGGTGTCTGAAGATCATTCGACAAGAAAAGTAGCGTACTTTGCTTATTTTCTGTCGCTCATATCTCACAGTATTTTTCTACATTTAGAGGTAGCTGCCATTCCTCACACCAGCTAGAGCACCTTCCCGTAGACCACAGCATAATCAACTGCCCACTCCGGCCGCCATTTCATTTATGTGTGCCAGCCGTTGTGGCCGAGAGGTTCTAGGCGCTTCAGTCCGGGAAAGCGCTGCTGCTGCTGCTGTCGCAGCTTCGAATCCTACCTCGGGCATGGCTGTGTGTGATGTCCTTAGGTTAGTTAGGTTTAAGTAGTTCTAAGTCAAGGGGGCTGATGACCTCTGATGTTAAGTTCCATAGTGCATAGAGCTATTTGAACCATTTGAGCCATATATGTGTACCGAAAATAATGTGTACGGTCCTACCACACTTCCATGAGACACTCCTTAAGATACCCTTGTCTGTGATAAACACTCGATGTCGATGACAATACTGTGTTCTACAACTTAACAAGTCTTCGAACCTCTCGTATGTCTGGGAACCTATTCCATATGCTCGTACGTCCGTTAACAGTCTGCAGTAGGGTTTTATCTGTTAATATATTAGGACCAGCATGACAAATCGTCATATTTGACTGCCAAAAGTGGCTAACAGAATCTGTACTTTACGATATGTCATAATTGTTGAAGTACGTTCTTCTCCAGTTAGATCAGTAAGCCAAGTGATCTTTCCTGTCATTCGAAACGGTCCTTCATCATCTCCCAAGGAAGGCGGTGTCGATCGACCAATAAAGAGGCTTCTTTTCTCCTACCAAGCCATCTACCTACTGTCTCTTTCTTAAACATTTCTATTTTCCATATTCAACTGAAGTACTTGCTTTCACTTCAGAGTTCAACATGTGAGAACCGCACTGCATCCCTCCTACACTGTCGTTTCTACGGTGTAGAAAAATATCCCCTACCAGTCACAATAAAAGGTTATTTATTTGTTACACGACCGGTTTCGGGCTTGCGCCCATCCTCAGGTGTTTATACATTCATGTACATGTTTATACTGTTGGAGATCACTGTATAAATACAATATATATATATGTATATATATATATATATATATATATATATATATATATATTTGCTGGTGACTACACAGATACAAGTGGGACAATTGTATCTGTGTAGTCACCAACAAATAATTTTTTTGTATTTATACAGTGATCTCCAACAGTATAAACATGTACATGAATGTATAAACACCTGAGGATGGGCGCAAGCCCGAAACCGGTCGTGTGACAAATAAATAACCTTTTATTGTGTCTGGTAGAGGATATTTTTCTACACCATATAAAGGAACAGTCACGGAGTTCAACAGCATCCATTATGGATAAAATTTATTTACTGTCGTTTCTATTTATTAATGATGATAGTACGTTTTTCATCATAACCACCTACTCAAAGACAGGCCGTAGAGGTCAACAGCATCTCACTAAGTTTCCCCTCTGAACACTACAAGCCGCGTTTATAGATCTAAATAAGGGACACGGCGTAAGAAACCTGGAAGTCTATGGTGGAATTAACTTACGGTAAAGTAAAGGAATTACGGCTCACCACTGATGTAAACCCGATGCACGTGAATTGGCCGTGGCTATAGCTGCAGCAGAAACGTCGTACCGCCTCATGAGGGGGTAGACAGGGCCAGGTGTTGGAGAAAACTGCTGTTGTACAAAACTCCGCGAGAGGGCAAATGAGTAATCGTGGCGTACGTCGATAGAGGTCGCGAAAGACGCGAGGAACTAACACTGAGACATTTTTAAAGTGAAGGTTGGAAGCCGTTGCACAACCAGGGATGTCTAGATAGAAGAAATAGAGCATAAGTAATACAGCAACAACACCGTCGGATATAAAATGATGAAATTACGACAATACTGTCGGAATTGCTTCGATAAAATTATTTTGATGAAACATAAGTAATGTTAAAATTGCAAAGTGATCTTAAAACTAAAGCTGGTTAAAATTATTAAAAATTTTTGGAAGTTATTAAAACTATACGAAGCTATTATTATTAGAGAAAGACACTGAAACGCGACAAATAACTGTTCCAGTACTAAAAAAATAGTAATTATATATAAGAAGCGCAAGTACGTAAAGAGGTAGTATTAAAAAGGGAATCGAGCTGTAAAGGCCAGTATGCAATCACAAAGAAAATAGTAAAACAGAAACAAGAAAACTAACAGTTGAAAACAGCTGTGATTTTTTCACCTGAAGTAGTAAAAAACATCAAACCTGTACCGCTTCTGATACTGCATTAGTTTACTGTTTCGCACAGTCACGTAGTTTAAACATCTGGGCGTAACAATGCAGAATGATATGAAATGGAATGACATCGTAAGGATTGTGGTAGGGAAAGCGAATGCTCAACTTCGGTTTATTGAGAGAATTTTAGGAAGGAGTGGTTCATCTACAGAGGAGACCGCATACAGGATTCCAGAACGACCTGTACTTGGGTACTATTTCAGTGTTTGAGGTTCGCACGAGGTCGGATTAAAGGAATACATCGAAGCACTTGAGAAGTGGGCTGCTAGATCTCTTATCGGTAGATTCGAGCAACATGCAAGTATTACGGATTGGCTTCGGGAACTTAAATGGGAACCCCTGGAAGGAAGGTGACGTTCTTCTCGGGGAACACTTTTGCGAAAACTTAGAGATTCAGCATTAGAAGTTGATTACAGAACGATTCTACTGCGGCCAACATATATTTCGCGTAAAGACCATGGAGATGAGATACAAGAAATTATGGCTGATACGGAGGCATAGAGATAGTCATTTTTTTCGTTGCTCTGTTTCCGAGTGGAACAAGAAAATGAGTGTGTAGTACTCGTACAGGATACCCCCCGCCATGCACCGTACGGTGACTTGCGGAGTACGTACGTAGATGAAGATAGCCTATAGGTTGTTAAATACATCATACTTTCAGTTTAAGCATCTATAATCTTTTGTGTCATATAAATTTGGTTAACGTGCATCTCAAAAATTTATAGTTTTGCAGACAGTTTGCTCGTATTGGGACCCGCTCCAGTGGTAACAATTGCTATGTACGTACTGTGAATGATAAAAAGGATTCCGTCAGTACTGTTTATGGTATAGTGCGACCATTCTTGTGTCTTTTCCGGCGGAGAAATTTCCTAATCGGATGACAACCAAATTCCGCGTTATTCAGTTTGGATAGAATACTCTTGTATGTACTTAGTGTATTAAAGTACACATGGTTTTGGCAGTATATCACTTCCTGTTTGCTATTGACTCCGTTCTCGCCTCACCTAATGTGGCAGTAAAGCTAATGCGATTTACTGGGAACGTCGTGGCGTGGGGATGCTTCTCCCATTCAGGTGTGGGCCCTCTAGTGTCTGCTTGAAGGTATTACAGATCATTTCAAATATTGTGAAATGTTGAAACCGCACATGTTGCCCCATGTCAAATATAAAATGGGACAAAACTGGGTATTTCAGCGTGACAATGATCCTAAGCACACTTCTGCTCATGTCAGATTTTTTGAGAAGGATGTGAGTAAGGATGGCCAAGCCAATGCCCAGTTCTCAATCCGGTTGAACCCCTGTGAGAGTAACTCGATCGAACAGCAAGGCAACGAAAATTCGACAGCCGCTAACAGTTATTGCAATCTTTGTTTAAAGATTGTGGGCCATATTGACTCCGTTATCACACTGCGCGGCTGTAATTAAGACGAAAAGTTGTGTAACCAACGACTAATGCCTACGTACACTGATTCGGGCATGACTTTTGTCAAATTACATTAATTTTTAAAACTATCTGTAATATTGACAGTTATGGAACATGATGTTCCTCGTTTTGTGGTATCAGTGCAATCAGCGCTGTTAATACAGCGACATAAAATTTATAAAGTTTTTATTTTGAACTATTTGTTTTCATTATGAAAATCTGCTTGTCAGAATACTGATTGTCGCTATTGTAGCTGGTGATAAGATTCAGAGGTAGAAAACAATTTGTGATATATGATCAACTGAAACGATAACACACGGAGGAGATAACCACCAAATTCCTCGATTGGTTTTGTAAATGCACTACAAAGTTAGGCGGAAAATTTCACAGAAATTAACTACAAGTATCAAGGAGGTTCGTGTTGTTCTGAACACATTAAGTGTGAAAACTACAGGTAGGGGGTTTTGTTATTACGTGCTTATGCTGAAAAGAGCATTGGACTATACTGTAGCCTGCCGTTGTGGCCGAGCAGCTCTAGGCGCTTCAGTCCGGAACAGCGCTGCTGCTGTTACGGGCTCAGGTTCGAATCCTGCCTCGGGGATGAATGTGTGTGATGTCCTTAGGTTAGTTAGGTTTAAGTAGTTCTAAGTCTAGGGAACTGATGACCTGAGATGTTAAGTCCCATAGTGCTCGGAGCCATTTGAACCATTTGACCATTCTGTGAAGTTGAAATCCACAATTTTTTGTAAGCTATTTACCATCCATGGGCGTCTTAATGGACATTATATTCCAATGGTTTCTTCTTTGTTGAACAATAAGTAAACTTCAGCTTATCTGTACGTCTTTTCAATAATTGTTGATAGATTGTCACGTCTTTGTTTCAAAGACTTTGAAGACAGCATTATGAAAGCTAGTAGTGAAGTGTGGACTGATTTAAGAGTCTAGAGTTATAAATTTAATATAACACGGAGTTGGTAGCGAAAGATACAAACTTTGGACTTTACACATGACTACTGTTCGAGATATGAAATCAGGAAGCTTCTGTATCGTATATTTGATTTTCTAGGACTGATTCATGATTTGGTTGGTGACTGTTTTGTTGATGACTTAATGCCAGCTATGGCTGTGTGCAAAATACCACAAAAGTTCTGCGACTACATCGTATCACCATAAATCTAAAAATATATTTAAAAATAAAAAAGTGTAAATTCGTACATAAATTTGTAAATTCAATTGGTGAATGAGACAGGAACACCTCATCGTGGTGAACTTTGGTAATGGTAAACGATCTGATAAAAAAAAAACACTAATTCACATTTAAGCAGTACAATGAGCTGTCAGAAGTCACAGCATGCCTCCTAATATCGTGCCAGACCTTCTTCTGCCCAGCATACTGCAGCAGCTCGACGTGGCATGATCTCAACTAGTTTTTGGAAGTTCTCTGTAGAAATGTTAAGCCATAGTGTCTCTATAGATGCCTGTAATTGCGAAAGTGTTGCCGGTGCAGGATTTCGTGCACGAACCGGTCTCCCGACTATGTTCCATAAATGTTCGATGGGATTCATGTCGGGTGACTTGGGTGACCAAACCATTGGCTCGAATTGTCCAGAATGTTCTTCAAACCAGTCGTGAACAGTTGTGGTTAGGTGACAGGGCGCTTTTTCATCCATAAAAATTCCAACGTTGTTGGTTGGATGAAGTCCATGAATGTCTGCAAATGGTCTCCAAGTAGCCGAACATAACCATTTATAGTCAATGATAGATTCAATTGGACCAGGGGACCCAGTCTGTTCCATGAAAACTCTGCCCATACCATTATGGGGCCACAAGCATTTTGAACACCGCCTTGTTGGCATCCTCGGTTGTTTGTTTTTTAGGGTCTACGCAACACTCCAAACCTGTTATCAACTCTTACCAACTGAAATAAGGACTCATTTGACCAGGCCACGGTTTTTCAGTCGCCTAGGGTCCAACCAATATGGTCACTAGCTCAGGAGCGGTGCTGCGGGTAATGTGCTGTTAGCAAAGGCAACCGCGTCGGTCGTCTGTCGCCATAGCCCATTAACATCATATTTCGCACTGTCGTAACAGATCCGTTTTAAGTATGTCTCACATTTATTTCTGCAGTTATTTCACGCTGTATTGCTTGCCTGCTAGCACTGACAACTCTACGCAAACGCCGCTGTTCTCGGTCGTTCAGTGAAGGCCATCAGCCACTGCATTGTGGATGATGGTAGGTAATGCCTGAAATCTGACGCTGCGAATCTCGGAATACTGAATTACTTAACGACTTCCAAAATGGAATGTGCCATGCGTGTAGCCCCAAGTACCGTTCCGCGTTTACTCTGTAATTCCCTTCGTGCGGCCATAATCATGTCGGAAGCCTTTTCACATGAAGCACCTGAGCGCAAATGAGAGCTACGCCAGTAAACTGCTATCTGTATATGTGCATATCAGTGTCCAGTGACTCTTGGAACCTCAGTGCAGAGGCCCAATTTGTTTTGATCTCGACATGCAAAATATTCAGATTCGTTTTTCCTGAGTTACGACAGGAAAATGTTTTATAGCTTCGACTAGAAATATGAATGTTGCTACCTGTTTTAAGCGGTAAGACTGAGGTCCTTCCTCGACCGTGGGAGACCTGAACGCGGAATGATACTTGGGGCTAGATGCATGGCACATTCCATATTGGAAGTCGTTAAGTAATTCAGTATTCCTAACTAACCTAAGGACATCACACACATCCACGCCCGAGGCAGGATTCGAACCTGCGACCGTAGCGGCAGCGCGGTTCCAGACTGAAACGCCTAAAATGCTCGGCCACACCGGCCGGCGTACATTTAAATAATACCCTTAAGATTCATTTACTTAACAACCGAAATATAGCCTGTTCTATTGATTTGCTTATTACCAGCTTGGTTTGTAGTCATTTCCGGAAAAATGCGAAAGTGCTGGCATGGAATCCGTTCGCCAGTGGCGTGATCCAAATACTGATTGGTAATTTATCAGATCATTTATTGTACACCTGTGAAGCTGAAGTCTCTCGGAAACCAAGTCCGACCCTAAGTTAACTATACAGCATACAGTGATTGAATGATCACGTCATGGATTCAACTTTTCAAAATTACGTTGGGCCGCTTTTGTAGCTTTACGATCCATCCAAAATCAGTCTGGAGTAATAGAAAATTACAACAGAAATTAAGAAGCACTTGTCGGCTAATTTCAGTTAACATTACTAAGTTGACTTCCTACTGGGGAACTGGTAGTTGATTACGATTATATTCTTCACATTTTCTATCTTTTTTCCACCTTCGGCCCCTCCCGCTGCAGGTTCGAGTCCTCCTTCGGGCATGGGTGTGTGTGTGTGTGTGTGTGTGTGTGTGTGTGTGTGTGTGTGTGTGTGTTGTTCTTAGTGTAAGTTAGTTTAAGTAGTGTGTAAGTCTAGGGACCAACGACCTAAGCAGTTTGATCCCTTAGGAATACACACATATGTGAACTTTTTTTTTTTTTCACCTTCTAAAGCCGGCAAGGCATCAGTTACAGCTCACCCAAACCACATGTTGCAATGTAAAAAATTCCTACTCAAGATGATTGCAATGCTTCTGAGTGCTGAATCCGTCAAACCGACGTTTCAGCCGTATTACAACGGCCTTCCTCAGGGAATTGCTGGTTTCACTGGTGGAGGGAGCCGCTGTTTACTGCAACCATCTGTGACAATACGTGATATTTCTGGAACTTTATTGACCCTAGAATATAATAGGCTGGCCATGAGGAATATCTGTCGAGAATCTCTCGCCTAGCACGAAGTCCCAAGTGACTGGAGAAAAACGAAGGCGACTCCAGCATACAAGATGGGTAAAAGAACGGACCCGAAAAGTTAGACCAATTTTCCTAATTTCGCCTTGCTCCAGAATCCTAGAACGTTTTCTTAGTTCGAATGAATTAAACTTTCTTGAGACTGAGAATCTTATGTCCACGAATGAGCATGGTTATAGGAAGCATCGATAGTGCGAAAATCAGCTTGCCCTTTTCTCACATGATGTACTGAGAACTATGGATGAAGGGCAACAGGCAGATTCCATATTTCTAGATTTCCAGAAAGCATTTGACACGGTGCTCCATTGCAGGCTGTTAACGAACGTACGAGCATTAGGAATAGGTTCGCAGATATGTGAGTTGCTGGGAGGTTTCTTAAGTAATAGAACTCAGTGTGTTGTTCTCGACGGCAACTGTTAATCAGAGACAAGATTATCGTAAGGAGTGCCCCAGGGAAGTGTGTGATACGACTGCTGCTGTTCTCTACATATATAAATGATTTGGCGGACAGAGTGGGCAGCAGTTTGCAGTTGTTTGCTGATGATGCTGTGTTTACGGTAAGGTGTCAAAGTTGAGTGACTGCAGGAAGATAAAAGACAACTTAGACAAAATGTATGGTTGGTATAATGAATGTCAGTTAGCTCCAAATATGGATAGATATAAGCTAATGCGGGTGAGTAGGAAGACGAACCTGTAATGTTCGTATACAGTATTGCTCGTGCCCTGTCTGACACAGTCAAGTCGTTCAAATACCTGAGCGTCACGTTTCAAAGCGATATGAAATGGAACGAGCATGTGACAACTGTGGTAGTGAAGGCGAATGGTCGACTTCTGTTTACTTTAGCGAAGAGTGGTTCACCTGTAACACAGGCTGTATGTAGGACGCTGGTGCGACATGTTGTTGAGTACTGCTTGAGTGTTTGGAATCTGTACCAGGTCGGACTGAAGGAAGATATGGAAGCAGTTCAGAGGCGGGCTTCTAGATTTGTCACCGGTACATTCAAACCCCATGAACCATGGACCTTCCCGTTGGTGGGGAGGCTTGCGTGCCTCAGCGATACAGATGGCCGTACCGTAGGTGCAACCACAACGAAGGGGTATCTGTTGAGAGGCCACACAAACGTGTGATTCCTGAAGAGGGGCAGCAGCCTTTTCAGTAGTTGCAGGGGCAACAGTCTGGATGATTGATTAATCTGGCATTGTAACACCATCCAAAACGGCCTTTCTGTGCTGGTACTGCGAACGGCTGAAAGCAAGGGGAAACTACAGCCGTAATTTTTCCCGAGGGCATGTAGCTTTACTGTATGGTTAAATGATGACGGCGGCCTCTTGGGTAAAATATTCCGGAGGTAAAATAGTCCCCCATTCGGATCTCCGGGCGGGGACTACTCAGGAGGACGTCATTATCAGGAGAAAGAAAACTGGCGTTCTACGGATCGGAGCGTGGAATGTCAGATCCCTTAATCGGGCAGGTAGGTTAGAAAATTTAAAAAGGGAAATGGATAGGTTAAAATTAGATATAGTGGGAGTTAGTGAAGTTCGGTGGCAAGAGGAACAAGACTTTTGGTCAGGTGAATACAGGGTTATAAATACAAAATCAAATAAGGGTAATGCAGGAGTAGATTTAATAATGAATTGAAAAATAGGAGTGCGGGTAAGCTACTACAAACAGCATAGTGAACGCATTATTGCGGCCAAGATAGACACGAAGCCAATGCCTACTACAGTAGTACAAGTTTATATGCCAACTGGCTCTGCAGAAGATGAAGAAATTGATGAAATGTATGATGAGATAAAAGAAATTATTCAGGTAGTGAAGGGAGACGAAAATTTAATAGTTTTGGGTGACTGGAATTCGAGAGTAGGAAAAGGGAGAGAAGGAAACATAGGAGGTGAATATGGATTGGGGGTAAGAAATGAAAGAGGAAGCCATCTGGTAGAATTTTGCACAGAGCATAAATTAATCATAGCTAACACTTGGTTCAAGAATCATGAAAGAAGGTTATATACATGGAAGAACCCTGGAGATACTAAAAGGTATCAGATAGATTATAGAATGGTAAGACAGAGATTTAGGAACCAGGTCTTAAATTGTAAGACATTTCCAGGGGCAGATGTGGATTCTGACCACAATCTATTGGTTATGAACTGTAGATTGAAACTGAAGAAACTGCAAAAAGGTGAGAGTTTAAGGAGATGGGACCTAGATAAACTGACTAAACCAGAGGTTGTAGAGAGTTTCAGGGAGAGCATAAGGGAACAATTGACCGGAATGGGGGAAAGAAATACAGTAGAAGAAGAATGGGTAGCTCTGAGGGATGAAGTAGTGATGGCAGCAGACGATCAAGTAGGTAAAAAGACGAGGGCTGGTAGAAATCCTTGGGTAAAAGAAGAAATATTGAGTTTAATTGATGAAAAGAGAAAATATAAAAATGCAGTAAATGAAGCAGGCAAAAAGTAGTATAAACGTCTCAAAAATGAGATCGACAGGAAGTGCAAAACTGCTAAGCAGGGATGGCTAGAGGACAAATGTAAGGATGTAGAGGCTTATCTCACTAGGAGCAAGATAGATACTGCCTACAGGAAAATTAAAGAGACGTTTGGAGGAAAGAGAACCACTTGTATGAATATTAAGAGCTCAGATGGAAACCCAGTTCTATGCAAAGAAGAACTACTGACGGCCTTGGGAGAGCCAGTCATGACAAAACTCTACCATCTGGTAAGCAAGATGTATGAGACAGGCGAAATACCCTCAGACTTCAAGAAGAATATAATAATTCCAATCCCAAAGAAAGCAGGTGTTGACAGATGTGAAAATTACCGAACTATCAGTTTAATAAGTCACATCTGCGTATTTTCTAACGCGAATTCTTTACAGACGAATGGAAAAACTGGTAGAAGCCGACCTCGGGGAAGATCAGTTTGGATTCTGTAGAAATGTTGGAACACGTGAGGCAATACTGACCTTACGACTTATCTTAGAAGAAAGTTTAAGGAAAGGCAAACCTACGTTTCTAGGATTTGACAATGTTGACTGGAATACTCTGTTTCAAATTCTGAAGGTGGCAGGAGTAAAATACAGGGAGCGAAAGGCTATTTACAATTTGTACAGAAACCTGATGGCAGTTATAAGAGTCGAGGCACATGAAAGGGAAGCAGTGGTTGGGAAGGGAGTGAGACTGGGTTGTAGCCTATCCCAGATGATGTTCAATCTGTATATTGAGCAAGCAGTAAAGGAAACAAAAGAAAAATTCGGAGTAGGTATTAAAATCCATGGAAAAGAATTAAAAACTTTGAGGTTCGCCGATGACATTGTAATTCTGTCAGAGACAGCAAAGGACTTGGAAGAGCAATTGAACGGAATGGACAGTGTCTTGAAAGGAGGATGTAAGATGAACATCAACAAAAGCAAAACGATGATCATGCAATTTGGTCAAATCAAGTCGGGTGATACTGAGGGAATTAGATTAGGAAATGAGACACTTAAAGTAATAAAGGAGTATTGCTATTTGGGGAGCAAAATAACTGATGATGGTCGAAGTAGAGAAGATATAAAATGTAGACTGGCAATGGCAAGGAAAGCGTTTCTGAAGAAGAGGAATTTGTTAACATCGAGTATAGATTTAAATGTCAGGAAGTCGTTTCTGAAAGTATTTGTATGGATTGTAGCCATGTATGGAAGTGAATCTTGGACGATAAATAGTTTGGACAAGAAGAGAATAGAAGCTTTCGAAATGTGGTGCTACAGAAGAATGCTGAAGATTAGATGGGTAGATCACATAACTAATGTGGAGGTATTGAATAGAATAGGGGAGAAGAAAGTTTGTGGCACAGCTTAACTAGAAGAAGGGACCGGTTGGTTGGGCATGTTCTGAGGCATCAAAGGATCACAAATTTAGCATTGGAGGGCAGCGTGGAGGGTAAAAATCGTAGAGGGAGACCAAGAGATGAATACACTAGGATGTAGGTTGCAGTAAGTACTGGGAGATGAAGAAGCTTGCGCAGGATAGAGTAGCATGGAGAGCTGCATCAAACCAGTCTCAGGACAGAAGACCATAACAACAACAACAACAACAACATCAACGTTCGGACAACTCGTAAGTGTTACGGAGCTGTTTCGGGAACTCAAATGGGAATCCCTCGATGGAAGGCGACGTTCTTTTCAACAAACTCTTTTGAGAAAATTTACAGAACCGTTATTTGAAGGTGATTGTCAGACGGTTCTACTGCCGCCAGCATACATTGAGCGTAGGACCATGAGGATTCGATATGAGGAATTAGGACTCTTACGGAGACATATAAACAACCGTTTTTCCCTCGCTGTATTTGTGAGTGGAACAGGAAAGGAAATGATTAGTAGTGGTACAGATTACCCTATGTCACGCACCGTATGGTGGCTTGCGCAGTATCTATGGAGATGTAGGAAGGAGGCTAGTAGTGGACAATGAGGCTTGCCTATGACTAGCACCTGTCTGCAAATCAGCGATCGTCTATGACGGACACATGGTCTTTCTGGTGTGAGCAGGAATATATCCTCATGACTGCTTAGGCAGGCGCGTCCGTGCTCGGTCCCTGCCCCGCGACCGCTCGCGTCATTGCCGGCAGGGAGGACGCCGGAAATTTGTAGCTGTCCTCTCTGTTGGCGTTGTCAGGCTGCTTAATTTCAGTCGCTCCTCGTATTTTGCTTTAGTGCATCCGCGACTCCTTTGGCTGTACACGGGCTTCCTGCAACATGACATATTGTGCACAGTCATGGTGGTGTTCCACTATCGTGTATTTATTGTTGTGTTCTAATCGCACCTAGCGTTCACACGTGTGGTGACTGGTCTCCCTGTCTCCCCTACTGTCTCCCCGCACTCACAACATTTCTCGTATACCACTCGACCACCATGTTATTGCACTTAGCATGCAGTGGCGTTACGGTAAACAAGTATAGTTGTGATAAAGGGAAACGAATTGCACAGTGAACAATTTGAGGATACTTGTGCGCATCTTCGTCCTATCATGTAGTTCAGCGTGTCCGCCTGTAATGTGACGATGAAACCTGACTATAAGCCAACCAGAGCGCCCTCACTTCAAGGTGTAATAATATTGTGGCCCACAAATACTTCTGTAGTATTAAGGTTTTAACTGCATCCTTCGTGTGACCGATGATGTCGTGAGTCCTGTGGCTGCCGTGGAAACTTGGTTTGGAACCTGTTCGGCGGAGGAGGTTCACTGACGCCCTTTACATGCGGTAAGTGCTCTAGTGGGAGCTTCTCTTCCTTGTCTTCTTCTCTTGTTTGGCTTTGAATGTCTTTCTTCTAATGTCGTTGTCGTACCCGGGGGCGCGAAAGGTACAGCCATAGCTCCCGCAACTGCTCTTTTATATTATCAGTCTGACTTATACGGTGAGCACCGCCAGGCTGCGCACTCAGACATATTCTGCAGACGAATATCACCCAGTTGCTGCAAAGAAGTAGCAGCTTGAACACTCAATGGACATGTATTTTATATGTGAAAATTTTGACCGACAGCATAGCCAAACTGCGTGTTGGAAACGGAAAAACTTCGTGCGAGAGTCGGAAAACTCTGTCTCCGTTTTCGATGCGAAATGGTACACAATTATGAAAATAAATACGAATATTTAGATGCATCAAAAATTCTGATTATACTTTGTAACTGACTTAGTTTCTCATCACAACATCACTGGCACATCGATTAATTCTGGATCACACTTTCACAAAAATGGATAGCGTTATCAGTGAGGTTTTGCAGCATCAAGAAAGGTAGAGTAATTGAAGTCTGTTTGTTCATTTTATAGCTGTTCAGGGTTGTTTCTGTAGTTCCCCTACATCTGCAGTATATCAGTCAGTCATAGTTTATGCAATTAGGCCCAGAGTGTAACACTTATACACTAAGTACATAAATGGCTGATTCTTAGTCAATGTCTTGTGTCAGATTCATTTTAGCCAGGAGATCTTTGAGATTATGTAGCTGCCTCTGCTGGCTTTAGATATTTGCCTTGAAGTGACTGTTCTTTTGTACCATCCAGAGGAAACGTGTGACTTACGGTAAGCGCAGAACAAGAAACAACGTTCTCCATAAACTCTGCGGCTCTCGTTGGGGATCGTTAGCAGACAGTCTCCGGATATCAGCACTCGGTTTGGTATGGTCAGCAGCAGAGAACTGTGCGCCTCTGCTGGCTTAATAGTTCACACGCTAAAAAAGATAGACGTACAACTTAACGAGGCCATGTGAATTTTAGTGGGTTAATACGATCTACTCCCACATACTGGATACGTTTCTTGAACCACAATCCATCTACTGACAACGGACGGAAGAGCGTGCTGTTGCGTCAATACCAGAAGATTGCTAATAACACTGACCTTCCAATAGTGGGCGACGTATTCCCTGCGGAGCGAAAAAGACTAAGATCAAGACATTCCACTCTCATCACAGCCAGGACTCTCATGGAAACTGAATTCAATACCATGTATGAATGGAAACGCTGCTGGCAACAAAATTGTTCCCACAAAACCTGAAGATGCCCTGCATCCAGAAGAACCCCCCTGGATTCGACGAGCCTCGAGCAATTGGGACTACCTTGAACCGCATCCGAACGCGCCATGCGCTATGTGCAGACACTTTCTGCAAGTGGGGCAAACTTCAACACCATCCTGTGAATGTGGTGCGGAACGACAGACAGTTGCTCATGTTGTATCGACATGTCCTGCACGTGCCTACAAGGGTCCTTTCGAAGATTTCTTGTCAGCGACGAATGAAGTTATCAAATGCACAAAAGACCGTGATATCCGTCTATATCTGTTGTCATTTGTAGTATTTTATGCTGGAGAACTGTGCTTAAATGCTGATGTTTAGTAATTTGTAATCTTTATGCATGTACTGCCATACGATAAACAAATAAATCCTAGTCAGTGTTGCGTGTTGCTGCAGTTTGTTTTCTGCAGTTTGCAACTCTGTGGCGTTGCTTAAGTCTGCTACATTCTGATCTACCTGTTTTACCTGCGCAGAGTGAGCCATACTTTTTGTAAATGGCTTATTCCGTCTTCAGGCCGTCAGTGACCCATCGAGGCCATCCGACCGCCATGTCATCCTCAGATGAGGATGCGGATAGGTGGGGCGTGTGGTTAGCACACCGCTCTCCCGGTCGTTATGATGGTTTTGCTGTGACCGGAGCCGCTATTATTCAGTCGAGTAGCTCTTCAATTGGCATCACGAAGCTGAGTGCACCCCGAGAGTGGCTTATAGACTGCACTGTTATTCGTCGTGACGGATTGTCTTTGTAATTAAATTGAGATGTGCCTACTGTCTACGTTGTATAGTAGGTCACGGAATATTTATTTTTCTTTAGAATATTGCGTATTTTGGTAGCTTTCCAACAAATGATAATAAAAATATTTTTCTGGCAGTCGCCTTCTTGTGTTATTCCTCACTCACGAAATTCGCCTCCTCTCCCGGCTGGAATAAGTGCATTCATAAAACGTACAGCGGCAGAACTTGACTAAGATCTGAAGCTAGAATACAGATGTAGACGGAGACGAACAAGACATGATTCGTAATGCAAACATTTTGATCGTATATATCTTCGAATGAGACGTTATCAAATTGCAAAGAGTGAACATTAACTATAATACTGACAGTCTTTTATGCATGTGTGCCATGAAGAAATCCTCCTTTGACTTACTGGGCACTTGTGCTTTGTTTCTTCAGATCCGTGAAATGTATACAGCGGAACTGCAATTAGTATACATGGTGCCTCGCTCTTCGCCATAGATTTCTTCAGCGGGCAAAAATATATACTGCAACCGCTACAGAAGTCGCGGCATTACTTGCAGGAAACGATTTGTTACAGGGACGATTAAGCGACAGGCGGCAGCAGTTCTACGCAGCCACCTGTGCGACCGGTTCCACTAGGGCTCATGGAGCCGGTGGTAGTTGCTCGTGCTCCGGCTGCACGCAGAGGGATCCTCTTCTCGTCACAGGTCGCTCAAAAACTAATCTGTCAGTAGCCTAATAACGCCAACATAAAACAGAGCAACTGGTTTACAAATCGCCGGCTGCAGCATTTAACACTCGAACCTATTAACACTGGCTCATGAGAACACTTTCGGCCTCTCAGAAGTTCAGCAGCTGCACAGTACACGTGGAGACTGGATGGAACAAGCCCCAAGGGACTCTCGTTGCTCAGCGCAACATCCCAGGTGTATTGGATAGGATTGAGCCTACGTGACCTCTGGGCCAGGTGCGAGATCATAGCGTGTTCATGGAACAATTCCGACTGACTGTAGAAGAGAGTGTATTGCGATATGTACTTCGTGGACACTGTAATGACACACTTCTTCTAGCTGCGAACTAATTCTTTTCATCTAGCAACGTGTCCGCCCCCTGTAGCTGAGTGGTCAGCGCGACAGAATGTCAATCCTAAGGGCCCGGCTTCGATTCCCGGCTGGGTCGGAGATTTTCTCCGCTCAGGGACTGGGTGTTGTGCTGTCCTAATCATCATCATTTCATCCCCATCGACGCTCAAGTTGCCGAAGTGGCGTAAAAAAAAAAATGGTTCAAATGGCTCTGAGCACTATGGGACTTAACATCTGAGGTCATCAGTCCCCTAGAACTTAGAACTACTTAAACCTAACTAACCTAAGGACATCACACATATCCATGCCCGAGGCCATCTACGACCGTAGCGGTGGCGCGGTTCCAGAGTGAAGCGCCTAGAACAGCTCGGCCACTCCGGCCGGCCAAGTGGCGTCAAATCGAAAGACTTGCGTCCGGCGAACGGTCTACCCGATGGGAGGCCCTAGACACAACGACATTACATTACATCTAGCAACGTGATAAGCTCATCGGATGAAGTGTTAGTCACTTCTTAAAAGAGCGTATGGTCGCTTTTTAGCGCTGTACAGGGTGTTGAATTGGTGCCAACGTATCAGGCGATCCTCCGTCGCTAACATGATTGAATGGTCGAAACCACATATAGTGTTTGGACGTATACGTGACCGCACCGTGGACGAAATTGGCAGAATTGACGGTGTATCAACTCTGACTGTCCAACGTGTCTACAGAAAAAGGCATAGCACTCACATAAATGCTGATTAAAAGATTCGAACAGACAGTGCCTTAGACATAACGTCTTGTCAATGATAGTAGGTTTGAAACCCAACAGGAACTCCTACTGCCAGTAGGAGTTGCCTACATGGTAAATGCAATTGATCATAGTAGCACAGTAAGCTGCGTGTCTTCTGTGGGCTCAATAACTTATAAACTGGGCTACAACTGACTGGAGATGTTTAATGTAGTCCGACGAGTCGCGATTTTGCAGCTTTTCCAATACAGTAAGGCGTCTCTGGTGCACCGGCGACCAAATGAAACGTTTAACCAGCAGAGTGCGGAAGGTGTACTGCAGGGCGAAGGTGATTCTGTGATGTTTGCTGTCGTTGTTTTCGTATCGCGACTTAGGTCCATGCATTCAGGCTGCCGTGAACATGAACTAGGATGTTTGATTAGTTATTCTCGATGACCAGGTGTTCTCCGTGGCTCCACATCTTCATGCACTGCTGTGCAAACTGTCGTGTTCCAACGTGACTACAGCCGTGTTTGCATGGCTGGAAGTCGTATATGTATACGGTTTGACGAACACAGCGTCGTTGTATCGCACCTCGACCTGTCCCCTAAATCACCCGACTTTAATCCAATATTAAATTTATGGGAGTTTTTGTAGCAATCTATATATTCTTGTATATCTCGCAGCCAGGGAATTTTTGCATCACTGTCAATCTCCCCTTTCCATCTTCCAGTCGCGATAGTTTCACGGGATGAACGATTGCTAGTAAAACTCCGTGTGAACTCGAATCTGTCTAACCTTCTCATCGTCATCTTTCCACGATACAAACGCAGGAAGAATCAGTATACTGGTTGACTCTTCTAGGAACGTTATCTCTCGGAACTTTAACAGTAAATCATACCGGTACGTGGAGCGTCTCTCTTGCAGCATCTGCCACTAGAGTAGGCTGAATATTTCAGTGACGCTCTCGCGCTTAGTAGGAGAAAATGCAATAAAACACGCTCCTATTCTTTGAACCTCCTATTTTTATCTTCCAGTCGTATGTGGTACGGGCTGACCAAAACTCAAGTATCGGTCGAATGGGGGCGTTATAAGCCACCTCCTTTGTTAGTGAACTACATTTCCGGAAAATTCTTCCAATGAAACTCAGTATAGCATCTACCTTATCTGTGATTAGTTTCAAAGGGTCGTTCGACTTTAAATCGGCCTATACGCGTGTTACTGGATAATTTATGGACGTGATTGCTTCCACCCATTGTTCTTAAGTATGGTAATCATACACTACTGTGTCTTTCTCCCTATTTATGCTCAGTACGCTATATTTGTTTTACCTTGGGGATCAACTGCCAGTCCCTGCACAACGCGTCGACTTTCAACAGGTCTTCCTGCGTTTCGCTACAATTTTATGGCGTTGCAAATTCTCTGTATACAACAGCTGCATCTGCGAAAAGTGTCATGCAACTTCCGAAGTTATCCACAACGTCATTCATACATACTGTGAATCATAAGACTCCTATAACACTCTGATGTGATTTGTCCGAAGTTACTTTTACTCCTGAAGATTTCTTCTGGTATCAACGTTCGATACGACACTTGTTAGGGGTTACAGATATTGACCGCGGTCCGTAATAGATATCGCTGGACCCACGAGTCGCTGCTAGCGCCGCTCTGCGGCTCATAACAAGTATCTAGCGAGCTTCCACTTTTACTCGGGACGTCAACTAGGAATGTAGCATAGCCTTCAGCTGACCGGAAGCAACCACTAACAAGGCGCTTAGTCAAGTATGGCATAAGTTCAAATGGTTCAAATGGCTCTGAGCACTATGGGACTTAACATCTGTGGTCATCAGTCCCCTAGAACTTAGAACTACTTAAACCTAACTAACCTAAGGACATCACACACATCCATGCCCGAGGCAGGATTCGAACCTGCGACCGTAGCGGTCGCGCGGTTCCGGACTGAGCGCCTAGAACCGCGAGACCACCGCGGCCGGCATGGCATAAGTAATTCCTCTCTAGATATATGTTTATAATTATATGTATGCAGCATATGAAGAATTCTGTAACACAGTACAATATGTATTATTTTTTACCGACTACTAATTATTTCAGTCGTTGCCGATACAGACTATGCAGCCAGCTTCTTACCGACTTACGTTCTATTTATCATTGGCCACCTGTCATCATAACAACTGCCGACGAGAAATGGCTCTGAGCACTATGGGACTTAACATCTGAGGTCATCAGTCCCCTAGACTTAGAACTACTTAAACCTAGCTAACCTAAGGACAGCACACACATCCATGCCCGAGGCAGGATTCGAACCTGCAGCAGTGCGGTTCCCGACTGAAGCGCCTAGAACCGTTCGGCCACAACGGCCAGCTGACGATGAGAATCATAACGTTTGTCTTCATTGGGAATTACATGCTGTGTTGTGTTTGCTAGGAGCTCTTGAATCCAGTCATACACCTCGTCTGATATTCCACAGGCTCATACTTTGCTCATTAACCAGCTGTGCGGAACTGTAACGAACGTCTTCTGTAAATCTAGTAATACACCATCAACCTGGGCGCCGGAATCAACTGCCTTCCAAGTTTCGTGGGCGAACAGAGCGAGCTGGGTTTCACACGATCGTTGTTTCCTGAACCCATGTTGATTCCTACAGAACAGATTTTCGGTGTGCAGAAATGTCATAAAATGCGAGATAAAACATTTCGAAAATTCGACAACAGATCGACGACAGAGATATAGGCCTATTGTTTTGTGCGCCTGTTCGATGACCCTTTTTGAAAACGGGAATGTCATGTGCCTTTTTTCAATAATTACGAACGATTCGCTCCTCTATCGACCTACGGTGCACTACTCCAGTTCGGTAGCTCTGCGGGACCTAGTTACCAATAAGTGGCTTCAACTCGATACGGCACGCTTCAAGCAACTTGTCGGCTCTCTTCCTCGCCAAACTCAAGACATTTTCTTCATTTTTGTTATCATTTTTTTCTCGTATAAATCTATTATAAAGCTCACTTGAGTCATAATCTGTGCTGCGAAACTGTCTTTCAAATGTCAAGCTAAGACGAAGATGACCTACACAGAGGCGATCTTTGACTGAATCTTAACCACCTGTAGGCACCCAACACCTTTGACACCCCTCAGATTCCGCACCCCTGCAAGCAGGTGTTAGAGCAGCAACATAGTACTGCTCAGCTGAAAGGAGTCAAGGGACTGCTGGTCAAGGATTGTCTTTGCACAGGTATGTTTTTTAAAGGTGCATGGGTCATTTTCCTCCTGCACCTGTCAATGCCCCTCTCCCTTCCCCTTATGATCACGCAACATGGGGACGCGAAACAGAAAGGCTGAAAAAGCATAAACACCATTTCCTACTTCAGATCATGTTCAAATCTCGTCAAATGGTTTTGAACGGACCCTGAACGTTCCATCTTGTATCTCACAGCAAAAATTGCAGTCGTACTACATTCCAAAGAGATCAGGTCACGTTCGATGGTGTTGCAGCACGATTTCCCTATACAAGGACTGAAGCAGTGTCAGAGGTTGTCAAGAATGACTTTCTGCTGCACATCGTACAGCAAATTTGTGTAAATTAACACCCCAGGGGAAGAGGTTTCATTGATTTCCATTACGGCACCTTCTGGTTTTTGCTAACACAGTCTCTCAATTGGCTGGGCGCTTTGTTTGTGTTTCATTCCTGTGTTATGTGATATTTTATTGCTATGTCTTCACGTACAGCAGGACCTTTTCCAGCCACGTTATTTCAGTAATTTTGAGTCGGTAGATCTTTTATATGATGTAATAAGCTATCTCTCATTTGAAGTGTTTTCTTTTGGGGGCTGTATCTATTTTAGATACCATACCTCTTTGTCTGCTGGTATGTAGCATTCTCCAGTTGCCCTAAATCAATAAGGTTTCATTTGGCTATTGAAACCCCTTTTAGAATGGAAGAAGCCCAATTCCACCAAGTTCGAAGAACCAGCAGACTGGCAGGTGAGATTAATGATCCAGCTAATAGGGAATCAGCGACAGGCAGTTCATTCACTTCTTTCCGAATCACGCCACGTCCACTGAAGTTAAACAGCTACAAGCTAACGACAAGTTTGCTGGAAGAAAACTTGGCTTCATGGGACCCCTTGCTTTCCCACAAAGTGCCGTTGTGGTATCTAATTGTATTCATTGAACACACCAATGATTCAAATCAAATCACACGCTAATAGAATCATTCGCATATCAAGTGTGTTTACCACGGCAGTCATACATGTCTGTCAATCGAGCACAGAACTGCTACAGCACACAACTGACAACTAAGAATATCGTGATATGACATAAGCTACAGCTGAATAACAATACAAAGACAGAACTCAAAGTTAACTTAACTGAAGTTTGAGAAAGTGCATTGGGAGTTTAAAGTAACTAGTTACCCAACAAAATTCCCGTACAGAATAAAGCGGGGCTTGATACGCTTGGATGTCTTCATGCAACAGTAAGACCTTCCTGCTTACAAAATCTAAGTGTAGACTTTGTGTGTTTGAAAAGAGAAAAAACACCTACAGGAAAACAGCAAGTGGTCTACACATCCTTTGTCTCTCTTCTCACTCTCGCAGGAAAGATTATCTTTGATATATATCCACTGTCAATGGGAGGGGGTTGAATTATAATTCGTACATCTGCTTACGATGGGACTTTTCAGTTTCCTGCTTTCGAAATTGTAGCTTAGTATTGACCTTCAAGACAAACTGAAAGGTACCAATCCTCAGCCCATTCCTCATCTGCCAGTTTCCGCTGCCACGTCTTGAAATTGCATGTCATTGGAGTGATGCCACTTCGGTGACTGGTCCACCTTGTCATTATAGAACATACCTGTATGAGCTGGGACGCATAGATACGAGACTCTCAGGCGTCTCCTTTTGTTCCATAGTATTTCAGGTGAAATTTACAAATTTTGGGAATGCATTTTACTGTCTCGTGTTGGGTTTTTGATGGAATTAATTTACGTTTCGGATCTTACACTGTTAGTTGCTTGTAGTGTTGGCAGGGGTCCCGATAATCGCGTATGTCTGTTTTTAGGTGTGTCAGGACCCGTACCCACGTGACACCAAGTGTCCCGACTTTTGAGCAATGCTAATAATTTCAAATACTATGTGTATTCACTTCATAAATGGTTGTGTACATTAAAGCTCCGAAATGAGTTTGTGAACACGCCGACGGTGATAACCAGGAAAGTTAGAATAAGGTGCGCCGGTAAGTCGCGATAATCTGATGAACTAAAGGTACGCCTCAGTTCATTCCAGAACTAAATGCTTCGAAAATATTCAGCCTCGCGGCTTCTAATTTTATACTGTAGTATCTTACCAAAAAGTGAATAACACATGAGGGAAAGAGCAAACGAAATTTTACGGATTGGGAAAGTATGTGACGTTATTTCAATAATAACAGTATCGACTTATATTTACAAGGAACTTGACAGTATGAGCTCACTTATCGCAATGACGTTACACCCCTTGTGGCCTAGTGGCACGCACTGATTCTGCTGGGAAGGCTCTCATAAAGCCGTCGTATCCTCTCCTGAGGAAAGAGGGCCCACAACTAGTCTAACCGGTCCTTGATACCCCGAATACCGTCATGGCGTTGATGTCTGAGGCGGTCCCACACATTTTCCATAGGCGACAGATCTGGGTATCTTGCTGGAAATGTGAGTATTTTAATACAGCTACAGACTTCTTCACACAACAGGACACTGTGTTTTACCAAACGGGTACCTCCAATCTGGTGCTTGGCGGGGTGATTGGCTCAATGCTCACGGCGATTTTGCCCCATTGGCATACCGATTATGGACTGTATGACCCTCGAACGGAAACTGTTTGATCGTCCAAGTTAGATGTCAGGACGAGTAATAAAAATTTTACTTTTTACAAAATATTTCTTATTACCAGTCTAAAGTTGGTACTTTTCATGGACTGGACAGTATATTTTGTGTTCAGCTGTACCTGTAGACAAGATTTTTTCGTAAAACCAAAAAATGGTTCAAATGGCTCTGAGCACTATGGGACTTATCTTCTGAGGTCATCATTCCCCTAGAACTTAGAACTACTTAAACCTAACTAATCTAAGAATATCACACACATCCATGCCCGAGGCAGGATTCGAACCTGCGACCGTAGCGGTCGCGCGGCTCCAGACTGTAGAGCCCAGAACCGCTAGGCCACTCCATCCGGCTTTTCGTAATACTATAAAACTTTCAAATTCTGAAGGTGGCAGGGGTAAAATACGGGGAATGAAAGGCTATTTACAATTTGTACAGAAACCAGATGGCAGTTATAAGAGTCGAGGGACATGAAGGGGAAGCAGTGGTTGGGAAGATAGTGAGACAGGGTTGTAGCCTATCCCTGATGTTATTCAATCTGTATATTGAGCAAGCAGTGAAGGAAACAAAAGAAAAATTCGGAGTAGGTATTAAAATCCATGGAGAAGAAATAAAAACTTTAAGGTTCACCGGAGACATCGTAATTCTGTCAGAGACAGCAAAGGACTTGGAAGAGTAGTTGAACGGAATGGACAGTGTCTTGAAAGGAGGATATAAGATGAACATCAACAAAAGCAAAACGAGGATAATGGAATGTAGTCGAATTAAGTCAGGTGATGCTGAGGGAATTAGATTAGGAAATGAGATACTTAAAGTAGTAAAGGAGTTTTGCTATTTGGGGAGCAAAATAACTGATGATGGTCGAAGTAGAGAGGATATAAAATGTAGACTGGCAATGGCAAGGAAAGCGTTTCTGAAGAAGAGGAATTTGTTAATTTCGAGTATAGATTTAAGTGTCAGGAAGTCGTTTCTGAAAGTACTTGTATGGAGTGTAGACATGTATGGAAGTGGAACATGGACGATAAATAGTTTGGACAATAAGAGAATAGAAGCTTTCGAAATGTGGTGCTACAGAAGAATGTTGAAGATTAGATGGGTAGATCACATAACTAATGAGGAGGTATGGAATAGAATTGGGGAGAAGAGGAGTTTGTGGCACAACTTTACTAGATGAAGGGATCGGTTGGTAGGACATGTTCTGAGGCATCAACGGATCACCAATTTAGTGTTAGAGGGTCGCGTGGAGGGTAAAAATCGTAGAGGGAGACCAATAGATGAATACACTACGCAGATTCAGAAGGATGTAGGCTGCAGTACGTACTGGGAGATGAAGGAGCTTGCACAGGATAGAGTAGCATGGAGACCTGCATCAAAGCAGTCTCAGGACTGAAGACCACAAGAACAACAACACAATAAAAAATTTATTGTGTTGTTGAAAACTTACGTCAAATTTTGTGTCCGTCCTTTTAGGATCTTATCGCAACGATTTTTTTAACCTACTAGCTCCTAAGAGTCGATTTTCTCCAAACTGGACCTGGCAACACTAGGTGTGTGTGACATTACATTGCTGTCTTGGGTGACAACAACATTAAATTTTGTATATACGGTGTCTGTTCATTCGGACATGTTTGGAAGACATACCGCGAGTAATTCAGGTAATGGGCAAGCGGAAATATAACGGTAGTGTGTAAATAAGTTGGGAATTTGGGTCTGACGGGAGGCGTGTTAGGGTAGTCCTTGCAAAGGCGCTGACCACTGTGCTGGAATGGCTCGGCCGGCACGGTAGCTCAGCGTGTTCGGCCAGAGAGCCGGTTGGCCTCTGTAATAAAAAAAAAAAAAAAAAACTGAGTGGGAGAATCAAGAACCGAACTTAAACAGGATGTCTTGCGACGTCCGCAACGACCAAACACAACGATCAATAACGAACAAAATGAAAAAAATGGCGCATCTGCCTAGTGAGCAGGAGACCTGGGTTCGAATCCCGGTCCAGCACAAATTTCCACCTTTCCCCATTGATTTAAATCAATGCCCATTGGCACCTACTCTCACTCATTCATTTGCATCTTGATTTTTTATTTTGTGCTACAGACAGCGCACTCCCCCCGCATCCTGTCGTCGTCAGTAAGTTATTTCCATCATCCCCCGTTGGTCAGTCTGCAGGTCACTAGGGCAGACGGTTGTTACGGAACTGTCTGTCAGAGTTCCCGATACCTGACAGTCCGGTCCGGCCACAGGGGGACGATGGCAGAGGGTGACGTGAGCCGGCGGCACCTGGCTGGCGTTCGCGGCCAGCGCTTAATGGCGGCGGCGCCGCTCGGGAGCGCGCGGCCAAATTAATTGTCGCGCAGTGGAGCTGTCGCTGCGGGTCGATGCTGGTCGATGTGTGGCGGCCGCGACGGCCACTGCGGGGCGCGCCCGACCGCAGGGGGTGGCGGCGGGGGCGGGCGGTCGCGCATGCCGGCCACATGCGCCAGTCCAGCAACACGAGTGTCATGCACTGCAGTGTCTGCGTAGCGTCACTATACGTACTCGTCAGGCACTGTTTGCTTTGGTGTAACTTCATTTGGGCCACCAGCTTAAATCCGCTCGCCATGCAACTGCTCTAAAAAGCAGTATCAAAAAAGGACCGTGAATGTTAAATAACCTGTGTCAGGCATTCGCATCATCACCCTCTACATATGCAACTCCGCTCCTTGCGAATAACACTGCTGATCAAGTAGTGAAGGGTACAGCAATCGGTGCGAATGATATTTATAGATTATTCAGATTCCGGTCACTGTGTGGCCCTCTTCAGTGCATAGTCCCAACTGTACTCTTCATGTGAGAGGTTGAGTTCAAACTTAATGTCTTTAACTCACATTTACTGAACTGAAGATGGTCACACGGGGATGGAAACCTAGACACGCAATAAATATCAAAAATTGTTCAAATGGCTCTGAGCACTATGGGACTTAACATCTAAGGTCATCAGTCCCCTAGAACTTAGAACTATTTAAACCTAACTAACCTAAGGACATCACACAACACCCAGTCATCACGAGGCAGAGAAAATCCCTGACCCCGCCGGGAATCGAACCCGGGAACCCGGGCGTGGGAAGCGAGAACGTTACCGCACGACCACGAGATGCGAGCACAATAAATATCATTTGCGATTGATTTCTGTACCCTTTACTACAGGAAATGAATAATCTCGCTCGGTACAATTGTTTCCCTATGGGATCAAATTTGGTAATGCTGCTGGTCGATGAAACTAATAATTCAGGACGGATAGCAAACAGTGGAATTTGTGGAATTCTAGTTCCTGTGTTTGTACAACAGAATTTGAGGATATCAGGGTGCAGAAGTTGGTACACAGAGCTGCCACCTTTGACAGCAACAACAGTTCTAATCCTAATGGGCATTGGGTCGACTTTAATTTGATGACAAATATGAGAACGTCATCCTATGCTGTTTCAGCTGCAGTGGATGGTGACTCTATCATGACCATCAGTGACTAGATGTCTCCGATGGTTAACAAACCTTGACAACGTGCCGGCCAAGGCAAAAACTGAAACTCTCTGTAGGTCAGGACAGCACGAGCGCAGAGATTGCAGAGCCATCGGACAGAAATGTAACATCGTGACAGGTAAATAAAAACACCTACAGCCAACTAGAGTTGGCAGTTGATGCTTGGAGTGTTGACACATTATCTACGTATCCAGTAATGCTGGCAACAGATGTGGTATGCATGGGGATCATATCAACCTGTATCTCATCAAAAACAGCCTGAAGATGACGCACTGAAGCGTTGAAACTGTTAGCGACAAAATAAAATCATAAGAACTCTTGTAAGTGCTTTTATTTACCTGTCACGTAGTAAACGGCCAGGGTCCCAGAGACTTCCTGTTATAAGGATGGACATACCAAAGGAATGTAACAGTTGCTGCCTATAAGTGAGGTGACGAAAATCATGGAATACCACCTAAAATCGTTTCACATCTCCTTTTGCCCGACGTAGAATCGAGTGAGGTGGTGCAGTAGTTAGCACACTAGACTCGCATTCGGGAGGACGATGGTTCAAACCCCTGTCAGGCCATCCAGATGTAGTTTTTCCGTGATTTCTCTAGAAGGCTTCAGGAAAATGCCGGGATGCTTCCTTTCAAAGGGCACGGCCAATTTCCTTCCCATCCTTCCCTAATCCGAGCTTCTGCTCCCTCTCTAGTGATCTCGTTGTCGACGGAAGTTAAACGCTGATCTCCTCCTTCAACCTAGTGCAGTTGTTGGGTGTCTCCTGGAGAAATATTGAGCCATGCTGCCTCTACAGCCATACATATTTGTGGAAGTGTTGCTAGTGCAGGATTTTGTGCTCGAACAGACCTCTCAATTACGTTCCATAAATGGACTATGGGATTCATGTCGGTCGACATGTCGCTCGAACTGTCCAGAATATTCATCAAGCCAATCGCGCACTGTTGTGGCCCAGTGAGATGCGTATTGTCACGCATAAGAATTCCATCGTTGTTTGGGAGCATCAAGAACGGCTCAAATGGTCTCCAATAGTCGAACATAACCATATCCAGTCAAATATCGGTTGAGTTGGACCACAGGACCCAGTCCATTCCCTGTAAACACAGCCCACATCATTATAGAGTCACAATCAGATTCCACAGTGCCTTGTTGATAGCCTGAGGCCATGGCTTCGCTGAGTCTTCGCCGCACTATGACTCTAACATCAGCTCTTACCATATAACATCGGGAGTCATTTGACGAGGCCCCGGTTTTCCAGTCGCCTAGAGTCCAACCGATGTGGTCACGAGCCTGGGAGATGCGCTGCAGGCAATGACATTCTGTTAGCAAAGGCACTCTATTACGACATCTGCTGCCATAGCCCATTAACGCCAAATTTCACCGCACTATCCTAACGGATGCGTTCGCTTTACTTCCTACATTGATTTCCACGGTTATTTCCGCAGTGATGCATGTCTGTTATCATTGACAACTCAGTGCAAACGCTACTGTTCCTGGTCGTTAAGTGAAGGCTGTCGGCCATTGTGTTATCGCTAGCGAGAGGTAATGCCTGACATTTGGTATTATCGGCACATTATTGACATTGTGGATTTCGTAATATTGAATTTCTTAACGATTTCCGAAATGAAATATCCCATGCGCCTAGCTACAACTGTCACTTCGTGTTAAAAATCTGTTAATTCCTGTCTTGCGGCCATAAGCAGTGAAACGTCCCCTTTGAACAATTATACATGACTGTGCTTAAACTGACACACAATATTTTGTTAGCGCAACGCAATCTGACTTTCAAAATTCCCTACAAAAGAATGGCCCTGACTAACATTAAACTATACCTTTCACAAATCACTTACCTCACAAAAATCTTCGCTACTCAAGCTATTGCAATACAGCGAGCGCCACTACTGCCAGCTAAATAAAAGATTCAAACTATGGAAGGCACTAACTACTGATAGGGATAGTTAGCAAATGAAAGATATTAATAGAGAACAAACAATGTATTTACCTTGATATCATCATATATAAATATAGCAGTTCATGACAAATTTCAAAACTCCGCCATCTCTCTCCCCACATCCACCACTGCTGGCGGCTCACCTCCAACTGCGCAACGCTACACGCTGTTCACATCCAGCTGCCGCTGCCCAACACTACAATGGCGAGTATTACAACAATGCAAAGCAGCCACAGACTGCACACAGCACAGCCAGTGATTTTCATACAGAGGTGGCGTTACCAATAAAAAAACCTAAACAGCCTACTTACATAGCCCCCATGCTCCCCACAAAAAATTTTACAAATTGGATTGGGCAGTGGCCAATACAGATTTGAAAAAAAATTACAATAACAAAGAAATCAAATGCACACACTTATTGATACAACGTTGGTCAAAAGCTAAAAATTTCTCACAGTCCATAAAGACAGTCCAGATTGTTCATCACAGTAAAAATGCAGAGTTTTTCTCAAAGTCTGAGCAGTAAAAGAAAATGCACACAGAAGTAGTGGATTTCCATGCAGTCTTGAAGAAGTAGTGTTGTCCTTCCAACGGAAAGACAGTGCTGACTCTTGACATGCATACAGGTAATGGGCCACAACAGAGCAAACCCACAGCAGAGTCAGTCGAAATTTTGAAGAGTATTGGTAGGTAGGTCATCACAGAGCAGACCCACTGTAGTCCTGGTAGAGATTACGGTATTGGTGGATCATCAAAGCTGTAGACCCACTGTAGTCCTTGTAGAGATAGCCAGCAGCCATCTGTTGTGACTGTGCAGGTGCACAATCACCATTGAAGAGTCTTGCGGATAATAGAGCAAGTCCATAAACCACCACTTGTGCACTCACAAAGTTTTCGGAACTGTCCTTAGAACCAACAATGCTGTTATCCAGTCCCTTGCTGAATTATTAACACACGTGCAAACACTAACAGTCCCTACTTCTCACATATTGTCCATATACTATGACCAACAGAAACGTGTGCAGTGAAATGTAACTTACGAGTTAATAATAAGATGAACTGGTGTCAATTACAATTTTATAACATGAGAATACAATTACAAAGGTACAAAATACATCATTAAAAACATAATAATACAGATAACATTTGTAGTAATATGGGCTTTACAAAAGAATAGAAATAGACATATACGTCAGTGGTACAGGAATTATGACATGAGTACATACATAAAAGATCAGAATAACTTTCGAAACATCAACTTCACACATGAGCATTAAAACAGAATAAATAATGTCTCAACATCTTTACAAAGTAAATAACATAGTATTAATGCCAATTATATTTGAGGATAACAGTATTCCTCATCATAGTGAATGTAGCTTAGTATTAGAAGAAGAAAAAATCCTATGAAACTACACAGAGACAGGAAGAAAACAAATACACAAGGGTACACAAACATATAGTGGGATAATACAAAAGGAAAGGACAGGGTTTGTTGTGCTGCAGTATTTTGCAAACAAAACTTTCTTTAGTTGTTGGAGATCTCCCTTCATTCATCATTATTCCCAAAAAGTCCTATCAATACCTGCTTTCTGTATTCTATTCATATTTCTTTCAATATAATTATTTCTCAGTGTACAATACTCATTTTGGCCCAAATCTTTTTCATATAACTTCGCAACGCATTCTTTACCTACTCTCCATAGTCAGTTTCTTATATAGTCTACCCCTCTTAAGCTAACTTAAATCTACTGAGCTCAGATGCTTAACTAGGGGACAAGGCAATGCAGCAGCACAAAACAATTAATACAAACAGCAATAAAAAAAAGGAAATTTGCAAAGCAAGCTACAGTAAATCTAAATTACCAAGCAATTCAACATTACAACTAATATGAGGCAATGCGCAGCAAACAAGAAAAATAAATCTGGCTTAGCAGAGTAACACAAATTAAAATTCAGTAGCACGAAAATGAAATAACTTATATCTAAACATGACATAGCTCAAGCAGAAAAATATTACACTAAAAATGGCCATGCCTAATACCTATGTCACATCTTAACACTAGAGTGATGCATCACAAAAACTTACTCTGCAAGAAAGTTACCAAGTCAATAAAAAAATTATTTATGCATTTCCTGTGAAAGGAAATGTCTATTTGTGCCCTATTTTCTAAGAAAGTATATCATAAACGTATTCTCTACTGGGTCTGTAGACAGAAAATAGTGATATTAGTACATATATTAAATTTTATAATAACCAATGCTGCAGTGCAGCTAGGAACTAAATATTAAACAAAATAGGCAAAGCAAGGCGTCAAACGTCATTCACTAGCCATATGGCATTTCATAATGCAGTAAACAATCTTTCAACTAGCAAGACAATAAAAATAAAATGTTTCTCATCATTTCATTTCAGTAAATATCATAAATTAAGAACTCTACAGTGTAATCATGTTTTCAAGTTTGAGGGTGTCGTATTTACGATGCTTTCTACAAAGGAATGTCGATAGCGAGGATAATGGCCTCCCCCTTTTTTTTTTTCTACCACCTAATGGCTTTTTCTCAAGGCGGCTGGCACACCTGGCCGCTCACGACGCATTACGTGCAGGTGGTCACTTAACTTTCTTACCGAAATATTTACGACACCAGTTTCCGCTACAGTGACAGTCTCATATAAAAAAATTCACAGGTTAAGAATTTGCGTTACAAATCTGTAGAAACAAAATCCTGTAAATATAACAGAGTCCAAAAAATTTTCGCCAGCATTGTGATACATTCACGCATTTACACACATTTCATAACTCTTAAAGTACGATTCTTGGTTTCCAACAACCTTTTCCACAAATCAGAGTCCCTAAACACTACTCATTATTCCTTACCTCATTATACATATACATATTCGTCGACACTTCTTCAATATATCATCATGAGAAATACGTAGCATAATAAACATTCCTCAACAACATAATACACATCGTCGACGTAATAATAACATCATAACACCTCAGTCAAATCTCAAAAACGTCGTAGCTTTCTGCAATAATTTCAAACCCTAAAAAATATTCTCTGCTCATTTCAATAATGTCATCTACCTCAAACGTACTTTAAAAATCATGATCTCATACCAAATACATCATTCAAAGCTCTCGTAGTATCACAATGGTTCCGAAAAATATGAGCATTTCTCAAAGTACAGACAAAATACAATTTTCGTAAGTGTGAAGTTATCCAACTGTGTAATTAAGTAAACATCTGTCACTGATGTAGTAAAAAAATGTTTATCTCTCAGTTAAATGATCAGGTAGCTGTGTAATTTGTGTGTTAGAGAAATATGGTACCGATGTGTAAAATTGTGTAAGCAAATACCATATTAGCTAGGGTTCCTTGTGGTTGCCACACACATGGTACACAAAGTAAGCGTGTACCCCCCTGAGGATTAATGTAATTATACCCTCAGGTGTTACAGATTACAGCAATGGAATGAAATGTATCACGGAAAACTTTCTTTGTAATTCAAAAATCTTTAAAAATAAATGTTTTAAGTACAAAATTAATCACTCAAATACGTGTACTGTAGCGCTAAATGTGCATCTTGCTGTAAGATAATTCTGTTGAAGTGTCGTAGTTATCGTCCTCTGTAAGCAAAGTTCTGCTGAAGTCAATGTACTCACCTCATCATAAACAAAAGTGAGATGCTCTGCGTATAGATATCGTAGTTATTATGCTTATTGCCGTGATGAAGAAAGTACTATAATGCAGCGTATTCTTGTGCTACGAAAAAGGCTGTCTCATTGTAGCTATACCACAAAAGTTACTACTAAAACATGTTTTACTTTCCAGAAGAATTCAGAAAACCTGTGCAGATACAAAACAGATACACCGCAAAAACAACATTGTAAATTGTCACTCATTAGTAGCGTCGTGATAAAACCGTGTAGTTGTCACATAAACTAACCACTTTGTCGTCTGGTATCTCACAGAAAGTACTTTAAACCCAGAATGTATTTTCAAGTAAACCAAAATGTTGCATTAAAATCTCATTAGCAGTACCAGTATGTGTCCTAAGTATGTAAGCCTGATAGTCGTTACGTAATCGTGCAACTAACAAGCAAGAATGTACAAATACAACACTGTGTCGTCTGTTCACTATAACAATGCAATCGTAATTTCTGTTTAAAAAT
The DNA here is from genome assembly GCF_023864345.2 of Schistocerca serialis cubense. NCBI lineage: Eukaryota > Metazoa > Arthropoda > Insecta > Orthoptera > Acrididae > Schistocerca > Schistocerca serialis. The sequence continues at coordinate 500,303,110 of NC_064642.1, read as the reverse complement.
GTTCCCTAGGTTCTAGACTGGATATTTAACTTCAAACATTGTTGCATGTTAACAGTTTCTTAAGTCTGACAAAGCATATTAGTAATGCGAAGCGAAAAATTTTATGGCAAAGACTAAGTTAAAAAGCAGATTATCTTTCAATAAACGGTTTTACATGTGAAATGTGGTGTAAACCTTTACTCTTCCTAGTACTCAGAGTTTGAACTTGAATGCAATTGTCATGCGGTATACGTCGGTAAAGAATACTGGAATTTTTCTCAAGGTTAGCGTCTATGTTATTTTTCTCTGAGCCAGCCGGCGCACGTGGGTGCCTGCGGCGCGAGTCATTGTCTGTCTCTTTGTTGGCGCGCGTTGTTATTGGGATTAGGAGACCTAACTTCTACAAATTCACGTTGTCGAAAGTGCCCTGCTCTGTTTGAATCCCGCCAGTTCTGATGCAATTCAGGTCTGTCGTTACGAATATATCGTCTGTCGTCATGTCGGTAGATTCCGTAGTTTATTCCTTGTCCGTCACGTGGTGGAGAGTTTCTCCCTGAATCGTAACTGTGCGCCGAACTGTTGCGTCTGAAGTTATTCTGCCTCCCTTGATAATAATTGTTTTGGTTCCCATATTGTCTGTTTCTCTGATTGTCTCTGTGATAGTCATTACCACGGAGAGGTGATCTTTCCCTGTACTTATTACTACTCTGCCAACGGTTGTCATACGGGTGGTGTCTGTTTTGGTCACAATTTGTGTTGTGAGAATAGCCTTGTCGTGTCAAGTTATTACTTCTTTCATCGCGGAATTGTGACGGATGTGACCTGTAATTGTTGTGTTCCTGGTTTCGCGTTCCGCGATTGTCAGTGTCAATTTCTAATTCTTGTAAGAGTCCCTGAAATGCTTCAATGTCGTCTTTGCAACGTCCTGCCAAAATAATATGTCGTAAATGTTCAGGCAGTTTGATTAAGCAAATGCGGATGAGTTCTGAGGGGCTGTATGGGTTTGAAAGATACTGATTCTTATGCAACATGTCTTCAAAATATTTCATAAGACTGGAAAATTCAGATTGTTCGAAACGTTTCATCATTATGATGCTATGTTTTACTCGGTCTTGTGTGGCTTGAGACCAATATGCTGAGGTGAAGGCATGGTAAAACTCTCCTTCACTGTGGCAATCGTGAATTACCGATCGCATTCTTACAGCTGGTTCATTCTCCAAGTAGCCACACATAAATTCTAATCTGTGTTCTAACGACCAGTTGGGAGGAAAATAATGCGAGAATTGATGGAGCCATGCTTGTGGATGAATGTCATTGCCAGAATTCTTAAATGTTTTGAATTTACGTGTAGTAATGAACAGCTTATAGTCAAAATCATCATGTCGGCGAGTCGCATATCAGTCATTGTTACGTCGTGTCGGCTGTTCAATCTCAAAATTCGGTGCACATTGCCAATTTCTTTCATAATTTCCGAAATGCGCTGTGTTATTATTTTGTGGCTGTTCCGTATTTCTATGTCCCTCTTCCCGTATTGGGGCGCGAGTATCCTCTGAAATACGTAATTCTTGTATTACCTGTGTCAGCTGATCTTGTACTTCCCGGATTTCTCTTTTGTACTGTGTATTGATTTGATTTTGATTCTGTTTGAATTTTCTAATTTGTTCATACTCTTCTGTGTCAGTGAAGGCTACAGGTCTTGTGTCATTCAGACCATCATCTACCTTTGTAGATAAGTTAGTAACCTGATCCGAAAGTTCGGCTACTTTCTCCGATAGTGAACACATTTCCTCAGTGTGTTTTTCTGCACCAAGTTTCAGAGTGTCCATTTGTGTTGAAATCGAATCTACTGTGTCCTTTAAGTTTTCCTGAGTTTTTGAAAGTTGCTTAACCGAATCGGTAGATGCAACTGAGTCAATTTTAGCCCACAAGGTCTCATGATTTTCATGAACAATGGTTTGCAGTTCTTTTATGGCTGCTTCGTGATTCTGTAATGCATTTTCATGCCGCGAAAAAATAGGTTGAAAATGCTCACAAATTTGTGTTTTTACGTCATTACAGACTTTTTGACATTTCGATTTAATGTTATGTAACTCAGTAGTTAAATCTTCACGTGTTTGTTCAAGTGTGGTGTCTAACTTTTGAAGATTTTGTTCCATTGTGTCTAACTGTTGCTGTGTTTGTCTCTGGTGTTGTTCCATTGTGTCTAACTTTTTAAGATTTTGTTCCACTGTGTCTAACTTTTTAAGATTTTGTCCCATTTGTCTCTGATTTTGTTCCATTTGTTGCATTAATTGCAATAATAATGTATTAGTGTCTGGAATCTGTTTCTCTAAGCTTTTCGGCAGTGCATTTGCACCGGCAACATTCACATTTTGACAAGCAGAAAATGTGTCTTGACTTATTTGAGAAAACGGTGATGACCCAAAACCTGAATCTACAGTATTTGCGAAATTGTGTCCTGTCATTTCGGATTCCTGAGGCGAGCTGTTGCCGACCGATCGATCGATAATGCTTCCCTGTTCACTACCTGTTTCACTGTCTACACCATTGTTTGCAGCCCGCTCCATTTCCCTATGCACAATTACCAAATTACTACTTTGAACATCAGTTAATTCATTACTCGGTGGCGCTAACACACTGCTTTCATTTTCACTGTCATTTCTCAGTTTACTTTGGAGCCTAGTATTACGTTTTTCACACGCCATTATTGTCACAGTATTTCACACGACAACACAGAAAAACACAATTTGAAGATCAAAAATAAGAGAACACATTAACATAGCACTGAAAATAATATCTAGTTAATTGCAGCTGCGAAATACTTGGTGCAAATCTACATGCATGCCACAACTGTTTTACTGTACAACAATGAAAGACTGCAACTACAAAGGAGATTTTCTCTACAATTACGCGCTAGCAATAAACAATAGCTACACTAATTACACAAACTACAAGAAATAAATCAGAAGATTCCAGTGAGGTATCCTCGGCTAAGGGTCGACATATGAAACGCCCCCTTTGAACAATTATACATGACTGTGCTTAAACTGACACACAATATTTTGTTAGCGCAACGCAATCTGACTTTCAAAATTCCCTACAAAAGAATGGTCCTGACTAACATTAAACTATACCTTTCACAAATCACTTACCTCACAAAAATCTTCGCTACTCAAGCTATTGCAATACAGCGAGCGCCACTACTGCCAGCTAAATAAAAGATTCAAACTATGGAAGGCACTAACTACTGATAGGGATAGTTAGCAAATGAAAGATATTAATAGAGAACAAACAATGTATTTACCTTGATATCATCATATATAAATATAGCAGTTCATGACAAATTTCAAAACTCCGCCATCTCTCTCCCCACATCCACCACTGCTGGCGGCTCACCTCCAACTGCGCAACGCTACGCGCTGTTCACATCCAGCTGCCGCTGCCCAACACTACAATGGCGAGTATTACAACAATGCAAAGCAGCCACAGACTGCACACAGCACAGCCAGTGATTTTCATACAGAGGTGGCGTTACCAATAAAAAAACCTAAACAGCCTACTTACAGCAGGTCCGAAGCCTTTTCAAATTAATCAAATGACTACAAATGACAGTTCCGCCAATGAACTGCCCTTTTATACCCTGTGTACGCGATACTATCGCCACCTGTATATGTCCATATCTCTCTCCGATCACTTTTTTCACTTCATTCCAGATTACCAGCAATGTAAATCAAAGATGATCATGGTGTGTGCCCAATAACACCGCATACGATCACGCCAGGTTGGGTTATGACAATGACAATGCAATGCAGCAACATTCGTTCTGCTAGGAATCAGCACACATGGATTCGTCCATCGTGTTACGGAGAACCATGACTCCTGTGCCCCTTATTGCCTTTGGGTGCGCTGCTGTCGGCTGGCCTCTCTCTGCTGCCATCTCAAGGAAAGCTACAACAGTGATCGCCGTGCTAACAGCTCCTGCTGCTGCATGCGAAGTCGCACTGTACTTGTGCATACTTGTCTTATAGCGCACTAACCCATTTGCTGTCCTCTCAGGCGCAAAGCTGTATGGCATCGCTGGTGACGTGCGTAACACTATCGTGGAACAATAACCATAGCGTAGACGGGTCACGATACAGTGCAGTAGAATTTCGACCAGGGCTCGTAAAAGTTGCCCATTATTGTACACAGGGTAAAATGTTATCTTCTCTCAAACAACCGACATTAAAATTGAGTACATGGATGGGAAATACACTCTGTAATCTTCCCTGATATACTCGTATACCCTGGCAGGAATAAAATTGTAACACATACAAGAGCAGTGCAACATGAACGAAAGTTGGTAGCCGTGTTTCTACATGATGTCTGAACAGATTTCGCGCAAGTCTCATAAGGCTGGCGCTCCTAGCACCACTAAAATAATGCAAATCTCGTTAGCTTTAAATAAACGCCGAAACGATCGTGAGTTTTAGTTACCTCTGAGACTGGACATGGTGAGCTGACGATAGTCAAGAATGCCTTTGGGGCGACAAAGACGCCATTATCAACATCTCACTGAGTTCGAACGAAGTCATGTATTAGGACTACGAGATACTGGAGAAACACTTTGCAGGAATGTAGTCACTGTACATGACTGCCGGCAACGGTGGTCACGGGAATGTACGGTCGGAAGAACATCAGGCTCCGGAGGCCGCGTGACACTACCAAGAGGTGATACCATCGTGTTCGGCGTATAGCTCTGGCGCATAGTACAGCATCTGCATCAGCAGTTTGAGCAGGCCGGGCGCTGTGACCGAGCGGTTCTGGGCGCTTCAGTCCGGAACCACACTGCTGCTACGGTCGCAGGTTCGAATCCGGCCACGGGCTTGGTTGTGTGTGATGTCCTTAGGTTAGTTAGGTTTGAGTAGTTGTAAGTCTAGCGGACTGATGACCTCAGATGTTAATTCCCATAGTGCTTAGAGCCATTTGAACCATTTTTGTGTTGAGCAGCAGCTGGCACCGCAGTGACACAAAGAGCTGTAAACAAATCGTTACTTCAAGGGCAGATCCGAGCCAGACAGTCTGTAGTGTGCATTCCACTGGCCATGCTATTTGTGACTCAAATAGTGTCATGCGAGAGATCATTGGAGAGCCGGGCGGAGGTCTACTGTGTTTTCTGATGAAAGCTGGTTTTGCCTCGGTGCCAGTGATAGTCATTTGTTAATTACGAGGAGCCCAGTCTGCGTGCTAGACACACAGGTCCTTCCCCTGCAGCTATGGTCTGCGGTACGATTTCGTATGACAGCTGGAGCACTCTAGTGGTTATCCCAAGCACCCCATCTTCAAATTTGTCCGTTAGTCTGGGGATTCGACATGTTTTGGTGCCATTCATGAACAACATTCCCGGGATACGCTCATTATCAAACCGCTGTTGTAACCTAACCTACTCCATGCTGTGGCGACACGTTGTCTTGACTTGCTCGATCACTAGATCTGTCTCGAACTGAGCACACATCTACATCTACATTTATACTCCGCAAGCCACCCAACGGTGTGTGGCGGAGGGCACTTTACGTGCCACGGTCATTACCTCCCTTTTCTGTTCCAGTCGCGTATGGTTCGCGGGAAGAACGACTGTCTGAAAGCCTCCGTACGCGCTCGAATCTCTCTAATTTTACATTCGTGATCTCCTCGGGAGGTATAAGTAGGGGGAAGCAATATATTCGACACCTCATCCAGAAACGCACCCTCTCAAAACCTGGCGAGCAAGCTACACCGCGATGCAGAGCGTCTCTCTTGCAGAGTCTGCCACATGAGTTTGCTAAACATCTCCGTAACGCTATCTCGGTTACCAAATAACCCTGTGACGAAACGCGCCGCTCTTCTTTGGATCTTCTCTATCTCCTCCGTCAACCCGATCTGGTACGGATCCCACATTGAGCAATACTCAAGTATAGGTCGAACGAGTGTTTTGTAAGCCACCTCCTTTGTTGATGGAGTGAATCTCAACCTGGCACCCGCCTTACCAACAATTAATTTTATATGATCATTCCACTTCAAATCGTTCCGCACGCATACTCCCAGATATTTTACAGAAGTAACTGCTACCAGTGTTTGTTCCGCTATCATATAATCATACAATAAAGGATCCTTCTTTCTACGTATTCGTAATACATTACATTTGTCTATGTTAAGGGTCAGTTGCCACTCCCTGCACCAAGTGCCTATCCGCTGCAGATCTTCCTGCATTTCGCTACAATTTTCTAATGCTGCAACTTCTCTGTATACTACAGCATCATCCGCGAAAAGCCGCATGGAACTTCCGACACTATCTACTAGGTCATTTATATATACTGTGAAAAGCAATGGTCCCATAACACTCCCCTAACGCACGCCAGAGGTTACTTTAACGTCTGTAGACGTCTCCCCATTGATAACAACATGCTGTGTTCTGTTTGCTAAAAACTCTTCAATCCAGCCACACAGCTGGTCTGATATTCCGTAGGCTCTTACTTTATCAGGCGGCAGTGGGGAACTGTATCGAACGCCTTCCGGAAGTCAAGGAAAATAGCATCTACCTGGGAGCCTGTATCTAATATTTTCTGGGTCTCATGAACAAATAAAGCGAGTTGGGTCTCACACGATCGCTGTTTCCGGAATCCATGTTGGTTCCTACAGAGTAGATTCTGAGTTTCCAAAAACGACATGATACGCGAGCAAAAAACATGTTCTAAAATTCTACAACAGATCGACGTCAGAGATATAGGTCTATAGTTTTGCGCATCTGCTCGACGACCCTTCTTGAAGACTGGGACCACCTGTGCTCTCTTCCAATCATTTGGAACCTTCCGTTCCATCATAGGGCGACAGGTCCAGCATCATCCACAAACAGCATTAATAGACCCAGTATTGTCCGACCAAGCGCAACAGGCATGGAACTCCATCCCATAAACTGGAAACGGGCACCTACACAACACAATGCATGCACATTTGCACGCTTACATTCAACATTCTGGCGGTTACGCCGGTTATTAATTTACCAGTATTTCTTACTTGCAATGGTTTAATCTTCCTCTTACATTAACCTGTGATCTAGCAATTCTGATCACTTAAATTTGTTATCCAGACAAATGTATTCCCGAAATTATATTACTCTGCATTAAATATAGTTTGGTGTTGCAATTTTTCCCCCTCAGTGTAGAACGTAGATGGCTTACTCGTAACTACTTCGTGCGATTGCGGTCAGTTACGAATAATTTACATGTCCGAATATGTAGTACACTTGTGTTGCATACTGCTGTCATCGAGACACTGCAGTCTTAATCCTGGTCCGGCACAAATTTTCACCTTTCCCCATCAGTTTAAATCATTGCCCATTGGCACTTACTCTCACTAATTCGTTTGTGTCTTGACTTTTTTCTTTGTGCTACAAACTCCGTATTCCCCTCGCATCCTGTCGTTGTCAGTTAGTTATTTCCATCATCCTCTGCTGGCCAGCCTGTAATCTTACGGAACTGTCTGTCAGAGTTCCCGATACCTGACCAACAGTGTAATTCAGAGAAATTTGTTAACGGCCACCAGCTGGACAGAAAGCTCTGTTATCGCAACAGTGAATGCAATAGCAACAAGTAAGAGAGCGTGGTTTATTAGATCAGTACTATAAAAAAAGTGGTATTAAGCGGCTGAATCACACAGTTCCTCGGACAGCTCTTTTGTCGAAATGGTGAATGGACTAGCAACAAGAGTCCGCAGCTCGTGGTCGTGCGGTAGCGTTCACGCTTCCCGCGCCCGGGTTCCCGGGTTCGATTCTCGGCGGGGTCGGGGATTTTCTCTGCCTCGTGATGACCGGGTGTTGTGTGATGTCCTTAGGTTAGTTAGGTTTAAGTAGTTCCACGTTCTAGGGGACTGATGACCATAGATGTTAAGTCCCATAGGGCTCAGAGCCATTTGAACCATTTTTGAACTAGCAACAAGAAAGCGGTGTTTATGAGACCAGCATTACAAAAAAAGTGATATTAAGCGGTTGAATCTTAGTTTCTCGGCTAACGGACATCTGCTTGCCAAACACGTAGTCATGTTTTTGTGGTTTTTCATAGTTACATGAAGTTATGATGTCAAAGTTGACACAAAAGACCAGCAAAGTCCACCTGATTATCAAGGTGATCCCTTAAATGTTGAGATGCGCTGAGGCCGGTAGATTTTGTAAAGTATTTGCTGTACATGACAGAGCTCCTCCACTCTAGAACTTTTGTAACCACGTTACATGCTGCATCCATCCAAGCGAAGACAATCGCTACGTATAACGCTGCATGATTTGTAAATATGTAACGAAAACCTAGACAGCAGAAAGTGTCCAGGCGAAGGAAATCGCTACATGTAGCTGTTCATGATTTGCAAATATGAAATGAAAACATAGACTACCGGAAATTTCTACTGCATGATGAAATGTTCTTAGAGAAGGCTACTCCCCAAGGCTTAAAGCAGTAGTCATCTCCTTTTGTTATTTTTTTCTCGCCTGAACAGGCGAACAGGTCTCGGAAGGGTCAATGGTACCGACCGGCCGCCGTGTCATTCTCAGACCGCAGACGTCACTGGATGAGGATATGGAGGAGCATGTGATCAGCACACTACTCTCCCGGTCGTATCTCAGTTTCCAAGAGCGGAGCCGCTACTTCTCAGTCAAATAGCTCCTAAGTTTGCCTCACAGGGGCTGAGTGCACCCGGCTTGCCAACAGCTCTCGGCAGACCGGATAGTCACCCAGCCCGACTTCCGTGATCTGACGGGAACCGGTGTTACCACTGCGGCAAGGCCGCTGGCTAATGCATGTCTACGCCGTGTTTATATATTATACATTTTGACTACTGGCAGAAAGAAATAGAGTGAAGATGCGTCTAGGGAAGTAGTAGGAGAGACAGAAAGAAATTGCAGTGGATGACATAATTATTGCTATAACAAATAGAAATTGCAATGCGAAGGACATGTAGACTGGTAGCTAGGGGAATCAAGGATATACTTTACTGGACTCCAAGAGATAGGAAAATACCATAAAGACGATCTATTGAGAATGGATAACTTAAGAAAACATTCAGGAGCAAAATCTCAATACAACAGTTCTTGGAGAGTTTGAGATGTGACCTTCATCTAATAATGGATTTCAAACTGTAAACCAGAGACTTTTTTAGAATGTATCTCATACATGTAGAGAGACTTCACTAACTGTGTCGTTCAGTCTCTCACAAAGAAAGAGCATTTAATTAATGCACAAATAATATTTCCAATCACAGATTCATAACGAAGGTTAAATTATAAGCATGATATTATTAGTCGTGGGTTTTTGCTTTAATGGTGAATGAGTCGGAAAACTTAATAGGAAAATTTATATAATATTATTAATTTCCCTCGGCTTTCTGTAAGCACTGACGTATTGATGAGTTTATTTGATTTGTTTACACGTCAAGTTCCGTAGGACCGAACTGAGGAGCAAATCTCCAAGGTCATGAAACGTTTCAGTACATGAAATTACAACATAAAAGTAATAACAGATAAAAATAAATGTTTATGAAACGTTTCAGTACATGAAATTACAACATAAAAGTAATAACAGATAAAAATAAACGTTTATGAACCCGAAAAATATATATAGTGAGAGGCCATGTCAATATACCCAGACTCTTGGACAGGGGTCGAGAAGAAATTCGTGAACTTACACCACTTATTGCCCGAACCGCCCATTTCTGAGCCAAAAATATCCTTTTAGAAAGGGAAGAGTTACCCCAAAATATAGCACTATACGACATAAGCGAATGAAAATAAGCAAAGTAGACTATTTTTCGTGTCGAACCATCATTCACTTCAGGTACCGTTCGAATGGTGAAAACGGCAGCATTAAGTCTTGGAACAAGATCCTGAACGTGGGCTTTCCACGACAGCTTACTATCTATCTGAACACCTAGAAATTTGAACTGTTCAGTTTCACAAATCATGTGCCCAATCTGTGAAATTAAAACGTCAGGTTTTGTTGAATTATGTGTTAGAAACTGTAAAAACTGAGTCTTACTGTGATTTAGCGTTAGTTTATTTTATACAAGCCACGAACTTATGTCGTGAGCTGCACTATTGGAAACCGAGCCAATGTTGCACACAACAGCCTTTACTACCAAGCTAGTGTCATCAGCAAACAGAAATATTTTAGAGTTACTCATAATACTAGAGGGCATATCGTTTAAATAAATAAGGAACAGGAGTGGTCGCAACATCGATCCCTATGGCCTCCCCCACTTGACAGTAACCCACTCAGACTCCACATCACAGCCATTGTCAACAATGCGAATGCTGTCTGTTGCAAAAGTAAGAGGTGAACCAATTGTGAGCTACTCCCCGTATTCCGCAATGGCCCAACTTTTGGAGCAATATTTTGTGACCAACACAATCATATGCCTTAGGTAAATAAAAAAACATGCCTAGCGTTCGGAACATTTTGTTTAAACCTCACAGAGAAAAGAGAATATAGCGTATTCAGTTGTCAAACGACTTCTAAAGTCAACCTGCACATTTGATAGCAAATCGTGTGATATAAAATGATCAATTACCCTTATGTACATAGCCTTTTCAATAACTTTAGCAAACACTGCTGGCATAGAAATAGGACTCAAATTATCTACATTATCCCTTTCTCCCATTTTATAAAGCGGCTCTACTACTGAGTACTTTAATCTTTCAGTAAACTGACCATTCCTAAAGGAAAAATTACAAATATGGCTATATACAGGGCTAACATGTGAACACAGTACTCTAATATTCTGCCAGGCGCACCATCATAACTATGAGAATCCTTAGTCTTCAGTGATTTAATTATTGTCTCAACGTCCCTCTTGACTGTATCACAGAGGAGTATTTCAGACAGCGATCTCGGAAAGGCGTTTGCGAAGAACGTGATATGATTCCTGGTAGAAACTAAATTTTTGATTAATTCACCAGCAATGCTCAGAAAATGACTGTTAAATACTGTATATATATTGATTTATCAGAAACAGAAATATTTTTACTGTGAACTGACTTTGTATCGTCAGTGCTCCTGACCAGACACTTCCTTCACAACTGACCATATGGTTTTACTTTTATTCTGTGAATTAGCTACTCTATTTGCATACCACGTACTCTTTGCCTTCCTAATAACATTTTTTAATGACTGCTTCTAACATTTTGATATAATTCCCCCTTAGTTCTACATGATATCCTTATCCCACTAGTCAGCCACCCGCGCTGCCTATTACTGCTAGTACCCCATTTAGAACGTTCTAATGGAAAGCAACTCTCAAAGAGCATGATAAATGGGTTAAAGAAAGCATTATATTTATCATGTATGTTATCGGCACTATAAACATCCTGCCACTCTTGTTCCTTGACAAGGTTTAAGAAACTCTCTATTGCTGTTGGATTAACTTTGCTACTAAAACTAAAACTAAACTCCTCCCGAACAGGCCATGAAGGCCCAACGGTAGCAACCGGCCGCCGTGTCATTCGCAGCCCATAAGCGTCACTGGATGCGGATATGGAGGGGCATGTGGTCAGCACACCGCTCTCCCGGCCGTATGTCAGTTTCCGAGACCGGAGCCGCTACTTCTCAACCAAGTAGCTCCTCAGTTTGCCTCACAAGGGCTGAGTGCACCTCGCTTGCCAACAGCGCTCGGCACACCGGATGGTCACCCATGCAAGTGCTAGCCCAGCCCGACATTGTTTAACTTCGGTGATCTGACGGGAAACGAAGTTACCACTGCGGCAAGGCCGCTGGCACGTTCTGCATACTTTGTAATTAAATATGACATTTTTGGAGTGCTAAATCTTTTTAGTGTTAAAATTTGTGCATCATTGTCTGAAAGGCCATTCACCCTTTTCCCCACAGAATGCCCATCTCGTAATGAAGAATGAATAAAAATATTGTCTATGGATATGCTACTGTTCGCCTGCACCTTGGTAGGAAAAAAACACAGTCTGCATCAGATCATATGAGCTTATGACCATCAGGTGGTGGGAGCTTATTAATTTCACTTTTAAAAAGCCAGAAGATGGTAAAAACCAGTAAAGAGCAGGGAGCGTTATGCACAAATCGTTGCTAAAACACACCATAGAAGATGAAATCCTTTTTCTGGCGGGATTCACACATCTGGCAATACCCGCATTTGATGATTTCGTTGTCGACGGGACGTTAAACTCTAATTTCCTTCCTCCTTGGGCAGCATCACAGGATATACAAACAACCTTCCCGCCACTAGTAGACACTCCACTGTGATTCCTGCGAATAATAAAAAAACTACGAAGAACTTCACTCTGAAACCGTTTGCACGCATCTCTTTGACGGAGCAACTCGTACGTAGAATCTTGTTGGTCATTAGAACGGAAGTCAATGCCATCTTTAATTAATATGAATCGGCTTCGATTACTTTGGAATCAGTCATGTGTAAAAGCACGTTGAAGAATTCCGGTGCGCTGCGAGAATATGCAAGCCCTTACTTCGCCTGCTTTAAATACGCAGGCAGACAATTTGCGTTGCGAGCAGTCTGCACGAAGCACACATCACTGATGCTGGGATAAGAATTGCTTCGCATACTGCCTTTTGAATACATATTTCACATCTCTCATTATCAACAACTACACCTCAGTTGAGGTCTCTATAGGGGTTGGACCATCTTAATTTCTTGTTTAGTGTCAATAGCATACCACGAATACAAGTTTCAGGCATTATCTTGAAAAGGGACTGTCTCATTTGCCATGACAATTTACAGGAAGTTTTGCCCATAAGTGTGAATGAAGTTGCGAATTTGATAACTGTACTAAACTTTTGTAGCACTGATGTAACTATACTTATTGTCAGTCTGTTCTTGAGAGCACAGATGTTGGTCAAAAAATAGTTCAAATGGCTCTGAGCACTATGGGACTTAACATCTGAGGTCATCAGTCCCCTAGAACTAAGAACTACTTAAACCTAACTAACCTAAGGACATCACAGACATCCATACCCGAGGCAGGATTAGAACCTGCGACCGTAGCGGTCGCGCGGTTCCAGACTGAAGCGCCTAGAACCGCTTGGCCACTGCGGCCGGCTAGAACCGCTCAGCCACTTCAGCTGGCTACAGAGAATTCCTCCATTCATAACATAGAAATGATACATAGTGAATTCATTGGCGAATAAAATGAACGTTGTGAGCGTATTAGTTATCAAAATAGTTAATAGGTGAAACCAATTATAATCTTGTTAGTGTGGAGACTGTTGAGAACCAAGCACTAACCTTAAGGAAAATGACTGGGTGACTAATTGCATGCCTTGGTCAGATGACAGTGTATGTGAAACAGATGTACATATACAAGCAGCATGGAATATAAAAAATTATATGTTAGTGGATTTTGATGACATTTTACTAGGAGAAAATTTTTGTGTCATAGGTTCTGAGGTATTAGACTCGAGCAGTTCTCTTTCCGTTAGCAGTGAGGCAGCTTTCAGTAAATGTCAGGGGTCAACTGCTTGTCCAACATTTCCATTGCCACGAACCAAAATTAAGTGTGTAATTACTGGAAAAATTATAGAGGTTAAGAATCAAACACGTTAAGATTTTATTTGCCAAAGTCATCCAATCCCTGCCAACTTCTTAATTGTACCTCTTCTTTCTACACAAATGATATTAGACGTTGATTTGATGACTGAATACAAGGCTGCTCTAAACTTTGATGATGCAAGCGAAAGCTGAAATCTAAGGCAAGTTAGTCCATTTGCATCTCGGGGAGCTGCAAGACCGCCCGTGGCGTGCTTTCTCGCCGGCGTGGATGAGATTGCGGCGACAACAAGCGCCTGAGATCTGGCGTCCGAATCTGTGGCCCTCGCCTTGGAATGCCTCTGGCGTATGTTGGGAGCCTACAGGACTGCCCGCAGTAGCAAGCTGTGGCATGGCCCACTGCTGGCTGGCTGCGGACCCCGTGTTGGCCTCAGAGGGTCGAACCAGCGACCCGCAGTGGACTAGAACGCTGGCGCCCTATCTGCTGCTGCGTGTAGCCAGTGGTGTGACACGCCCCGCCGTCCAGGAGAGCTGTCACACTGGAATGTCTTGTTAGTGAACTGGCGCCTATATATGTGTGGCTTTGTGCCTCTGTATTGCTAACGCGCCGCTCTGAGTCATGTACTCATAACACCTTGATTGGGCCAGTGGGCCCCTTCTGCTGTAACTTGCACCATGCAAACTGCTACGTTTACTCTTGTCAGTGGGTCTATGGCCCTGTGGCCTCCATTCTACTTCGCAACCGCTGGTAGTGTAACTTACTGTCAACAGGCCCGCGCCTGGCTGTAACTTGTGCACTCAGGCATATTGCACCTACTCTCTTTCCTATCTTAAACGGTGTTGCCGCTACATAAAATCTTCAACTTTTGTAGTCCTTTCTTGCTCAGTTGCGTGTAATATTACGGTATATTGATAATTTTTACGTTTTTATTGTCTAACTACAACTGAATGATACAAAATTTTCGTGCCATATGCATTTCGTCTTTATTCTCTGCAAGGCTGCATGGACGATTTTCTACATGTTTTTTTTATTCCATTTTTTGTGCTAGTAATGTTCTTATAATTGCCACTTTGGGTTTTTTTTGTTTTCCACATTCCACAGCACCAGGAACTGAATACCTGTTTTGATGCGAAGTCTTGGTTAATCCAACAATTAACCAAGGTTGTAAACAAGGCACTGTACAAGCTGGTGGTGGCTCCATAATGGTGTGGGTTTGCTTACATGGAATGCACTAGGTCCTCTGATCCAACTGAACCGATCATTGACTGGAAATAGTTATCTTCGGGTACCTGGAGACCACTTGCAGCCATTCATGAAATGCAGTGTGGCATGACACCGGGCCACAGTTGTTCGCGGCTGGTTTGAAGAACATCCTGGACTGTCAAGTGAATAATTTGGACGCCCAGGTCGCCCGACATGGATCCCGTCGAACATTTATGGGAGATTATCTAGAGATCAGTTCGTGCACAAGATCCTGAACCCCCAACACTTCCGCAGTTATGGGCGACTATAGAGGCAGCATAACTGCAGGGGACTTCCAACAACTTGGCGAGTCCATGTCACGTCGAGTTACTTCATTCCGTCGTGCGTAAGTCCGCCACATTGTTAAGAGGTATCCCGTGAGTTTCGTTGCCTAATTATATATCACTACTTTACTGTTTGTTATCGGTTTGTGGCCTTCCCACTGTCTCTACTCTGGTGGAATCGCCTGCCTTAGTATTGCTATCGGAAGCTGCCATGGTCTGGGGACAGAAGATCTGCATGTAAGATTTTATCTGCTTTTAGGGAAATTGTATCAGACAGGACAGCTAATTCATTGTAATTAACATCCATTTATTATTCATTTTCTTTATTTTTCGGGCACACTAAAAACCGATTGAATAACTGATGACAGTGACGATGCCTTAAAGCAAAATGTGACTCTCCAGAGATGACTTTTTTTTTAGCCTGCCGTACTTTGCTTCTTTTAAAGCACCATGTACAAGACAATCAACACCTCTTGTGTGTGATATATGCACATACATGGTAGCTTTCTGATCTAAGACACTCTATAAGCCGACATTCATCTCGACAGGTAGGATTGGCACTTTACATAATGAACAGGTCCTATTACTTTGGTTTTGCTTTAGTTGGTCGAGCGGTGTGGCGCAGTGGTTAGACACTGGACTCGCATTCGGGAAGACGACGGTTCAATCCCGCGTCCGGCCATCCTGATTTAGGTTTTCCGTGATTTCCCTAAATCGCTCCAGGCAAATGCCGGGATGGTTCCTCTGAAAGGGAACGGCCGACTTCCTTCCCAATCCGTCCCTAATCCGATGAGACCGATGACCACGCTGTCTGGTCTCCCTCCCCAAACCAACCAACCAACCTTAGTTGGTCGAAAATTCCCACCAATCTCATCTCTAAAAATTATTATAAACGGTATTAAAATCGTACTCATGAAATATTGTTCCTTTGACCACTCATTCTTCACCATCCAATCTCAGACTATGTACCTTATATTCACTGTCCCAATTTCTCCTCATTCATTTATAGTGTCGGTGACACTTGTTGCCTTTCGATCATCTTGTATGTCATTCTTGCTGTATTGGCGAATTGTGTTCCTCACCCTGTTCAAAATGTTTCAAATGGCTCTAAGCACTATGGGGCTTACCATCTGAGGTCATCAGTCGCCTAGACTACTTAGAACTACTTAAACCGAAATAACCTAAGGACATCACACACATCGATGCCCGAGGCAGGATTAGAACCTGCGACCGTAGCAGCAGCGCGGTTCCAGACTGAAGCGCCTAGAACCGCTCGGCCACAGCGGCCGGCTACTCATCCTCTCTCTAATCCTAAAGATGATCTGTTTCCGTTTATACGTACATCTGTATTACACGAGACTTTTTCTTTCGTGATGGTTAATGCATAATACATGTATAATTTTCGTCTCGTTCTGTTTTATAACGATGTACACAAAAAAGGCAGGCGGTATTGCTCCATACAATCTATAGTGTCTTTTATTTTAGAGTCGTAGGTACTAAGAGAATAGTTTTCTGGAGGCTGTAATACTATTATCGAGTAGTCTTAGGATAGATGTTCTCGGAATTACAACTACTGCCAGTATCATGGTGCAAGACGTCTATCCGCTGGTGTTTCCCACTCGAAATTTTGAGCCGTTCAGTGACATTATCGCCCTTATTATAGAAATGAGTAAGGACTCGCGCCGTTCCATTTTTTCTGTTAATGCGATTTTGGTAAGTGTTTAATACTGACGAAATACTCTCAAGAAAACATAGTTCGTATCGACGCAAGCTCTATTAATGCATCACTCAGTTGCCCAGATATGCAATTTCATTGTAACATTTGCCCTTAATGCTACTGAATTTCTTAATTACTGATTTTAATTCTCAATACGCAGTAGATGTCTCATTACTACGCCCCGAAAGTGAAGTGATTAAGACACTGGACTCACCACTGAGAGGAGCAGAAGTTTAAATTTTTCGCAGTCACTTCAAGCGAAGGCCAAAGACTACTTACACTTCCTCTCTTCTTCGAGTAGGCTAGTGCTCTCTATCTCTAATAATCTCGACTCGCCTGGGAGGTAAACTCTAACCATCGTTCCACACTATTAACAACAATGTGCGACACTACATCTATATCACGCCACAAGAAGTAAATGTTATAGGTGGCAAAAATCTCATTATACCCGCAGCCCAGAAAATAGACAGCTATCCATTCACTTCCAAAAACGTATGAAAACCCTGTAGTGGATAAAAACGAACACACTGTTCTCCTAGCGGTAAGGGGGGACGTAAGTGCCCACTTTTGCCCCACCTTGCGGACGCCTATGGCTCCCTACACCACTGTCACACGGAAGCGACAAAGAAGCGGGTATATGCGTGCGTATTCAAACACAGGTATGTAAACAGGCAGAATACGGCGCTGCGGTCGGCAACACCTATACAGGGTGTATCATAATTAATGGAGTAAACGCATACAGTTGAAAGTACACGATACTAGAAGCAAAAAAGTCTCAGTAAACATAGGATCGAAAATGCATACCTTAAGAGCTACGAGCAATTTTTCATCTTCGATACTGTGAAGCAAATCTCTGCTCTTTGCTTTCCACATTTTGGTAAGTAGTAGTATGAACAAAACTGGAAAAATGTGCAGTAAGCATTTGCTCCAAAACGCATACCTTAAATGTAATGAGCAATTGTTCATCAGAATAATTGTGTTTCCAAGTAGCGAAGATGAGCACGTGCTCATAGCTCTTACGGTATGCATTTTAAAGCACATGTTTACTGGACATTTTTTTCTTGTTTTGGTCCACCTTACCATTTCCCAAAATATGGAAAGCAAGTGTCTGGGCAGTTGTTAGATCACTTACTGCTGCTACAAAGGCAGGTTATCGAGATTTTAGAGAGTTTGAACGTGATGTCATAGTTGGAGCATGAGCGATGGGACACAGCATCTCCGAGGTAGCGTTAGAGTGGGGAGTTTCCCGTGCTACCATTTTACGAGTGTACAGTTAATATCAGGAATATGGTAAAACATCAAATCTCCGACGTCGCTGCGGCCGGAAATAGATCCTGCAAGAGCGGGACCAACGACGACTCGACAGAATCGGTCAACGTGACAGAAGTGCAACCTTTCAGAATATTGCTGCAAATTTCAGTGCTAGGCCAACAAGTGTCAGGATGCCAACTATCAATGAAACATCATGGATATGGGCTTTCTGAGCCGAAGGCCCGCTCGTGTACCCTCAATGATTGCACGACACAAAGGTTTACGCCACGCTTGGACCCGTCAACTCCGAATTGGAGGGTTGACGACTGGAAACATGCTGCCTGGTCGGAACGGATGGACGTGTCCGAGTGTGGAGAGAATCTCATGAAATCATGGACCATGAATGTCAGCAGTTGACTGTTAAGGCCGCTGGAGGCTCTCTAATGGTGTGGGGCGTGTGCATTTGGAGTGATACGGGACCCCTGATACCTCTAGATACGACTCTGATAGGTAACACCTACGTATGCATCTTGTCTGATCACCTGCATCTATCCATTCATGTTCATTGTGCATTCACACGGACGTGAACAATTCCAGTAGGACAATGCGACACCCCAAACGTCCAAAATTGCTACAGAGTGGCTCCAGGAACACTCTTCTGAGTTTAAACACTTCCCTCGTACTCTTCCAGATTTGTGGACAGCCCTGCAGGATTCATGGTGTCAGTTCCCTCCAGCAGTACTTCAGACATTAGTCGAGTCCTTGCCACATCGTGTTGCAGCACTTCTGCTTGCTCGCTAGGGCCCCTACACAATATTAGGCAGGTGTACCAGTTTCTTTGACTCTTCAGTGTATATCTATTGATAAAAGCAGTTCCAGATAAGGTCACAAGCGCGCAAATGGTGATGGTAAATGGGCCATTTTCTAGGAATAACATTCCAAGGTTCTAGTAGTTAGATGACACGTAGGAGACTAAACGATATTAGGTATCTAAGAAAATTATAATAATTAATGACAGTGAACCTGGAATGGTAGTTATAAGGCAACAAAAAGTGGGAAAGGAAAATGAACAATTAGAACTACACACGGTTTTTCACAGGCCCTTCCATAAGAGTTTCTATGGCAACCAGTATACATGACCGAAAACTAAATCTCCCTCGCCATGTTGCTACGGCAAGTAAAGACCACAAGGCGTTCTGCAGTCTGTGCCTATGTGTTAACTTCACTGGTTCCCAAACTTTCTCACCGTAGTCCATTACCCTGAGTACAGTCAGACATTAGATACTGCCCCGGCTCTCCTCCTCCTCCCCCCCCCCCCTCTCCCTACCATCTGTTACCCCCCCCCCCCTCCTACTCCCCACCATCACCTTAACAAAACTTCCAGCCACGGATATATGATACTTCCGAACCGGGGCAAGAACGAGATAGTGGCTAGCGGCGCCCCCCAGCCCCCGCCCTCTCACAGCATTTGAGATGTTGTTGTGGTCTTCAGTCCAGAGACTGGTTTGATGAAGCTCTCCACGCTACTCTATTCTGTGCAAGATTCTTCATTTCCCAGTACCTACTGCAACCTACATCCTTCTGCATCTGCTTAGTGTATTCATTTCTTGGTCTCCCACTAAGATTTTTACCCTCCACGCTGCCCTCCAATACTGAATTGGTGATCCCCTGATGCCTCAGAATATGCCCTACCAACCGATCCCTTCTTCTAGTCAAGATGTGCCACAAATTTCTCTTCTCTCCTATTCTACTCAATACCTCCACATTAGTTATGTGATCAACCCATCTAATCTTCACCATTCTTCTGTAGCACCACACTTCAAAAGCTTCTATTCTCTTCTTGTCTAAATTATTTATCGCCCACGTTTCACTTCCATACATGGTTACACTCCATACAAATACTTTCAGAAACGACTTCCTGACACTTAAATATATACTCTACGTTAACAAATTTGTCTTCCTCAGAAACGCTTTCCTTGCCATTGCCAGTCTACATTTTATATCCTCTCAACTTCGACAATCATCAGTTATTTTGCTCCCCAAATAGAAAAATTCATTTACTAATTTAAGCGTCTAATTTCCTTATCTAATTCCCGCATCACCCGATGTAATTCGACTACATTCCATTATCCTCGTTTTGCTTTTGTTGGTGTTCATCTTATATCCTCCTCTCAAGACACTGTCCATTCCGTTCAACTGCTCTTGCAAGTCCATTGCTGTCTCTGACAGAATTACAATGTCATCGGCGAACCTCAAAGTTTTTATTTCTTCTCCATGGATTTAAATTCCTGCTCCGAATTTTTCTTTAGTTTCGTTTACTGCTTGCTCAATATACAGATTGAATAACATCGGGGAGAGGCTACAACCCAGTCTCACTTCCTTCCCAACCACTGCTTCCCTTCCATGCCCCTCGAGTCTTTTAACTGCCATCTGGTTTCTGTACAAATTGTAAATAGCCTTTCGCTCCCTGTATTTTACCCCTGCCACCTTCAGAATTTGAAAGAGAGTATTCCAGTCAACATTGTCAAAAGCTTTCTCTAAGTCTACAAATGCTGCAGACGTAGGTTTGCCTTTACTTAATCGATCTTCTAAGATACGTCGTAGGGTTAGTATTGCCTCACGTGTTCCAACATTTCTACGGAATCCAAACTGATCTTCCCCGTGGTCGGCTTCTGCCAGTTTGTAAAGAATTTGTGTTAGTATTTAGCAGCCGTGGCTTATTAAACTGATAGTTAGGTAATTTTCACATCTGTCAACACCTGCTTTCTTTGGGATTGGAATTATATTCTTCTTGAAGTCTGAAGCTATTTCGCCTGTCTCATACATCTTGCTCACTAGATGGTAGAGTTTCGTTAGGCCTGGCTATCCCAAGGCTGTCAGTAGTTCTAATGGAATGTTATCTACTCCGGGGGCCTTGTTTCGACTCGGGTCGTTCAGTGCTCTGTCAAACTCTTCACGCAGTATCATATCTCCCATTTCATCTTCATCTACATCCTCTTCCATTTCCAGAATATTGTCCTCAAGTACGTCGCCCTTGTATAGACCCTCTATATACTCCTTCCACCTTTCTGCTTTCCCTTCTTTACTTGGAACTGGGTTTCCATCTGAGCTCTTGATATTCATGCAAGTGGTTCTCTTTTCTCCAAAGGTTTCTTTAATTTTCCTGTAGGCAGTATCTATCTTACCCCTAGTGATATGCGCCTCTACATCGTTACATTTGTCCTCTAGCCATCCCTACTTAGTCATTGTCGATTTGTGATAGGACGTCCAAAATTAAAAAAAAAATTTTCAAAAATATGTTCATTTTGCAGCGCACTTCCTTCTGAAGTGTTTGATATATGGAACATACACATTCTGGGAAATTTAAGGTATGTTATTTGGTATTAAAGTGCAGTGTTACACAGTATTTTTCCGTTGCACGTCACTGTATTTCGCTTTTGGAATTCAAACGTATATATTTGTTTTGGAAAGCCATCAAACCTATATTCAGGACACTGGAAATTTTAATGTCCTGTGGTGCCTCTCCTGCTCCCATTCGGTCGGTTTGGTATCCTACCCACCATAATAAAACTCCCAATTAATACAGGGTGGAATTATTTGTAAACGGGAGAATAAGAACTCTTTATTTCCTGTTAGCTAATAAGTTTCTCTTTTGAGTGACATAGAATAAAATATAGGAAACATGAAACCAGTAAAGACAAGAGACAAGCAAGACAGCAAACATTTATTCGATCCTTAGGTCCCAGCATTTTTTTTTTCTTTGGAATCTTGCTACAGCTTTACACGACGTGCTCTCCTTTCCGCGAAAGAAACTATTACTTCATCAAAGCTCGTCAGAATATTTGATACATTAAAAATCAAAATGATACTGGAAAAGGTTTTAATACGAAGAGTACCGAAGGCATCTGTGTTTCTGTATTTGATTACGTCAATTTTGTCACTGTCTGCTAGATAAAACGAAACAGGTGTTTCTAATGCTACAATAATTGTAACACACGCCAAATAAGTGAGACTGTTATAATTCGAATGCTCATTTTTATCGACCTCATTTATATAAATAACACGACAGAGTATAATTCACGAAGTATCAAAATCAGACGCCTATTAGGCCTACTACAGACAAAAAGTGTTATGTCAGGATGTAGTTTCGCATTTCATTCATACGTTCCAGCTTCTCAAGCATGAGATCGAAAAGTAATAGTGCGAAATTCTTATACAAATTTGGAATCGTCGTATTCTTCCATATAATTTGTGTGCTGTCCCCGTTTCTTCTCCCGCCTCATTCTAGCAAACAATCTTGTCATAACTAATCCTGTAACTACTCCTGCCATTGTAGAACTTATTCTCCGGTTAACTTCGCTAACGCTGCCAGAATCACCGGTTCAGTTATCCAGTGTTTATCACTCCACTTTATTACGTATTCGTACAACACGTTTTCCGCGCTTTTCCGAGAAGAGAACTTAGGTGGCTGCTAACCGGAGACTGTACAACTGATTCGTTCAGAAATGAACTTACAATGTGTTCAAAGATGTTGAAAACCAATAGGAATGCGTTTCAAACTCATAAGAATAATCGACCAACGTGCATTGGATGCTAAGCATTTTTCTGTTTCGAAGCGAGTAATGAAGCAACAGCTGCACTACTGCAGTTACTATCTACAACTAGGACAAGACATTTTCTTTAGATACTTTGCGTTTGTTATGTATACGTCTCACTTTCATCATCAATTATGTACCGGACAAGGCACAATATATGTATGCAATGGGTGAAGCATTTGTGGAACCTGTAAACTTCGCTACATTAAACCTGGTAATTGAGAAAAAGTAATTATTGATAACTTATATAATCAGTACTAGAGTCTTATGGAATTGTGATAATAGTAATGATCTTTTGAAAATAATTTAGTTTCGTGACTGAAACAGAATCGAATCGTTTAGTGTTTCCCCCTCAGAAAATTTCATTTTATCCCTCCGGTGGAGAAAGCACTGTGCTATCACCTCAGAGAACTCAGATCACAAACACGCTAAAGCGTAAGGGGATGAAAACTGACACGGGGTAAGAAAGTGGGGCACGGACCGCGATTCGTTACAGTGAGAGCAAATTTGTGCGTGATCGCCGCTTAGCAGATAACGATGGCTGTGAAGACAGTGTTCTGTACGTAGTCTACTTAAAGTTACTTCCTCGCGACGAGAGGAGAGAAGTTGCTCGAACAATGGGGAGTGGTCTTTCCTCCCTAAGTCCCAAGGAGCGACGATACAGTGTTCGTCCCAGAGTGACAAGAACTGTGGTTCTGTTAAAAGTTTCTCAGGAGCAGGAGCGATCTTTACTTTCCAGTCCTGGATAATGACACAAGAGAGCATCACTTGTTAATTAAAGTTGTAAAAGCAAGTTAGCGTAGGTCAAAACAAAAACGCACCTAATTCCTGTGTGGCCTTGTGTGGTACCACAAAGAAGTATTCCCCTACAAAATCCCAAGTTCCACTTTCTAAAAATACTTACAGCTAACATAAACCGCTTGAAACATACACATCAACAATTTCAAAACATTATTCTACATCCTTCAAAAAATGTTACATGTAGTCAGCGGAAACTATCCTTCCTGTTGTTTAACACTAAGTCAGTCACTACTTGCTGTCTGTTCAGTCTAACTAGCATTTTACATCACGAATATTTTCACTTCTGTGAGCAGCCTGAGATCTTTGGTTTTGAGTAACATCATTTTTAGCAAAGCATTATAATAGGAAGGTTCTGGGAGTGTGGAAAGTTAGTAAGCAACAATTGCCTCTATTCCAGTAAATGAGGGCAAAATATTTCTGAGTAGTGGCTATCCCAGACGTTTCCATGTTAAGCTTTGTGGCTGGATGACCTTTAAACTGCTTACCTGTATTGCGTGGCTTTTTAAGCCTCGCTCGAACAGGTGGTCACACAAAGCATGCCAGATGGTCGCTCCATGCACGAGCATTTCTTAAGCAACTTCCCTCCTCAGCCTTTGCTACGGAGAGCTTTGAAACACAAATATCACAAAAACTACACCCTCAGATTATTTTTTCATGCTTCATGGTCACCTTACGCAGTTACGGAAGGCCCTCTGTTTTGACGAACTCGAAACACAGTTATTTGCGACGCCTGGTAATACATCTCCAGGGTGGGAGTCACTTAGTACCACCAGCTAGCTATGCTCTAATTCAACCAACTGAGATATGCACTCACATATATGTATCAGACCATCGTCAGCCGCTTGATGTTCTCTGTCCACCTGAAGACTCTGTTACGCCTACATGTTGCTCCTTGCATGTTTTCTAATGCCGTCTGTCCCACTTACATTAAGACGGCGTTCGGTCTTTACAAATATGTTGGAATGTAGCGAACCACTTCTTTGATCAACCTTCCATTAATTCACCTGGCTATGTCTTCCACCAACCCCCAGTTTACTTTCACCCTGCTCATATTTACGCATTCTACTGCAGTCTGTTACCAAATTTATTTGTTGACTGTTTTACCACCTCCGAAAAATTTTTAATGTGCGTCTCTTAATTGTTCGATAAGAAGTCCCCAGTTTCTTAAATGGTTTTTGCATTAAAATACCGGCCGAACAGAAATGGTGTCTCCCGGACAAGGATGCCATACGATAATTTTACTGTCCTATGCCAAAACTGGTAACGCATACTGAATGGTGGCTTTCCGTTTCAGGTCGTTGGAGACGGATAACAAACTGAGATGGAATAAGGAAATCGGTACTGCGCTTTCAAAGGAATTATGAGATACGCCCTAAGCAGAGTAGACAAATTACGAGAAACCTAGATCATGACAAACAGATGGGATTTGAACCACCGTCCTGCCGAATGCGAGCTTCACGCATTGTCACTTTACCTACATCTTTACTCCGAAAGATACTTTACGGTGTGTGGTGGAGGGTACTTTCTGAACAACTGTCACTTTTATCTTTCCTGCTCTAGTCACAATTGGTCCGCGGCAGTGAAGACTCCTGGTAACGTGTAGTGTGAATTTGAAACCCTCTGCTTGTACCTTCATGATTTGCACGTGATTTATATATGGGACGGAACAATACGTGTTGTTTACAACTTCAGTGTTGTATAGCTCGACTTGTTAAAGAACATTTTGAAGCATTCCACCTCGGCTGTTTTTTCACAAGCTTATTCAGTTTATTATATGTTGCACGATTGGCCAATTTCGGCATTACAAGTCGTTTTCAAGCGCAGTAGGTGTCGATGTGTTACACAATCATTATCCTGTTAACAACCGGCGATACAATCGATCTGAAAGCGAGCACATTTGCAAGCATCGGAATTACAATTGGAAAGCTTACTGCGTGTTATCTTTACAGCTGATGGCAAGTTACTGAGCACTATGTGTGCTCGCATTCGTCGTCGAACACCAACTCAATCAACCTGAGTCGGTTTTCACTTCCAGAGACAACATAAGCTTATCTTTTAAAACCATATTTAGTTCAGCGAAGGCACTGCATTCATTTATAATCTTCATATATTATTACTTTTGCTGTCCCTCCCATCATTTCCCACTATCCTGATGCACTATAATGGAAGCTGTAGCTTTAGTATCCACGGACTTAAAAGTCTAATCTGAAAATTTTCTTAGAGGTTCGCTCCTATTCGGTCGAAGAGTTCCTGAAAAACAGAAGTACTCTAACTGCTGTGTTATATTGTTGATCATGCGAATATGTAATCGGAGATTATCGTCTGTATGGGATTCGTATACGTTTTGTTTTGTCTAGTATTACTTTTCCGTTGTAATTTCATGTACCGACTCGTTGCGTATCTCCATTTGGTCCTACGGAAGGTTAGCTACTAAAGCTAGCTTCTTGCTTTGGCTGACTAAGGCCCGGCGTTTATTCTGTGCGACTGGTCATAATTATAGTGAACACTTCGTACACTATGGATATGAGGCTGATAGTAGTGCTGTCGTGTTTCTCTCCTTTCCTAAGTAGGAAAACAATTACAGCATTGTCCTAGTTTTAGAAAATTGTCTTCCTTGGAGACAATCTGCAAATAATTTTTCAAGTTCCTTTAGTGAACTTTTTCCTTCTCTTCCACCTTTAATCATTGCCTGTCTCCTTTCTTGTGAAGAATAATTATAGTATTGTCCCCGTTTTGGGAAACTGCCTTACCTTCGAAAAATTCATTAAATAAATTCGCTAGTTCCTTCAAAGGAACGTTTCCCTTTTTCTCCACCTCTCATCATTTCCATTCAGAGATTACCTTTCATTGTCCATTTCCTTTTCAATAAACTTCGAATGCGTAGATAACCTCATCTAGTATTATTTCTGGACTGTAATTTATTTCATTTACCGATCACTGTTTGTTATAAATTATCACGTTCTTAACAGCTACATCGCTCGATTTAATGTGCATAAATCACTAATTCTACTTCTTCCAGAGGGCATGCAGCTCTATTGTATGGATTATTAGTGATTGCATCATCTTTGATAGAATATTCCGAATGTAAAGTAGTTAACGATTCGGATGTCAGAGCGGAGGGCTACTCAGGAGTATTTCTTCGGGACAGCGACCGGTAAGATAGTGTGTCAGATACATCGATGAATGAATAACCGGAGCCTTCAGTACCTGGATACCGTGAATTTTTTGGGGAGTGTGTACTTCGAAGACCTGGTGTCAAGTCTTCGAAGTACACACTCCACAAAAAAATTCATGGAATCCAGGTGTTCATGGATAAGGTTATGCATGCGTCAATGTATCTGATACTCTATACACGGAGTGCATAGGAGCCTGAAGATGACAACACTGAGATACCGAAACCGGTCGTGTTAATAAAATAACAACTTCTGAAAACAGACGTCTGTCTATTGATTTTTATTTTGTAAATACTCAGAAGGATGTTGGCACCAGAAAAAACATATTGTGCATTCTACGGGTCGATGCACGGAATTTTAAGTCCCATAATCAAGTAGCTATATTAGACAACTCAAAAAGTGAAATGCGTAGGTTGAAGTTAGACCTAGTGGTAGTTAACGAAGTGTTGTGGTAGGAAGAAAAAGACTTTTGGCACGTGAGTGGAGGGCCATACAGATGAAATCAAATAGAGGTATTGCGGGAGTAGATACAATGACGATTAAAGAAATGGCAATCCAGGTAAACTTCTCAGAACAGCATAGGGAACGCATTATCGCAACCAACACAGACACAAAGCCAATATTCATAATAATATTGCAAGTTAATAAGCCAACTAGCTCTGCGGATGATGAAGAAATTGAAAGAATGTAATATGAGATAAAATAAATTATTCATATAGTTAAGGGAGAGGAAAATTTAAATTGGCGGCTTGATTTTGACAATAGGAAAAGAAAGAGATCGAAAAATAGTGGAATAATAGACTAGGGGAAAGGAATGAAATACGAAGCCATGCAGTAACATTTCGCACACAGCATAATTTAATCATCGATAACACTTTTTTCTAAAGAATTATGAAATAATGTTTTACCCGTGCTAGAGACCTGGACACACTGGAAGATTTCGGATTGGTTATACAATCCAAGGCAAAGATTTCGGACCCAAGTTTTAAACTTTAAGATATTTCCAGGCACATATCAATACACATACAATAATTTACTGATTACGAACTATAGATTAAAATTGAAGACACTGCAGAATGGTACGAAATTCATGAAATGAGACCTCCATATATTTAAAGAACCAGAAATTGTCGAGAGTTTCAAAGCGAGCGTTAGGCAACGACTGACTGAAACAGGGAACAGGAATACAACAGCAGACAAATGGATAGCTTTGAGAGATGAAAGGCAGAGGACCAAACAGGCAGCAAATTATGG
Organism: Schistocerca serialis cubense; assembly: GCF_023864345.2. Classification (NCBI taxonomy): domain Eukaryota; kingdom Metazoa; phylum Arthropoda; class Insecta; order Orthoptera; family Acrididae; genus Schistocerca; species Schistocerca serialis. The sequence goes on along the minus strand of NC_064642.1, from coordinate 500,275,286 downwards.
AAATTTGTGGTAAGGTCTTATGGGATCAAACTGCTGAGATCATCGGTCCCTAAGCTTACACGCTACTTGTTGTGTTGTTGTTGTGGTCTTCAGTCCTGAGACTGGTTTGATGCAGCTCTCCATGCTACTCTATCCTGTGCAAGCTTCTTCATCTCCCAGTACCTACTGCAACCTACATCCTTCTGAATCTGCTTAGTGTATTGATCTCTTGGTCTCCATCTACGATTTTTACCCTCCACACTGCCCTCCAATGCTAAATTAGTGATCCCTTGATGCCTCAAAACATGTCCTACCAACCGATCCCTTCTTCTAGTCAAGTTGTGCCACAAACTTCTCTTCTCCCCAATCCTATTCAATACCTCCTCATTAGTTACGTGATCCACCCACCTTATCTTCAGAATTCTTCTGTAGCACCACATTTCGAAAGCTTCTATTCTCTTCTTGTCCAAACTGGTTATCGTCCATGTTTCACATCCATACATGGCTACACTCCATACAAATACTTTCAGAAACGACTTCCTGACACTTAAATCTATACTCGATGTTAACAAATTTCTCTTCTTCAGAAACGATTTCCTTGCCATTGCCAGTCTACATTTTATATCCTCTCTACTTCGACCATCATCAGATATTTTACTCCCTAAATAGCAAAACTCCTTTACTACTTCAAGTGTCTCATTTCCTAATCTAATCCCCTAAGCATCACCCGATTTAATTTGACTACATTCCATTATCCTCGTTTTGCTTTTGTTGATGTTCATCTTATATCCTCCTCTCAAGACACTGTCCATTCCGTTCAACTGCTCTTCCAAGTCCTTTGCTGTCTCTGACAGAATTACAATGTCATCGGCGAACCTCAAAGTTTTTACTTCTTCTCCATGAATTTTAATACCTACTCCGAATTTTTCTTTTGTTTCCTTTACTGCTTGCTCAATATACAGATTGAATAACATCGGGGAGAGGCTACAACCCTCTCTCACTCCTTTCCCAACCACTGCTTCCCTTTCATGCCCCTCGACTCTTATAACTGCCATCTGGTTTCTGTACAAATTGTAAATAGCCTTTCGCTCCCTGTATTTTACCCCTACCACCTTCAGAATTTGAAAGAGAGTATTCCAGTTAACGTTGTCAAAATCTTTCCCTAACTCTACAAATGCTAGAAACGTAGGTTTGCCTTTTCTTAATCTTTCTTCTATGATAAGTCGTAAGGATAGGATTGCCTCACGTGCTCCAACATTTCTACGGAATCCAAACTAATCCTCCCCGAGGTCCGCTTCTACCAGTTTTTCCATTCGTCTGTAAAGAATTCGCGTTAGTATTTTGCAGCTGTGACTTATTAAACTGATAGTTCGGTAATTTTCACATCTGTCAACACCTGCTTTCTTTGGGATTGGAATTATTATATTCTTCTTGAAGTCTGTGGGTATTTCGCCTGTCTCATACATCTTGCTCACCAGATGGTAGAGTTTTGTCATGACTGGCTCTCCCAAGGCCATCAGTAGTTCTAATGGAATGTTGTCTACTCCCGGGGCCTTGTTTCGACTCAGGTCTTTCAGTGCTCTGTCAAACTCTTCACGCAGTATCATATCTCCCATTTCATCTTCATCTACATCCTCTTCCATTTCCATAATATTGTCCTCAAGTACATCGCCCTTGTTTAAACCCTCTATATACTCCTTCCACCTTTCTGCCTTCCCTTCTTTGCTTAGAACTGGGTTGCCATCTGAGCTCTTGATATTCATACAAGTGGTTCTCTTATCTCCAAAGGTCTCTTTAATTTTCCTGTAGGCTGTATCTATCTTACCCCTAGTGAGACAAGCGTCTACATCCTTACATTTGTACTCTAGCCATCCCTGCTTAGCCATTTTGCACTTCCTGTCGATCTCATATTTGAGACGTTTGTATTCCTTTTTGCCTGCTTCATTTACTGCATTTTTATATTTTCTCCCTTCATCAATTAAATTCAATATTTCTTCTGTTATCCAAGGATTTCTATTAGCCCTCGTCTTTTTACCTACTTGATCCTCTGCTGCCTTCACTACTTCATCCCTCAGAGCTACCCATTCTTCTTCTACTGTATTTCTTCCCCCCATTCCTGTCAATTGTTCCCTTATGCTCTCCCTGAAACTCTCTACAACCTCTGGTTCTTTTAGTTTATCCAGGTCCCATCTCCTTAAATTCCCGCCTTTTTGCAGTTTCTTCAGTTTCAATCTGCAGTTCATAACCAATAGATTGTGGTCAGAATCCACATCTGCCCCTGAAATGTCTTACAATTTAAAACTTGGTTCCTAAATCTCTGTCTTACCATTATATAATCTATCTGATACCTTTTAGTATCTCCAGGATTCTTCCAGGTATACAACCTTCTTTCATGATTCTTGAACCAAGTGTTAGCTATGATTACGTTATGCTCTGTGCAAAATTCTACAAGGCGGCTTCCTCTTTCATTTCTTCCCCCCAATCCATATTCACCTACTATGTTTCCTTCTCTCCCTTTTCCTACTGACGAATTCCAGTCACCCATGACTATTAAATTTTGGTCTCCCTTCACTACCTGTATAATTGCTTTTATCTCGTCATACATTTCATCAATTTCTTCATCATCTGCAGAGCTAGTTGGCATATAAACTTGTACTATTGTAGTAGGCATGGGCTTTGTGTCTATATTGGCCACAATAATGCGTTCACTATGGTGTTTGTAGTAGCTTACCCGCACTCCTATTTTTTTATTCATTATTAAACCTACTCCTGCATTACCCCTATTTGATTTTGTATTTATAACCCTGTAATCACCTGACCAAAAGTCTTGTTCCTCCTGCCACCGAACTTCACTAATTCCCACTATATCCAACTTTAACCTATCCATTTCCCTTTCTAAATTTTCTAACCTACCTGCCCGATTAAGGGATCTGACATTCCACGCTCCGATCCATAGAATGCCAGTTTTCTTTCTCCTGATAACGACGTCCTCCTGAGTAGTCCCCGCCCGGAGATCCGAGTGGGGGACTATTTTACCTCCGGAATATTTTACCCAAGAGGACGCCATCATCTTTTAATCATACAGTAAAGCTGCATGTCCTCGGGAAAAATTACGGCTGTAGTTTCCCCTTGCTTTCAGCCGTTCGCAGTACTAGCACAGCAAGGCCGTTTTGGTTAATGTTACAAAGCCAGATCAGTCAATCATCCAGACTGTTGCCCCTGCAACTACTGAAAAAGCTGCTGCCCCTCTTCAGGAACCACATGTTTGTCTGGCCTCTCAACAGATACCCCTCCGTTGTGGTTGCACCTACGGTATGGCCATCTGTATCGCTGAGGCACGCAAGCCTCCCCACCAACGGCAAGGTCCATGGTTCATGGGGGGACACGCTACTTAATCTAACGTAAACTAATTTACGGTAAGGAAGGCACACACACACACACACACACGCCCGAGGGAGGACTCGAACCTGCGACGGGGGGGGAGTCGCGCGGACAAGGCGCCCTAGACCACGCGGCTACACCGCGCAGCAAACAGGCAGAAAAGCAACCCCAGTAGAAATGCTTGGATGACGGGCGAGATATAGTATGTAAGAAAATATAAAAGTATAGCAAATGAAGCAGTCAACAGGGAATACAGTCATCTAAAAAGGGAATAAAGTAGTCCTAAAAGTGAAATTGACAGAATGTGCAGAAATTATAATAGCAGGCAGACCTAGAAGAAAAAGCTAATGCTGCAGCAGTCTGCATAATTAGGACAAAGACAGATATCACTTACAGGAAAACTAAAGAGACTTTTGGAAAAAAAGAGAACTCCTTTATGAATATCAGGAACTGATATGACAAGCCCGGTGCTAAGCAAAAAAAGGGATCGCTGAAAGATGGAATGAATAAACAGAAGGATTTTACAAGGGTAATGAACTTAAAGACACTACTGTAGAACAGGAAGAGGAAGTTGATGAAGATAAGATGAAAAAAATGATACTACGAAAAGAATTTGACACAGCATTGAAAGGCCTAGGTTGAACCAAGGGTTTCTGGAGTAGACAACATACCCTCACAATTACTCAGAACCTTCGGAGAGTTAGCAGGTGCAGAACTTTTATCCTGATGTGCAAGATATATGAGACCAACACTTCAAGAAGAAACTAATAATCGGAATTTCAAAGAAGGCAAGAGCTGCAAGGTGTGAATATTACCAAACTAATAGTTTAATAAATGAGGACGGCAAAATGCTGGCACAGACTATTTACGGAAGACTGGATAAACTTGCAGAAGGAAATCTCAAGGAAGGTCAGTTTGGATTCAATGTAGGAACACGCGATGATGTACTGTCCTCTCGCGTGTCTTAGAAGATAGGTTGAAGAAAGGTAAATCTATATTTACAGTGTTTATATATTTAGAGAATGCTTTTGATGATGTTGACCGGGATATACTGTTTGCAATTCTGACCGTAACGAGGGTAAATCACTCAAAAAGAAACCGGGAAAACAAAATCATGGTAGTTTATTTTTGACAACGAAACTCCATATTTCCCACATTAGAAAAGTAGTAGTAAAGCACAACAGGGAATGATTGTCTACATTTCACACAACAGAATACCTGTTGTCATATTGGTATTAACCGCACTTCATTTTCCATATCCAGTAAGATGCCCTGTGAACGTGAAAAACAAGAATATAAAAGATCACTCTGTAAAGAAAAACGTACGTGAACTGGTTGTATTACAATGGATATATCTCACAAAGTGCAAATGAAATTATTTTAACTAACAAATCGTTATCAGAGGTAGGAGAAATGATAACTGAAAATAAAAATGAAACTGGCTCACAGATGAACCGGAGATATTTAAATTAGTTGTGTGACACTAAGCCATAAAATCGATACTACAATGAAGAATTAGTTATTCATGAGGTACAGTGTGTGTATGCACCAAATTATTAGTTAAAAGTGTGTCTGTAAGCTTTCTGTTAACATTCTGGTATAACAGCTGGGTATGACAACTCTTTGGTAGTAATGAGGTGGCTTTTCTTCTTGTTGCTGTGTTAGTGACACACCAAATGAACACTGCAAACACTGACAAGTCTCTGGACGACAGAACATACAACGGAATACTGTATGTTACGCACCACCAATGGACTATCACAGTACAAAATACCTTCTTCACACAGAGAGGAATAATTTGTCGATTTCCACAGTAGACCTTTACGGCCTGCTGTAAGAACAGCTTTTGACTTGCTCTTTGCCTGTTTTCCATCTTCACGCGTGGTTGTTAAGTTTGGAGGCGGGACTTGTCCACTACGGATTCTATGACCTAACATTTCCTCATTTCTTACGATACCAAACAAAATTTTTCTGACCGAATACTACCTGGTGATGGCATGAGCAGAGGAATAAACTCGATAGCGTCTCATAACAATATTTGATATCGTAATACCGGTCGGATCACTGCTGTCGGCATAACATTGTTTTTATCGGTGAATCAGCCGTTACGAAGGAGTAGCGTGTGTAGATGCTTTTTATGGCGGTGCGCGTCACATAAAGACATTTTTCTCTCTTTTTCCTAATCGCTGTTGGACACACACACACACATACACACAGAAACCAATTTATCGCCAACCAGATTTACAAAATGGTGAACAAGCTGTGATCGTCTACAGATTGCTTAAAAGAGGAAGCGGTTATGCTGGAGTGTCGTCTAGGAGCAATTATCACGAGTTGTTTCCTGTTGATGTATCGGCTAATTAGCAGTTAAGTGTGGTACATGAGAGGAGCGAGCAATAACTTTGGACATCTGGTGGTTGCCTGCTACCGCTACGTGGAAACGCTTGTTCAGCTTGGCGGAGCGGTGGAGATGGAGCAGCCGCCGACCCTCATCGTCTTACAGCGAACACGGTCGGTAACAACCCAGCAGTGTACGAATATTTTCGTGTTACAGAAAATAAAAGAGGCCATCTCATAATCCTCAGAGACGCCTTTCTCCGTGTCGTGTTAATTACGTGGTACCTCAAAGTTACATGCGAGGTGTTTCTTGTTATGGGGGAGGGGATGGGGGGCGGTCGTGAGCCAGATGATGCGCTGCCGATGGCAGGATCTAAAGAAGTCATCATCCTTGACAAGAGACGACAGCCCTGGAAGAGATGCAATTAGGACCGCTTCTGTAAAGTTTGGAAGGTAGGAGACGAGATACTGGCAGAAGTAAAGCTGTGAGTACCGGGCGTGAGTCGTGCTTCGGTAGCTCAGATGGTAGAGCACTTGCCCGCGAAAGGCAAAGGTCCCGAGTTCGAGTCTCGGTCGGGCACACGGTTTTAATCTGCCAGGAAGTTTCATATCAGCGCACACTCCGCTGCAGAGTGAAAATTTCATTCGGGAAGATTTAAGTGTTCATTTTTCCAGAGCGCCGTTGGAGAGTGGGTCGGTATTAAAATAGTCTGAAGATGGTTCGAAAAAATTGTGTGTTACTTGCGGAGTAGTCATGTAGATACAGATGTACATTCTGTTTGTAGGGACAGAGCATATGTAACAACTGTGCGTAAAGTTGAAAACGGTGTTTTCGTATTTGCACGCTGTTCGTCGAGAGGCACCTTTCTGCTCTTGTGGGCAAGAGCGAGATGGGGAACGTGTCTTCGTTGGGTGATCCAGGAGACATGAAAATATGTCATTCTGAAGTCAATTCCATTTCACTGTTATTCTCTCGATAGTTAGGCTTTCAGATACGTAACATGTCAGCAGATGACATCGTTGTAGCATTTTTAATTTTTATTTATTTACTTATTTTTTGAGGGAATTAATTTTTGTTCCTGGCGTATACTGCCTCATTTTTACATGCTGCAAAATAATAAAGAGTAAGTCTTTTGATATTAGATAGCGCCTTCCATGAGGAGACTAAATTTGCGATAAAAACTTATCTCGTCTTTTTGCTGCAACAGAGCTTCATGGCAACCCAAGCACACGATATGAAACGTAGGTAAAATAAAAAAGCAAAGAAGTACTGGAACACAATTAAATGGATACGAAAAGAACAGATAGCTACTTAGCGTATACAACAGTGCAGGTATTTATTTTTTTCGATAGGAGATCAAAGCTTCAGATACAATAAACTATTACCACATACGAGGCATAAGGAAAGCACGAAAATCCAGACGCGCAGTAACTATTTCTGTGAGATAGAAGAAAGCACTAGATTGTTAGTTGCTATGGAAGTAAATGAAGGATGCTCTTTTGTCCGCTTTCCAGAAGAGCTGAGACTCTGTAGGAGATAACTGGCAATGTGGGTCTCAGGCCTTACGACAGACGTTGCCTAGATACGATCAAACATTTATATGTTCCCAGCAAAAAAAGTCTACCATTGGCGGAGCACAGGTAAAATCCGAGGAATGTTCAAAAATTAAGCTGACAAAGGAGATTCAATTATGACTCACAGAAGATCGTGCTATTTCCGCCTCTTTTTCATCCGTAGCCCTAGTCGTTAAGACGGGTCACTAAGGATTTGAGACCACTTCTGCAACATCTGTAAAACTCACGCATTCCACGAGTAGATGCAAACAAAACAACGCTTCCCACAAAGGCAATAACCACTACTGTTTAATCTGCCTAAGTTGTAGCAGGAGCTCATACACTATGTGATTAAAGGTATCCGGACACATGTTTCAGTGGATTTTATATGATGCGTGTCCATCCTTCGGCTTTATGACAGCGTGAACTCTGCTGGAGACACTTTCAATAAGGTGAGTGAAAATCTGTGGAAGAGTGGCAGCCTGTTCATTGTCAAGAACTGAAACCACAGACGACATTGATTCTGCTTGCTGAGATCTGGAGCGAAGGAGACGTTCTAACTCATCCCAAAGGTGTACCTTCGATCTCAGGTCGGACTCCTAGCAGGTTAATCCATTTTAGGAATGTTATTGTCCACTAAAACATTGCCTCAGATATGTTACATTGAGAGAAAGTGCACTGTCACGCTGATGCAAACTGGTCCCCTACTGTACGCCCTACATAATGCTGTAAAATGTGTCCACATCTATCCGCGTTTTTCGTCTTTTTAAACGCAATAAGCAGACCGCCCACTAACCACAAGATACACCCTCATACCGTAGCACCACTGCCTCAAATTCACTGTTGACGCTACACATGATGGGCGCATGGTAAGTAAAGTTTTCCAGGCATTAGCCAGTCCGCTCGCCGTAGCTGAGTGGTGCCGGCACCGTAGCTCAGCGTGTTCGGTCAGAGGGCTAGCTGCCCTCTGTAATAAAAAAAACTGAGTTAATGGATCAACAATGAACTGAAACGGGTGTCTTTCGACGTCCGCCCAGAGCAAATACAACGAACGGAAACGAACAAAATGAGGTTAAAAAAAAAAAGTAGTCAGTGCGACAGAATGTCAATCCTAAGAGCCCGGGTTCGATTCCCAGCTGGGTCAGAGATTTTCTCCGCTCAGGGAATGGGTGTTGTGTTGTCCTAATCATCATCATTTCATCCCCATCGACGTGCAAGTCGCCGAAGTGGCGTCAAATCGAAAACTTGCACCCGGCGAACGGTCTACCCGACGGGAGGCCCTAGTCACACGACATTTCATGTATTAGCCAAGCACAAACCTTTCGATCTGATTGCCACACGATACAGCGTGGCTCAGTACTCCAAAACACACGTTTTCAGCCACCCATTGTCCAAGGGCGTCGCTTTTTACACAATCTCAAGCGCCGCCTAGTTTTGGCTACAGGAATGTGCGTCTTATGGGGAGATTCTCAACCATTGCACGCCATTCTTTCAAACTCCCTAAGCACAGTTACCGTGCCCGCTGGACTACTGATAGCACTTTGGAATTCACGTGTGGTTTCTTCAGCTAATTCCATGCGATTTTGTACCACCACCCTTTGGAGTGCTCGACAATCCCTATTCGTCAATTTATGAGGTCTGCCTGATCTCGGTTTAGCTTTGGTTGTTTCTTTGGATTTCCACTTCACAGTCACATCACCAACAAATGGCTCTGAGCACTATGGGACTTACCATCTGTGGTCATCAGTCCCCTATAACTTAGAACTACTTAAACCTAACTAACCTAAGGACATCACACGCATCCATGCCTGAGGCAGGATTCGAACCTGCGACCGTAGCGGTCACGCGGTTCCAGACTGAAGCGCCTAGAACCGCACGGCCACACCGGCCGGCCATCACCAACAGTCGACTTGAACAGCTCTGGAAGGTTTGAAATGTCCCAGGTGGATTTGTTAGAAAAGCAACTGCAATCACTCAATAGAAGAAAGTCCACTGGACCTGACGGGATACCAATTCGATTCTACACAGAGTACGCGAACGAACTTGTCCCCCTTCTAACAGCCGTGTACCGCAAGTCTCTAGAGGAACGGAGGGTTCCAAATGATTGGAAAAGAGCACAGATAGTCCCAAGAAGGGTCGTCGAGCAGATGCGCAAAACTATAGACCTATATCTCTGACGTCGATCTGTTGTAGAATTTTAGAACATGTTTTTTGCTCGAGTATCATGTCGTTTTTGGAAACCCAGAATCTACTATGTAGGAATCAACATGGATTCCGGAAACAGCGATCGTGTGAGATCCAACTCGCTTTATTTGTTCATGAGACCCAGAAAATATTAGATACAGGCTCCCAGGTAGATGCTATTTTTCTTGACTTCCAGAAGGCGTTCGATACAGTTCCGCACTGTCGCCTGATAAACAAAGTAAGAGCCTACGGAATATCAGACCAGCTGTGTGGCTGGATTGAAGAGTTTTTAGCAAACAGAACACAGCATGTTGTTATCAATGGAGAGACGTCTACAGACGTTAAAGTAACCTCTGGCGTGCCACAGGGGAGTGTTATGGGACCATTGCCTTTCACAATACATATAAATGACCTAGTAGATAGTGTCGGAAGTTCCATTCGGCTTTTCGCGGATGATGCTGTAGTATACAGAGAAGTTGCAGCATTAGAAAATTGTAGCGAAATGCAGGAAGATCTGCAGCGGATAGGCACTTGGTGCAGGGAGTGGCAACTGACCCTTAACATAGACAAATGTAATGTATTGTGAATACAAAGAAAGAAGGATCCTTTATTGTATGATTATATGATAGCGGAACAAACACTGGTAGCAGTTACTTCTGTAAAATATCTGGGAGTATGCGTGCGGAACGATTTGAAGTGGAATGATCATATAAAATTAATTGTTGGTAAGGCGGGTACCAGGTTGAGATTCATTGGGAGATTGCTTAGAAAATGTAGTCCATCAACAAAGGAGGTGGCTTACAAAACACTCGTTCGAACTATACTTGAGTATTGCTCATCAGTGTGGGATCCGTACCAGATCGGTCTGACGGAGGAGATAGAGAAGATCCAAAGAAGAGCGGCGCGTTTCGTCACAGGGTTATTTGGTAACCGTGATAGCGTTACGGAGATGTTTAATAAACTCAAGTGGCAGACTCTGCAAGAGAGGCGCTCTGCATCGCGGTGTAGCTTGCTCGCCAGGTTTCGAGAGGGTGCGTTTCTGGATGAGGTATCGAATATATTGCTTCCCCCTACTTATACCTCCCGAGGAGATCACGAATGTAAAATTAGAGAGATTAGAGCGCGCACGGAGGCTTTCAGACAGTCGTTCTTCCCGCGAACCATACGAGACTGGAACAGGAAAGGGAGGTAATGACAGTGGCACGTAAAGTGCCCTCCGCCACACACCGTTGGGTGGCTTGCGGAGTATAAATGTAGATGTAGATGTAGATGTAGATGACAGACAATTACTAGTCCACGTTCGATGTCACAGAGCTCTCTAAACCGATTCATTCTGTTGTTATTGTTTCTCTACCGACAACACGATACACCCCACCTCCTTCTAGACTGCCGTGTCGCCTCTCATGATGTCTAGTGA